>NC_135746.1:2052500-3275000 GCF_041903045.1 Epinephelus lanceolatus | reverse complement strand
GGGAAGCTACTGAAGTGGAAGATGACTGCAAATATTTGGGAACAATTAAAGATGCCAAATAGACATGAAACTCAAACACATATCTATTTATAAGAAACGTCTGCAGCTTCTATATTTCATGTATGAACAGAGACTGTTGAGAGTGGACAGACATATTTAAGTCCTCTTCTTACGCTTCTTTGTGGTGAGCATTTTATTTTTCTGTTTTACTGCTTTGGATTTTTTATTTTCAGTGAACAATAATAACAAACTGCAGAAGACAGTCAATATGTCCAGACTGCCTGACCTGTGACTGAGTGGGGACAAAGTGCAGGTGATTACAACATCCCCGAGTTGGTCTATAAGAGCTGTTCCCACCAGGCAGACGGTACAGGGTGCCATTTCTCCAAACCAATCAGGCTCGCAGATCATTTGTGTTCAACAAACTATGGACAAAAATAATTGAGCCTCTGCGTGTGAGGACGCCGCACCTTATGATATTCAGAGCACTTTAATGATAATGTGGTGAGTAAGTCTGTTGCTGGTGGTTGGTGTTTAGGTGCTGTTGTTGGTGTTATTATAGCTGTCTGTTTATCTGACGAGTGCTGTATGGTACACGATGAATACATCTTTATACTGGTGTGAACAAAACAGGAACACTGTGCAGTATAATGCAAACTAATGAAACACCACCTAAAACTAAAGCCTTACAACACTGTACTGAAACAAACTCCACTGACAAAAAGAGTAATTTTACCTCCCAGAAACCACAGGAGCTGCTGGTCTACCACTGCTTCAACTGGTTAGTTTGTGTTGATGTGTGACTTTGGTGCATCTGAACTTAACCTTTTCAACATCAGAGCCACACAGTAACACCGACAAACTGACAGAAGCAGTGGTAGACCAGCAGCTTTTGTGTTCAGCGAGGTAAAATTGCTGTTTCTGTCAACGGAGTCTGGGTTTGAAGTCGGGATGGGCAAACGATCAAAATTCATTATTCGATCATCAAAAAAATTAACGATCAATTATCGATTAATTGATAAGCGAGTATTTCAAAAGAGAGAAAACAAAAGAGTGCAGTGCAGACTGTCGCCGCAAGAGAGCGCAGCTGCCCCAGTTTTGAGCTTCAACCCCCCAAACCAAAGAGGAAGAATGACGCGCATTCGCAGTTCACCCTTGGGTGTTTACAACCGTTGCCAGCCAGAGGTTACAGGCTTCAGTTTTCAGCAAAACCTCCGTCTTTCAATGGCGTAGTGTTTTCAGAGGCCTCAAGGGAAGCCGCCGAGGCTTTGGAGAGCGATGAGAGCCTCCGTCTGTTTCTGATTTTTTGCCTGGCATAGGTCCGGCGGGGGTCTCGTAGGCCTGTCGAGCTGCCGTGCTCGCTGGGCAGAAGGGTCTCGTTGGCACGGCGACTCGCCGGGCGGGGGGTCTCGTTGGCACGGCAGCTCGCCGAGCAGAAGGGTCTCGTTGGCACGGCGACTCGCCGGGCGGGGGGTCTCGTTGGCATGGCGGCTCGCCGAGCAGAAGGGTCTCATTGGCACGGCGACTCGCTGGGCCTATACCAGGCATTGTAGGGGAAACACTGCGACTATTGATCAAAATTATTTGTGATCGATTAAAAGCCTTAACAATCAATCATCGATAATCGAAAATTGATGCCCATCCCTAGTTTGAAGAGAGCATTGATAAGTTTTACTAAAGTTTTTTTTAGGGATGCACCGAATATTCGGTAACCGAATATTTTCGGCCGAATATTGCAAAAAACACATTCAGTATTCGGTGGAATAAATGAAAAGTAAAGCCGAATAATAGCGGTGTGTTTTGATGACGCAATCAAACAGCGTGATTTGTTTTCCACAGAGCTCTACGGTGCGAGCATTTGTGACTACAAATAGTTTTGTGCGAGCAAAAGAAATCATTCAGGAGCAGCTGTGCGAGTACAGATTTCAACCAGCAGCAGAAACGAAAGGTGAATCCTGCTGGTTGTGGGTTGAACGGGGGTCACAGACACAGACAGGAATGTATTCCTGTCAAATACAGCGGCCATAGTGCTCCGCAGCGCAAGATAACGGCTTACCGGCGACAGAGAAGTCCGACTCCAGGTCCAATAATTTCCTCTTCTTGGCGTCATGACTGCCCAAAAGTATCTGGACAGCCCAGCCGTGGCGGCACACAGGTATGTGACGTGTCAGAGGAGAAACGAGCCGTTAACATTTCTCTCTTTGTGGCAGGTAACGGTCCACAAACCTCACCGCACTTTAGGGACTGTTCTTTACTTATGAAGGGACTGTTCTTTACTTGTCAGGGGAGGAGGGTGGCTGGTAGATTCTTATTTTATTTATTTATTTTATTTTGATCCCCGCTATGTTAATCACTTATTGATGCTGTTTTTGAAGTATGAATAAGTCATTAAGTAATTTATTCCATTGAAATATCATTGATGTATTATAGAAAAGTGATTTATGTTTTTATAAATGACAGAAGGCACATCTGCCTCATTTTCGCTGTGGTATCGTGGTACTACTCAGAACCATGATACTTTCACTGGTATTGTACCGTGGGTCCCAATTTTGGTACCGTGACAACACTAATCTGGAGGGGGTTCATCTGCAAAAACTAATGAAAAACTAAACAACTGCATTCGGTACTCGGTATTCGGCTTTGGCCACAAATTTTCATTTCGGTGCATTTCTAGTTTTTTTAATCAAAAAATGCATGTATTTGACAAAGTATTGAGCCTCCGACTGGATAAACGAGACTTGTGGTACATCCCAAGTGTCCAGAAGTTGTTCTAATGTGCCATCTTGAAGATGGTCCCAAAGCTCTTTTGTGTGCTCTGAGGAGGGAGGGTCGAGGAGCAACGAGGGATCTCTGAGGAGCAATGAGCGAGGATACATTAGAGCAGTGGTTATCAAACGGTGTGCTGTGATGCCAGTCCAGGAGTGCCGTGGGATTTTTTTGATAACCACACATTATTACTGCAATATTCAACTTGGCCTGTACAAAAAATTAGGAATGAATTTTTAGTTGACTGTATCAGCACGTTGTACGCACCCATTTCATAATAAAGAGGCAAACTCTTGCTAAAAATGTCATTTAATTTAATTTTAAAAAACTTTCTAGGGGAACATGTTCGTCGCCATGTGCATGTAGGAATTCTAAGTGTGTGACACATGAGTGGGACAATGGATCACTTTATTGTACGGAGCAAATTACAACAAAGCACCAGCGATGACGACCTTGAAAACCACTGCACTAGGGCAGCCTTCACTGAAGTCTTCTATCGGCGGACGCACCCCAATATTGGACAGACCAGACGCTACCGCTGATCACACTGATCTCATACGTCACATTATACCAGTTTCAGGCTGGAGTGAAAACAAATAGCCGAAGAGATCAAACTGAAGTGTATCTCTTCCAAGTTTAATAGGCCAATTTTATTTGTTTCCTAATTCACCATCTAGTTAAAAATCAGCTATGTAAATTATAGGTCTGAACAACAAAAGGAGAACTTTATTCAGTAGAAATATTTTTCTTTTTGCAACCTGTTATTTCCCCAATTAACTTTTAATTTTGAGCACAATTAAAGTCAGATAGAGTGTGTGTGTGTGTGCGTGTGTGTGTGTGTGTGTGTGTGTGTGTGTGTGTGTCAGCAAAGAAAAAAGACACCTTCTACATCATTTATCAGCTGATAATTCCCGAGCATCAGGCTGATGAGTTACATAATTTCAATTTAGCCTGATAAGTAATTTCCAGTGTTCCTAGGACACAGTAATCATATTATGGGTTATTAAATGACGACTTCACAATCAGAAAATCAATAAATAGCCTACAGATGCAAATAATGAAGATATTCTGTGCCTCTGAACAGGACACAGTCGCCTACATGTTAGAAATACAGAGCGCAGGTTATTCATGTGTGTGTTAAACAGAGTAAATCCTGCTCTGGCAGTCATAACTGTGTGCCTTTATCAGTATTAGCACAGCAGACATATTAACTATTACAGGTCTCTACAGCTGTTAAAGCCGACTGACAGCAGATCAAGCTGTGATCAGCTGCCATCAGAAACAGGCGTCGCTTCCCCTGACGATTCAAAGGACGTCTCATTTCTCAAAAACATATTTCCTCCATTGCTCTCTCCTCACATGGTTTGCTTGCGTCTCTCCATGCAACCTACATGTAATCTACTTTGGCTATTAATACAGACCGCAGAAGGAGAGTAAATTACATTTTAAGCAATAAGGGTGAGCAGGGCGAACCAGCAAACACATTCCTTATGCCAAAATATATGTTATCCATTTTGTCCAGCAATGTATGCATCATGTCTCAATCTGAGCAGGAAAGTCAGTTTTTCCATCTCATAAATCTCTTTGATGATTTAAAGCCAGTTATATACAGCAGACAGTTCGACTTGTAGCTATTTAAGAGTGATTGCTTCTTCTGCTGCTGCTGTAAATATCTTCAATAGGTATCTGTCACTTCCTATTATTCCCTCTGGAATGTCACCCAAACATGATTTAAGTTTGCTGTTGTTAAAGGCTGACCCTTATGAGCTAAATTCATTGAGAATTTTCTCCGTTTTTGGATTCTTCGTTCACCAGAGACATGCAAGAAAAACTAGAATTACTATGGTTGTATGCCTCAACGCATCAGTTATGTTTCTCTTACAGTTAACATCCATGTCTGTGAATACGTGGACGTTCCACACACATCACCCCCGCAGCACAGAGGAGCTATACAATCAGCGCAGTTTCAAGGTGGAAACCCACGATTAATATCACAAATTCAGTTTCTGACCAAATGTCTCCCCTTCATGACGTTGGGTAATGGCCAGAGAATTCAATTCAATTCAATTCAATTTTATTTATAAAGCCCAATATCACAAATCACAATTTGCCTCACAGGGCTTTACAGCATACGACATCCCTCTGTCCTTTGGACCCTCACAGCTGATCAGGAAAAACTCCCCAAAAAACCCTTTAACGGGGAAAAAAAACGGTAGAAACCTCAGGAAGAGCAACTGAGGAGGGATCCCTCTTCCAGGACAGACAGACGTGCAATAGATGTCGTACAGAACAGATCAGCATAATAAATTAACAGTAATCTGCATGACACAATGAGACAGAGAGAGAGAGAGAGATGCAGGTAATGACAGTAGCTTACAACAACATTAATGAAAGTAATAATATTATAGTTATAGTTCTGGCTACTGTGGTACAATATGTTGAAAGTATGTATTAATATCTGGCAGTATACATGTGTGACAATAGTCATATGTGTATAATAACAGTAGAAGTATGACTAATGACTAATGATGGCAGCAGCAGCAGGAGGCATCTGGCAGGACCACGGCAGCAGCACAACCACACACGTCACGCTGTCCAGGCACCGCTGTGATATGAGTTAATCTGAGAGACAGTGGAGCACAAAGGCTCCGGAGAAGAAGCCGAGTTAGTGACATGCAGAATGGCCGAGTTAGCAAGATGCAGTAATAGAATACGAGAGAGAGAGAGAGAGAGAGAGAGAGAGAGAGAGAAGGAGAGAAGGTGCCCGGTGTATTATAGGGGGTCCTCCGGCAGACTAGGCCTAAGTCAGCCTAACTAGGGGCTGGTACAGGGCAAGCCTGAGCCAGCCCTAACTATAAGCTTTATCAAAGAGGAAAGTCTTAAGTCTAGTCTTAAATGTGGAGACGGTGTCTGCCTCCCGGACCGTAACAGGAAGATGATTCCACAGGAGAGGAGCCTGATAGCTGAAGGCTCTGGCTCCTGATCTGCTTTTGGAGACTTTAGGGACCACGAGTAACCCTGCGTTCTCAGAGCGCAGTGTTCTGGTGGGATAATATGGCACTATGAGCTCTCTAAGATATGACGGAGCTTGACCATTTAGAGCTTTATAAGTTAACAGTAGGATTTTAAATTCAATTCTGGATTTTACAGGGAGCCAGTGCAGAGAAGCTAAAACAGGAGAAATATGATCTCGTTTCTTAGTTCCTGTTAGTACACGTGCTGCTGCATTCTGAATTAGCTGGAGAGTTTTTAAGGACTTACTAGAGCTACCTGATAATAGAGAGTTACAGTAATCCAGCCTTGAGGTAACAAAAGCGTGGACCAATTTTTCTGCATCTTTTCGGGTCAGGATAGGCCTAATTTTCGCAATATTACGCAGATGAAAAAATGCAGTCCGTGAGGTTTGTTTTAAATGAGAATTAAAAGACAAATCTTGATCAAATGTTACTCCGAGGTTTCTTACGGTAGTGCTAGAGGCCAGAGCAATGCCATCTAGAGAAACTATGTCATCAGATAAAGAGTCTCTGAGTTGTTTGGGACCAAGAACAATAACTTCAGTTTTGTCTGAATTTAACATCAGCCTCTTCGAAAATGCTGTGCTCGCTGTTGCTGCAGAGCGATGTGTGACCATGCAATTTTATGCCATAAGCTAATGAGTTTTAGCATATTATGTCATCAGACAGGGCGGTGAGCAATTCCCAACGCTGTTCCCCTTTTAGCGTTTTAATGACGTGATCGACATGGCTGCCTCCCACTTCCGTTGCAGCGAATAACCTCGTAACATGTACAACAAGCCACTTAATGGCGAAATAAATGAGTCAGAGGCCTTCTCCCTCTTGTTTGCTCTGCATGAGTGTGTGTGCGTGTGTGTGTGTGTGTGTGTGTGTGTGTGTGTGTGTGTGTGTGTGAGCTGGGTAGTAAAACATACAGGAACAGAAAGCAAACCCATGTAAGTGTGATCCTTTCCATCTATGTGTGAATGAACTGCACGGTTCAGAGAGTGCTCTTTTATTCACTCACATCCCTCTCGGTAAACCGTGTTTGTGGCAATGACGAAATCCCCCGCTGTCTTAAAGGTTTCTTTCTGTCGCCACGCTCTCACCTCCCCTCAAGAGCGTGGAGGAGGTGAGAGGGAGAAAGCCTAAGCTGTCATCACAGTTTAGATCAGTGTCCTGCTTCCACCCCCGCTGCCTCCACACCCCTTTTGCCCTCCACCCAAACCTCCAGCAGCGTATTATGCAACTTCAAAAAACAAGGTCACGGAAATATCCAGAGAGGAATCAAAGGAGATAAACAGGAAAGGAAGGAAAGGAAAGGAAGCTCTTCTTCCTCCTGCCTCTCTTTCTGCCCATTGCAGTGTGTGTGTGATTCAGCGGGAGGTAAGACCGCTGGAATGAGAGAGCCTGCAGCATCTAACGCATACAAATGCCCGCAGACACACATTTACACCCACACAGACGAACGCACAAACATTGACACATACACATGCCAGACACTGGCAGCTGGAGGAATCATGATAGTTTCAACAACACATGGTCCATCGTGTGTCCTTGTGCCTGTGTGTATTCTCAGGCTGCACGCTGTGAGGTACATCCCTGTGAAGACTAATACTCACCCGCGGATAAGATCAAATTTCCTAAACAAGGCATCCTCTTGAGTAAGAAACCTTATTCTGACCCCCTCTTTGTCATGAATTATTAATACGGCTTCTAGTTAAAAAACTAGCCCTGGTGAGCTAAAGGAACGACACGCGTTACTTCTGCATTGCACTGGGGGATTAACAACTGCTGCAAAGGAGAAGAAAGACGTGTGTGACTTGAAAGCAGCCCTACTGCTTTCTCAGGGAATAAATCACTACTGCTGCAAAAGTAGAACATCGTAATGCTCAATTAGTCCGGGGAATTAAACAAAAACATTTTTTGATAATTGATTTGTTGTTTAAACCCTTCTTTTAAGGAACAAGACTAAGACTCTGCAGTCATGCTAGTGGTTCTGTGAGGCCCTACTTAGTCACAGCAGTGCTTTGAGCTAAATGCTAACATCTGAATGCTAACATGCACGCAAAGGCAAACATGTCAATGCTGAAGCGGTATGATGTTTACCATGTTGGTTTAGCATGTTAGCACGTTGTGATGACCCCTGTGGTGTCATCTCCTGTGCTGTGTGACTCATCTGTGTGTGTGTGTGTGTGTGTGTGTTTGCTCTGCAGGCAGGTGATCGTTAGAGGTTATTTAAGTCTGCTGCAGCTGGCAGCTCTCTCTCACTGACTCCACTCTGCTGCTGCAGCTTTGCTCCTCTTCTAAAGGCTGGCCAAAACTAAAAGATTTTTTTAAATCTCAAAAGATGTTGAAAATGTGCGAGACCCCACACGTACGGACTCGTAATGATACGTTTAATGGTTTTTTTTTTCTCTGGTGTGTGGAGAGCAACAACTTGGCCAAATAATACAACAATTCTGTGGAAATGCAACACTGAGCTTATGCTTAAACCAAATAAGAGAAAATTCTTGTGTCACATTCATAAAACCAGATGGCGGTGAGCAAAGACTGCCTCAATTTGCTCCATTAGCCACCTAATAAACGCCCACCAAAATAAATTCAATATCAGATTAAGGGTACGTTACATTTAGAATATTTTCACAGCTTTACCTTGCCAGCAGACAGCCTTTTCTGACAGGTAGGGAAGCCGTTTTATAAAAGCTACCAGACTTCACTGACAAAAACAATAATTTAACTTAGCACAACACTAAATCGCTGGTCTACTGCAGCCTCGACTAGTTAGTGTGTCAGGTAAAGTGGAGTGAATATTCAAATATAGTGTACACTTACACTGATAGTGATTTCTTTAGGTGGTTAAAATATGTTTTGCTGCAGCCCCGTCCACAGCAGTACATTGCCTAGCTTCTGTGCCAGTTGATTTTATTTATCAAAGATAATAGCAGAGAAATAAAGTACATAAAATACGCCCAGCAGAAATGTCAGTTATGTTGATTCACATTGTTTACCTGTGTATCTTTAAATGTTACAGTTACAGCTGAGAATGACAACAGAAAGCAACAATTTTGCCAGTGCCAGTCGTCGTGTAATGTCTGTTTATTGCAGACCACTGGTGTAGCACTACTCATTCCACCATCAGTAAAAGATGTTAACAGCATCAGATGCCTCTTCTTTATGTTTAAGTGCTTTAGGTCTTCACCATTCTCTCTGACTGTAGTAATATCTGAAATGTTACTCAGCCAGTCAAATTAATAACCAGGAGGTAACCTTTCCTTTGTCACAGGTTCCATTTGCAAACATCCAAAGTCCCAAGACAAATCTCTCCTGATCAACACCAACAACCCCCATGCAATTAGTCATTTTACCATTCAGATTTGATCCATATGGTCCAATACCTTTTGGAAAATCTAGAAAGGCTGCACGATTAAATTATTTTATACTTATTCAAGTTAGTGGAGCACTAAAACAGAAGCCGGCGAAGTCTCTAGCACGCTTGCTCAATCGGCCCCATGATATGGAAGGGTAATTCTATACCTAGGATGTCGAACCTTTACAAAAACCTTTTACAAAAATGAATGGGGCCCGCCCTCGACGCTTTATGCAGTTGTCTTATACATCCATGGTACTGACCCTAACCATGACCTCTTTGCCCTCATAATAACTGCCTGTGACTGCACAGTGGGGAGGGACAAGGCGAAACACTCCATTTGCTGGGTGCATTCTAGTATTTACCCCAGAGTCCTGACACTCTAAACCAGAAAACTCGCAATCAGTCTCTCTCAATCACACCTGGCTTTAGAATAAACAAATATGGCCGACAACAGGAAGAGAAGAACTAGGTCTTTCCCATTAGAATCCCATTCCATATTAAATTTAAACCTTGTGTGATCTTTGGGACCACCAGCAATCCTCCAGGTCACCCCACAACAGGATACCGGATAGTAAATATCGCACATGTTGAATATTTGCCAGGATGGACTTCCGAGCAGATCGGAGGATGTAAAAACACTTAACGTACCTCACATCCCAAAAAAATCTGGGAACATAATTTTTACACTACCAAATAATCAGGGCTTTGATTATGATTGTCTAGACAGAGAATCAGGCAAAAAAATATCTTGCACCTTTCAACACTTCCAACATCTTCCACTCAGGCACACCACACACTACTAACCAGGGGTCGCGTTAACCGGATATTCTCGGTCATTGACCGTTTTTTTTACAACAATGACCGGAAAATCTGAAGGTCATCGGTCATTTTGACCGGTTGCAATTACCACCCCTGCCCACTTGGCGGCAGAGTGCACAGTCAGTGGTTTAAGTGGCTGCCATTTTCACACTGCAGAGAAAAAGTCATTCATCTGTCGCTCTGATGTAGCGTTGTTGACATAACGCCCTGGACACACCGGACGCGGAACCAAAGCACGGCGCCCAGCAGCGGAGGCAGTTTTCAATCGGCGCCCATGTTAACCTATCTGACTGTCCACACAGGCCGCTGGGCAGAGCGGAGCGCCCGCGGAGGCAGCGCTTCAGTTCGGCATCTGGTCTATTTTTCATGGGTCTCGCGAACGCTTCTGTCAAGCTGGATCGAGCGGATCGTACCAAACAGGAAGTCGGACACAGAAAACACGAGAGAATCCGGCCAATTTTCAAAATAAAGTAACAACAGCATGCACTGAGGAATGTGAGGAGAAAATACCGTGTTTATAATTTAAAATAACACAACAGTGTATAACCGAACACATTTTTCAATACCATAATTACTTCATTACAATTTTAATTTTGTGTCACCGAGCCTACAGGCATAACTACATAACGCCCTGGACACACCGGACGCGTTAGTGCCGTCCGGTGTGTCCAGGGTGAAGCCTAATGGCACGGGTGTGTGGATGTCTGTTCATCTTTTCGTTCATGTCTTTATTAATGCACACTTTATAACTTGCTCGTTGGATTTATTAAAAACGAACGAATGAAAACTAAATGTCTTTGAATATCTTTATTATCATTTAAAAACGAAAATTAAAATGACCGGTAAAAATAGATTATGACCGGATTTTTATGACCCTGTCAGTCAAAATGACTGGCGACGAAAAAGTCTAGCACAATGTCTGGTACTAACTGTACTGATTCCCACACCACGTACTTTAATTTTTCTTAATTCTGTTTAATGTCTTTAAATAAATGTATTTTGGTAAAATGCTGACATAGTGAGCCTTCTTGTTGTTGTGACACCCTTCAGGTGTTCCCAGTCAAGTGAATCAAACAGCACATAAGATGTCTCCACAGGGGTCATCACAACATTAACATCTGCTAATTAGCACCACAGTTACAGTACAGCTGAGGCTGATGGGAGCATCATTAGTCTGCAGGTATTTAGTCATAAATCCATCTGTCCAGCTGCAGCATTGGGCAGGTGGACACGTTGACCTGATTATGGCGACAGAGGAAAAGTCAGGGGATTACCAAATGTCATGGCAATCCATCCAGCATTGTTGTGATACGTCAGGCTGGATGAAGGTGGCTGACACACCAACGCTGCCATCACTAACGATATCAAACCTCTAAAGTATGAGGATTTGCTTTTTTTCTCAAATTGATACGATAATTAAGTGATGAAAACGAGTAAAAAGATTAGTAGTTTAATCTATAATAAACTGATTCAAAATTAATCGCCAGTCCCCAAAGTCATTTATCAAACCAACATTTCCAAAAGGTATCAGCTGCTCAATTGTCAGTATTTGTTTTTATCCATTTTATATCACTGCACAAACTTTTCATAAATCTTTGCAGTCTGAGCTGTTGGACAGGGAAAAGTTCTCTGGGGTGTTGGGTCGGACAAAACAAGGAATTTAAGCACACCATCTTGATCTCTGAAAAAATGTGACAGCATTTCTCAAACTTTTCTGATATTTTGTAGACGTTTGTAGATAATCCATCTATTTAAAAAACACTAACAAATGAATCAATAATGAAAAAAAATCATTTGCTGCAGCCCTGAAACTGAAAACTTTGGGGTCTTGTACTGTAGCTGGACAAAGCAAGCTACCTGAAGACATCTAACAGCTCTGATAAGGTGTACTAGCATTTTGTCGCTATTTTCAAACATTCCATATAGTGTAAATAATCACCAATTTAATAGACAAATCCAGCAACCAATTTGTGTTTTCCGCCATTTTACAGCTCTGCCATTATTGCAGTGGCAAGTATCAGTGTCTGCGACAGCAAAGGTTGTAGACTTTCTAAATTACTTGAGCTAATTGACGACAAACTTTGGTATGAAACATGGATGTAATTGACAGCCAAATAAGGTTACATTTTCCAAGGTTAACAGAAAACATCACTCACTGCTTTTAAAATTGAGGTGAAATTAAAGGCTTTTGCAAGAACACTTCAATGTCCTCTTTGTGTTTTCAACAGCTGCCATCTCTACAAGCAACCACGACACATTCGGCTGAGAGATTAACACTCATTTGTTAAAGCCAGACAGCACTGTACATGTTTTTTTTAATGCCTCTCAAATGATGTTGACTTTGTGGTCACTGCCCTAGTCAGAGCAATTACAGTTGTATTTCACAATAGCGCCACAGTAAGATGATTGAGTTTATTTTTGGTGTGGGACCACAGCAGCCCCAGATCGCAACTTTAGCCCACTAACGTTAGCTACGTTAGCTTAGCAGTGTCAACGAAGCTAATGTTACTTGTTTCACAATGTTTTCTTTTACGCTGAAATTTGTCAGCTATGAACAGCACAAGTTCGTCCTAATGTTTTCAAAAGTAACGTAACATAGAAAGTAAAGGTTAAAGGAGAAAATTGCACAGTTCTTAGTACAGCTTGCACTTTAACGCTCAAGTATTGCTGGGAGACGCCACCGCATTAATGGCGACTTTATTACTTCCAGAACTTCCGAAGGTTTTCCTCAGTCTAATGATGGTATTACAAAATTAGTTCACAGTAACACTTATGTAGAAACTCCCATCTAACATACATAAAATGAAACGATGCTAAGCAAACACTGCCTCAAATCTGTTTCCATTGACAAAACTAAACTGCATAAGGTAAAGGTGGAGAACATATTCCAAATCAACAGTACATTGCTTGGCTTCCATGTTGGTAGATTCGGTTTATCAAAGACGCTAGCAAAGCAACACAGTACAGGAAATAGCACAGCAGAAACGTCAGACAGGTTGCAGGGCTTGACGCTAACATGTGCTCCTAAGTTGAAAAAGTAAGGAGCGAACAAAGAACTTTAGGGGCACAATGCAAATTGATCAAATAATGTGTTTTCCGTAATGAACGTGATGCAAATAGACATTTACAAGCAAAATTATTTAATGAATTTGTATACAAAATGTACAGAAAAGTAAAATCATCAAGTTTTGAAAAAGTATTGCAATTTAATTTGGTCTTTAATGTTATTATCTTATATATATTATCTTTGCAATATGGTTATCTTAAATAATGTTATTACTATCCTAAACATTCTCCAGGTCCTCTGAAACTCTGCAGGACTTATTTCCACCCAGCCGACAGTGGGACTTATATTCATTGTGCCGACAGTGGCTTGGAAAACCGCCCATAACCGTGTCACACGGGGAAGAGGGAAGAGGGAAGGCGGTTGGAGTTCCTCCAACATTTGTGGTTAGATTATCATATTTTTTCATTGACAAAAATATAGGCTGCATCGGCTGATTTTTTTATGCGCACATGTGCCCCTAAATATTTTTTACAGTTCGCACACACCTATTTTTAGTCGCAAATGCAAGTGAAACGCTCGCACTGTCATCCCTGGGTTGGACCACCTTGATTAACTATATCTCTTTAAATGTTACAGTTACTGTATGGCTAAAATGACATCAGAAAAAAACAAGTTTGCCGATGTCACATACCTCTGCATGTCTACACGAAAGTAATTATTGTTGACAGGACGTCATGTTGATTCAGTCTAACAGATAATGAATATAATCAAAATGGCAACCCTGGAATATCACAACTATAAGAACTTCACATGCCATGTCACCATGATTCATCTATCATCGCTAAATGGATATTTAGTATGATAATGTGACACTATACAAATCAGTTAATTGCTGATTCTCCTGCTTATTTACATGCTAATGTTGTTGTGTCAGCTTGCAGCCATTTTTTTCCCATGATGAAAGTTTGCTGTAGCTGTTCGTCATTCCCAAACAGAAATTCTGACTGTGTAAAACTCAGCATGATGCCGGAGTTTAGGTTCATCCCCAACCATCAGGGATAATTTAACACTCTTGATACTTTTGAGCAGCTGCCCCTGAGCTGTATCAGCTCCACGACAGAACAATCCAATCCTCCCAAAATAATTATCACAGAAAAATCAACAGTTATTAACTGGGAACACTGCGGTGAGCAGGGAGTGCATCATCAGCTGCACGTTTCTCTGCGACCACCATGCATGTGTATGGCCATGTCATTACATGTTAATGGGCTTTCCTCTGATGCTACAGCAGAGCAGAGAGACAGAGGCTGTGATGGAGAGAACAGGGGAACCATTTGATGTTTGCCAGTTGAAAGAATAAGCCTTACTTTGGGTTGTGCTTTCCACAGAGGCATGCTGGGATTGAAAGAGCGCTTGCCCAGGGCTAAAGGGGATTTTTGGTGGGCGCCACACATCCAATTACCACGGTAGCATCACAGAAACCCACAGGGGAATGCACACACAAACAGACAGATACACACATTCATGCACGAGCACGCGGGGCACCTACGCACACACCGACGTGTAAGACACTCACTGCAGGAGGCTCTCGCTGCAGAGGGGGCGCAGCCAGATTTCACTATTCTGCTCCTGCTGGATCGGCTGCTACAGAACTCATGAATATTATAAGCATGTGTTGATATGTGGCTTATGATTTAAATATGGATAGCAATATGGAAACACCACCCAGGTTCCACCTCTTTGGAGAGCATTATTAATGCATTCAGAGAAGCTATTACTGGATTTGCATGGGCTCTTCTGATGAGCCGAGAGGACCTGCCGATCCACTAATATGTTGAGGTTTATTGGTGCATTTCAAAGCTGTTTTTGAAGTCTTCTGTTCTGTGGCAAAAGCTGGGATTTCTAGCTGTTTAATATCCCCACCAACAAACTTTAATAACTACACAGTCCCACATCAGCACACCAAACACATACAGCGACCAAACCAAACTCATTTAAAACACAACATCCTGGAATTAATGCATTCAAACTTTTTTCTTTTTTGCATCTACCTACACAGGTTAATAACTTTAATATTTCCTCTTGCCTTAATACAGGGGCCCGAAGGCCGATGGGAAATCATACTTTGCCAGACGTTACTATGAAATCGATTTTGTGATACATTTTTAATTATACAAGATTTGTCATTTCTTTTAATAACGTGATGAAAAGGCCCGGAGCTCCACTTCTCTTTTACTGAAGCTGATAAATCTGTGATATCTGTGTATTTGTAACTCACCTGTGCCAGAGAGGAAATGACTACATTTGGTAAATACACCCACAATATAACAAATTCTAACCTTGAGGTGGGTATTTAAATGACGTTTCTCCAAACTTTGGATCTTAGGGAACGTCTTGGACCCGGTGTCCTCATAGGACACAGCATTTTGGGTTTGCTGCACCTTAGGGCTCATTTGTACTCCCTTTACATACGAAAATAGATACGTCCCTTTCAAACACTGTAAACGCCACTGCCCTTGTACGTCGTTGCGTCCATTATTATGGCATAGATACAGCCAATAAATGGCACTATAGGGCGGAGTCAGTTTTACACAAGGATAAACACGGCGACAGTGGAGGAGGTCATAATGTTATACCTTTAAAAGAAGGCAGTGTTGTAGGTCTGTGATCAACATGTGGACGGAGAAATCTTTTCCATAATTTCACAACATATTACTTATATATATCATTATTATTAGCGATTTGTTCCACCAATATTTAAATGTCTTCATTGTCTTCTATGTTTGTATCTCACTTGAACTACACTACACTGCCTCCATGATCTCCGGTTGTACGGCTGCTCTCAGAAAACTTGCAAAAAATATGGACGAAATGAGCGCAGAGTACTGACAGAAGGCTAAGAGTCCCTCTCCATTTCCGTATCAAACATTAAGCATTAATGAACCGTTATACTTTCTTCTGTTTTACTTAAGCCCGGTATTCACTGTGCGATTGAAACTTGATTCATGCTTATTATCATTTGCAGTTTGACATGACGATCAAATGTGACTAATTTTAGCAACAGGGACAAGCTAAGATGCTGCTAATTGGGAAGTACGCGTTTAAGCACACTGGGACTTTACTATAATCTCGTTTGAGGACAGCTGGACTTTAATATTGTCCTATACCAGCATTGCAAACAGGCCAATTAGTTGTGACGGACTGTTCCTACGGACAAAAGGACATTCTTAGATTGGAGTATGGAGCAAGGAAAATTCATACAGAGTAAAAAACAAACAAATCACAAGGCTCTTAATTATGCTGCATTGTCTGCTATTTTGTTTTTGCAGGGCTGTGTTCAAGCACAGAAATGACCAGTTTTGAACAGTTAAAGACTTGAACAGTGACCCCTCACTCATTGCATTGTTTGCTATTTTGTTTTTGCACAACAATGCTCAGACATTTACACAAACTGTTTTATACTTATTACACACTTGTGACTATTGAAAATAAACACAACATCCCCATTTGACAAAACTGTTCAAAGAAAATGCTTCAATTTTTTTTTTTACTTATCAGGTCCTACTCATGCCAAAAAGCTAGGAGAAATCAAAAATGTATTCAAAACAAAAGCTCAGGTTTCAGGAGGTTAAAGTTTAGTTTTGAAATTATTCTGGGAGCTACTTGTCATTTTTCTCTTTTTTCTTTCATACTTGAGTCAAAACCAAGAAAACAGCCCTAAAATATGAAAGCAAAATTCAGTGAGTTCTCCTTGAGATCCAAAGGACCAGCACAGCAGTCCCCAAACAATCAACTATAGATCGACTATTGACCTGCAATTTCACACAATCAACCTTACACCCAATTAAGCTTGGAGGACAAAATCTATGGCGAGTCTGGCTGTAAGCTCCAGAAAAAGTTGCTGTTTAGGAAAGCTTTTCTGCTTAGCACAGAGACCTTTGATTACAACCCAAGAGTGAACGGATATAAACTCTGCTCCAACCTTTTTTTTTTTAGCAACTTCTCAAGGTAATCACGCCAATGAAGGGTCACCGGAGAGGCCGAACCAGCCCATTCCTTGTTTTCAAGATGTCTTAACTGCTCAAAGATGATGCCACTCTTTTAAGGCATTTGGTACACACCCAAAACCTGAGGAGTGATAATATTGCGTGCAAAGGAAAAAGGCAACGTGAGGGCACATGGAAATAAAACAGAAGGAAATGGGGAGAAGCAGAAATAATGAAAAGGGCTGCGAGATCATCTCAAGCTGTGAATGTGGCATTTGAGGAGGCCTGCTTGAGGCTTCACTCATCTTTAGATGAAATACATCTGAGTGACATGAAAGACAAGTAAAAAAAGGACGGCCAAGATCCTGTCTCTCTGTATGCACATGAATATGCACGCAAGCTTTCTACTTCTTGTTTGTTCTTCAACTCCAGGAACCAGTGGCGCCCCAAAGGAGGGGCCGGGTGGGGCCATGGCCACCATGATACAATCTCTGGCCTCTCCACTTGCAAGAACAATTGGATGCTGGCATTTCTGTCTTGAAGAGGCTCTGGTACCCACTATGGTAGCAACCATGTTGGCATAGCTTGTCTAAAGTGGGCTGAATAACGCTCTAAGGAAACAACTGGTAGGGCCATTTTCATGGGGCCCCTTGAACTCTCACCTCGAGATGTCTGAATGAAAATGAGTTCTATGGAAACCAATAAGCCTCCCCTAAACTTGAGAAGGCTTGTTCCCAGTAAATGTTTTGTTCCTTACAATCGATGCACTCCTTCAAATTAAAGCTGTGTAATTGTCTTTTAAAGGAAAAAGTCAACCAGCCTAATAGAAGAATAATGAACACCATCCCTACTATGAAGCATGGAGGTGGCTCACTGATGTTCTGGGTTTCCTGTGCAGGAAATTTGGTCAAAATTGATGGCAGAATGATTAATAGTGTTATCTGAAAATACTGAAGGACAACTTGCATTTATCATTCTCGAAGCTGCGCATTGGACGTACATGGACCTTTCAATATGACAAAACACACGACCAAGTCAAAACTTCGGTGGCTACAGCAGCAAAAAGTGAAGGTTTTGGAGCAACCATCACTGGCTCCTGACCTCAATATCATTGAGCCACTTTGGGCAGATCTCAAACTCACAGTTCATGCAAGACAGCCCAAGAGCTTACAGGACCTGGAGGTTTTTTGGTAAGAGGAATGGGCAGTTTACCACCTGCTACATTTTGTTTAATTATTTTGGTATTCTGTGATCCTATCAAATAAAAAAGAAATATGTTTTGCCTGATGACTCTTATTTTCTTCAAAGAATGGAAGAAAGCTTACAAATTCACACCTTTCTTGCTCTGACATGAGTGGTCTTAACACATGCGTCACCTCACTGCATCACACAGAACGGCAAGATGTGAAAAGCATCACATCTCCTGCAAGAACTCGTGATGCATAAAATACAGTTTCATCATGCAACAGCAAATTCTGAATTAATCAGTTATTTGACTCGTGTTAATATCTCTTGATTTGGTAGAGCTTCTGTTACGGCACATGCGTTGTTGATTTGCCTGTTATAATAAAAACATAATAATGATAAAAGCAACTGGCTGGAAGCAAAAAATAAATTCATGCCATGAATGGTTGACGGAAGCCTTTGTTGAGGCCAGGGGAGAGTGAACCAAATCAAGTGAGAATTTCATTGAAGGCGAAAAAAGCGTGGGTTGATTCTTCAGTGTTTGTGGCGAGGGAGACGCTCTCCAAATAGAGGCATGCTGTGCAGACACATATAGACAGGGTCATGGGCCACATTGGATTGCTATTAACTGACGGCCAGAGCTTGAATTTCTAAGACAATGCACCCTTGAGGACACTCGGGCAAAACTGCTAAACAGCTTTTTTATTGTGGCTACTCCCGAAAAGTACTTCCTATACACCTACAGTGTGCAAATATAACTCCTGCTGCTATGAACTACAAAGCTTTTGCTGCAGCAGCCTGAATAAAGACGAGAAGGTAGACGGCAGACAATCAGAACTGGGCGAGAGCGCCAACATCTGCATTAAATCTCGCCCTGAGATTTCTTTCTCCACTTAGTGAAATCTCAGCGGAGACGTGCTTTGCCTACTCCAGATAACTCTGCTTGCTTTGCCATAGGAAGCCATTAACTGACAGCACACGGCTTGAGGTTATCCCCATGGGTGTAACAGCCTTTGGGATATACTGTGTCTGGCGGAGAGATGAAGAGAGCATAACGCTAAAGAGATTAGCTATTACATTGTGAATTCCCGTTAGAAGAATAAGGTTTTCAGAGACTATTGAGGGTTACACAGAAAGCCAAATAATACTCAGCAGGCAGTTAGATAAGCGTTTATAAATGGTAGTGAGTTTAAAAGTGCACGTAATGACTGCATCACATGTTCACAGGCACTTTGAGGCATCTATGATGCTCAGAAGGGCTGATGTGTTAACGTGGTGATAAATCACATCGCTAAATTAATATCTCAGCAAAGTATTGCCCTAGATAGATGGAAAAGCACACACGCACGCAGAAAAGGAGTACACATGCTCCCACACACACACGCCGACAAACTGCATGTTCATCTGTGTTGAAATTTCACAGTGCCTCTGCAGAGCTGCAACTCAACAGTCTCAGTTTTCTTTAGCCAGCAGGGGAATGACTAGAGAAGAGGGGAAAATACAGCATGTGTGTTTTTTCAGTTGGGGTGTGTGGGTGGGGTGGTACTGATGTGATGGTCTTGTCCAGGGGTGTGTGCGCGGCCCCCCTGCTGTCTGGCGTTGGTTTTGGAGCTCGGGACTACTGAGGGCGTCATTGTCAACACATTTACTTGGCCACTGTTCCTGCTTGTCAGAGAAGCTTAGGCATTATTCGCTGCAAAGATAAGTAGGCCCCTTCCTGCAGTAGCATTGAAATGGTGGTGATTTTTGAAGAGACACATTCAGCCCCCCCCCCGACACCGGCTCTGCCCCTCCAAACCTTCATGCGCCCACCCCTCCCTTCGCGGCAATCTCATCTGCTCTCGTGCACAATTGTAAGGCTGCTGCGAGGAGCTTTCGTTTCTGCAATCACTTCACATTTGTTTCAGCGATTGATTTCCTGGCATGTGAGGGGAAGGAGAGAATGAGCGAGTGGGTAGGCAGCGAGAGGAGAGCTGGGGAGGGGAGAGGAGGGGGGAGGAGCAAGCGAGGGAGGCAACGGGGAAGTCAGAGGACGTGCAATGCCAGGCTCACATACTGTCACCATGACAACAGACATCACTTCACAGGAGCAGCACTTAGGATGCCTGTGTGGGCTGAAGTGACATAGTTGAAGGTTGGCATTAGCCTCTTGTGGGTGCCAAACGTACCAATCCTCTCCTGGCTTCGCTTTTTGCTTTATTTCCTCCGCCGCACTGCTAAAAGGCGCCCTGTTGCTTCTTGTCAGCTACCTATTGGGATTGCTGAGTGATTTGTACTTTATGTGTGTAAATGCGGGTCCTGCCAGTTTGGCTTAACAAAGACAATTCAATTGACTGAAATGCGTAAGGGAAGACAGGAGGAGACATTCATATTCAATGAGCCCCCTTTCATCATTTGCGTCACTTTGAAGCTGGCTAGCATGTATAATTCTCTGTGATTTGAAGTGATGCCAATCATGGAAATTTTAACTCCAGATACGGAAACACACAGCAGACACTTAAAAGGATCTATCTTAGCAGCTAATCCGCCTGTTCATTAAGAAAAATCTGTAACACTCTATGAGGGTATACAATTGATGTTTTTAAATGCAAAACTAATGCATCAAGATCTAATGCGTGTATTAATGGATTATATAAGACTAGCTTGATATTAATAAATGATCAAGTTTATGAGACGATTTAACACCTTATGAATAATCAATTTACAAAATGAATCTTAACACACAGTTAAGTCTTACATTAATTAACATGTCATTAAATTAGCTATAAAACAGGTAAAAAAAAAAAAAAAAAAAACACAAGCCTGAGCCTCTCAGCCTCTCTGAAAGCATAAATGTTCCTGCTCCTTCTCTTTGTGCACAAACCTGGCTAAAGGGATTTCGGTCCGCTCTTATCAGCACACAGCATGTACGGCTGCATGCCTTGCTCCTTGCATACAGTCTTGTCTATCCAGTCACATACAGTGTACAGTACTGACACGGCGGCCAAACTGTAATGCATGTAAGAGGCATGACGGCATAATGAAAGAATGAACGTTTGTTGGAGGAAACGGAGGATCGTGAAGCAGCGGGATAAAGCTAAAAACATCCAGTAAGTGGCATTTCGGCGACATAGTGTATATGTGATGAGATGTTAATGAATGTGCGACTGAACTGTGAGTTAGTGGTTAGAAATCAAACAGAAAATGTAAAACTGAAACACAAAGCAGAGCTCCGGCTCATATGAGGGGATCATGCTTAAGCCTATAGAGTTTATACTCTATTGTTTTAATTACAATTCTAATTGTTTCTCCTTAGAAACTGGAGCTGCTACAGCAACCACAGAGGTGGAAGGGTTTAGGATCTCCCCAAATTTCTACACTACATTTGCACTGAGTTCTACCCAGGTCTTTCTCATGGTCAGTTTTTCTTTTTGGTCAACCACAAAAACTACATTTACTCAAGACTTAAAGGAACACTTCACCCCCCAAATAATCATTTGTATATCAGTTACTCACCCCGTGTTCCACTGAATTCATGAAAAGAAAGGTGCTTTTCCTGCATGCCTCCACGGTGAACGACGAATCCAAAAACTGAGAAAATTCTTGATGAATTAAAGTCATAGGGGTCCACATTTAACAACTGCAAAACTATATCAAAACAGCTGTTCGCAAACTCTCACACAAGTTGCACAGTATAATTCAAGCCTCATTTATCCAGTCGTGTGCTCCGTACTTCCCGAACAGACAGTGAAACTTATCTATGCTCTCTTCTAAGCTAGACTCCATTGACAAAAACAGTCATTTTACTTCGCTGGACACAGGAGCTGCTGGGTTACCACTGCCTTGATCAGTTAATTTGTTTGTGGTATTGTGTGACTCTGGTGAATCCGAACTAACACTTTAAAGTACCAAAGTCACACATTAACATAAACAAACTATCTGATCAAGGCAGCGGCAGCCCAGCAGCTCCTGCAGTCAGTGAGATAAAATTGCTTGTTTTGTCAATGGAGTTTGGTTTGAAGAGAGCAAAGATAAGTTTCACTTTCACTTCAGTTTTGAACTGTAAGGTTTAATCGCAAGTGCACGTGTTTGGGAAGTACTACATTTTAGAGGTGAATACTGTACTTGTTACTCCACTACATTTATCTGACAGCTGGAGCTGCTACTTAGTTTGCAAAAGTTCCACACACACACACACACACACAGGTGTTTCCAATTACTGCGGCTGATTAGACCGCGCCAGGTGCATTGGGTGGAGCTACGCTGGGAATTACATCATTTCACCAAACTCTAATGAGGATCATAACAGGGTGAGTTGCCCCGCCCAAACAGACTCAACAGACTCAACTAAAAGGTGAGGGAGATGTCAATCAAACTCAGATTGTCTGCCCTGGGAAGAGGTCTAATTAAGGAGCTTAAGTTAAAACACCTGCGTGGGGGACAAGGCTATACGATTATGCATCACTTTATAAAATATGATGCATTATTATAGATTAAATATTGGCAGTTTCAAACTACAAACTGAAACCAGTTTCAAAATAGGATTCAGTGTTTCATAAAATGTAGGTCCGTCCAGATTTAGATCAAACTCTCAAGGGATGCAAATCACCAACTGTTGAATATACATGACATTATGCTAATGTTGTAGCTTCAAATTACAGTCTTTTGTGAGCAGCTGATGTTCCTGGTGTTTTTTTAAAAACATTTTCTTGGGTGTTTTTTTATTTATTATGATACTATGCAGTATAGAGCAGACAGGAAATGAAGGAGAGGAAAAGATGACTTGCTACAGAGGTCTCTGGCAGCAACACTTCCTAAACCCCTACGCCATCAGGACACTCTCGTTACTGACATTTTGTCTTTTAGGCATAGTCAGTCTAACCAGTAGGGCTGCCCCCCACTAAGGATTTTCCTAGCTGACCAATAGTCGTCATCAGGGTCCATCAGTGGACTAGTCTCCTGCATGTTTCTGATATGAATGTAATGATTAAATGATATATTTTGGTGGTTTGAGTTGAAGGTGTGAGAAAGAATAGTATCAGTAACATTGTTAACACTGTGCTACATTACAGAGAAATACAAACCGTACTAATGAACCTTCATTAATATAGGCCTATATTTTATCTCCAAGTGCACGTCACACACTGAGCGAGCCGCCTGTTAATGACGGTGTGGGCTAATGGGCATGTAGCTACTTCCATGTTTCAGATGATACGTCATGTTTGTAGTCGACCAATGAAGATGAGTTTACATATCACCTTGGGTTCGTCCTTCACCTTCTCAAAATGATCCCACACTTTGGATTTCCTGTCCGACATGTTATTAACTAGCCTGTGGAATAACCGCAGGTACCAGCCCTGGAAATTAACCTGACTCCTGTCTGACTGCTGAGCGTGGACACTTCCTGTGTCTGTCCTTTCAAATTAAATTCCCACATGGTCCAGTCATATTGGTTTTGATTTATTTTGACAGGGAGCAGCTCCTAATAGAGCTTCACGTCTGTTTGTTTCTGTGACTAGGCAACCAATGACATTATGCAGACAAATGATATTTCGGGATGACTAATGTTTGGTCGACCATTAGGGGACAGCCCTACTAACCAGCCCATCACCTTCTTGAAAAACATTAGACTACTGTAATGCCGGCTATTGTTGCTCAACCCAATCGCTAAACAAAAATGTTAGCATTGTACTCACCTGCAAACCACAAACATGTTAGAGCTGCATGTTATTATGTGGTGGATACGTTGAACCTTTACGTTACAACAACACCGTTTAGGCACAAAACCATTTGGTTATGGTTAGGAAAAGATCATGTTTTGGCTTAAAATAGCTCGTTTTGGGAGCTCAATGCCAACTGGAAAAGCAGCAATGTCTCTGTAAAGAACAACCAATTTTTGTGCCACTTTGCCAGCTGGAAAAAGAGCAAAGGGTCGTTGGAAAAAAAACATATTTGGGGGATAAAAGTCTGCTAAAAACACCCAGTTTTGTTGTTTGTTGGTTTCTAACAGTGGTCTGCTGTCTGTATCTCTCCTTGATGTCACCCCATCCACCTTCCCCTCCATTTCTCATTAACAAAGTCTCGATATGATATGTATGAAATGGTTTGCAGATACATACGATGCTAATATTTTTTCTGGTGACTTGTCTGTGTTGCTACAAATGATGAGGACAAGAGCCAATAGCAAAACAGCATGATGAAAATGTTTTCTTTATGCCCTTATGTTTGATTTTCTGATCTTCATCTACATCTGCCATGAGTCATACTACAACAGCACCAGCACTGTTGACCAGTTAGTCTTCTCAAAGCAAGAAATTGTAGCTTTAATTCATTGGATTTGGACCACGTGACTGTCAACACGAGGAAATGAACACTATTATGAGAAATTAAATCACTACAGATAAAAAGCCTTGCAGCCAATGAGGCGATATCACCAGGACCAAGGTTGACATTTAAGATTTAAATCTTGTTTTTAATGATCCAGATGATGAATGGCCACTTCATCAGAATGTCGAGGGAGACAACGAGAAAAACATCAGTTCTGTTTCAGCACAGGTGAGAGGCCATACTGGACTTAATTTAAAGAACAGAATTACTTTTGATTCTAAACAAACCAGGGCACAAGGCGGGTCTGGTCGTGCACCGGGACGGGACTTAATGAATGAATGACTACAAGATCATTAGCAGCGGCTTTCTGTCCTCAGTACTGTACAGAACGGGACAAGTAGCTCAGGGTTTGGGGATGTGGGCTTAACAGTTGAAGCAGCCAGCCAGGTTACAATAAGCTTCTTTGGTCCGCGGTGGGGATTTGGCCTTGAATGATCCAGAGGTAAATTGTGTTCCTGAACTCATCCAAATCCGCACAGTTGAAGGAAGAAAGTATTACAGCTGTTCATGATGTGTGCAGAGTAGCCACAGCTACAGTATACGTTCTTTTTTTTTTTTTAGTTTTGAACACAAATCATCAAGAAAAATATATTCCATTTATCACGGCTGTGCACAACTCTATCTTTGTACTATGCATAAGAAAACAGTAATGGAATTGCTTATTTCCTGTGCAGGGGACGTTGCAGCAGCTGTCAGTGCTGTTAAAATCCTGCTACAACCATAAAGCTCACAGCTCCATTTTCCATTTCGCCCACTGCCAAACTATACACGGCCACATCTTCCAAAACAGTTAAAGGGGGCAGACAGAGGGCAAAACCCAGAGTGGCATCCTTCCAGTGGAGTGTGTCACCACCGCAAAACAGACACACACCTCGCATAAACATGGACGACATGACCTCTTGGCTTCACAGCCAAACAGGAAGTCACAGAGATGAAATTAAAAGGTCACTTTGCTCATTTTAAACGAATGAGAAGGATGACTCAGCTCTTCTGCAAATCAAGAGGAGTTTTCTCAAGTCTGAGAAATAACCCTGATGATGTCATAGTGATGTCATCCGGTTCATCTCCACCTTGACATGGAGATTACAAATATATAACAGAAAGCCTGCATCACAAACAAGAAAGATGTGGGCATTTACCAAGCAGAGAGGGCTAAAGGAAGTTAAATGTAGGATACAGTGTTTTTTGGATGTTAACCCAAACCAAGGACTGAAAGTCAGGATATGTTGTCCTCTGTCGCCTCAGTTTTGACCTTCTTTTGGTTTTAAAGGCCTATACTTCTCCTATCACTCCTATCCATTAAAGCATTGAGCTAGGTTCTCCATCATTGGAGGAGCCAACAAACCACATCCTTCTGAATGGTTAAAATTGTTGACAGACACTGCCTCTTTTGATGCATCCACCTTATTTTCAGCCCCCATGGTACCTTGCATGAATTATGGACATGACTTCCAGCACTGTTTTCAAATGGTAGTGGTAAGCTAACGGTATGCTAATCCTCTTTTCTAGAGCGACTGGGAAATAAAATCTATGGATCACACCCAGCGTCAGAAATTAGCAAGGGCCACGGGCCATTTGGCCCGCAATTTATCCAAGAATGCCCCCAAAAGCCATGTTCCGGGGGCCAAAATTGCCCCCAAGTTTTCGAAACAAATATATGTATTTATATTTTTAACAGTGTTGCAATCTGACATTAGTAGTATAATTAGTATAAGAAGTATAATTTTATTTTTATTAAATTAATTTACCGTCACGTCTACGACTCATTTTCCAGACGTAATCAACGAGATTGCACTGATTACGTGAGAGTAATCTGACAGAGAAGGGGAGGGGGCTTTGCTGTACCATAAGTATAAATTAACCATTTCTTGGGTGATCTGTGTCAACACAATGACAAATTAATGAAAAATTAAGGTAGAATGAATGTTAAATTTTAAATTAACTTACTTTCAGGATGACATCTAAGGAATTTATAGTAATTTGGCCTTTTTAACAGTAAAAGTAACTGTAATGTGGTGAAACATTAGCTCTGCTATCAGTGGATTAATGGTTAAATCATTACATTTAAACTGGTTGAATTATAGGAAATCTGAGTGATATTTTGCAACCATAACTTTATGTAACCCATTATTTGTTTCATTTATAGTGGTTTCTACTGAAGAGTGAAGACACTATCTTAGTTGGTTTTGCTTTTCATGTGCTTATTGTTAGAACATAATTACAATTTTTTGATGGCCCCCAAACATTTTGAAAATGCCCCCATTTTTTAGACCGTGGGGGCCAAAATTGCCCCCAAAATATTTTGTTAATTTCATACCCTGATCACACCACCTGTTACACTGCAGACAGGATAACGTGATATTACCTCTATGATCTCTGACAGCCATCCCAAAGTGATTGTTTTCCTTTTCACCAAGCACATTAGCCTTGCTACGCTAATAGATTGCTGAATTTAACAGAGCCTGAGCTAGCTTATAGTAAACATCTACGTCTTCTAAAAGATGATTTTTGATTTCTTACGACTTATAAACCGGTGTTTATACATTCAGATAACATTTAACGTAATTCTGGATTCATTTTAGCTCCATGTAAACTGAATAAACCTGATATTTCCCAGCTAATGCTCCACTCGTGTGCCTTAGCAACACAGTTTACATAATTTTTTTAAAGGTTTTTATTAGTGGCAGATCTAGGTGTCATTCTCATTCTCTTCCGCAAATTCTGATATTCAAAGCTTCTCCGCTCTCATAATTTGTTCAGTTTTATTACTCCTTATATGTCCTGTATTGATTCAGGAAAGGTCAGTGCATTTATTTTTTTTCAACACAGGAAGATCCGGTAGTAACACTGTACAGTACAGGTGGCAACTTCTTCCTCTCTGTAGGTAGGTGGTAGAAACTGTATCACTGGTTGAAGGTACAATCCTTTTTTGTCTGGCTGCATGTTCAACACACTGTTGTTAAATCAACAAATTTAGCTTTGTCTGGTTGTTGGTAACGTTCCAGATGTGAAGTACCAGAGCCCCGAGGGGACATTTTAGAAAACGCTAATTGCTAATGCTGAGAACCAACATTGGCTGTTAGTCACCATGATTAGCCACTTAGACTAACCATAGATTGTAAATAGGACTGACCACTTCCACTATCTCATCAGAAGTGCTACCCATAATCCTTTGTGAAGGTGCACACTTAGGAATAAGGAGGATATAAAGGAAGGAATCTAGTCAAAACTAAATATTCCCACTTTTTTTCTCATTAAGGAAAATTCACCACCCCACATACAGATACACACTGCCACTTTATTTTTTGTTTTCTCACACCACAATCTGTTCATTCTTTACCATGCTTGTAGCTTTTTGCGTGCCCCGATGTATTAAATTTGTTTTGTTTTCTTCTGTTTGGTCTATCACTTATTTTTCATTGTATACTGATTTGTGGCACCAGGTTGTTTGTGTCATTATGTTTGTCTACTGAAAAGGTTCATGAGAACTTTCATTAGAAAAGACAATGCCTATACTAAATTGTTGTAGTTTCAAGAATCCACCACACTGACAAACAACTGTTTCACCATAATACCATAGTTACCTCCAGGCTCGTCATAAAGCTCACGGAGCTTGGATTTAACACAACTGTACATGTGGATCCTTGACTTCCTGACAGGTAGACCCCAGGTGGTGAGGGCGAGCCCTACACACCTCTCCCACCCTCAGTCTTAACACCAGAGCTCCTCAGGGCTGCCTTCTGAGTCCCCTGCTGTTCTCCCTGTACACACACGACTGTGTAGCCACCACCAACACCATCATTAAGTTTGCTGACTACACAGCTGTAGTGGACCGGATCAGAGATAACGATGAAAAGGTCTCCCTGAAAGAAGTGCAAGACCTAACCCAACAACCTACTCCTGAATGTCAGCAAAACTAAAGAGATGATAGCGGACTTTGGGAGGAAGCAGCAAAGTAACTACTCCCACTTAATATCAACACGTCCTCAGTGGAAAAGGTGGATAGCTTCAAGTGTCTCTGTGTCCACATCACCAAAGGTCTGACCTGTGCGCTGCATATTGATTCGCTAGTAAGAAAGGCAGAGACTGTTTCACCTCAGATGCCTGAGGAATATTCCAGGTATACTCTTATATACTCAGGAGTTTCTACTCCTGCACCCTCGATGTGGAACATCACAGCCCGGTATGGACACAGCACCAACAAGACCACAAGGCAAAATGTTGTTGTTTCAGCTGAACGCACTATAGGTGCTGCTCTGCCCTGGTTCACTTGACAAAAAGCCAAAGGAATTCTTCAGTTGGATTTTAGATTATTGCAGAAAATACACTCCGTGGCAAACAACACACAACAATATTACTGAAAGTGAGCTATCTATGTCAGCTGTGTCTCAGCTGTGTCCTGCTGCCACATTTTCTTCACTGATTCTTGGTCAAACGTCTCCAAAGGCTCTGACGGATGCGAAAAACGCAGAAAATCGAACCTGTTCCAAAATTTAATGACTGACGAAAGTTTCAGGCTTGGTGTGCGAATGTGATTGACACAATGTGAGGTCATAATTATTTCGGAGATGCGACAATTTTGGACGAAACACGGACTCAGTGCTTAAATGCAATCACCAGAGGTTAGCTAATGCCAGGCTATAAAAAAAAACTATATCGCAGTCACGTGACTTCAACTTCACCATCACAACTGGGCTGTAAAGTCTTCCTTTCTTAAGACAAGCTTCTAAATTCAAAAGCGGGGTATTTACTGACGCATTTCATGTCGTAGAACAAAATATAAAAATCTCTAAGCTTCAGTTAACCACAGACTCTCACCGAAAACCTATTCAAGACACCAAGTGACTTCGAGACCAGAGAGTCAACTCATTTCCAGATTTTAGGACTCATCCCTGCATCATGGTATTTACACCAGAGAATAAGGCTAAGAGAATCATTAAGGATCTGAGGTCAGGAAGAAGGAACCGGATACATCAGTCCAGCACTGAGAGGCTCAGGAAGAGCTTCTACCCTCAGGCCACATGGATCCTAAATGAGGACACTACCTAAGACTGTCCTATCATACACATATATTCATTTTTACACGCTTTTTTAATGCACGAATTAAAGAAACTGCCGGGATTACATCTCACTGTAACTGTATCGATCACTGGATTGTATGGGAGCATTAAAGTTAAACTGTGACAAATTATCTGGTGAATATTGAGCACAGCAGGAGCCCTTCAGACTTCTAAGTTAAAACATTGTCTCTGCAGTGTATATTCAGTGCCAGTCTCGGAGGGCTCGGTCCAAAGAGAACTGACATTCAGTATGATTAAGTTGGTGCTATCTGAAGCGCCTTTTTCTCTCTTACTGCAACGAACTACTTCCTCTGCGCCGTACCCAGCTGTATATCCTCATTTGCCTCTGATTGAAGCGCGCATACTGTAGACGTCCCTCCGCTGTTCCCCGGGGGGAACGGGGAGAGAGAGAGAGACAGGCGGAGGAGAGAGACGGGCGGGGAGGTAGGGACTGAGAGTGGGAGGGAGGAGAAGAGATAGAGTTATCCGTGGTCTCATTACGGTGGGAAATGTGAGGGTCCCGATCCAAGGGAATGATGAAGGACTCTGTGGAGGAGGCCTCTGAGAACCAACAAAGACGGCTTTAGTTTCACTGGCAGAATGCATTTGCATAGCTTAGAAGCCAAAGCGACTGAACCGGGGCTCATGAAAAGAAACCCCAGCAATTGCTTGGACTTCAATGCAAACGAGAGCGAGCGAGAGACAGAGAGGGAGGCAGAGAGACAGAGAGGGAGAAGTGGGATGGCAGAGAAAGCAGTAGGAACTTTTTCTCTTTAGTAGCATAACACAAAGCGAGATCAGGAACATCTGCACATCCCATGGAGGTTGTCACCGACTGACTTTGATGCAAAGGGAACATACTGAAGGCGGTACATCTCCAGATAAAGTAACAAGCAGGAAAAAAAAAAACACATTTCCATGCTATCATAAGTGTCATGTTCCATTGTGTCATTTGATATTATTATTTAGGGCAGTATGGGTGTCAGCAGCATTAGAGGTAATTTGCCAGTTGAGGATGTTCAGCAGGTTTGTATGTCCATTTGGTACAAAAGAAGAGCAGCTACTGGCCTTTTGGAGCTCCGGAGAGCAACGCAGAGATGAGCAGAGGTCGAGATAATAGAGCAATCTCCTGGTGGAGGGTGTGTGTGTGTGTGTGTGTGGTGAAAGTGATGAGAATAGAGAGACACACTCTGAGGAAAGGAGGAGGGGGAAAAAAAGAGGAGAGAAAGAGTGGAGCAGATGTTGTACTTTAGTGGTGTCTCTCTTTTTCCCTCTGTGGCCTGGAGTCATGGAGGGATGACTAGCCTTCATCAATCCTCTTTAATGACTCTGGCAGCACCACTTAACGCACTAGTATGTGATTTCTTCATTACCACATCATGATTCCACCATTTAGTCGGCGGCGATGACGTATGCCGATGCTCGCGGATAAAGAATAATCTTTGAAAGTCTCCTTTTTTGCAAACTGTGCCATTCGTCTGCTCTTGGGTCAATTTGGAAATCTGCGAAGGAAAGTGATAGCTCAGGCTTTGAACGCAACAAAAAAAGAAACAGAATAGAGTGGTAAAAATATGAATAGCTATTATTGAAATGGATTTGACTGTGGAAAAAAAAAGACTATCCAGCACAATATGATACCTCGATTTCAAAGATATGACCAGAGCAAAGAATTCAGGCCTTGCCCTCTATAAAAACCTGTTGTGAAAGTCTACCACTTCAAAGTTACTGGCACCATTATGTGTTATCCTCTCACAGCCCTCATTTTATTCAGTCACACACCCGCTGCCTTTCACCTGTGGTGCACAATACTCCATTCCATTTCACCGACCCACCCACCTCTCCTTCATGTGTCAGAACCTTCAGTGAGTACAGTGGGAGGCAACATAACATGCATGCTAATGTTTTGCCACTATCAATAATAAATGCTGACTTTTGAACCTTGCTGATGAATTTTCATTCAGACCACCTCCCTGCAGATGTGCAGGACTCTTCAGCAACCCAATCGCCACATTATATGTTGGCATTGCACGTTTCTGCAAACCACAGATAAGTTGCATTAGCAGGTTATTATGTAGCTGTTACGTTGAAAATTCCAACAACACTGTGGTTGACTTTAGGCACATTTAGGCACAAAAAACACTTGGCTAAGGTTGGGAAAAGATCATGTTTTGGCTGAAAATAACCAGTTAGAGGAGCACAACTGTGGCAAGAAATGCAGTGATGTCTCTGTAAAAAAACAACCACTTTTTATGCCACGATCCTGCCAGGAAAAGACAGTGTATCTCATTTAAAACAACTCCTTTTTATGTCACGATCCTGCCAGGAAAAGACAGTGTATCTCATTTAAAACAACTCCTTTTTATGCCACAATAATGGCAGGAAAAGCAGCGATAACTTGGTAAAAAACATTCCTTTTTTGTGCCAATATTCCAGCAAGAAAAACAGTGATATCTCGGTAAAAAAACACCTGCTTTTCATGCCACTTTCCTGGCAGGAAAGCAGTGATGTCTCAGTGGAAAACAACTGCTTGTAATGCCACTATCCCAATAGGAAAAGCAGTGCATCTGTCTAAAAATCACCTGCATTTCATGCCCCTATCCTGCCAGGAGAGCAGTGATGTCTCAGTAGAAAACCAACCGCTTTTTGTGCTACTATGCCAGTAGGAAAGCAGCGATGTCTCAGTGGAAAACAACTGCTTGTAATGCCACTATCGTCGCAGGAAAAGCAGCAATATCTCGGTAAAAAACATTCCTCTTTTGTGCCAATATTCCAGCAAGAAAAGCAGTGATGTCTCTGTAAAAACAATCACTTTTACTGCTACTATCCTGGCAAGAAAAACAGTGATATCTCAGTAAAAAAAACACCTGCTTTTCATGCCACATTCCTGGCAGGAAAGCAGTGATGTCTCGGTGGAAAACAACTGCTTGTAATGCCACTATCCCAATAGGAAAAGCAGTGTATCTGGCTAAAAATCACCTGCATTTCATGCCCCTATCCTGGCAGGAGAGCAGTGATGTCTCGGTAAAAAGCACCCAGATTTGGTGTCTAAAAATCAGCTGAAAACACAGGTATGAATCGGATTGGTCTGCCGCTTGCAGGCGTCTCGTCTAGGTGTCACACCATCCACTGTCCCCTCCACCTCCAGATGACAAAGTCAGCTAATATACTATGTCACTTCAGAAACGCTGCAATAATACACATGAAAAGTGCAAACGTAAAGTATTCATGGTTTGCAGAAACATACATCACCAACATTTTCCTTCAGTGACTGGGCTGGCTCTAAACATGAGGAATATACAGGACTGAACCAATGGCTTCTCTACATTTAGAGGAATGTGATACACAAAGTTTGAACACACAAACTAATATCTATGTATCTGCCTCTCTATCTAAGCCCTTTTCCTTTGCAGTAGCAGAATATACAGCAGCAGCATCAAAACAGCAGGACATATGTAAATCCTAGCTAACGCACACTTACTGTAGAAAAGGTGAAGCACATAGTGATGGTAAAAAGTAGCGGGGGGTTTTCTGGCTGCACAACATCCATGCAAATACACAGGCACAAACAGTTAAGTGCTCAAACAACTGCATCTGCTACATCCCCCCGTCTCCTCTGCTGCTGCTATAAGCCCACTAGTCAACACACACCTCTATGGTAACACCACATTGAGCATTATGGGATATGATTCCTTCTAATGAGCTTGCACCCTCATCTGCACGCACACTCTGTCGCATGGACAGCTCGCTCACACTAAGACTCGGCGGCTTTGATCTGACATTCATGTGATCAGTTTTGATGGTTAGCGTCATGCCTGTCTCCCCTGAATATATGTATATCTCACAGAGGCCAATGTGGTAGATACTGAATCAAGCAGCCGCAATGATTTCTCGAGACATCAATGTTTGATGAGAGGTAGGCCCTCGGGCTTTAATGCGTAACTGGAGGAATTCACTAACTCCAAACAACAACCCCCACGTAGAAATCTTCCACCGCCTAATGAGTGCTTAGAGGTTTGGTAAAATCACTGAGCGTACGCTACGCATTTTTAGACACTGAAAAAATATCTCTGCAACAGGTGTTAGAAGGAGAAAATGTGGTAATATGATTAAGTTTGCACATATGAGCAGTCATGCAACAGCTGCTGTGATTTATTATCTTATTCACCACCTCCCTGTGGAGCAATAGAATAGATAAAATCCTGGCGCACCATTGGTCAGGTGCAGCACCATGACTGTTCTTGTCATGCTCACAGTAACCTTTCATTGCTACATCATCTCTGCACACACACACACACACACTCACACTCACACTATGGCGACAATCTTTTTTTAGTGCTTGGCAACAGCCTCTGAAACACACCATCCCACATCTCTACTTGACCTCGCATTCTCCCCGCGCAACCTCTGCTTTGGTAAGAGCCGCTGTCACCGCCGACAGGTCAGGGCTGTGCACCTCGAGGTTTCCTCCATGTCCCAATGTTAGCGCACATGAATCATTATTTCCTCACAGTGCTGCTGCTGCTGCTGCTAGGATGACGATTCATGTGCCACTGGTTGCACAAGCAGACAGGGTAAGAGACAGAAATGTGTGCTCATTGTTAAGTGGATGAGTGTGTGAGTGTGTGTGTGTGTGTGGCAGGGAGAAGACAGAGACAGACTCAAACAGACAGACATAAGGAAGAGGTAGGCAGATAGAGACACCACGCATGAAAATAATTCATGACTGTGCATACTAAATGCCACTGCTCAACAGATTACAGTCCTCATGATGACATTGAAAAATACATGTGTGCCACGTCCACTCTTTGAATCCTAAGTAACACATCACATGTAGGTGACCAGTCTGAGAGAAGCCAAATCTACCAGAGTCTTAATATATGAATGCAGCCCACTAAATTTAGCCCGCTCACCGACCATCATGAGTGATGCATTGGATGAGGAAAGGGGGCTGTGCACGATTGGCTGCACACGCGATTTGCTGTATAACCTCAGGGTTGCTGACAGCATTTGGAGCCTCTCAGTCAAACATGACATTCAGACCTGGTTTGTCACCCTGGCAGAGTTGATGTTGCATGCATTTCTCTTTTTATTGCAGGACCTTGTGAGCGTAAAAGGGAACGAGTGGCGATTTATGAGCGACCACTGTTTTTACAAGGTCATGATCACATTTCAGCAGGAGCACATTGCACACACTCACCGTACACTCCTTGGCAACGGATGCCCTCCACGACCAGCGCCAGCAGCCCCAAAACACAGATAATTAGATCCATCCTCTCACGTTAATCTCTGCATATCCAGCTCTCAATGGCAAGAAGTCCTTTCCGGGGCGGTGTGAGTGAGGCGCATAGACACAGCGCTGCTCCGATTCCACGCGTCGATTAATGTTAGTCTTAGCTGTAAAGGTATGTATGGCCCGCACCGCGGGGAGGCAAAGACTCAGGTAGTGATTGTGGTGATGTCCGCTGCCATGTAGTGTGGACGCGGTGCGCTCGCGGCACGGAGACGCCGCGGAAGATGCGGGGAGGCAGGCGGGGAGTGGGCTGCAGAAAGCCCGGCCTTACAACAAGCAGCAACCTCTCCTCGGCTCCAGGTAGGTGCGCTCTGCTGGAACCGCGTGTCCCTGGACTTTAGCGAGGACCCCCGAGGCGCCACACCGAGAGGGCACACTGATGCTGTCGACTGCAGGCGGACGGAGGCTCGGTACCCACGGACATAGCTCCTGAAATCCAGCTGTGGTCACGGCTCGCTCCGCCGCTGCTGCGTTGCCTGCACGCTGTCAGACGAAGCCATCACCTCTGCTTCACACCGAAAACACCGATTCTCACTGCTTGCACCTTCTGGGCGGTCTTCAAGCTGCCGATACTACGGTGGAGGCTCGTGCGCTCACACAGTCACATCACGACTGCACCCCGACGCCGCGCGCTCGACTCATCTCTCCCGGTGGCAATGACAAGGGGAGGGTCCAGTCCAGGCGAGGAGCGGCGGATGGTTCCTCCACAGCACCTCGGCGATGCCTCGGCTGTTGTCTCCGCTGTTATGAGACCACTTTCTAATGAATTCACGCGACGGTGGGAGCCGGATGTGCCCGCCGTGGAGCCAGTTGAGCATCAGTCACGTTGCGCAATACGTGCTACGGAGACCGAGTGGCACCGCAACCGGTCTGTGGCTACGTCAAGAGGTGCGTGGCTTCGAGCGCTCATCTGTATGGGAGGCTTCGCTCAGCGTCAGGAAAGGCATGAGAGGCGCAGCTGCTGGATGCTGTGAGAGAGAGAGGAGGAGGAGGAGGAGGAGGAGAGGGGGAGACGGAGAGGGAGATGGGACCATTGGAATTCAGGAGATCTAGCTTTGACAGACCTTTGCAATCAACGCCGAGCTCTCAGTCTACACTCCTGTCTGCTCATGTTTCACCATTTCACCATGGCCTCCTTTATCAGACAGGGAGGATGAGATGCTGTCTGTCATGTAACATTCATCTGCTACAGCACATTTCTTTGGCGTGAAACACTGAGATGTCTGTGTTAGTCTATCTGAGCGCACACACACACACACACACACACACACACACACACACACACACACACACACACTGCTGCTGCTGCCACAGGCGTGTTTTTGGCAACTTTTTAGCAACACATAACTTTTTAAGTTTTGAAGAGGTACTAAGTGGTTCCCAAATGGGGTCCCTGCAGGCCCTCAGGGGTCCTGCTGGCAGCTCCTGGGGGCTCCTGCAAAACGAGGAAACCTGTTTCATTAAATTCAATGTTGCCATATTTAGTGACGGGAAATATCCCCATTAAAAAATGGACTGTGGACCACACGTTTCACCTCCTGCAAGCCCAGTGATTACTGGTCACATGGATCATTTCAAAGTAACAAACATTATACTATAAGCTCATTTAACATTTGCAGGTACCACTAAAAGTTCTTAAAGAAACAGTGTAAGATTTAGTGCCATCTAGTGGTGAGAACTGCAGATTGCAACCAGCTGAATCTTCTCCCAGTTGGAATTCCTTCAGTGTTCTTTGCTCAGGAGGTTTTTATTGGGAGTTGAATTATACGCAGAGGTCTAGTCCTCTCCTAAACAAACTGACAAGGTGATTAAAACCTTTAACAACACTGAATAAAGCAGTTTTACATTACAAATCTGTGGTTCTCCGAGGCCAGTGGTTCCCAGCTGGTGGGTCAGGGACCTTAAGTGACTCACAAACATGTCAAGTTTGTAAAAAACACACTTTATTTTGAATTTAGTGTCATTTCCAGCTACAGAGTGAGTGACTAACAGACAGCTACTCGACAGAGACAGAAAACTAGCTCGACAACATGGCCAGATGTAAGTATGACGCTGAAAATATTAAACTGGACCTTGTGGCTGGACCAGTTGGGAACCACTGCAAGATCCAGACGTTCTGGAGGTTTTTACCATGAGCTGAATTATCCACAGAGGTCTCCTCCCCTCAAAAACAATCGAAGCTGGAGATTTAAACCAGTAAAAATACTGAATGAAGCAGCTTCAGGACCCAACCATTCTTATTTTCAGGTGATTACACACATACTTATTATATGACATTCCATTTCTGCCAGTATATTCCCCTAAATCCTTCACACTGGACCTTTAAGAGAGTCAAAAAACCTTATTTCAAGAAAATAGCACAAGCAAAAAAAGAAGCATGTGTCCGTCCAACCAGATACAAAATTACAGGTGTCCATTTCCGAACAAAAATGTCCTTTTATATTTGTAATTGTGCCATCATTACTTCTGATATGTACACCTGTCTCAGTCTCCAAGTCCCTTGTTTAACAGTGGGGGGTGAGTTTGCAACCAAGAAATACTTTTCATCTTCCTTGCGATTAATAGTGCGCTTAAAACACACAAGTACCCCCCATATCTCTTGGCATACATCCTTACATGTCATACAGTGGATTCAAAGGTAAATCAACATCTATAATATTCTCCCCAAAGTCCCTGCAGTTTTGGACGCTGCCAAAAAAATATGTGTATGATCCACAATCATTTTCAGTATTTCCTGTTGGAAGTGTTTTGTAATATCAGTACTGGTAGGATCTAAAAGCTGGACTATAGCTGTTTCCTAGCAACTCAATTTCCATTAAATGGTATTAATTAGTGTAATATTTTGCCCAATGCAGCAGTAAATGTTATACTTTTGGTACAAATGGGGAAACATTTCAAACACCACAGTTTGAATCCTGATCAAATATACGTTGTAAAACACCAAAGAGCGCACGGTGTGATTCATCAGCAAATCTGGGTTTGCTGTGATGTCAGATAATCGTCTTTTAGGGCCGTGTAGTTTGGTGCAAAGTGACTGTTAATTCAGTATAAGCACTATACATCATAAAAAGTGTGTAAGCTTTACAAGTAACAATATATCCAGATTAGTAGACAGATTGTTTTCTGGTATTTGGACACTCAGGTTGAAGCAGAAGTCTAAAGAGACATCAGCATGAGATCAACCTCTCCCCAAAACTGTAACCCTGTATTGACAAGTCATTTATCTGCTGCTGAGTGTTGAATTTTTTCTTTAAATCAAGTAAAAAAACAAAACAAAAAACTGTTCCGCATGTTGCAACAGATAAGAAAATACTCTGCAAAGTGCAGACGCTGTCCTCAGAGGGCTTCAGCTGCGGATCAGCTGGGGAGGCGACTGCCAGAGCACCACTGGGTGTACTGGCGCCCTCTACAGGACTCCATTAAATGAATCAATGACCATGCAGTCATTTGGGGTTATACCCAGTTTGTGACCAGGCTATAATTTTGATTGCACATGCTCACTGGTTAAAATAGAAATAAAGATGACATAATGATTATTTAATTATCTCCAGAGACTTCCGTCGTTGTAATTCAGCTGAGCTGCCAATATCTGATCCTTAGACGAGGGCCTTATGGCGGAGCAGAGGAGTAAAATAAATTTAGTGGAGTTAATATTTGATATAGGCTATTCTGAATTTAATTTTGGAATCTAAATGATTCATCTTGTCCATCCGTTTTTTATACTGTCACTAGTGTGGTGCCCTTGAAGGCTGCAGTGGTGGAGCAGTGAAGATTTAGGAGCTGTAATTGTTTCAGATGTTATTTTCTGCCAATAACCAGCTTTGTTTTATCTCAGTGGTGCGTGGAGTGGAGAGCTCTATAAGTTTATCATCGCTTTAATTCAGGATGTTTAACCATCTTTTGCTCGCTGTCTTTTCACTCCCTCTCTGTGAGGCTGTGTGCGTGCCTGTGTTTGCAAGCATATTTAAAGTGGGCCTTTCTTTGTAAGATAAATAAAGATCTCCATTCAACAAGGCAGCTAATAGTCTCTGTTCACTTTAGCTTCAGTTTTCTGCAGCTGAGTCCAAATGTCTGCATTATAGCTGCACTTGCAGACTCACAGACTTTGCAGGCACGTCCCTGGGAAGTGTGCGAGTGCTTAAAGCTGTCCAAATGCACAATTTATCCGGTCCACACGGGACTTCCATTGGACTTACTGCAGACTTCTAGAGAGTTTGCTCGGGGTGCAGATTTCACCAGAGTCTTTGGCTGATGGGAAAAGTTTCCCCAAGAGGGCTTCCTGCCAGAATGGGATTTCTTGGTTAAGAAAAAAAAAAATCATGATTTTGGTTGAAATGAGCAAATTTCTGCCTCAGATCTCTCACAAAACTTTTCCTATGTGCGAGTCTTCACTTCACTAATTTAATTACCCACAATGCATTGCAATACAGATGTTACATTGAATCATGTAGGCCAGAAAAAAAATGTTTAACCACATCATAATGTGTGTGTGTGTGTGTGTGTGTGTGTGCATATATATATATATATATATATATATATATATAAACTTCTAATGTAAGAAAGTAAAACCTAATTTATTAAGTCATAGTATCCGAATATCTGAATTTAAATGTGTACAGCTTGTATGTTGTAGCCTCTAGAAATAAATCTTATTTTTTCACTCACCAAAAAACGCCTATCAATGGGATCTGCGAGGGGACAAAACCTGTACATGACTATAGTTGTCCTTCAAATGTTTCCACAGCAACGAGTGAAACAGACTTGAGGCCTGCCTGCCAGCAGCTTGCAGTCTCTCGCCCTTGCGAACTTTACATCATGACCGTGAACATGTCCCAATACGTACATCTTAAGTCTGCGAGAGTTCAGTCTGCAAGTCCGTAGGGTGGACATCTGGATTCAGCCTTCGTTACATCTTAGAGGTTGAAGCAAGTTGTGTGATTTATTTTAATTGTCAAAAGTATGTGATTGGGCATTAGTCAAACACCCTGAAAGATATACTGACATTTTTAAAGTAAACAAACACTATTTTAGGTTGTTGTACAACAGACACTACAAAACTTTCCAAAGACTTAAAAGTCAACGTGAGCTTTTACCTACTCAATATTAAATTCTGCAAAGACTGGGGATCTTGCAGGGTCACTATTTTCAAGACAGCAACGAGATTCTTTTGAGATTATTTCCCATCCTGCTCTTGGTGTAAAATATTACGCCAAACTCCCTTTAAGAAGTATGACATATTAACAATTCCTTACATGTCTGCACAAACACATAACTCTAGAAACACAGGATAAAAGGCGTCACATGTCGACAGTGTTCTTGTCAATTCGGCATAAGTATGATCATAAAGATAAACTGTATTTGTGTACAAACTTTGTATTTCAGATTGTCGCTTCAACTCACTACCAGCCTCTGCTGGTTAGCTGCACTATTTTAGTAGGTGGAGACGGTGGGAATAATTAAGTGGTGGTTGGTGGATCAGATACACACTGAATGAATTATGGACCCTTGCTTACTCCACAACTCCACAAGTTTCTCCTCATTTTCCACAGAACAAGAGAACCAAGACTAATTCACGGTGTTGCGCCTCCTTTGTTTACTGTCTGAACATGTTTGATTTTATCGGGAGACGAGAAAGACTGACCTAAGACAGCTCAGATTGAGTTTTACGACACCTTACACCAAACAATCGAGATGACAGAGGTGCATCAACAGAGGTAAAACTCAAGATTTTATTCTGCCATAGTAAATTTGTCTTCGACAGTGAAATCGCAAATTAAAAAGTCATTTGGTGTGAGGCCGGCATCAGCTGAATGCCTTGACAAGCATAAAAAATAGTGTTTTGTCATATGGAGATGCATGTGCGGTCGCTTATCCTCCACCTGTCTGCTGCTAATCATTATGTTTATTACTCTACGTTTGCATCACCCATCCAATATGGACCGGAGACCACTGGGGAAGCTTTGACTTTAACTCTCCATCTGTCTGTTTTGGATAAATCTGCTCTCGGCTCCCCCCTCCTTCCTCTCTGTCTTCTTTTTCCCTGGAGGATTAGAATGCAACCTTTTTTAACCAAGATGTCTAATGCTACTAAAGTGCACTGACATTGGCAGGAGTGCGATTATGAAGCCCATTGTGAGCGCTGTGTCTCCACGCAGCATCATGAGGGGGGTTATAAATATAATATGCCCTCACTACTATTGTAGTAAGAGCTGTATGACATTTGACTAAATGTATTCAGTCATACAGTGCATGAGGTGTTGGATATGCTATGAAACAAGACAATTTGGCATTTGAGGAAGCCTCTCTGGGCTTCACATTCATCTTCAAACACAGCAGACCTAGATGATGTCACAGTGAAACACAAGGCCAGGGCCAACCAGAGGGGACTGTGTATCCGTGTGTGTGTGTGTGTGTGTGTGTGTGTGTGTGTGTATCCGTGAGTGTGTGAGAAAACATGAGAGGGTTATGGCTTTGGTACTCTGACAATATTCTGCTCTGGTTGGCATCACACATGAGCAAATCTCAAATGGAACAACATGTATTTTTCCATCTCGCTGCCTTAAAAGTCATATAACAGCCAGTGGCCACCTGTGGAAACAGTTCCACTGACAACTGTAGCTCCGGGCTCGTCAAGCCTTGCTCACTTAAAAAAAAAAAAAAAAAAAAAAAAAAAAAAAAATTGATGGGTTGCTGTTGCTTCATTTAGATTAGCTGGGTTCCAATCCAAATGTAGTGGAAGTTTTAACCAAATTTTCAGAAAATCTGCAAAAGAAAATGCAAATGTATGCGCGCTTCCCTCCACTGCTGTTATGTGAATGTTGGGAGTTAGTTCATCGAGTTAAGCAGTAGGTGGTGGACTGCCCATTGTTCTGACGGCCCTATACGTTTAAGTTTCTCAACATCTCTGTGATGAAAGCGTGATTAGGTTTTGGTGCCAAAAAACCACTTGGTTATGATTAGAAAACAATCATGTTTTGGCCCAAAACACCCCCCTTGGGTGGCACAAAAGCTGCTGGAAAAGAAGAGACGGGACAGCAAAAAAAACACCCACATTTGGTGGCTCAAATGCAGCTGGGAAACACTGTAATATGGTTGGTAAAAACACCCTGGTTCCTTAGGTTAAACACTGTTGAAATGTCACAAAGGGTCAGTAAAAATACCTGCAATCAGTAGCTCAAATGCTGCTAAGAAACACAGTGAAGGGTCAGTAAAAACACTCAGGATCAGTAGCTCAAACGCTGCTAAGAAACACAGTGAAGGGTCAGTAAAAACACTCAGGATCAGTAGCTCAGATGCTGCTAAGAAACACAGTGAAGGGTCAGGAAAAACACTCAGGATCAGTAGCTCAAATGCTGCTAAGAAACACAGTGAAGGGTCAGGAAAAACACTCAGGGTCAGTAGCTCAACACCAGTGAGAAACTGAAACTAACTGCAAAGTGTGTCTATTTTCAGATGAACGGGATTTCAAGGCAATGAGCCTTTGTTTTTGGGAAACAGGCAATGGAAGAAATTAGCTTTCGGTCCAGTGGGACATTTTCCAGACTAATAGGGCTTCAGGATTTTGGGCCCTTCGGAACATTAGTATGGTGTCACAGCAGAAGAAGGCACAGTGCGATGACATATTTAGTGCCAGTCAACCCTCAAATGAAAGAGGGGAATGGATGTATAATAACGGAGAGCACACTGGACAACTGAAATAGAGTTTGAGCAACTAATATTGCAACTATGTGCTCTTGAATGAGTTCTGCTAACAGTCCTGTGTGCACATGTAAGCATGTTAAAAGCCGTCCAGAGATGTTGACGAGAACTTACAGTGGTCTGTCCAGTGACGATACATCATTATTTATCCGCTGAATCTGTTTCCATTGCACTCCGTCCCATTTATCTTTCATCTATACATCAACTTTTCCCTCCACGTCCTAAAGTGTAAAACTTTTTTGCAATATTTTAATTTTTTTTTTTCAATTTTTGGAGTTTCCATTCTTTTTGTTTATGCGCAAATTGAATATGAGCATAACAAGAGGTTAATAGAAACGCCCCTGATGTCAGCTTCACTGTTCCAATGTGGCATTTCAAGCGAGTGATTACTTTAAACCTCTATGTGGTGAACAGGAGAGACGTTATTCGGCGCACCCTGAGGGAACTGCGAAATGGAAATGACGTACGCCAGAGCATTTAAATTCAACAGATTTTTAATGGTTCCAACAAACTGCAATTACCGTTGTCTCTGAACAACCTGAAGAGTCATTAAGCGCACTGCAACATCCAGGGCACAATCACCCACGGGGGTATGGGATATACATTTCTGTCCATCACTCAAAAACGGCACATGCCTGACTGCATGCATATTAGCTGCAGTCTCCACACACACAGGACACAACCAAGCGTCCCCCTGTGTGCCACTGTTGACGAATGTTTCACTTAGAAAATAGGTCACCTCCGAGCTGGCAGCAAGATTTTAGAAATTTAAAAGTGGGCAGATGATTTAGTTTCTGCGTGTCATGATTCGTTTACAGTGCGGTAATGCCTTGCATGTGGCTTATCCCAGTCCAGCTGGAGGGAAGGAGGCGGTGGGTATAAATGCATCTAACAAGAACACTTGTGACTCTCTTCCAGGCTGCAGTTTGGAAACATGCAAAGGCTAAGTGCAGTCCTTATTCCAATGAAAATCCGAGCGCTGATGAGTTAATGCATACTTGCTCTGCTGATTCCCTGAGAGGGCAACAAATAATTTTCTTTTATGTTAATGAGCTCTAGACCCCATCTGTTCTTAATGCTCTAACATGCCCTCCACACGAAAGGAGCTGACTCCATTTAGATTCAGAGGGCCTCGTTCAACGTCTTCCTGAGTGTTTTCTTAAATTTGTTCTTTAGAAAGGTCCTAGGGGGGCACCAAGTAGCTCACCTGGTAGAGCGGACGCCCCACGTACCAAGGCTGAGTCCGATTCCATCCCATGGCCCTTCGCTGCCTGTCATCCCCTCTCTTTCACTCTTTCACTCTGAAGCTGTCCCATCACATAAAGGCAAAAAGCCAAAAAAATTTGAAACAGAAAGGTCCTAAGGAAAGACAAAACATCAGATTCCTGACATGTTCTTAAACCACATGACTGTTTGCACCTCTGTGCTCATAATGAATCCCATTGTTCTCATGAATTGAAAGCAAGTGTCAGGTGATCCTAATTAGCATAAGTAAACACCCCGCAAATCCCCATAAAAGGGCATGAGAATGCGGGGCCGTGTGCACACATAAGCAGAGGCAGAAGATGTTCGAATACCATTTCTTCCTGCCTGATATTGATTCCAATACCTGAACTCGCGAATTAGCCGATATTGAGAACCGATCCAGTGTCATTGTGCTAAAAAGTAAATAAATAACAGTTGTATACTGCTACACCATTTCTGCGTCAAAAAGTTCAATAAAATCAGATGAATTGGAGGCCAACTAAATAAGTGTCTAGACCACAGTGTTCCTGAGATACTCTCAAAATAGTAAATAGACCACTTTGATCTTGGATACGACATCGCCAACCATTCAAAATTTATGTGGTATCGGATCAGATCTGCTGCCAAATAATATTTGGTGTTCACATGTTGAGAAATCTACCTGATTGCACACTTATCCAGAGCTATACACAGTATTTATCTATTATTTATCAATATACCAAAGAGTTGTTGCCATTTAGAGCCCAGTTCAGACCAAAGATTCGCGACGAGACAAGTTGAAACAGGCAGCTACTTGCAATGCGCCGTTCTGCAACGTTCTAAAAACCTGCTGGTTCACACCAATGCAACTAGATGAGATGGTGTATCATCTCTATGCAACAACTCTCTGTACTTCTGTTCTGATTTGCAGCTTTTCAGGTTTATTTTGTGGCTGAATATAATTTGCAGCTTCTTAAAATATGAATGAAGATAGTGATAGTGAGATACTGGCTACAGCTGCATTTGTAGAAGTGATGAAATGGTGAAAAACAGAGACAAAATGAGCATCATTGGCAAAACACAAGGACGGAAACAGGGCTTGGCTAGGAAAGAGCACCTGCTGCAAGAAGCAAACACGCCGTATGCGGTCATTTTGACTTCACTACAAGCCGATTGGCTGTAGAAAACAGGTGACGTGCTTTACGTTCTAAAATCAGCCACCAATGATTTGACCAGCTGAGCTTCAGGTGACACCATCATTCGACTTGAGTTGAGTTCAGATTGGCCAGTACACACTGCTGCAACTTTTTTCTGCAACATTCTAAAACAGTTTCATCTCGTCGCAAATCATTGGTCTGAACTGGGCTTAATATTGTTTAAAATTGTTTGATTTTTAAATTGTTTTTTGAATTGTTTGTAGACAGTTTTTGTTTATGAGTACACTGGTCACTGACCTTACTATTGTTTGTCTGATGAGTGTAATACATTCTTTACCGACTGTCCTTTTATCCAATTGTGTACGAGAGTCACAAGCTAAATTTCATTGAACTTGTACAATGGCTATTAAGATATCCATCCATCCATCCATCCATCCATCCATCCATCCATCCATCTATCTATCTATCTATCTATCTATCTATCTATCTATCTATCTTATTGCCCTTGTCACTCTCTGCAAACAGTTTTCCATGGTCCTGGAAGATGCGTTCCCCCTCAGGGCAAGATCTGCAACATCTTGCAGCAGCAGTAAATATGTCATTGTGTGAGCAGACCTAGGCTGCAGTGATAGACCGACTTCAAGCCTATCAATAGCGATCAATCACCAATTACTGGAAGGCATGGTTTCAAATTAACATAATTGATGTGAACTGAAGTGTTAGTGTAGTGTCTGTTTATTTTGAAAAGACCATACTGCTTTTTGTAACATAAGGAATTCAAAATATTATAAATAATACAAATATTATTGGAATTTAAAACTGTGGAATTGAAGAAACCACAATTTTGCACCAACATGGCAGCACTCAAATGTGTACAGGTGTACTCTTGAGTGTGTGTAGATTCTTCTTCTTATCCAAGATCAAATCTCAAATGATAAAATATTGTGAATGTCAGAATCTTCAAAAACTGTGCACGTGTGTTTCCTCTTAAGAGCAGTTGGTGATTGAGGCCCACTGTGTTTCTAGCTCTGTGTTGATGGAAGCATCATCCTCAGCACACTCTTTTAACATGGACTAGCGTAGGATCTCTTGCTGAGAGGCAGGCCGTGGCCCGACTATAAAGACAAAAGGCAGTTCTGACGGGCATGACGTGTGTTTCTATTCTACAAATGTTCCCTCAAACACCCCCATTTTCCCTGGGTAGCAGCACTCTGACACACTCAGTATTCACGGCAGCAGGACGCCTGTCGGCAGTATTTACACACATAACTGGGGTGAAAAGAGGGAGATTTCACAATGAGGTGCAGCGGTTCATGGCAGCTGGTATCAACATGCCGTCAGAATCCAAAAACCGCAGCCCTTTGTGATGGTCCCTGCTGAGATATCAGGCCGGGTCTCCACAGAGGTTGAATTGTCAGTGAATTCACTGATGTGGTCTGAAGTTACCTGAACATTTGAAGCTTTGTAGAACTTGGCACCGCTGTGTGAAAAGTAGCGTTGGAGTCAAGACCACCTAAACCAAGACCAAGGCCGTTTCACATTAGGTAGGATTGATTCATACCGTGCAGGAGTTCGATTGCCCCCGACACCTCAGCCGCTCAGCTTTCACATTAGTAGCATTCTTCCGTACCAGAGAACACCTGTGCTATCATCTATGTGACATTTGTGTACGCTGTTGCTACAGTGTAGGAAAGAGCCCCAAGATCCAAAGCTCATACATCAGGGTCAACCTTCACATTATTACTGTGGTTTGTACTGTAAAGACTATGTCAAGAACGACCCTCTCACCTGCCTCCACACATCATTACTCTCAGCCGTGCAGTTCAGAGGATTAGATTAGCAGACACTGAGAAATACCATTGCAACTCGACTCACCGACTGTTAGTCGCATTAAAAAGCAATCCACATCCTTGTTTTGGGACAGTCAACTTTTACACCTGACCTGAGTACACAAGAACCATACTTTTCAAGTGAACCAGGGCACAAGTTGAGGGTACGCAGTGTTCACAACAGTGACGGCTGCTGGTCTTTCAAACAGGGGAAGCTCACGTTAAGTTTACATCATAGAATTTGTCATATTGTAGTTGTAGCGAGGCAGTAACGTATAAAAGGAACAATTCACTCATGCCATAGAACCACAGCAACACACACCTCAAAGATTTTCAGATGGGTTTAACAGTGAAAATGAGCGATATCTCTTATGGAAATAAGGAACTCCGGACGGCACTCTGTCAGAAGACTCCACTTGCAAATATCCACATAGGACTGAGCTCGAAATACGACAATGCTGGTGTGTATTTCCAAAGCGTTGTCAATCACAAAGGGGTTCAGCCTTTTAGACAATTCCTCCAATCACCACGCAGATACCAAGCGTCCTCTCCCGCCCACTGCTCCATTAGGTCCCAGGGAAAATTTCTTCTATGAAATTTTAGGGGAAGTTCAGCCTCCCTTGTTGTCTCAATCGCCCCTGGTTCACACCAATCAAACAAACTGAACTTTGGGGTCAAGTGTACTCGGATTTAGGCCCAGGTCCCTGATCTGAAAGCCTCCTGGGTCAAGACCAGACCAGTGCAGTCCCACACTGCAAGACACACGACAAAATGTGGAAAATGCAAACCATAGTCAATAGGCGAATGATGCACATTTACATAAAACACCCACAGAAAACAAATGAAGATTCCTCTTCCTGTATGTATAAATTTACCATGACAACTGTGACAAACGTTTACACTATGGAACATTTCTAATTAGACGTGAGTCAAGGTATTGGTTGCAACTGAAGCAGAAAGCTTAACATCCAATCACAGTTCATGTTAACTCTGACAAAATCTAAATCTGACAATACACTGGCAGTTTAGTTATATCACATATATTTAGGGATATATTATTGCTATGTTTTGTTTTTTTCTTACATCGTTACTGATATCCATCAGTATGTTTCAGCTTGCATCAAACAATTTAGTTGACATAGTTGTCGCATTTGCGCTTTCATGTTTCACTGTTTGCATTTTTAAAACTGTACTTTTCCCTGTTAGTACCAGCTTGTACAATGTGTTTTGGCAATATATGTTTCAACATGGTCATGCCAATGAAGCCTCTCTGATTTCAATTGATATCCTCACAGTTGTGGTCTTGAAATAAAACCCAGAGTCCTCATTGTCTGAGACTGAGACAAGACAGAATAAAAATGTGGTCGATTCTGAGACAAGACCAAGACCTTCAAAAAGTTGTCTCGAGACCAATCTCCAAACACGTGTAAAGATCAAACTGCATCTTTAACACATTTTTAAATCCAAAAAAATCACTATTTTCTTTTACTTTCCTCACGAGGACTTTTGATGACACCTTTTAACAATCCAACTGATCTACACAAATTAATTATTTCCTGTGTCTTCACTGTGATTAAGAAACCTTTTTATGTCTCCCTTGACTTGGCTCTACTGCAGCTGTCCACTTTAACATGGGAGAGCTTCCTATTGGCCTATTGATCCGCTGAGCTCCCAGGTGATTCGTCCCAACTCCGATTGATTCTGTCCTCCAGAGTTTTGGTGACACAGCACAGAGTGAACGTGACATGCTAATTAAGCTTTACCAATTAAAGCGGCCCCACACTTGACATACACAGACAACTGAGAGTTGTTTCAATTTAGAAACTCAGGATGCAAAACGTCAAACAAACGGCCGGTCTGATGATCTGAGGATGAATTTGTGGAGAATGTGTGAGAAAACATGCGGCTGCAGATGCCGCAAATTGCTGCAAACTGCTCCAACACAACCTGCCCAGTTCCTAATTATATTAATCAATTTCTCATTATGACGATATATTTTGGTAACACTTCATTTTAACACTCCTATTTAGCATTTATAATACATAAATAATAGTGTTTATCATGTATTTGTCCACAACTAAAACTCCCGAGAAGCATCAGTTTATCAGTGATTGATAACGCAGTATAACATAGCTGTCATCATATTTAATGATACATGATTATGCACAAAAACAATTCCTTACAATGTGTTTTAAAATATTTATCAATTTATCAATATTCACAGGTAAAACTGTTTTTTCTTGGTGCTTCATCTCATCAGCAGATAAGATTATGCTCAGCTGTCATGGAGAACATGACATAATACATACACGGATGGGATTTAGTGTTTGTGACAGTTCACATACACACATGTGTGTGATGTAATGTATGCTAATACAATGCACAAATGTAATAATGTGTGATGATGTAAGAAGTTCATTTAATGAGCAAGCACATGGCTCTAAACAGGCCTCCCCTCATTCAGTAGAAACTACTGGCGGATTCATGACACGTGTGCAGCGGATAATTTTGGTCTTACCAATGAGTATACGTTCATGAATCAGAATCTTTTTTACGCTATTTTTGGGCTTTTTACAGCTTTATTTGATATTTAGGAAAGGGAGGGGAGAGAGAAGGGATGCAAACAGCCAGGGCTGGACTCAAAGTGCTGCTGTATTCGCTCTATCAAGTGAGCTGCCGGAGCTCTGCATTCTTAATTGGCAGGGGCGTGCCCGCTATTTGCAATCAGCATAATGTCACGCCCCGTTTCTCTATATAACGAAATACATCCCAGCTCAGACTGCTGTTTCCCTCTGAGATGTCCCTGTAGCCCGGAAACTGATGGTGGACAGGACCTAAAGCTGAGAAAGTATTGGGTGAGAGCAGTGTGTCCAATCACTTAGGCCCTGATCACACAGAAAGCGCACTGCCATTTTTTTAAAAAAATTGAAGACCACTAGTAAACCCAACCCCACATTTTTATTGTTGCCTGGCAACCACTCCATCACATCCTTACACTAACCTTCCTGTGTAATCAATCTAAAAAAAAAATGTTTTCAGTTTCACAGTAGTTAGTATCTAGTTGCTGCCATGTTGAGGCAGAGGGTGCTGTCTGTAGCTCTGGTTGAGGGTGAGAGGCTGTCAGCAGATAAACAGAGATCTGTGTGGGTACATGAGACCCTAAAAAAGAGGCTGGATCATGGGGAGTACCACCAGTTGGTCCAGGAGCTTCTCCTCCATCATGGACGTTTACAGGCATATTTTAGGATGACTCAGGGGCAGTTTGACAACCTGCTGTCTATCATCAGGCCGTATAGCTCTGGGTATCCAGCAACCACTACCACCAGTTTCTCCTCCATTGTTTACCAACTGTAAACTTGTTGTCGTGACCACCACAGAAGGCCCGCCTCTCAAATCATCCAATGACGAAAGAAAGAGTTGAGGTGGGGCACTTTTTCCGCTCTGAGTTGACATTTTTTCAACTCAAGGAGTTAAGAGCAATCCAGCAAAAACATCAGGCACCTAGAGCGCAGAAACACGAGGCACATCGCAGCTCAAAACAAAAAGAGAGCAAAAAGCTTCATTCTCATTAAGAATGATTAAGAATCTTTTATGTACACTGTATGCTATCAATAATGGCTAACAATTAACATGGCCACGTGTGCCATATTTCATGGCTCTATAAATTGTTGGGGGTAAGCATTTATTATAGGCCAAGCCGATACAAAGAATGAAAACTAAAACAGTGACATTTCAATATTGACATTCTTTTTCTTAAAATGGTCACAAGCCGGAGTCCAACCTGCGACCGCTGCGGCAAGGCATCACTTCTGTACATGGGGCGCCGGCACTATCCACTACGCTACCGGCGCCCCAATATTGACATTCTTATGAACTCCATTGAAAGGCAGCATTGGGACACTCAGTTTTCATAGCTGAATATTCTAATTATGACAGTAATTGCAGAGGATGAAAGAAAGGGTGATGACAGGCGTCAGACACTTGAATTTAATGTTTTTAAGACATTTTCAACTTTAATTTTAACTAAATTTAAGACAGATCATCTTTTTTTTAATTCAATTTATTACAGTTAAGTATGCAGGTACAGTCAGGTCCATAATTATTTGGACAATGATACAGTTGTCGTCATTTTGGCTCTGTACACCACCACAATGGGTTTTAAATGAAACAATGAATACCTGCTTAAAGTGCAGACTCTCAGCTTTCATTTAAGGCTTTTTTCAAAAATGTAGTATGAACTGTGTAGGAATTACAACCATTTCTTCACACAGTCCCCCGACTTTAAGGGCTCATAAGTATTTGGACAAACTAACATAATCATCAATTAAACAGTCAGTTTTAATACTTGGTTGCAAATCCTTTACAGTCAATGACTGCCTGAAGTGTTGTACACATAGGCATCATCAGATGCTGGGTTTCTTCCCTGGTGATGCTCTGCCAGCCCTTTACTGCAGCCGTCTGCACTTCCTGCTTGTGTTTTGGATGTTTTGCCCTCAGTTTTGGCTTCAGCAAGAGAAACATATGCTCAGTTGGATTCAGGTCAGATGATATGACTTGACCATTGCAGAACATTCCACTTCTTTGTCTTAAAAATGTCTTTGGTTGCTTTTGCAATATGCTTCAGGTCAATGTCCAACTGCACTGTGAAGCATCGTCCAATGAGTTTTGAAGCATTTGGTTGAATCTGAGCAGATAATGGTGCCCCAAACACTTCAGCTTTCATCCTGCTGCTCTTGTCAGCAAGACAAGACTTCACTAGAATAAATACAGAGGGTTTATCACAAGATGCAAACCATTGGTTAGCCTTAAAAATGGAAGGCCAGATTAGAGTTTGTCAAAAACCATCTAAAAAGCCTGTACAGTTGTGGAACAGCATACTATGGACAGATAAAACAAAGATCAACTACCAGAATGATGGGAAGACAAGAGAAGGAAGAAGGGAAGGAACTGCTCATGATCCAAAGCACACCACCTCATCAGTGAAGCATGGTGGAGGTACTGTTATGTCATGGCCATGTATGGCTGCCAGTGGAACTGGTTCTCTTGTATTTATTGATGATGTGACTGCTGACAAGAGCAGCAGGATGAAAGCTGAAGTGTTTGGGGCACCATTATCTGCTCAGATTCAACCAAATGCTTCAAAACTCATTGGACGATGCTTCACAGTGCAGATGGACATTGACCTGAAGCATACTGCAAAAGCAACCAAAGACATTTTTAAGGCAAAGAAGGGGAATGTTCTGCAACGGCCAAGTCATATCATCTGACCTGAATCCAACTGAGCATGTGTTTCTCTTGCTGAAGCCAAAACTGAGGGCAAAACATCCAAAACACAAGCAGGAAGTGCAGACGGCTGCAGTAAAGGGCTGGCAGAGCATCACCAGGGAAGAAACCCAGCATCTGATGATGCCTATGTGTCCAACACTTCAGGCAGTCATTGACTGTAAAGGATTTGCAACCAAGTATTAAAACTGACTGTTTAATTGATGATTATGTTAGTTTGTCCAAATACTTATGAGCCCTTAAAGTCGGGGGACTGTGTGAAGAAATGGTTGTAATTCCTACACGGTTCATACTACATTTTTGAAAAAAGCCTTAAATGAAAGCTGAGAGTCTGCACTTTAAGCAGGTATTCATTGTTTCATTTAAAACCCATTGTGGTGGTGTACAGAGCCAAAATGATGACAACTGTATCATTGTCCAAATAATTATGGACCTGACTGTACATATGTGGTCCTGTGCAGAGGTAGATTTTAGGTAGGAATATGGTTATTAATGTGGGTTAGGTAACTCTATATTTTGCCAGCAGTATAAAATTAAAAGACAGCATTATGTTCAGTGGTAGGTTTAAAGATTTGTACTATCAGAAATGTAAACTTTCACTTCAGAAGCTTCAAAAGAGCTCGACTCAAATTTGTTGTTTTTTTTAATTTCCTGTTTTTTTGTACATTTGTATATTCCTATGTCCTGCTACTATATATTGGTGTATATTGAGGATGTTGTGGATAGTGTAGTACTGGTATGACTGGTCATTGTGATTTGGTGGCCATGCTTCTGCTCCTCAGAGCTGATCTAATCTCATCTAATTAGTAGCACCAGCTGATTGATTTATCGAACCTGGTAGGAATCTCTCTATGTCTCTATCTCTCTGGTGAAGCACTTATATCTGCAGCACTGATGATAGTCAAGGACTGAAACATTTGCTGCTGTTTTTATTCAGTTTCTTGCACTTTTTTGTGACTGATGTCTTAAATAAATAAACTATTTTTGCATTGATCTCAACCTGTGGATATTTTTGTGGCTTTCTAGACGTTGCATTGGTGTGTGGGTATCTCCTCTATTTATGACTTTTAAGGCCAAATATTTATAAAACTGAATTTCAGAAAAATTTAACAAGCTCAATATAAATCAAATCGAATTATCAGACTTTAATATTGTTGTCTTTTATGGCCTTTTCTCAATGAAGGCTGTTTTCCAGATTTGTGCGTTAAACGTTTGTGCATACTCACTGTTTGTGACTGAGGCAAACAGTACGTATTCCCGGCTCCAAAAACAATGTTAAAGATGCACATAAACATATATTGTATAACATCAAAGTATCTTTTAGTAAAGAGCTAAATATCTTGAAATAGAAAACCATTGTCATGATAATGAGAAGCTGAGCATATTTGTTTTTCTCATGGCGGCAGTAACTCACTGCCGTGTGTTTCCACTGCTGTGCTAATCACAAATACGACGATCCGAGCAAGTACAACCAGCTTCCCAATTTAAAGCCCTCCAACTGCATAGAAAATTTGATTCCCAGTTTAGTATGCAGCTCAGTGTCTGAGATTGTAATTATCTCTCTGTAAAGAAGGTAAAGTGAAGCCCATGTTAGCCTTCGTGTCCTTGGCTGCACCGGGGCAGGAAAATAAATCTTGAGAGCAGATCTCATTCTGGGTACATTCATTACACTACACATTGTACTCGACAGACAGTAAATTACATTACTAACTCCACTTAAAATTGCAGGTAAAGAGTGACAAGCAGGAAATCCTCATTCAAAAGTAAACTTCAAGGACCGGTTTGTACGTCGGCGGGCTTCGGATCAGGGCTAAATTACACACTAGCCCAACCTCCACCACTCGAAAGGCCATTAATAATCACTGTTTGTACCTGCGTGAGCGAACAAACAGATCTGGATAATTGGGTGTTTCATAAGAAAGATATTATTACAGTGTAATTATTTTCTTTATCTGCGGCAGATCCTGTGCCTGATTCTGCGTGAAAGCCTCATTGTGAATCGGAGCTCTTTCTGAAAAACACAGTAGGGCCAGGAGCAAAAGCAGAAAGCAATGAAGTATGGGTAAAGTGGTGTGTGTGAATGAAATACAAATGCCACTCCATTCAGCAGGACCCAGTTCGCCACAGATATACACCCAAATGAAAAAGGGCCACAATCACTTTAGGCTGAGTTGCGAGCAAACAAATTAATTATTTATGAACAATGAATATTGCATATTGCTCTCAAAATTGTTGTTGCCTCTCCTTCATAAGCCAGCAGATTTGATTTACAGGGCTGGATATTCACTTCTGTGGAAGCTGAATTCTAATCACTTTTTCTACGTCAGCTGATATGTGTGACTCACAACGATAAAAAATTTACAATGTGTATATTCCTTTCAAAAGATATCTGTGTTGAATTATTTGCATTTTCTTGGCGTGCAACACAAACATGGTCCCTCTGCTGGAAATGAGCTTCTACCTCGAACCCCGTCATGTTTACATTTCTATCATCCCTCGCTGATAAAGAGTGTTTCGCCGGCAGCATCACATCATGTTGTGTCCCTTATTTTCACCCAACATTGGCTTCTGATGTGCCCACTTTAAAAAGTAATCGAGTGGTCAAACAAAGCTTGAAACAGCCGCTGTGTAACCATTGGCTTTTCTATTTTGCACTGTGGTTCAGGTGTAGGGTAATAATGGCTCTGCCATCTGCTCACCCGGTTGTCCTTTAAATTGTCTTCTTTTGCTGTTGGCTTAAAAACAAAAAACCCTGAGTGCACACTGCTGTTTATGCCTGGCACGCGTTCACTCTGGCATCAAAATGCCACTACCGAAAGATAATTATGAAAATATGAGCAAACTCTGGGGGGTAGAGGCTGATTTCACCTGTTTTTAAACCTTCAGAAAACCTGGTGACACAGACTCCTTTTAAAATGAAACTACATCAATAATACGCAGCATCAATACAAATATCAACCGACATACAATTAATACCCTCTGATTCTGTGTGTACTGAACTTCTGTTCCCTGCATCGCCATTACAGACAAATGTTTATCTTTCCATCCATCCTGTCATCTCCTGTGCCATGTCAGGGTCGTGGGGGGGGCAGCAGCCTATCCCAGTACACATTTGACAAAAGGCTTTGTCTACCCCGAACAGGTCACCAGTCTATCACAGCGCTAACACAAATAGGAAGACAAACCACATTCACAGCTACAGGCAATTTAGAGTTTCCACTTCAGCTAACCTGAATGTGTCTGAACTGTGGGAGGAAAATTGAGCACACGGAGGAAGCCCACACAGACACACACAGCCAACATGTGTACTCCACAAAGACAGACTCCAGCTGGCCAGGGCAGGTTTGAAGTCAAGGCCACTGATTATCCCATCTATCATGTTATGCTCATTTTAATAGAAACAAACATGTGAGTCACAAAGCTGTTCTTCTAACTGGATATTTTTTCCTGGTATCCATCAACCCTCTCCACTTCCTGCACCTAATTTTGAAGCGTTCGGAGCATTTCCAACAAAAACAAATTGGTTCATAACCTGAACAGTTGGTTCTCACCTGGAAACACAAAATAGCAGGTTTTAATTGACCTTAAGTGCGAATTGTGATGACATCAGTGAACGTGTCATATTGTCCAGGTTGGGAAGAGAGGATTGTGATGAGTGCCATCCACCATCTTGCTTCTACTGTTTACGTCTGCCGAGCATCCGGCAACACTCTCCATTGATTACACATCCTTAAAGGGCAATTTCGGTTTATTTCAACCTGTCTCCTATCGTCCTAAATTAGTTTCAAGTGACTAGTGACATAAAAATAATAGTTAGCATGTTAGCCGTTAGCCTAGATACAGCCGGGGTGCGTAGTAGCGTCAGACCTGTTAAAACGTAAGTGAACGGGCATACTTCAGGCAATCACCAGAATAAATGTTGCCATTGCATGTTTCTGCAACCCAATACGCCAATTCGTAACAACTCTTTTGACTGATAACCGATACCAATATCAATATATCCACTCTTCTTCCCCACTTAATTTCTGTGACCATCAAATCTCTTCTGTCTTTTCTCTTCCTCTCCTTTCTGAGACTGGCTGGGCTGCTGCTGCTGTTTTTGATAAAGTTATTAGAAATTAAAGGTATGTGGCGGGAGGTTGAGGACAACAGGTGAGTGGGGCATCCTATACATTTCCCTCACGTAGTTATTTTGTGTTTAGAAACACAAGGTTTATTGGTTGTTGCCACCTTTGTATTTGTTTGGTGAAGCTCTTTTTTTAGATAAGGAAGTTAGGGTTTTGTTTTAGAGGTAGAGGTTAGTCGAGGCCTGGTTTTGTTATATTGGTTTCTTTTATTTGGCACAACCACTTTGTCCCTTCCTGCCCCACATCTGGAGAACCCTGTGCTACATTTGTGAATAAATCACTTTTCGTTTTGTAACTTCTACTCTCACTCCTTCAATTATTTGATTGTCGTGTTATTGTCTTCCTCTGTCTGCCATTTTAAAATAGGGACATAACAAGGGGAATTAATATCATATTATACGTGCATACTCTTAGCGTGATGGCCCAACAGAAGATGGAGACATGACATACAATATTTTTCAGTGTGTAATATTCATTCATTGTGCAAAATAAGAAAAAGCATGTTGGCCGATTCTGATAGTTCATTTTAAAGCCAAAAATCAGTGGAAATCGATGATGTGTCTCTATAGCTATGTTTCCATCCAGAAGAGATTCGAATCATTGGGAAATGTGCATTAAAAGAAATACGAATCCTGTGTGTTTCCATTAAATGTACGGACTTTGTTGAAAACTACGAACTCGCGCGAGTTTTCCGCAGAACCGGAAACAAAACAAGTCTCGCATTCTTCTTCTTCTACTTTTTCTGGTGGTTGGCAACCAGCTTGTAAATGCATTACCGCCTTCCCGACCCGGAGTGTGGATATCACCATGGAGAGAGGTGCGCTACATCAGACTTAATTCGAACATAACTGTTTCCATCCCCCGTTTTGCAAATCAACATTTTTTCGAATCAACCAAAACCCGGCTAAAGCGAGCATGTTTTAGTTTGTGCGAATCAGGGGATTTTAATTTGAATTCTGGCGTTTCGATCGTAATTTTCCGATGCGATACTTCTAGATGCGCATCTAAACAGGCTGATGGAAACATGGCTTATGATCATGCATTGCTAATATGTAACGCTTGTATGTTATTATGTAGCTTATATGTTGAAACTTTATGTTTCAGCAATGCTGGGGTTTACATGGTTGTGTTAAGGCACCACCATACCTACACATCAGTCCACAGCCAGCCCCTTTAGCCCCTCAGCCTGGAAGCAGAAGCCCTGGAGCAAATGCTAAGTTAGCATTTAGCTATCTGTACTGTTCCATGTTCTATACAACTTGTATGTTAATGAAGTAAACAGCCAGCCAAACTCGATTTTCACGACCCAGGAAGCGAGAGCCTTGCTCCTGGCGCCCTATTGACCATCTTCATGCATGACAGGTGAAAATATTTGAGTGAAATTATAATATACAGAAAACAGGAAATACTTAAAATGATTCCTGTTTAGCAGAACAAAGTCATGGTATAATAACAATCCAGCTGGTCATTGAGTGCTAACACTCGCCATCAACAGCATTAAAAATAAGTCATATGCTAACACGGTCATACATTAGCATGTAAATTAGCGTCACTGAAGCACACCAACATTCTCACCATCTCATTCTTACATGTAAATTAAATTATTAATTGACTAACAACTTACAGCCGCTGCTTTCGAGGGTATAAGACAAGTGCAAGAACTTTGGACACATGAACTGTGTTTACTACCGGGATTTCCCCTTCCCACAGGGCACAGCATATCCTTTGCAGTGTATCAAAATAAATGTCGCCTTATCAACATAAAAATACGATCTGTTATTACAAGCAATACACATTAACCCTTTCATTTTACTGAAATCAGAGAGCAGAACACTAGCTATGAAGCGTTAAGAAAGAGGTGGATAAGTTAAGGGTAAGGGTCACATCTTGTTACTTATAACGTAAATCACGTCATCATGTATGTAAAGTGAATTATTGGGTTCAAATAACCGCCGCGTTGGTGGGTTTGTCTTGTACTGATTGTGGGAGTGGTTTGTGTTGTGTACGCTACAAACGGAATCTGGATGCAGCTATACGTGTCTAGTTTTTGGTGCCACAATCAGGCTGGAACTGTGTGACGTGATGCTAAAAACCATGCAGTTTTAACAGCGGCCTGCAGCTTGGCAGCAGTCTCGCCTAGGTGTCACGCCATCCACCATCCCCTCCACCTCCCTATGACACACTTATATACCTCCATCCATTGTTAACATGAAGGCTGCTTTAATCTTTAAAATCTCATTACAGAAAGCAAAGGAATAACTTTTTAAAAACTTTCAACTGGAACTATATTCCTCTATTTCTATTTCCTGTATCTATCAGAACAAAGCGAGATTGAGTTTGGGATCAATAGGAACTGATATACACTAACATACTTAGCTTGTCTGGACTTCACATCAGTCAAATATTGCTGCAGGAAAGGCGTGACAGCAGCAGCCAAAATAAATCCAGGAAGACAGAGCCTGGGGGAATGATCTCTTTGCAATGTGTCATGAAATTTTAGAAGTGAGCTACTGCTTACTTCATGGCAGGTGAAGGATATGTATTTGACCATTTTTTATTTTATTTTTTTGTTACATGAAAAGCTTTGCTGTCTGTGGACTTTGGCTGTGAAGTCAGTGGTTGAAGAAAAAAACCTTTGTTCATTGCAAAAGCTGTCATCATGAATATCGCAATGCTCAGCAGCTCAATGATGCTGCTGGTCAAAACTGTGTTACATCAATTTCAGTTTGGGCGACTTCCAATAGATGAGGAATAATAATACACTAAAATAAATAGCATATACCTGATACAATTCATGCAGCAGTAATAAATATCTACAGGAATATTCTTCCTTTTCATGTAGTATCTGAGTGTCTGGCAGAGTTTGTTGGGCTTTCAAGATCTATTTTACTCAACCTTCAGTTAAGTGGGCTTTTGGGGGAGTGATATGAGCTAACTTCGTAACTGTGGAGCTTACAACATCATGAATATTTCAAATGCTGGCTGAGCACGTCAGAGAGCCGCTTTACCAAGGTTGTTGAAACCTCATCACACGGCATCATCTCTTAGACTTCGTCTGAAATTTAAATCTTCACCCAAAGCAACACCTGGGATAGGATCGGCTTTTGGTTCATAGCTGGGAAGAAATAAAGAACGTGATATTTAATTCAGCAACAAACTCTGTTCTTTCGGCTTTTATTCCCCGTATTCTGTGTCTACTGTGGCTCTCGTTACTGCGTCCAAGCAGCTGAGACATAACTTTCATGATGATTCAGGCTCAAAGACGTCTCAAACTGTATATATGCAGAGCTCGTTATGAAATTAAATGTCATCTTTTCTAAGATGCTAATGCATGACATTGTTTTTCACATCATTATGTTTAGATGCATGTGGTTAGCATGTATGCAGATGTGCCACACCACATGGACGTTATAAGTACATTAACTAAAATTGTGGGCCCATCGGGGGAAATATGAGATTTCACTCATCTGTCTTTTCTCTATTAGCATAGACTTATTACCTATCATCGTTCATCATGTTTCCCAGCTGTCATTTAATTGCTGGGCAGGCATCCAACACTGTGGACTTGTATGTTACTAATAGATGTAAAATGAGAACAGACGAATGCAAATGCAAATGTTGTTAACGTATAGGATTTGGAAGTCTGACAGGCTGTACTGTAATCAACTGCAACTACTCAAAAATGGATTACTTTGATTCTTTGATCTCTTTTGAAGGTATAGTTTGGAATTTGTGAAGTGGGGCTCTATAAGGTGCCTGTCTATAGTCAGTTACCTACAGTAGATGGCAGTCAGCATACTCCTAGTTTGGAGAAGCATATAGACATTGCTGCAAGAAGCTCCATATTCTTAAACATGGATGCTTCACACATCTTCTACCCGGCAACACAAAAGATCTATACAATCAGCACAGTTTCAAGAAATGTCTCCAAAAGTCTCCCCTTCTGTTCCTGAGATATGACATTGAATAACGGCCATAGAATATTATGATGACATTATTTTATCCTATCAGACATTTTTGTAAAATTTTGTCACAGCTAGCTTAGAGTTCTTGAGTTGTGGCCACAAACATGTTTCGTGAGGTCATACTGATCTTGACCTTTGACCACCAAATTCTAGTTGACGTTTGTGCCAAATGTGATGAAATTTCCTCTAAAGTTCTTTTTGACATATTGCGTTCATGAGAATGAGACAGATGCAAGGTCATAGTGAACCTGACCTTTGACTACCACGTTCGAATCAGGTCATTGTTGAGTCTATGTGGACGTTTGTGCCAAATTTGAAGAAATTCCCTCAAGGTGTTCTAGGTATCGTGTTCACGAGAATGGGATGGGTGGACATACTGTACATGTACATGGACGGACAACCTGAAAACATAATGCCTCGGGCCACAGCTATAGCCGGCAAGAAGGCATTAGAATCAATATCAGTCTAAGTGGACACCATACTGAGAATATTTTCACTGCTTTACCTTGCCATCAAACAACCCTTTTCTTTGACGCTACATTTTCTCAGTTGTACAACTTCCCTATTCTTACGCAAGAGTCCAACTGTGCCGTTCACTGTTTTACAATCAGACTGAAATTAAACTTCACTTTTCTACAGATTTCCAAGATGGTGCGTGCTTGTGTTTTTCTGGGCTATTCAAACAAACAAATGAAAACAGCTGTGGCTAGTTACACTGAACGTTTTATCCGGCGATTATGTAAAACCACTGCAAACTAAGACACCTCCCGAAGAGCACTGCTGTACCCTCCCATTAGGGAAAATTCCGCTAAATTCCCACAAATACAAACTACTGAAGTGTGAAGCACTGGCATCCTCTGATTCAGAAAGATCCTGAAGTTGTGTTGTCCCATTCTTGGCAGCGGTAGCTCTCTGGGCGTGTGAGTATACACTTACAGTTTATACACTTAGCTTCTGTTCAACCTGGGCCTCCAGTTTCCCCCTCACTCTGTATAATTTGGCCCATTCATCCTCCCTTCACAACCGTTCTTCTTTAAGGAATCCTTTTGTCTCTGCAGTGAAAGCTGAACCCAAAAAGCTGATCTGTGGCGTTATAAAGTTGTGATTACGTGGTGAAATATGGACATTAGATGGTTAAAAGGGTCTGACAGCAAGGTAAAGCAGTGAAAATATTGTTAGTACAGCATCCATGCAGACTGATAAAGATTTTATTTCGGAAGGCCTTTTTTTAAGCGGGTAAAATCCGTTTTACTGCAAAGCCCATTTACAAAAATGCATTCCTGAGCTTCTGTGGTAGAATTCCTCTGCTCCTCCAAACTGGAAGCATGCCGACCGCCGCGTGCCGTAGGTAATACACTGATACAACCTCACTTCAAAAAATCCCAACAATCCCTTTAACATGGGAGTTGCTAATGAGATGGCGCCTTTACTCCACCTTTAACAAGACACAAACAGCTGAGCAGAGGCCATACAAATGAATCAATAAAAGCAGCACATCATGGCTTTGTAGTGAATGTTTGTAACATGTAATCGCCTTCATCTTTCTTCATCTATATTCTGTATGCGTTCATACGTGCACAAGCACATGAGCTCGTTTGTGGGTGTTTTTTTTCTCTGGTGTGTGTGTCAGAGGGGTCGGGGGGTTGGGTATCGGGGGTATGTGTGTCGACATGATAGTCCGTCTCAGGGGAGCACAGCCAAGCAGAACTGTGATATGTGGAGGGGGGCCTAATTATAATGTGACGCGGGTTCAATGTGCTGCCCTCAGCACTGCTGACCGAACACTTCTAACAGGACACGCAGGTGCCAAAGAACATGGGAAAACGCGAGGAGGACTGCTTAATAAATAGATAATTGCATCAGTTTCCCCCTCCTCTGCCTCTCTGGCTGATTAAAGCGTGCTCAGACTGGGCTTCATCAAAGAGCAGAGGCAGCATTACTCTCGCTATAGGAAGCTGACCGCACTGACACCTGAATGTGTTTTACTCCTGCAAGGTTTCGCTGATTGTTCTGTTGTTATCGTAAATGATTCTCAGAACAGTGTGGTGCTCGGGGATGTGAGTGCGCCCCCGGATGAGAGAATGGGTAAAGGAGGCAGTCTGCAATGAATTACACTCACCGTCTGCATACAAATCTGTGAGCCAGTGTTGAGAGACAGAGAGGCCGACAACAGATTTAACATCTCAGTGAGCGGGTGAGGATGGTGCGAGCTGGCAGCTCCCATCTTCTCTCCCCCCCCCCAACACCCTGTCTTCACTCAGCCAGCTTCTCCGGTGATGATGGTGGCCGTGGCAGAGTGGCGGCGGCGGCAGCAGCGGGCCAGCTGGCGTCCCGTTGGAAGGGCAGGTTGGGAGAGCAGCCAGCACGAACTGTCAGAGGCCTGCCAGGGCTGCTGAGGAGCCGGGCGCTCTCTGTTCTGCTCAGCATGATGCAGTAACTGCAGGAACACACACACACACACACACAAACATAAAGCAGACTTGTATCACTATAGAGCACATACCAGAATCTTCACAGACTACATTATATTCCCTGTCCCATCACCTTCTGTATGAGCCCCGTCGCTTCATGCTCACTCTCAGGAGCTGAGTCACAGCAGGATTCAGTAACGGAAAACCAAAATCATTTCAGTAGAAGTGCCAAGATCAGTAGATGCTCTTGTTTGGGCAAATTAAAGTTGTGCAGTGCTTTCACACAGTTTTACATTTTCAACTTTCGAGAACTTTGACCTGTGAATTGGGCTGCTGACTAACTGCAAGACATTTTGACATTTGGCTGACTTTGAGAGACCAGAGAGAAAAATAGGGACAAAACAATAAAGTTATATTAGTTGTATAGTACCATCCAGATTAATGAGATTGAATGCAAAAGATGCCTACATAACCAACCTGTACTGATGGCATCATGGTGGCTAAATCCATCTTGTATTCCATTAGTAATCCTCAATATGATGACATGAGCGATCTGAGGTTGATGAAAGAGCTGTCCTAACTGGCTGCAGGCAACATGGTGTGCAGTTAAACTTTTGTCAGACGCCCTGTTTCTATTTACAAAGAACAAAGAACGGCTGATGTATGAAGCTGATTTGAGGAATTGTTTTTATGGTACCTCCTTGTTTCACTACATAAAGCACACTAAGGTGTCAGCTGGCGAGAAGGAGTTCACCAGGGAACTCAAAGTTTCTGGTAAGCTAAATGACAGTGCTAATGACAAGCTAGGCTACTTGCTTTTGGCTGTGTTATATGTGATTTCCAGCGCATAAGTGGTTACATATCCAGTCTGATCCAGAGTGCACAGCTAATAGCTACGTGGTTTGTTTACATGATGTGACAGAAGTGCATATTTAATGGATTCAATGTGGACAGAGAGCTTCGATTTGAAGCAATGCAATGTAATAATAGACAGATGCTCATTTGCTGTTAAGACACAGAGCCATTATGTTCCACTCTGGAGTGACTGCTGAGTAAGGGGAGTAGGATTTGGTATACCAGTCTGGTCTGGTCCGGCTATGATTATGACACCAGGTAAAAAATTTTACAGCAGCTCAACCCTAATATCTACTCTGTCAAATAACTACTGTGGCAATCCTAAATTAGTAGTAAATCATCTTTACTATGATTAATGTAAAGTCCGAACTTTAGACCTTAAAAAAGCCTATTTTTTTCTGTCCCAGTTCTAAGGCAACAATATTTGGCAACATTCAGCAGCTGCATTGTGACGATCAGATGATTTTGCAGTATATTGTCACAATGACAAAAATGGTTCTAAAGCAGTTATTTGGTTCATAATTAAGTGGGAATCTGTTTTGCTGCGATATGGCACCCACATTTTAAAGGTACTATGCAGCGCCTGTGTCAAGTAGTGCCATATAGAAACTGTAGAGGTGCCACATGGCATTATATTGTTAATATTGTTTTAGTTTTTAGCCTGGAAGTCCTGGAATGATGCCAGACAATACAATGGCAGAGTCAATATGCTTCAAAATTAGGGCTGACCTTTGACTTCATTTTTGAAAATCGAAGCTTTGGAGCTCAGATCGATTTTAAATCGAAGCCTTCGACGAGTGCTGAGCGAAAAAAAAAGTCCAAAAAAGTTAATAACTTACAAATTATGGGGAAAAGGTAGTTTCTTGCAACCCTAGAATTAAAATAAAAATATTCACAAACGAAAAAACACTTCTGGTTGCTGATAAGTAGTGTTTAACTTTTGATTTAACACTAAAAATTAAAACCCTCGGCGCACTGCATTTCCTTGTTGGAGATGGTGTTGCATTCAAGGTCCCCCCAAAAAAAGGGAGGAAAAAAAGGCTGAATATTCTTAAAAAAAAAAAAAAAATTCATAATCGAATCTCGTGCCATAGAACGAAGCTTCGAAATGTTTGGGTCAGCCCTAATCAAAATGACACTTTTACTTAAAACTGAATAATTCTTAATAATTTCTGTTGAAATTTTGGCTTAAAAGATTCAGAATTCAGTACTAAATGCTTACTGAGAAACACAATATGTTGCCTTTTCAAACCTGGAATATTTGTGTGTACATGGGGGCAAAAGGGCTGAGCGCCACAGCTGTAATGTAAATGTGTGGACATACACTCTTTGCAGGTTATTTTATTGTTTTTATTCTTACCTTAGTAAACTAAACTGAGCTGAGAAACAAGCAGGGAACCTCTAAACAACAATACAGAGGCCTAAAATGTTCTCCAATGGTTCTTCAGATTAATTTTGTTTACATTAGATTAGAAAGCTTTACAAACCCCCAGTTGGGAGACTCATTCACCACCAGAACTTGTATCAACAACAAACGGTACAGACAGTACATTCATAATACATAACACTCCAAAATGCCATTTGGGACACAATAAACAGCTGAAAGGTGCTGTGTCTAGAGACCAAATCTAAAAGTCTGAGCACCACCGGAACAAAAGACCGTCTGAGTCATTCAGAAGAACACTGAGGCATCCTCAGTTTGTGTAATAGACGGCCTTCAAAATACAGTTTAGATGAGATTACTGGTGAAAGAACCAGCAGTAGGAGTAGGTGATGTGGCCCTAATATAATATCACGATAATTCAGGGTATTTTTGTGATAACAATAGTCTTGACAATACGACAAATTAGTAAAAAAATATATATTTTTTTAATTTAAGAAAATACAATTGCAACAAAATAAGTGATAGAGTTTTGTAGTTCTGTAGAGAGCAGAGGGAGAGACGCTGTGCTGCTGCCAGAGGAGCCGCTGACTGAGTTCCCTCTGAGCAGTAAGTCACTAAAAGAGTCTGAGAAGTCCGGGGCTGTTCATAAGACATTCAGGACGCCACAGTTTATTCCACACTACTGAAGCTGCTCCTCTGTTTGGAACCACCGCGGAGTCAGTAATAATTTCGCTTTCAGCCACGCTTGTTGTTGCCGTGGGTAACAGTGTGACGTCAAAGTGTCAACAAGTGGTAATATCGTGAGTAGCATGCACCTGAGAAGGAACACTTAGGAACCAACATTCTTTTGTGTGCATCCATCAGTGACTGGTAGGACGACATGAGAAAATCACCTGAAATCACACGTGAGGACAATTTCAATTACTCCGTAGTGTCTCTTGGAAACTGCCCATTGGTCCCACAGCCCATTGTTCCGACCATATTAAACTCATTGTTCTGAAGTCCCGTTGTTCCGAAATCATCATGATGCCCTGTGGTTAAGGTCTGGTTAGGTTTAGGCACAAAAACCACTTGGTTAGGGTCAGGAAAAGATCATGGTGTGGGTTAAAATGAAAAAGAAAGTGGCAAACACATAAGCCGTGAGCCTGCTCCGCCTCAAGCCTTTCCCAGCTGACCCAGAGCCGGTCGCGGGGCAACCATCAAGGCAGAAATACGCCCGCCAGGAGCCGTTCAGCACCACAGAGAGGTCCCCACACAACCCGGACCCCAGAGTTAATAACAGGAGGTTATGGTGTTTCACTCTCTCCTCTCTGTGACACTTGTATCTCGACCAGTAGCCTACTTTTGTTGTGTTGCTGATCCTCTATGGTACACAAATACAGTATAGCCTAGTATAATCACATATCGGAACAAGGGGACGTCGGACCAATGGCATGGAGCCGTGTCTCTTCAGCTGGAAGATGTGTTGAAACGGCAAGTTTACTATATTGCACAAGCCCTCGTAGCTTTTTGAGTCTAATAAATACACAAAATAAACTCGTGAAATGTCAAGAAAGGAAACATTCTTACAACCTATAGCTCATTATTCTTTTATCCTTTTGTCAGGCACACAGATAAACACGCACAAACCAAGAGTGAAAGAGGCAACTGTTGTATTGTTATTATGTTGTGTCTATTAATTGTGAGGCCTTGTTGAATAGAACTTCTCTCTAAAGTTTGGTTGAACTTTTTTGTGTATAAAGAGGAAAATTTTATTTTTGATTAAAACTCTGTTTTTGGAGATTGAAGGTTTTCTTTTATCTTTTGTTTTTCTTTTTAATTAATTACACCATGTGCAATGTTAGAATTCAAAAGAATCATTGGAAATGTTTTTTGTTTTCCATCTTTCGGTTCACACGATGACATCGTCCCGTCTGTCTGTCATCAATCTGCCCCTGTCCCCCCATGTCTGTCTGTCTGTCTGTCACTCTGTCTCTCCACTCATTAACAGGGTTGTGTGTAGTGAGGCTCGGCGGACATTACATGCGCCATCTATTTGCCAGATGTTATTGCTTACACGGTGGCGATTTCATAAGGTGCTGTGACAATTTCATTAACTGGGGGGGGGAATCAGACTCTCTTTCCCAGAAAAGGAGAAAATGGAGAAGCAAGAAAGGGGTTCGGGATCTGAGACGTTGTTACATTAGCAAGATGGGGGGAAGAATACATCACCGAGGAATTACTGAGCACAATAGACACGAGCAGAGCCATTCTCCTCTATTTTAATGAGATATACTCGGCTCATGCTACCTGCGGTCCTGGGCTGTGGGTAAATGAAAATGCACCGGGATGGCACGCTCAATTGTTACTGACAAGAGCCGTGATCTGTCAGCAACGCGGCAGATTCTCCAATCTGCTCCACTGTGGATTCAAATTTTCAAATTGAGAGCCATCAGATGATATCAGACATATCCCATTTCGGGGACATATTGTGCTTTCAGAGTTGGCTCACTGTAGGGCTTGGAGAGAAGAAAAATTGTGGTCATGTGCCGGAGCTCCACAGTCACATGGTTAATGGGGTTTCATTGAAAGCAAGAAGACGAAGGGTGATAGCCCTCCCTGATCACATTAGTCACATATTGATCGTACCCCTCTGTCTGCTCGGTAAAGGTGAACACGCTACACATAATCCTGTTAGCAGCTCTTTCCCCAACCACTCGCCCAGATGGAGAGGTATCTATGATAAGGGATTCTATCTGCCTACATCTAAGGTTTCACTGAGACTGTTTACAAGCTGCTGCTGTTCATCCTGGATATGAATTCTTTTTTCCCGAAGATCAGAAATGCAAAAATAAATTGTTGTCTCTGTGTCTTTATCACTTTGGGAAACTATATCTTATCTATACACAGTTACTGTACGCACACACACACACACACAGGCAGGAGTAAACACGCTGGAGTCGCTGCATGTGCACACACGCATATATAAATGTACATAAAGACGGAGCTCCCGACAGCAGCGTGTGATTGCTAAAACAGATGAAGAGATAAAAGGGGAATCATCAAAAAGCACGACGCTTTAACTCAGTGGCCAGTGATGCATAATTCATCTCTGATCAAATTTGACAAGTTCTTATCTCCCTGTTTGGGGTTTGTTGTGGAACAATGCCGCCTCTCTTTTACGGCTGCATTGTCTCCGGCTGCTGCAGGAGTGCGAGGGAGCCTAATTTCCATTTTTGCAGTCGGGCCACATTAGCATACATTTCTCCGTGCGGCAGCGAGAGGGGGGACAACTGGGGTCCTCATCAGATAGGATTAAAGAAGAGAGTCCGCTGGAGCAGAACAGATTTAGGGAGAGGCAGGCGGAGATAGGGAGGCAGAGAGAGGGATAGAGGAGGTGTACAGAGAGGAAGGGACAGAGAAAACAGTTGGACCATGAAACACGAGCCTTCGACCGAGCGCACGGTTCCTCTGCAGTACATCTCAACCCGTTATTAGATGGTACTTGAGTCTCTTAGTAAAAAATCGTGTCTGTTCAGCTTTGATTTTTCTGTATGTTTAACATCAGTACTCTCAAAAGTGCATTCTCCCACCCAGGGTCACCCTATCACACCAGCTCACATCAGGCCTTGAAGCTGAAAGCGTCCAGGAGGTGATATTCTGCTCGCATAAATTAACTTCACAGTTGCTCTTAGTACAATGTCGTTTTGCCCTTGTAAGGTACATTAGTGAAATTGATGGTATTTTTTGGTGCAACTGAAAAAACTGGATAGATCATTTAAGTTGCACTCATACAATGAAAATGTATTGCCAGACACAGCGTTCAAAGGCAATGTACTGTACAGCTGCAGGCAGATGAGTTCTCACACTCGGTCACATGGGTTTGAAGCCTCCACATGAGCAGCCCCCAATTTTTAGGATAATTTAGTTTTTTACTCTGTGGGTTATTTCCCCAGTTTCCTTCAGTTCAGTCAAAATTTGTCAGCTATTAAATTCCTGCCCTTTTTTCTCTCATCCACTGGGTCCAAGCACAAGTCACTCAAAATCAAAAGTGATTAAAAATTGTCACTTCAAAACAGTTCTTCATGTGACATTTATCCAAGGCATGTTTCTCTAAGAAGGATTAATAGTTAGCCGTGCTGTGTAAAACTCAGGAACCTGGGCTGAAGTAAAAATAGTTGAAGCTAACTCAGAAATCCGACTTCTTAAGAGCGGTCTCCACGGACCTGTGCTTTGCATTTGGTGCTAAAATTAGTCATGTGCCAATGAATCAAAAACAAGAAACTGCATGATTTGATTGTCCCATGAATTCATTTTCTTGTATGAATACACTGTGTATGTATTTACTGCTTTTATCATTATTTTAAAGGTATACTATGTAGGATTTTTAGTTACTGTTTGTCGCTAAAAGCCAACCTCAGATTCACTCGTTTGGAGGTTCACCTCGCTGTACTTGTGGAGTTTTGGCACTGTGTCTCACAGCTGCTTACGGTCTGGCACCTGGTCGCTACTTTTTATAAAGCCCCGCCCTCACCTCAGCACTGTAGAGTACACAGCCATAAATGTCTCAAACACAGTAAATAAGAAGAAAATAAGAAAATACAGACAAAGTGCAGAGTATCCTCAGAAAAATACACCATCACACAGGTCTAGTTGGTCATAAATGCATGCATGTGACAAGTGTAAATTGACACAGCTTCCCACAACGTCAACATCAAACTCAGGAGGATATCCAGTGCGTCATAAGTAAATGTGAGAGTCCACTGTCAAAGTGGCGATGTTTGACAAGTTCGGATGAAAACACGTTGTTTTTTTCAAAATACACTTCAGTTTTCAGAGAGACTTTTCAAAAACTTACAGAGCCAGGAAAACACCTCATATTTACATTTATTTCCTCGTGCAGTAAGAGCGCATGGAACAAATTTATGACAAAAAACTCGTGGTTTGGCTCAACATTACCACAGGAAGCGAACAGCCAGCTCCTGGGTGAAAGTCCAGGGTTTGTTGACCCATCCATTTTATTTCCATTTTTTATTGGGAATGCACAATATATATCAGGCCAATAAATTATCCACCAATAACGGGACATATTTATAATTATGCATCATTACGATAGGTAAAAGCATAGCCAATAAATAGCGCCAATATTACAAAGCCAGGCTGCTTTCATTGACTTAACAAGGGCAGCATCTACACAACAACAAACATAACATAACATAAACTTCCTGCAGCTGTTAAACAGGTCAGACACAGCGCTGAAGGACCGTCCCCAGAGTGTTAGCACGAGCTGATTAGCAGCAGCAGCTAACATCCAACACCGAGCTTTTAAAAGACTCCACTCTGTTGTTAAAGTTATTAATAAACGCTAGCCATGTGACGCTACAGTTAGCGATTATTTGTATCGCAATATTGTAATTGTGTTTATAAAAATGCAGCGTGATGATATAAACATTTCATACACCAGATGTGACGCGGACCTGCCGATGTTCATATGAGTCAGCTGTCAGTGTTTGTCTCTGTTAGTAGAGACTCCACCCTGCAGTGTAGTTTATACACTTTACTGACACACCAGAGAATTACACAGTGACACTGGGCTTCATCATCTCCCTCTGTCTTACTGTTAACTATAAATTTAATACTGATTAAAAGTCATTTTACTTTCACATCCTTATATTTATTTTGTTCATCTGTAGTGTAGGGTTGTATGGGGGCAGGGCAGTGAGGGCAGGGCATAAACTACAGGTTACACACTTTATTTTAAATACAGAAATGTGAAATTGACGGTTATCGCACCGGCTATTGGCCACGGGAAGCAGGTAATTATCTGTTATCGGTTGAAAAAAAATCGGTGCATCCCTACTCCCTACCATTGGCGTTTCTAACTGAGGCCGTTCGGCAGCATTATAAAGTGATACTACCTGGCGGGGATTCATCCTGCCACGAAAGGTGCCTTTTTGTGTTGGTGTCTGACACTGAAATCACTGATAAAGAAGCAGCATTTGACGAGTTGGGAATGAGAACAGGCTGATGAGTGATGATTAAAAGGGATTACTTCTGCATGAGTCTCCTCATTGTTTTGTGTGCCATACTGATGACTATTTTAAAACATACAACCACCATCTCATTGGTGAGTAAGCTGCACCAATCAGAGTATGTATAATATATCTGTCTATCAGCCACATCTTGCAGCCTTGATCAGCAAATGTAGTTTGCTCAGTTGTCATGGAGATGATTCGGCTCTCGACGAGTGACCTAAATATGTGTTTCATTCCCATGAAAACCAGCGGTTGTGCCCGTTTGTCTCTGTTCAAGGTCTGATACTTTGACACCTTCTCAGCTGATGCTGTGTTCGTTTGGGGCCAGACTTACTAAGGCAGTGGTGCAGTGCTAATATGTGCAGTGGTTCACAATAAATTTTTAGCCCCGATCTGAGAGTGTTTAGCTCCTGATTTACAAGGCTGCAGATCATTTCGCAGGCAGCTCTTGGACTGAGTCTGACCTCCAGACGCTTTGTGGAAGTGAAGGAGAGTTCATGGGTGCAGGTCAGGGTTAGTGCATTATAATGCAGTCGCTCATGGAGCTATGTTGTACTCTATCATGGCTGTGAAAAGAAAGATGACTAATTTAATCTTAATTTATTATTTCCAATTTGTCATACATATATACAGTGTGCTCATGAAGTATTCAGACCCCTTCCCTTTTTTCCACAATCTTGTTAAGTTGTAGTAGTACGCTGAAGCTGTTAACATTCATTATTCCGAGCCTAGTCGCAACAAGAAAATTGCATATTCCTGCAACTCACAAATACATTATTCGTACGTTTCACTCTCAATCACAATCTTATGTTAAGTGTGCTACCATTAACCTGTAATGTTACAATATCAGAAATGACAGGAAGCAAACTCCTTGCCATTTTCAAAATTCCTACGTTACACTCATGGTCTAAGACAGTCCAAAAATATTAGTAAACATAAACAAATCTTTTCCAAATCAAAAAACTAGAGTGCTACAACTTAAATTTGGGATCACGAATTTAAGGTCTGGAGCTGCTCCATAGACAATGAATAGTGAAAGACGTTGGAGATGACACTGAGAGCACCCAGGGGAATGTTCTGAGTTAATGGGTACAATTTTTGTTTCAAGACTGAAAAAAGCTCTTTTGGGTAGAAAAAAGAAAACAAACTTTCTGTGGGTCCACAAAATCAGGCTCCCATTCATCGTCACCTATAACATCACAAGTTTGGGAATCACTTCTCTGGTTTCTGGCTTTGACAGAGAGCAGCTCATGTTCAAAAATATCAATTTAAATTTCCTAGACCACGGAAAAAAACATACTGGAATTCTTAATTTCGCTGATGTTCGCCTTCAGAAGCAATGTGAGATTTAAAATGTTCATCGTTAACGTTATTTATTTTGTGTCTGAAGCTATCACCTGTTGGTAAATCCAAATGTTCAATGATAATGTTGGAATGCCCTCTAATAGACAGAGTGTATTACAACCACATATCGATCTTGGAATTGGCAACACATAACCCTGTGTATAAAGTGTATTTGTACATAGTAAATATTACTAACAGGCCAATATTTGAGCATTGAAATTTGAATGTAATTTCATTCATCCATTTTCATTCATTCATTTTCTGTAACCGCTTATCCTGTTGGGTGTCGCGGAGGGCGCTGGAGCCTATCCCAGCTGACATTAGGCGAGAGGTGGGGTACACCCTGAACAGGTCATCTTACTATCAAAGGGTACTTTTTTTTTTTAAAAAATAGATGTTACAAATTATTTTTGAGATTCTTAAAATCCTAGTTCCCATGTCTTGCCATGTTTAGGACTTCTGAAAGATTGTTTTAAGACATTTTAATACCAATTAAGACCTTATGTTTAGATTAAGCAATTTAATACCCTTAAAGACTTTGTAAGGATTTGCTGAAACCCTGCCTGGAAAGGATAGGGTTAATGTCTCATTTGACATGAGGCGCCTTGAATGTAAAAAACCTGGTATTAAGGGTTTCTGCTGCCCCTTGAAAGCACTTTCTTGCTGCAGCAGCAATAACAAAGACTGAAGTGAGGACAGACACAAATGGATGAGTAATCTCCAGTCATTGAGTTTGTTATAATAAAACTGAAAATCCAGGTTAAAGGTGCAGGTGGACAATCCAACGCTCAATACTGAATGTCCTTGAAAAGACACTTAACACGATAGTCAGTATTTCTTTTCACCTGGAGTGTACAAAATGTTCCAGTGTTGAATTGCCTCCATTTCATCCCAGCGTCTTTAAGATTTTTATATTTCCAGGAACAGGTCGTACATTTCATCTATCCATCTCGAGAGACAAAAATTAACTGAATAAAAAGAAAATCAGCTCAGCTAAATGATCTCTCTCTGGTTACATGATACAATATTTTGTTTACTCTCAGATATCATATGGACAACAGACAATGATTCAGCACTGACTGAATGCAGCAGGCTTGTTTGAGTGATGAATATTGTATCACTTCAAGTGGTTTTCCAGCAGTGATTCATTGCCGTATTTATGAGGTCAGCTATTACAACACACCGACTCGCTTGGTGTCGTGTGGTTGTACATGATGCTGTGTTCCACCCGCCCTCTTTAGCACATTCATGGCTCCGGTCCTGCCCGCCCTAACCTTGATCATCGCTCATCAGTGCAGATCCCATGCTCACTCTCTCCCCCTCCACCTCACAGACATCCTCCATGATTAATTCACCATCCCATTCCTCTGCTCCAACTGGATAAGTTGAGCACATCAATTATGGACCTGTGCGTGTGTGATGTTTCCGTTTGACATACCTGGATCAGACAAGGCTATCAGAAAATGTTCAATTGTGTGTGTGCGTGTGCGCGTGTGTGTGTGCGTGTGTGTGCGTGTGTGTGAAAGAGAGTGTGAGAGCTGTGAAGAATTTTTATCGAAAAAATATTGATGCACCCAAAAAAAATCTGTTCTGAAGTATTCCCCAGAGCAGCTTCATCTTTTTCCCTGCAAGGAGAAAGAAATTGTCTTTATTTGGTGTATAAAACCTAAAGAAAGATACAAATTGATATTGAGTCCTAAATTTCTCTCACACTTTTGTTGTGCTTTGTAATATTAGTAAATATATATAAACATTATCTGTGGGCAAACACTGCAAGTTACATGCTTATTCAGGAAATTCATACAGAGGTGGAGAAAGTACAGAAATTATGCTCCTACAAGGGGAGCAATCGAGACTTCATCAGATGGAATTTGTGAAATCTTTGGCTAATACTGTTGATTGTTCAACATGAATTTTTCCACACAAATAAATAATGCATGTACATTTGTTGGTTTTTAATTTTCAACATCTTTTACAACTTTTGACTTAAAGGGATAGTGCACCCAAAAATGAAAATTCAGCCATTATCTACTCACCCATATGCCGAGGGAGGCTCAGGTGAAGTTTTAGAGTCCTCACAACGCTTGCAGAGATCCAAGGAGGTAGCAACACAACTCCACCTAATGGAGGCTGACGGCGCCCCAGATTCAAATGTCCAAAAACACATAATTGAAACCATAAAATATCTCCATACTGCTCGTCCGTAGTGATCCAAGTGTCCTGAAGCCCCGACATAAAAAGTTGAACTCTGTTGTTAGCCTCACTGGCTGCGGTTACATGATGGCTTCTCATTCCGAATTAAATAAATCTGAATGAAATCATTCAGAATTAAAGTCTTTCCAGGTAGTTTACATGAGAAATATTCATTCTGAATGAGGGTTTACACAGAGATCAGTTTAATTGCCTTTATTCGGGTCTGCGCAAGGTTTGAGGCAGGGAAGGTTTCTGATTGGATAGGGGGCGGGGCAGATCTTACGTGTTTCCGTTTACCGGAAGAAAACACTGTAGTCCTCGCTCCAGATAACAAGATGCTTGACGACGCCGTTCTTAGTGCCTTTTTCGGGCTTGTTTTGCTTATATTCTTGAAGCAGCAGTACGACAACAACCTTGTTCTGCTAATGCTTCGTCTGTTGAGGAGGAGAAGGGAGGTAGAAGGTCCAAGACCGTGCTGTGGCGAATGGAAACCGGTGGGCGCAACGAGTCCGACTGCTCTATCTCAGCCCGTTGCTATGCGCGCTATATACGTCATCGCGCCAGAAGGGCAAGGAAACGAAAATGTGCAGAAAGACCGGAATGGACATAAAGAGGATTGAGTGTATACATGCACACAAAATTCTTTCATTCGGAATGACAAATGGAATAAACCACCCCCTTTAATCGGATTTAATTTTCAATCGGGATGGCCTTTCACTCCGATTAAAAGTGGAATTAAACTGTTCATGTAAACGTACTGAATGTAGCCTGTAGCTCTAACTGCCTCTCTGTACACCGCATTCATGTGTGTTCACGTGCTTTCCCTGGTCTCGCGCGCAAGCACGTACACGTGAGCACAGTGTACACAGAGAGGCAGTCAGAGCTACAGGCTACAATGAGGCTAAAAACAGAGTTCAAATGACGTTTTTCCAAACAACTTTTTATGTCGGGGCTTCAGGACACTTTGAGTTGAATCCTATTTGATATTGCATCAAAAACCGCTGAGAATTATGAGATGGCAGAAAATCCTTAGGGTTCCCCCACACATTGTATAATATTTAACATTTAATGTTTGCAATGTTAAACTAGTGCGGTCAAGATGGACTTCTGAGCAGATCAGGGATGTATAAAACACAAACATACCTCACACCACAGGAAAATCTGGCAAGATGATCTTTAGAACCATCAAAACAATCTGGGCTTTGCTCACCATTGTCAGGAGGGGGAACTGGGCCCAAAAGCTGTGTGCCTGGCATTAGATGTCAGGATGTTTGTTGCAGTTTCTTACAGGTCTGTAAACCACTGTGTTGAGGAGATATTCAAGCTGGTGCAGCAGCAGTTCGAACTCTGTGTAACGCACCAGAGATTGAACACACACAGCTGAAACTGCCTCAACTCAAAGTTGATCAAAAAGCTTATTTGCCAGCGAGTCAGGATGCTGAGGCTTCTCTACCAGCACGGCTCCACTTCATGTGTAGACTTGTTTTATATCTGTTGTATCTTTGAAGGCTAAATCTGGATTTTTGATGTAAAAATGTTCTTATTTCGTTGTAGTTTAACGTGTAGTACAAACTTGAATTTGTATTTCAGTGCAAATGTTCACATCTGATTTATTTTCCATTTTAAAGGCACAAGAAAAGTAAATAAACCCTTTTGCTTTAAGCCAGCAGTCTCATACTGTTACTGAAAGATTCAGGAGGAAAACAAATGTTGAAGTTTCACTATCTCAGTCGTTGGAATAAAATTCTGCAGATCACTGATGGAATATGGTGCTGTTATCCCATTTGTTAGTTATTTGTCGTCATTTTTGTTTCATTTGTTAAAAGATCATTTTTATTATTTGAAATAAGTTTAAATTAAATCATTTTTTAGTCAAAATCCAAAGCTGTGAAATTTGTACCGACTTTAAAGTAACTGAAAAACACTCTGACTTCAGTGTCAGTCGATATGTAAAAAGTTCTACTTACCCAACTTAAAAAAAAATTTAAATTTAATCGAAGAATGTCTTATTTTAACATATAAATAGAAAAGTTAACTGCTGCTTGTCAGACTGAAGCCACTTTCAACGCAGTAATAACATACAATCAAAATCCATTTTTGGCAGAAACTTTATCCTTTCTGAAAAATACTTTAATAGAATTGAAAGGAACTGAATAGACTTTCAATACAGGTGTATTATATCTGTGTTTTCCTCTGGTGCCTTTTGAATAATCTGAATATTTCAGTCTGTAACTGCACGATGTGCTGACTATGGTCGGCAATAGTTCAGAGCAGGAAAAATTGATATGGAATTTACTGGCCAATACCTTATTATATTTAAGTAATTTAGATACTAAGTAGTTATACATCAGTTTAATAATGAAACACTAGAGGGCTTTTAATTAAAAAAAAAAAAAAAAAGGCTTTTAATTTTAAATAGTCAAGGAAATGGTGGCATTTGGCCCACCGAAAGTGTTCATCACTCAGTCATGCAGTATTGGGCTGACATATGGTGTAACTTCACTCAGTCATTCGGTCTCAGTCACGAATGTTCATGTTTACAGCGCTGGCCCCACCGTTGCAGTCCAGCCCAAAAACGTCATGTACATACAACCTTAACTAAAGAAAACACTCACACACCAGAAGGGACCTCCCCTTTTTGGAGCTGACCCACTCACCAAGCTCCTTATTACTCGATTTAACACAGTCCAATGTGATATTATCCCAACTTGTCATATTCTGACACCTGGACTGAAGGCGCTGCATTAATAAAATGACATTAGGGGCAGCCTTTTGCATTATATCTTTACTTAGAAGAGGTCAGCAGTTAGGTTTAGGTACAAAACTGCTTGGTCATGGTTAGGAAAATATCACAGATGTCGCTAAAAAACGCAAATGTGGTTGGAAAGGCACTGGTTTAGCATTAAAAAGAAAACACTGCACTGAGTGGCACAAACGGCAAGAAAGGCACCGGTGTGTTGCTAAAAAACACCCAGCTTTGAGTAGTACAAACAGCTTGAAAGCCAAAAGTCACTGTTGCTAAAAAATCTGTCTTTGCGCAGCACAAACATGGTTGAAAAGGAACCAGCGTCACTAAAGAACACCCAGCTGGAAAGGTGCCAGTGTGTCGCTAAAAAACACAGTTTTTAGTGGCACAAATGCAGTTTAAAAGGTACCGGTGTACCAAACACATTTGGAAAGGCACGTGTGTGTTGCTAAAATACACACAGCTTTGAGTGGCACAAATGCAGTTGGAAAGGCACCAGCATCACTAAAGAACGCACAGTTTTGCGTGGCACAAACTCGGTGCTCGGCAAGTCTCACACAGACGCTACATGGTGCCCCCAGTGTCACTGTAATGATGCAGGGGAAAATGCCCAAGCAGCGTATTATGATGCCCTGGAAGAAGGGCCAGGCTGTCCGGAGGGTGTGCAGCTATTGGCCAGCATCGGAGCAAAGTTCTGCTGATAATAATAGCTTGTAAAACTGCCAAACTGATTAATCAGTGGACCTCTAATCTACACTTCACTGTGTCACAGGCAATTGAAATTAGTACAATACACATACTGGAGCTATTATACTGTCATAGCCACAAGCAAAGACTTGCCCTGTAGCCAAGGACTCTCCATCTTTGCCAGGTGAGATAATCCCCTGGAGGGTGTTCATCAGATTGAAAAAGACAAGACTTCACTCTGTCTTTCCATTGCGGTATCTCTAACTGGAAGCTTCAGTTCTACCCTCTGCCGGGGGCGAGAAAGTCTGTTCAACTTTTAAGTCAACTCCGCTCTCACAAAGGGATCTAAATTAACATTGCTGCGTGAGGTGCAAGCCATATGGATTCGAGCGGGGATTTATGATGAGCACAGCGTGCAGCGAAGCTATCAGCACTGAAGCTTTATACAGGACTGTTTGCATTGGAGCCGTTACAGTCGGTCGAAAACTTATTTCTCGAGGCATCAGCTCTTAGAGACACTGTAGACATTCCAGTCGTATGGAGCTCAACAATAAGCGAGGCTTCGTCTTGGCAGGGAGTTTAGGTTTAGTGACCAGTACTTTTAATGCAGTGACAGCAGCAATATAATGAGTCCTGAAGATTGCTGATTCCTCTTTATGTGCCCCACACAGGAAATCACCAAAACTCTAGCTGCTCATTATCCACGTGGCTGGATATAAAATTCTCAACGTTGATATGAGTTTTAGGCGCGCCGGAACATACACAGAAATGCATATGCACGCACACATACACACAAACAGACCTCACTCCTCTACCCACTCTTTTCCATCTTATATATTTCCAGCATGACTGAGCTTACCGCATTCCCCTACAGAGCCCTTCTCCAAACTTGCAGAGTGCTTGAGCAAACACTGTGTACTGGGCCAATTAAAACTCCTGTGGCGTGGGCGAGGGGGTATGGCAGCATGGGATGGATAGATGGGGCATAACGACCCATTTGGGTAATGACCATCTTTTCCCTCTCCCTCCCTCTCCTTATATATATATATATATATATATATATATATATACACTCCTTCATCTCATCCCCTCTTTTGTGTTTCTCTGCCCCCTCCCTCCTCCTCACTCCTTTCTTCTTCTCCCTCCATGTTGATTGTCTGTCACTCCCCCGGTGCTCCTGGGAGCAGCTAATTGCACCTCTTGCACTCCCTCGCTTCCCCCTTGTGTCATAGGATGCCGATTGTGGCGGGTACTCACTTTAAGCGATCAATGGGGCGGGTTGCTAAACAGCTCCGCGCAGAGCTGACTGCCGGGATGGCGGCTCTGCAGTCGATGCGAGGCACTTTTTGCGGCCTGTTGTTTATGCATTTCAAAGGGGTCTTCGCACATGCATCACACGCTGCGCGTCATCTTCAGCTGAAGTGTGCTCTTAGGGCCAAAAGGCACATAAGTTGATAGTATGAATCGAAGCCGCATCAACCCAAGGGGATAAACAAACATGTACTTTTTCCCCCTACTGTGCAAGACGCTCCAATCTAAAGTTTAAACCTTTTCGCTCCAAAAAAAAGAAAAAAAAAAGAAGCTGTCTTCTCTTATGTGTCGCTGTCAGGTGTCATCACGGTTACGGCTGACAGTGTTGCTGCGCGCTTCAGAATACACAGTGAGTCGGCATAAAGGAATAATGACAGAATGTGACAAATTATCACTCACAACTTGTCAATCATCCACACCCAGGGGTTGTTTGTTGTGACACAAATAGCAGCAGTAAACTTAGTCACAGGGAAGATGACATTTGCAAAGGTTTGGGTTACGTCCTCAGCGTGCGAGGAGCTCTTTTTATTCAACGCCAGCTCGCCTGTGTGTGTGTGTTAGAAATGGTGGAATACTCTCTCACAGGATTGAGGCCGCGTTTGGCACAAAAAGGAAGCGGATTGGTGATAATGATGTCTCGTTATCATTTATTCACCCTTGAATGTGCAGACATATTCGATTGCACGCAAACAAACACGGCTGGTGATTGCATTCACAGTTACAAAAAGTGCATTCTATTTGTTTCCTCCGAGTCTTTATTTTGGCAAAACGTCTGCTTCAAGACTCCTCCTGGCGCATCGCTGAAACAGAGGAAACCTTTTTCAGAGTTAAACACATTGCATGTTGTGAAAGAGCTGTCACAAATGATCTGCTAATGTGATTACAGAGTAATACCCCTGAGCGCTGAATGGTGGAGAAAAAAAAACAAGAAGGAAGCAAGGAGGAAGCGTTTTTTTTTTCAAAGTGGGATGTTTGGCAAAAAGCTTTGACACGGCAAAAAACAAAACAAATGAGAGCAGGGTGAGAACAAACGTCTTTCAGTACTGAGTGATTTGCTAACATCATTACTTGCTTTAAATGCCAAACAAAATGATCATAGCGGAGATATGCTCCTCTACCTCTCCCTCTGATCACTCTGTCTCACTGCAGTCCTACTGTAAAGGCTGACATTATCAATGCCTAATTACGCTTTAAGTTTCTCATCAGATTCAAATCTAATCAAGGAGAAAATTAATATTTCAAAATCATATTTTCCGAGCAATTCTCAACTCGATTCATGGCTGCTAATGAGAGAGGCGTAGATACACCAGACAGGCTGATGTACTCTTTAATTATCCTCTTCTTGGCTTCTTCTCTCTACATTATGCAAGATCACTCCAATGGCCGCTTCCTTTTGACCACAGCGTACAGCCAAGTTGGTTTGTTTTTACTCAAGTGCCAGATGAGATCATTATATATTTTTTTGTCATCTGTCCTTGGCTGTGTCCTTTTTTTGCTCAAGCCAAATCAAAGCTCTTTATGTGCTGCTCAAAATGGAATAAAAAAACTTGAAACTTGTTAAAGGGAATGAAAAGAGATGTGAAGGATGGATCAAATGTTGGCGTCTAATCCTTTAAATTCTAAAATAAAAACAACGTCTTAAAGCAGCCAGCTGTGTCTGCAGTGCATGAATGTATTTTGAGGTTTTTGTATCATGTCATGTGGACTCAGCTGCCTCTGCTCCCAGCAGACTGAGAGCTGTTAACATTTAATACATTTGTAAAGGCAGACGGATGGACCTGTAGCACCACCAGGAAGTTGGATATTATCACGATGTGTTCGCATGATGCATGTGTACTGAATGCAGATCAAGCTAAATGTTCAGGTAGTTATATGGAGGTTCTGATCATCCTGTAATGACACTAACCCTTAGGCTAGGTGCATGAGGTTCAAAGGCATAGTAACGATGAATATACATATAAGAGGGCAGCAGTGTTGAGCAGAAGGAGAATCATTAACCTAAGTACAGTTCAAGCACCTGCAATCATCCATCTACCTGCTGTAAGTTCACTTTTTTGAGGGTGTTTAAAGGAAAATTGTGGTTTATTAAAATGTGGGTGTACTTAAAATAGTCTGGGTGATCATGTCTATGAGATGCGATAACATTGTACTCACCAACAGTACTGTGCACGTTCACATTTTAGTCAGTTCGCACTGACTGCAATGGACAAGTTCATGTTCATTTTGAAATAAACTAGTTTGTGTCTTCTATTTTTTACATAAAATAAACACATTCTCACTCCGACCTCGTCACATATCAACATTTGGTCATGAACTTTCCACGTCCACATGACGTCCAAGGTACCCTGGGTGCATTCTGGGATGCCGTGGCAAGTTCTGCCTGTTACATGCATTGTCTTCTTTCAAAATGCACTTCTGTTTTCACAGGAAATTTAACCTGTACATACAGTGTCTTCCAAAATAAACGCTCTACATCAGTACAACAACGCAAATTGATGTGTTTTTTCCTTCAACAACAAAAACACGTGGTAAGGTTTAGGAAAAGAGAACAGGGTTTGGCTTTAGAATCTTATGGGACACAAACACCACTCTCTCAGGTGAAAGTCGGTGTTTATTGGACCCATCCACCACCCCTCCCGCATGCCCCACTTTCACCGCAACTTTCGTCCTTGTCCCGCAGTTTTTCCCCGACGCTGTTTACCTATAATGGCAACCAGCTGTGTATCATGCCGACGTTAAAGGACACCTTTTTTCGTTGGTTTCTGACACTGCAAGTCACAGCCCAAGTGCCGAAATTCGATGACTTCGGGATGAGACCGTGCTTATAAAATACAACCTTGTGATTGCCATTCACTTGCAGGTATTTCCCAAAACTGGTCTGATGGTCTGCAAAGTGATATGTTCAGTTCACTGTTCACCAAAAACATGAGCATGTTCAATCATGCAAAACACTGCTCACCAAAGTAACAGAAACGCATTGACCCAATCTGCTGGATCAGGACTAAAGTCATACTGAACTTATTAAGCAATTGGATATCACCCAGAAAACAGTTTTTTGGAACAAGAGCAAAACAAAGATGTATAACAGGTAACGAGTTAATTTGTAAACTAGAAACTGAAAATGTGTAAAAGACTTGATAGATTTAAAATATATTTAAAAATAAGATGATTAACAAGTATAAAACCAAGTTATGAATGCCAGTTAGTTTAACTTAATATTTTCTTTGGGACTTCAGGGTACACAGAATATACATATATTTTGCTTTGCTTGTTTCTTTCATTTTCATTGCATAAATCTTATAAATTCTATCTTGACAATTTCTAATTACTGTAGTTAATGCTGTCTTTGTCCTGTGAATTTTATCCTTTTATTGGTTTCAAAACATCTTGCCAAAGGACTCCTGAAAAGAAGCCAGCTGGCTCATTTACAGAAATGTTGATTAATGTGTGTTATAAATAAAATAAATGAAAATAAATGAATGTGTCACAGCAGAAGCGTTGTGCCCACACTGCAGTTCCGCCCCAGTTAACTGCGTTAGTTCTGTCAGCACTGTTGCCTCTGTTTAGCTCTGTCTATAGCCTGAGTGTCAGACTGAAGCTCCCAGAACCTTCAGTCTGACACTGCCTCCATTGAAGGCGATTTACAAGGGGGAGGGAATTTGATTTTTCCCTAACCAATCAGTAGAGATCAACGACTCACCCAGAATCTGACGTCATTAGTATCCATGCCTCGGGGGTGCCGAAAACAAGCGAGCATTGCCCGTTTAAAATGTCTCCGTCGTCGTGCACGCCCAGCTGCATCGCCGGTAATGCAGTTTAGCAACTTCCTTAATTTGGTCCTCCATTAATGCGAGTAGTGGCGAAATACCTCGATAGCATCGTTAATGTGGTCTGTAGGATCTGTAGCAGGCGCCATTGTTGCTATCCTCACCAGTTACCCACCGGCGCACAGCTTGACATCAGTGTGGCGCTGATTGGCTAATCGCTAGACCCGCCCCCACCCCCGGTGTTCATTGGTCCGTCCATCGTTTGGACGAGATAAATCGCAAATTCATTGCAGTATGCCAGACCAGAGATGCAAGCCTACTCAGTTGAGTGGGCGGGGTCTATGGTCTGGAACCACGCCACTCTGTCTATGGAGTTAGCACTGTTAGCAGCTAGCCATCAGCTCAGCCACCTTTATATTGAGAACCATGTTCAGACAACTCATATGCTCTGAATAGTACATACAGCTCCTTTAAGTCTAGGTATTGGGAGAGACTGTTGTTCGACAGGGGCAACAAGTTCAGATACTCAGGGGTCTCATTTATGAAACAGTGCGTAGGATCCATACTAAACATGTACGTATGTACAAAAGCCAAAAAAAAAAGATATTTGACAATTTCCACAATCAGGCTTCCACCTCCACATCTGCATCACCAATATCCTGTCTTCAATAATGTTTCTAAGCATGGGTCAAAGTTTCTCCCATCAAGTCTGTTTTTACAGTTCACAACCTTTGCTTGGGATGTGCCGTGCACTTCTTTAAGGCCTTGTTTTCTGCGTACACAAGGTTTTTAAATTAGACCCCTGGTGATCAGAGTTCAAGTCAGATTCTGATAGTCAGAACTGAACCAGAAACTTGGTCTTCAAACTGTGAGGGAAGTTTGCAATGCACAGTTTGGAGTGTAATTTCAACATTTGCCTTTGTTCTTTTTCTAAATATGATATAATTTGGGCTGACCTGGGGGTTGTTTAAACTTGTATCTGACTGCTTGTGTTTCTTGCCCCAACTTCATTTCAGCCATGTAGACGTGTTCCCAGATCTCAGCCAATTAACGTGGAGAGCACAACATTATTATTAGTGACAGGAATGATAGCACAGTTACAAAAATAGAACTGGAATGTGCCTTTGAAGACGGCCCGGCATAAAAAAGTGTCTTATCTGATTATTGTTGCTACTTTTGAATAATTTCATCTGCTTTTATATAATTAACTTTGTTCTAAATAAGAGGAACACTGACTTAATTTCACCTTCAGTTCACCTATGGACTGAGAAGTTTCACTCAAGCAATAAACTCATCAGCTCAGTCTTAAAAGATCCCCTTCTATTAATGAGCAGAACAACAGAATGTACGTAACTGCTCTCGGTGCCCTTTCAACAGTACAAATAAGCTAAATGGGCAAATACTGGACGGTCACCTTGTGAGGTTTGCTGACATGGAAGTTTGCATTCTAATAGGTACAAGTCTTGAATATACATTGGTTTCTTGCACACACTGTCACACCCAGAAACTTCTGTTTCTGTCCTGCCAGCTCTACACTATTGACAAAGTGTGTCAGACACTAATGGATATTAGCACATGTCCTTCAGTGGAAACATCAGTAACGTCTGTCAACATTTCAGGGCCTTTCTGTGATGGCCAATCTGTGTTGATGATCTTTCAGAAACATATATACTCAACTTTGTCTCTATGTCACGACAGTTTCAGTGTGAAGGCAGGTGATTCGGGCCAGATGCATTTCCTAGCCACTCTGTCCTCTCCTGTTAATTAGATAATGCTTCACTTCTGCTGGCATCACACACTTGATGAACGCAGTCCTGGGAGATTACTTCTCCAGAGCAGCAGACAGGCTGGATTACCTAGACAAATTAATGGCTCTATAATTTGATTTTCTCGGGATTGCAATGTCTAAGCGACTCCAGCAGAGAGGAACGGTCTGAATCAGCCCGCTGCGTGGTGACATTAGCTAATCACATCTGCATGCTAAAGAGACCGGTGGGCCACGGGGAAACAAAACGCTCCACGGAGATAGGAAATGGGAATGATTTCCTCCAAGAACAGATCTGTAGGGAGGACCAGCGGGATTTAAGGCTCAGGGTTCAACCATACCAGGTCCTCACTGGAGGATGTGAGAGCCAAAGTAAGAGGTAAATCTGTTACAAATGGAGGCAGCACAGAGCACTCTGGGTGGCTGCTTGTCCCTGTCGGAGTGCCTGTTGTGCCTGAGATCAGCTTGGAAACACTTGTCAGGTGTTTCTGTCAATAAGCATTGGCTCCATGGGAAAGCCTTGTATGTGCACGCAGTGCAGAACACATGCAAGCAAGCAAAGCCTCAGCTGTTCTCTGCCCCTGAACTGAAGCTGTCCAACTCGCTTTACAGACACACGGGGTTAGGAATCATGGCTGGATATCACTACTTGATAACTTTAAGGTATGGACCAAAATAACCCAGGACCGAGTTGAATCGAAACATCTCCAGCCTGATCCCACAACGTCCTGACTCCCTGCATGATCAGCAAACTTTCTGTAAGGGTTCGATTGTTATGGTTTTACAGGCCAATTCCGATACCAATCAAGGAGACCAATATCCGATATTTGGAACCAAAATACATTTGCAGTAATAATTAAAATCCAAGTGTCAAAATTCCATCCACAACTCCAACATAAAACTTTCTTTAGATGCCTTTAAGAATCCCTTATTTAATTAAGAAGTGTCAAAGACAATTTTGTTTGGTTTTGGTACGTGTTATACCCTCTGCAATTACACCTCCAAAACACTAGCTGGCGGTTGGGCTTCTATCCACTGTGTTGTGAAGTGAAGTGAAGTTTGATTGATTCAACTAACACAAATAAAACACACATAAAACTTGGCTTAATTGCCACAACGTTAAACAAAAGTGCAAAATTCGGCTCAAGTATAGACACATTTTCCCCACAAATACAACATGCTAACATTATTAGCATAAGCCTATGACATTTAACAGTGCGTAAATTAGCCTGGAGGCTAGGGGAGTTTTTCTAACAGTGACAAACGTGATGCTGACTCAAATGAACGGGTCCATCATGGGTTGAATGTGGATCGATTTGGTGTATGAAATGTCCATAAACTATGATTGCCTGATCACATCTCTTGCTTGCATCTATGCGCTGTGTAACTTGCTCTTCCTCTTTTAGCAGTTCTCATACTCAAACAACTTTGGTTTTATCCAGTAATAAATGTGGGACTAACAGCAGAACGTTACCAGCAGGTACACCTTGTGTTTGTGCAAATCGTAAAGAGACACAGGCGACACAGCGGGAGGCTTTCATAGCCCCTAGTTCTCTTATGTTGGTTTGGTGTGTGTGGGCCTGAAGGGGACTGGTACTGCTACTTGTATCATAATTCTTTAAACGATACCCAGCCTTATTAAGAGCACTGTAGTGTATCAGCTTCACAAAATAAAAGTCTTTGCTTCACATAATGAAAACCACATATATGTGTGTATGTGTGACCCTTACTGTTGTACAGCCCACTGCAAGCCCATGGAAACAATTACATTATAAAGAACTTATGTTGTGTTTTGCTGGTTCACAGTGCTAATAAAAGTTGTAATGGCAGCTCTACCATTGCACAAGTCCCAATGGCATGTAATTAAACTGTCTCATCAGGGAAACCCAGGCCTAATGAGCCTCTCACATTTCAACAAGTAAACTGCTGCTGCGGAACAGTTGTGGGCTCAGGCAGCCGTTCCCCATCCATTCTCTGGGGTAATTCTCTCTGAATGAAAGTTTTGCAATTTACTTGCAAATAATTTGGCTTCTCCAAAGCAGCTCCTGACTCTTTCCTTTGTATGTGCGTGTGTGTGTTCTGTATGACTGATAGTCGGGCTCCGAGTGACTGACGCTGAGTGACAGCCAATCAGGGAAGCAGCTCTGCCTGTCCAGGAAGTCCCATTTGTGCTGACAGTGCAGATTCGATCGGCGCCCTGCACAGGATTGGTTTGCACGCCGCCCACGTACCGGTGCACTCAGAGACGATGGCATATCAACTGCTAAAACGAGCTAGCGTTGCAAAGTGTTTGTGCTTCTTATGTAACAACAACAGTATCTTGTGTAAGCATTTAGTGTGGCCATTCTCACTGAAGTGTGCAAAAAGCTTTAATTCCCATGGCAACGCAAATGATTTGGAAGTGAGAGGTTATATTCATCTCTGTGAACATGGTGCTGTAAGTGTTATTATGCAAGCATAAAATTTGCAGAGATTCATACAGGCACCGGCCCATCAGGGGCTGGATTCCAAAATTCATGTGGCTGTTCTTTGTTCATCTTTGGCTCATGTGTATTCATGGCTAATTAAATGCAAATATCTTCTTTTAGTATCATCCTTCATGCATGCACAGCACACATTAAAAGATGACTCATTATGCATTATCTTTTCCCCAAAATGATTAGTGTTGTGAGGCTTTATCATTCCTGTTTACACATGTAGTTTGGGTTTAAACTTTATGAGAGAAACTTTTCAGCTTTTATCCCCAGACTAGCCAGACATTACTTCAGAATATCAGAGACATAATTCAAGGTCCCGCATCCAACACCAATGCAACTATTTCATACTGCAAAACCTCTTTTACAGACACCTGAATATGACAGGGAAATGACAACAGCACATACAGACTAAAGTCTACCTTAGCTGTCAGTGGGAGAGCCAATATCAATGAGAAAAGCACAGGTGTTATCCTTGAGACCTCTATCAGTCAGTGATCAGCGAGTCTCTTCATCCTGGCACACAGCGTGCTCTGGGGAGACCTCTGGTGACATTCCCCCTCTTCTGTGGTTCACAACACTGAATCGTGGCCATTTGATCTCTGCATACTCCCTAAGGCACAAAATGGTTCTGGCATTTGCAGACAAGGCAACGAGGAGCGCTGTGCCACACTGTAGTAAGGAGGGTCAGGATGTCAGGACAGAGCGGGGACGCCACTGCAAACCTCCTAAATACTCCAGATACGACAGAGAGGGGGAAAAAGAAGTGAAGAGAGTGCAGATGAAGCTGACTTCAGAGCTCTGGGAGACATGAAAGGAAAGAGTGTCACTCAGGGGTTTTGGCTGGGAAATGTTCACAGATTAAAGCAGCTAGAAAGTGCATGCAGTAGTTGGAGGGAGGGCGCTGGCATGTGGCTGCCTGTCCATGTGTATAACATTCTTTGTTTCTGGATTTGTAACTCAATTAAAAGCTGAAATTTGGTGAGTTTAATGGAAAAATCTACTGCATTATAAGATTTTTCAGCCATGAGAGGGCAGCACAACATTCACATAATATAACCTGAGAAAGTTTATATGGAAAATGCTCTAGCAAACAGTCGCTCTTTACACATGCAGCTGATGCAGAGAAGCTTACTTGAATTAATTTTCATGTTACTATCCTTACTCTTTTCTGGTCTCCTTTATTTCCAGACAGAAATATCGCCCCTCTGTCAGCTCTGCTAAATTTGGGCTAAATGTATTCTCTCATGTCTATTGTTGTGTTAGTGGTGCTATTTGTGGTTAGAGTTGGACAATGGTGGAATGTAGCTGCAAGTCACTTTTCGGATAGCGAAAATCAACTCACTAGTCTGTAAACATTCCTCCTGCCACCCTGCTAGCTGGCCAGGTCGAGGTTTTCTAAACATCAGGAGAGGATAAAGACGATAAGCACCATCCAATCTAGCATACTGCTAGCCGCTGCATAGGCGGCTGATAATAAACTGGACGACCTCTGTGCTGCAACAGTTTCCAACAGGATATCTGGAACAAGCAGAGGACTCTGGTGAGAGAAGTGGAGGAGGCGGGTGCTTTAAAGTGAAAAAGGACTGGTGTGACAGTGGGAATGTGAGGTGCTGTCCTGTTCCTGTGCACCCTGCACCACAAGGGGAATAAATACTCTGGATCAAGGTTTGCATTAGCTGGTATACGCCAGGTTATGGTCGGTATCAAACATAGTTGTCCGACAGATGAAAATATCAATGGCCAACACGTCAAGGGGAAATACATAAATTAAATTCTTCAATAGCATATCAAATAGCCTAATATTGAGTGACCTATAAGATATGTTGCCAAGACAATTTAAATATAAACTATAACATTAAACCTGTGATCAGTCCTATTCAGCAGGTTGCATCTTCATTTAGCTTATAGTCAACTTATTTAATTTAAAGTGTTTTATTACCATTCAAATGAAGGCTATTACTTGGCTATTTAAAACATTTGTGCAGTCTGCCTGGAATTCTGTAATATTAACGCCATATTGGCCAGTGTAAACCCTGCTGTGGATCGCTGTTTGCCGTTCAGAGGCGGCTGTAGAGTGGCGTTGCCCATATCTAGGACAAACAAACATACTGCCATCTTGTTAAGTATGTTAAATATGTACAATTATAAAGCAGCAGCCCACCATGTGAAGCAGGATTTATAGTTGTGATTAGACCCTACGCACGTCGCCTACGATGTTGTGAGCATTTTTACTTGTACAGTGGTTTGTCTGTGTCACTCTGCCGTTACAAGTACACAAATCAGCTTCACTATAACTCGCAGCATTCACAGACAAACACTTGTCTTTATCTGGACACATTTTCCCCACAAATACAACATGCTAACGTTATTAGCACAAGCCTATGGCATTTTACATTGTATAAATTAGCCCAGCAGCTAGCAGACTTTTCCTCTTCTCATATGAAGCCAGGGACAACAGCAACATTTAAAAAAGGTAACGTTACAAAATTCAGCTCCATTACAGCTCACAAGGTTCACTGACAAAACAACTGTCTTATACTAAACACATTTTCCAAACAAATACAACATGCTAACGTTATTAGCACAAGCCTATGGCATTTTACATTGTATATGACTAGTGGAGATTTCCTCTGCTCATATGAAGCCAGGATAAATCACACACAGGACTTAAAATGCTATTTTAGTGGAGGCTTTATTGTCTTCACAATTTATTGTTTCTTATCTGTGAAATTAAAGTAAATAAAAGCTTTGTCTCCACTGAGGGAAATGGTTTCAGTTTACAGAAACTGACAGGAGGTCTGAGCCACCGTGACACGTAGTTACATTTTTGGGGAGGTGCTCTACATCGGCGTGATGCCTACGCCGTAGCTATGGTGTCGATTCAACGCAGAACTATACATTCCCTATGAGAAGAGGCAAAAATTACAGTGCCCAAGTTAAAGGAGCTGACAGGGTCGCATATTACTTGAGTTGCACTTTGTATGATTTCTTGAGACAAATAAATGCTTGACTGACTGACATCTGGCTCTTTAGCAGCAGCTATGTTCACTAGCTAGTCACTAACTGTGTCTGTCTGTCGTTTGGTGCTGGACAGGTAGCGTTCAACAGGTTTTTAGAGCTTTTTTTAGCTGCTAACTGAAACAGGAGAGCTCTTCCACACACACATACAGTCAATTGATGTATTGTTAATAAAAGTATCTTTATGATATAAGATTTAAGGTTAGGGATTAAAAAAAACCTGTCAGTTAAGGTTAGAGAGGAATCACAAACATGTTCGAAAGCAAACAAGATTAAGTTTCATGGAAACAGGAAAAAACACCCACATCAACCTCCTCCCTACAAGATTTTGATAAAAAAAAAAGTTGTGCTACTTTTGCCTCCGACAGTAATAATTCAAGCAGGCACTCGAGGTCCTTTTCAGGTAAACATGAATATAGGTCATTTTAAGCAACTGAACAAACCACAAGTGCTGTTGTTTCTCTTGTGAGGACACGAGACAGCGTCACAGCGTACTAGACTTTGGGAGATTTTTTCAGTCATACTGTCTGTGAAAACCAGTTGAAAGTAAATTCCTGCCCTGATGGATATATGCTGAAACTATGGAAACTCCAGCTGATATTTTCAAGACAAACAACAGCTGTGAGGATTAATAATGCCCAGCCACATTAAACTGATCACTTGATACGGATAAGCCAAATTTACAGAGATATTTATGATATTATCTACATGCTACTGAAGTCAATTTTACATAAAGGAAACTAAGGAGAAATGAATCAAACAAATGATCATGTATCAAGCTATGCATAAAAGGAATTTACTCACTAAATGTACCCACAAGAAAACATCAAAGTTTTTTTTAAATGTTATTAAAACCACATTTTTAATAAGAGACATTGAACAAATGTAGTCTGTTGGCTACGTTTTGGACAAAATACAAATGTGAGTTTGACTGAGTTATGTTTCTGTTGACTGTGGAGGGTTCGTCTGGGTTTCGAGACCTGGACTTATCAGAGTGTCTACAGATATAACCAAGTTAAATTTAAGACTTCCACAACTAACACTAACACATTCTTGTGTAATTAGTGTTAGCATGCACTATAAAAATGGTCTTTTCATTGCAGTAACCCTCCTCTGAACTATAAAACTGAATTAATAAACTATTCAATGTAGAAGACTGTTTCTCCTTCAATCACCATTTACTCTCTTAAACCACATCTTCTCTCCAATTATATATTTTCCCACTTCACTCTATTATCCTATCAGATTAAAAGCTAATAGGCAACTCCCTCCTGGTTCACACTATTCTTATTGAGTATGCTAATGCTACCACTCTCCTCTCTTACTCACACGGGAGTCAATTACCAATTAGCATGGTCTTTATAAACCCAATTAGCTGCACCTGTAGCATGCTGTCTCTGCATCTCACGCTGATGCCACCTTCTTCCCACCAACAGCAGTTAATGTGATGAAAACACTTGACATCAGTAAACTGGTCTCTCCTGATCTCCACTTAGAGTTACAAGGACTGGTACATTTTTGGTATGATAGAATTAGCAGCCCAACTGTATTAATACAATAAATAGAATACAGATACAATGCTGTTGCTAATGCCGGGTTCACACTACACAACATTTCTGTCCATTCTGACAGTCACTATGTCACATTAGGTGATTGTGGACTCATAAAATCGTGCCGTGACTTGGCCGACAGACATGACAAACTACACGATGGTCCACACCAAGTTTCCCCGGTCATCTATCACGACCTGTGTGATGTCATCAGGTTATTCTTGTCCTATTTTTATTATTTTAACCAGTATTTGAGTCACTGTGTCTGTTCATGTGCCGGCTGAAATGTTGTTGTAGTCACCTAAAAGCGTCAGCAGATGGCAGGAGCTACACTTGAAGTACCGTATGCAGACATACAAGTCACTGAATCCTCCACAACAAGTTCCTGCAAATGTTTCACAATAAAAGCCTATTTAGAAAAAGGAGGGATTCTCTCAGCTGAGGTTATAAGGAGCTTTTAATTTTATACAGGTACAGGAAGTGTTGAGTTTGAACTGACAGTGCGATGTGTTAACTTTATAAAGGCAAACAGGAGAGGATAAAAAGTAAATATATAAAAATACAGAGGAAATGATAAATAACAGCCTGTTTATAATGTAGTCTGTTTCAAATGAAGCTGGTAGCCTCTGCAGTTGTGCTGAGTAAAAGCCACTATTTTTTTAATTTTCTTACTTTATGTCCGTCTCCATTATGTAGAGGCAACATTGTTTGCTAGCTTGATGCTAATGGCAGTACTCAGCAGGTTGATAAAGTGCCTCTGCTGTTTCACGCCATCATTTTTCTCTTTGTACTCTGTGTGGTAACATCCCTAGAAGAAATATTATAAAGGCTGGGGTGTCGCTCTGTGCTCCTATTGGTCAAAGTGACGGCTGTGACGGGAGAAGTCGTGAACGACAAAAAGAAAATCAAACATGCTAAACTTTTTGTTGGAACGCAGTGAGGCGTCCCAGACGTGGCATCGGTTGTCGTCTACTATGACACACTACATGAGATGAAACGATGGAATATCGCGCACGACACTCATTGTCCTTCCCGATCCATGCCTACACGTATATCAATGCATCGGGCTAGAATCGGGCTGATATCGTGTAGTGTGAACCAGGCATAAGGTGTGCTTAGATTTAGGCACAAATACCACTTGGTTATGGTTAGAAAAAGATCACGTTGTGTCTCAAAACACTCGGTTTTGGGGGCACAATCCCAGCTGGAAAACTATGTTTAGTGCTAAAAAAGTTGCTGGAAAAACAGCAATGACTCTTTATATCACTATCCAACAAGCTGTCACAGTAAGCATGGAGCCCACACTGTAACTAACTGCACTCCCTGGAAAAAAATATGATCATATTTTTGGGCAAATGAAAGAGTGATTCCAGAGAGAGGCAGACAGAGGGGTCTACAGTGTGTGTTTGAAGGATATATCCAGGATGTCAAACTGACTCAGCAGCAACAACAGGTTAAAAAGACAAAGATAGTTAGAAGCTAAAGCCGAACTATAGGCTACAGATCACAGTGTAAAAGTGAACCACCACATCACTGCTGATCGCCACACAAGACAATGAATATAAAGGGAAACTTTGCTCATATTGAACCAGCTGTGTGGCATCACAGTGTGTGCAGATGAACTGTGTTTGGCTTCGGACCCAGACCTCCACCGATGGACAGGCAGGGATTTCTGGGGAAGTCAAACAACGTTCATCTGCACACACTGTGATGACACACAGCTGGATGAATATGAGCAAAGTTTCCCTGCTTCCCTTCACTGGTTTCTGTACAGCAGGGTCGCTCTTTGTTTCACTGTTATAATCATTACAAAGCAAAAGCAGCATGTGTATACATTCAGTAGGCTGTATCTTCAGTAGCTAGCTAGCTAACCGTTGCTTTTCAGGGTCTGATTTTGGTTTTGGAACAGGGAAGAAACGTATAGTCAGGTCCATAATTATTTGGACAATGATACAGTTGTCATCATTTTGGCTCTGTACACCACCACAATGGGTGAGCAGCAGGATGAAAGCTGAAGTGTTTGGGGCACCATTATCTGCTCAGATTCAATTAAATGCTTCAAAACTCATTGGATGATGCTTCACAGTGCAGATGGACATTGACCTGAAGCATATTGCAAAAGCAACCAAAGACATTTTTAAGGCAAAGAAGTGGAATGTTCTGCAATGGCCAAGTCATATCATCTGACCTGAATCCAACTGAGCATGCGTTTCTCTTGCTGAAGCCAAAACTGAGGGCAAAACACCCAAAACACAAGCAGGAAGTGCAGACGGCTGCAGTAAAGGGCTGGCAGAGCATCACCAGGGAAGAAACCCAGCATCTGATGATGCCTATGTGTCCAACACTTCAGGCAGTCATTGACTGTAAAGGATTTGCAACCAAGTATTAAAACTGACTGTTTAATTGATGATTATGTTAGTTTGTCCAAATACTTATGAGCCCTTAAAGTCGGGGGACTGTGTGAAGAAATGGTTGTAATTCCTACACGGTTCATACTACATTTTTGAAAAAAGCCTTAAATGAAAGCTGAGAGTCTGCACTTTAAGCAGGTATTCATTGTTTCATTTAAAACCCATTGTGGTGGTGTACAGAGCCAAAATGACGACAACTGTATCATTGTCCAAATAATTATGGACCTGACTGTATATCTTTTTCCAACCTCTCCAGGTAACAAGTATCATTAATACACGACGTGCCCCAGGCACAACATTTAGCTCCACATCCACAACACCAGCCTGAAAATGAAGGAAATCTGAAACGCCTGCATTAGAGTCAATGGAGCACAGCTGTGTCATTGTCAGACCCTGGTCTGAGCCGGCCTGATGCTAGCAAAGGGTGAATTCCGTATATAGTTTCAAGCAGTACCATCAGTAGGAGAATTTAAGTTTAGTTTAAGGTTATTGCAGTTTACATGTGTGGGTGAGGTAGAAATCCACAAAGAGCTTTCCTAGAGGCCTCAACTAAAGAAAAGAATAAAATATACATAGATTTAAAAATGCAACATGATGAAAATTTCAATATAAGCACATCCTACATAGTAGTCTTCCTCGAGGAAGGTATGTTTTTTAAGCTCTCAAAGGAATAACAAAATGAAAGCACAGACCTTGGGTGGTCTCAAATGCAATAAAATGCTTCTTAAGACATATCCTTGGAAAAGTATAGTCTCAGTTTCAAATCAGCAGACATGTTGGCAGACATCATCTTTAGGTGAAACTACCACTGGGACTGAGATTAAAGCGCAGCTCTGATACTGGGCAGATGTTTCCACAATTAAAAGAACTCAGTGACTCCACCACATTCGCAGCATCGCTACAGAGCAACATTAGCATTGCCCTTGTTTTGAATTTTGACCCCAAAAGACAAGGAGTTAGTGCAGTCGGTGGAAACTGCAACACCTTATATCAAAAAATTAAAATAAAAAAAGGCAAAAGAACACATTATTCTTGGTAAGCTTCCAGGAGAATGGGTCTGTCCAAAATGCATTACTGCATCATCTCACTGAAAGCAGCGTGATGAATATCTTTCCAATATGTGAGGGAAGAGAGAATTTCTATTAGCAAGCTGTGATAACATAGTAGGAAAAAAAAAAAAAAAACCTCATCCAGCTGGCGGAGTAGAGCTCCGGTCTCTTCTGTGTCTCCTGCTCTCTCCCTCTCTCTGAGGTGTACTGTTCAATCAGCCTCCATTAGTAAATTAGATGTTATCTTCTCCGACTGGATCGATAAATTATCACATAACAAGATGTTGGACCGTGATTTGCATTACTGGTCCTGACAGCATATAACAAACTAATTATTTCTGAAGGACCCCTTGCTCTGTGTGTGACAATTTGGGAAATGGAGTGGAGACATTTCTATGACTTGCAAATGCCCACAGAGCTAATACACAGAAATCAAATGCAATGACACAGTCACATTAAAACAAAGTTGCTAATAGACACACAGGAGAGCTCACAAGCCAGTGGCGCCGATACTGAGATAAAGACATCATTAGGACGCATCATCCAATACTTCCCCTCACTACTTCCTTGAACTGTTTTATTGGCTTAATAAAAATAGGATATAAAAGAGCATTTTGTATTTTTTATTTCCTTTCATGTTTTTATTACACAGGCCTATTGATTTCATAAAAGTGTTTTCCTCTCTGATATGCTTCAGTGAATATCTCGCATGACTTAATTTTTCCCCCACGCTGCATCTTCACTCCACTTTTACTGTATATCCAGGATGTTTTCTGATGTAAAAATAAATGACAGTTGTTGAAATGTCGTTTAGGGTGAGGTAATGGCTTGAGTCAGTAGTAAATGTGTGAGCCTGTGAAATTGAAAGAGGAAAGGAAAAAAAGAGATACCATGACAACAGTTAACATGCTGTGCCTATGAATGATGACATGCCTGTCTGGGCCAATCAGTAACAAATCAACCACCTTTACATGTGTTAGCCCATTAAATATAAATACAGTGTGTCACAGGGATCTGGAACATGCTCGAGAAAAGAAATTTAATCACAGTGAAGAATGTGTAGCCTTCATTTTTTTATTCAAGTTATGCTATTATTGCAAACAATTTTCAAGGATGCTCTGACATCCTCACGGTCAGAGAGCTACTGAGATACACTGCTGATGAGCTATTGAATGTTAGGGGAAAATCCAGAATACAAACATTTACAGATTCCACTAAAATGTATTTGCTGAAGTATTATTTCAACAGAGTGTGATCTCTTTTAAATCCCATCTTAAATCTAGGGCTGCCCCCTGATAGACAACCATACGTAGTCAACCAGAAAGGTCATTAGTTGGTAAGATTTCATTGTTCACTTAGTCGCAGAAATTTTTTTTTTAAATAAAACAAATGTGAAACTATCAGGAGCTGCGCCTTGTCAAAATAAATCAAACCCTATATGACTGGACCATGTGGGACTTTAATGTGAAAGGACAGACACAGGAAATGTCCACGCTCAGCAGTCAGACAGGAGTCAGGTTAATTTCCAGGGCTGGTACCTAGGGGTGTAACGATACATCGATCCACATCGGTACATCGATTCATTGATTAATGATCTGATTATATCGATGCAAAATGAAAACATCGATCCATCATCTTAAAGATACACATTTATTTTGAAATTCACATAGCACATCTGTGTCACCATTTCTGGGCAAGTGCGCCTCCGCTCATACAACAAAAGAGCTCAGAAATAAAATAGTCAAATCATATTCTAGTTGTTTTTGTGAGTTGATGTAAATGATTGTGTTAGATGGGCATATGATATCGATCGCAGGCTCCTGAATCAAATCAAAATCGTATCGTGACAGACTTTGTGATATCGGCAAACATCGTATCGTCATCCAAACAAATCAATGTAATATCGTATCATGATGAAGCTGGTGATTTACACCCCTACTGGTACCTGCGGTTATTCCACAGGCTAGTTAATAACATGTCGGGCAGGAAATCCAAAGTGTGGGATCATTTTGAGAAGGTGAAGGACGAACCCAAGGTGATATGTAAACTCATCTTCATTGGTCGACTACAAACATGATGTTATATGATGTTACTGATACTATTCTTTCTCACACCTTCAACTCAAACCACCAAAATATATCATTTCATCATTACATTCATATCAGAAACATGCAGCAGACTAGTCCACTGATGGACCTGAATGACGATTATTGGTCTTCTAGGCGAGGGGTTGTGGAACAACCTGGAAGTTAGCATCAGTGATCTCTGTGATTCCCTCAATGACAAGCCAAAGGGATTTTTTTTTTTTAAATTGAATTATTGCAGAAAATGAAACTCAAACAAAAGTTTATGACACTTGCATATTTCCTTTGGCAAAACAATCTTCACAAATGAAAAGGCACTTTAATGATTTTGGAATCATAAATGCAATCATCAGAAGTAAAAAACTATGAATGAACTACACCACGGTCAAACAAGTCCTATTTGTGTAATGGATTGGAGGAAGAAATCAAAGTTTAAAGAGATGCACAAAACTATATTTTTTTGTGAGGTACAGAAATGAGGAAGGATAATTTAAAGCAAGGTTATTATGATATTGTTTTTTACTGGTTTATTTTTTTCTTTTAGTTCATTTATTTGCTTTAACACATATAGAGAAGAAAACGTCTTATAAAGATACCTCTCCTATCATATTAGAACAATCATACATAAAAAGAAAAAGATAATGAAACAAGAGTTCCAGACTAAGAAATAATTCAAAATTGTTAGAGATGTACAATTTACAAAAAATATGTATTTATAAGCTGAAATACATTATAAATGAATCAATGAAGTGTTGAGTCTTTGCAAATTAAAGATTTTCAGATTTATTTCTAACAAAGATAATGTAGATGCTGAGTGAGGAGATGGTCCTCTGTATTTCTGTGAATATTGATTAAGACAGACATGTTCACATTCTTGATTAATTGGTGCTGTTGATTATATATGAAGAGCATGAACGGAGAGGTTTTGTTATCAGGATGGACGCCAGGGCAGAGAGTTGGTTTATGAGATTGATTATTGATGGATTAGAGTAGAAGAGAGGTGGGACTTGATGAGCTTGCTTCTGTCCATGCCTCTGTGGACATGAAATGTTAATTTATCTTACTAATTTAAAGTCTGTTGTACATTACTTTTACTTTTTTTTTAAACATATACAAACGATTCATTATTATTTTTTTAAATGTTCAAAACTAATCAGAATCAGAACGCCTTTTATTGTCTTTGTATTATTAAAAACACAATGAAATTCTGCATGCTGCTCCTGTAAGGTGCTGACAGTTTAAACCACATCTTCCACACATTCAACCATCCAATCCAGACAGTAATAAATAGCAAACAATAAATAAGTGTAATAGGTAAAAACTACACATGATATGTTTATTAATATTGCACATTTAGGGACGAATTCACAAAGAATGAACTGCGGCCGCTGATAGCACCTTGAATTGCACTTCACTTGCACCCGCAGTTTGCTCCGTCTTAACGTCCTATTCACAAAGGATATTGCGCTAATGATATACCAGCACAAACACGCCCACAAAGTTTGGCAGCTGAGTGCAGTTTGCCCCTGACTTGCCCCTGACTGCAATAAGCCACATGGCAAAGTATAAATGCTGGCTTTGCACCAAGAACACTGTGGCAGAACAATGGCAGACTTTGTCTGGCAAAGTACTGAATACTGTATCCCCTCATGTAGTGATGTCTGCTGGTGAGTCAGTCTAACAGTGTCGGATGGGTTGAGGCTGTGGATTTGACCCAGTTTGACCATTTTATCACTATTCCCTCTCACTTGTAGCTGTTTTTTCGTTATCTTTTGAATTTAATATGAATTATGGAACCGTTTTTGTTCACGTTTGTTTCCCCTGTTTCGTAAAATAAATTATTGAAAGTTGCTTTTGAAGTGCGTGACAGAAGTGCGTTTTGAGAACGACCGCAGACTGTCACCTGTTCAACGCATCAGTATCTTCGGATGCCATTAAAGTAATAATGATTATAATAATAATGTCAAAATATTATTTACAGACTGATTTAACAGACGATCACTGCTGCCACGATCACTGGAAAGTCTGGGCGAGAGGCTTCCACAGAGGAGCGCCCAGTTTGCACCAGCTTTCTAAAGACGTTATTTACTTCACTCAAACTGTGTGTGGCTATTAGCGCTGGTGTTAGTGAATTAGACGTTGTTTATCAGTGAGGCTCATTTGCATAGAAAGGGGCAATTTTTCCGCCAAATATATGCATATTACCTCATTTAAATACGTGCAAATAGCACTGGAGCACCAAGACACAATCTGCTTGGCAGCACAGTTAGTGGAGCATTTCACCCTCTGCGCGTGCTTTGTGAATTAGACGGTATCTGTTTGCTCCATTTTTACCGGTTTAGCGGCCGCAAAAGCCACGCAATCCTTTTGTGAATTCAGCCCTCAGTGTTGTAATTATACCCTTAAACAGATTCATCCTGTGTATTTGTATTTGAATTCCTTCAAAAATATATTCAATATCAAAATATATTCAATTAGAAAATACTATAAATTGATCATAATAAACTGTGTTCATATCGCATCTTTCATTAAAGAAATGCAGCACAAAGTACTTTACAATAAGGGCAGTATAAGCACTGAGTTTGTCACGTGAGAAAAGACAGAATGAACATAAATCAGGCCAACAAGGCAATTTAATATAGTAGGACATTTAAAAACACTGGTTTAAAAAAAGAAATAAGTAATTCAACAATTGTTATTTTATAGTGTTGTTGATTTGAGATGCTTTTAATCAAAATCCTGTAAAATATTTTGCCTTGTGTTCACAATTTCTTTTAGCTAATTTTAAGCGTCCGACGTGAGCAACAAACTCCAAATGGACACAGACTCACCAACTGATTAATCAAAATATTTATCTAATATAAATCTTAGACTTGCACCGATTATAATTTTTTGGCCCAATACCGATTTCTGATTTGCAGAGTGTTTGGATGGCCGATTCCGATTTTGGCCAATTCCGATTCTGATCTGTGTGAATGATTAAGGTGAGAAGCCACCCGTGTTTCACTTCCTCCTTCCTTCACATCGCCCAAGCCGTGAGTTGCACATGCACGTGTGTGTGCGCTGCTGATGTTACACGATGTCAATCATGCGGCACACCAGGAATTTGACCGGTGTTTTAAATCGGCATATTTTAGACTGACCAGCTGGTCACAGGTCACGGCCGATCATATGAAAACCGGCCCTATTCCAAGCACTGCTGATAAATTGGTGCAAATCTAATAAATCTACAAGTAGGAAAGATAGAAAGTAAGAATAATTTGCAAGAGAGAGAGCGTAAGAGCCATATTGATATTGGTAAGAATCGTATGGTAGTTTTACTTTAAAGATGTGAAATGCTCCTTTAAGGCATGCCTTTGATGATGTCACAGCCAAACAGCCCTCAGAGATGGTTAAGCAGCCAAAGGAGCAAGACAGTTTTTTGACGGTGTGCCTAGTTGAGCCAATTAAGACTGAATCTTGTAACTTTGTTTTTTGATTTTTTAATTAAAGTTTTCAAACGGAGTTACTGCCTTGGAAGATTGATTTCGTGTCAAGCTTATTGCCAACGGACTGCTTAATAGTGGTGGTAATGTGGAGTAGGCCTACTGGATGGATAAAAGATTGCCGCTACAGAGAGTGCAAAACACAGCAAGCCGGACTAGTGCCAGATGAAATCATTTGAAGCGGCTGTGGCTCAGAGGTACAGCGGGTCGTCCACTAACCGATGATCAGTGGTTCGATCTCCAGCTCCACCAGTCTGCATGTTGAAGTATCCTTGGGCAAGATACTGAACCCCAAATTGCTCCCCATGGATGTTCCATCAAGTGTAAGTGCATGTGAATTGTCCACTAAGTGGAAGGTGGCACCTTGTATGGTAGCCTCGGCCACCAGTGTGTGAATGTGTGTGTGAATGGGTGAATGTGACGTAGTGTAAAAAGCGCTTTGAGTGGTCGGAAGACTAGAAAGGTGCTTTCTGTGTTGGGGGTGATGACCTTTAATGCCCCTGACATCCTCTGTAGACTCATTTAGCCACTTGTTAGCAACCGGCTGTTCTAGGACATGTTCAAGCTTCAAAATTCACAGGTGGGATATTTACTGACATATTTTACGTTGCAGCACAAAATGTGAAAATCTCATAAGCTTGTGTTAACCACAGACCTCATTTCAGGCGTCTCACCAAAAACCCATTTTAAAAAAAAGAAAACATTGACTTTGAGATGAGAGAACTGGAGCTGGTTTTTGGACTCATTCCTGCAGCACTCTAAAAGTTTCCTTTATCAGACAGAAACACACACAGAAAATGGCTGTTTTCGACTACATAAAACCACACAGCACTCATGTTGAAATAGGTTGTAGATATAAAGCGAGAACTTCACCTATGTGTGTTTACAGGTCTTGGGGAGTAGCAGGGTGTATGTGGGAGAGGTTGTATCAGGCCTTTTGTGGCTCCAGTGGGAGCCTGATAAAGTGCCTCAAGTGATGTTCCTTCAGTTTCGATGGGGGCTGAAGACTACAAGTTTGGAAATGAAAAACTCTGGAGTGTGGAGGTAGAAGGAAGTGAGCTTACCAGGCTCCAGGGCTGTGTTAGCCGCTACTCGTATAACATACCTGAATCTCCAAACCAAACTTAAAGGTAGTGCAGGAGGCACCGTGGGTTTTCTTTTTAATGGACTATTTTGGGGGCATTTTCACTTCGACTGTTTTTTACACAACTGAATATCTCTGGGGTGTTGGTCCAACAGAACAAAACATTTGAGGACGTCACCTTGATCTCTGAAAACTCAACATTTAATAGAATAACAACTGATTAAAGACAAACCAAAAACATGGCAGACTGATACTGAAAATAATCACTGGTTGAAAGAGTTGGTATCTGTGGTTCTGTTGCTTGATCCCTTTTTAAGAACAGTCCATCATGAGTCCAGCAGTGTTACAGGAGGGCACTTCTAGAACTCAAACGATTAGTCTATCTACACAAAGTCTATCTACCTGTTTGTGTTCTTTTCCTCCTCCTTTATTTATTTGCTGCTGCTGTGTTTTATCTCGTCAGCACCGTGCTGTGTTGCTGATAACTGTCTCTTTTATTGGTTTTTACTGTTTTATTTGTTTTTAATATGAAGCACATCGTGACTTTGTATCTGTGAAAGGTGCTACACAAATACACTCTACTGACTTACTTACAAAATGAATCTGCAACAATTCTGATAATCTATAAGTTGCTGCCTCTACTAAGGCTCTGAGAAACATGTCATGGCCATAGTTTGTGACCTTTAATAGACAGTTGTTTAATCAGATGAATAATTAGGAGAATAATCAATAAATCATTAGTTGCCGCTCTTACAGTGTTTCAGATCAGAAGCTCTGTGATGGCTCACGTTACTTGCTGAATACACTTGACATTAAAGCTTTGTCCAGCAATGTGGACACGTCTTTGCTGATGTGTAAAATATTACTAAAAATTATATGACTGCTAGCACAAAGAATAAAGATATTTTTCCTTAAAGAGGGTTCACTCTGTCATGTACTGTCACCTACTGATCGTTTAGCTGTCGGGAGAATCAGGTCCGCACATTGTTCGGAGTCGTCCTTTCACACTTGTAGCACACAGCAGGTGATATGTCAAAAGCGTTCACACCTGTACTTCGTTTGGTTTAAGCCTAGTCCACATTACACGATTTTCACCGCGATTTTGAGGTCGCAGAGGATCTTGAGAGCCACCTTGGGTCGGAGGTGAGTCGGCAGATAGTCCGCCACGACGAGTCCTCATGTGTGAACAAGCCTATGAGCAAGTCGCCCCCTCGTCTGTGACTGGGACTGGATATCTGGCATGCTAGAAAAAGTCTGACTCCACTGACAAAGATCATCAGCCAATGAGAGGCGGGATACATCCCACGTCAGCACGCAGGAGGACGGAAGAAATGTGAGGAGGACAAGCTGCAGGGTTGCCAGGTCCAGTCGCTTCTTTTGGGCTTGTTTTCATTGCCCTTGTTGCTTGTTTCTCTCCCAAGATCTGGCAACACTGAGTCAAGCCGGCAAGCAACAGCAACAATGGCGGCGTCTACAGGATCACGGGGAGCGTGTTGTGTTTGGACCCAGGCCCTGGAGGCAGATCTGATTCAACACTGGGAAGAATATCCATGCCTTTACGATGTGACGTCACCGCGTTATCTGGGGCTCTGTCGGCGAGGGCTCGGTGGAGAAATCTTGTGGTGTGCACACACGTCGTAACGCAGTTGTTGAGACTCCCGCTGACAGAAACACACGTCGCCAGGTATGAACACTAAAATCGGGGTGAAAATCGTGTAATGTGCACTAGTCTTAAGGTGAGGGGTGGTGCCTGGGTATGCAGGAGGAAGGACATGACGCTTGTGTTTGTGTAAATGACCCTTCTTCTTCACCCTTGAATCAGTGATGCACAATACATATAGGGCCGATAAATTATTGGCCAAAAATGGGACATTTTAATGATTGTTCATTATTCTGATAATTAAAATTATGGCTGGTAAATAGCGGCGACAACATGAAGCCAGACTGCCTCCATTGACTTCACAAGGGCAGCATCCACAAGCCTGACACAGTGGATGGCGGTACATGTACCTTTCAGCTTGGTTTGCAAGCCGCCAATAAACACAGAGAAGAAGAAGAACAACAACAACAACTGTGGCACGCTGTGTAGAAGCAAAACATGAGAGCAACAAACTTCCTGTAGCTGTTAAATAGGTGAGACACAGGATTGTAGCAGTGGCTAACATCCAACATGGAGCTTTTAAAAGGCTTGAAAAAAAATCTGTGTTGGTGCATCCCGAGCTTAAATGTTTGTTTTCTTCCAGAACTCTCGGACGATTAGCTGCTCTATTCTCACATGAGCTAATCGGACACTACACAGACTCTTTACTACGGAGCTAGCAGGGTTTGCGTTCTCACATCCAGCTTCTCCAGCTAACGTCTAGATAATTTTAGGTTTGGAGTACACGAGGCATTCTGAGCAGACCTGTACAAACTTGACAGTTTTTCTGAGGAATAAACTCCATTTTGGACACGGTTTGATAACGTAGACAACAGGGCAAAGTCCAACACGCACGAATTGATGTTCAGCTACAGAACAGCGTTTCCCTGGGAACGCTTTGGAGTTATTGGGGATCTTGCAAACTTTCAACCCCTGACATTTGAACACATACATAACAGCAAGAACAACAACAATAATTTCCTTAAAAAAAACAATCTTCAGGGACACGTTGTTAGAGGCACTCATGTGTCTCTGAGATCTCTGCAAATCTCACTTGGCATTGCATTGATCTTTACGGTTCAATGGCAATAATGACAAATGCCCTTGGATCCAGTTATCATCCGAGCCGTCCAGTGGAGGGACTGCATGTGCATCTAGGGCACATTAGTGTACGTATGGCAGGTCAGCATCAACTCAGGGTGGATAGTGACTGCTTAGGGAGAAGTAAGGAGACTGACATGCAGGCAGGATGAGAACAGGGAGTGCAGTGGAAAGATGGAGGCTTCAAAGATACTGTATGTGGGAGAGAGGTTCTGTTTGACTGCCAGATGCTGGAGGGGGAGAAAAAGAGGAGTACAATATCAGAAGGAGAAAAAAGAAAACCTGTAAGCAAAAGGTATAAAGTGTCCGTCCTCATAAAGTCAGACAGTGGGAGAAGGACACAGGAGACGGGGAGAGGGGGAATAGAGGAAAGGATTGAAAAATGGAACAGAGAGGTAAAGGGGGGAAACGCCAGAGAGTCTGAGGCGGAGAGTAAAGAATGTGGGATTGGCTGGTCGGGTAAAGGGAGCTTTGGTCCCTATAAAGTCACATTACTGCAGGCTCATAACGCAGGGAAGCTGCTGCCTCCACAGATATGAGCAGTGGCTTTGGTACATGAATAATTCAGCCAGCAAGAAGGACACAGGGATCCACAGATACAGTGGCATACGGATGGGCCCTTGCAAAGGCCCCGAGAGACATAACACTGCAGGAAAGAGCACAAGTTAATCCACATCGCTGTAAGATCTGACCTTACACACCTATGAAATCTGAACTAGTGGAGGCAGCTGCATTGTTGGAAAACATCTACACTTGTACCTCTTTTCTTGCACTCTGTATTGTATCTAGGCCTCATTAGGCAGTGCGAAATGTGCATCATGTTTTACAAGAGGTTTGTTAGCATGGAAATGCATGCAAAGCCCCACTCTGGGATGGAAGCTTTTATTAATCCGGTCAGGAGAGAGTTAATGCGAGAGTTCCTCGGCACGCATTAGCTAGCTGCTGTACTAATGGGAGGCAGGCTGCTAGGAACCTGGCCGACAGGGATTAGATAGAGAAGTGATCACAGGGAAGACTTCATCAGAAATGCTGAGGCACTGGGCAGCTCGTTACTACTGTAGCAGCACAGCCTCGGCCCAGTGGTCCTGCTCTGCTCTGTGCAGCAACACACACACACACACACACACACACACACACACACACACACATATACATACACACAGGCAGACTGGAAATACAGTATTGATGCAAACAAACACACCGGAGACTCCCATGCAATTAAACCTGCTGTTTATACACATACACACAGTCCACTGTAAATCTAATGGTGAAAAAATAATACTAATTAAATGTAAAAACGTACTATTCGAATATGTATATAATATTTTTCCTGCTTTACTCATGTCTGATGAACTGTAAAATTCTCTGAAATCACACGTCACGTTCAATGTACGACCGTTAAGCCTTTAACGTTACAATATCAGGAACTGCAGAAAGCGATTCACCCACACACACGTGTGTGTGCAGGGCTTGACATTAACACTTGTCTGCAGCAAGTAAATTCTATGTTTGGGGAAGTGTAATGCCTCATGCAGTGCCCCCAGTCAGGCAAGTGAAGAATAAATGTGACATGTAATGTAACGTTATCTGAAAATAAACTGTGCACTGTATCACTGAAGCGGAGCTTTTCTTGCCAAGAGCGTGTGTGAATCTGACATACTGGACATAATGTCACCAACGTTAAATATGTCTGGATCGCTTTAAGAGACCAGAAGCTGATGTTAAGCATCGTGCCACTTCGATGCAATCATGCCCCTTTTAAAAGCTTTGTAATCCAGCTTTGAACTGCTCGATCACAAAGCTCGGTAAAGTAATGTAATGATAAGTCTGACACTGAAAGTCTTCTGTGATTATTAGTCCATTTTTCCTTATTGAAAACAGTGTTGTTGTTGTTGTTGTTGTTGGTAGCCATCCACTAGGCATCTATGGTGATTTTGAGTCTGTCCACCACTCACAGGCTGTTTCTGACTGTGTGGTAAGGTTGGGATGGTATAAACATTTTTTTAAACCAGTTAGATATTAAGCCAAACACCAGACCAGACCCATATACTGAATTTTACCACTACATGGACCATATTGACAATGTGTGCCAACAGTAAGCAAGCGTCCAACTGTCATGTCGCATCACGTAACATCTGAGCTCCCCATCCACACTGAATCCATTAAATATGCACTTCTGTTGCATCATGTAACCAACCACAAAAACATCAGCTGTGCCTTATGTTGTGTTCACACCAAATGTGATGCGAATTTTCGCGTTGCATTATTGGAATATTTTGTGGTGATTTGCTTCATATGTACAAATAACTTGCGACATACACACCAATAACTGCCGTCATTCCCGCATAAAATCGTTGAATCAATGAATGAACTTGTGCCGGTACATCCTCGGTGTCATACTACCCCAGAGGATCTCAATGCAGATTGGCTTTTGCTGCATGAATCAGTCGCTGAAGTTTATATTTTTTAACTCTCGTGAAAAAGCGTACAATGCAAAATCGTGCTACTTGCTCCATTCGCACCTCCCAATCCACATATTTCACATCATTCACGTTGCACCACTATCATTGCGCCGCCCAGCGGGCCTTTGCACTTAATCACATCTTCACATTGAATTTACACGTAACTCAGTCACGAATTGTTTTATTTGCACCTGATATGAACACAACATTAAAGATCACACTGGAGATTCAATTTCAATTCAATTCAATTTTATTTATAAAGCCCAATATCACAAATCACAATTTGCCTCACAGGGCTTTACAGCATACAACATCCCTCTGTCCTTATGACCCTCACAGCTGATCAGGAAAAACTCCCCAAAAAAACCCTTTAACGGGGAAAAAAAACCGGTAGAAACCTCAGGAAGAGCAACTGAGGAGGGATCCCTCTTCCAGGACGGACAGACGTGCAATAGATGTCGTACAGAACAGATCAACATGATATATAATAATATAATATATATAATATAATCACTTTTCTATGTTTGTGCTTTTTAAACATAAAAGATGTTTTAGCGTCAACGCGTCGGTTCAATCAAAAAAATGGCAGCGTGCAGCAGCAGTGCTGTGCTGTGCTATTGTGCTATGGCCTACTCAAGTGCTGGAATTTGTTATTTACGTGACAACGCCTGAACGCAACACAGGCTCCGCTCAATTGACTGTGTACACAGTGCCGTGCTGCAGGTTCGGGCCAGGCTTGGTTATAATTGGCCCACTTGGGTTGGAAAATGCAGGCGCTCACCTGTGTCTGTGTGTGTATGTGTGTGTGTGTGTGTGTTTGTGTGTGTGCACGCACGTGTTTGTGTGCGCATTGGGGTCGAACTCTGCCGTGCACGTTACAGAAAGCAGAGGAGCATTGTAAATGTGTGACCATGTAGAGACAGAGATGACATAAGATAAATAACATAAGATAAATAACATAAGGCTATTGTTTAAATTGCCTTGGAAATGGAAAAATAATCGTTAAACTAATCAAAAAATTAATCATTAGATTAGTCAATTAATCGAAAAATAATCGCTAGATTAATCGTTAGAAAAATAATCGTTTGGGACAGCCATAGTGTGAACTTTACTGGAAATTTACCAGAAACTTTCAGCTACCTGACGCTCACACTCCAGCAAGTTGCCACCATATTTTGTTTTATGTAGTGAAATGAGGAGGTCTGATATAAGCAAGTCCTTAATTCAACCTTATAAAGCAGCAGTTCCACGTCCATTGCAGCGCTTTCAAAGTGAGCGACAGGAATAAACAGAAACACAGAAACAGCCTGTAAGCACACCTTTCATGAGCTTCAAATCCAAAATGTTGCCACATTGGCCCAATTTTACTTTTCTTGGGACACTTACCTGCCACCCTAAAAACATATGAACTTTCTAGTAAACAAACACAACTTGTGCCACTCTTCCCTCCTCACCCACTGAAATTTGAACTCCTTCATGTTGCCAGTACTCAGCTCACAGCCTGTCGCCACTAGAGGTTTAATTGGTTCATTTATAAACATAATTATATGTTAGTCACATGATCATATGGCTTATTACTGATGCAGTACAAGTTGGATTTAGTGCTGTGATGCCATCAGCACATCAACGATGTAAGCTACGTTTTAATTTGCTAGGTCGTGTTATAATTATAAATGTCAGCTCAGCCTGTTTGCATTCAATCAGTCGGACTGGACCAACAAACCCAGAAATCAACCCAACTCCACTGTGTGGCGCTGTAACAGTGTATAGTATGTAAAATATAAATATTAATGAGCTAAATTTGAGCATTAAAATGTGAATATAATTTGAATATTTAAAATAACAAGGAACGAAATTCAAATGGGATTACAGAGGAAGACTGACAGCTCTAATGTAAGCATCTTTTACAAGAGGAACTTGTCCCATTCATTACCCAAACTGCTCATTACACCTTCATGCAGATGAGCAGATTCTTGGGGCACTAAAGCTAAGATCCATTCACTCAGATAAAAACAGGCACTAAAAAAAGATCTAACGCGCACATACATCACCCCAACGTAGACTTCAAACAAGCATACGATCCATATTTTATGCCGAGAGACATGGATGTTACACTGTGAGTCGGAACAAAAGGAGTTACACCTTTTTCAAAAGAAAACAAAACACATTTTCAATTGAGGTTGAACAGTCGAGATCCCCCGAGAACAACCGACATAAAAACACCTTTCTTTTGTGTGTGATTTTGAAACTCGTTTGAGGAACTGCAGCTCCTTGTTGGAAGGGTACATCAGTGTTATCAAGTTTTCTGCCCTGCTCTGGTGGTTAGTGATGGCTTCTCATCTACCCCTCACAGTTCTGGTTCCATCCATTGCCTCAGCAGAAACACTGAATTGAACCGGAGTTGCATCATACATCAACCTATCTTACAGTAGCACCTCAGCATTTTAACAACTGTTGGAGAGACTTTATTTTTCTGCCTAGCTGGAAAATACCTTTCCTCAAGGCTAGAAGCTACTTTTTTTTCTTACTTCTTTTTACATCTTTGTCTGAATAGTGACATTTCAGACACTTTAAAAGGGACAGTTCACCCCAAAATCTAATTATATATCTTTCCTCTTACCTGTAGTGCGATTTATCACCCCAACTTGTTTTGGTGTAGAGATGTCTGCCTTCTCTCCAATACAATGGAACAAGACGGCTCTCAGCTTGACCCGGTTACTTGAGATAATTCACAGATCGTGTTGTGAGCAGTGTCATGTAGAAACTATTTTCTGTCTACCAAACTGCACCCGCCAGTCGACTCACTGTGCTGAAGAAGTGTGCATCTACTCATGGACGAGAGGCATGTGCTCGTAACAGCGCAAGATGTAAACATTAATGGCGCCCTCCTCGGCTGAACTGTAACTTTAGCTAGCTCTGTGGTGCTTCCTTCTGCACAGGGATAAGGTCAGCAGGTGTAGTTGGGTACAAAGATCCTGGTGAAACTGCTCACAACAAGGTCTGTGGGTTATCTTGTAATTACTGGGCAGTGTTGGGAAGGTGACTTTTGAAATATAATAGGTGAGAGGTTACCTATTACCTTGTTCAAAGTAAGAAGAACAGTTGTTTTAAACTGGGCAATAAAGCGGAAAAGTCCTGAAATCTTAACTTTAAACCAGGCAGTGTAAACCTCACAACAGTACTCAACAATGATTAGTGTCAATCTTCTATTAAAGGTTCTTTAATACAATAAAGAATATAGAATGTAGAAGGGGTGGGTGATATGGGCCTAAAATAGTATCACAATATTTCAGGGTATTTTTGCGATAACGATATTCTTGACGATATGACCAGTTAGTAATTCATTATTAATTTAAGACCATGGAATTGCAACAAAATAAGTGGTATAGTTTTACAGTTTGCACTCAAATATTCAGTACAAACTGCAAAACTGAACAACAACAGTAAAGTGCAACACACACCCCCGCCATACATCACGCGTCAAAACGCCCTCCTCAAAACGCCCGCCTTATGTACATCTCGGCCGCCGTATGCTTAGGATGCTTAACGTTAATAAGTTTTCAAATTTTTATTAAGACTCACCCGTGAAATCCAAGTTGTTGTTGCCTCAAAGTTTTTCCTCTTCTTCTTCCGTTACTAGCAGTGTTGGCGTTGGCGGACTCCGGGGGTTTTTCGGACCTAATTGTATTGCGGAGTTTTGCACAGCGGCGGATCTTTGCTCTCAAACCACAAAAAAATGTGATGGCACAACAGTCTCCTTCAGTACATTATTGTACGCTTTCTTTTGATTTTCACATTGGCTAGTCATCCTGTTTAATTTGTCTTCTGATTAAATCAGAACCGTTGAAACAAGTTGTAGGAAGCCTCTGCAAGTAACTGGTTGCTGGCAGACACTCTGTGCTGCAATAAAATGGTTAATCAGCAGTGCCGTGCACTGTAGAGCCGATGTGCTGCTGGTTCTGCCGGCCTGAATAGAATATAATGTCTATAGCCTTAAGGCCCGAACATACTCGGGCGTACTATAAGTGGAGCAGACTCCGTGAGGAATGTCCGCAGTCATTTGGGCTTTCATAGTCGAGCACACTTCCACGTTGTAGTTTCCTGTAAAAATGTCCGTGAAAAATCCCTGCGATGTGAAAAATGCATGCCAAGCAGTCACTGGTGCATGGAGCGGAGTCCGCGCGGCCGTAAAATCTGAGCTTTGCGCGCACAGGGCTTGCGGACGTCCGCGGAGTCCGTTCCACGTATGTTCCACCTGAGTATGTTCGGGCCTTTACTGTTGTGTACAGCCTTTACAGACTGAGCTGAGTAGTGATGCGCGGGTCGACCCGTAACCCACGGGACCCACGGGTCAGTCAGCAGTGATCGTCTGTTAATCGGTCTGTAAATGATATTTTGACATTATTGGCTATTACTGTCACGGCATCCGAAGGTACTGATGCGTTGAGCAGGTGACAGTCCGCGGCCGTTTTCAAAACACACTTGTGTCACGTGCTCCAAAAGAAACTTGTTGAAACTTTAAATAATAATTTATTGTACAAAACGGGGGAAACAAACGTTGACAAAAACGGTTCCATAATTCATATTAAATTCAAAAGATAACGAGAAAACAGCTACAAGTTAGAGGGAATAGTGATAAAGTGGTAAAACTTGGCATTGATCCACAGCCTCAGACGGATGCGCTCAAGCGTGCCGTGCGCACAAGCTCAGTTGGTAGGCAATACTATACTTTCACATTTTTAACAATGCAATTTAAAAGTTTTGATTTTTATTGATAACCTACATTTACCAACAACAAAAAGACTACATTTAGCACCAACAAAAATATGTAAAAAAAAAAACAAAAAAAACGTAGGTTTACATCACCAAAGGTTTATGACAAAATCACTTGACGACACCGACTCCTGTGTGCGCACGTGGAGAGAGGAGAGGGAGAGACGTTGTGCTGCTGCCAGAGGAGCTGCTGAATGAACTCACTTAAAGAGTCTGAGAAGTCCGGGGCTGTTCATAAAACATTCAGGACGCCAGTTTATTCCACACTACTGAAGCTGCTCCTCTTTTTGGAACCAGCCATGCTTGTTGTTGCCGTGGGTAACAGTATAATGTCAATGTCAACCAGTCGAAATATTGTGAGTATCACAATATTAATTTTTCATATATTAAAAATGACACCGGTATTATAGTTAAGAAGATGATATGGCACACCCCTAGAGTGTATACTCTACGTATAAGCTTCAATTATATATTTATGTGTCAGTAACTGTAACTAATACCAACTGCATTTGTTTGCAATTTAATTACATGGAATAGGTTTCTCTCCAATAATAAAACCATGCCATGATTTCTGGAAAGAGATGTTGCTTTTTGGGTGCTTTGAGCACCACAAGCCGAGCACCATCTAGGTCCATCATATTGGAGAGAAGGCAGACATCTCTACGGCCGATATCTTCTACACTCTGCAACTCACACCAAAACAATCTAGACTGATAAACAGCACGACAGGTAAGAGATTAAATATGTACTTTTTGATTTTGGGGTGACTGTCCCTTTAAAGGCCATAAGCCACATATTGTTAGGTATCAACCAGCACAGCCACTATTTATTAACTTAAAAAGAAACTTGGGTTAAGTCCAGAAAGCTGTCAGAGAATACTGTTTTTCTTTCCAAAGTTCGCCTAACAAAGACAGACACAGAGACAGCGGGGTACGATTGCATCTGTTTTACATCCACACCTTTCTTTTTTTGTTGTGTGTGTGAAATGATAATTTGTTTGCTTTGTGTGACCCCAGACAGTGTGAAGACAACAGGATGTTTATCTTTAAAAGCTCCACAGCTAGAAAACACTTTTGTCTGCTCCGGATGACAACAGGTTCATCATGGCAATTGCCCATCTCCTGCTCAAAAGAAGAAATGATTGCCAAAGAGAAGTGATAGCGGGGGTTGTGTGCTGTGTGAGTGGGTTAACAAGAGACAGCTCAGCACTGATGTGGCAGAGGGGGATTGGCAAAGACAGTATACAACAGCGAGGAGGGATCTTTCTCTGCTGTTATGCTGACAGACTTTCATATCCAGCCATTAGAGAGGCAACTAAAAACAAATGTGTTAGCATTTACCATACACACAGATACACAGAGATCCACACCAAACAGACAGAAGACATTAGCCATCATGCTTGTCACAACTTGGCCAGACAGATTGTGGGCATGAAATGATCACAGTCTGCAAGATGCCAGATCCAGACTGAGAAGTCAGTTTCAATTTGTGTGATAAATAAAGACAGATGGTTCAAACGAGTGAGAAAATGTTAACTTTGGACAAACAGCAGCAAAAACAGTTCAGCCATCCTTTATCGGAACAAAAAGTCCACACCAGATTCTCCTTGGATGCTCAAGGACATCCAGAGTCCCAAGTGCAAATGTATAGCTTCTTAAATACGTTCGTCAGCACAATATTTTACCTAGAGCGTTTTTAACTCTGCTAACAGCATGGCTCCAGGGGTGGTAATGTCTGTCTGCCTGCCTGTCTCTCTGTCTGTCTGTCGTCCACTTCAGTCCAGAGTGAAGTATCTCAAAATATGTGAAGATCCTGATCATCCACACATAATTATGGGTTCTTTTTTGCACCAAATCCCAGACGTAAAGGAATCTGCAAACTGATTTCTGTTGTCATTTTCAACCTTAACTGTGACGTTTAAAAATATATAAACACTGTGGTCCAACCCGTCTGAGGTTTCTGCAGTGCTACTGTGTTGCTTTGCATCTTTGATAAACAAATTTTTAGGCCATGTTTACACGAAAACGATCTGCTGAAAACGGAATTGTTTCTCATTTTCGTTTTGATAAAGCTCTGCGTTCAGGCGACAACGTTTTGATAACAATCGCTGTGCACACAGATCCCCAAAAATGACCAAAAATGCTGTAGTATACATGCCAGGCCAGTAGTTGGCGGTGTGACTTTGCAATGAAACAACACGTGCCTGCGTACATGCGCTTCCTTCTACAGAGTGGTGATGTAAAAACAAACAAAATGGCAACCACACGAACATAGGTCTGGACAGACGACGAGGTGGAGTTGCAACAGTAAATCTACACTGTGCTGGAGAAGCAAAAATTCATAAAGGGTGAGCAGCACAAGCAGAGCTCGGGAGTCTGCCATTGTTGTTGTGATGGTCGACTTTCTCGCGCATGCCTAGTGACTGGAACCGTAATGCGCATGTGCGAAAAGCCTCTGTTTTCAGAGGAACTGCATATTGCAAGTTTACATGACAACGGAGACGGTGCTGTTTCCAAAAATGGCACTCTGGAACCCATTTTCAAAACGCCGCTGTAGTGTAAACGATCGGCCAAAACAATGTTTTGCAATGTGGCAGTATTTGCTAAGTCCTGTTTCATATGTACATGACGGAGAAGATTTCTACCCAGAAGTTACTGTAAACAAACATGATTCAGACTATAAAGTTTACAAAGACAATATGGCAGGAAGATTCCCCATGTGAGATACTTGGTACGTTCTGCTGCAACGGGTCCTGGATTTCCGACAAAGGTTAACATTTTTAGCAACCGTTGATTTTGCATATCTTTGGAAATAATAACTTTTACTATGATTTTATCAGAAGTACCTTTGAAAATGTTGAAAATGTTGTCGCTGGCTGATTTGTCAAAGCTGCAAGTTGACTTATTTTAAATTTTTTTCTGTGGGAAATACTGTCACTTAATCCACTTTGGCTGCTTAACTTACATACTATGATATAAGGATTTTCAAAAAGTTCTTTTTGTATTTAACGTTCTTGGAAAAAAGGCTTTCAACCTCCCCAGATACAGTAAAAACAGGACAGAGCTGCTAACATCAGCTTCTCATTTCTCTGTTTTGGGCCTCCTTGTCTCCTCTCTCCTCCGTCCTCCTGCCTGTGACCTGGACATCGATCGCACCACAGTGATTTACAGTACAGTAAAAATTACACGTGAAACACAGCTGCCATGTTGTGAACTGAGCTCAAAGTACATTTATCAGTTGTCATGAAAACTGTTGTTCTCATCTGACAGAGATCATAAAATTCAGCAGTAGGCTGCAACAAAACAATAGACAGATGATGCAGCTGTGCCACACGTCATATTTAATTGATGTCACTTCAAAATGACGGCTGTGAAGCACGGATGTCTCATTTTGTTAAATGCCTGTTGTCTCAACTCCTCTCTCCTTGTGTTTCGTCCTCGCCTCCTCCGCTTGAATCTCAGGTGGGAGGGACTAAGACGTGAGGAGAGGAGAGAAGATGAGGATGTACAAACAGAGCAATGAGGAGAGTGGATAATATCGAACTCTGACAGCATCACTCTACAGATTAATGTGATTAGTGTGTGATGTTGGTTTGCCAGACATGCTAATAACTGCAACACCAGACATCATCCTCCCAGCTCTGATCATCCTTATTACAGCCCCATGTACACTGTTCCAGCATGTGGAGAAATGGAGCCTAACCGTACCTATTTGTGGTTGCTAAGCTATAACTGGATAAATGCTGTTCAGCAGACGGATTTAGCAAACGGTCAGTTGCTTTGATTTCATGGAACAGAGTGTCCAGTGTGTCTTGAGGATGCCTCCAAACTCTCCAACACACCTGTTGATTTTCACTCCGCACACTGGCAGGGTTGATGTGCGTAAGAGCACAGATGCTGGCATCTTTGTTCTGCAGGAGCCTGCTGCAGTTGTGCGTGATTTAATCAAGTTAACCACACTGGATCACACGCGCATAACTAGACTGTGACAATGCGTGTCACTCACATTAGAGACTGTAGATGGGAAACATACTTGTCACCTTCAGACGGCTCCAAAAAGGAGTTGATCAACTGAACAGGAAAGTGGATTAGAGACGCTGATAAGAATAAACATGAATGTTTACTCTGCCTTGCTAGTATTATTGCCATAATTGCTATAAAATTGTATTTTTGCTGTGCATTAAGATGTGTCTGCTGGTTGATGAATGTACAGTGAAAATGAAACTGACAAGCCAAATACACATAGAAAAGGTTTTGCGTTATTTTAGAGGGATTTTTGTGAGTACGTTTCCACCAATTAAAGTGAGGAAAATAGCACGGATGCCACATACGCATTGACCCGCTGACCTGAACCAGGCTGGCAGCGCATGCCACAAAATGCTGTGAAGAGACACTGAAATTGTTACAGCTGCCAACAAGCACCCCCCTGCTGCGTTGCTCTTCTATTTCAGCACATGTTGAGTCACCAAAATACCAGAGACACCTTGCTGCTCCAGAAAAATGGCACTTAAACGGTGCAAAGCTGTGCCTTGGACTAAAGTAGAGCCCTCAGACACTAATACTGTCAATAACAGATTAAAGGAAACTAACAAAAAAAATCTAATAAGTGGCTAATGATGAGTCTGGCTTCTCGACATGTACTCCATGTGGCTTCTTACTAGTTGTTGCAGGCAGAACATCATTTTCATCTTTGGTTAAGATGCTTTTTTAATCACTCCTTAATTTTAAGAGGCAGCAGCAGATTGTTTAAACTGTGTGAGCTGTTTCCTCGGGTAGCATCCAAATTCCTACTAGCCTAAACATACCGTAAGGAACTAATTTTCCTCTTCAATTAATTAACTCTTGCTAAATTATTTTGACTGTGGGGCTGTGATCATCTTTAAACTATATTAAGAAATAATTTAATATAGAGGAAAATTTGTTCCAGAGTGTGATTATGAGGCTAATTGTACTGAGAGATCCTGCACCTGATATAGAGCAGAAATGAGAAGAAAGTATTATTAAAAGGAGCTCACAGTGATCCTTAAAATGAGTTCACGGAGACTATTAAGTTTGCACATCTCACTCTTACCTCTAAAAACAAGTCACATATTTTTATTTTCTTGTTCATTGCCATTGTTTTTTTTCACATTCCACATCAGCACTCTAACTCCAAAGGGATGTCCTCGTAGCGTGACTGTGTTAAATAAAAACCGGAGCGAGACGCCAAGAGAGGTGGGCTGCTGACAGCGTCGTCTGCTTGGCATGCAGGAGGCGAAGGACGGGGAAGAAACTGGGGAAATTTAGCCGGAGCAATCCACGATCACAAATTCAGTGAATCATTAATGTATCATACTGCAGTCAAGTCTGCTTTCCATTTCAATTCATTTTTATTTAGACACCTCGTTTCATGCGAAAATAATCGCAAAAATAACCGAAAAAAGAAATAATCATATTCATAACTACAGGACTGAGGTAGATCGAGGGAGGACCGGTGTTATTTTATTGGCAGAGCTGAAGTGAACAGTCTGCTTTTACCTCGTATTGCTTTACATTTCATCACTTCTGTGCCTCGCTTTGAGCAGCCTTATTTAAAATCTATATCTATACAATAGCAAACTGTCAGCATGTCTGAAGTGTGTGTAAACAGTCACATGTCATACTTTTTTTTATCAGTAAGTGAAACACATTCCAGGTAATTTGTGAGATGCTGGTGTTCAGTGAAACACTGGAGGCGTCATGCACCTAATTTAAAGGGGACCTGCTACACTTTTCCTTATTTTTTGTGTCACATACATATATATATATATATATATATATATATATATATATATATATATATATATATATATATATATATATATATATAACATTACAGTGTCAGATCTTTATCTTCAACATGGCAAAAGTTTCAAATAATGGAGTACAAGTTTGCAAAAGTAATCCAGGAAGACATTTTCACCAAGGGGTGCTGCACAGTATAAATGTGTGTGTGTGACCGCATGCACACACAGGAGCCGCAGGTAAACTGCTCAGACTTCGTACCAGTCATTTAGAACTGAAGAAGCTTCTTGGATGAGAGGCAAAACGTCTTCAAGAAACGCAAGCAAGTCCAGTTGCCTACGATATAGCACTTACGATACTCAGACGTACTTACATCAACGGATCCATCAGCTGTTAGTCAAAAGATTGTGCACTCTGTGGCCATAAACACAGTTTCTCTCTGGACAGCATGTGCCAGAATGTATAATATTTCATTCTGAATGGTGTCAGACATCTCATTGTGTCTTCACTAAAGCCACTCAAGTGCCTCGGGCAAATCATTGCGTTGTTTCCACTCATCGTCCGCTCCATCATTACCTACCATCAATCTCTGTTCCAATGGCTATGCCTCCGCAGTGAAAGTCCCTCACATTCACAGAATTTGCTGGATCTAAAAAGCAGCTCCACAACAACGGTCCTGGCAATTTCCTGATCTTTCTCAGCCTGTCTGCGCCAGGCTCAGCGGGGACTGAGCTAGGAGGTGCGTGTGCGCATGCGCCTCTACTGTAGCCTGGAGTTTGTTTAATAGTGACAGGGAGTCGATTATGGCGGACAATTTAGTCTCGACGAAATCAAAGAATGCGCCACTATGGCAACACTTTGGCTTTGAGCCAGACGAAGGAGGCAACCTTTGTTTGCACTGATTGAGTAAGCTGCAAAATGTATTTGTAAGGAATAAAAGAAACAACTTGTTACTGTCACTCTGTTGTCCTAAGGTCGTTTTTTATTTTAAATGAGTCAACTGCGCCCCCAAGTGGCGAAAATCCGGTATTACCATCTTGATGTGTTTTTTTTTTTTACAAAAACCAGACGTTTTTTTTTTTTTTCTCATACCGACCCAACCCTTGTTCCAGGCATGCTAATGCAAGTGTTTCCATTATGTAGCCTACATTGCTACATGAAGCTATACGCTAACATCAGGTAAAAGTCAATTTGATCGCAGATGTTGTTAATTTCTTGCCTATTTTGGATCATATTCCTGGTGGAACATGTCCAGTTTTGTTTAGAAGCTTGTACTGGTGATTTTCATGGTAGAAAGTGTTGCTATTCTCTGTTACAATCAATCAATCATTTACGTGTCACACAGAATTATAGGTTACAACTCCAGAGAGAATCAGCTCCTTTAACTTGCACACTGTAAGTTAGTCCTTTTTTGCGTCTTCTTGCGTTGTTGGCTGCTGCTGTATAATTGTCCATGTTTCAGGATGGTTCTGGTAATCCATGGATTCTGGTTGTGGAATAATTTAACAGTTCAAACGTCTGGATTTCAACAAGAAGGCTGCATGGTTGCTCCACCCGAGCACAGCCAGCACCGCACCGCAGTCACCTCTGCAAAGATGCAATGATCCACAGCAGGACCAGGACAACACTTCTCATTTTCAACATCACACCAGTCCTTATTCACTGTAAAGCACTCTGCACCTCTGCTTCTCTCAAATCCAGGATTTAGCCAAGTTTTCAGTGAATCAAAGGATATTACAATTTCTGATATCCCACTGGTAACTGATGCGGCACGAAGGTCATCCAGTTTATGTCCAATGTCTGCACAACGGCTAGCAGGATGCTGGTACTCATTCCTTCTCCATCTTTTCCTTGATGTTTACTGTAGTGACTACTATCAGTTAAAAAAGCCGCTAAGAGGCTGAGTAGCCTCATAACTGTGACTCGCTGAAAGAATCTATGCTGAAGTCCAAAGATGTGTTTTATGATGATTTATTAATGAACAACTGAGATAACTAAAGCAAAATTTGATTAAACGAAATATTACTGATGTGATTATGTGATTGCAATTACAGTCAACAGAAAATATCTGAGTCTCAATAGCCACCACACCAGTGAATGAACAGGTAAAATAATGTGAAGCCACACCCAGTATTAGTTAGTACTAGTTGCGGAAGTTAAAGTGTCCAAAAGAACGTGTGCAGCATAAACAAATAATAAACAATGAGGGTTAAATACATATTCTGGCTCCTACATTTACTGATGTTTGCTTTTGAAAACCTCAACCTGGTTAGCTAGCAGCTGGCTAGCAGAAGTCAGCAGGAAGGGAGCTTACAGACTGGTGAGATAATTTCTTATCCCAATGGGTGACCCACAGCCACACACCACCACCATCCAAAGTCAACCACAAAAAGCACCACCAAGACAAAACAGACGTAAGAGCCTAAATTTAGCAAAGATTTAGTGGAGCTGACAGAGAGGCAACTGGAAGCATCCGCACCATGTCATCACAAAGTGGTGTGATGATGTGGGGTGGCGTATCCATGGCTGCAACCACAAAGAAGAGACAACAAAATTCACAAGAACATAAACACTGACCAACCAAAGCAGACTGGGCTTTTCAGGAGGGAGGCTTAAACAGACAGGTGCTAAAACGGAGCGTCTCAGAAAGAGGGTATTTAGCACACAGGTGTTCCAGCACAAACAGTTTGAAGAAAATAAAATGTTTTTTTGACCACTGAAGCACGTAAACATGTTTTAGTAAAAACTCAAAATACAAGTATGACCCTGAAAATGAGCATAATAGGTTTTTAGATTTAACAAAACATCTGTGATGGGAGGAGCCCACATACCATCATCACCACAACTACCCACACAGTTTTTCTACACTGGTAGCTCTCATGGTTTAAAGTCTTGCAGCACATCACCTGTCTGTTAAATGTTGAGTAGAGCACAAATAAATGCAGACTCATGTGCACACTGAGGGAATGATACACAGTAAAGTGACAGAGGGACAAAGTCACTGTTTGCAGCTGTTCAAACATGTCATCTACTCTCTTGTTGGGAGCTTCGTATGTAATTACACAGCTGTCACACTGTAATCACACTAATCTCTGCTGAATCACAAGGAAATAGCATGGACCCCTCACTCATTAAGAGGCATGCCTCCTCTTCATCTGCCGTGTGTTTGTTTTATAAACTTTGAGAGATCATCTGTGTGTCTGAGATAGGACTGGAAAAAAATCATCGTTGGAAATCAGGAAAAAAAAGTAAATGTAAACACAACTGCTACCAGTGACAGCTTGTGAGAGATCACACACTGAAAAACTAATGTTAGTGTAGGGATCAGCAGTTCTGTGCAGGGTGTCTGCTGGGGATTGCTAATCTTGTGAATTAACCTGTGGTTAGGTTGAGTTAGTGCAGTGTCCACTTTTTGGTTGTCAAGAGACTGCGCATGAAAGAAGAGAGCTGTCAAGCTGTATTGATGAAATGCCAGCTGATGTGACAAGTTCAAAGGGGGAGCATTAAAACTACAGTTTGCTGCCATATGCTTCAGTATAGAATGACATCTCACAAACAGTCTGATCCTCACATGCACCAGAATAAAATAAATGGGAAATATATCACCATGGTCACCCACACAGATGTTTTCAATTATATTTTCTTTTATTAGACCTCTTCTCTGGATCGTGTGGGTGTATACAAAATGTGCTTTAATGACATCTCCCTTAATTTTCTGTTACTGTCTTTGAACATGAGGATGGGACACTTCCGTCATATCTATTAGCAAATATAGTACAGTGACTGACAATGTGTATGTCCCTGCATAACATAACCAATTTCAAATCAAGTGGCAACCTCCAGGGCTGAAAAATGAAGCGAATGCCCAAGTGCCAAAAACTGCAGTTCCTCAAATGGCCACTTGAGGCTGGCTCCAAGAGCAATTCAGTCCTTACAGACCCCCCATGTTAAGGGCGTGGCCTCTTAGAGTGAACCTACTGTGGGAACCTAACCATGGCGTAACCCCAGATTCACAGATTATAGGTGTAGCAGTAGCTGTTTTCAGTGTTTTCTCAGTTTATGAAAGTTAACTGCAACGTTTCAGGCGCCAAAAAGGAGTCTTGTTCAGTGTTATGTTGTCCAAAAAGACCCTCTACGGAGTTGGATGTTCGGTTTTCCGGTAAGCGGACCTTGTTTTACTGGTTTTCAGCCTGTTATTTGCTAGTGAAAATTAGAATTAGTATTATGGAAGTTAACCCAGCCTGTTCTCACTCTAAATTCTTCAAATACAGCTGTGATTTCGGCGTCACATGCTGACGCACAGAGGCACCTCTCACAGCATAATGTGCAACTGTGTGGCAGCTATTTCTGACACCACTGGTAACAACCAAACTTGTCAAATACAGGCATTTGTCAGTAGATGTCGGTGTCAAGACATCAACACACCAAGACACTCTTCCCAGCAGTATGATAGGCACCTGGCGGCGGCTATTTCTGACTCCGCCAGCAACTACCATGGTAAAAATGAGAAAGTCCAGGAAGGGTGGTTGGTAGTGAAAGTGGATGGCTAAAAAACAAACACTGGACTTTCACCCAGGAGAACGCTGTTTGTAACCCGTGTGAAACAAAAGGCAATGGAGTCATTTTAACGACGACATAGTGTGCTAGAATGTGTAGCATGATTCCCTAGTGATGTATGTCACATGATCTGTCACGTGATGTGACATTAGGCTAGTAAGAACCAAATTCATTTTAAGCCAAACCATGACGTTTTTGTCGAAACCTAACTACAAAGGACACTGACAAAGTGACAGTGTTCTACGAATTGGGATGAGAATGGGTTGGTTAACCATAGCTGTGAATGCACTGTGCTAGCAGCTGGCATTAAAGTTAGCCCCACTCTTCCGTCCAAATATGGTCACTTTGGCTCCAAATATCTGACAGCCAAAATGCAAAACTCAAGACTCCATGACTAGTCTCGCTCACCAGACCTTTCTCAAGAAAAGAAAGGTCTGGCTGCGCCGACTCTCACTTTAAGATTGGAGAAAAAAACGCCCCGGCTTTTTTTAGTTCTTTCAACCAATACAATCGTTCTGGGCGGTGCCACAGCAACGGTGCGCTTGCAAAAATATTGCTGGGGGGAAACAGGTTTTGGTGTAACACGCCCACAAACATATCGCCTACAGGATGTGAACCATGGCAGAAAAATGGCTACATCCCCGCAACATCAAACACCGCAAAAGTTAGTAAAGGACGTGTTGAAAAATGCTACACAACCGGAGGTGGTAGGGCGGGACTTCAGCGGGTGGCTCGTTCTGCCCAATGAGAGGCTGATCTATGCAGCGAACTTCCGCCCACTCAGACTACTCCATGACTGGAGTCCACAAACCAATGGGTGACATCACAGCTACTTCCATTATTTAATAAAGTCTACATTTCAAACTTCACAGCTGTCTGATCAACCAGAGTGAGTGAAAACTATGGTGTGGGTGTGAAGGGTCTTTAACAAGGAAGTTCGGCCCAGCCAGTATCATTTAGATTAACTCAAACCAGCAGTGCCAGTCGAACCCTTTTCCCTGTGACAATCTACCACTTTAAAAATGTCAATATTATTTCTTGTTTGAGGGTTTAGTATAGGCTACAACCAATTCTGTGAATACATCCACTAAGTGATATCCACACTGACATGGCTCAACCCATTGTACTTCAGAGGTACAGTATAGCCCACAGGGATAATGTTAAGAGTCCTGTAAAGGTGGTCTGTCAGTGTGTCCGAGTCTTAAGTCATAACAGTCTGTTAAGTACAGTGCCCTATGGAGTCATCAATTGTCTCAATGCCTCAGGAACATCTCTAGTTATTGCCATTCTCACAGAAACACCAGAGTGGCTACTTCCTGTCTGACTCTTAACTGCCAACTAATGAGCAGGTAGCTGACCTGAGCGGCTAGCAACCTTATCAGAATTCCAGAGGGGAGCGTTATTTTTGGTTGACCTTCATGAACAGAACTGATTGACTGTGGGAAATACACTGAAATACTAAAAGATGTGTGTATATTGTACTTAGTGTTGTTTTTTGGTGGATTGCATTTTGGTTTTATGAACTACATTTTTAAGTACATGGATTCTTTTGTATGTGGTTTGAATTTCATCTGTTTATTTGTCAGACATGACTCCGACTGACACGGCACTGTCGACTGTCAAACCGCCAAATCCTTTAGGCACTAAAAGTAACAGCAGCAGCAGTTTATAATGGTAGATGCAGACATGCAATGCTGTTCAAAGTGATTTAAAAAAAAACAATAGCAGCTGTAATTTTGAGCCGTGCCCTACCTGTGGGCAATTACAGCTTCAGTTCTTATTAAACCATGCTCATTTTATGAGTGCACACTATGTTTTTGAGGCTTTACATTTTAAATTCACAAAATGGACTGGAGCATACTGTGTGTTCTGCTGAATACAGTTAAGAGTAAATAGTCCTCTGTCTTTTGGTTACTTTGAAAAGGAGGATGCTATAGGAGAGTCTGTTTGTTCAAAGGGAAAAAAGAGGTTATTGGACAAAAAGCAATAAAAGAAAATTTGTTTCACTTCTGTCTGAGGTCTAAGTTTTGTCTTCTGTGTAACAAATCTGCAATATAAATGTACTTAATGTGTATTTGATATATGAGGGCGGCAGTAGCTCAGTCTGTGGGGGCCTGGCTTGGAAACCAAAGGGTCTCCGGATCAAGTCCCTGTACAGAACTAGTATAGAGTGTAGACTGGTAGCTGGAGAGGTGCCAGTTTGCCTCCTGGGCACTGCAGAGCTGCCCTTGACCAAAGCACCAAACCCATAAACTGCTTCACACAATGGCCAGCTCTGCACTATCCATACCCCTTAAATGCATATGTGGTATATTAAATGGGGGACACACAAAGGCTACATTTCAACTGCTAATTGCCTGGGATGGGCAAAAAAAAAAGGAAAACTAGAATGAGCGCCTTGCAGTTGTATGTCTCCGCCAACCAGTGAAGTTGCAGTTTAAATATGTCTGTCCAGACTCATGTGTAGCCATGGTAGCTGACAATGCTTTAGATGTGAATGCTACTGCAAAGAAGCCACAAATTCTAAAACATGGATGCCTCACACATCTTCAACTCAGCAGCACAGACGATCTATACAATCAGCACAGCTTCAAGTGGACACCCAAAATTAGTGTTCAGAATCCGACCAAATGTCTTCCCTTGATTAATGGTGCAGAGTAACAGCCAGAGAAGTGTTTTTGCAGAACATGATGTCACAGTGAAGCTGACCTTTGACCTTTTGGATATAAAATGCCATCACTTCATAAATTTCTTTTATTAGACTCAACAGTGATCTTTGACAACCAAATTCTAATCAGTTCATCCTTGAGTCCAAGTGGATGTTTGTGCCAAATTTGAAGTAATATCCACCAGGTGTTCCTGAGATATTTGTTCACAAGAATGAGGTAGACGTGAGGTCACAGTTAGAGGTCGACGCATTTATTGGTTTGGCTGATTTATAGGAGGTAGGTAGGTAGGTGATAGATAAACAGACATACAGATAGATAGACAGAGTCTTTCTGTGTCCACTGCCTGTATGGCCTAGGGAATAAAAGACTTCCTATATATGATCCGACTGGTTCTCAGGACCCTAAATCGACCCACAGAAGGGAGCAGCTCAAACTCTGAGTGTAATGGATGTGAGGCATCAGCAATTATATGTTTGGCCCTCTTGCGTACAGCACTGTCAGATATATTGCTGAGTTGTTTCTGTGACTTGCCAATCACTTTCCCTGCAATTCTTTTTGCTCTTTGCACTTGAGTTGCCGTACCATGCTGTAATGTTAAATGATAAAAAATGCTTTTAACCAGACCTCTGTATGCTGTTTTAAGGATGTGTTGGCTAACACCAAAGCTCTTCAGCTTCCTGATTAAAAACAGTTGCTGATTGGTTCTCTTAAAAATGATCTCTGAGTTTTCATTAAAAGTTAGGGTCTGATCAATAACTGTGCCCAAGTACTTAAATTGTTCTACTTTTTCTACAGGCTGGTAATTGAGTATGAAAGGGAGGATACGAGTGAGATTTATCCTGCCAATATGACGTTTTACAAACTATCACTATCAGCTATCAGCCTCTGATAGCGTCCAGTGGTTGCGCAGCCTCCAACAGTCCCCCAGGGCCGTACATCACAGACTGGAGCTAAGGAAAGGAGGGTTTTGTTGAATTGTGAACTGTGGGAGTGTGTGTGTGTTCTTCATCATATTTATAGGAAGTTTCTGACTCGACTGGGACAACTGGTCCAGCGTTATAGCGCTATTAGCGGAGAGATATCGGCTGATTAAACAGCTATTGGCTTTTTCTGGTTCCAAACTATCATCCAATATTGGTGGACCTCCAGTCACAATAACCTCGACCTTCAACAACCAAATTCTTTTTCTCTCTGTATATTTTCTGATAAGTTTTTCAATTTAGTATGCACATCACAACCTGTTCCCAACAAAAACAAACAAAAAAAAAATCAATATATAGACACATCTCACAAAAACAGTAAGCCAAAAAAAAAAAAAAGTATTTTGTGACTCTCTTGTCACCAAGATATCTCAACCATTGTACCTGGATGTTACTAATAGCTTAAAATGGAGCCAGTTCAGGACCACCAAATTCTAATCAGTTCACAGTTGAGTCCAAGTGGATGTTTGTGCCAAATCTGAGGAAGTTTCTTCAAGGCATTCTTGAGATATCACACTCAAGAGAAAGAGACGCACCAACGGACGAATGGACAACCCAAAAATATGATGCCTCCAGCCACAGTAGCGGTCCCCATTTATTTATGATGTGATATCTTTCTATAATCTATTGGTTAAAACAAAATGTATATTGAGACTAGTATGTGTGGAAATACGAAAACAACCTTAATACTGCTCACCATGTATTGAGTCTGCAGATGGACTCTGTGCCGGTGGCAATGCAGAGAATTATGATATTTTTGATGGTCTTACTCCAGGAATTTTCTGCAGAAGAGAGGATTAAACTATGGTGAGGTTTTAAGGCCACATACCTCCAGGGCCTGGGAGAAGTTAATCAAATGTGTTGGTGGAAGTTTATTTATATGTCCTGGTGTGATGTATGCATTTGGAATGGCAATGCCGTCACTCTAAACAACCCATGGCTGTATGAGTTCGACTTACTTTATACAGCTGGTATTCCCCATACATTTGTATAATTTCGCTCTTCACCATAGAGGCAAAAAAAGCATACTCTTCAAAGGGGGTTGTATAAATTGATTGGCTAAGAGCTCTTTCTATTCCCCCACCACAGCAATGTGAACACCAGTGCTATGCATCAGAAATAGACCTTCTTTTCAAAAGTATGGAGGGAGGAAGTGGGGGGTAGAGGAGAGAAAAAAACCCTGTGTATTCAAACTGGAGGCCTCGCTGAATTGATGGGCACCAGGCGTGGAGCTTTTCTGCAGGGAAATCATTTGCATAATGGGAAAGTGGTTGGAGTTGGAGCTGAGAGCCCTCCTCTTGTGGGGACAGTCAGTGAAGTGGAAGGAGAGAGCTCCTATCAGATAGAAGGCCAATACGGAGGTGCTCTGTGAATGAGATGTATGCCGGTGATATGCTCTTTTGCTTCCTGTCACCTGCCCATTTCATCTGCAAAACAATTTACCAACAATCTCTCAGACGTCCGCAGCCAATATGTACTCGTGAATTTGCTTTTGAAAAGACTGCAGAATTGCTCCGTCTTCATTCCGCTAATGAATCTTGCACAATAGTTTCCAGTCAACTCGCTGTGATAAAAAGGAGGCTGATTGATTCCAAAATTGAAATTCAGCCAAATTTAATTTTCGAACACTGCATCAGTGGAAAGTGAAGCGAGCTTAAGCTTCAATCAAACATGCAGGCTCACACTATTACGCCGTAAAACTCTGCTCACACTTGCGTTCACTCAACCGTACATCCAAATAGTGATCCATAGCCATTCCTGCCTTAATAAATACATAAAAACCTAAATTTAGAAACAGTATATTACTACACCATATGGCTAATATTTGCACACACATTAGAGTGGTGCTCACGAAAAATAGCTTGAGAGATATGGAGGACAAAAGCCTATAGACTGCAGCCCTGAAAATGTGTCTTACTGCATGATTTATAGGTCTTTGGCTGTTTAATGCAGTCTTATGATGTATGTGTGCACTTACCAGAGAGGAGGTATGTAGTGTAGGCTAGGAATTGAGGATCGAAGTGAATGATGTTTCAGTCATACATTTTTCAAAAGGCTTTGGGAGTTGCTTGGTGGTTTGCTGTTGCCTGGAAAGAATATCAACAGCAGCTTCGTGGATGCAGGAAGGAAAAGAGCAGCAGAGTATACTCTAACTGGAATTATTAAGTAAAAAAAAAAAAAGTGCTGCTCACAGTGTTTCTTACAGTGTGACATACTTAAGTATTTCAGGATTTGGATCCCAAACATGCTGTCCGCTATTTGACTAATGTAATACCTTATCTTAAAAAATGATAGTTGGCATTTAAGTGGTGACTACTGAATATTAATGATGCAAAGCCTGCCAGCTAGTTCAGGCAGAAAACTTAAGTAGCGCTGCATCCTGAATCAGCTGATGCTTTAAGCTGAGCATATACACTGTCAACACCTACTGGACAGTTTATTTAAGATGTCAAACTTGCTATTCATTATGTGCAGCTGCTATTCCTTCTGCTGCAGCGGCAGAGGGAATCTGTGTCTAAATCTGTATCTCACCAGGCTATTGATACAGTAGTAATGCATTTATTATCAGAGTCATAGGTGTACGTTTTGGGGGGCGCACAGGGCAAATGTCCCCCTTAAAGTGAAATTTCGGTTTATTTCAACCTGTCTCCTATCGTCCTAAATTTGTTTCAAGTGACTAGTGACATAAAAAAAATAGTTAGCATGTTAGCCGTTAGCCTAGATACAGCCGGGGCGCATAGTAGCATCAGACCTGTTAAAACATAAGTGAACGGGCAACCTTCAAGCGCAAAGTTAGTCCACTAAACAAGCTTTTTTTCCACAAAGACCGCCTCATATCGTTAGGATAAATGTCAGAGAACATATAGAAAAAGACATGTAAACATGTTGTCTTACCTTACCGGTGTGCTGCCATGTTTGTTTACCATTTAGCTCTGCTTTCCAAAGCGCAGCCGAAATATATCTGGCGAGCTCTAGATAAAGCCCAGCTGGATACTACTCCAGGTGGAGGTGTCTCGTCCTCGGTCACATGCAGACCTTGAAAATAAGGCTGCAACCGGTCCCATTCCTTGCAACAGAGGCATTCCTCTTCTGTGGGCACTGGGGCACAGCATTCACAGGTACACCACCAATCTCCAGAGCTACGCAGCCTTGCAGCAGCCATTCCTCCTCTCTCGTCCTCTACCTGTTGCTCCTCTCTCTCTCTCCTCCTCCGTTCTTCAATTTCATGAAGCTCTTCGTCAGTGTATTATGGCTCAAATAAATAAGGGCGGCCATCAAACTCTGCAAAATCAAATTCCTCCTCCACAAAGTCAAAGTCTGGCAAAAAGTCAGCCATTATTCTATAAATCTTTCATAAAATAAATGAATGAACTTTTCAGGCTACTGTCCAGTTCTGCCTTCCAGCTGTTGCTGCTTGTTCTCGCGATATTTCGGCCGCGCTTTGGAAAGCAGAGCTAAATGGTAAACAAACATGGCAGCACACCGGTAAGGTAAGACAACACGTTTACATGTCATTTTCTATATGTTCTCTGACATTTATCCTAACGATATGAGGTGGTCTTTGTGGAAAAAAAGCTTGTTTAGTGGACTAACTTTGCACTTGAAGGTTGCCCGTTCACTTACATTTTAACAGGTCTGATGCTACTATGCGCCTCGGCTGTATCTAGGCTAACGGCTAACGGCTAACATGCTAACTATTATTTTTATGTCACTAGTCACTTGAAACAAATTTAGGACGATAGGAGACAGATTGAAATAAACCAAAATTTCCCTTTAATATGTAGAATAAATGTGATGAAAACATGAAAGTAGCAGAGAACTGCTAATGCCTGCAACTAATGCCTGTGGTAAAGTAGGTGGCTGTATGCAACCTCAAAAACAATGGTTGCAATTTGCCATACAATGAAAAGACACACAAGAAATGTTGAGGCTCTGCTTCTACAGACAGTGCAGAGAGAGCTGGCTGCTGTTGCAGGCAGAGTCCTGGGGGAGGACTGGAGTAAACATGGCAGAAGCTGCTCCAATACAGCCGCTAACCCCAACCCAGTCAGGGAATAAGATAAACCAAAAGGCAGAATTCTAGTCTGTCAGCTTTCAGGGCCACTGTTAGAAAAAAATAATAATTTTGAGACTTTGAGAGTCTAAAGTCATAATATCGTGAGAATAAAGGTGTAATACTTTGAGAAAAAAGTCATGATATTTCGGAACAGTGTTGAAGAATAAGAGGGATTTGGGGGCATCTAGTGGTGAGGATTGCAGATTGCAACCAGCTGAAACTTGTCCCAGTTAGAATTCCTTCATTCCTTGTTCATGAGGTTTTTTTTCCCAGAGCTCAATCATCCACAGAGATCTCTTCCCACAAACAGACCTGGTGAATGGCACGAATGGCCCTTTCTAGACACAGTGTTTGGTTTGACCATTCTGGGCCACACAGCAGCAATCTCTAGAAACAAGGGACAAGGACCCGCTCCCTCTGTAGATATGAATGGGTCGTTTGAAGGTAAATGCTACTGCAGCCTGCTACTGATGGGCAAAGCAGTTCTTCTTCTTGGTGGGAGGAGTCCTGACTGTGTACCGCGTAGTCCGACTCACTGAACTGATACACAGCTGAGCTGCTGCTGCGTCTGCCCTGCACTGGTGAGTCTCATTACTGGCCAGCCTAACGTTTTAAGTTTGTATATCTGGAAACTAAGTCTGTTAAAACAATGGGGAGGTGTGTGATTGTGTTCATGTGGCTTGACTCCTGGCTACATTAGCCAACGGTCCCTATGAAAGTGTATCGCTGAGATGAAATTGAACCACTCAGGGATCAGGGTTACGTTCACCAAGTGATTCGTTCACCGAGTGATTCATCACGCAGTAGGCAGTCCCTCCCTGTACCCTGGCTGCCACGCGACACGCGAGTGATTCATCGTTCACACGGACCAAATCGGCAGTTCCACTCCCGGCCTGCATGCTCACAGCTGAGCTCAACTAAACTGAGAAATAAACGAATCAGTTCCGGGAGTGATTCAGTTCAGTACGTTCACTCAACAGATTCGTTCTTTTGAACAATTCGTTAGCGAATGACACAACACTACAGCCTGCTGTTTTTTGGACTTGTAAATAGTTTAGACTGCAGGGTGGCGCCTGAGTGTTGTATTTTTATTTACATAAATTAACTGAATGAATGAAGAGATTTCCACCATAAATTGGTGCTTGAATAATCACCAGAATGCAGGAAATGAAGTGTGTGAAACTCAAATTTTCCTGGGGGAGGAGCCCCAGACCCCCAACTAATTCGTGTAAACCCCTAGCGGCATCCTCCCAGGCTGAAAAATGAAGACATGCGGATGTGCCAAAAACTGTAGTTCCTCAAATGACCACTTGAGGCTAGCTTTAGAGGCGGGTCAATCCCAACAGACACCCATGTTAAAATGCCCAACTTTAAAGGAGAAACAAACATGTTTACAGCCTGATACAAAAACTGTTTTGGTCTAAACATCTAATTCCCCCATTCATGACAACCGTACGAGGGTTGAATTTTTATAACACTCACATGTTTACATTTTATTAAGGTTTAAAGTTACATAAAATTAAGGACGGGTCTGCTTGAGTGACAGGTTGTTGGCGAGGTGTCGCCACAAAGTCCTTTACGCCGGCATCATTCCGCTCCAATACTGTATCACAGCATTCCACAATCGTGATATATAACATACATGTCGGTAGTACAACAGCAATGATGTTAACATGCCAATAACAATCATTTACATTCTCTACTATATGGCGGATGAGTTCATCCTCTGCTCAGAGGGTAAGCAGCTCCCAAATATTGGTGTTTGCCCGACATGCGGACATTTACAGTCACTGTTCTTCCTTTTCGAGTTAGCTGCTAACTGCTGACAGCTACTTTCAAATCTCTCGCAGTGGGTCACATGCATAACAAGTCATCAAAACATCACACACGTTCCATCTTTCCAACTTTATGGTTTACACAGACCTCATTTCGGGCTGTTACTTCCTCCGTTCCTGGCTCAGAAGCAAGACAAGTCTGTCCCCCTTTCCAGGGTCATACCTTATACACAGAACAGCGAGGCGGCATAACAGCACCATATTCCCACCTTGAAAAGGCAGTGTAAAAGTAGCTTATGAGTCAGATCCACTCCTCACTTGTACATAGCTCAATGCTCTTGTCCACATTTGCTCACTTCTGGCTCCAAAAAAGAACAAGATGATGGGCAAAAGGCATGTGAATGCAATCCATGAACTCCAGGCTTCAAAACAGGAGTCCACAAACCAGTGGGTGACATCATGATAGCTACATCCATTATGCATTCTACGGTCCACCCCAGAGTTAAAATGAAACCTACAGCCTTGATCAGAGTTTTTAGATGTTTTAGTTTCTGTTTTTGCAGTTAAATCCTTTTCATTTATATGTTAACTAGGAATATTTTAGCACTGATTGCCAAGTGTAGTCTGAAATGAAAAGTATATTTTGAAATATGTATGAGATGTGGACATACTGCTTGTTTTCACCTTGATGACAAGCACATTCACTCAGCATGCAGCAGCATGCTCTTGTCACACAGTGGCTGGGTACATTTAATGGTACTCAATAGTTTTGAATCCTCTCCAGTTTTTCCAGAGACCTCTACAGCAGCTTTTTAGCAGCTCTCTGGTGTTAGCAAATGACTTGCTGTTGATTAAAAAAAAAAAAAAAAAAAAAAAAAAGAGCTAAATTCATTTGACCTGAGCGCTCCAGTTTGTTTCCTAATGCCTGTTTTAATCAGCGGGTGGCTGGTTCTTCACCGTTAATCAACACAATTAGTTTCAACCCAAAGTCCTGACTGCTCACAAACAAATGGATTATATATGCCAGGCTAAAGGTGCTGAATATTATGTTGCTTTTAATTTGCTCCTCCTTGACACTCGCATTAAGGACAGAATATCTGACTCCTCTGAAATGACTCACTTTGATGCTCAGGATAGAACTTCTGGGCATCCTTATTGGAAAAAGTCAAAACTGCAATAAGCACATGCAGCTCTTCATCTATCCTCTTCATTATAATACCTTGTGGACAACAGTGGAGGTCTATGGCACAGAGGAATACACGACACCAGGCTTTGGCGACACAGAATACATTCATTGTTGGTTTTGGTCTCTTCACGAGATCTGTTGACAGTGAGAATTATACAGAATATTACCAGCCTTATCTTTTAACAATCTAAAGGAATGTCATAACACCAGAATAACATTTGTCATGTAAATATGCCAAACTATACATGGTGCATCATGATGAGCTCTAAGTCATTTTGGCTCCACTGCTGTGTGTGACTGCAGGGATTAGAGCAGTATTCACATTCAAAACACATGTTGTTTGAGTGCAAACTGAGACTAAATATTCAGCACAGTTTTTTTTTCCCCTTTCTTAAAAAGGAGGCCAGGATGCTCTGTACATTTTTGGCCTTGGCCTTGATGTATGCCTGTGTGCATGAGTGTTAAATACTGATGTTCATTAATATTCATGCCCAGAGCAGAACGAGATGTCACTTGTTACATATAATAGAGGCTTGTCACTTAGCATTAAAAACAAATGTGGATCTAAAAATATGTGAAAAGAAAAGATTGTTTTTCCTCCACTGCAATGGCCTTTGTCAAATCACATGTCATTATATTCTCCAGTATAGTATGTACCTGCAGTGTTTGATTTTTCGCTGCTTTTTATGTGTCATAACAAGAAATGTCACATTATTTGACATTAACGTGGACGGACGTCAGTCTCACTGTTGACTAATATACAGGAACAATATCTGCAGTATTTCCACCCCTGCTCACGTCACTCACTTCACTGTCGAAGGAACAAAATGTAATCAATGAATCATAAGATATTTTAAAAGAAGTCATAGTTTTATTTGTAACAACCATCCAATTTATCTGCTTATCCAGGGCCGTATTGCAGGGGCAGCAGACCAAGCAAAGCACCTCACACATCCCTTCAATTTATTTTTGTAACATAACTTGTCACATTACTTTGAGTTACTCGCACGGCTTCATCAAAGGTGCCTTTAAACTATTCCAAAACCAAATGTCACAACGTGCTGACAATAGGCCTGGGCGATTATTTGTGTCAGAAATTATTGCAATAAGCGATAATATTGCGTAATATTGTGCTTTTAAGACCATTTTTATTATTGTTGTAATTTCGTTGTTTTTAGACCATTTTTTAAACTTATATAATGATAATAAAGGCATATTGATGCAAGTGCACACTTTTAAAGAGAAATAAACATTTTTTTAACAAGAATATTTTGGAATGCAAAAAAGAAAATTTAAATATCCGGAATAACACGTAAAAATATCGAAATAAATAAATAAATACAAAAAAATAGACTGTCAGTCTCTCACTCTCAGGTGTGCAGTTAAGTTTTAGAACAAACCCGGCACACCGGCTCGTCCAAATTACTGGGCTCCCCTCTGTCATTTGGCTTAAATGCAAAATACTCCCACACAGGGGCCGTGGCATTTGGTTTAGGAACAAGTTTCATGTCTTTCTCTTACGCTCAACTCTCTTGTGTTTTTTTTCTCCGCCTCATCTCCCCCTCACGAAGATCACACTGTGTGTGTGTAGCCCATAGCCCCACCTCCCCCACAGTGGGGTCAATGACAAGAGCTTTCCCTCCGTTCATTACGCTAAAGAACCAACTCACCTGGCTGCCAGACGATGCACGGCAGTGAACGCTCTTGTCGTCCAGTCTCTTTGGTGGAGAGAGACGAGTAAAAAACAAACACGCATGAATATGGCAATTAATCACGGCCGGAAAAGTTACCATCTCCCTTTTAACCCTATGGGCCCTAGGCCTTTTTGGGGTATTTTTACTGCCTTTACTTTTAAGCTCATATCACAGTCATTATAAAGGCTACGTAAGATACGATATTCCTCACTATATGAAGTGACTGATAACAAGATCTGTATAATGGATTGTAAAGGAATTTGTCAGGTTTTTATTTTGTAGACAATTGATCTGTATTTATAGCGTGATGGGATGACAGCACAATGATGTGTGTGGTATCATTGGAAAGCTTTGGTCCTGCACTTTCATGTGATATGTGTGGCATTTCTGTGCGAGCCTGCATTCGCGAGTAATCCATCCAACAGTAATGTGTGTGCAGAGATGTATGAAAGCTCTGTTAAACATAATTTTAGTGTAAATTTATCATTTTTTTCAAGTGCTTGGTCTTCTTGGAAAGCTATGATTCCGCTGTTTCACGTGATATGCGTGGCTTCTCGCTATGACCAAGGGTTGCGGAGAAAATCCATAAAGAAGAATGGGTTTGAATTTGGATGCACTATGCGTCGTTCGGGCCCATAGGGTTAATTTACCGTGCAATTAACCGACTTATCGCATATCACAACAGGCCTAGCTGACAATGAACCCAAGACATTCTGGTTTAACAAACTGACAGTCCACTGGGTTTGGGCTGGTGTTAAAACCAGGCTGATATACTGTATATAAGCCAAACACCAGACCGGACCAGACTTTTGACTTTAACCATTCGGTGTTGCACTTGATTTAGTGGCTGCTCCCCAGTGGATCATCATGAGACTCAGCTCTGTTACCACCTCCGCTGCCAGCTTAACGGCAGAACAACAATGCCTCCCCACTCCATGATTGTGAATTTTATACAAAACAGTGAGGCGGAACAACAGCGCCACACAGTGAACTGTCGTCCACTAATCGGAACATTGGCAGTTTGAATGTGGAAGTATCCTTGGGCAAGATACTGAACCCCAAATTGCTCCCAACAGCTCTTCCATCGGTGCGTGAGAGTGTGTGAATAGTTAGTGTTGCACTTTAATGGTAAAAAGACTAAAAAAACGCCAGGTCTGGGTCCATTTGATTCATGCCTACAACAGTCTGTGTGAAAGGGGCTTGAGAAGACGCCTCTCGTCTCGTCACCCCAAAAAACACATGAACTTTCAAGTAAACAAACATGACATACACCACGCACATCATCCCAGCTCTCACCTCTACTGAAATTTGATCTCCTTCCTGTCACCTGTCAGACACTCGTGGCTCTGTTAGTCCATTTATACCAAACATATTATGATAATCCCATTGTCATCTTGCTGATATCTAATGCGATACAAGTTGTATTTAGCACCGTGACGTCATCGGCACAGGTTGCTAAAGTAGGCTTTTTATTTTTTGTAGAACATGTCTTAATGAAAAATGCTGAGTCAGCCAGTTTGTATAAATCAAATCACACCACATAAATCTTGTAGACCAGACCAGCTAAACCAGAAACAAGTCTACACAGTTTGATATTAACTGACCACTGACAGCTAGCTTAGTCGTGGTGAGTCGAACACTCACACATGTCGACACATCCTCCAACTCTGAAAGAAACCTAGAAGATTCCTGAATGTAAGATTACCAGTGGCTTGAGAGCCAGCTTAGACAACGCACAAGTAATTTTGAATGGCAAAGAGTATTCCTCCTCGTTTGAGGTACAGACAAAACAAAAGGCAAGCTCCACCACTTCCTGCCCTTGTCCAAGACGAGTCTCTCCAGTGATCATCGAAGCTGATGCAGCCCAACTCCAAATGTTTGCATTACAATACTAGATGGATCCGCACACTGATTCACATTTTCTATTTCCATTGGGATGGAAAATCCTGGCTACAGTAACATGACACTTAGTAATGTGTTACTGCCCAACACTGTCTCTGATTCTGTATTCTCCTATTGTTGCTGGGGCGGCTGTGGCTCCCCAGGTAGAGCTGGTCATCCACTAATCACAGCATCACATGTCAACGTGTCCTCAGGCAAGACACTGAACCCCAAATTGCTACTGATGGTCCGGGCAGTACCTTGCATAGTAACTCGCTGCCATTGGTGTGTAAGTGTGTGTAAGAGAGACACAAAATCATAGAGTGCTTTGGATAAAAGCACCGGTTGGCCACTGGTCTTGCAATGCACTGAAAACCACGACATTCTCACAGACAGCATCAAATCAACAGCAGCAATGATGCAACTGCAAAGAGGACGAAAGTGTGAGGGAAAGTTCAAGCTTTTGGCCTTTTAATTAAATAAATAAATATGTATCGCCACCCACGTGGAGACCAGAGGTTTCATTCAGCTACACAACAGCATCATTATATGAGGTAGGGATTTGTGTCGTGCTCAAAGACACATCAGCAGGACAGTTTACTGACACACAAGCTTGTCCTGGGCTCGCACTGATTTTTGAAAACAATCGGTAGAGTGTTTATCTCGAAAGCACTTTGGACTTGAGTGGAAAAAAAAGCATTAGTTTAATGTTGTGTAAGCTAATTCTTGTGGAACATGCATACATCGAACACTTTCATTTATGCTTGTTCTTGCCCTCTCCTTCTGCTCACTGCCATACTACCACAGATATATACTCCACAGAGAGTGTGGGGGATACTATATACATATATATATCCTGAGGAAGACATGACCTCAGCAGTAGTACAGTATTAATTCACCACTTACTTTCTTCAACAGCCGCATCAGAGATTTGGAGTCTAATGATTTCTGCTGCAGCAGAATAATAGGATCTTTCTTCACGCCACCCTTTGAAGTCAAAGAGCCAGATCGTCGGGGTAAAGACGGCCACTTATGATGTGCCTTAGGTATAAATGAGAGGCATTAGTTTGCCGGACGCTTGCATGAATATCAATGGCTTGCTCCATGGACTGGCCTTAGCTGGGCCAGTCACTTCCCATTTCCTCTTAAGGACAGAGTTTTCATTTAAAGTATCTTAGGTTTCTGTCTCTGTATTTTTTAGTGACTGGACAGTATATGAGTATGAGGTGAACAATTAAGTGATCTGGTTGTTACACAGTTTACAAATGCCTACCAGACTTTCTCCACTGAACTGTCTTAGGTTGATTGTTCTCCAAACATCAGCTCTGGATCGACTTCATCCTTGATCTGCCCAAGGTTTTTGATAATGCCAACTTTTTCTATACACACAGCTCCCAGTTTAGCAGCAGTGACAGATGATATCTGTTGTGTGCACTCTTTACAGAAATACCATGACATCTGAATTCCTCTCTTCAGTTATTGTTTGCTGTTCCCTTTGTTTCCCTTTGTCACCGTAACTACTCTTACAGGTATAAAACTCCGATACCAGTGAAATCTCCCCGTCACAATAAATGAGAAATCAAACTAAGAAGCACCTTAAGGCTGGCTGATTTGTTTTTCAGTATTTCTAAAGCTTGCTGATCTGAATTACTGTACAGAGAGATTTATTTATGCTTCCAAGAACGTTTTTACAGACCGACTGTTGAAGATCTTTGCATTATGTTCTTTAATTAAGTAAAGCTTTGTAGTATTACCTAACAGTCATGTGGATAAATTTAGATGTGCTGTAATTGCAGAGTCATAGTAAGTGATTGTTTAACACAAAATCTATGATGCCATTTTCATTTCATGTATAATATGTACCTGCTAAATGATTACTGAATTGCATGATTTTTGATTTAGTTAAAGACAACAAACATAATTCATCACATGCAAAATTAGCTGCAAGTCAGTTCACATCTTCTGAAACTGCTTGGTTTTGCCACTAACCGCCCCCAACTGTTATACTAAGTGTCTGACAACACTATAGAAAGGATCCCTACAGCGATAGACCTTTGTGTTAATGAGTAACATCCATTTTGCTTAACCGGAAACTGCCCTGAAATTGCCGTTGCCAAACCCACCAGACAACATTTAAATAAACAGTAATTTTAGCGTGTATAGAGCCAGCATATTATCACATTTCACTGTGTCAATTAAAGGTTTATTTCAACCAAACTAGAGCTGGTCAATGTTGGAACAGTGGAGAGACAAATCAAGTCTTTTGTTGTGAGTTTTTTTTTTATTTTTGTTGACAGCGAATTAAGTGTGTGTTTGCAATTTTTGCAATTGCAAGTGCAATTTTAAAATAACTGTTTATGTAAATGGAGTCTGGTGCCTTTGGCGAAAATAATTTCGAGGCTATTTCTGGTTACACAAAAAGCATCTTACTCTTTGATATAAGAGGTCTATCTCTCTATCTAGGGATCCTTTCCCGAATGTTGTCAGACTTATAACAATCTGAGCCTGTCAGTGGAAACAACAGACATTTTACATGAACGTACACTGATGGTGCACAAATGCCCAGGGTGGTGCTGCAGCCCTCTCGCTCAGTACTGGACCCATTTTTTTTAGTCACTTTGGCACAAAAACATGAGAAAACAGGATCCAGGCTGAAGTAACCCTATAATTAAAGAGGCAACAGATAGGATTTGTTATTTTTAGCTTGGCGCCACCTAGCGTCAGTGGTGTTGCTTCGCACTGTTGCAATGACCAAATTGAGCGTGGGGATCAGAGATAATGAATAAAATGACTCTGTTAGACTCTACGTTAAATAAAATGTAGGCTGTAAAACCACCAGTATACCTCTATGTATATGTAGAATGAGAAGGTGTGTGGACACTCTACTAAATAAATGAGTAAAGAGAGCGAGCAACAATTATCAGATTTATCTGAAGAAAAAACAAATAATAATGCAAATAATTATAGCAGAATGCACAGTACCAGTACAAACAGCTCACAGTAAATGATACCAATATGTACAGTATCAGTACAAACAACAGTAGACACAGTGGAATTATACCAATATGCACATGTAAACAGTCCCCATTCTAGAATAAACACTACCGTATGGAAACCATGCGGCCGGTTGGAGCTCAAATTGAATGGGAAACAAAGTCCAGTGTTCACTTTGCTGGGCGTAACTTAGCTGGGTGATGTCCATCAATGTCCGCTCCCTGGTTGCGGCGATTTGCGATGCTGGCCAGCTAGGAATGAACTAGCAGCCAGTACAGTACAGTCCTCTCTGGTCTAGCTAACATTTAGCCGTGTTACTTACTGATCCATTAGAAAGAAAGCTAGCTGGACATGGGTTTTGAAGCCTCTTTGGTCACGGAGCTCCCTCCATCTCTTGAACGCCTGACTGAGGTTTACTCTTGTTTTTCCTCTTCTTTTATCACTCTCCTTTTTGCTCTTCTTTGCCTCCTCACACAGAGGAGCTCCTTTTCTTTTGCTAGGCCGTTTTTCACTTGTCTCCAAACTTTGTCCGTCTGCCATTGTGCTCGTGACTCAACTATTTCATGCCCAACTCCTCATGAGGACCAGCTCCAGTCCCTGATTGGCTGACCGACCAGTTTCACAATACATGACGCGTTCCCTGCCATAAAGCAGATTTTTTCCATGAAATTTCACTCCCAGTGGCAGAAGCTTATTGCAAAGATTGCAAAGCCGCTAAGTAACCTATGTAAACACTGATAGTCTATATTTAGGAAAAAATGCTGTCTGTTGCCTCTTTAATAATAATAATTATCTCTTGCAAATCATTGCTCACTTGTAATGGTTTGAAGTGAGTTTCAGTTTTGGAGCTCCAGACTGCTGATGGTCAGGCTGAAGTGAACACTCTTCGTGTAACTTCTTCATTCTGTCTCCTCCACGTGAGCAGTGTCTCTACAAATATAGTAAAGTGGCAAAAATGTAAATATTTAACAGCAGTGTTTCTCCTACCATTATATCAGGAGTCTGTGTTGCGTTCAGGCGTTGTCACGTAAATAACACATTGATGATGTCACAGATTTCTAAATTAATTTTCTTGGCTCCAGGAAAGTTTTGCAAATATAGAAGAAATATAGGAAAAAAAATAAAAATTAGAAGAGTCATAACTGACTTTGCTTGCAATTTGAGGTGTCCTGTCAACGGTTTCACAGACGTCTGTAAAGGTGGTCTTAAATGCTTTTTGGGCTGCAGGGGATTTCTTTTTGCTGCAATACCACCAAGTGGCCACAAGTGGCCACTGGGAAAATGTGGCTGCAAGTTTGAGCAGTGTTTCTGGAGTCTGGTGTCGCTTTCCAAAAATGGTATTTTCAACTAAAAGAAATGTTGTGCAACACTTTCCTTTTATGTCACACACCTGGAGAATTTTGTTATGTCATGCACAATATCATATCTTGTTGTGCAAAGTGATTGGTGGGGGGTCTCTGGTCACCATGGAGACGACAGAAATCCTATGCGCCCAACCATAAATTAGGCTTGAATCAGCCTTGACACTGGGCTTCATGATCAATTAAGATCTCCACTTGTATCCATACTCACATACTTGACAATAGTTATACTATACTTTAGGAATTTAAGTCACAATGTCACAGTGCATGAAGGATAAAGGAAGCAGCAGGAAAATAAAGCTGTAAAGTAATAATGTCTTGCAAATGAGGGACGGACAATTATTCGAAAAGTTACCAAAACTGCCACTACAACTCTAACCAGCTTCAGTCACACAGATAAGTTCGATAAATTCATTCTTCCACACAGGCTGCCACCCAGCCCTGTAGAGCACCTGAAAGCATAACAATGAAATCCTATGGGCATAAGAACACAACCACTCAGCTCTTCAGCCTTGTGGGTTCATTTCATAAGTCGAGTCAGCATTGTTCTGCCGAGCTGTTTTAAGTGATGTAATTATGCATGTTCCAGGCTTCCTCAGATAGACAGAACAACTGAAATGCTGGAGAAATGCAGCTGGGAGCTGGTGCAGACAAGAAAGATCAGGCGCAGAAAAAAAGATGCCTTGTCTGTCATGTGTGCACACAATACAGGACAAAACAAACTGCCAGAAAATAGCAGAGTAGTGGTCAGATAAGCGGTGTATCGCAGTGCACTGAGCGCTACAGTGCATGTGTGTGTGTGTGTGTGTGTGTGTGTGTGTGTGTGTGTGTGTGTGTGTGGCATGTGTTTGTGTGTGTGTGTGTGTGTGTGTGTGTGTGTGTGGCGTGTGTGTGCGTGTGTGTGTGTGTGTGTGGCGTGTGTGCAGGAGGGAGATAGAAAGATGGCTGTGCCCAGGGAGCCAGGTGTGCTAGCAGTCAAAGCAAAGTCAGATTAGCAGTAAGCAGTAACAGTGAATGTTCAGCATGAGCTACAGTCTGTTACAAATTAATTCTGCAGCCCTCTGAGAACCGAGCAGAGTTCCTGAGCTTTGTTTAGCAGCTGGATCGAGTGACAATGTCAGTGTCTAAGTTAGCTACAACTTAGCCCTGGAATAATAAAGGAGTGTCCCCAAACCACAGTCTGGAGGTCGAAGCAGGTCATGTCAGACACAGCAGTCTGTTAAACAAGCTTTGTTTAAATAACTTTAAGGTCCAGTGTGTCGGATTTAGGGGCAACTATTAGCAGATATGGAATATAATATAATAAGTATGTTTTCATTAGTCTATAATCACGTGGAACCAAGTGTGTTTTCATCACCTTAGAAAGAGATGTTTTAGGGGCAATACACATGTTGCATCTTTAACCACTTGGAAAATGCGAGGTCGAGCGCTGGGTGCTACACTTGTGCTTTTTCTCTGCCAGCTTTCAAGAGCACAGCAGCAGCTTGCATCTGAGGTTGCTAAGCAACCTTAACAAGCACCATATCATGGCCTATTTACCTGAAATCCTGGGTGCAGAGCTGATCTTCTTCCAGGCACTGGTTATAAGTGTGTAGGCCTATCGTCCACAGGACAGATGTAAAGCTCTGGGTAGCCCTGCATTAACATGATCAACTTCTCCACATTTATCACAGACTGATATCTACAGAGGAAGGGAAAGATATCTGTGTGTTGTGGCTGGTGGTTCCTTGTCACATGACATGCAATGCACACTGCTGTGTTCCAACAGTTGAACTTGTTGAGCTGCATGTCTACATTAATCAATCAATCAATCAATTAATTTTATTTATCCAATATCACAAATCACAATTTGCCTCACAGGGCTTTACAGCATACGATTAAAAACAATGAATTTGAGGGCGCAAAAAATGCAGCATGTGTACGGCCCCTAATCTACATATGCAGCAGATCCTCATCAACTGAGTCCGCCATGTTGCACTGCAATGTTTCTATTGTAGCCCAGAACAGATAAACCAAACACTGGCTCTAAATAGGGTCATTTCGTGTTTTTGCATCGGTGACTGTTGTTAAAAGCCCCTTTGCAACAAGCACCAAATTTTTCGATGTGAAACTACTTAATTCAGGTCCTTTTGTTTTGGAAAGGAAGAGACCTCTGCAGATAATTCAGCCCCCGGTAAAACCTCCTGAACTTCTGGATCTAAAAGTGCAACTTGCAGGTTAAATTTTTTTTAAAATATATACATAACCTTGTCTGAAAATTACCATATGAGAAGTTAATTCAGAATTTATTATGGTTTACACGACATAAGGGCACAAATTCAGAGGAAAAAGTGGCTCTTTTTAGCTCCTCTTCTAAAAACACTTTTTCTTTCAACATCGCCTGATACTACGTCACGAGAGGGACTCTGTGTCCTTGACCCTGCCTCTGTCCAGTGCACAGTAGTAGGTGGTAGTGAGTCTGAGCGGTAGTAAACTTGTGAGTTAGTATTTTTTCGGTTGTTAACAATGCATTTCACCATTTGTGATTATGCCGAATTATTGTGTTTGTGCAGGTTGCACAAACTCGAGTCTGTCAGGACGTGGAGTCCACCGTTTTCCGGACAGAAAAAGGAGTGGAGTTAGTTTTCGTGCCTGGGTGGGTTTTGTGCAGGTGAAGAGGCGCGATTTCACGTCTTCATCTGTGACCAAAAATGCGGCCATGTGCAGCGCTCATTTTGGACAGGAGGATTATGTTCCCGACGGAACCCGCCCACCCTCGCACATACCCCCGAGGCTCCGCGGAGACCCGAGCCTCGGTGGTATGTGCGAGGGCATGCTCCGCAGAGACGGAGGCCTCCATGTTTGAGGCTCGCGGCCCCACACAGAGGTATGTGCGGGGCCGCTCGGGAGCGGGCAGCGTGAGGGTTGATGGGCAGCGTGAGGCATGTTATGTCTGGTCTGGGGGTCAAATTCTCCACCAGAGCCCAGAAGGCATCCACCTCCCTGCAGCACATACTCTCCACAGCTGAGGACATGGGCTGGCAGTTCCCACACAAGCACCTATCATACAAAAATGATCAGGAAATCTTCGTATCTGTCTCTCTCTCCCTCTCTCCCCTGCGGACATCAATACACCGTAATGCGGAGTTATAACACACATAGCAAGATACGTCTGATACAAGCTGATATTTGCGCATTAGTTTGTGTTCTGGGTAAGTAGCATTAGTTATCTAATAGTGGCAGAACTATTGGTAGCTTTGTTATAACCTAATACGTGATGGCAAACTTAATGTTGTGATGTGAACACAGCGTTAGACATCGTTAGCTGTCGTTAGCTAACGCTGGTCGCTCACCAAGACACCTGCCCAGTTCTCCACTGGTTCTCCTCACACCACAGCTCTATTTCTCTCCTGTGGCCGTTATTTCTCCTAACCCTGATCTGTTCCTGGTCTCTTGGACGCCTAGCAGGCTCATAATTATAAGCCTGTGGGCCGTCATATGCATATGAATGTACATTTTCAACCTCTTCAGTCTCAAAACTAGTACTGGGATCCATGTTTATTAATGTTACACTCAATCGAACTCGGCCGGACTCCCTTACACTACGTCACTTCCGGTTAGTGGGTTTTTAGATGTGGAAGCAAAATTATCTCACAAAAACGACCCCAAAAGTCACTGTGGTGTGTTTATGTTTTTGTTTTAATCAAGTTTCTACATCATTTTCCTACACATTTATTCACCATGGTCTCCAACCTGCAAGTTGGGCTATAAGTTATCAGAAAAAAAAGGTGAGCGCAAATTAGGTGCTTGGTTAACGGCCTGCCTCCAACATGCAGACCAGCACTGGAGAAATACCAGTAGATAATATGAAACTCCATTTTTTACCAGTTTAAATCTCCTTGCCGTTTTGTTATGGAGACCTCTGTGGATAATTCAGCTCCCAATAAAAACCTCCTGAACCTCTAGATCCAAAATAAGGTGAGCACACATTAAGTTATCAGAAAAGGTGAAAAAAGGGAAGAGAGAAAAAGGTAAGCACACATAAGCGGGCGCTGGGTGAGCAGCCCTTCTGCAACGAGCCAAACAGCGTTAAAGAAACCCTGATTTCTAATGTGCTTTTACCGGTTTTAATCACCTGGTCTATTTGTTGTGGAGAAGAGGACACCTCTGAGGGTAACTCCAGTTCATGAACACTGAAGGTTTTTAATCAGGAGAAGTTTCAGCTGGTTGAAAACTGCAATCGTCACCAATAGATGTCACTTAATCTCCCTTAATCTTACACACTGCTCCTTTAATTATTCTCCAATAAGTGCAAAGTACAGCACACTTCACCTTGATATCCTGTTTAACAAACTGGACCTAAAAGTGCTCTTAACCACTGAATAGAAATATTATTCAGAATCATAATTCATGATGGTTTTGTGTTTACTGTTCAGTTTGAATGATTAATAAGAGGTCCACTGTGACGACAGAGAATCTTGTGCACAGGTATATTTTCTTAAGACATCATTCATCAATTGTTCACAGGGTGAATGTGGAAATTAATCATTTCAGATGATATCACCTGGCCCTGTAACAAATAATTTTCATGACTGTGATGGTTTCAAAACTAACTAAACTTATTTTCTAATTCTTCACACCTTTTCTATCTGGAATGGTCCAACCCAAAATACTCTTATAACACAGTATGAAGTTAAGATAATGCATCAACGCTTGTGTAAAAACAGAAAAGCAAAGTGGCAACTCGGTATAAAGCCTCATACATCATATCTCCACATGACAGTGTGCTTTAACTCTGCAACCACAAACAAGCACTGAGTGTATCCACATGTAATGCATCTAAGCATATTGTTCTATTACAGACAGTAGCCAAAGGATAAGGGCTCTGCACTGAACTGGAATCAAACTTTGAGCATATGATACTTAGTGTGATATTACATGATTGCTTTGAAAAAAATTTGCTTTTGAAATAAAAAATATCGTAACTGATGAATCATGTGTAGCACTGCACATGAAAACACAACTAAGTAATCAGCCCTGTCACCAGAAGAAAATGCTGGCATTGTAAAGTTCTGAAAACTACAAATACATTCAATTTGCACGTTTCACACGTATCATATTAACATTTCTAAAGTGACACAGTATATAGCTGCAGACAGTGCAGACTGCTGTTTGAGACCAACAAACAACAAACACAGTAGTGATTTACCAAGTAACTGCTGTGTTTCCAGTGGATTTTAGGCATGGAAAGCAGATGTTTTTTGCATACACATAGCTGCATTTGTTGCCGTGATAGTGGCAATAAAAGCATGTTGTTTTTAAAAGAGACATCGCTGTGTTTCCTGCCGGGATGGTCCTGCACTGAGTCAGGTAACCACGGGTAACCTCTTTACTCCATTGTCATATTCCTCACCAACATGGAGGACTCCAGCCATCAAACTTTTCCTGAGGATGAGGTGGCAGCCAATATCGAGTTCAAGACACACAAGGAGGATCCTTTTGTGGTTTTATAGTCGTGGAAGGAGCATGCTAAAATGTTTCCTAACCTGGCAGCGACTGCACGGAACGTTTGTGCCATACCGGCATCTAGCGCAGCCAGTCAAAGAGACTTCACCTCCACTGGATTTGTGATTCAAGAACAGAGAACTCATCTTAATGTGAGTGATTGTAGCCTGTGTGTGTTTAATCACGGGTGCGGGCAGGAGCTGCTTTGTCATAGACATAATGAAGGGTGACGGGTGGGGTCTGGTACTGAGCTTTGCCAGTATGGGCGGGTATGGGTTTTCAAAAACGGACATGAGCAGCACTCTGACAAAAACTGTGGTTGTTTTCGCTAGAAAATCTCTGCTTTTCCTGCCACAATAGCGGCACCAAAAGCAATTGTTCTTTTACAGACATCGCTGCTTTTCCGACAAAAAATAAAGCTGGTTTTTCGCCAAGACACTATTGCATTTCCTGCCAGGATTGTGCCCCCAAAACTGGGTATTTTAAGCCAAAACATGATCTTTTACTAACCGTAACCAAGTGGTCTTTGTGCCCAAACCTGACCACATGGTAACCACAGCATTGTCCAGTGCCTACATGTTTGTTGTTAAGGCAAAACTTTACTCGTGATGAGCTACTTTGCACCAGTAACAGCCTAAAAAATCAGCACATGAACACACTGCTAAATCCTTTATAGCACCATGTGTTGCATAAAACAGCAATGTTTATTGAGTTCATTGTGATATACACAAAGAGCACCCACTCACAGGGACTCAGCAGTGACACATGGGCTTCAAGTCTCCCCACTCCGGCACGATTCCAGACTGCACTTTTTTCAAACAGTTGTTTTTTCTGCCCGTCGCTAATTTCGCTTTCATTACGTGCTGTAAAGCAGAGACAGACAGCAAAAGACAGATGGGAGAAGATGTAACGGTCACAAGGTGGATTTGAACAGATGAGGCTGGGGGCTTCAGCCTGCTACAGCACACCTGGACCACTAAGACAGCAATCACAACCAACCACTACTATGAATGTAATGACAAGCTTAAAGACTGGTCTGGCTACACAGACATGTTTATTCATATTTTTTAATCTGTTCTACAGCAGGAAAACGTGGAGACACATTTGTATTCTGGAGTCCAATCTGGCTTTACACATAGAGTAAGAGACACGAAGAGACTTTTTCTTCCTCTTAATGTAATTCCACATTCATATTATTTCTTGTGGTCTGGTAATGGAGATTGAATAGAAATATGAGACAGGCAAAGCCTCCCTGTGCTCCCTCCCTCCCTCCTTCAACATTTCAGTCCACTAGCATTAATTTAATGCTTCATCTATCTAATATTGTAATCCTATAAAATTTTCTGCTATTGTAATTTTGCCCATCACCACCTCTGAGTCATGAAGCGCAGACCCACGAGTCTATATTCCCACAGACTCAAACTCCATCAGACTCTTTTTTTCTCTTTTATACGGCTGCAAACTTTATGTGAATGTGTGTGTGTGTGTGTGTGTGTGTGTGTGTGTGTGTGTGTGCGCGGGTGAAAAGAGCAGGCAGGTTGAGGCTCGGCGTGTTGTGAATGATGCCTGATTCAATCCCCAGAGACGTAAAGGGTGCAGTCTTATGTGCACAACTGCACAGACAGCGAGTGCACACATAAACATACAACACTTTCTCTGGCAGTGCTTCCTGTCCCTCGGGAAGTGGCTACATGAGAATAAGTGAGAGTGAATGTTTGTGTGCAACTGTGTGTGGATGCTGGGAGGTTAAGGCTGACATGGAGATAGTCGACAGAAACCAAGCCAGAGCACAAACCGAGGACTGGTTCAGGTAGGACAGGGTGCAGTGGCAAATTACTATATCAGAGCTAGACACTCCTGGTTTTCCAGCTGGATGAATTAACTGGAATCTGTCTCTTTTATATGGAAAATAGGCCGCAAATTACCACCTGAGATGAGCTTTGAGCCAGTGAGCCAGGATGCAGCCTCCCGACTTTTAATATGCATTAGATAACCTGATTTTGACATTTTATTAATAGAGAAACTGTCAGCACAGGGATACAGAATCCTTTATTTAATCATGGTTACATTACTATGCTGATTGTGTATCAAATGAAAAAAACGACACAATAATCTAATTTTTATGACAACAGCGTATTAATGTACGTCGGAGAGAACGAAGCTATTATTGTGGCCTGTGTATATGCTGCCACTGGGTTTGTACGCGCCTGTGCCGTCCTTGAGGGAATCGATTGCATGACATTGATATGCCTTTAGCATAAATAGAGACACACAACAACTAGAGGCAAACGCTCAACTGTGGAAACTTATACCTCTCTGCTAATTTAAATCAATGACGGTTGAGTTAATGAACAAGTGGCGAAAACATCTCAAATATGTGAGTGACTTGATCCCCCTGAGGATCAAATAATATAACACGCATTTAATGCAACACATTTTCTTATAAGCCTCTCTACAATTTCAGAAATGTACATCACTTTACTGACAACCCAGAACAACAGTCTAGCTCATTAAGCATTTATCGAACTGCTCTCTGAGGCAGCAATGAACTCCTTACGTCGAGGCGCAACAGCAGAAAATGACATAATGCTAATAAAGTAATTGGAAAATTAGCTTGCGGTAACAATGCCCAAAACAAACTCTGCAAGGATAAACAGTGAGTGACAGCTTTATTATAAGTAGAGATGAAACAGAATGAAAATCTCATCGTGATTATAGTGACGAAAATTATCGAAGTCACCAGTATAGTCATGCTACAGTTAAAGGTCCAGTGTGTTGGATTTAGGGGGTTCTGTTGGTAGCAATGAAATATAATAATCATACTCACGTTTTCATTAGTGTCTAATCACCTGAAACTAAGAATCATTGTGTTATCGTTAGCTTAGAATGAGCTATTTATATCTACAAACTGAGCAGATCTTCTTCCATGGAGTTCGCCATGTTTTTCCACAGTAGCCCAGAATGGACAAACCAAACACTGTTTTTTTGAGTCTTTTTATTCCACAAAGGAACCAGTTCAAATTGTCTGATCAATTGGAATTATATACCTTTGATCATATCCATTCCTTTTATGTCTTTGACAGTTGCGCATTCCAAAACAATGACGTCAAACTCATGCATCTACACCGCTGGAAACTCATGGTGAAGATGAAGAAACTGTCCAAAGTGTGGGCTCATTTCCTGAACAAAGATGACCAGTCTGCTGCTTGTAATGTCAGTAAAATTCTAATTTCAAGTAAGGCTGGAAACACCAGCAGTATGCTGAAACATCTCTCTACACATAAATCATTTAAGTGTGAATTACTTTCTGTCCATATTGATTAATTAGTATTACCAAACCACTCAGTTAATGTACAGTATTTTGGAAAGCCAGTCTGATGTTAGCACCACTCACCACAGTAGAGCCAGGATCTCTAGCTGGCAGATTCGGCCCAATTCTTAAATTGTCCTTCAATTTACTGTGTAAAACTAATTACATTAGCGAAAAACAAACATTATATTGATTATATTTCATCAATCATGTATGATAATATCCAACCTTTTCCTAAAAGTTTTACAAAGTATGCGATGCACGCAATAGAAATAGTTGAAAATCATCTAATCAATCATTGCTGCACTTACGGAAGCAACCTGCGGCTGGTTTTGTGCCAACAACAAAATAAAACATAATTTCATACTTCAAAAGAGAAAAGGACAAGACTTCAAACAGATCTGGGGAATGATGTCTATGGGTTTACTTTGGTGTGAGACTGCAGTTGAGTGATAACTTAAGGCTTTCAAGAAAACAAAACATTACTTGGACGTCATTCCCCCAGAAGGACACAGAATTAAAGAATTTATTTATCCATCTATCTAGAGTCTGTTAATGGACAGTGCTCCTGCGCTGCCAAAGTAAGTGGCAGGTTGAAAAAAGACCACAGACACCGTTTTGGCACAAATAAATGTTTGCTACCTAACGTTTCCACCTGCTGTTCTCTGGGATTTCAACCGAGCGCTGTGATTTGCTTATCCATTCTGGTATTAGGAGGTAACCAAAAGTAAAACTTTCAGTTGGTTCAGGAGAAGGTTTTGGTTTCCGTCTGTTATTGCGAGCACAAACGGCTGCACAGTTAAAGCTGAATGATGTTTTTACACTGCACACCACCTGTGGTACTGCCCACTGCTACAAGGCTGCGTGACAGCCTTTTGGAGGCACTGAAAAGTTTCTTCACAATGTGATAACTTCAGCATCCTCGCTACGGAGATGACACTTGGTGGAATCTCAGGATTCTACAATAACAAAAGCAACTAATTCCATCAGTGGGTAAAGCTTTCTGTGCTGACTCAGCGGTCACTGCACAGTTTCACACCTCAAACAACAACACTGTTTGCCCGGGTTCAGACCTTTGAGTCCGCCCACTCCACTGAGATCGAGTCGACTGATTCTTCTGGCATCATGAAATGAAACAGTGGTTTCCTGGTTAAAATAAAAAAACAACCAATCAGCGCCACAGGCAGGTGTAATGCTGTTGTCAAGCTGCTGTCAAGCTGTTGTCATGCAGTGCGCTGGAAGCAATGAGGAGTAACAACAACATGGCAAGCACTATGGTCAAAATAGACCCCTCTACCAAAGCTGTTGTAGATCTGCGTGTCTTCTCAATGGCGCCGGACATTATACTGCCACTAAAACCCTGGCAAAACAGGTTATGTTGGCATGGCTACACATTAGTGTGGACTTAAAATGACGTTATGTTACAGATACTGGTCTCTAGTGACTGGTTAGGGAAAATTTAATCTCTCTCTTCCCCACAGAATTAAGGTTGATTTATACTCCCTTTACAAATGAAAATATATATGTCTGTGTCAAACGTTGTAAACATCCCTGCCCTCATACTTCCACGTGTCCTTTATGTTAGCATGGATACAGCCAACAGATGGCACTAGAGGGCAGAGTCAAAAGTTTCAGACCACAGCAAATTAAGCGACAGTGGAGTCTTTATATTTTAACTTTTAACGGAGGCAGTGTTGTAGACAGCAGTGTTCTGTGAAGCCATTTAATACACTGTCAGATGTGGACAGGGACTTTTTTTCACCATATTACTGATTCGTTCCATTCCGCCATTTTTAAAATGTCTTCATCGTCTCCTATGGTCCAACTATGCCGCACATAATGTTGGAGTAACTTCTGTAGTGGTAGATTGTCTAATTTGACAGAAAAAAGTGAAATACATTTTCAGTGAACAGTTTGCTAATTTGTTGGGTTTCAACATTTTTGCAAATTGCCAGATATGTTAGTTAATAACCAGCGTCCAATATATACTTTGTGACAAATGGGCAGGCATTTTTATAACCAGCCAAAATTAAAAAAAAAAAACAGTGTAATTTGTGCCTTTTCAGAGCAAAGTCTAAAGCAAAATGATTTTAATATATTGAACAATTCATCACCAAAGCCTCAGCATGTGAAAAAGTTCCCTCAGGTAAGCACAGAAGCAGTTTATGTCTAGGGCTTTTATTGTGAAAAGTTCAAAGGGAAGAAGTGAAGTTTTCCCCGTTAAAGGGTTTTTTTTGGGGAGTTTTTCCTTATCCGCTGCGAGGGTCATAAGGACAGAGGGATGTCGTATGCTGTAAAGCCCTGTGAGGCAAATTGTGATTTGTGATATTGGGCTTTATAAATAAAATTGATTGATTGATTGAAGTTAATGCCAAAGCTGATGCCACATACAGTGGACAGTGCAGCAAAACTAGGTTTACTCGAGGTGGTCAGTTCTGCAGTACAATTTAGACGCCCATGCACGTGTATGTGTGTGTGACACAGCCAGCACTAGAGTAGCCTTTGAGAAGCAGAGTAGTGCAGCCCTAAATGACAACAGAACACAGCAGAGACTCTCAGCAGAGTTTTGATAACATTAGTGATGCACGATATTGGATTTTTTTGCCGATACGCAACGACTCATTTGGCTGATAACCGATACTGATATCGATATATATCCACCACCATTGTGCAAAGTAAGAAAAAGCATGTTGGCCGATTCTAATTCGCTTTAAAGCCAATATCGGCCAATAATGATGACATGCCGATATTATCGCACATCCCTAGATAACATGACTATTTTGGTACAAACATTTACCCGCCAGCGTGGCAGATAGCCTTCTGAGATTTAGTCGCCCGATGCAAAATCTACCTGCATTTGGCACTTGGCGGGTGGTAATTTCAAACCCTGTTAACAACATTCCCTCATTATGTTGCAACAAAACCATAATCTGCTCTGCATTACGTTTCCCTCAAAACATATTTGCTCTTTCAAAATAGCTGTATATATATATATATATATATATATATATATATATATATATATATATATAATATATATATATATATATATATATATATATATATTTGTGTAGTTTCTAGGAGACAGGGCTCGCTGACTCAAATGAACCGGACTGATGCAAGTTGAAAGCACAACAGCACGTCTGTGTAACCCCCAAATTCCACCAGATGCGTGTTGGTTGCGTCTGCCGATACATTTCAATTCCAGTCAATGTGTGTGTTTCCACCGGCTGTGGCTGTGCTGCGTTCCGGCTCCGTCACAGCTGCAGCGCTCCGGAGCCCTCCGCAACAGATACGCAGGACTTCCATTTTTGCCGGATGCCGGAGCACAACGCAGCAATTCAGCACAGAGCAGATCGTGCGTGGCAGGAAGTCGTGCACAGAAACAAAATAAAACATCTGGTTAATTTTCAAAATAAAATACACAGTGTTCACGGCGGATCATATTTCCCTGCACTACACCTTGAAAACATCATAATGGGCAGAGGCAGGCCTGAAGTCAACAGGTCAGAGGTTTCCAGACGTCATTTCACCCCGCTGACACCATGGACGAGGAGATGTTAATCATGGAGGTGCACCGAGATGTCTTCCTACTACTCTGGTTTTGTGGTTCTGTTTATAGAAACTACATCTTCTTATATCGTGCAATTATGCGTGAATTCGCGAGATCTCATGGGTCCTCGTGACTCCCGCTGTCCGGCGGAGCTGCACCGCTCCGCACAGCAAACGCAGCCGGTGGGTGTTGACGGACGGCGGAGCACGCAGCGGATAACCAGCGCAGCCATTCTGCAACGGACACGCATCCAGTGGAATTCCGGCGTAATACTGTAGCCGCCCGCCAAAACAGAAAGTTACCCGCTGAAACATTGATATGAACACTGATACTAGTAGCTTCTAGCCTAGTTTTACAAACCAGGTCTTTTCTGCCTCAATGTTGCAGAAGAACTTGGGGTCGGGCTTAGGAATCCTGTATCTCTTGAAAATAAAGCAATATACCTTAAAAAGTCCGCCCAGCCCTATATGTTCAGCCTGAACCAAACTAAAGAGGTTATGAAAAACCATTTTCACTCCAACAAATACAGTATCTGACTCTATTTCCCCGATGTGCTTCCTGTCTGAGTTTTGTATACTGAGTGAAACAGGATTATCCTGTGGTGTTACATTGTGAAATTCACAGGTGAGTGTTCCTTGATAATCACGCAAATTAAGAAAATTATGTTGAGGATTGAGAATCACATAGTGTGAGATGACTAACTAATCTCTCTGGACGTGCAGGCACATGCTGATGCGTCTGTCTCACACACACACACACACACACACACACACACACACACACACACACACAGGTGTACACTAGTACACACCCACCTAAACACACAGGCTTTCTTCATATGAGTGGTTTCACAGCTGGAAAAAAAAAAGAGCAAATTGACCGCCCTGAACATAAGACGGGTTATTATGTTGAGGCTGAGGAAAGTTCATCCTTCCAATGTTATTTATTCACTTGTTCAGAGATCACAGAGAAGGAGAGATAAGAGAGTGTGTTGCAAAGTTGTTTTCGCACTCCTTCTGCAGAAAAGTTATTCTTTACAGCCAGTTGTTTCGTCGTTAAATATTCTATGAAATCAGCTTGTGTGCATTCAATTGCAACAACAAATGTGATTAGGATTCAGGTACTCTCTCTCTGCTCCTGCCACACACACACACACACACACACACACACACACACAAACTCACTCTACCATGCAGACAGCCCTTGCTCTCTCCTTGTTTCCAATTCAAATGGAAATTGTGTGGCAAGTCAGCGCCAGAAGAAGAGGCTTCATTAATGCTTGGGGTTGATGACACTCTCTGATATCAATAATCAATCATGAAACTCCATGCTATGATCTAGTCAGTTAAGCACTGGTACAAATCAATACAATGATGAAGCTGCATGTCCCTCGGGCACACCCTACTGCTTAGTCTGCTCTGTGGAGACTTTCTTCAGCTGGACATAAATCCCACTGTGCTGGACGCTCCCCAGCTGGTCATTTCCTGAAAACGACTTCCACGTCTTACTTCAGTTGCTGCTGCAGCGTGTAGCCGTTTTTGGCTCAGAACACAACTGCAAGTTTCCGCAGTGTCCTACAACGTTCTCAGCATGACAAACAATAGCCTGTTCAAAATAAAACCCCTGATAGAGGATAAATATGGAGGCGATAGACGATATACTGTAATGTTGCGAGTCTACAGTTCACATTTAGTTCAGCTGCGGCTTTAGGCTGTCACACCATATTTCACACTTTTTTCCTACCACTGTACGCTACTTAAAAGTCTGCTCGAGTGTTTACATGCACACAGCTGGTTTATGCTCTTGTTGACTCCTTGCATATATTACAAAGCACAGGCAGAAGTGCATTTGTCCTACAGATGTGACCCCTATTTGAATCTACGAAGTTTCAAAAAGTGAACAGTGATGGCAGGACCTTTGTTTACATAATGAAATGCCTCTGGCTGTTAAGACAGAACCAACAGGTCAAAACTGCCATTCAATTAAAACCTCGAATTGCAGAGATGTTTGCATGTAGGTAGCTTTCTGAATAATGCATTTGTTGTGCGTTCGTGTGAGTGTGATGTTGCTCAGGGCACACACACTGCTGTATGTAAGCAGTGAGTGTGTGTATGTGTGTGCACAAGGTCATTAGTTTCACAGTGGTCCAGCTGTGTGATCTGGCTCAGGAATACACAGATCGGGTTTGACCTTGATGTTTAGCAGGCGGCGGGGGTTTGTGCGTGTGTGTTTACATGTTTTACATGTTTGTGAGTGGTTCTCTACAGGAGAGAGCAGGTGAATGGGAGTGCGTGGAAATGTGTCTGTTTCCCCCCTGAACATATCTGACATACATTTTTGTACATCCAGAGTCTGACTTTGTGTACAACCAAGCAATCAGCAGGAGAGAATACACACTTACACACATGCTGCAGTGTTTCCCCTCTATGTTTTCAACAGCAGCGCAGTGGCACTGCTACAAGATGTACTCTTCTATAAAAAATCTCCTCAAACACAATAAACTGCAGCGTTTGACCTAGTAACCTTTGGCAATGGCAGGCTGAATAATAGTAGTAACTGGATGTAACTCCAGTTTTATGAGCACAAGAACCAAGCCCCCAGGAAAAGCACCAAGCTTTTAAGTGGCCAAACAGTGGAATTACAACTTCCAGGTCCGTCACATGATGTCATTGGGCCAAAAAAGACATTTTCCCATCGACTTACACAGTGAAGGAGACGTCTGTTAATCAGTGGATACATTTTTTTGAGAGACACAATCCCGCAAAAAGACAGAAGAAAGCGAGAGGTCCGCGGTCGTTTCTAAATTAATGTTATAGATAATTGTTTTATGTGTTTTAATGTGTAGGCATGTAAATGTTTTCAAAGACGTTTATGTTGAAATAAAAAATACCTACAAGTAGTTATGTTTCCTTGTATTAATACACATACAAGTATGTTTCCTTGTATTAGTTTGCCCTCCTGTGGACATAAAGCAAAAAAAAAAAATTTCGAATGGTTCGAACCTATGAGTTATTTTTAGAAGGAATATTCAAACGTCATTTTTGAGCAATTTTGACAGCCCTACTAAGCAACTTTCATAGTAATTAACGGGGCCTCACCTCTGACGCTGCATCCAGTTCTCCTTATACATCCATGTCAGGGACTGTAAGAAGAAAAAGAGGGTTAGTGAGACGCGCCTGGGTGTGCGAGAGCTGTAACCAAATGATCGTGGACAATACAGACAATTCATACACCAGACATTTATAACGCAGATCTATCAATGTGCATTCAACCTGCACTGGACCTGTTCAGATAAGTCAGCTGTGAGCAGAGACTCCAGTGTGCACTGTAGTTAATACACTTGACTGATTAACTAAAGAGGAATTGACCTATGGCTAAGCCCCGCCCTCAAATGTGATGATCCAATCACAGTGCGTATAGCCATTCCCATACACTGGGACATTCTCTGCCTGGACGTCCATTGAAATGCATTACAGAAAGTCAGTTTGTTCGGTTTTATGAGCTTTTTCTGAGATTTGAAGTTTAAAAATGGTCAAACGGTGTGCATGGGGTACATGCAACTCTGACACAAGGTATCCTGAGAGGCTGGGCGACCAGGTGTATTTTTACACTTTAAACCACATCTCAACCGAGAAAAGTGTCTCCTTTGGATAAAGTTGTGTGGTAACGTTAGACCACAACATCAACTCAACGTGAATAAGATTAACAATGATGTCTACATCTGTTCTAAGGTAAGTCAACATTGTGTTTGAGGCAACATATTGTCACTTTGCTGGAAAGAAATATAAAGTTATCTTTAACATCTCTAGCTAACGTTAGCTAAAGTTAGCCTAACGTTAGCTCCTAGCTGCGTTGTTCATCATGTCACCTTGTTTGCTGGGAGTTCATTAGCCTATTTTGTTCTAGTTTTGTACTTTGGTGATCGTACATCATTGTTAGCTGTTGTCCAAAGGGCTCTAGTTAAGCTAACGTTAACTTCTGGAGCTTAGCTTCATTAACTTATCTGTAATGGCAGAGATAACAAAGGTTGGCAAACGTTATGCTGAATGATTCAGTGTAAATACTGTAGCACCAAACTAACGGAGAGACACTCTTGGTAAAGATGGTAAAAAGGCCGTTATCCTTTTCTCATATTCTGAGCCAAAAACCTTAACTTCAGTGGCACTTTAACTTGTTGTCTTTGATGGTGACGGCAACCAGATGCGGTTCACAAGCATACACTGTGACCTGTAAATTTTGGCTTGTAATTTAAGCTTTTCATCGACCTTCTCAACAATAAAATGATGAATATATCCCTCCAATGCGTAGTTTAGGCCCTTTTGGTTACTTCTCAATGACATCTGATCATTATGTCCCCAAAAATCATCAGTTGCCTCCTGTGAAATGCCGTGTACTGTGACACCTGCCATAGCGCCGCTCACTGAATGTTGATAGTTTGTCTGAGTGAGTGGAGGGGGGCGTGGCTTAGCCATAGGTCAATTGTATAGGAAACAAGCACTAACTTTCATTTGGGGAAGAACTTTACAGCAGCAATAAACATCTTTACAGCCTGATACAAAAAATGGTTTTGGTCTTCATGACTAAATTTCCATTCATGACAGCTGTACGGGTGGGTGAATTTTTATACAACTCACTTGTTTCAGTTTTGTTAAGGAAGAAAGTTGTGCATAAGTAAGGCCGTGGACGCTCCTCTAAAGCTTCACCTTCTCGTCTAAATATGGTCAGTTAGGGGCACCTCTGGCTCCAAAAATCAAAGATGGCAATGGCCAAAGTGCTGAACTTGAGGCTTCAAAACAGGAGTCCACAAACCAATCAATGAGGTCATAGTGGCTTTGTCCATTGTCTTTATACAGTCTCTAAGAGTAACACTGGACTTAATGAAAAAAAAAAAAAAAAAACCTCAGAGTTTTGTGCACGATAAAGTTTGCACCACAAGTAAGCTACGAATGGATATAGGACGAATACAAAATGAAAACAGACAATAAGAAAGCAAACCCTATTTTCCACCAAAAACCTTGTGTGCTATACATATAGCCTATGTAAGTAAGAAAGGGAAACCGCTAAAGTTGTAACACTAAGGGTGTAAATGTGACCTACACCACTGAGGCTTCCCGTTTATCAACACTGCCATCTTTTTATGCATAATTGATTCGACAAGATTTGATCTGATTCAGTGTTATTTGTATTATGTTATATGTTCAATAACTGTGTTCTTTGACTGTCTTGAAGCATCTTATGAAACATAATTCAACATCTACAACTGTATACAAATATGTCTAAAGCCCTTCACGTGTTTTCAACGCTGACAAATATCTTCTGGCTGCACAAAATAAAACTTGGGCAGTTCAGCACCACTGCTGGAAAAAAAATCCATTCTTTACAATATCTAAAAAATAAACTTCACAACAGGGAACGTGGACCCAGTTGCAGAGTAAGATTAGGCAGCCGATTCTTAATCCCAAGCATGAATCTTCATTTAGTCCAGTTCCACCCTAAAATCCAGGGGCTCATCACTGCCTCTGCTGCCTATCAGAGCTCTGTTGCCATGGCAGCGACTCTGAGCTCTTCAGCTCTTTAGCTCAGTGATAGAAGTAGTGAGCTCATGTAAACACTAGCAACGGCACATGGTTCATTTCCTTTTGTTTGGTAATATTTTTATGTTGTATATTACGTGTAATTCTAAAGCATGATCTTACAACAGACACTTACTCATAAAGGGAAAGGTACCATAGAAATATATTAGACAACAGGACAGTGAGCTGTTTGCTGTCGTCATTTGACTACTTCAGAAGGAAAATGTAAATTGTTGTTAGTTGTTACGGTGACACCACATTTCAGTGAGGCCGTAAAGTGTGCAACATTCACTAGTTTGAAAAAACAGAAAAACATCAACTGTACACCAAACATTTCCCTCTTTCACTGAACTAAGACTAACGTTAGCTTAATTGCCTTGTTAACTCATCATTAAACTGGTTAACATCAGGGTGGCCACATATCATTTTTCTTCAGCAGAAAGGCAGTGGCATAAAAAAAGCACTCACAGCGTTTTATTTAATGACATGCTGCGTATGGGTTTCAGAATCAGAATCAGAAAAGCTTTATTGTCTGTTGTGACAGAAAATCGTCTTAGACGTTGCTCATACAACAAAGAAAACAACACAACATGACACAACACAGAAACACACAATTCCTAAAAACCTAGTGAGATAACAGAATACTGAAGCATAAATAATTTATACAGAGTTTAAGAAAAACTCTAAAATGTGCAATGTGGTAAAGTGCATGTGCTGGGGGTCATTTTTGAGCTATTGTTTGTTTAAAATGTTTATGGCAGTGGGGATAAAAGAGTTGCGTGTTTTTCTTGGACAGGGGGACTTTATAGCGGCGACCTGATGGTAGGAGCTGGAAGGACTTGTGCAGGGGGTGAGTGGGATCTGCTGTGATGAGGTTGGCTTTCCGTGTGACTGCTTGGGTATGAAGTTCTGATAGTGGAGTCTGAGTTTTGCCAGTTATTTGACTTGCTTGGTTGATGATCCGGGAAAGCTTTGTTTCTATGACAACAATATCTTGACCTCAACATTAGCTAGGTAGCTAATGTAAAGCTATATTAACAATCAATCAATCAAACTTTATTTGTATAGCACTTTTCATACATTAAAAATGCAGCACAAAGTGCTTCACAGAATAAAAACAAACAAAAATAATACATACATATTGAAAACCCGCCCCTCCCACCCCCACATATAAACACAGAGACACACACACACACACACACACACACACACAGTCAATATAGTCAATAACATAGTTGGGCACTGAGGAACCAGGTGAGGAAAGAACCACCTATGGGGAGCCATCCACACTGAGACGCGCTACAGTCGACAGCAACAGGGAGCGCCGCCACAGAGACCACCCCGACCAGACAAACCAGGGTGGACTCCACACATGGTGTGGAGATTAGGAAAAATTAAAGAGTTAAAGATTAAAATAATATTAAGAATATTAATAATAATAAATAAATAAATTAATTAAGATTTAGAGACTAAAATGCATAGAGATTTAAAAATAAATAATTTAAAAGCATTAGAAAGTAAAAAGAACATATAATAGAAGAATTAAAAGAGTAAAAGAAATCAGTTAAAAGCTTAATTAAAAAGGTGAGTCTTGAGCCTCCTTTTAAAAACATCAACAGTCTCTGCAGTCCTGATGCTCTCTGGCAGGCTGTTCCATAAGTGAGGGCCATAATGGCTGAACAGAGGGTTGACTTGACAGATGACAACAAGCAACACGCACTAAAGCACAAGAGACTTGGCCGGCCGAACAAATAACTTTTGGTTTATCCCTCCGCTAACTTGAATGGGGCTGAAATTGTTTAATTGTGCAGCTTTTCCAGATTTTGAAATGTTATCGGACTGAATGGATCAAATCCCGCTAGTGAAATGAGAGTTTGTGCAGGGGTTGCTGAGCCGGTTTAAGTCATGTAAAATTAGAATCCTGCTTTTCTATTTGTATCAAGCATCAGATAAGTTGTTTGAGTTACTTTGCCTTACTTGATTTTGCTTGAGTTGATGCAGCTGCGTTATGTCAACAGCTAACTTACAGTAAATAAATTTGCCATTATGTTACATTACGTGGAAGCTTATCCGCTGGAGATAACAAAATTCCATGACTTTTCCAGATTTTTCATGTCCGTGGGAACCCTGATTTACAGACATCTCTTTCCCAGTGTAAGTCTATAGTACTATTCGGACGGGATTAGTTTTACACAGGGATGTAGACTAATGTCAGTTTACCACAGGATGTCTGTAATATAAATGTCTGATTCGCACGGGACAAGAAATCTCCATAATTCTACCAGAGATGGGAGTGGTAACTGGGTTTGCACCCTGGCATCACCTCCCTGTCGGCATATGCGTGCTACGTTACTTCCTGTGAGCATCAGCTGAAGGATAATAACAATTAATGATTAGCCCAATATATAAAATAAAGAAATATTGCCCATTATCAGGATTGTGCGTACACAACAATTAGCAATATGGATTTATATTAGGCCCACGTAACACAATCAGAAGTCTCATGGCTCTGAAAAGTGCTTTCTTCTCCACCTGTTTGATTGGTCTCCCACGTAGGGCTATGCGATGTCCACTATCACGACTGCTGACAACACCGAATGCTTCTTCAAGCGCCTCCATCATCGAAATGCGGAAAACTAGTTGTAAATGCAGAAAAATGGTTGTAAACAGAACGTGACGAAATATTTACATACATTTTTACAGAGGATCGCATTCGCACGGGATTACCCGAGATATTTTCTCTGGACTGTTACAGAAGGTAAAAGTCCACGTAATTTTTACTGACATTATCCATAATGATTACAGACATGGCGCGTTCAGACGGGACTAAAATCCCTGGTAATAATTACTTTACCCCACGTCTACACGTTAAACTAATCCCGTCCGAATAGGGCTTATGACAAAATCTCCTTTTGGGCCAAATGGCATCACGGACACAGAAGTTGTAGATGTATGGTTTGGCCACTTAATAGCTTCCAAGTCCAGCACACTTCAGGTAAGGGGCCTGGATCCATCCACTGCAATGGTAACAGTATGCATAAAAATGGCCGCGACTGTGATCATCCTGTAATGTTGATTTGAATGTCCTTTCTATTTCTATGCTCATAACTTTTACACGGCAACAGTGAGCCAACGCCTCTGCTTTTCCTTCCTTGATAAACTACACAACTTGTGTACAAGACTTTCTGCAATGTAGGAATTTCACTTCCTCAAAGGTTCCATATCAGATAGCAGACAACCTCGAGACCTCCTAAATGCATCTTAAACCTTTTGTTAGCATCGTTCTATACACTCCATGGTGCCACTTTGTGTGTCAGGTGCTACACTGCAACAGAAATTTGTCCTCGCCTTGGCGCACACAACAAAATAAAAGAGCTAAATGTTGGTGCCTGTGCTGTATGTTGAGTCACAACATACTCAGCCCTTTGTTGTATAGACTGAAGGCTAAACCACAGTTGAATATGTTCTCAAAGAACCAAGGTTTTCTTGCTAACCATAGTGCATCACAAAAAGCCTTTGCATCCCTTAACAGAGAAATAAGCCCTGTCCTTGGATGTTTTGTAGCTTGACTGGGGGTCAGCGTGACCGTGTACAAATGCTTTTATTCAATGTCTTTGATGCAAATAAAATGTTCTATTGTTCCTTAAGATTTTTACTTAATGAGCAGTTAACCATGTCACAGTGGAGTCAGGTACAGCACTTTCTCTCTGGCTGAATTTGGAGAGCAGCAGAGGATAGGTAAGCAATCATCCCCTTAAGTGCTAATCAGGACTCCACTGATTTACAGTGTGACTCAATATGCTCCGCTCGCCACTCAATCAAGCAAACTCCACACAATACAGTACAGCAACCACTCGGTCCCTCCATTAGTTCAACAAGAGCTATTCATTAATTTATTTATCAGGGCGCTCACAGGAGCAAGGCCATGGAGATACAGCGGAGGGAGCTTTCTAATCAAGCCCCAGCTCCCAACTGGCTGACTGATGTGCAGCGACGCGTGTTTGTTTATCCAGGGCGCAGCTGCCAGAGGGCAAGGTGACGAGGGAATTTCTCTCTCTCCCTGTTACTTTCTCCCTGCACATTGAGAACAGTTCAACGAGGGGAGGAAAAAAAAAAGGCAAGGAGGATCTTGAACTTTTTCTAACGAGATCTAAAGCACTGGGTGTAATTAGAAGCTGTCTGGAATGAGGACAATTAAGTGCGGTTTTGGTGTCCCCCAGGGTTCTCTCAATGGGCCGAATTAGAAAACGGGTGCAAAAAGATTGATGAGTTCAATGTTTTCCAAATGAGCAGCCTTATACACATAATTACACCATGGAAATGAATGGATCATCATGATACAAACTCAAGCGAGGGTATGCTAATTGCTCATCAAATGGGAAGGCTGTGGTGTCAGCTACACAACTGCAGTATTCACAGTAAAACCAAGAGCTGGGGAGGGGGCTCTGCTGCTCAGATTAATGTGATCCATCTTCCTTTTGTCTATGTTCATTATTCTATATTCACACTGTAACCCCAGTTATCTAGTCCTGCACTCCATGCCAGTCAGACGCACAAGGACATTGCAGCACTTCTTACAGATCTGCCATTAAACTCTGCTTCACTGTAATACAGGATTCTTCAATCAACCCTCCCCGGCATGTGGTGGATGGTGGAGAAAATTTAAATTATACATCAGTGTAATTTTTCCGTGTGTGGCCACTTTCCTGAAAGATGCAAAACATTAAGCAGATTCGGTGCCAATATTTTGATGCATCTCACTCCGGCTTGCAGAGCTCACACTCAGTTTAACTTTCCCCAGGGTTTGCAGTGACACGGTCAGACGCTGCAGAGTAGGACATTTTGTCACTGACTCGACATCAGTAAGTAATATTCAGTGGAGTGATCTTGGGGATAATGACACGACTAATTTGAATAAATCCCTGCTCAATGGTATGGGGTTATAATTATCATCAGAGGTTATAGGACTTTAGAAACAGCTGCCAGAGCGGCTGTTAAGTTGATGGAAGGAGTCCAAATGAAACTTGGTTTAAAACACGAGGACATTAGACCTTTGATCATAACACTCTGATTTTCATTTTCAATATCCACACGTTTTTTTCTCTTCTTTATTTCTCTGCGTAGCTTACACTGGGAAATATATTCAGCATCACCCCACTGTGATCCTCACATGACCCTGTGAAACATATATGAGGAATGGCATTTCATTTTCTGAAATTGCATCCCTTAAAAACTTTTTTTGGTATGTGAATTCAGAACAAATCTTCTAAATGACCCATCAGTAAAGCCATCGGTGTGCCGTAGGTATTATCAACCACCGCAGAGTCCACCCAACTAATTTTCTCTGCCCATCGGACCTTTGATATCCTCGTACTAAGCCCGAGGTGTCAGTGTTACAGGGGACATGTTGGCAATGGTCTACTTATCAAATCCCCAGGAATGGATGGCAAATCCCTTTTTCCCTGACCTTATCTGATATCTGTCCTGCAAGCCTTTCAGCACACTCATCCTGCATTGCATTAGACCATATAGCCTTCGGCTTACTGGGCTGCCGTGTATCCTTCGCCGCTTCCTCCCACATCCCCACATGAATAAGTGAGTGTCCAGGAAGGGTTGTCTAGATCTCTTTAGATTTCCTCTGGGATGCCCCGTCTTGCCTTGTGGAGCAGTCCATTTAGGGTTGCTCGCAAAGGCAGGATTCTCACTGCAGCGGATTCATATGAAAAAGTTCATGCAGATTCGACTACATATTTAATCAGTTTTTTTATGGTTCAAGAGACATGCCAAGACACCGAAACACATGAACTGGAGTTAAAAAGAGAGCAGCGTTCAAATTTGTGGGTTGAAGCAAAGATGATTTTAAATGTTACATCGAAAAATGGCTTCTAATGTGTTTACTGCTACCAGGGGGATGCAAGGCTGCAATTTTGGATGGGGGGGGGGGTTCAACATGTCAATAAAAAAGAAAATGACAAAGAAAAAAAAAAGCAACAACAATATTCAAAAGGCTCAATAGTCCTCAGAGGGAGTGCCCTGACATGTTTTGATGCTGCTAGCACCACAAAGGCAGGCGTTTCAAAGGGATCCATGAAAGGCCTGAGTAGAAAGACACATCTGTGAGTACACACATTAGGATGCCTCAAAACATTCCCATTCTTCTAAATTAAGGTCACAGCCTAAATCAGTGATGTTATGGATCGCTTGATATGAATATTTAGATAATGCTTTGAATGGGAGGCAGTTCTGGCGCACGTAAATATATTGACAGACACATAATGTAGCGGCAATCATGTAAAAAGCCTGGGTGCATTCAGAGCTGCCATTACTGAGCAGTTGTTAGCACAATGCCTGAGGGCAGTGAGAGGAACATGATGACAGGACAAGTACCAGCAAACATGTGTCCTCTTGTAGGCACAGTATGCAGTGAAGTCGAGTCTAAATAAGCAGTCTATAAATTGATTAGTCGATGGAGGAAATTAATTGAACATTTTAATTGATTACTTTTTAACTGTTTCAATAACAAAGTCATTTTTCAAGCAAAAATGCTAAACATTCCCTAAACCATTAGGTCATCACATTAGATATTAGAGCACAGGAAACTGAGACTGGATGAGGGTTCAATAACGTATCGATTTATCAAGGTCAGCAAAAATGACCAAGGACATCATGCCATATTGCTTAATTAGGGAATGACTTGCTACGTCCCTGTGCCTAATGTTTAATGTTTAAGTTTAAGTTTTGTTGACAACCTGAGAGTCCATTTTATTTGCTGTTTTGATTGTGTGGTTTTACTTTATATATGTTTTATTTATTTTGGATATCTTAATCATTTCTTTCACAGTCCAATTCCAGTGTCTGAATATTCTTGTTAGTATGTATTTTTACATCTTCACTGACCAGTGGATAGTAGGTCAAGAACCCCTGAGGATCATGTTCCGCCAGGACAGCTGTCATGGCGTCAGAAGTGCTAGATGGACAAGTTAGACTAATTTCAGTTGGCCCAAGGCCAAGTTAAATTTGGCAAAGCACCATTTAGGTAACAGTGTGTACCTGACACCATCATATACTGTGTCTCTCTCTGTTCACTTCATCACACATAGCTTCTGCATGTAGCCATTGTTGATCCGAGCTCATAATAAACGTGCATTAGGAAAGAACTCCATGATCGGCCTCATCCTTGCATTCTCCAGATCATCACAGAAACACCTACTCTCAATTCTTGAGGGTTAAAATTTCATTACTCTCTGAAAAGTTGTACTTGCATTATGATGCTATTACATCATAATCATATCATAAAAAGTATAACATGGTATTGAAATGACAGTAATGTTTATTGAAATTATTTCTTGGACAGTATATTGTTCAATAAACGTAGTTATTGTGACGGGCCTCAGTTTGATGTCAAATATTGTTGACCATTTAATGCAAAATGTTGCCATATTATTAACCATTTTTGGTCTATACTTTTGTCATAAATATTGCAAATAAATCTGCACACATCTAATTTTTTTCAAGACTGACTACATGGATTCTGAACTTGTACAAAATCCATGTAGTCAGTCTGTACAAACTGTACAAAAGTGAAGCCGAAATATCCCGGATACAGCCGCTGCCATAATGCACTGGTGACGTCATTTGGTCAGTCTTCGCGGTATCGAATTCCAACGATACACCCATCCCACCAATCATGAGCAACGCCATTGAGTGTGTTTACATGGACAGTTTAATTCCCTTTTCATTCGGAATGAAAGTTCCTATTAAAAGTGATCTTGTAAACACCTAATTCGGAATGAAAATAGCCAATGCGATTGAAAATTCAATCCGATTTAAGGGGCTGGAATATTCCGTTTATAATTCTGAATGAAAGAATTTCTCGCACTTGTATACCGTCCTGAGACCCGGAAGAAAAAAGGTTTTGATATTTAGATTTTTTTTTAGATAGTTTAAGTATTGTAGTTGAAAGAAACATGTTACAGCAAAAAAAAAAAAAAAATCATGAATGTTATTTATTTATTTATTTATTATCAAATGTCCCTTACAGTGGACATCGGGTCTTGCTTTGTGTAAAATTTCATTTTTTTCTAACAGATAATTTACATTTCTTTTCATTTCCTGAACATTTAAGACAGATTAATCCAATTTCTTTTCATTTCATGAGCATTTAAAACAGTTAAATGCATTCAATAAAAAATGTTCACAAAAAAAATAGTTAGATGAAGGAAACACATCTGAACACTAAAACATCATTTTAAGAAGTAACAACTCATTGTGGAGCTTTTTAAGTAAACTGCATTCTGCACACTTGATAGTCACCTAAAGCTGGGTTTAGGTCACATCACACACAGCACTTACAACAGATCAATCAATTTCAATCAATTTTATTTATAAAGCCCAATATCACAAATCACAATTTGCCTCACAGGGCTTTACAGCATACGACATCTCTCTGTCCTTAGGACCCTCGCAGCGGATAAGGAAAAACTCCCCCAAAAAAACCCTTTAACGGGAGAAAAAAAACAGTAGAAACAGATCATGCATGGTATAACAGGAAGCAGTTTTTTGTCTTTGAAACACACAAAAACATGTTACATTTGATACACTTCACAATTTCGGAAGTATGGAAATTGGATAAAAACAGAAGTTAGTAAGTCCCGCTGTCCCCTACAGGACAGGACATTGAATAAAAGTTGTGTTTTGACAGGGTTAAAAATATTGTACATTTCTGAAATCTTACTAAATTGAAGTTAAGACTTTTATATTGAAGAAACAATTTGATTATTAGCAACAGAAACATGATATCTGCAAAAAAATTGATCACTTTCCTCCCTTGATGCCATATAATGTGGAAGCTGTGATTCCTGCCATTTTGAAAAGAGAGTGCATGTGCTCTGTTAGCCACACCCCCACAACTGTGGCATCATTAGAAAGCCCAGGATGTCCTCTTGACAGTACAGTGGGACTCAAATAGATTGCATAAATGATGTTTAACTTAGAGGTCTCAGACTCATGTCCCCCACAGAGGAGGAAAATGAATTGCCGGGTCTTTGGAGGATACACTCATTCCTTCCTCATACACTTCATTCCAGTCTTTCTGCGCATGCTTGTTTCCTTGCCCTTGTGGCACAATGATGTATATAGTGCGCGCGACAAGATGGCAGCTTCTAAAAACAAGAGATGGTCCCGAGTGGTCTTCTACCTCCCTTCTTTGACCTTCTACCTCCCTTCTCCTCCTCAACAGACGAAGCATTAGCAGAACAAGGTTGTTGTCGTACTGCTGCTTCAAGAATATAAGCAAAACAAGCCTGAAAAAGGCACTAAGAACGGCGTCGTCAAGCATCTTGTTATCCGGAGCGAGGACTACAGTGTTTTCTTCTGGTAAACGTAAACACGTAACATACGCCCCGCCCCCTATCCAATCAGAAACCTTACCTGCCCCAAACCTTGCGCAGACCCGAATAAATGTGATTAAAAGGCGATTAAACTGATCTCTGTGTAAACCCTCATTCGGAATGAATTCCCATGTAAACTACCTGGAAAGACTTTAATTCCGAATGATTTCATTCAGATTTATTTCATTCTGAATGACAAGCCATCACGTAACCGCACCCAGTGATTTTGGGCACACTGATTGGCACACACATCCATCAATCATGATTTAAAACACCCTTTTTATAGCATCAGATAACCAAAATGAACACTTCAAACATCAGTGTGAGAAGAACTACCGAAAATGACGAATGTATTTGTTGTGTTCTTTCATCTTTTAGTTTAGCCCATGTCTGATCCACTAACATAGAGGGGGTGGGGTTTATGACCTATACAGCAGCAAGCCACCAGGAGACGACCCAGATGTTCTGGCTTCACTTTTGGTGTGGTGGTGTCATCCATCTTTATTATACAGTCTACGACATGAACCCTTTGACGACTGACTTCAAAAGCTTTGTTCCAAACCAGCCCACATGTGAGACAAAATGGCCACATGGATTTTTCCATTTGACCTACAGGCCCGCTGTGAGTCTAAAGGTTAAAAAACAGATACCATATATCTCATGCTCAGTGCCCAAGGTAACATTTTTTCTAGATCAGAGATTTACCAGCTGATTGATTTGCTGATGATTGGACAGTCAATCAACTCGCCTGACGTAAACCTTTACTGACCCAGGCCATCAGATACTGTATGTTGGAGCCTGCATGCTGTATGATCCTGACTTGACTAGCTGTCTGTCTCCATACAGGTGTGTGTGTGGGCAATGTAGTTATAAATGCTTCATGTCACAGTGCTCGCTGCCTTTCCTACACCAAGCTGACAGACTGATTATAATGTGCAGAAATTTTGACATAACAAATGTAAATGATGTTGCCTGCAGGCAATCTGTGTGTGCTAAACATGTATAAATATGGAGATAACTATAAGGGAAGTGGGACATGTTATGTATATATGTGTGTGTGTATTTATATACATGTATACAGATGGGTGACAATCCTGCATGAAAATAAATGTGGAGAAATGAATGCAGATGTTTCCACACAGCTGTACTGCATACTACAAATAGACAATTAAAATCCAATTATGCTCTGTAGCATGTATAGAAATACTGAGCAGGCCCAGTTGATACAGCTTTTTTTTTTTTTTTAATCTTTAGTCTGACATGTTACACAGCGCCATTACAGAAACACCATTCTTTTAAAAGAATGACATTCATCCCTGCAGTACAGTTCCAGAGACTTGTACAATCAATGCAAAGGCTAATAGAAGCTGTTCGTTGTGGCTGAACACATTTCTAAGACACTTTATGTTGGTTTTTCATTAGTCAACCATCTGTAGATATCATTCCATAAAGAAAACCTCTGTTTGGTTTTACATATTTACAACAAGTGCAATTTCTGTGGGTCAATTGCAGGGCTGGAAATGTTTTTTGTCCACCTGCCACAGTGGCTGGTGGGTACCGAAATCTTCCAGCCAATCACAAGATTAACATTGGGTTTTTTGACTGGTGAATAGGGTTGGGCAGTATGGTAATAAGGTATCCTGCGGTATCTAAAAATAGCAACGGTATCAGTTTCATTACTATCATTAAAAAAATCTGCCGCACATATAGGCCTGTAGGGGCCTGATATAATATTAAATATAGTTTACTTAATGCCTAAATAATGAGTGTCTGTCCAGCACCTATGTATGCGTGGTTGAGTTTTCAATTTAATTTAATTTGATACAGTTTTTGGATGTGACGTCGTCATGTGACAGCTCGGACATGAGAAAGAGAAGAAAAGATGGCTAGCAGTGCATCAAGCGAGTTGGTCCCAAAAAACCCACAACTTCACAACTTCTGCTAGCAGCAGCAGGTCCAGTGGCCATCAGAATGGAGGAGGGAGAAGCGCAACCCGAACCACCCGGCCCTTCAAAGTGATTTTTAATTAGTCACGGTAATACCGTATACCCCGGGAAAATGTGGGGAGGGTTTAGCGGTAACAAAATTTGGATACCGCCCAAATCTACTGGTGAATCCAGCAGCTAATGCATATTTTAACAGTATCTGGCTGGTGGCTGGTGCTAATTTCCAACTCTGGTCAGTTGCGACAGTTGGTTTAATCGAATGCCCAAGGTTGCTGCTCAAGCTGAAACGATTAGCTGGTTAAGTGATTAGTTGATCAACAGAAAATTGTTTTTATTGTCCTATCATCTATTATTATATCCTCAATTAATTTCAGAAAGAGGTTCATTTCTTGTTTTACTGTCTTGTATACAAAGACATGTATACAGGGATGTACTTTTAGGTAAAATGACCTCTATATATGTTGATTTCTTTTGGTTGAATGGTCATGAAAAATCTGAGTTTTGTTTCAGAAAGGGAACCTTTTTTATGACTGAACTTCTTTGCCAGGCCTGGGACAGGAGGCAGAGTATTATGTGTCTGGACTGAGGGTTAATTAACATGTACTTTGGATTGCTACTGCAGCGTCATCGTAATGGTGTCTTGTAAACCCATGAGGGTGTGGCACATACGTGTGCATGACACAAAATAAAAATAAAAAGAATCAATCCTTAATCATTTGACCTCTAAAATGTCAGCAAACAGCAAAAAATGTTCATCCCAAGTTAGAAAGCCATGTCTTCAAATGACTTGTTTTGTCCAATCAACATTCCAAAACCCAAAAGCTGCTCAGTTTAATATCACAGAAGACCATGGAAACCACAAAATATTCACATTTAAGAAGCTGGAACCGCTGAACTCGTATATTTGTTCTAATAATTTATTTCCACTATTAATCAGTTATCAAAATACTTGCCAAAAGTGTTTCTATTAATTTACTAATCAGTTAATTGACTAATTATTTCAGCTTTATAGGCAACTACTTTCTATTAATCTTTTTTGTGACTTTTTCCGAGCAAAAACATTTTGGTGATTTGCTGCTGGTTTTACATCACTGTGATCTGGTTTACTGGTTACAATTTTACCATTTTATGAGACTCTTTAGAAAAAGCAGTTAATTTAATATTCAAGAAAACAGTAAACATATTAATCAATAATGAAAATACTGATAAGCTGCTGCAACACAAGACAATACATTATTTAATTTCTTTAAAGCAAGGACTAAGTAACTATTTATGAACAGTGGCCACTAGGGATCTGATCCTCGGATCGGGTATCTGAGCCGATCACGTTATTTTTACAAAATCGGAATCGGTAATAAAAGATCGGAGGAATCAAAACAACAAAAATGGCCAGGTTTTTCATCTATATTGTTTATTGTTGCCTCTGCTTTCCAATGTATGAAGTGTGGCAATCCTGTATATTTTATGAATATATATTTTTTTATAAGACAGTGGTTATCAACTGAGGGCTTGCTCACCTCCAGACACACCCACCGGTGCTATCGGCCAGTGGGATGGCTTGATCAGCTGAGCCCAGGTAGACCGACCCCTACATTATGCCACTCCTGGCATGGCGAGAGACGCTGGCGAGTGAGCAAGGAGTGAGTGAGAAATGAGCCAGAAGTCCTCTGCGTATTCGGCCTACCACAGCATTTAAAGCCTGATTTATGGTCCTGCGGCGTACCTACGACGTACCTACGACGTACCTACGCCATTGCCGTGATGCCGTCGTGAACCCTTCGAACTTCTCCATCACTCCATTTCGTTGCGGTGCAATTCACTGCCAGAGCAGTAGGGGGCTGCGTTCCTTTCCTGAATGGTTATCGTCGTCTCTAGTTGATTCTTTGTTTAGCTTCCAGCTTTTCCGGTCACAGTGAACAATGGCGACTGAGAGAGAGAGAATCTTGCTAGAGTTGGAGTTGTTGGATGTCGAAGAAAGTATGTTAATACTGCAACATCTACATCGCAACAGAAGATGTTTAAAGATGGCGGGGATGGCGCAATCTGGGAATATGGAACCGGAAATGTGTGCTACCAAGCAAACCAATCACAGCCATCTCGGTCTGCGCTGGGTCTGCGTCGCCTCAACGTGTAGTTACATTTTTTGGGAGGTGCACGTCAGGCTACGCCAAGGGCTTCGGCGAGCCCCCCGCGTAGCCACGTACCCTACGACGTAGGTACGTCGGTGATTTAATGCAGGACCATAAATCAGGCTTTACACCGCTCAAAGTCGCGAAATAGGTGCGCTTCCCTGTGGAATATCATCCATCCGGCCACCGGTCTCACCTCAGAGATTCCGCCACGGATATCAAGGGGTCCTACGGAGCCTCCACGTCCGAAACAGCGCCGGAGCATTACGGCATTCACCCAGTAAAAGAAAAATATTTGTTTCATGTGTCAAACCGCTACAAAAGATATAGGCCCATTTTGTTTGTTGAAGACAAGAAGATATTGAATTTGTTTACATTTTGTGCTGCTGAACCACCGATAAGCTTTTTGGATACTATTTAAATAAAAAACAAACCTTATGAGACAACTTGGATGCATTCTTTTTTTTTTCTCTTAATGCTTTGCAAAGTATCGGATCAGACTAGGTATTGGACTCAGTTTCAAAAAAAAGGACTCAGTATCGCATTGGATGCAAAAAAAAATGTGATCGGGACATAACGGGATAATGCTAAATGCAAAACCTTTAGAATTAGAGCAGCACAGTTGCAAAAGACACCAGTGAAATGACAAGTTTGCTAACATCAGTCACCATATGCTACTGCTAACACTAAACCAAGTAAGACTGGCGCAGCAAAGCCCTTAAGACCAGTTCTGTTTCATCACTTCTACAAATGCAGCTGTAGCCAGTATCTCACTATCACTATCCTCATTCATATTTTAAGAAGCTGCAAATTATATTCAGCCACAAAATAAACCTGAAAAGCTGCAAATCAGAACAGAAGTACAGAGAGTTGTTGACTAGAGATGATACACCGTCTCATCTAGTTGCACTGGTGTGAACCAGCAGGTTTTAGAACGTTGCAGAACGGTACATTGCAAGTAGCTGCCTGTTTCAACTTGTTTCGTCGTGAATCTTTGGTCTGAACTAGGCTCTAAATGTACTGAAATTAGCAATAATGTGTGTAATTGCTTATGAATAGAACTTCTCATTTTTATGCAGACAAATGTATTATTCCCTCCTTTCCAAATTACATAGTCTTGATTTTAATTGATTTTAGAATTTTATCTCTGGCACGCACTCTCAATTATTAATTTAATGTTTTTGTTTTCTGCGGCAGAACTATGAGGGAGCTTGAAACAGAAATGCTCTTTGTCACTTGGAGTATTCATCATGAAATGGCAGTGTAAGTGCAGCCCAGTGCGAGGTCAAGGAGCAGCACGGAGTGAGAGGAGCAGAAAAACACACCGAGAGTCCTCTGAGGTGAAACGTGGACACGCTTGACCCCGGGGGTTCTCCCTGACTTTTCCCCCAGCTGCCACATTCAGATGGTAGCCTTCAGATTATATTTAGATACAACTACAGTTTCATTAATTAGCTGGAATGTGTTCTTTGTGTATGCACATATGCTTATGTGTTTGAGAACAAAAAGGACAAAAACAGAGAGTAGGAGAAAGATTGTACTGGAGCTGATGGGGTTTAGTCTATGTTAGTCAGGACCATGGACAGCACCACAGAGAAATTCCAGTCAAACTTTGAGCGACAGTATAATCCAGACACTCATGAACGAAGCTGCACCCACATAAATGCGTGCACGTGCTGGTGACACACTGGGGTTTTGCAAAGTATCATTTGCAAGTGTATTTATGCGTGTCAGACACTTTTCGGAGACCTTCAGCGAATGACACCGAAATCCATTCCATGCCGGATTTCAACAAAGAGGGTTGTGACTAATAGTTTGGACACATGTACTCCGGCTTGTGACAACTGAGCTCTGGTGTTAATTATGCCTCGGTTTAAGGATCAAATGAATAAACATGAGCTTTGTTTAATTATGGCCTTCAGTAGAGAAAATTCCTTAGATTGGGAGGACATAAGCTGTCAGGAGGAGGATAATCTCTCACACCTGCAGGATGACACATACTCTAAGTCCCTTTAACAACTATGTCCAACCTAAATCTCTTCACTTTCCTTTAAATAGGCTGCAGTCGCACAGTTTTCCTGAGCGGAAATGGAGGAGGAATCAAAGAGGGGGGATAGAAATACATAGACAAAGAGACACATAAACAAGACGGACATAAACAAACAGGCAGGGAATCAACTGTGTGCCACTGTAACCTCCATACTTGGAAGGTTGTGCGTTTGGTCGGGTTAACCTACCGGCTGTCTCAAGGCAGCTCTTCAACTCAACGCCCAAATGCTGGTGTCTGCCTCTGAGCTTATCAGGCTTTCCCAGATGGTGATTTGAGCGCATGGAGGGAGCGAGAGGCGCACTGAAAGGGAAAGGGGAGTGGAGAGGAGTGGAGGTGAGTTTACCAAGATGAAACAGACTCTACACTTGGGGTCAAAAAAAAAAAAAAATATGTGACTTATTTTTTTCACTCCAGCGCTTTTTTTCTTCCCAAGGTGTGTATGCATTCATTTCTGTTGGAACGAGTACAGTTTGTTTGACGAGTCTGAAAGCTCTTGAAAGTGAAACAGGAGGTATTTTCATTAGAGGAAACAAAAATTAGTCCCCACAAGCATCTGCATAAACACTTAGAGGTGTATAGTTTAGTGTATAATCACCTGAAAATAATTATTTTTGTGTTTTTGTTACCTTAAAATGAGACATTTATTTCTACATAGGGAGTGGGTCCTTGTACACTGAGTCTGCCATGTGGCTCTGGCATGTTTCTACAGTAGCCCAGAACAGACAGACCAAATGCTGGCTCTACATAGGGCCACTTGCGTTTCACATTTTTGCATGGGCCACTGTGGTTAGCAGCCCCACCGTGACAAACAGCATTAAACAAACCGGTTTTAATCACAGGGTCTGTCTGTTTTGGAAAGGAGGAGACCTCTGCGGAAAATTCAGCTCCCCGTAAAAACCTGCCAAACATCTGGATTAGGAATACCATCATTAACGGGTTAACCACCAAGAATATTTTTGGCTGGTTATGCAAGTCAGTCTATAGGTTAATTTTTCTGGTATTTAGTTTACTGCATGACGCACCCCTGGTAGTTTTGTGGGAGCTAACGCTAGCTAGCAGGTCTGCTCATTTAAGCAATTAGCCCCAAGAGGCCGTGGTTTGCTGGCGATTTTACCACGGCTAAGGGGCGTTGTTAGGCACGACGCGAAGCGGAAAAATAAGAAAAATAAGTCCCCTAAATGTTTCAAAGTAACTAAGCTACCATACATCGTTTTCTGAAAGTCGGCCTATGTTAACGCTTGGTGGTGGGATGTTTTGTCGCAACCTTCTCGGCGATGTTTCTTCACTACTCCAATGAAGACATTGTTGCTGGTGGTGAACTCGGTATCGTTCATCAGACACCAGGATCGACTGATGGGCGGATCATTAATGTGACGGTTAAGCCCCGCACGAAGGCCAACATAACTGCTGAAACCGTAAGCTTCACCTTTCCCGTTTTTCACAGTGGCATAAAACTGGCAGAGAACCTGGTGTAGCTCAATCTTGGTGACCATTTTAAAATCAATAGCCACCTCCTTCTCAGCACACCAGGTCTGAAAACAGCGAACTGACCACAGAGTCTGTTTAACAGTCCCAGCTCCACTTCATGCCTTTTCCAGCTCTTCAATCTCTCTTTCATTAATTTCAGCATGTCTCCTTTCTTTTTCTCTTCCTTCTCGATCCCGTCCATCTCCTCCAGCCACTCATCCATGCTTAATCCACCCAGTAAATCAAAATTCACAACAAAGTCTGACATTGTGATAGGTAACAAAACAGGTAACAGCTGCAAACGGTTTAACAATTAAGTAGGCGGAGTAATACGGTAATGCAGTCACAGGTGAATGGTTACAGTGGTTTTACAACGGCTTCCAGCCAATCACAATCAAGGCTTGGATCAACCTGTTTTATAATCTCTGTTTACTACTTGCAATGCCATCCTGACCCACTAACATTGCTGGGAAAAATTAGTGCCCACTCTTTTCGGGTGTCCCCACAAGTTGCCCCAGTGAGTAAGCAGCTCAATATTGAATCGCAAACCCCCTTTAGCTATTACGGTTAGCTTGGTTAGTGCTATTAGCCATTTACTCACCAGGGCTATCTCAGGGGGAGATTAGAGGGTCGCCACCATGTACCAAAGCAACACCATGCCGTACGAGTAGCACCACTAGCTAACTCACACCTGACTCATGTGTTGCACAGTTCAGAGCAGCCAAGGCTAACAATTAGCTAACCAGTGGTGACTGGAGGGAGGGCCATGGGCACTATGTTTCCACATGTTAACGTGGGTGGCCAGCTATGCATAAAATAAAATAAATGGCAAAACATTTACATGGCAAGACACTACAATTTCACCCCCTGCTTTTTTTAGTGGATGAATTTAATTGAAAGCAAGACCTGGAAAATGTGGCTCACGGTAAAAAAAAAAAAACAAAAAAAAAACAAAACCCTGAACTAAGAACACTAAAGAAATTCTAACCAAAGGAAGTTTTAGCTGGTTTTAATCTACAGTCCTCGCCGCTAGACCACTCAATCTCCCTAAATCTTATACACTGTTCCTTTAAGCACAAGTGAAGTGCGAGATATTGTGCATTCACTGAGGTGTTATAATTAAATATTTCACCCTAGACTGTCAATGGACTCAGTTTATTTTCAGTCCACTGCTCATTAGGTTTTTGAATGACATAAAAAAAATATGTTCTATATCAGAAACAATCACAAAGCCAGCAGCAATTAGTTTCCGCTTTCCCCGTCATTAAAACATCATTTGTAAACTGTTTTTTGCCCAAATGTTTACAATTTTATATTCTACAGTGCCGTAATTTGTTTACGGAATGTAAAACATGTTTGGCCGTGCTTGTGACAGCGCAACAGCAAGTGTCATCATGATCTGTGGGGGTTCAAGTGTTGTGTTACCGAATGCGGTGCTACAGGATGCATCCATGCAAACTCGAGAGCTAATTGACTGTAATGTCATTTTATCTGCTTCACCAGGTTATTGACAGCAACATCCCAGAAGCCTGTTCATCCTTCTGTCAACTCGTCAGCATGGGAGAAGCCATTATCATCTCATTACGGCTCACGCTTTCATATAATCCTGACATTTCCTCTCTCTCTCTGTCTGAGCTTTGGGAGCTGCCACGCTTGGCTGTATTGTAGTGGTAATGGTGGAATGTTGTGTGTGTGTGAGTGTGTACGATGTGGGGGGGCAGGGGGGTAGAGGATGAGAATGAGAGGTAATAAAGACAGTTTTAATTTCCTGGAGCCACTCAACAGACAGTCCTTATCCATCTGCTACTCCTCTCTAACAACCTCGCAGCCTTTAAATCTCGTACATTCTTGTACTTCAGCAAAAAACTGCCATGCTTAAAAAATACCGGATTGCTGAAGCCACACCAACAATTTGAAAACAGTCTTGAGTGTTGGCGGTGTTGTTTGTGGAGAGTGTGGCCTTGAATGATGCCTAGTTATTACTGAAATAACCACTGTGCACCCAGGGAAGGAAAGGTCAGCGACAGACATGAGAAATGGGAGGCGTGTTGGGACGATGGAAAGAACTCAGAGTGCCGCATCCGGGATTAATTTGGTCTTCCCAGAGTTACCTGGGGAATAAAAGAACATGCTTCATGCTGAGAGCGGGGGAAAAACTAACAGAAAACAACAACAATCGAGTGTTTGTGTGCCTTTGAAGGGGGAGACAAAAAACTGTATTAATGTTATCTCCTCACACTAGCGTTTGCCCATGTGATGCGGTGATCACATGCTCTTTTAAAGGTGCGCAGGGTCTACAAACGACCTTCTCTCTGAACCGTGTTTCTTTTCATCTGCCGTTTCCAGCAACCCTCCGCTGTGCCTCTTATTAATCTTCCGTGGAAAAAAAAAACACTCGGTTTCAACAGAGCGCTGGGTGCAGGGGGATATCAGAGCAATCGATGCGAGGAGCTTCTGCAAAGGAAGCAGCAGCAGGCCCCAGTGATGTGGGCGAAGGTGAGACTCTCAGTATGAATCCTACAATTTATCCTGTTCAGGCTGCAGAGAACAGAGGGAAAGTTCCATATTTCCACTTCAGCAGCCATCAATAGCTCCCAAGGCTTTCTCCCACTGCACCACTTCATGATTGCAGCTGTCATAGGATGGTTAGGTGTTTGTCAGGTGAAACTGAAGCATGCCCAGATCAATGAGCACACGTGCAGACACTAGAAGAAATGTGAGATGCTGTATGTACTTTGAAAGATATAATTTTGTATCCAGTATTTGAAGAGAGTTTAGTCTTAATGATTGTTGAAATAAAAAGGAGCACTTTATTAGTTTTATACACATGTAGGTTTATGTATTTTGTGACAGACAAAAAACTATGATGTGACAATTCATCTGGAAACTCATCAGAGCTGATATTCAAGTGTCTGGCTCAAGGACACATTAGCAGAACTGAAGCCTCTTACATAAGACACATCAAAATTACAGCTGCAAGCAACAATACAGTAACAGTTTAGGCTAGACCTGCAACGATTTATCAGCAGTGCTCGGAATCGGGCCGGTTTTCACGGTTTTTAGACTGATCGACCGGTTGCAGGTCACTGCCGATCAGTCTAAAATATGCCGATTTAAAACGCCAGTCCTGAAGACCTGTGTGAATTTTCCACAGGAAATATTTTTACTTTTTTGTCTATTCAAGAAATTACTCACAAATGCTGTACACCAAGAATTATTATTTTATTTATCTGTGTTTTTATTTATGTATGCCTTTTTTACTTATCTATTTTAATACTGTACCTGAAGTTATATTTGAGCAAAAAGGAAAATGTTTCTTAACCTGTGTCACTGTTTTTGTCTGTTTGTTAGAGATGATTATTGAAAAGCTGGTTGTATCTTGGTTAAAATGTTCTCATAATGGAAAGATAGAAAACACTGCAATATCTTGTGTGCTGTAAAGTGGTTTGAAAAAAATTAAATCAGAATCGGTCATCCAAACACTCTGCAAATCGGAAATCGGTATTGGACTGAAAAATTGTAATCAGTGCAAGTCTAGTTTAAGCGGTATCATGGCATCGTGGTATGCCAAGGTATATAGCAATCCCAACAGTAGGGTTTTCATACCATCAAAAACACAGATGCTCCTGTCTTTTAAACCAATACAGAGATTCTTAGGTTATGTAGCGCACAGCACACGCCAACTGAGGTCAAAAGAAAGATAATAACAGCAAATAGGCTAGTAAAACATCAACTAACAACAACGTAGACCATAGACTGTATAAAGATGGACAACTCATCTCCACTTTCTCATCTCCAAAAAGTTAATTTAGAAGATCTAGCTTATTTTGAAGAGTTAATACTAAAGCCCAGTTCAGACCAAAGATTCTCAATGAGATGTGTTGAAACAGGCAACTACTTGCAATGCGCCTTTCTGCAACGTTCTTAAAACCTGTCGGTTCACCCCAATGCAACTTCATGTGTTGGTGTATCATCTCTATGCAACAACTCTCTGTACTTCTGTTCTGATTTGCAGCTAAAGCATGAGCCCGTAAAGCGAGCAGCAGCAGCAACTCATCATCTGACACCGGCACACGTGAGGACGGAAACAGAGGGCTCCGCGAGGATGAAGCAAACATGCCGATTGTGGTCATTTTGACTTGACCAGCAGACTTCACTACAAGCTGATTGGCTGTAGAAACAGGTGACAAGCCAGACCAGCGGGTGACACCATCAGCCGGCTTGAGTCGAGCTCAGACAGCATTCACATCGCTGCAACTTTTCTCTGTAACGTTCCAAAACAGTTTCAACTCACTGCAACTGAACTGGGCTTAAGATAATTTGTTCTGACATTTGGGCTTTAGCTTTTTTTTAAATGAAGGTTTGGGAGCAAGAATGATCTCACCTCTACCACTTTTCATTTTGTATGGACAGTCCTGTAAAGTCTGTTGCATTTTAATTCAAAGGAAGGCATTTTTTTAATCAAATGATTAATGATTTATCAACATGTACAGTCACAGTGGATCTGCTGTGGTAGAATGGTTTGCTTCCGTCCAACGCTTGAGTTGTGACAAACCCACAAAACTTGAATTGTCTCTAGTTGAAGCTCCTATCTGCAGTTTATTAATTTTATATAGTCTGTGCCTTACTCATGATGAAGTATGTCAGAAAGCAGTGTGGTGTCAGTGTGAAATAACGGAGTGTGATGGGGCAAGTCTGACAGCTGACACTTACATATGTGGAGCAAACATACATGAGCCATCATCATGTGATGGAGTAGCTCCAATTCTGATCATTTGGATTGAGACATCCCCATTCTAATAAATAATAATGGAATAATACATGAATGTAACCTCTAGGCAAAAACTGACCCTGATTGTAAACAAAACCACAACCCTGGAAGCATTTTTGTCTGTGCACACCACAGTGTGTGCCATAAACACACACAGACATCACACATATTATGAGACTGTCACATCTTGCAGTCAAAGCACCTTGTTTGTTGTTGTCAGTATTCAGAGGAGTGCTTATCATGCTTGCAGAATAGCTGCAATTGCACGGCTGATGAAAATGTGTATGAATGCACAGCAACATAAATATTTTTCACCTCAGTATTTCAAATCAGCAGCCTCGAACTAAACCGATGCATCGATACAGATAAACATAACAAGTCCGCAGGAAGAATACATTATTCTTCATGTCTGACAGTAATGAGTACATGGATCTGTGTCTCACTCTTGCTTCCACTGGAGTGCATTTCATTGATCTCGCAGGCTAACACTCCCTAAAACCTCCAGGAAAGAAAGACCTAAGATGCAATCCATATGCAAGAGACGGGATCACAGTACAGTGAAGCTGGACTTGGCTCTGGGATACACTAAAATAATATGAGCGCATGCACCCTGATGCTGATGACATTTTCTGATTTCTGTTGCAGTCGCCAGAATCCCATTTCCGTCTTTTCACTCGGGCTGTTTTACTGGGTTTAATGGCGAGATGAAAATACTGTGATTACTTTAATTTGTTTGTTTGCACACAAACACAGATTTTTCTGTTTTTCTTCCGGCGACATTACCAACATTCAAAGCAGCACACATGTTTATGCGCGCCCATTTATTTCAACCCTGACACATCAATGACAAATCGAAAAAAGAAGAAAAAACATGAAGGCCTGCACCAAATGTGCGACAGCTTGCCATAAATCCACACAGCATAAATTGGACCAATTATTCTCCTCCTGTCATGAACACACAGCCCATTCAGTTGACTCAGAGCCTATGCATAGCTGCTGTTGTTTTGTACTGCTATTCTAATGTACCACCCCAGAGCTGCGTTCTACAGATATGCCAGACTGCCAGGAAAGCTCAGTTAGCCAGCTCTGTCCTATCAGGAATACCAAGTACATGTTCAGACTACTCAGAGGATGTGGATACAGATGCCTCTGTGTTCAGCCTCAGCTTGCAGGCTGGAGGCAGAACGCCACCATATTACAAAAACAATGCCTAATCGTCTGACTGTGTTGCTCATCAGAGGAAACATGACTCCCCTTGTTCTGCAGAGCTGAGGTTGGCTTTAGCGCGGCGCCTTCACACATATAAACACGGTCTGTGTGCAATGCATACAGTATGCACTGACACATATGGGTGCAGGCTGACAGAGATGCACACACAGACACGCCATGTGCAGTCATGATTGTATTCTGAAGGCGGCAGAGAGGGCAGTGTGCCCCGGCTGTCATACATGAGGAAACATGAGTGATATGGCTCTGTGCCTCCAGGCCTGGCTTGTCACTCTGCTAAATTGTTGTAATTTTCTTCTCCTGGACTGGCCTGCAAGTTGCATAACCTTCTACATTTCACCTTGCCACTGTCCTTAGGTCAGAGAGGCACTAGAGGCTGTTTCCTAATACATCTAATCCGGGTAGGATTGGCAAATGTCGCCTTGAAAGATGCATGACGTTCTTTAATTTCTTAACTGTCGTTTCCTCAGATGATCTATAATCATACAAATTCCTCAGCGCAGTATTACCCAGTAAATGTGTGACTAACATACACAGGAACCAAGACGAATGGCAGCACATTAGGGCATCATGTCAGACTGTTAGCTGTGAATGCCTCCCCTCCCCCTCATTTATTCAGAGCCTGCATATAGTCTATGCCCCCATATGCAGTTACAGCTTGTGCAAAGCGTCACACGGAGGAGCATAATGGCCATACAGAGAATCATAAGGATACATCTCACACTGCTCTGTATGCATTGCTCTCCAGTTCCCGTCTGATCTGACTAAGGGTGATGGAGTTGTCAGTTTCTTTAACCCAGCAGTCCGATAGCATCTCTCCCAGGTTTCACTTATCTGTGCTCACTGCAGAAGACTTAACAGAGTGGGCCGAAGCACAAAGCAGACGCCTGATCTGCCTTGTCTTATTTTAGCACGGGGCGAGAGTTCAGACGTCTAGAACAAGTTGGAGAAAATGACTGGAGGGAGAAGTGAGGAGCCTGTTGTGAAGTTCTGTTTGCCCAGTTTCGTGGTCGAGCATTTGAACGTGACTCGGTGACAAAGACACAATGACACCCACTAACTGTGAAATGAAACATGACTGGAAGTTGTTCTTTATACAGTGGAAACCACTTACAGTGATCATGGTGACAGTAATCAGCTGCTTATATCCATCTTAAGGCCTGGGCAAAAATAAGTCCTATACAAATTCTGTTGAAATAATTTGCTTATAGTCATCAAGTAGTCTGCTTACACTGTTCAGTGTTCATCTTGGGTCTTTTCATATGTGACAACATGTGGAAAAACAAGTTAAAACTTTTTTTTGCTTTGTGGTAACCCATCTGCGTCAAGCTGGCTACCTGAGGCTGGTGCTGTGTGCGCTTTAAAGTCATAACGGGAAGAAGAGAGTTGTTTTCTCTCAGTGAAAAACATAGTCTCCTTGAAACGGATGACTACCACTCATTAGGCCCCATGATACAATCTTATCACGATACAATATTACTGTGATTTTAAAGGTGTTGCGATATGCTAAGTACTGCGATACAATATATTGCGATACCTTATTTCAACTGCAAATTATGACTTAAGTCATTTATTCATAATTTAAAAAATCCATACTTGGCTTGTGCGTGACGATACAATATTGCCACACAAAAATATCGCAATACTGTGCAATATATTTTTGCCCCACTTCCTACTAGTCATTGCTGCTAATGATGGAGACAGACAAGAGAAAGCATCTGTGATTGAAGCCATCGTCAGGTAGATTGATAATGCCCGGTCACGCATTGCGCTTGTCATGAAACAGCTGTACTATATTTTGAATCTGTTAATAAAATTCTGTTTTTTGTCTTTATATTTATGTAATAAATATACAAATGTCACTGACGGCAATCAGGAGGAGAAATATAATGCCCCCCAAAATATTCCAGTTTTCACAATTATTCCGAAAATCAATCTAGTGTACAGATATATTCTGGGTTTAGAGGCGTCGCCCCCCAACATGGAGAGGCGTAATACAGCCAAGAAGAGCAACTTCTCTGAGCTAGAAATGTAAAAGTCCAATTTAACCTACTGGTTCTATTTGACAACCTGAAAAGTCACATCAAAGGAAGTCACTGCTACCTTCAACACCAATGCAGTGGACAAGGTCGAAAACTCAAGGTTGGAATATTTAATTTATACATCCATGATATGTCCCAACCTATGGCTTCCATATGTTAATATTAGCCTATATTTTACATAATATGGGTCTTGTTATAATGTCCATATAAAAGCTTATAACTGACACAGACCGAGGAGCGTGTGGTCACATGTATTAGGCCTGCTTCCATTTTAGGCACAACAGTTGGCAGAGGAGACACAGATGCAGCACAATGCTATTTAATAATATCTTAATGATAAATGCTATAAACATGCTTTGGCTTTTCATATAAATTAGAGCCAGGCACCAGTGGTGTTCAGCCTTCAGTCGCTGTGGAGCCAGTCCCACAGAGCCAGGCAACTGCCAGCTGTGATACAGAGTACGATCTAAGATTTGATCGTAGCCTCCGCTCATGTCCACATTGATAAATGCCGAGCTTTGTGTGGAAATGACCGTACACACAGGTTTCTGTCGTAGGTTGGTTTCATAAAAGAGGGTCAATATTCCTACAAAGTTGTTTACGTGGCTGATGAACATTAATTTTTCACTAATATTCCTGTTTACATGCAGCTGTGCGTACTGCGATTAAAGAATCCCAACATGTTGCTTATAAGCATCGTCCATGAGTGTTCAAGACCTTTAAAAGTTTGCAAGAAGCTTTAAAATGCTTGAGTGTGCATGTAACTGTGTCACTGTCTTCAAGGAAAACTAATGAAATTTAGAGCAACAGAGAGAAGCACCTATTGCATGTCTGTCCTTTGTTAAGAGCGATTCATCCTCTGTTGCTCTTCCCGTGCCTTTCCCTGTAAACATTTTTGGAGGGGGATTTTTTTCCTTATCCAAGTCCTGTGTCTAGGGATAGAGGGTGTTGTATGCTGTACAGATTGTAGGGCCTCTTGAGGCAAATTTGTGATTTGGGACATTGGGCTATTCAACTAAAATTGACAAAGGTGGTAGGAGATGGGGAGGGATGGGGGGGCAGGATGAGGCAAGGGAGAATAGCAAAGAGTCCATGTGTGCCCAGTCCTGTACTCAGCTGCTGAGTGCGGCTCTCAGGTTGCCATTTGTCCATTCCCTGTTCCAGAGAGAGGAAGAGAGGCGCTGAGAGAGACTCCCTGCAGCAGATGGCAGAGTTATGCTCTGCAGAGGTGAGAAATAGCCCATTAGCCTGACCAAAAATTACAGCCTGCCTCCTCTTTAGTGCTCAGCCTTGAGTACACCTGACCAGATTGGGACTGTGCCTGGCATGAACATCACTCTGTAATCAGACTGTTGCTCTGTTGACAAAAAAAACTCTGTTCATCTGCTTCAGCCGTTCCTTCCCTCACTGTATTCGCATCAATTCAATAAGGAGAGATACGCTGGAAATTAATATTATTTATGCAGGATTGAGAGGGCACCACAGTGAGATTTTTGCAATTAGAGCCCATTAATGTGTAGCATCGTCCCCCTTGGAGTCTAAAAATGCCTTCAGCTAAAATTTGGGACTGGCTACAGCATTCATACTCGCAATACACATTTTGTAATAGAAGCAACATCATGAGGAAATGTTGGTTGTCAGCTAATCTTGAAAATGTCTACATCTCATTTAAATCCAGGCTAAAAGGTTTATGTCCATTTGGAAACTTATAAACTTCATTTTTTTGGACAAAACCCCTAAAAAATAACCAATCAGTAACAACTAAACCATGCCCAAGTGACATTTATGACCATTGGATGCAATAACAAAATGTAAATGACCCTTTTGTGCCTCATAAAATGAGCCTGCTGTTGCCTAAACTATCTAATCAGTCGATAAGAACAGCCAGTGCACACATGAGAATACGAAATCATCTCGTTCTTCAGGACTTCTTCAAGTGCAGGGTGTTTTATGGAACCTCTTGTTAAATGTGATTCTTGGCAAATTACGGAAATCACATTTCTATTCATACTCGGGTATTACCATTGGAGAGTGGCACAATAGGATGAGGGACTTGGGAGACTTTTAATGCCTCCCCATTCACAGAATAAGGTGAGACTGAATTAATGCGGCAGCTTTCCAAGCAAAAGACACAGCATTACAATGTGGGGACTTGACAAGCGTGTAAGGATTAGCTTGCGTTACACTAGAAGTAAACAATTCGAGGAAGCTGCTTCAGAAAGAATTAAACAGCCATAGATGGTATGTGTTCTAACGTGGCTTTGGGTGTTTGTGGCAGAAACCTCTGACCATTTGGAAGAAACCATCTCTGCAGAGCCGGTAGTTTCAGAACTGGTTATTTCCTGTCCATGATACGAAAGACATGTAAAATGGAGCATATGGGAAACTGTGACACCATTTCCTTAATTTGCTCATGCCCATTGATGCTTCATGTTATGAGCATGTGCCAGACACAACAAAAATGGCGGAATACTGGTTTGTTTCCATTTTGTATGCACTGTCTAAAGACGACCTTACATCTTAACTCTGTATTGCTGCACCACTTCACGGACGAACCAAGGCTTCTGCTATTTGGTCCACCCAATCACTACAACGCCTCTCCACTCCCTCCTACCAAAAGTTCACGGAAATGGCTGCTGCCATCTTGCACTGGTGACATCATTTGGAGCCACAGTCCTTGCAGTAGTGATCTCCACGGTATTGAGCGCCCGTTGTCCAACCAGTGAGCAGCACCACTGTTCACGAGCACCCCGAATGGCGCACAAAGTCCCTTAACTTAACGGAAATATGAAAACTTAAACATCAACATGATAAGAACTAGCTAAAATGACAGAAACCATCTTTGAGAAAAATTTTATACGACATATACTTTGATCTTTTTGTCTGGCCCATGTCCGATCTGCTAACATGTAACGTTATGCATTATGCCATTACAGCACAAATCAGAGCTCGTAGCGTCTCAGCTTGCTAACATTAGGTAGCGTTATTAGCACTACTCTGTACAGTAACTTTTAAGCACTTGAGAAGATCACTCGCCAAGTTATTTTTATCTCTTCATGAACCGGCGGCTACACATTAAATTGACAGTTTATTACATGGCAAAGAAACCAGTAAAACAGCAGGTTGAAATCCAGTTGCCTTCTCTCCTCTCGTCCGTCTCGGTGTCCGTCCCATATAGTCCGTCCATTCCTTTGGCGCAATGCATAATAGGATGCATTGCTTGGTTAGTGAGCATCGGTTGTACACTACTTTTCACAATGCTGAGTTCACTATATAGGGTATAATAATTTCCACTATACATTCGAACAGCAATACAAAATGGCGAACTCACTACATAATGGACTATATAGTGAGTAGTGAGTGATTTCAGGCACAGCCAGGGTTCCCCACACATTCATTTTGTAGTGGCGGCCTGCCACAATATCAATATCTGGTACCACGTATTGATTTTCTATTTTTGGAGCTGGACCGTTCATTAGGTGTGCTGGTTAATTATATATTTACCAGCCGGTTATTAATTGCACCACATTGTGGCAGCGTAGAGCATACTCTGGACACTGACGGAGCAGCAGGACACGACGCACACATAGATAATAATTCTGTGGGATACACTGTAAACAGTCTGTGGGTCCACCTCAGCCTCCGCAGTTTGTAGTCCGCCAGAAATACTGGTCTTGGATCATTGTTCTTTGGTATTTGACATAACATTGATGCAGCCTTTATCACCACCTCCTGGCTCAGTGAGCATCTGAAGTTGTTTTTGCATTCTAGTCTGGACAGAGATATTTTTAAAACTTGTATGTACAGGGGAAAATATATCTTTTCAACCTTAAACTTTATGCTGTATAAATTATGTTCCACTCTTTAATAAATGTATGTCACAAAGGTCAGCCTCACAAAAGGCGGGTGCTAACAAGATGTTTTTCAAATGATCAGATGTTCACAAGGGAGACAAACAACAATAACAACACGCTGGCTAACTGCACACTGCAAATCTTCATGACTCGTTAACTCCAGACATTTAGTCAAGGGAACATGAACCGCTGTATTATGTGATCAACAGTAATCTGTGCCATACTGAATAAAATTATGAAACCACACATTTATGTGTTGTCAGTAATTACCGGACACAACTGCACTCTGATGATGTCATTAACCCACACTCAGATACGAGACAGTAAAACTCCAATAATGTAAGTGCATGCTGTTGGCTTCAAAAGCTTCATTGCTTCCCAACTGTAAATTACAAAAACGTTACCATATCATATTAACACACAAATAGAAGTACATATATCATCACAGGAAATTAAATCCATATCCCTAGCTCATAATCTGTAACATATTACAGTGATTAAAAATACGATTTCCACAGAAACACCATGAACCAACTTTGGATCAAATTCTTCTGTTCTAAAGTCAGTGTCAATCCTGGCCTCTTTGAACTACAGAGTGGGACCAGCTGTTTTAGGGGCGCCAGTTAACTGTGAACCCACAGTGAGTGCTCGTTTTAGCTGTGATGTAACTCAGGAAAAGATTGTGAGACAGCCAAGTCAGACAGGTCATCTAAAAGAACAGAGGCTATAAAGTAGGACACGTCATTTTACCAACAAAGTTTACAAAGTCTGGTTTGCAACACGGCTCCATTGTCGTGTATTACAAGAAATTATGTAACATCCCATTAAGTTACTACTGGATAAAATTAAAACAACAGTGTTTAGGATTTAGGGGGATATATTGGCAGAGATTGTATATAATATTCATATTTATGTTTTCATTGGCTTGTAATAACCTGAAAATAAGAATTGTTGTGTTTTCAATCCCTTAGAATGAGCCGTTTATATCTACATAGCAGGCTCTTAGAAAAGTGTGCCGGGCTTTGAAACCAATTTTCATGGTGGCCAAAAAGTGGAATTACAACCTTAGAGTCTGTCACCTGATACCACTGGGCCCAAAACTACTTTTTTTCCCATAAACTTATTCCGATAACATTTGGAAAGTCCAGAAGAGCTGCACGATTTATCATTTTATCCCCATTTAAATTAGCTAAGCGCTAAACTTAGCTAAAACGGCCAGCTTGGCTATTCGAAGTCTCTACTGCGCTTGTTCTACGGGCCCAATGACAAGATAGCTGTGCCAATCATCTGAGTAATTTTAATCTCGGCAACTTTTTTTAGCTTCATGCAACACTGTGCAACTTGCATGGACATGAATAGGGTCCCGCCTCCAACACTGTATTCATTTCTCTTGTACATTCATGCGACATGAGGAGCTGGTCCTTACCCACAAAATCTGCCATGTTATTCTATAGTAATTTAGGACATACAAATTAAACGATGGCTCCAGAAAGGGCCTTTTTTTTTTCACGTTGGCCAATGTAGTTGCTACACGATAGAAGAGGGTGGATGGATCCTAAAATATTGATAATTTTGATACGTTTTCACTTTGAAGATCGATCCTTGTGTCACTAGGATTGATACCAAATGCTTGCTTTGCCATTAGTTTCTCTCTTCTATGTTGTACCTACTTGTATTTCAAGAATAAAACTGTCCGTGCAAACAACACTCATTGTTGTGAATATAGCTAGTGCTCTGCTGCTTTTATGTTGTCTGCACTCAAACAACTTACTCCAAACCCAGCAGCGTCTTCTTAGTTTCACTCTCACCTGATATCAGTTGTAGGAGTTTGCTGGGGACTGACATGGACCCTCAATTGTACTCTGAATAGAACCGCATGCGCATCCATGTGACTGTAGCTGTCCGTGAATGCTCAATGCAGAAAGTATGTCCGAGCCTGACTAGTGTAAACCGACACAAACTAGCACTGATAGCCTAATGCAAGATGAAAATCATGAGAATATAGAGGCTGAGACAAGGAACATCCAGGTACACAGTAGCCTTGTGGAATTAACTTTTTTTTGTTCAATCAAATCATGGCACACTGCTTTCCACTACATTTAAAAAAGTCACTTTTAATAATAACAAGTATCGTATCAGACTCAGTAGGGAATGGGCACAGTGACGTCACCATGGACGTCGCCGCCATGTTGATGGCTACGGACAGCAGTAAACAAACGCAGTAGTTGAGTCGCATCGAGTGGAGAAAGCGAGGGAAAAGATGTTAAGATGCCAGAAAGGAAAGGGAATTTACCGGGATACATTGAACCACGAAGTCAGGGACCGGTATATGGAGAAAATGACCGCTATAAATGGTTTGGACCTACCCTTGGACCAAAACATCTTGAAAACGAGCCCCGTTTTTCGTTTGGGGGTTCCAGTTCACGTCTCCATGAACGTTCAAATCAAAGGTAATGTACTCACCTCATAGGCACATATGTTAAGAAGATGTACAGGGGGTTGCTGTGTGTTTGTATATCCATTATTGTTCAATAAACATGCATTTTTATCTCGGATGTCTGAAATTTTCTTCACCCCTTCTTCGTCCTGCAATGAATGAGTGCACCGGCTTTCTACTGCGCCACAGTGCCACTATAGCGGTTGGGAGGTATATTGCACATTGGTAGTAAGAGGCTTACATCCGAGATAAAAATGCATGTTTATTGAACAATAACGGATACAAACACACGGCAACCCCCTGTACACCTTCCTAACATCAGTGCCTATGAGGTGAGCACATTACATGTTTGATTTGAACGTTTATGGAGACGTGAATCGGTCTAGACCGGGAACCCCCAAACGAAAAACGGGGTTCGTTTTCAAGACGTTTTGGTCCAAGGCTAGATCCAAACCATTTATAGCGTTCATTTTCTCCATATACCGGTCCCTGGCTTCATGGTTTAATGTATCCTGGTAAATTCCCTTTCCTTTCTAGCATCTTAACATCTTTTCCCTCGCTTTCTCCACTCGATGCGACTCAACTACTGCATTTGTTTACTGCTGCCCGTAGCCATCAACATGGCGGCGACATCCATGGTGACGTCACTGTGCCCATTCCCTATATCGGCAAAGGTGGCCCTGTATTTCTTGGTCTCGGCTTGAAACCAAATTTTGTGGTATCACCCACCCCTATAATACAGCACAAGGGAGAAGTTTCAGTTCTGTAACCTCACCACTAGATGCCACTAAATCCTACACACTGGACCTTTAAATTCAATACAGAAAAATACAGCATAAAATGCATGTAATCCTATGCTATATTTCTTCTTAATTTAAAGCACAGCCTATATCTTGACACCTACAGATTGGTATTTAATGCTGAAAGATCACACTATTCCTCCACAGATTTTCAGGTTGATGGTCACATGAAAAAGCACCAATGCATGTATCAAATGCAATTACACAAGCACTTCCGGTACAGTAAGCTAACAGACATTTGACCAGTGTCAGCTTCAACATGTCAACTTTATTCACACATCCACGGCGGGATTTTAATAGTTTAACCAGCAGCTAGCAGAGACACAGACAGAGTTAGACTTACCTGTAAAGCTAAGGTCCAGTCATGGAGGTGAGGTGGTCCATAATAAATGTCATGTAACTTCCGCCTTCGTCGCTGCCATGGTAACTTTAACTCCAACCGTCCGTGATGCTAGCTAAAAGCAACGTTAGCTAACTTCACAACTGACAAACAAGCTAACTCTGTTGTAGGTTAGTTACAGTTTGTTTGGAGTGAAGCCAGCCTCTCTTATAGTTAACTTCACAGTTCCTTCTCCACAGTCATGTCCGCTCCGTCATTAAAATGGCCGCGTCTGACAGTTTGATCCTCTCCGACATTTTCTAATCAATTTCACCAGAAGTCTGTTGTTGTTGGTTTTTTTGGGGTGCAATACCTCTTTTCACCACAACACTGACTGTCATTTACCAGCCGTTACAATCAGGGGGGCGCTGTTTCACCTTTTTTTAATTAACTGAGAAGTAATTTACAACAGACTGTGCTAAAGGAACTAAATAACTAACCGTGATGGGAAGTAACTAAGTACATTTACTCAAGTAGTGTACTACAAATTTGAGGCATTTGTAGTTTACTTGAGTATTTCCACTGGTGAAATCTAAATAAGCACATACATTTAAAGGTTAAATAAAGGTTAAAGTGGGAAGACTTGGGGATATTTTGGCAGATATGGAATATAATACAGTAAGTACGTTTTCTTTAGTGTATAAACACCTGAAAATAGGGATAGCTGTAGTAGTAGTAGTAAACAAAAATGACTCCCCTCAAGCTTATGCATGACGTAAAGATCCAGTATGTAGGATTTAGGGGGACATATAGGCAGAAATTTAATATATGTTTTCTTTAGTGTATAATCACCTGAAAATAATTACTGTTGTGTTTTCGTTACCTTAGAATGATGAGTTTATATCTACATCAGGAGCAGGTCCTCATCTATAGAGATTGCCATGTTGCGCTACCGTGTTTCTACAGTAGCCTAGAGTGGACAAACCAAACACTGGCTCTAGAAAGGGCAATTGGCCACCATAGCCTGCTGCTTTATTCAGTATTTTTTACCAGTTTAAATCAATGGGTGCATTTGTTTAGGAGAGGAGACGACCAGATAATTCGGCTGCTGGTAAAAAAAAAACAACTCAAACTCCACAGTGGCTGGATCTAAGGTTATCGAGTCAGCACAAAAAAAGGTGAGCACTAATTGCCTGTCTCTGACATGACATTGGAAAAACACTGATTTGTGACATGAAACTGCTTTATACTGTGTTTTACTGGTTTTAATCACCGGGTCTGTTTGTTCTGGAGAGGAAGAGATCTTTGTGGATAATTCAGCTCACGTTCAAAACCTCCCGAACAATGAACAGTGGTTGCAATCTGCATTCCTCACCACTTGATACCACTTAATCCCCCTAATTTATTAGTTCCCAACCTGGGGGTCTCGACCCCCACTAGGGGTCACCAAAATTTTAAGGAGGGTTACAAGGCCTTCTTGATTTTAAAGGGTGTTAGAAAATGCTTGCTTTTTTAAAATATGTAGTTGGCTTGGATCTCTGCATTTTATTTATCTCTGCGAAGAAAACTAAACAAATTTGATTTAGATTATTACTGAAGATATCAAGTTAAAAAAATATCACAAGACAAGGGCAGGGTGAAGACCTGCTCACAAGTTACATGTGTATTCTTATTTTTTTTTTTTTTAAAGATACTTTTTTGGGCATTTTTGCCTTTCATTGATAGGAGGGTTTAGCGTGAAGGGGAGAGAGAGAGGGAATGACATGCAGCAAAGGGCCACAGGCTGGAGACGAGCCCGGGCCGCTGCAGCAACAGCCTTGAACATGGGGCGCCTGCTCTGTCCACTAAGCCACCGAAGCCCCAAGTTACATATGTATTCTTGGAGCCTTCACTCCCTGCTGAACAGCCTCGTCCTGCAAAAGAAAAGTAGAACAATGGCCAGGCAGGTGTCAGGGAGAAGAAACCACAGCCTTTGTCGAAAGCAAAGCTTAATAGTTATGTATGATCATCCATATCATTTGTTTTACACAAACTTCCTGCAGTTACTGCGTTTGCTGTTTGGGGTAATTGTGCTGTTTATTACTTGTTCTGTACTGTGATTGTTATGCATTGAATAAAATATAAAATATCCATTAAATGGGTCACTTATGGCCGGTACACACTGTGCGATTTTGGGCTGTCCCAGACAAAAGATGACCATCGTGGGAGAAACGTGGCGACATCTTTGGTCATGGCTCTAAAACGGTGGTCTTACGTTGCACTGTGAGACAGGTTCAAGGACGGCCGTTGTCAACGTCTTGCGACCAAAGATAACCTGAGATAAAATTCTGACATGTCAGAAATTTAGGATGACTATCTCACAGTGTGACAGCTGGTACGACCTACGTCTACTAATCAACCAATAGAAATGCAGCACGAAATGACGCAATGGCCACCGCGACACCAGCGCTAAACCCAAACAAATGATCGCTTGCCATGGAGGTAAAACAAACAAAAAGAAGTGTGTGGAACTCCCAGAAAGAGGAAAGTTTGGTGGAGCTGTGGCAGCAGAAGCCTTGTTGATTTGATGTTTCCTCCAGCTGCTGTCATGACCGCCAGAAAAAAGACACTGCATGGAAGGAAACTGCAACTTCCAGGTGAGCAAGCTACCTATGGTGGCGCAGATGGATGACATACGCTGATGTGGTGCATATTGACGTACGTGGTAACCTGCGATTCAGTAGTAAACGGCCATCGTACAATCTGCACACATCAAACTTGATGTCGTACCAAAGTTTATTAGATCCATGTCTCACAGTGTGTCATGCAATGGTCTTATAAGATTGCTAAAATCGCACAGTGTATAGAGGTCACTTAGCCAGGGGGCGTCAGTTCACTGAATGATAGAAACACGGTCCCTTAAGGGAAAAGCTACCCCAAATTTTACACACTGGACCTTTAATTATAGCCATTACCAAAGTCAGCTGACCAACTTGTGCTATTATTTCAACAAACAGGTAGCACTGTAAGCTTTCATTTTGAAAATAGGTCACTGCCAAACATAAACTGGCATCTCCTTATATCACAAACACCGCAGCTTGCCCACAGCTCTGTGGTGTCAGTCAAGATGCCAGCTAACATTTCTTGCAGCTTTATATGGTTCTCTCTCTCAGAAATGTCACCTAAATCTCTGGCAATTTCTGAAAATAGATGTAAATAGATAAATACTAGCTTGCAGCTGTGTGTGGTATTTGGTGAACAATCTCATCTCGCAGTGTACTCCGAACAATTTGCCTAATTGGTAGTTATGATATTGAAAAGTAGTCGGCGACAGATGGGTGCATGAAAGCCTGGCATTAAGTCCCAACAACACTGTCGCACACAAAAATCAATCTTTTTGTGGTGGTACTGGGAGACAAAGTCAGGTCAATCAATTCAGCCCGAGCCACTGACGTCTTCTCTGTGTCTGTGCATCATCACAGGCAGAGGAAATTTCCCAAATTGGCAGCTGGATGGTGAGTTATGCAGTGTGTACAAATGAAGTTTATGTTCTATTTCTCTGAATCTTTAATCATAGCAATGAACTCGCAGCATTTCCTACGCATGTTCTATATCTTTGACTATTCATGCTTTGATTATTTCTGATGAAATGAAACAACATTAATCCCTGGTACACTGCAGCAGCGAGTCGTGGCGTACATCAAAGAAAACTGCATATTAATAATAAACCAAATGAAGGTTATAAAACGCACTCCAGCAACAATCCGGACACAACACATTGAAGGGAAACTATATGATTAAAGATGTGCAAAGCTATAGAAGATGTTATCAGGCAGCAGAGCATACTGAGACATAAGCAGCATTAACCTACATAACAATGAAAGAAAAAAAGAGACAATATAGGCAGATTTCCCCAGGGCTGGATACCTTTGCTGAGCCGAACTGTGTACCACACCACTGGAAGGCTTTTACTGTTGAACAGCAGCAGGAAGTGTTGAGATTAACATTGCAAGGGAGTAATGGACTTTCACTGCAGCTGTGAAAAAAGCTCAAGCAAGGGGAGCCGAGGCTGCTATCTGTGAGATGAATGAAACAAGAACACAGGAGTATAACTCAGCTCTAAACAACAGCAGCAGACGACCCCACAACGCTGCCGAACGCTCTGCAAAGTGTCTTTTAAATGTCACTCGCTTCCTGTCGCCTGCATGGCCACACTCGCTTGGGCCAGCCAGTTGACCGTGATGTCATTACAGCTCAGACGTGGGCAGGCACCATCACAGGAGAACATAAACAGCACTGCCTAAGGTATAGGTACGCTAAGAAATCACCTGCTGAGGACAGGAAATGGAAGCACAGTTGGGCGCAGACAGCACTTGGTTAAAGTGTTCTCTTTCTGTGCCATCTGTGTGGAAACATGATGTATGTCATTAAGTGCAGCACATAGAAAGTGTGCAAAGACATGCTCACCCTATAACAGGTCGAGAGGGAGCCATGCAGCTACATGAATGTGTGCAATTAGAGGGAGCTATACCATATTCACCTCACTTATGGATGCAAATAAATGTGTAATCATGAAGATTTGCAGCTGACAAACAGGCAGACAGGGACTGACAATGTGCAAGGCATATGTAAATTTAACACTCATAATCAGAACATGACATGTATATAAATATGCATGAAAAGGGACTCCTCAACAGCGCGCGCAACGCTGCCTATGTGATCTCACAATAGGAGGAACTTAGTCGTAGGACTTGATGATCACAATGTCTGACATGGAGTGTGGCGGGCTGAATGCAAAACTGCAAATGCTCCGTGGGACTGTGCCAAATCTGTACTTTTTTATTGTTTTGCAGACGATGGGATGTTCGACAGAGGCTCTGAGTTTCCTGTCAAAATTTTGACATCTGTTAGATCCCTGATGGTTTCTATCTTTAAATGAAAGGGCCGTTGGCACTGGCAATTTTCCCCTGCTGTAATGAAAATGTACCCAACTGCAGCTCAGACACTGTGCTACTTTATCATTTCGTGACTTTCCTGAAATGTTCAACTTCTACAGGGTACATTTTGTGTATTTTTTTTCTTTTTCTTTTTGAGAACAATGTCTCATTCGCTCTTTCAATGGCTGAGCAGTGGTATCCATATACAGTGCATTACTGCTGGTGAGTATGAAAAAAGCAGCGGGGGGAGGTGACAAAAAGGTGATAGAAGGATTTTTTTATTCTAAGCAAACAACAGATAAACTAAAGCACTGACTGCACACCTCTTTGGAAACTAACTCCCTGCACAGTTTGCTGAGAGATGTCAAAAATGTCACTCCCACGCATGCAAGTTGGGTATGTAACCTTTCACAGAGCGTTTAAAGAACAGCATCCTGAGTTCAAACTCCCTATAGGAATAGGTTTTGTCAATTTTTGGCCCTTGTTTTGATTTCCCTGAACTTCTTTACTATGAAGTTCACTGATACAAAAAAGAGTTTCATTTTCACTGCGTACATAAGGTGAATTTGTATTTTACAGAGTCACAGCGGTCAGAGAGTATTCAGCATGTAGGAGGCGTTAGCCAGCAGATGACTGAACAGAAACCAGTAACAGAGGCACAAAACAAGGTCTGCAGAAGCAGATTTTATGTGGAACTCCATTCATGTCTATAAAGTTGAACCAGTGATTTGCATTCTTACAAATGCATGTGCACTGAAACAGGCACATAGTGATAATATTACAAGAGCAGTGTGTAAGATTTAGGGGGATTTAGTGGCATCTAGTGGTGAGGATTGCAGATTGCACTCAGCTGAAACGTCTCCTGGTTAGAATTCCTTTAGGATTCATTGTTAGAGGATTTTTAGCGAGAGTCAAATTATCAGCAGAGGTCTCTTTCTCTCCAAAACAAACGGACTTAGTGATTAACTCGTAAAAATACAGAAAAAAACAATTTCAGTTAGAAAAAAACTGTGTTTTTCCGACACTGTTCGTCGCAGATGAGCTGCTAACTACAGTGGCTGACGCAAATGTGAAACCAACACATTCTCACCGCGACTTTGTCACATATCAACATTTGGTCATGGACTTTCCATGTCCAGATACGATGTGCAAGGTACCCCAGGTGTGTTAGTTGTTGACGTTCTGAGACACCATGTCAAGTTCTGCCTGTTACATGCATCGTCTTCTTTCAAAAAACACCACTCAGCATTGCACTGTTAAACTGTAATGGTGACCAGCCAAGTATCATGCGGACGTTCAAGGACGGCTTTTTTCGTCGGTGTCTGATGCCCAAGTTCCAGATTTCGACGACTTCAGAGTGAGATCAGGTTGGTAGAAACATGGCAGACTCTGTAGAAGAGGACCTGCTCCCCAAGTCTTATTTTCAGGTGATTATACACTAAAGAAAATATACTTATATATATATATATTATATTCCGGGCGGCATGGTGGTGTAGTGGTTAGCACTGTCGCCTCACAGCAAGGTGGTTTGATCCCAGGAGGGAGCCCTTCTGTGCGGAGTTTGCATGTTCTCCCTGTGTCAGTGTGGGTGTTCTGCGGGTACTCCGGCTTCCTCCCACAGTCCAAAGACATGCAGGTTAATTGGTGATTTTGAGCATGGATGGTTGTCTGTCTCTATGTGTCAGCCCTGCGATAATCTGGTGACCTGTCCAGGGTGAACCCTGCCTCTCGCCCAATGTCAGCTGGGATAGGCTTCAGGCTCCCCGCGACCCTCAAGAGGATAAGTGGTTACGAAAATGGATGGCTATTATATTCCATTTCTGTCATTATATCCCCCTAAATCCTACACACTGGACCTTTAATGGCTCAATATTGGGATGTTGGGTCGTGCTAACCTAGCAGATGTTGAACTGACCTCCCACACTCACTCCAACTGGCATCACAAAGACAAAGACTGTGTCTCTTGGATGCCTGCTGCTTAGTGTGTGTGTCTGGTTGCTACTTTTGTATAGGCTCCTACCTCACATGAGCACTGCTGGGGTACATGACTATAAGTGTCCCAAACACAGAAAATAATAAGACAATAAGAAAATACAGACGGAGGGCAGAGTCTCTGCAGAAACAATACACCGCCACAAACTTCTACAGGGTCACAAGTGATGATTGAGAGGGAGTCTATACATTGTTTTGAGAGTAATCCTGCACGGTGTATCTTTAAGTACGGTGCATTCCATTAAATAAACTCAGGCTGAGTCGCCAGGAGACAATCTTGGCTGCATTGTCAGTATTTACATGTGTCTCTTGTCCTAATTTGGATGCAGAGAGAGTGGACAAACATCAGGATCAACTGTAGGCGCTGCTCTGATTCTAAATCCCCAGGCAATCTCGCCAGCTTTTTACGTGTTAACTCCTCAAAACAAAGACATTGCCTTAAAATACCTGGTGCAAGCGTGTGTGTGCATACACGCACAGATCTGTCTGTGTACTGTACGTACCTGTGTGTGAGCATTATCTGTTCTCACATCTCGGTCTAGTTGCAAGGGGTTTTTTTTATGTCTCTGTGAACGCAGCGTTGTTGTGAGCTGCAGCACTGAAAAAATAATCTAGTTATCATGCAGGATTCATATCTGGATGACAGATTCCTTTTGAGGATTCTGCAGATCAAATGCTCAAAAGAAAAACTGCTCATTTTGTTCTAATATTAAGCCAGAATACCGAGGCCAGCCAGGACGGAGTCTGTCAAGCAAGAACTAAAGACTGTCCTTGTGTCTTGCTCAAAATTCTCAGTTTCCAGGTCCTGTTTTATCTGAAGTATCCCTGTCTTTATTGCAGTCATTCCTGCAGTATGGCACTTCCCTAGAAAGAAATCTAATTAGATGCTCAACCTGAAAGAGACTCCTGATATGCCATAAATCCAGTGAAAAATCTGTTTCTTTAATGAGTTGCTTTCATGTCCTCAGGTTCCTCCAAGACTTTCAAAAAAGGAGACTGTCGTTAGAAATAACAGGGGAGGTATATACTGACCTATTTTAATGCACTAAGGGTCAAGTTAAACTCCAATTTGAACTCCTCTTTCAGCGTGAATCCTATAAAACGCAGTTCTTCAAACGCATCCTGGCTAACAAAGCTGCACGATGTTCTGCCCGGTGATTCACTGCCTGCTGAGGTCCAGTCTATAAGGAGCTCACCTTTTCTTCTGTGCACTCAGTAATGGGAAAGCAGCATCATTCACTACACTAAATGACACAAGAATCAAAGCCATTAGCTGATTTCTTTCATGTTATGGAATAGGTTGCTTTAATGTTATTTATTTTACGTTCAGTCCTACCATCTAATGTTCCCTCACTGGTAAGCAATATCTCTAACGCTCAGCACTGTTTGTCAAACGTTTATTATACAATCCTGTTACATACTTTGTATCTGAGTGTCTTATATCGTATTACAGTCTCGAGGAGTATGTTGTGCTTTCTGGCTTCATAACTAGGATTGCGCTATGAACTGTGAGTTTCTGTATTATTAGATCCAGGCCTCAGCAATTCTCTGCCGGCAGTAATTGTCCTCTCAGTATGCAAAATTACAGTCATACAGGATACTGAGTGGCTGTAAGACGAAATAACAACTGAAAAATAAACAGCAGAAAGAGACAGAGAGCGAGAGAGATGTGTTTCATGTTATTAACTTGTGACAAAAACTCATATCATTACCCACATCATTATGTGAGATACATAATTGGCTCCAATTGTTGACATAAAGCAATCAAAAAAAAATCTGTGTTCTTTATTGTTTTTCTAATTAACTGCTTTCAGGAGCAGCTACATGAGACATGACATTTAAATCTCATTCAGTCCTTGCTCTGAATATGGAGTAAAATTATATCTCATATGCTGATTTTTGCTTTAAAGAGTAGCTTCTGTTGTTTTCAGTCTGGATCTTCTCTCCCATATTTTTGTTTCTAAGTGACTAATGAACCACAGTTTTTGAAACTGGTCCAGTATTGAGTGAGAGGGCTGCAGCCAGCAGCGACATAGCAGGCTGCAATTTAATCGCTCAGGGCTTGTTCGCACCATCAATGTACGTCCACTGAGAGTTCTTGTTTTTGCCACTGACAGGCTCGGTGTATTATTATAAGTGTCTGACAACATAATGGAAAGGATCCCGACAGAGATAGAGCTTTGTGTTAAAGAATTAGTTCCTTTTTTTTAACCAGAAACAGCCCCAAAATCTCTATAGCAAAATCCACCGGACTCCATGATTGACTGACTTCAGTCAAAGTCAGTAGAATGGTAAATGGACTGCACTTGTATAGCGCTTTTCTAGTCTTCCGGCCATTCAAAGGGCTTCTTACACTACATGTCATTCACCCATTCACACACTGGTGGCCGAGGCTACCATACAAGGGGCCACCTGCTACTCAGTAACCATTCACAAGCACTCGCAACAGGAGCAATTTGGGGTTGAGTATCTTGCCCAAGGATACTTCAACATTCAGACTGGAGGAGCTGAGGATCAAAGCGCCAATCTTCCGATTTGTGGACGACCTGCTCTACCTTCTGAGCCACAGCCGCTCCAAAATACTCACAAAAGCCATCTTGGTTTGTCTTTTCATCGTTCCAACAATCACCAACCCTTATTTGGTTGATATAGATCATTTATACATCCAGATAGATGTTAAAATACCAGAAGAGAAGAAGGAAAACAGCATAGACCCAACATGTCTTCACATCTAAGTGGGTAAATTAAGGGTTCATTTCAACCAAACAAGAGTTGGTGATTGTTGGAACAGTTGAAAGATGTAAGTTTTATTTGGATTCTTCTGACTTTGAATGAAGTCTTTTGTGATGATAAAATTACTCTTTTTTTCAGTGGAGTCTGGTGGCTTTGGGGATAGCAATTTCTGGTTAAACATTGAGTGGCCAGAAACACGACTTCAAATGAATGCTAAATTGCTCTGGATACTATATATGTAATAAGGCAACTGTTTCCTAATATCAACCCGATAATATGTCAGTGTTTTGGTGCCCACAAGTGACGATGGAATAATGAAAACGAGCCCTACAGAGAAACACCTTTTGTTAAAGAATAAGTTTCTTTTTCTTTAACCAGAAATTGCTATCCCCAAAACCACCAGACTCCATTGAAATAAAGAGGAATTTTATCGTAAAAGACTTCATTCAAAGTCGACCAAATCAAAATAAAATTTACATCTTACATCTTTCCACTCCTCTAACAATCATCAAGCTTGGTTGAAATAAATCTTAATTCACCCACTTAGATTTGAAAATACGCTGGCTCCATACACGCTGTTTTCCTTCTTCTCTTGTGCTATTTTCACACCTAACTGGGTGAATTAAGAATCTAATTCAACCAAACCAGAGTTGGTGATTGTTGGAACATTAGCAAGATGAACCAAAGCGGCTTTTGTGAGTTTTATTTTCTTTCTATCAATTTTGACTTAGGTGTGTTTTTATTTGATCAAGAAAACTAATGTTTATTTAAATGGAGTCTGGTGGGTTTACACAGTGGTGATGATAGTTTGGGGCTGTTTCTGGTTAAACAAAAGGATCTTACTCTTTAACACAAAGCTCTATCTCAGTAGGGATCCTTTCCATCATGTTCTCAGACACTTATAATAATAATCCGAACCTCTCAGTGGAAAAAACAAGAAGTTTTAGTGGATGTACATTGATGGTGCATACGAGCCTTGAGTGATAAAACTGCAGCCTGTTATGGGGCTGCTGGCTGCAGCCCTCTCGCTTTAATTGTTGCTCCTATTAGTCTCTTAGACACAACAACATGAGAATATAAGGTCCACATAAAAAGAAAATAAAGGAGTTACCTTTTTACTTATTTTTGACATTTTTTGGCCACTTGGGGGCACCAAAAACAAGCTGTAAATACAACACTGACATATTATCAGGTTGATATAACAAACTTAGCAAGCAGTTGCCTATCAGCCACTATCATACCAGAACCCAAGAAACTCCACCCATCAGAACCAAACCACTACCGTCCTGTTGCACTCACATCAGTTGTCATAAAATGGAAAATCTGGTTCTTAGCATCATACTTCCATCTGTCAAGCCACACCTGGACCCCAACCAGTTTGCCTACAAAGCCAAGAGAGGGACTGAAGATGCAGTGGCATGTTTCCTCCACTCCCTCCTTCAGCACCTCGAGTCCCCAGGTAATTTCACCAGACTCCTCCTGACAGACTTCAGTTCAGCTTTCAATACCATCCAGCGCCACCAGATGATCAGGAATCTCCACCACCTCAACGTCCCACCACTCCTCATCCACTGGGTACACAGTTTCCTCAGCAACAGACCACAATCTACCAGAGTGGGCAGCACCATTTCTTCACACTCCATCACCAACACAGGCGCCCCTCAAGGCTGTGTCCTGAGTCCCTTTTTATTCACCCTCTACACCAACGACTGCACCAGCCCCTCACACATCACTACATTCCTCAAGTACTCAGATGACACTGCAGAACTTGCTCTACTCAATGACAATAACTCAGTTATGGTCTATCACAACTCCATCGCTCATCTCACACAGTGGTGCACGGACAATCATCTGCAATTAAATGTCTCTAAGACAAAAGAACTGGTCTTCAACTCCCCCAACAGGTCAACCCCTGAGCCCACACACAACCCTGTCAGCATCAATGGTGAAGCAGTCAAGATGGTGGAGAGTCACAAATATCTTGGTATCACCCTGGACAATAAACTGAGCTTTGAATAACACACCACTGACATCCATAAACGCTGCCAACAGAGACTCTCCGCCATCCGAAAACTCAGATCACTCTCAGTTGCCCCCCACCTCCTGCTGCTACTCTACAAAAGCATTATCCAGCCCATCCTCCTCTGCTGCTCACCCTGCTTCTTCTACATGCTGTCAGCCCCCAACAAGAACAGACTCACACAGATCACACACAAAGCTGCCAAGATCATCGGCCTGCCCACTCCCAATCTCTCAGACCTTAACAACACAGCCACTGCACGCAGAGCTCAGACCATTGCACAGGACCCCAGGCACCCCCTCAACCCACATTTCACACTGCTTCCTTCTGGACACCGGCACAGGACACTCCCCTGGAAAAAAATCAAATTCAACAATCGCTTTGTCCCCAAGGCCATCACAGAACTAAACAAAATGTATGTTTTGTATGTTTATGTGTTGAGAATCCATGTGTGTGTGGCAAATGTATGTTGTATCTGTGGGGTATGTGTATATGTATATGTGGGGTTGGCACTCAAGATGTATGGAAGTGTGAAGACAATTTTCCTAATAGGACAAATAAACTAATCTAATCTATCTTCTTACACACCTAGCGTACAGAGCCGTATAGCATTTATTTGGAGTCGTGTTTCTGGCCACCCAGTGAATCAAGATATTCCAACCTGATCTCACTCCGAAGTCGGCGAAATCCGGTGCTCGGGCAGTGACTTGCAGCGTCACACACTGACGAAAAAGCCATCTTTTAATGTTGACATGATATGTGGTTGGTCACTGTTATAACTTACTGTGTCTGACAGCATCAGGGGGAAATGTGGGACAAGAACAAAATAAGGCGACAAAAGTCCAAGTGTGGCAGGCGAGCAGGAGGGGTGGTAGATGGGTCCAACAAACATAAACTTTCACCCAGGAGTGCGGTGTTCAAGTCCTTTGAGATTATGAAGCCCAACCCCAGCCCACTTAACCACATCCTTTTGTTGCCTAAAACCAATCATGTGTGTTGTTGTACTAACGTAGGGTGTTTATTTTGAGAGAGACTGAATGCAACCTGTACATTTCCTGTGAAAACAGTAGTGTTTTGTTTTGAAAGAAGACAATGCATGTAACTTGAACTTGACAGAACTTGACATGGTGTCCCAGAACGTCAACACACCCAGGGTACCTTGCACGTTGTATCTGAACGCTGAATCTCCATCACCAAACGTCAATATGTGACGAGGTCGGAGTGAGAATGTGTTGAAATATTCACCCGCCTTTTAGCTCTGTTTTGCTCTCCACCATCTCCATAGCAATATATCTAACTCTTTAGCTGCTAAATGCTCTGCTATGATGTCCACCAGCTAGCCGCTAACTGCGTCTGTCTTGCTTGATGCTGTGCTGGTAACATACAGTGAGTAACAGCTGCCTGTTGCCTCCATAAGTGGGAAGTGATTAAAACAGTACATTTAGAGGCTGTAAAACCAAAACAATGAGCTAAAAGATGCTAAAAATCTGAGAGGAGCTGCAGAGTCTGGTCGTGATTTTCATTTGGTTTGTCAATTCAAAAGACCCCTTTGAAATACTTATAATAATACTTAAATATTTATTCAACCTCATGTTAATAAAAGACATTGATTATAGCAGCTTTAACTAACCTGGCAAAATATAATACCATAGTAGATCAGTGGACTCTGTATCCTTCAGAGGGAGACATTGTAAGCAGGGTGTCTGTTACCTATGGCTTAAACAGCTGTGTGCTCCAGCTCCATAATGTGAATAAGGTTCATGCAGTAGAAAATATTCATTTGTGAGAAACACTGCCTCTGGACCAGATGCAGGATCAGTGTGGTCTCACTGTGGCTCTTGCTCAACGTTGCTGAGAGTGTCCTCTGAGTATGCTTAATAATCAATCACACACTCAATTGGTCACAATAAGCACGGGGCTATTTACTTCAGAAATGAGTATCTGCTTTCTTCATCTGCTCTGCACTCCATCCACAGTATTGATTAGTTGTCCATCCATTCGGCATCTGTCTCTCCTTCACACGCGGTGTGTTTTCTACTTAGGCAATAAGCCACGAGAGGCCGTGGCTGCTGCACTATGTGCCAAAACCCCCTTAGCTGTTCTAAAACCACTGTAAACTACGGCCTCAAGTGCATTGGGTCAAGCTAAAATAAAAAATATCAACAAAATCTGACATTCTGAAACAAGAGTTAAACTGTTAGTGTTGAACTGTGGTCACAGCTGTGTTTATACAGAGTATTTTTGACATTGGCTTCAACACGGCTCAGCCAATCATCGCCAAGGACCGGGACTATTGGTTTTATCCTGGTACCTGGAAATGAGTCAGCACTGTTGCACTTCTGGTTCCCTTGTCTCAAAGTCTGTGTTTCTTTTAATTTGGTGTCTGAAATAAGGTCTGTGGTTGACACATGTTGAAGAGATTTTGATGTTTTGTTCTAAAATACATACATAAATATACCCCACTTATGAATTTTGAAGCTTTTGTTTTCTTAAAAATTGGTGGATGCTTGCTAATGTAACCCACCCTACACTTCCCCTGGACTCTGCATTGGGATTTTTCTTTAGAGTTGTGGTGGAGTGTCATGTGGAGAGAGGGAGGCACCAGATGCAGGATTTGGGATTGGGGTTGAGAACTTTATTGTGTTTAATTCACAGTAACACTCAGTAACACCTCTGCTGTTGGCAACACATCCTCAACAAAATCGTCAACCTTGCAGGGTCAAGAAAAACTAAACTTTCTTTAGAAATAAATCTCTTATTCAAACAATAATATACATTAAGAAAATAATATATCAAATGAAAATAAACTTAACTGTCAAGTTAAACTAAATAAAACTCTCTGAAAGGAATAAATTACCAACATAAAAGAAAACTTTGAAAATCATGGCATCCTAAACACAGCAAATCTCAAAGCTACGGTGTCCTGCCAGGGGCAAACAGTGTGATCGTCCACATTTGCTGTGAAATAGACAACAGTGCCTCCTAGTGGCTTAAACAGGTAGCTGCCTTACACTAACTAACATGGCTAAATGAGGCTACAGAGGTCAGGGCAACATGGTTTCACACCAAAGGCATCAAATACCAACGCTTGGTGAGTGGCACCCCTTTAGCGGCAGTATGAGATGCACTGGGCGGCGGCATTTTTTTTTTTTTCTGGGCACGGACAGATTACTGAGCGGATCTACCAAGCATGGGCACAGGTGCCTAAAGCATCAAGGGCTCCCCTAGTCTCTGTAGGCAAACCCCGGAGATCTTGCCTCTGGAAGAAGAGCGGAAGAGCCCTGGTTTCCGGTTGTAGGCTGTTTGTAGTCCGCGTGATGTTGATCAATCACGTTTGAGCCAGCTGCAGTTGTTGCCAGGTTAAACGGTCCGTGCGGTGAACTAACGAGGCGGAACATAATTGGCATCACTGCAAACTCTGAATCCATCGCAATGGTTCAGCATATTTACTTATATATAAACAGAAGTCGGAAACGGAAATTTGCCTCCTCCGCCCAAATCAAACCGGAATGCCAAAAAATCGGGGGTCTGCCCCCAGAGGCTGTATCGCCGTCTGCCAGAAGTCAGACACTGAATACAGCCGATGGGTTCCGAGAATGGGGGCTCCCCTACTTTTGACCTGCAAAATGTCACTTGAAGAGACACGTACCGATATTAACAATGTCACAAATTGCTGGAAACCTACCTTATGCGTCATATTTTGATGTGTATGATCACTGACCAAGTGTATTTGACAAGTTGGGAGAATGTGTTGGTCAGGGACATTGAACACCATCACACTGATTACTGCCTTTACATTCTTGTTGTGGTGGGTGAGGCTGAAGTCATGCGTGTATCATAAGAACAAATGATATCCAGGGTGGCCAGAGGTTGGCAGTGCCGCCTCATTCCTGGTTCCTGGTTTGAACTTGGGGTGGGGGAGCCAGGGTCCTTCTGTTGCCTGTTCTCCCCATGTCAACGTGGGTTTTCTCTGAGTACCCCGGCTTCCTCCCACAGTCCGAAGCAACACATTCTCACTCCGACCTCGTCACATTTCGATGTTTTGGTCATGGACTTTCCACATACTATGTGCAAGGTACCCTGCGTTGGTTGTTGACGTTCTGGGACACCATGTCAAGTTCTGTCTGTTACATGCATTGTCTTCTTTCAAGATAACTTTTTTTTACCTTCAATAACAAACACACAGGGTTGGGTTTAGGCAAGAAAAACATGTATTTAGGTTTAGGGAAAAATAACAGGGTTGGCTTTAGAATCTTACGGTACGCGAACGCCACTCTCTTGGGTGAAAGTCCGTGCTTGTTGGACCCATCCACCACAATTGTGGACTGAGCACACGTTTGATAAAACGGAGTTAAATCTCTCGGCATCCATTTTCAAGCTCTCTGTGTGTTTGTTTCCTTGCGGACGAGAAAAGGGGGAGCGCACATTTCCGGGAGGGCGTGTCCTTTTCAAAAATGCAAGAGCCCTTGCTTTGTTGCTGGCCATTTTCTCTGGTGTGTTAAACACACTTTAAAAAGGAGTGTCCCCAGACTATCAGAAGGCGGAGATCTCTGATTGTCTAGTGGCGAGACTATATTTCCCCTGACGTTGGTTTCTGATGACGCAAGTCACTACCCAAGCGCCGGATTTCGACAACTTCAATGTGAGACCAGGCTCTCCAAAGACATGCAGGTTAATTGGTGACTCTAAATTGTCCGTAGGTGTGAATGGTTGTCTGTCTCTATGTGTCAGCCCTGTGATAGTCTGGTGACCTGTCCAGGGTGAACCCTGCCTCTCACCCAGTGTCAGCTGGGATAGGCTGCAGCCCCCTGCGACCCGTAACAGGATAAGCAGTCACGCAAATGAATAAATGAAATGATATTCATATGTAAATGTTACTACCAAAACATACATGGACTAAAAACAGGAGAGTTTTGTGCCATTAACTACATTTTGAAAAACCTCTTCAGGGTTACATTACTGTATCGATCTTGTACAGAAATCATTTTTAATCTCTTTCTTAACAAGCCAGGTTTGTTTTGAGCACAGTCTCGATGGCGCTGTACATGACTGTGAACTACAAATCATCAGTATGTTACATTACATATGTGACGCCTTCAGAAATGAGTAGCTGCTCCTCATCTGCCCTGCACTGCAGGTATTGATTAGTTTTCTGTCCAATCAGCTTCTATCTCTCATTCACACACACTCACACAGAAACATGGTGTTAGCCTCGGTGCTGACATTGTTTTTTTAAGCATCCATTCCTGAATGCTTTACACCCTGTACCTCCTCTTTCCCACCATCATTTAAAAAGATAATTAGGGAAAGTGCAAGTATACATGGCAGAGATTTATATGGGGGCTATTCATGTAATTTTCACAAACATTTTCTTTAAAAATAATATCCATCCTTTGTGTGTATTTATTGCCCATGTATGATGTTTGCTCTCCTTTGAGGAAGAGGAAGTTATCAAAATGCATAATAAGTCAATCCCACGGCCCCTATTGCAACTGAGCGTCAGTATGAACAACTGTGCTGCTGAAGTGTATCCAGACTTGTCTGTTTCCGTCCACGTCTCCACAGTGCCCTCCTCAGGGCTCCACAACACTGCTGTTAATGCTACATGCTGCCACACTAAACCTGGACATGGAGTTTTGCTGTCTATAGTGCAGAGAGCGCTCAAAATAAGAGTTGCAGAGCACACAGACTGTCAGCCTGTTCAACATGCCGCACATGTTGATGCTCTTGTTTGTTTGGTACTGCCTCGGGATTTTTACCACCACCACCACCACCACCACTTGTTTTGGTGCTGCTCAATATGTATCCATGGGGAGTTAAGTACTGCTAAGTGTATTTGTGTATGCCAACTGTGCTCCACTATTACAGCAAGAACAACTGAGTAAACAGAAAACTTTCAAATCTGTACAGCCATGTCATGCAGACTGAGTTTTATCCTTGGAGCAAACACGGCAAATGCAGCGTGAAAAAAAGCATCTTACAATCTGAAATACATCGACAGGAACGTCAGAGTTTGACTTTTTTACACTCCTTTTTGTTTAACACAGCAACTAGAGTGTATTACAAAAAAAATGTTTGTTATAACAATCTTTTGATATATCAGAAAGTATTGTAATGCAAATGTATCTGAATCATTTACACTGAAACTGGGCAGCAGGACGGCTCCAGATCACCTCTCGACATGAGTAACGTCTTTAAAGCTCGCCTGGATCATTCCACCTATAGACTCTTTGCTATATGTCCATGCTACCTACCATCACCCTGATCCTAAATCATTACAGGGCCTGTCATTGCAGGTGTCCATTTTAAAGGGCCTGTGTGTAGAATTTAATATTCATAACATTTTTTTATGACTGTGTAATCACCTCAAAATAAAAATGGCTGTGTTTTCGTTACCTTAAAATCAGCCGTTTATATCTACATTCAGTGTGGGTTTCTTCCACAGAGTCTGCCATGTTGTTTCTACAAACCAAACACTGGTTCTTGATACAGCAATTCGTGTTTTCGCATCAGCCACCATAGTTCTCCTACACGCTTCTGACACATGGGAGAAGTTTTAGTTCTGCCACTTCATCGCTAGATGCCACTAAATCCTACACACTGGCAAGCAGCAGCCTCTGAGGCTGAAAGGTGAAGACACAATGAAGTGCAAAAAACTGCAGTTCACTGAATGGCCACTTGGGGCTGGCACCCCCATGTTAAAAAATGCCCAGCTGTACAGCAGAAATAGACATGTTTACATGTTTACAGCCTGATTTTGTCTCTATAGCTAATATCAACATTCATGACAACTGTATGGGGTTGGTTTTTGTGTAACTCAGCTGTTTAGAAGTTACACATATGTTAGAACAGGGCTGCTTGACTTGGTCCACAACAGCTATCAATCAGTCAATCAACTTTATTTGTAGAGCGCTTTTCCTGTGCGGACATGCAACACAAAGTGCTTTACAGAATTAAAAGCAATTAACACAATTAAAGAAAGAAAAACAAATACAAAGAAAGCCCCTCCCTCCCACCCTTCATACTAGACACACACACACACATACACACACACACACACACACACACACAATCACACACAATAGGGAGACATGGCATGGCACTGAGGATCAAGGAAACGCCACCTTTGGGGCCGTCCACACTGGGAGGAGCCGCAGGCTGTGCCATCGGGGGGGGACCAGCACCCAGGCCCCCCGACTCCGACAGACAGGTGGACCCCCACATCGAAGGGAGGAGCCCCCAGCCGGCTGGGCCGAAGGGACCCAAGGACAGCACCCCCAGTAGCAGACCCGACACAGCTCCCAGTGTGGAGGACCCCCCTGAGGAAACACTGGAGTTAAAAGCTAAAGACTAAAAGCATAAAATAGGACTAAAAGAATAAATAAAATAAAATAAATACAGTACCAAAAATAAAATACGTAAGATTATAAATAAAATAGAATAGATACAGTACCAGTGATAAATAAAAACAAAAAATTAAGATTAATATCATCTTAAAAAGATAAGAACATAAGAAGAGTTTAAAATATTAGTTAAAAGCCTGATTAAAAAGGTGTATCTTTAATCTTCTTTTAAAAATATCAACAGTCTCTGCAGTCCTGAGGCTCTCCGGCAGGCTGTTCCACAGGTGGGGGCCATTGTGGCTAAATGCTGCCTCACCATGGGTTTTTGTTCTGGGTTTTGGTATGGTTAAAAGGCCAGTGCCGGAGGACCTCAGGGTCCGCGAGGGTTGATATGGTAAAAGCAGATCAGATAAATAAGAGGCCGCAAGGCCGTTAAGACATTTAAAAACGAGTAAGAGAATCTTAAAATCGATCCTGAAGCGGACGGGGAGCCAATGCAGCGACTCTAAAACCGGTGTAATGTGCTCCCGCCCTCTGGTCCTCATCAGCACTCGTGCAGCTGAGTTTTGTAATAATTGAAGATTTAAAATACTCTTTTTGGGAAGACCAGAGAGCAGGGCATTACAGTAATCTAAGCGACAGGAAATAAAAGCATGCATTAGCACCTCCATACTGCCCTGAGAGAGAAACGGGCGGACTCTGGCTATGTTCTTAAGGTGATAAAAACCTATTTTCGTTATATTTTTGATATGTGGGATAAAATTCAGCTCAGAGTCAAAAGTCACGCCCAAATTTTTTACTGATTGGGTTGGTTTAAGATCCTGTAGTTGTGGTAAAAGTTTCTCTCTCTGGCCTTCAGGACCTATAACTAAAACCTCAGTTTTGTCCTGGTTGAGCTGTAGGAAATTCTCTGCCATCCATGACTTGATATCTAAAATACAGTTAAAAAGGGTATCAATTGGCCCTGTGTCATCAGGAGACACGGCGATGTATAGTTGTGTATCATCGGCATAACTATGGAAGCTGATGCCGTGTCTCCTGATGACGTCCCCAAGGGGAAGCATGTAAAGATTAAAGAGAAGTGGACCTAAAATTGAGCCTTGGGGAACCCCACATCCAATTTCATGGGTTCCTGAGGAACATGTATCCATACTTACATAAAAGCATCGGTCTGTGAGATAAGAACAAAACCAGTTAAGAACAGTACCGGAGAGGCCCACCAGGTGTCTGAGTCTTTTTAATAAAATGTGATGGTCTACCGTATCAAAAGCGGTGGTTAGATCCAGTAGTACCAAGACTGTGAGTTTATGGTTATCTAAATTCCACCTGATGTCGTTTATAATCTTTAGAAGGGCTGTCTCGGTACTGTGGTTCATCCTAAAACCAGACTGATACCTCTCTAAAATGCTATTTCCATTTAAAAAGTCATTAACTTGGTTAAAAACCAGTTTTTCTAAAATTTTACTTAAAAACGGTAAGTTGGATACAGGTCGGTAATTATTAAGAACGTTGGGGTCTAAGTTGCTCTTCTTCAGAAGGGGCTTCACCACCGCCGTTTTAAAGGCGGTGGAGAAGACACCCATCTGAAGAGAGCAATTCATGATGTTTAAAAACTGCTCCTCAAAGAAACCATAAAACGTCTTTAAAAGTGGTGTGGGAATTGGATCTAAAAGGCAAGTTGTTGGGTTTACCTGGGAGAAAACTCGACCAAGTGTCCTTGCATCAACCAGGGCAAAACTCTCCAGTGTTTCCTCAGGCAAGGACAACAGTCCAGGTGTGTTAACAGACAAAACTTTCTTGGATAACAGGCTGGATCTGATGTCCTTGATTTTAGTTCTGAAGTGGTCTGCAAAGTCTTCACAAAGATCATCTGTTGGTGTCTTAAGAACTTTATTAAAATCAGTGCCTGTTAAAATATTAAAAGTGGAGAAGAGGAACCGGGGGTTGTTTTTATGGTTGGTGATGAGTTGTGAGAAATGGGAAATGTGTGCCTTTTTAACTGTGTTATTGTAGGTTTTGAGTTGTTGACGTAAAATCTCATAATGAACGGTCAGTTTACTCTTTCCCCATCTTCTCTCAGCACTCCTGCATTCTCTTTTCAGTTTATTGATTTCATCGTTTTTTCTCCACGGGGGTGTAGGTTTTCTTTTTATTGTTTTAGTTACAGGTGGAGCTACTAAGTCCAGAGTTGACTTCAGTTTACTGTTAAAATTATCAACGATAAAATCACAAGGTGCAGGTAAAATTTCAGCAGGAGTGCTCTGTAAAATCCCAATAAAATTTGCAGCCACTTCAGAAGTTAGATAGCGCCTCCTTACTATTCTCACCGGGGCCTCCTCCTGGTTAAAACTGGTGATGTTAAAAAATACACAGTAGTGGTCGAACACAGCCAGGTCGACAACAGAGGACACACCGATGGACAGGCCATGGGTTATGACCAGGTCCAGGGTGTGTCCTCTGTTGTGAGTTGGCTGTGTGACGTGCTGCTTAAAATCAAGACGATTTAAAAGGTTTAAAAACTCTCTGGATATTGGATCCGAGGTATCATCAACGTGTAGATTAAAATCACCAGTTATTAAAATCCTGCTATAAGAGGTGTGAATGATTGATAAAAGTTCAGAGAATTCACTGATAAAAGAACTAGAGTGATGGGGTGGTCTGTAAACAGTGATGCAAAGAATCGGAGGGCTGCTAAAAGTAAAGGCATGGTACTCAAATGACTTGTAACTGTTAAAAGACACTCCATTTGAGGTCAGGGTGTCATTTGTAATGGATGCCGTCCCGCCTCCTCTTCTACCCTCTCTAGCAGAAAACAAAAAATTAAAATTTGGTGGGCAGGCCTCGGTGAGTACAACAGGTGCGTCAGTGCCAAGCCATGTCTCAGTTAAAAGAAGACAGTCTAACTTATTATCTAAAATCACGTCATTCATTAAAAAAGTTCTATTTAAAAGAGACCGAACATTAAAAAGTGCCACATTGATGGTGACAGGAGGCTTGTTGATCATGGAGGTGGGTTGTGGGTGTTTTGTGAGTGGTCGAAGGTTATGAAGGTTCACGGAGTGAGTATGGCGGTGTCTGATGTGTTGATGTAGTGTAATGCTTAACGGAATGGATAAGGTGTTGGTGTGAATATGAGGTCCAAGTCCGGTACTGTGTGTATGGTGGTCAGAGGTGGAACTGAGTGGATAGGAGCATGGACCTGGGGGACATCAATCGGTGTCGGACAGAGCAGCTGGTGCGGGTTTGGGGAAAATTGCATGCTGAACACCGTATGCCAGGTTGGCTGAGAGCATGCGGGCACCTGCCCTGTTAAGATGGAGCCCGTCTGGCCCAAAGAGGTGTCGTCTCTCCCAGAAAACATCAAAATTGTTGATGAAGCCGACGTGGTGGGAGTTGCAGGCAGAGGAGAGCCAGGTGTTGAGGCTAAGCAGACGGCTGAAGCTGCCAATCCCTCTGCCGCAGGTGGGGGTGGGGCCGGAGATAAAAACAGTCACCTGGGACTGTGAGATGGACTTAAAAAGGTGTCTAAAATCCTGCTTTAAAAGTTCGGACTGTTGCCTGGCAATGTCGTTCGTACCTGCGTGGATAATAATCCTTTTCGCCTGTGGATGGGAGCTCAGGATGTCCGGTATTTTCCCGGTTACGTCGGTAACGGTGGCTCCGGGGAACGACAAGGTTAACGCCTCCCTCATGCGGACGTGCCTCACGATAGAGTCCCCGATGACCAGGGTTGTTGGAGCGTCCGCTCGGTCTTCAGGGGAGCAAGCCAGCTCAGCCACCCCGCCACCCACACCAGGACTCCGGGTGTGATCCCTCGCCAGGCGGGGAGAACGGGAGGAGTGCCAGCGCACCGCGTCCCTCACGAGCCGCTTGCGCTGGGATGAGGAGCGGGTCGGCGCCGGCGGACGGCTCCCTGTTGGACACCCACCTGCTGGAGGGCAGCTACCAGTGAGTGGAGGGAAGGCTGTGGTGTCCGTCTGCGGGGTCATGGTGTCTGTGGCTGCAGGAACAGGTACTGTCTCTTGGTGTGGGTCCCGGGTCGCCGGCTTCTCGCTCACGGACAGAGCCGCGTACTTGTTGGAGAGCAGTATCGGGGGAGAAGGAGCCCCGCCGTGAGCCCCGCTCGGAGCCCTCTTCCGCCCGCGGATGACCACTTCGGTCCAGGGGGTCCCCCTGTTTGGAGTGGAGCAGGCGGGCCGCTGACAGGAGGAGGATGGGTCCCAGAGAACTGTTTGCCCGAGCACGGAGGTGGTGTTCTGCGGAGCGGACTCACTGGTCCGTGAGGTCTCCAGCCAGTTGGTCAGTGTCGGGAAACGGGACCTGAGGGTGATCAGCAGGGAATCCTTCCTCTGGAGCTCATTCGACATCCGCTCAATATCCTCGAGAAGGTTAGCGATTTTTTTGTATGCTTTGTTCAGCATTTGTGCCAATTTTCCAGGTGAGTCAGCAGCGTCCAGTGTTGCCATGGCGGCTCACCAGACCTTTCTTTAAAAACTTAAGATCCAAACGTCTGATGACTAAAAAACTTTCACCCAGTTAAAAAAAATAAAACTTTAAAAGCAAACATTAGCTAGAGGCATAATGTTTAGAGTCATCCCCTTGTCCAAATATACTCATATCTGGCCCAGAAAAACCCAAGATGCCAGCGGCAGAAATGTCGTTTGTTGAACTTCGAAGCTTTACATGGCAGTCCACAAATGTCATGGTAGCGACTTTAATTGTTTTATACAAAAGTACCCATCGGGTCTGACATATACTCATATTATCATAATTAGCACCCCACACATGACATTACGTACTTAACATTAAGTTACGTAGTTTAGGTTTAGGCAAACAAAGTTACTGTGGTTAGGGTGGTGGTAACTTCACACAGTCCTAAAAACTGGTCTCCTGGGGGAAAGTCCTGTGTTTTTTGACACATCCACCACCCCAAACTCCATCCTTACATGGACCTTCAGTCCTCATACTACTTCCTTCTTGATTCCTGTCAGCACATTGGTAACATCACTGCAGCCTTTCCAAATGTGTACATGGGTTACATAGGGATTGTTGTGCATTACTTTTTGTAAGTATACATACAAACAGGGCATGAGAACAGCCTGTCAGGTCAAGTTTTTGTTGTACCACACAACTTGTGAAAATCAAAACTACTAAACAATCACATAATTGATAAATATCGTAAACATCGTCCCTCTCCTGTGAAAACCAAAATCCCCAAATTTAGGTTTTAAGTGTTCCTTTTTGGGTTGAGAAACTTCTCCTGCTTTTTGAACTAAATAAAACACTACTGGATTATGTGAAAAATAAAATGTCAAAAAGATGAAAACAGTGCTGCTTTACATAACTCACGAAAAGTTGACATTTTTGGACATACTTGGTTTTGACAGGACAGCAACACCACATGCACTATCCTCCTGAGGCCTGAATTTTTGTTTGGTATGCTATTTTGGATCAGTAGGATCCGATATGTCTAAAAAACTAAACGTCAGAAATAATTAAGTCCCAAACGAGACAACAATAAAGTCCTAATGTCCTCAAACGAGTACTTCCTAATTAACAGTCTCTTAGTTTGTTACTGTTGCAAAGATTTGTCAAATTTGTTGCCAAATGAAACTACAAACATTATTAATCATAAATAAACAAGTTTAAATGATAAAATGTGATCAGGGTTTGGACCCAGTCAACTTTTGTGCAGACTGACGTGGCAGAGATGGCTGTCATCTTGTTTTTACATGGATTAGAGTACTGTACTCTTTCTACCACTAGATGGCACAAAAAAGTGTCCAAGAACGAGGACAACAGGTCTCAGGTAAGCAGAATAAAATATAAAGTCAAGTTGACCCAAAATGTGATGGACACAGGGTGTCAGGAGGATACTGAAAGGATGTTAAAATGGGACGACTAGATTTGGGTCTAATATGGATCAGAGATGCAAAACAATTAAGTCACAAATTGAATATTGAAGTAGAGACCTAAAGTTAAGTGCCGAGGCTCTAACAATGAGATATAGGCCCAAATTAACCACATGTCAGTATAAGAATCGGTTGCAACAGGGCAGGAACACATATAATGTGTGATGTCCAGCTTGAGAGCAGGGCCTGATGAGATCGCTCCTCTAGGGATCATTAATTTACATGAGGTGTGTTACAGGCCTGTTAACCACACTGCATGCAATTAAGCATGTTGCTCTGCTCATTTCAACACATCTGCTGTCTTTAAAAGGCTTGATAGCCTTTTGTGGTTGAGATGTGAGTCAAAGGAAATATCATTTACTCAAGGATCTTTATTGAAAAGCTTTCACTGGACATTTGCCATCAAATCAGGCTCAACATCTAACTGCAAAATCAATACATCATCAATACTGAGACTGGAGATATTTCAGCAGCACAGACAGCTCGTCTCCTGATAGCTCCTCTCACTATCAGCGGGATAATTTAATGCATTTATGCACCACTGTGTGATTGGTAGGTTATTACAATCGGGGTTGGTGAACATATTCCGACTGACATTAATGAAATATCTCAAATTTATCCGCACATGAATGCATTACTGGCAATCGCTCAGTGCTCCTGATGGTCAGGGGACGCTGATGAATTTGTCTTGCCTGCTCGGCTGATAATCAAGTCTCTGGTTCCAGGATCGTGTTCTGTGGTGCCTATGAGGAAGACAATTACCAGCATGGAAGTTGGATATTCCAATCCTGAATGTCTGAAAGAGGTGACAAGTAACCAAGCAGCAGTCTGGCTTTGCTGTCTCAATGTCACATCAGCGCTGCCAGATGAGAAATGTTAAAGTATAGTAGCAGAGGCTTAAAACTGACATCGTTTGAGGAAAATGATCAAGTGCGAGTCACAACCACTAAAATCCAGGAAGTAAAGCAAACGTTGAAGAAGAGTACACTTGCAAGATAAATGTGACACTTTCTAATGTCACAATGGAGGGACAACTACGCAGGTTGATTTTAGCGCTGCTCATCGTGGACTATATTGCTGTCATTGTTCATTTTAGTCAAACCATACAGTTTGAAAACGAGGCGCGGCTCCAACTAGAAAACAATGTTTTGATGCATTGGATGTGCTGAATGTGCATATTAAGGCAGTACAGGAGGAGGTGCACATTAATAATCCTCCAGGACTGTAACATGCTCATGTTTAACCCAAACAATGTGTCATGTGACTGCAGTTGCTTCACATCCAGGTCGGAACACCTTCTCACCACAAACCAACCGCACCAGAGTTCCTTTGGAACCGGACTGAGACCACCTCTTCAAGAAGGTCTCAGTCCGGTTGTTTTGGTGCACACCTGAGTGTGATTGCTGTGTTCACACCTGCACAAACGAACCGCACTGAGGGGGCACACACTTGAGTTCGATTGAACTGAGCCAAACAGGGCAGGTGTGAAAGCACGCGAAATGACAGCATGATTTGAAGCCTGTTTACATTCTGCATGAAAACAGTTAAGGCTACGCTAATTTCAAATATAACTGGGCCTGCTGGTGGATTAAACCAACTCAGCTTGAGACAGGGCAGACTAAAATTAGCTACTATTTCTAGTCACAAATGATCAAATTATTGTACATTATAGCACCATTGATTGTACAAATGCAATAATTATTTTACATTTGGCAGTGACAAATATACAGTTAGCTAATTCTGAGTTCAGCAGGGAAGCCGACGTGGTTATTTCCTGATAAGTCAGCTAAAAGTATATGGACAACAAAGGGTCCATATGAAATGATGATTTCCACTTTAGATGACTTGAAATGAAAAATAAACTAATAATGAGTGGTCAGCATATGTGTGCCAGCAATTGCCCAAATTAGACTGCTTTCTGGTTAGGTAGCCAACAGTGTGAGCCACAAAGCAAGTGTTATCTGAGCTAACTATGATTCCAAGCTAAAATTTGTAGCTTGTTGGGTCATGTTGAACTAAAAATACCAGACCTCTCAGTTTAAGGCTGCAGTGACAGATTTATTTGGCCACTTGGGAGCAGCAGAAACAACCTTATCTCATTAGCATTAGCAAGTTGATATGGTGAACCAGTAAGCAAACAGTTGCCTTTTTCCACATCCAGTAGTTATGGCACAACATTAGTGTTCAATTTGGAGTCATGTTTTTGTGCACTTGGTGAATGTAAGTCCAATATTCATTCTCCTTTTAGCTCTGGTTTTGGTCTCTACCAACTCCTGAGGGAAATATCTCGTTCTTTAGGTGCTGAATGATCCACTTCATTCCAGTGTAATCACAAATGGGTCAAACACACACTGGACTTTCACTCAGGAGATAGATGTTCATGTCCTGTGTGAAACCAAGAGTAAACGTTAGTTTTTCAGCGACATAACATAATTACTGATACGTCTCCCGACACAGTCGTCAAGTGACACACTCCTTAAGTTACTGTAATAAACATAGTTAATTTAAGCCAAACCAGTTCATTTTTCAAAACCTAATCAAGCAGTTTTGTTGCCTAAATCTAAAGTATCCTCGGTGGTGAATGCTACGTTTCCTGTGAAGATAACAATTTATTTTTAAAGACACTGCAGCACCGCAGAAATTTACACAGAAACGGAGACGTCAAAAAATGGCGCTAGAGGGGTACCTAGAGCATTATCAGAATCAGAATCAGAATTAGAAAAGGATTTATTGCCAAGTAGAATTTCACTCACAAGGATTTTGATTTGGTTTTTTGGTGCATGTATTAAGAAAATGCAATAAACATATTCAAAAGTACTGCAACAATCAAGACCATAAATATAGAACAGAAAATTTACAATAAACTATGACCAACAAATATATACAATATGGCTGTTTATAGCGGTTTCAGAATAAGCTGTACAGTATGTGCAGAAGGTGCAAAAATAGTCAGGCAATGTGCAAAAGTTCCTAGTCTGTGCAAAGTTGTAGTAGTAGTAGTTTGAAGTGCAGGGCCATTGAGCGAGCTGCTGTATGTGAGGAGTTATGAATGAGCTTTAGCCGACTGTGGTCAAAAAATGATGCTAATGAGAGCGGCTAGAGTGAACTACATACAGCAATAAAGTTAAAACAACAAGCTGAAGAAAAGCAGAACTGCAGACACTTTCACACACACAAGTGGTCTTGTTATCCATTAATATGAAAATACTGATGATAGCTGCTTTAACATCAGTCTGTTTGAACTCATATAGCCTTACAGCAGCAGCCATTGCAAGGTACCTGTCTTTTACTAGCAGGTTGTTACAGCCTACATGTTGACTTTATTTCTGCACAGCCAGCTCTCCACTGGATTCCTTGATGGCGCTCCACACGTCTGCTGTTACATTGTGAAACTGCAAACCATCTATATTGTGTTTGTGTTGCCTGTTATTCTCTGTTTTCTGCCTATTTCTTTTACCTTCTCCAGCCTCCTGTCTTTGTTTCTCTCTTTCTGCTCCTCTTCTTTTCTCCCTCCACTGCAGCTCTTCCCCTCCAGCTCCCTGCTGACAGCTGGATTACCATGTATCAATGCAGTGCCAGAAACTGGCTGCCAGACAAAATCATGTTTTGTCTCATCCCTGGCTACTGCAGTGTGATGAGGGCCAACAGCACATGACATTGGGAACAAGCGAGAGAAAGCCAGGTGTGACCAGAGACAAAGGTGACAGGAAGTTTACCTTTCCATATGTGCACAGCCATATGTATGCGTGTATATGAACATCGGCTGCCTGACTACGCTGTCGCTCCTGATGACAGAAGGTAATCAGGTACAGACGGTGCATGACTGGCATTTATTTGTAATCTGTGATTCACTTTAAAGGCAGTATCTGAGTTATGTGTGCACGTACATACATCTGACACATCGTCTACATTTAGGTCTGTGGAGATGTCTGTATGTGCCTGGCTGTGTTGTCTGTTGGAGGGTTATAAATGCTTATAGTCCCAGAGACAATCGTGAAATTGCAGTGCGATGAGAAAGATTCTCACTGGCTTGCAGGCTGAATATTGGATTTTCCAAAAAGTCAATAAAGGGCTTGATCATTAAAGTGAATAAATATTCTCTCCCCACAAAGCTATTTCAAGACTTGCAGTTTCCTATCGCTACCGTGGTTCTTTTATTATTTACAGTATTGTGCTGACACACACACTCTTACTGCATGTAGTGTCTTATATGAAACTCAAAAGAGGTGCACGAAGGGAAAGTTGCCAATAATACAGAGACAGCTCTATTAAAATGGATTACCTTTTCCCCCACTCTCACTCTTCCCCTGCACTCCCCAAAAATAATGTATAAGATTTCTGTCAGGGCTTTTGCAATAGATTGGCTTTTTGTATAATATCTGTTTCCCAGAGGAGGAGGAGGAGAGGTTATTTTGGAGCCTTTGGTAGATGTGGAGGAAACGATTTGCTGAGGAAGAGAAAACAATATCACGAGGGAATGTACAGTATTGCAGTCATTATCTGCTACACCGTACACTCGACTCAATCAGTGACTTCTTACTGCTGCATCATGCTGACATGAGATACACAGTAATAAAGCCTGGCTAATTATTAGATAGACGGTATAGTTTGCTGTGAAGCTGACAACAAACTGCAGAGTTCAAAATATAAAAAGTGTTGCCTCACTGGTGCTCAGGCTCGCACAATGACTGGTATCACTTTCTGCAAAATCCCTCTTTATGAAAGATTAATAACTTGGAACTAATGGCTCAGTTAAACGTTAATAAATTATTTACTAATGCTCTATAAACCATTACGAAGAACAACTTGCCAGAAATCCCTTTGGCAGCTGATTATCTCCCTCCAGAGTGACACTTGCTTTGTCTTTCTTTTTGCTCCGGCGGACCTTTTGACCTCTGACCTTGTGGAGAACAATCATGGCATAAATAAATAAATAACTGAATAAACAAGAGGAGTTCTGTCCAGATGTCCTGCAGCTCTTTTGCAGGAGGTCAGAGGTCATCGGAGTGATCTTAGTGATGAATTAAAGGATGTGGGATATTTAGAGCATGTCTCTGATACAGAGTCTGAGCTGAGACTGCCTGCGCTCGGCTCTCAACATGGAGGTGGCTGAGCTACGAGCGCAAGCAGTGCTAACAATGGCAACAGTGTCGACAGAGCAAACAGTGTAAAGATATACCATGCAGGATTTTGCTAAAAAACAACGTCATACAGAAGTAAAGGTTGGGGCAGGAGGGGGGACTATGCTATGCTAAGACGCCGTTCCACCACCATGGGTTGGGGCGTTATTAGCGCTAACCGCCATATGAGTGCAGAGTGACCGCGATTAGCTAACCAGTGAGATACATACACAGGGACTCACATACACTGACGTGCTTGAACAGAGTGGCGACAAAATCAAAGAACAGATAACAGACAGGTCAGACAGGTAAAATGATATAGTTGCTCTTTCTGTCAGGAGAGTAGTTACCAAATTAATTACTGCACAATAAATTGAAAAACTATTATAAGAACAAATTGATTAAAAAAGGAAGGAGAAGGAATAAAGGTCTAGAGCCAGGGTTGATTCCCATTTTCCCAACGAGGTAAAAGGCCAGGTTAAGGTCAGATACCCATAACAACTGACTATTACCATTTCCAAACAGGTCTGAAAAAACATCGACCTGGAAAGGGAGTCTGAAACCTTCACACACACTCTGTTATTTTAATCTAGTTAAAGATTCTTTGTCTGATGTGTCTTATGTGTTGAAATGCAGAGAAAGTCAAAGCTGTTTGAAGGACAGACAGAGAAAGTGAAAGTGGCATGAAGAGAATAACAACGTTAACGTGTGCAAACAGTATATTGAATTCGGGAACAAGTTTCCTATGTTACCAGGGTCCGTGGGACCTGGGAACATAGGAGCCTGGGAACACAGGTGACTGTGAACATAGGGCACTAGGAAAATAGGAAAATAGGAACACAAGATCCTGGGAACACAGGACCATGAGAACATAGGGACCTGGGAACATAGGAAACTGGCATTGCGGGACCCTGGGAACATAGAAACCTAGGAACCTGGGAGCACAAGACCCTAGGAACATAGGAGACTGGGAACATAGGGCCCTGGGAACATAGGACCCTGGGAACATAGAAACCTAGGAACTGGGAACATAAGAAACTGATAACATAGAAACCTGGGAACATAGAAACCTAGGAACCTGGGAGCACAAGACCCTAGGAACATAGGACCCTGGGAACATAGAAACCTAGGAACCTGGGAGCACAAGACCCTAGGAACATAGGACCCTGGGAACATAGAAACCTAGGAACCTGGGAGCACAAGACCCTAGGAACATAGGACCGTGGGAACATAGGACCCTGGGAACATAGAAACCTAGGAACCTGGGAGCACAAGACCCTAGGAACATAGGACCCTGGGAACATAGAAACCTAGGAACCTGGGAGCACAAGACCCTAGGAACATAGGACCCTGGGAACATAGAAACCTAGGAACCTGGGAGCACAAGACCCTAGGAACATAGGACCCTGGGAACATAGAGCCCTGGGAACATAGAAACCTAGGAACCTGGGAGCACAAGACCCTAGGAACATAGGACCCTGGGAACATAGAAACCTAGGAACCTGGGAGCACAAGACCCTAGGAACATAGGACCCTGGGAACATAGAAACCTAGGAACCTGGGAGCACAAGACCCTAGGAACATAGGACCCTGGGAACATAGAGCCCTGGGAACATAGAAACCTAGGAACCTGGGAGCACAAGACCCTGGGAACATAGAGCCCTGGGAACATAGAAACCTAGGAACCTGGGAGCACAAGACCCTAGGAACATAGGACCCTGGGAACATAGAAACCTAGGAACCTGGGAGCACAAGACCCTAGGAACATAGGACCCTGGGAACATAGAAACCTAGGAACCTGGGAGCACAAGACCCTAGGAACATAGGACCGTGGGAACATAGGACCCTAGGACCATATGAAAGTGGGAACATAGGACCCTGGGACCATACGAAAGTGGGAACATAGGACCCTAGAACCATACGAAAGTGGGAACATAGGACCCTAGGACCATACAAAAGTGGGAATATAGGACCCTGGGACCATACAAAAGTGGGAACATAGGACCCTAGGACCATACAAAAGTGGGAACATAGGACCCTAGAACCATACGAAAGTGGGAACATAGGACCCTAGGACCATACAAAAGTGGGAACATAGGACCCTAGAACCATATGAAAGTGGGAACATAGGACCCTGGGAACATAGGACCCTAGGACCATACGAAAGTGGGAACATAGGACCCTGGGACCATAGGACCCTAGGACCATACGAAAGTGGGAACATAGGACCCTGGGAACATAGGACCCTAGGACCATACGAAAGTGGGAACATAGGACCCTGGGACCATACGAAAGTGGGAACATAGGACCCTGGGAACATAGGACCCTAGGACCATACGAAAGTGGGAACATAGGACCCTAGGACCATACGAAAGTGGGAACATAGAACCCTAGGACCATACAAAAGTGGGAACATAGGACCCTGGGAATATAGATCCCTAGGGCCATACGAAAGTGGGAACATAGGACCCTGAGAACATAAGACCCTAGGACCATACGAAAGTGGGAACATAGGACCCTGGGACCATACGAAAGTGGGAACATAGGACCCTAGAACCATACGAAAGTGGGAACATAGGACCCTAGGACCATACGAAAGTGGGAACATAGAACCCTAGGACCATACGAAAGTGGGAACATAGGACCCTAGGACCATAGAAACCTAGGAACTGGGAACATAAGAAACTGACAACATAGAAACCTGAGAAAATAGGGACTTGGGAACATAAGAAACTGGTAATGTAGGAACCTGAGTGCATAGTAACCTGGGAACACAGAAACCTAGGAATCTGGGAATGTAAGAAACTGGCAATGTAGGGAACTGGGAAAATTGAAAACTAGGAATATAGGACCCTGCAAACATAGGAAACTGGAAATATAGAAAACTGGAAACGTAGGACCCTGGGAACATAGGCAACTGGGAATATAGGGAACTGGGAACATAGAACACCTAGAACATAGATTTGCTCCTCATGCTAGCATACTAACATTTGCTAACTAGCACCGAACACAAAGCTCATCTGAGGCTGATTGGAATTTGTTCTGCTGGTACAAATCCAAAGTAAGTACAAATTTAATATTTGACCTGATGATGGGGCTTAATGAAAAGTCAGGGGATCAAAAAGTCATTAACATTCAACCTCTGGGAGCAGAGAATGTCTGTACAAAATTTAATGACAATCCATCCAACAGTTGCTGAGATATGAAGCCGGGAAAAAGTAGTAAACTGACAGACTGGCAGTGCCGTCCCTCGAGCAACGCCACTAGCGTCACAAAAAAACCCGACACTTGTTGGACCCTTAATCGTGTATTTCCCTCTTGCATTTAAATGATGTTTTTGTAATCATCTAATAACTCTGACTATCAGGGCACTGGCTGATTGCCAGTTTGGGGATTCATGTGGGGACGTACAGTTAGAAACACAAATGTTTGATAAGAATCATCATCCCTGAAATAAAGCCCCTGTCCCTGTGGTTGAAGTAGGATTTCCAGCACATCTTCCTCTCGCTGATGACTAATGGTGTCATGAGAGAGCTGCCCAACTGTTCATCCCCGTATCTGTTAGTCCTTTGTGATATCTCTTCTTCCATTTGTTCGCACATTGTTTCTGGTTATTTACTGAGCTGCAATCCCCTAAACCCAGACAGACAGGAGAGGGCTGATTTGTATTCATCTGGACCTCCACACAACCTGACAGTGGAGACGGAAAGGAGGAGTGAGCGGGCAAGAATATGTGAGCGTATGTGTGTTCAGGATATATATCTCTGAGTACATGTGCACGTCTAGGTGTGTGCATCCATTTGTATGTGTGCGGGGCAGCTTACGTCTCCTCCACACATCCAATGTTGCCCAAGTTAATTAGTTTATTTATGAGGGAGGTGCGCGGCAAGAGGAGGCAAATGAAGACTTAGTATTGTTACTTATCCTGACAAGGCAGGATAGTGGAGAGATTAACCATGAGTCCAAGATGCAGCTCTTGTGGATTGATGACTCCTGAGCAACTGTGAGACAGACTCAACAACTCTTTATACTAACACAGACCCCTGGAAACCTTGTATCTCCTGCAAGTGGCTCCTCTCAAACATACATGCATCAGTAGTTGTTATAACAACAACACTCAAGCTGACATGGGCATGGCGTCTGAGATGTCAGTTGTTGCACACGTTGTCAAGTCACCTTTATTTATATGGCACATTTCATACGACAAGCGTAAACTCAGTGTGCTTCAGATACATCATACATGACAAACGTAAAATATCATGAAAGACAATGAAGTGTTACATATATGAAAACGTACGACGGCTCACATAGGGCACCAAATGTGCCAGGGCTGCCACTGGGACCAACAAACAACAAATTCGTTTGTGTTTGCTTGAGTCATTGTTGAGCTTTCAGCAGCTTTTTTGCCACCAAACATGGGTGTCTTTCCTGAACTTCTGCTGTTTTGCCACCAAGAAATGTGCCATGATAAGTGAGTGATTTTAATTGAGACATCACTGCGTTTCCTGCTGGGATAGCGACACAAAAAGTGGTTGTTGATTTGAGTACTTAGCTGCTTTTGCCCCCCAAAACCAGGTATTTTAAGCCAAAACATGGCCGCATCCTAACCACAATCAAGTGGTTTTTGTGCCTAAACTTAACCAAATGTTTCAACGTATCCGCCACATAATAATACATAATAATAACAATAATGTAATGTATTGGTGGTTTGCAGACACATTTAATGCAAACATTTTTTTTGGCAATTGGGTTGTATTCTTACCATTGCTCCATCTCTAACTCAATACGTTTACATGCACAGTTAAAGGATAACTTCGGTATTTTTCAACCTGGGCCCTATTTCCCCATGTGTATGTGTGCGTATGATTCATAGGTACAACTCGTTCTAAAATTGGTTCAGTATTGAGGGAGGATGTAGCCGGGACTCGCGAAACTAGCTAAAACGGTAACGGGGGCAAATACGTCCTGTATAAGTTTGCACATTAAAAGTGCTTTTTTTCGCCACTGACCGGTTCAGATTGCCAGTGTTATCTCTGTAAATAGCATAGTAAACGTTTCCCTTACCCTTCACTTGCTCTGGGCTGTGACATCATCTCGCGAGAGCTTTGCTTGTTGTAGGAAGAAAACAGAGGAGCCATGCTGAGCGCCGCTCAGAGTGGCGCTGGTTGTCCCGGAGTACAGCTGAGAGTTATACTGCATCGATTGAAAACAATGGTTCGTGTTTCTGCTTATCCAAATTGCAAGAACAGGATGTAGTGCAACACCCCGTACAGCTTTCATAGGCTGCCTTTGTCGGACGGCGAGATGCTGAAGTTGTGGCTAGTTGTGCTACAAATGGATGCTAACACTCCTGTCCAGACACTGCGCCTTGCAGACCATCAGGTCTGCAGTGCTCACTTCTCCCAAGATGACTACTGCCAGCCGAAGAAGAGAAGACATCCAATCCCGAAACACCTCTTCCTCAAGAAAACGGCTGTCCCACGAGGAGAGAGAGCTACAGACACAGTGGAGCAAAGCTCGTGACATCACACAGCCCAGAGGTAAGGGAAACGCTTAGTATGCTATTTACAGAGATAGCACTGGCGATCTGAACTGGTCAGTGGCAAAAAAAAGCAAAAATGCGCAAATTTATACGGGACGCATTTGCCCCCGTTACGGTTTTAGCTTGTTTCGCGGCTCCCGGCTGCATCCGCCTCCCTCAATACTGAACCAGTTTTAGAACGAGTTGTACCCATGAATCATACGCACACATACACATGGGGAAATAGAGCCCAGGTTGAAAAATACTGAAGTTATCCTTTAAGTCGAGCCGTGGATACAGCTTGACTAGGTAATTTAATTGGAACACTGTCCAAATGTGTGTAACTCTGCTATGGATTAGGTTAGGATTTAACCTTTTTCCAGTTGACGTATTACGTCACAATCGACAAACAAGTTGGCTACAGTTAGCTCACGGTAAACTGGTACCATGGTGGACAACTTTACAGCTCTGTACATTTCATACGTGCTGCACGCTATAATTTGTCGTTGGATGCGTTTAACATCACGACTATGATGTTCAAACGTCAGCTGTTTATCACCACTTTTCAAACGTGACCTCCCTGTCATACATTCTCGTGTCAGCACGGTGGACGCGGAGCCTCCAAGCATTCCTATGAGACAGCACTGAGCAGGGTTTTTCATGCAGCTAGGCGAGACGCTCATTGGATAAATGCAACACAATCGTCACTTCCAGGGAGGCTCAGCTTCCCTGGGACCTAATGGAGCGGTGGGCGGGAGAGGACGCTCGGTTTATGCATGGTGATTGGAGGGATTGTCTTAAAGGCTGAACCCCTTTGTGACTGACAGCGCTTTGGAAATACACACCAGCATAGTCGCATTTCGAGCTCAGTCCCATGCAGATATTTACGAGTGTAGTCTTCTGACAGAGTGCCGTCTGGAGTTCCTTATTTCCATAAGAGATATCGCTCATTTTCACCGTTAAACCCATCTGAAAATCTTTGAGGTGTGTGTTGCTGTGGCTCTTACTGCCTCGCTACAATATGACAAATTTTATGTTTGAAAGACCAGCAGTCGCCACTGGTATACACGCAGGAGTAATTTGACCCCCAGTCGCTTTATCTGGGTGTGGTCCGACTTTGAGAACTTCAATTTAGTATGGTTTCAGTCAGAAGAACGTGTTTACATGTATTTTAGATGTCCAGTTGTAGTTGGACTAACGCAATAAATCGATTTTCTCTAAAATCATGCAAAAGCACTGATTATCTAAACAGTTTCTTGGGTTATTTATCTAACCATGTGATACCAGTGTGCAAGAAATATTGCAAGACATTGGATAAATCCTTTCACCTCAAGACAGGAAAAAAATCACCCATGCCTTTGTGACCTTTCAATTAGACTACTGAAATGTACTTCTTTCAGGCTTATCTCAATCTTCAGTTAAAATCAAACACCTTTAGCTTTTCCAAAACTCTTTCCTAAAAACAATGTATAAACTTTGAGATCTATCTACAGAGATTCTGCCCTCTGCCTGTATTTCCTTCTTACTTTAGTGTTTTGTGTCTGTGTGTGCAGCCCCAGGTCAATAACAGTGCAGGTGAGGTCAAAACTTTTTAAAAAGGTAGCTACCAGATGCCAGACCGTGGCCTGCACACATCCAAGAAGCTTTGAAAATAGCAAACCCAGCGCCTAAAAAACTCAAACATAGCGAGCCAAAATTCCAAATGGACAAAGCTTGTTCCAAAACAAGAATGAATCTGGCTTTCGTTTTGTTGGCAAGATCTGAAGGACAGGATGGGGATGAAGAGCAATGCAGAGTTAGCCTGTTTTCTGTTGGACAGGTTGGTGCCAGCTGTTAGCTTAGTTAGCTTGCTAAAGAAGTTCTGTTATAGCCAGTGTATCTTGTACAAGCAGAGTGTGGAGATTTGTATTACAAATGACTAGTTACCTTCATTTAAAAGTAATAACTTACATCACAATATTACTCTCTGTGTAAAGTACTCATTACACTACTTTTGCATTACTTTCACCAAAATGACCTCAGAAGAACTAATGTTGATTTTTAATGGATGAGGCTCATGTTGTTTCACAGTTCATTTCAAATCCAGTGCTGCAGGTCTGACCCATTCATGCATTCACACACAGCGGTTACCACTTTGTATCAAACTCTCCTGCTTATATTAATAATAGCATGATGATATAGAGCAATAGAATAGCTTAGATGGTTTAAAATAAATGAATATCCTTGGACACAGGGAGGGTCAGGCAGAGGATCAAATCTAATAATTATGAGATATGGATCAGTGTTTGTGGGCCTATGATATGAAACACAATAAACAAACGTTGAGGTTAGCACAATAAATGGAATGACATGCGATAAAGTTACTGAAAAATGAAAACAGTAAACAATTTATTTTGGGTAGTAACTCATTACATGATATTGTAAATGCATCAATAAGTCCTGTTGGTCCATCCATTCATTTTCATCCTATTATCCAAAGCCAGGTCACAGGGGCAGCAGGCCAAGCAAAGCACCCCAGACGTCCCTCTCCCCAGCAACACTTTCCAGCTCCTCCTGGAGGACCCCACGTAGCTCCCAGGCCAGATGAGATATGTAATCCCTCCAGTGTGTTCTGGGTCTGCCCCGGGGCCTCCTACCTGTGAGACATGCCCAGAACACCTCTAACAGGAGGCGCCCAGGAGGATCCTGATCAGATGCCCGAGCCACCTCAACTGACCCCTTTTGACACTAAGGAGCAGCGGCTCTACTCCGAGCTCCCTCTGGATGTCCGAGCTCCTCCCCCTATCTCTAAGGCTGAGCCCAGACACCCCACGGAGGAAACTCATTTCAGACGCTTGTATCCGTGACCTCATTCTCTCAGTCACTACCCAGAGCTCATGACCATAGCTGAGGGTTGGGACATAGATGGACCAGTTAATCAAAAGCTTCGCCTTGCAGCCCAGCTCCCTCTTCACCACGACGATACGGTGCAGGGCCCGCATCACTGCTGAAGCACCTCCAAACCTGAGACCATGGTTCTCTGCCAGAAACCGGTGGATTGTCTCCTCCGGGTTGGGCTGAGTTACTGCCTTAAGCGAGGGAGTTCAAGTATCTTGGGGTCTTTTTCAGGAGTGAGGGTAATCCTGTTGGTAATGTGTTATATTACTTTGTTACTGCTGTATTATGTATTATCATATTAAGTTATATATTACTGTTTTATGAAGCACTTTTACACCTAACACTGCATACTGTACCTTTACGTGACCTATAAGGCATTACATGGCAAAACCCTCAAGCACGTTACTGAGCAGCTGCAGCCTCACCATCCATTACAAACCATTTATGGGACCACTTATCAGAAACCCTTTTATTGTGATGTGTGTAAACCTGTTTCTTAAAGTGTTTCTTAAAGTGCTATATAAAGAAAGTTTATTATTATCATTATTATTTGTGTAAAGTCCTGTTCTTTACCAACCACTTTATATAATCTTCCAACTCAATTCAAAACACTCTAAATTAGACATTTATTAGACATTTCAACCAAATGACACCTGTCCTGACACCCTTTCACAGCCTCCCGTTGAGGCGAGATTGGATTTTAAAGTGCTTCTGTTGACATATGCCGTGCTGTAAATCATCACATGGGCGCTTTTTCTCTATCATTCAGCCTCTTCATCCCTCATCTACCCTGTCATGTCCTTCAGTTGCAGGATGCTGTTAGCTTGCTGAATCAAGAAAAAAATCTGCAAGCAGCAGAGCATTTTCCTCCCCAGTTGCTCATCTCTGGCACCAAATCCTGTTGCAATTAGATTCTAGTGGAAAACCCTCAAAACCTCCAGAATCAAACACATTCATTCTCACTGTACTCATATGACTGACTGACCCCTGCTTTAAGAAACCTGCCGTTGGGAGCCCGGGCTAAGGTATGGCCTGGGTTATAATAGCCTTGTTAGGGTACTGCAATTTGCTGTGCTTACTGTGTTGCTGTTTTACGTTGCTGCATACTAATTGCTTCATTTTGCCCCGTGTTTATCAGTAAACCCAGAGAGGGTCTTTCTCTTTAGAATCCCTTGAGACAAGCTTGTGACAAAGGGCTATATATTTTGCACCACTACAATGAAAATGAGGGGGTAAACTGATGGTTATTCCCGGAGGAATATCGGTGTTATGTGCAGGTGCAAGAATACAACTGTAGAACAAAATAACCTGAGCCGTTCTCTCCGTATTTAAATGAGAATTGCTTCACCCCTCTGTATGACGGCAGGCTTGACAGCAAGTCGAACAAACCGGCTCCTTTCAAGCACACTACAGTAGCAGGGCTGGATTAATCTGTTAAGGGCCCAGGGGCAACGATAAACTGTGGTCTCCACTGGGCACCAGAAACCAACCTGTATATCTGTGGGAAACTACTGTGATGATTTAAATAAACACTAATTTGCTTAAAAAGGCATAAAAGCTATTTATACATTTATTTATTAATTAGACACAGACCCCTCTACAAGACACGGCCCCGAGACTGCTTAAAAGATGCAGAAGCCCCCGTCGGGGCTCTTAACCTTTCAGTTATTAATTGTGTTTGGTGGTGCATATTACCAAAAAAAGGACTGGTAATTAATCAAATTACCATAAAATGCCACACAGTCAAGCTGGGTAGGCTGTTCTTATTCAAGTGATGCATTATAATTTGTATGTAACCCATGTAATGAGCCAGGAGGCTGTGATCACATGACCTACGCGCTCCAGGCTGTCTTCCCTCACATGTTGCAGCAAATGAGGAAATAAGATGATGTGGTATAAAGCAGTGGTTCCCTACTGGTCCAGCCACAGGGTCCAGAGTTCTTCTTAGTCATTAATTCAAGGTCCACACAGTTCAATACATGCAGCGTCATACTTGGCCATGTTGTCGAGCTAGTTTGCTGTCTCTGTCAGGTAGCTTTCCGTCACTCATTCAACAGCAGGAAATGGCTTTTCGCAAGTCACTTGTGGTCCATTCAGAATGAACCTTCAACCCACTTTTGGACCATGACTCATCACTTGGGAACCACTGGTGTACAGAGCGACAATGTCTGCGTAGGACAGCCCAGTTGCCAGAAGAAAATGCTGGCCTTGTACATTATTGCAAACCACAAATACATTCGAGAAAGAAAGACAGAGAGACGACTGGTTGCTCTGTATAATCAAACACAGACTAAAACCTTGTATTGGGTGCTCATGGGGAATGGGAAACAATATAGTTTTTAAGCCCTGATGAAGACCTGCAGTGGTTGAAACATGCTGGCTCTGTTAATGAGTTAGCCACTACAATAAAGGCTTTTTAATACGTCCTTCCTGGTTTTCTTTATTTTTGGAGAGCCTGGATTGCCTTCCTGTGTTTCCACAAATGTGTTACCTTTGCATGTTTCATACGTTTGACTTTGTCATTAGCTATGTTTCCATCCAAAAGTGATTCGAATCATTGGGAAATGCGCATTAAAAGAAATACAAATCCTGTGTGTTTCCATTAAATGTACGGACTTTGGTGAAAACTACGAACTTGTGCGAGTTTTCCGCAGAGCCGGAAACAAAACAAGTCTGGCATTCTTCTTCTTCTTCTATGTTTTCTGGCGGTTGGTAACCAGCTTGTAAATGCATTACCGCCTTCCCGACCCGGAGTGTGGATATCACCATGGAGAGAGGTGCGCTACGTCAGACTTAATTCGAACATAACTGTTTGCATCCCCCGTTTGGCGAATCAACATTTTTTCGAATCAGCCAAAACCGAGCGTATTTTAGTTTGTGTGAATCAGGGGATTTTAATTCCAATTTTGGCGTTTTCCATCATAATTTTCCGATGCGATACTTCTAGATGCGCATCTAAACAGGCTGATGGAAACATGGCTATTGAGAGATGTAAGGGATGATGGATGGCGTGACACTCTGCCAAACTGCAGACTACTGTTTGAGACCAACAAATGACAAAACCATTTTTTTTACTGACCCATTGCTGTTTTTCTACAAGGTGAAAAGTGTCATGATAAGAGGCACTGCTGCATTTCCTGCCAGTGTGGTGCGACAAAAAAGCAGTTGTGTTTTACCAAGACATTGCTTTGTTTCCTGCCTGGATAGTGCCACGAAAAGCAATTGTATTTGACCGAGACATCATTGCGTGTTCTACGAAAAGCTGTTGTTTTTCCACCAAGACTGCTGCCTTTCCTGACAAGACAGTGCCACAATAAGGGGTTGTATTTTACAGAGACATTGCTGCATTTCCTGCCACCAAAACGGGTTATTTTAAGTTAAAACGTTAAAGTTAAAGTTTCAATGTATTTGCTAAATAATAACGTACAGATGTAACATATTCATGGTTTGCAGTACCTTACAATGCCAACAGGCGGACGCTTTAGAGTCCCCAGTGCAGGCTTAATAACCACTTTAAAATCTCTTGTCCCCTTGTCCATTAGGGCCTTAGATGGGAGGCTAACTGTAGCTTAACCATACAATGTGTTTGTGTAGGTATGTGTATGCATGTAAGTATTTATGTGCATGTACGGCAGTCTGTGCACGTACTGTAGGGACTGGGATTGTGGGATTGTGAATGCGACAGCTCTGTGTATGGATTGTATAGATGTAGGAACTGTACCTACAATGTTTTTGTATCTTTTAATGGCAGGTATTGCATGTATCCAAGACAAATTTCCTTCGGGACAATAAATACTATCTTAAATTTTCTGGCAACTGGGTCGCATAAGGAGGCGGTCAGGGTGATGGACGAGTCAAACAACCACAGAATGTTTACCCCAGAGACCACTGTTCATGTCCTGTGTGCAACCACAAGTTATGTTATGTGACATCGTCACTGACTGTTGTGTGAGGGTGTTGAGCTGGGGGGCAGGTGCCCACTTTGCCCAGTTCATTATCCAGGTGCTTAAGAGGATGATGCATCAGTCGCCTTGCCTCATTTAACTTCAGCACTGCTACATAATAAATAACCTCTGCTGCTGTTGTTTAAACTGGCCATTTGATGGTGACACCGGTGATGTAGTGCTTCTGGGGAATGAAAGTGCCCCCATGTCTTAATATTTTAATGATCCCATAATCTTTGCCCATATTGTTTTAGTCATAAACTTTGCTAAAATATATAACAAGATAGATTTTTGCCCCGTTGAACTAATTTCAGGAACATTTTACGAGCTCGGTGGCATTTTATGAACTTTCAAGGGCGTTTTCCCCTGTAGGCCTTCTGAATTTCCAAACTTGATGTGGACTAATGCACATGCTGAATTCAGTATATTAGACAGTTCATTTACTGTCCCCCTAGCTGCACTTTCTTACTCCAGCGAATGGCCAACAAATGAGAGTCAACACTAATAAGAGCAGCTGTGGCGTGATTGAAGCGTTCCCTTTTTGAAGCAGACAATGGCAGTGTATTTAAGTTAATGCTGTTGAATAATTACTCACCCCGGTGAACAGACTCAATAGCAACTGCCAATGTTTGCATTCAAATCGTTTGCCAACCAATTACTCATTATGCAAGGACTTTAAGCCGAGCTTTAAGAGCTCTGGATGAAATGATCAATCAATTATTGTCCTTGCGAGGCAGCGAGATCCGGCCTGCTACACTCACAGTACATTGGATACTTTAAAAACTGCTTGGAAAAGGCCTTTTGTTCACATCCAGCCATCTTGTCAGTGTAGCAGTAAATGTTCCTCCGTTGGCCGTTGAGCTGCGGGAACAGCAAGTGCTGTCATTCAGTGCTCTCTATATCCATAATAGACCATCTGTATTCAGGCGGTACAAGCACACACAGGTACACACAAACACATACACAATACTGGGCACTTAAGAATGACACAAACTCTTCAATATTCCAGACCACTGTCAGAGTCCTGACTGAAACACCTTTGCTACAAATTACTTTATAGAAAAGATAGAGTTTGAGAGTATAGTTATCCTCCCACTCCCTGTTGTAATGGATTCGGATGCCTGATACATAGGAGCTGGGTAATGACATGCAAAATGCACACTGCAGTGGCAAGGTAATGGATAAAATCTATTTTCTTGTTTTATACATGCCAATTTGGAGTCGCTGGAGTGAGCTTGTTCGGCTGGAACCATCTATGGTTGGTAGAACTGACAGTAATGAGCACATCAATAAGAAACCTAAGATCTGCCCCCTCAGCCCTCCTGTCCTACCCTCCTGATGAATCTCCAAGTCTCCAAAGACACTCCCATCCGGGCCAATTTATGGCTATAATATGGCCTCCTCTGGTTCCAACCAATACTGCTGAGTGGGTGCTTTGAATGCCTGCATATGAATGAAGAAATAAAAATATATGTGCCGTTTCAATCCCAGGGTTTGAAAGTAAAGAGTGATTTCATTGCATTTCTTGGAGCGATTGGTGATCACGACAGAGACTAAAGACCTCTCAGTTGCAACAAGGGATGGTAGGTTTATGAGATCCTTAAAGAAATACTTTGCCGTTTTGGGAAATTGCTGAGAGTTAGGTAGAAAGATCGATACCACTCACGTGTCTGTATGGTGAATATGAAGCAGAAGCAAAGAGGTGGTCAATTGGCTTAGCATCAAGACTGGAAACAGTCGGCACCTACGAGCATCTCTATAGCTCACAAATTAACATGATATAATTGGTAACCTTTTGGCCTGCTTGTGGGTGGAATTTGTTACCAAACCCTGCGTTCACGAGGTGAAGAAATAATTCACTGGGAAAATTCACCTCACACCCCCTCAGGTCAGAAAGTCTGCAAAAAATTTGGGACACTTTTTGGTGTTAGAGTTGACATCATATAACGCAGAAACATGGCAGACAAAAGTGAATGTTTGGCTGATGTTAGAAACAGTGTATTAATTCATGTACTACATATTAGGTTTGCTTTCATGTAATTGTTTGCTTTCATGTAATCTGCCAGGCGTAGGCCTAAGGTGGCTATGTGTGTGTTATGTGTGTGTGGGTATAGGTATTTGTCTGTCTGCAGCTAGTCTCGCTCACCAGACCTTTCTCAAGAAAAGAAAGGTCTGACTGCGCCGACTCTCACTTTAAGATTGGAAAAAAAAATGCCCCGGCTTTTTTTATTTCTTTCAACCAATCACAATCGTTCTTGCCGGTGCCACAGCAAAAATATTGCCGGGGGGAAACAAGTTTTGGTGTAACACGTCTACAAAAATATTGCCTACAGGACGCGAACCATGGCAGAAAAATGGCTACATCCCCGCAAAATCAAACACCGCAAAAGTTAGTAAAGGACGTGTTGAAAACTGCTACACAACCGGAGGTGGTAGGGCGGGACTTCAGCGGGTGGCTCGTTCCGCCCAATGAGAGGCTGATCTATGCAGCGAACTTCCGCCCACTCAGACTAGTCTGCAGCTAATCTCGCAAACTACTGGACCAATCAATCTAATACCTTATGTGCACATGTATGACTATCAGTGTTGGGCAAGCTCCTTGGAAAATGAAGTGAGCTAAGCTATCAGCTACTCTACATCAGAATGCCAGAGAAATGTAGCAAGCTAAGCTATGAGAAAATGGTAAAAGTAGCGCACTACTTGCAAAGTTACTTTTATTTTTTGTTACTTTATGTCAAGATCAACATCATCACCAGACCTACACAAAAACTTTTCTTTTTTTTTTGGGACGTTGGTACATGAACATGTCCTGCAAATGACACGTGACATCAGTATGTCTCTGTCTGTCTCCTGTCTTCCTTCTTAATACTGTTCTCTGTCTCTCAGCTCCTTTCTCGTCCCATGTTGTGATTTATTTCTCTGGCATCCACTGCAAATCCACTAAATATATACACTCTATGGACAAGACACGTGAGAGACATTTCAAGAAGTGCAATGTAGCCAATCAGGGGCTGATTAGGGCGGGACTTGTGAAGAAAAGCCAATAGCGAAAGCAGCAAGCAGAATAAACTAAATGATTAGTGTGTATGGATGAGCTTTTCCTGGGAAAAAGAGCTTGTAACTGTTGTGGACACTACGGGGCTACTCTGTCAATAAATCAGCTTCACTACTGGAAAGCTATTTGACTCAGAAAAAATGTGACGTTACCGCCACACTACTGAGAAATGTAGTTAAGGTGGTAATGCTGCTACATGTTGTGATGCTACTGCCCAGCACTGATGAATATATTATGCTCATGGACCTCTTGTGGTATGTGTTGATTCACAACTCATCAACATCATCATCACGTCATGAACTAGTGAAGACAACAAACCTTGTCGTCTGTTCCAGGACACATTTTGGTCATCATGGTGGATCAAAAACTGACATCTATAAAAAAAGTTTGAACCAGAGTATCTGCAGATTAAATCCATACCTGGTTCACTAAAGTTAGGCACAATACGAGATGAATACATCACAATTATTGTTATCTTCGCTGCCATGTTGACTGCATAAGGGACCATCTGTGCCCCGATTTGTTGGCATCATACCAAACCGAAAGTGTTTCAGAAGTGGTCTGTTATTGTAAAGTTCGATTTTGTTGATCTGGTCATTTTTCCTTGGCGGTCACGAGCAAAAGGAGGGAAATAAGGATTGGCTAACAACAAGGGTGTGGAGGGGAACACTAGGGTGGAGCAAACAAGTCCAGAACAGGTGTGAAGGGAACTGATGGAGGACAGGTGTGACAGAAAGCAGACAGGAAAACCCACAAGGACAGGAAGTAAAACCAGACATGACACATGAGGAGAGAATCTACAAAATAAAACAGGAAACAGATTAAAACTGAAAACTTGAACAGTGTAACGCATCATGGCTCTGTGAAAAATAGGCAAGCTAATAACACTTGTCCCCATGTACAAAGGCTGCGTCCTTGCCACAGCAGCTGCGGGTTCAATTCCAACCCATGACCTCTTGCTGCATGGCATCCCCCCCCCCCTTCCCCTTCACACTGTATCTGTTCTATTAAATAAATACAAAACCCCAAAATATCTTTAAAAAAGAGAAGAGAGAGATTTGTCCCTATAAACACATCAAATTAGGAAGAACAACTTCCCAACTTGGGAGATGGGACAATGAATGCACATGAATGCAACATAAGTGTTCACACTTTGCTACGCTAAGCTAACTGCCTCCTGGCTGTAGCTATGAGATGGCCTCATCTAACTCTTGGCATAGGTGTATTTACCAAAATGTTAATCTGCTCCTTTCATATTCAAGAACACATTTTTGTCTGTCTTATATCATTTGTACCACTGAAGATAATACAAAGTAGATTTTTGTTTCTCTCTGTGTGACCCTTCCTCCAGTCGTCTCCATCAGGGTCGTGTTGTTTGCTAACCTCTGAGGAAAATTAAGCAATTTTGCAAACAGGTTGTCACATGAATCAAATTAACTGTTATAGCCAGAAAAGTGTCACTTCCACATAGACACATACCGGCCATAAAATTGATTTGTTTGATCACAGAGCTGGGTGTAAAATTGGCTGCCTGTCAGATTTCACACATTCATAACTACCGCCTGACTTTACCCATCAAGAGCAATCATGTCCGAGCACGTACTGCAACTCGTGTGTGTGAGCGTGTCTTTTGGGGAAGAAGGGCGCGAACGTAATGCAGAGACACAGAGCCGTGCGCACACATGTCGTAATTGGCATGCAAATAACAAGGGAAAGTGACATTTCATTCCTGGATCTGCTGCCGACAGAGCGGTAATGGCAATAAAGTCACAGCGATAATGAAATCTCAAGCAAGGGCTCAAATTGAGGTTTTTGTGGTTGTATATGTGTTACTGTGTGTATTCATCTGCTCATGCACTCAGGCCCACTGTGGGCACATCTGAGTGAAATTAATATCTAGCCAGAGAAGCCTCCAGTGAGTTCCGCCTGGGTCGGTGTCATTCGGAGAGGCATATGCAATCAGGCACACTGTAAAAAGTGACATTTCACTTAAGCTCGCCTGCCGTGCGGCCGGCTAATGCATGCACGCACATCAGATGGCACCTGTCACAGCACTCAACAGAAAGCAATATCACAGATTCAACTCTGCTCTGATAAATGGATTAGCTCAGATTAGCCGGTGTCCACTACAGCAGATTTACCGAGGGCTGACCGGGTTTATAGATCCACGGCAAACTCTTCCAGATGGTGCTTCTGGACTGTGCAGTGTTTGCAACGACAGGGTTTGATTCCCATATGGTAAAGATGCCAGAGTCACATTAAATGCTTGATATGTGTGTGTTTGTTTTACAGAAAGCTAATCAGATTAAATGCTTTCTGCTCAGTGAGTAAGTGAACTATAAATCTAGCTAATGCTATGATTGAAGTTCCTTGTCTACAGGTGACACGCAGCGTCAGTTATCATCTCCGGTCTGCTATGCAAATGGGAAACTTATCTTCTTTTACTTGTCCCCAGTTTAATAATGATACCAATTAAGGATTCAGGTCAGGTAGGTGATTGAGCTGTTGTTATCTCCATTGAGTAAACAAGGTTTCTTTCTTCTCATCCCCCGGCTTCATTAGCAAGCATAACACATGGCTGCATCCTGGCGCCCACAAAGACGTGAATCTATAGCACGGAGTGGACTCCAGCATACACACAGATACAGCCATGCACAAACAAACACAGGATTTCATTGAAGTAAAGGCTACCTCTCTCAATCTAACTAAACTCCAGATGTATCATCCAGTTCAAACATTAAAGGACTGGAAGGATTTCTCTTCTTCCTCTGGTAAAATTTTGTAAAGTGCTGTAAAACAACAGGGTACACAGTTACTGCATAGGAAGAAAGATGAATCATTTCCATCATATACAGGGTTACATGTCTTTGGTTGTACTCTCTGATGCCCCTCCACTCGCTCTCTACCAGACAAACGCCCACATGGATAGCAAAGAAAGATGATTGCTTGAGATTACATATAAATCTGTGATGAATGTTCAGGGCTACATCTGACATGGTGTCACTTGGGATATGAAAGACATGAAAAGCACAGCTCAGTAACGAGGAGAGAATGTAGGCACTTTATGATTCAGCAAACTGAAATGTTGTATGTTTCATTCATATCATATAGGGGTTTCTAAAGAGACATACAGTGAAGGAAATAATTATTTGATCCCCTGATGATGTTGTAAGTTTGCCCACTGATGGTGAGAGACAGATAATTTACAAAAAAATCCAGAAAAACACACTGGAAAAAAGTTATAAATTGATTTGCATTCGCTCGAGTGAAATATGTATTTGATCCCTATACCAAGGTTATACTCCTAATCTCAGCTCGTTACCTTTATGAAAGACACCTGTCCACAGCAGCAATCAATCGACACCATGGCCAAGACCAAAGACCTGTCCAAAGATGTCAGGGACAAGATTGTAGACCTGCACAAGGCTGGAATGGGCTACAAGGCAATCACCAAGCAGCTGGGTGAGAAGGACAGTTGGTGCGATTATTCACAAATGGAACATAAAATAACTGTCGATCTTTCTCGATCTGGGACTCCAAGCAAGATCTCACCTCGTGGGGTTTCAGTGATCATGAGAACGGCGAGCAAACAGCCCAGAACTACACGGGAGGAGCTTGTTAATGATCTCAAGGCAACTGGGACCACAGTCACCAAGAAAACCATTGGTAACACACTACGCCATAATGGACTGAAGTCCTCCAGCTCCTGCAAGGTGCCCCTGCTCCAGAAAGCACATGTACAGGCCCGTCTGAAGGTCACCAATGAACGCCTGAATGATTCTGAGAAGCACTGGGAAAGGGTGTTGTCTTCAGATGAGACAAAAATCAAGCTCTTTGGCATCAACTTGACTCATCGTGTTTGGAGGAGGAGTAAAGCTGACTATGACCCTAAGAACACCATCCCCGCCGTCAAGCATCGAGGTGGATGCATTATGCTTTGGGGTGTTTCTCTGCTAAGGGGACAGGACAACTTCACCACATCAAAGGGAAGATGGACTGGGTCATGTACCGTGAATTCTTGGGTGAGAGCCTCCTTCCCTCAGACAGGGCATGGAAGGGTATTCCAGCATGACAATGACCCCAAACACAGCCAAGGCAACAAAGGAGTGGCTTAGGAAGAAGCACATGAAGGTCCTGGAGTGACCCAGCCAGCCTCAGGACCTTAATCCCATTGAAAATCTGTGGAGGGAGCTGAAGCTTTAAGTTGCCAAACGTCAGCCTCGAAACCTTAATGATTTGGAGATGATGTGCACAGAGGAGTGGGACGAAATCCCTCCTGAGATGTGTGCAAACTTGGTGGCCAACTACAAGAAACGTCTGACCTCTGTGATTGCCAGCAAGGGTTTTGCCACAAAGTACTAGTCTTGTTTTGCTAAGGGATCAAATACTTATTTCACTCCATCAAATGCAAATCAATTTATAACTTTTTTCCAATGTGTTTTTATGGATTTTTTTGTTAATTATCTGTCTCTCACTGTCAAAATAAACCTACCATTAAAATTATAGACTGACTTTCTTTGTCAGTGGCCAAACTGGCCATTGTACCACCAAGAGTAGGTGATATTTAGCAAGACATCTGTGTCATTTTTAAGCAGCGTTTTTGCCACCAAAAGCAATTGATTTTTAATGAGACATCTGAGGTTTTTTCCAGTGGTGATTGTGCCACCAAAAGTAGGTCTTTTTAGCAAGATTATCAGTATCATTTTCAACTGTAATTATGTCAACAAAAGTGGGTGTTCTTAGCAAGACAGGGTCATTTATTGCGGCAGTCGTACCAATTAAAGTAATTCTTGAGGCATCCACATCATTTTCCAGGAGTGACTGTACCACCAAAATTGGTTGTTTTTTAGTGAGATGTCTGCATTTTTTCCAATGGTGATTGCGCCACCAAAAATATGGGGATTTTTGGGAAGATACTGGCATCATTTCCAGCACAACTGTGCCACACAAAGTGGCTGTTTTTCAGTGAAACATCAGCATCATTTCCAGCCGAGATTGTGTCAACAAAGTAGTTGTTTTTTTAGTGAGACATGGCCATCATTTCCAGTGGCGATTGTACCACCAAAAGTAATTTTTTAGACATCCATGTCATTTTTCATCGGAGACTGTGCCACCATAGTGGTTGTTTTTTAGCAAGACATTGGCATCATTTCCAGCGGTGACTGTGCTACATCAAGTGGGTGTTTTTTAGCACGACAGTGTCATTTTCAGCAGCGGATGTTCCACCAAAAGTGGGTGTTTTGTTGCAAAATATGGGCAGCATTTCCAGTGGTAACTGTGCCACCAAAACCAGGTATTTTAAGCCACAATATGATATTTTCCTAACCATGCATGGTTTTTGTGCCTCAACATAACCACACTTAAACCACAGTGTTGTTGAAATGTAAAGAAAAGTAAAGTTTCAACATATCAGCGACATAAACATGTACAAATGTTGCATATCAGTGGCTTGTAGAAACGTACAGTGCTGGCTGTTGGGCTGGAGAAGCAATGACGATGACTTTCTTTTATGAACAAATCTATCGATTAGTTAAAAAACACAATTATAAGGAATAATGGAAAAGTAATTACAAAGAATGTCACAAAACTTAATTCTGGCTCCCCAAACATAAAGCTTTCAACCTCGAGCTTTCTCTCACCTAAAGCCAGGCCTGAACTTGATGATCCTGCTGATCTTCATTAACAGACATCTTCCCCTCCATGGCCCTCCATTTCCCAGACACATGACGACAGACATCCCTTCCTCTTTTATCATTTCACCCCTCCCTCTCACTCCCCTTCTCTCTGTGTAAACTGGGAATGCTTTTCATGCTTCATTAAGGCTAGCAGTGAGTTTCCATTTAAATCCATTACTTTATAAAGCTCAGTGATACACAGTGGTGATGATGTTCTCATAACCCCATTTAAGATTTCATTGCTGCTAAAATGAGCTCTGGTGTAATTCATAAGTAATAATGACATTTGGACCCACTGTCGCTGCAGTTTTGTGCCTCTTCCCGATTTCTGCGGCGTTTCACCAAGCAAAGTCAACAGGGATGCTTCATAGAAACCTACTCAGAGGCATCACTGTTAATTCCACGTAACACCAGCCGCCGTGAGAGGACACCCATCCAACATGTTCCCCATCAACCGCTGAGAAATACACTTGTAAAAGCAGCACTGACTCCCAGAAATGAGCAGATGTAATATCTCCAATCATTCGAAGGCCCAGATGATGTGAAGTCCATTTGGATGATTGAAGGCCCCCCGGCTCCTGTCCGATAGAGCTTGCAGAGGAGGTGGCCGTAGCATTTATTAACACTGATAAACCTCTTACCTGTACATCCCCATCCCCTTTACCTCTTAATAAGCTCAGTTCATCTGAATTCCATTTGGCCACAATCAGCCACGGTGATTTCTCCCCCTCTCTCTCAAGACTAAATTACGCCTCGTACATCATCATTTCCTTGAGCCTAAGCAGATGCTCTGAGCAGAATGAGGTTGGGAAGGGTGTATCGAATTAATCTAAATAATTGGTCTTAGCTTGTTTGAGCAGGCTCTTGCACTGATCTCGGACAGCGTAATGAAGTTGCGACCTCCCTAAGATGAGGCTGGCCAGTCGGGCTCAGCTCATGTGTAGCACGTGTCATCGGCGTAATTAAGTGGTTACAACTGAGGTGAGGAGAGACGCAATGACAGTGTACCCCTGACCCCAGCACTCATAAATCATAAACTCTGTGTTGTCGCCCTAATCTTGATTATAAATAACACCCTCAGGTCCAGAGCTGCTGAATTATTCATCTTTTACTAATAGAGGTATTTAAAGATATTTCCTTACATGTATAATGTGCACGATTACCCTATATGAAACATTTAGCAAGCACTCTTGGGACTTGTGCAGACAGGTATGAGCAGAAGCTAACGGAAGTATTTCTGTTTTCAGACAACAACAGGGAAAGGCCAGGGCTGCTGTCTGGGGAAAACACAACATGGCACCAAGCATACAGTCTTGATTTTTATTCTTATTTTACACACAATATGTTGTGGTTAGATGCACAGAGGTGCAGTGGTTAGCACTGTCACCTCAAAGCAAAAGGGATCTTGGTTTGAACCGAGGTTGGGGGGTTCGAACCCCTGTGTCAGCGTAGGTTTCCTCCGGGTACTCCGACCTAAAAGCAAGCACAACCTGGACACAGAGAGAAGTTTAGGATAGTTTATTGTGAAATGTTGCTGGATGGCTGAAGGCTTGGCTAAGGCAATCAGGAGTATTGCCGAGGAGGACGAGGTAGAGCTGAGCGGGGCAGGCAGAGGAATTGATGGCTGAACAGTCTGATTGGGTAGCAGGAGACAGAGATGAAGCAGGGGTTTTATACTGTGGTGGCATGATTGGTGGATCAGGTGCAGGTGAGTAGGATCAGCAACTGCAGAGGTTCAGGTGGACTGGCAGGAGGAGGGAACCAACAGTCCATGCCCAGCAACACACAGAGACAGACTGAGACAAACATGACACACACAAGAAAAGAGATAGGCAAAGCCAAAACCTTACTAACAGTAGGTGTGAATGTGAGTGTGAATGGTTGTCTGTCTCTATGTGTCAGCCCTGTGATAGTCTGGTGACCTGTCCAGGGTGAACCCTGCCTCTCACCCAGTGTCAGCTGGGATAGGCTCCACCCCCCGACAACCCCCAACAGGATAAGCGGTTACAGTGCTCCTGGTACAGTGTTTTCTTTCCGTAGCCTACACTGCTACATGTAGCTACATGCTAACATCAGAGAAACATGTAAACAGGTTGCTGATGTTGTAAATTTCTCCCCGATTTCACATCATATTTCTGCTGGAACATGTTCAGTATAGAGCGCCCAAGACAAAGTCCGAAAACCTGGAAATGAGTTAGCATTTGTGCACCCCCGGCTCCCCTGTCTCTAGGTCAAAGGGTTTTTGGTCAGACACCTGAAATAAGGTCTGTGCATGTGTAGCACAAGCTTAAGAGACTCCCACATTTTGTCCTGCGACATAAAATACGTCAGTAAATACCCCACTTGTGAATTGTAAATGTGAATTGTTTATGTGTCTTAACAAATGCTGGTGCTAACGAGTGTTTACATGAGACTACAGAACGTCATCAAGCTGAACACGGCTTTACCCCCATGCTGCAGTGGTGTTGTTAGGTCATGCAGAAATGAACACCACTTTTATGATTTTTGAAGTGTAAATGCAATCGGCAGAAGTAAAAAGCAAACGCTAGGCTATAAACAAACTACAGCACAATTGCACGACTTAATGTCACCAATGTGACAATGTTCTGTAGTCTCATGCAGCCACTTGTTGCAACTGCCTTTTTAAAGACACCCAAAAGGGCTTTAAAATTCACAAATAGTCTAGTCTTTTTTAGACTTTATTTCAGGCATCTAAACAAAAACCAGTTTAGAAAAACCCATTGACTTTGTGTGCAAAAATGCTGACTTTCCAGGTTTCAGGGCTCATTCCTGCACCACTCTATAGAGCAAACGCACTACAGACTTTTGCATCTTGAGCGGCTAACTTCAAATTCAGCCCTCTGCTAGTCTCTACATACAGACTCTACATTCAGTGAATGTAGAGTCTGTAGGCAAACCCCGGAGATCTTGCCTCTGGAAGAAGAGCGGAAGAGCCCTGGTTTCTGGTTGTAGGCTGTTTGTAGTCCGTGTGATATTGACCAATCGGCTGCAGTTGTTGCCAGGTTAAACGCTCCATGCAGTGAACTAACGAGGCGGAACATAATTGGCGTCACTGCAAACTCTGAATCCATCGCAATGGTTCAGCATATTTACTTATATATAAACGGAAGTCGGAAACGGAAATTCGCCTCCTCCGCCCAAATCAAACCGGAATGCCAAAAAATCAGGGGTCTGCCCCCAGAGGCTGTATCGCCATCTGCCAGAAGTCAGACGCTGAATACAGTCGATGGGTGCCGAGAATGGCCCTCCACTAACTTGAAAATGATTTAATCAGCCAGCTCCTCTAGACTCTTGAAATGTTATTGGACAGAACTGATCAAATTCTGATGGTGAAGGAGTCATTACACGGGTGTTGTGGTGCTCAAAAAATGTATTTACTGATTTCCAGATATCTTCTTCATATTGTAAATTTACGGGAGAAGTCTTTTTGGGCCCTATGGTATCATGTGACGGACCCGGAAGTTGTTTGGCTATTACGAAAATTGGCTTTAAAGCCTGGCGCACTTCCTGGGGACCTGGCCAGTGCAGAGACTCCATTTCTAAAGTTGTCATTATGAAGCTTAATTTCTACCAGTGTAGATCAAGGAATAGTTGTTATTTCAGTCCTTATAAACTTCATACTGTAAAATTTAGCTTAGTTCTACTGTTGCTCTCAGCTCCACCTCCTACACAAGGTGAAGCTAGCTAAATGATATTAGCTTGACAGCAAAAATTTAACTTAATTAAGGACGTTAACTGACACAGAAAGGGAAGGATTATACCAGTGCTTTCAATATTATAGAAGGTTTTTTTCCACAGAACTGTCTTTGCATGTAGCTAATAACCTACAATATCAACCTAATCCCAATTTAATGCTCTTAGGAAGTCTGCAGTACAGATTACAGGGATTTGAGCATTTAATTCCACATTAGCACATTTTCTTCCTTTGATATCTTCTCCTTCAGCCACCTACTGATAGAGTTTGTGATGTAAAATGTGAGTTCATGCAGTTAAGGTCATCCGCAGGTTCCAAGGGTCCTACGTTCCCGTTTATGATTTGAAAGAGGAGACTCACATGTTCACAGTGGGTTGAAACTCGTGAAATCATGGTGCACAATTCCAAAGTTGTTTAGTTGCTCTTGTTTTGTTCTGAGTTGGTCTGGCCTTGTGTTGAATTTTGAGCATGTGTGTTTCTTCACATCAACGAAAATTGTAAGAGATTGGTGGAGCTATCTTCAAAGTTCAAATTGCATATGAACAAAGAAAGGTGGTCGTTTCAAACTAATGGCAAAAATCCACTCAGCCACTGTGGTGTTATCAAAGTCAAGAAAACTGTCTTGCTGGCATATTTAAGGACATGGGTTCCAAGGAGCACAACATCAGAAGGCTTTAAGGTGTAGGTGAGTGATTTTAACATATTGGCCCATGGAAACATACATTGAGCATCTGACCTGAGGAAAGACACATTGCTGAGAACATAAACCCTTTGAAAGGTCTCCTTAATGTGTCATATTATGGGGATATTGAGCGGGGCGGACACAGGACTCTGACAGAAAAGATATGCTCCCATGTGGTGTTCTGCAAAGGACAAGGGATCAACCGGAGCTGAAATCAAACTGCCCTCACAAAACATAAAAGGAAGAGTCGCCATGAAAAACATTCTCCAGTTTGAGCACATGAAAGCACGGATCGATCAAAAAAACAAGCACAAAAACAACATTTGGAAAAGACTGAGAGTTGAAAGATGTTAAATTCTTTATCTCTCTGTAATGAAAAAGGTTGCAGAATTTTCTTTGTTTTGACAACTGTGGGATCAGCCCAGTTGCCTTATGAAAATGTTGGCATTTTATGCTTCTGTAGACCACATATACATCACATTTGCAGGCTTTAAATGTTCACATCAATGTGTATGAAGCGACATAGTGTATAAGCTGATTTTGTTATCTGGAAGAGGAGGGCTTGGTGGATGGCTGAAGCTGCAGGCCACTTTTAGAGATCAACAAACAACGAAACTGGTTGTATTTCAGTGAGTCATTGCTTTGTTTCCAGCAGCCTTTTAGGCACCGTATAGACCCAGAGCACGCTGGAGGGATTATATATCTGGTCTGGGAACACCTCAGGATCCCCCAGGAGGAGCTGGGAAGTGCTGCTAGGGAGAAGAACGTCTGGAGTAACTTTGCTGATATTGAACCAGCTGTGTGGCATCGCAGTGTGTGCAGATGAACTGTGTTTGTCTTCTCAAGAGCGTCCGTCTTTCAGCAAAGGCACTGAGCTCTGGAAAGTCAAACAACGTTCATCTGCACACACTGTGATGACACACAGCTGGTTCAATATCAGCGAAGTTTCCCTGCTTCCCTTCACTGGTTCCTGTACAGCAGGGTCGCTCTTTGTTTCACTGTTATAATCATTACAAAGCAAAAGCAGCATGTGTATACATTCAGTAGGCTATATCTTCAGTAGCTAGCTAGCTAACCCTACACTTTTCAGGGTCTGATTTTGGAACAGGGAAGAAACGTATATCTTTTTCCAACCTCTCCAGGTAACGAGTATCATTAATACACAGAAAACCGGAAACGACTGCATTAGAGTCAATGGAGCACAGCTGTGTTGTTTTCAGACCCTGTCCCGAGGGCGGGACTTAGCGAAGGGTCAGTTGCATATGGTCAGGAAGTGGACAAACTTCTTCACCTCAGTTATACTCCACTGGAGCAGGATTAACGCTGATTGTTTCAAGTAGGAAAACAAGACTCTCCCATTTGGTTTGGATCAATGTCAGAAATCAAACCCCGTCCTCTGCGGAGGTTTTGTATTGCTATTTTGCCCCGAGGCCACTTTGATGAAGTGCATATATAACAGCGATTGATATGGAAAGGTTGAAGTAGAGGGAGAGGTGAGGACAAACTCAGATGATCAAAGAGCTGTGGAGTGGAGAGGGGAAATGGGCCCAACATGGGATGCTTCCCTTGAAATTACTTTCACTTTTCAAGACTTTGAGATTCCCTGAACCTTTTGTCATGGCCCCATGGTGATCCTCTCTGACATTTATGAATGAATAAAAAGACAACAGAATGTCAGCATATCTATTTGTAGGTTTGCCCAGATAGTATTTGTGTACACTGTTCGCTCCCATTAAAATTGTAGCACGCATCCATTTTAAATACACACAGGTGCACGCATGTTAAGTCCACAGTGGGGAACACATAATCTCCCTTGGTTTCTCGTTGCCATATGCACACACAACATCAGCTCCTCTAAATGAGGCCACTAAATGGCGTGTACCAGATACATAATGAAGAGCTGTGTATTCAGTAAAAACGCCCTATTTGGTTTGCTGCACTGTGGGGCTTGAGGTGAAGTATGGATAAATGGAGGGAGCTCTTGCTGTTGTTTGAGAAGTGGGGGGTGGTAGAAGCATGCTGGGTGTCACTGTGATCTGCTGTGACAGCCATGCCCCAGTGCAAAATTCATTTAAGGCAAAGAGTAAGCTTTGTCCATTTGTTTCTGTTGCTGGGTATGTACAGGGTCGGGCAGAGACTAGATGAAGGCAGAAAAGTGTGCATTTCCCAGCCAGGTGGAATCAGACAGTGTCTTCTTTAAATGACAGATGAGCTCAGAGAGACCATCTACATACATCATGTTTTGCTAGACTGATCAGGACAAAGAGAGGGAGCAAGACAGAGGAAGCGCAAGACTTTGGACTTAATAATTTCATGAGAGGCTGAACATTGTGAGAATTACACCAGACAGACAGAAGAGCCTGCTTATTTTCAGCACCAGTTGGATGGTATTTCTGCTCCGTCTCCCTGACGGCTTTTTCTGCTGAAATACATCAATGGGTCAGACACACAAGAACTGTGCTATTCCCTCCATTTTGTCCCATCTGTTTAACATGGCGCATTACTAACACAATCAGCAGATCCTGGCACAGTGTGTGCCAGACACTTGTGGAACAACTGCCACAGAAACCTGCATATTTACACCACATTTTCTTTGATTTCACTCCTTCATTCCAAAATTTTTAGAACTCCTCTCTAATCAGTCCCTCCAGGATTTCACGGGCTGTTTTTGTGGCCTGAAATGCTTGATTTCACAGTAGCTTTTCTAAAAAAAAAAAAAGGCGATGAATGTTGTGATGTTGACAGGCTTTTATTTATTTATTTATTTATTTATTTATGTATTTTTGCAATGACATTGAGGGGGCAAGTGAAAACTGCAAAAATAGTTCTGATGCTGTCACAGTTACGGAGCTTATCATGAACATCGGCGGATGCCTAAGACTTCAGAAATGAGCAGGCTGTTTATATAGTATAACACAGGTAGTCTGGAAGGCTGCAACCATGTGACCAATAAGCTAACAGTGTAAATGACGAAAAGAAATTGTAAAACTCCCCGGAAGGAGGCAGGTTAGGGCAAAGAATAGGTCAAACAAACACAGGACTTTGTCCCAGGAGACTGGCGTTAGTGTCCCATGTGAAACCAAGTGAACTTTGAGGTGTTTTAAGGTATTTCATCACAAACTCCTAAACTTAATCTACCTAACTTTATTTGCCTAAACCTAACCTACATAACTGTGCGATAAGTACATAACTTTACACTTTACACTTTACTTGCCTAAACCTACCCCAATGTAACTTTATGTTTAGTATGTAATGTGATGATCCCTGAACCAGGGTGACACTAACTTCCCAGGCAGCCCACAGAAAAACGTAATCTGTGGAGCACTGCCTAAAATGTTTTCAGAAGCGTTTGTTAGCTAACCTTTGACCTGTAGTTCAAGATCATGTGTTACCAGTCGGCCGCCATATTGTTTCCTGCAGAATAAAAGACAGAAAAGCAGGCTGCATTGCATCACCCACCACCGGGAGCATTTACTGGTTCAGTGTGGTGCAGTGCATTCTGGTAGTTTTTTTTCCTCTCGAGCAAAAGCGAATACCACGGCCCTTTCCTTTGTTTTTTCTGGATTTAAAAAGTCTTTGCATCTTTCTGCTGCATAGACAGCCCACTTTTATTTAAAAAACCCCAGGTGATTTTGCGGTTTTCTCCTCTGCCTCTTTCCTGTCAACACGGCTTTGACACCTGCGTCTATTGAGAAAAAAATAATGCGATGACAGTCTGGATTCTTATTGGGCAACATCAAGTGAGACAATACGTACATCACCAGTGGGAGGTTTGATTCGAGCCTGGCACGAATGGGCTGTAACGACAGTTTGACACCAGTCTATCACCCAGCAACCAGGAGACTTCATCAAAAGCCCGGGCAGGGATCGGCACAGAGACCCAGTATTAAACAACCCAAGGCAAGTTTAATCAAGACTGTAATAACAGTAAGCTCCGCCATTATCGGCGTTACTTTTAAAAGTTTCGGTTTCATGTATCATCATTCTGCAGCCTCTCTCCTGCTCTCTGCATGTCACCCCTCACAGTGCGCACGCACACACACACAGACACACAGACACACACAGACACACAAACTCAACAGCAGAGAGGCCGCGGTGCAGATGAAGGGAATATAACTTCAAGATTACTCTAGTTAACGACAACTACGCTTGTTACTGTGAGTAAGTGCAATAAAACCTCTGCCAGTAAAAAGCCAATACTTTATCAATAATGTGATCAGCATGTAGAAAGACATATTTCAATCCGCTCTGTCCGCAGTCTCTCATTCACCGCTATTATGATTTATGATCGCGGTCGACACAAGCACATCATGCTCGCGGTGCTAACAGCAAGGTGTTAAAGACAAACTAAAGTGAAAGCTGTGTGTATGTAGGCTAAGACTTTATCTGAACATGTACCTGAGGCAGCGACCTGCAGACAGTGAGTGTCCTCAGTAGAGGAGGGACAGAGAGCAGGATGAATGACTGATACTGATGTTTGTCTTTGTGCTGAGATAACGTGACTTTCTTCACTCAGTGTTGTGATGTCAGGAGGAATATTTATATTCCAGTCAGATATTATTGGGTTTTAAATAGTGACTTTGTTGTTGTAAACATAACTGTTGCTGCCATGGACTGTATAAAACTATACCCTGTGTAACTGACCTGTAAGGAAAGCATCAGGAGGTGAGGTGTGTGCATGTGTAGAGAGATAGTGTGTGTTGTTAGATACTGTTAATGTCACTTATTATGCTTCTGTGCATTGATAGCTCTCTTTTATTCTGCTTCTGCATCATGTTAAGGAGGGCCATGCCTGTATGTAAAAATATATATGTATGCAAAAAAAAAGTGGATCTGTTGCTCGCTGCTAAAAATGTGGCCCATCAACATGATCTGGTTTTGAAATGTGGCCCAGTTGAAATAGTAATTGAACAGCCCTGCTGTAGTTTGTTTGTTTGTTTGTTTGTTTGTTTGTTTTTTTGTTTGTTAGCTATCTAACAACACATCAGAAATGATTGTAAGCCAGTCTTGTTCAGTGAATCAGTTTATCATGTACACTCAAAAAATATTTAGGCCAAATATTTAAGATTGTTTGCTTATAAATACATGAACCTGGTTGTTCTATATTTAAAACACACTGGGTTTATTAGTGCTATTAAATAAATCACATTATTACTTATTATACTCATTGAGCTCATTTTATTTATTCATTTCACAGACAGTTATACATCCTTAGCCCCTAAATTAAATTCATTATGGATGTGGACTTAAAATCATTGTTTTATTGTATGGCCTTGCTGCCCTGGCTTTTGGCCTTTGTGCCCTCAAAAAATTGACAACACAAAAGGCCAAGTGGCCTTGCCCCTGAAATGATGAAATTCCTGGGGTCCAAGGATTATAACGATGCGATCATTTTACAGAATTTACAACAGCGACAAATTTAAATATCAAAATATATCAATAAATATAAAGAATAATTGCAGCTCTTAGAAATTGTCAAGTTCCATAGTGACATTTTCATGTTGAAGTAAACATTTTGCATTTGACACTTTCACATTCCCTGCAGATCACCAAACATTGATCTCATGCTCCTTCGCCCTTCTGTTGATTTTGTTGAACCTGTCAGGCTGGGCCAACTTACCTTGTCATTATTGTAATCATATACAAAGTAACACAGATGTAGTAAAGGCAAGAAACATATTCATTTTTTTTTTTTTAGCTATTTATTTTTTTATTATTATTTTTGCCTAATTTTGCCAATTGCCTAAATACTAAAGTCGGGAAAACCGAAGCACTCGGAGGAAACCCGAACGGACGATCATGCGCTCAGGCGATCACCGCACTGAGACACCACATCGCCCTGATATATGCACTCCAAACAGTGCAGTTAAAGCAGGCCTGTAACTCACCCTTCTGTTGCTTTTGTTGAAGCCGCTGCAGTGGGGCAACTGGTCATTATGCCACAGATATAAGACATATTAAACTTTTTTCATCACAGTTGCCTAAATACTGGAGCCCTCAAGGGCAACTGTAAACCTGCTCAAAAATCACACTGCTAATCGACATCCTAAGCCCACAGTAAGCCATCCCTATCCCTAACCCTAACCCAAACAATGCCCCTACCGCCACCACTGTACAACCGGCCCATATTGAGTCTCTCCAGCGTTTGGCAGCTTTCAGCTCTTTTTGCAGATCTTCAACTTTATCTCTCAGAGCCCTAATTTGGCAACAATGCTGCACGCCCTCTTCACAGTGGCAGTCTCTGTTGCCAGCCTGTGCTTGTGTATTTTGTTGCTCCATTGTTTCTGATGTCCGTGTCTATCTGTGGTATGCCCTCTGTGTCTGTCGAGTGTACAGTCTAGCAGATCAGACGACCGACTACTTATGACAATTTTGTTCTTTGATCTGGCATGCATCATGATGTCATTGTGACATCATCACATTCCATACGTTCCATTCCACTGTTCCATTCCATACGTTCCATTCCACTGTTCCATTCCACACGTTCCATTCCAGTGTTCCGAGAACAGTGGAATGGAACGTATGGAATGTGACATCATCACATTCCATATGTTCCGTTCCACTGTTCTCGGAACTCATAGAACTTTTTTTTTGTATTAGTTAAATTATGAAGGTGGATGCTCTTATTTTGAAAAGGCTAGATGTGGGACAGATGTAAAGCTCTGGGTAGCCCTGCACTAACAGGATCAACTTTTCCGTGTTTATCAGACTGGATATTTACAGAAGAAGGGAAAGATATCTGTTGGCTGTGATTGGTTTGTAACTTGACTCCTGTCTGACTGCTGAGCGTGGACACTTCCTGTGTCTGTCCTTTCAAATTAAATTCCCACATGGTCCAGTCATATAGGTTTTGATTTATTTTGACAAGGTGCAGCTCCTAATAGAGTTTCACCTTTTTTTTTTTTCTGTGGCTAAGCGACCAATGAAGACTTGCCGACTAATGACCTTTCTGGTCAACTAGCTTTTGGTTGACTATTAGCTGTAGTGTGTTTACAGTATTTCTTGGAGCTACAGTGTTGTGAATAAAGCTTTTGTGAACCATCAGTTAGAGAGTCAGACCATCATTCACCATCATCATCATCATCATCGAGGATGCTACAAGGTGTGTTTATGTCAGTTGCTGACACATACACATATCACTCATATCAGCAAGGTGGCACACACATTGAACGGCAATTATATTATATCTACGTATGTAAACAAAAGTACTCTTTATTCCACAATTTGGGGACTTTGTTGTGTTTGTGTGAGTTGTCTGAATTCCTCAACCTTCCTATCTCTCAAGGCGATGGCCATGTCCGAGGCTCTGAGAGCCATTTGTTATGCAGGTTCATGAGATCAAGTGGGTGTTTGTCATTCCCAAGCACACTCCTTCACAGTGGTTGGCTGCCTGTCTCCCTGCGATACCACAGCAAGGAGAAAACAGCATGACACGGACCACGGTCATCTGCCTCGCAGAAAAGAAATGTACAGAGGCCACCTCTCATACGTTTCTCTGATTTGCTCCAATGTTACATTGATTTCCTGGCAAGATGGTCCGGCAGACAGTATTTGCTACAGCAGTTTGATTCCACTGTCAGTCATGCAGCAGCTGCCCGTGCTCTGTGAGAGATAAAAGAGATGCACACTGGAAATAAAAAAAAAAGGGGGGGCGCACACATCGACAGTCACAGCAGGAACGAGTGTGACCCCACAAATAGTGATGAGGTCATTACAGCCGACACAGCCGGAGCCGGAGCCTGGAGGCTGTGCGGCAGTAAAACAGAAGAGAGTACAACATGTTCTCCAGAAAGGCCAGAGGTCAGGACGTGCTCGTCCCCACGCTTGTCCCTAGCGGTGGATACAGAGGACGGGGAGCCGGTGACATCACAGAGGGCTCACTCGCAGTGACTCACAGACACTAATTATGGTTTCAACCTCCTGCTCTCGCTCAGTTTGACTCCTCTCCACCTCGCTGCTGACATTTCCACCTGCGACATTTTGACAATCTCTCTCAAATCTCTTGTTCGCTCTTACTTGAACTTTTTCTCTCACCTTTCTCTGTGTGTGTGTGTGTGTGTGTGTGTGTGTGTGTGTGTGTGTGTGTGTGTCCTTCTCTCTTGCACACAGACGTATGCAACATTTAATACTATAGCGAAATTTATATTCGGTTTCCTTTGTGTTGTCCCTGTTCTCTTCCTTGCTCTTTCACTTTCTCTCCAGGGACCTTGGCCTCTGTGGAAACCACATGTTCAGCTCCTGTGAGAGCAGAGCAGCAGTTGTGAAACGCAACTAGAGGAAACGGACTCGTGATAAATCTCTGCCACTTTAAGTAAACACGTGCTGGGGTAAATCAAGGCCTTTTTTTAGCCGGGTCTACTGATATCCTGTTAAGGGATGATTCACCCCGTATCCACTCTGAAACAGGTGAATAGAGAGCGGCGGCGGGGTTACACACTGAAAAGCAAGATGTGGAAGGATGAGACGGCGAGAAGCGGGGAATGTTACTATAAACTTTGTGAAAAAGAGGTTTATATATAGAAAGAGGAAGTATTACCAAGGGTTTGGTCTGCAGCGGCAGTGGGTGGGTTTCTGTTTGTGCTCCCGGTTAGCTCTCAGCTGGCTGATATGAAGGAGCCTTGGCAGAGCAGTCAGCCAGCAGCCAGCACACCTGAGGAGTAAACATGACAGATGCTGATAGACCCTGACACAGACTGATAAGCGCTCTCCCACAATCCCCCAGTGCTGTCCACAGTGGTGCAGAAACCTTATCGTGACGGTGCACCATGCCAAGCCTGCCTTCCCTCTTACATCGCCACCATCGCAGCCACCCTGCTCTGCGACCACCCTGATAGGCAGGTGCCACAGAGCCATCCACCTCCCCGAGTGTGACGTCGGCCTGGCTCACCCTGGTGGGGCTGGAAATTATACTTGACTCCTGCGATTATTCATCTCATCTCGGTAACCAGCATATTTTATTAACTTCCTGAGGCTTGATTGAGCACCACTCCAAATCCAAGTGTAATGATGTAGAGCGGCCCATCGTGGGAAGAGAGAATGAATGATGAGATGCCAGCGTTACACCAGTTACATGTAAATTGGCTAATAAAGATATCTCTCAGTAAAATGATGTGGAGGCCGAGAAAAAAATCAAGTCAGACACATCGGCTGGTTACTGTAAAATATTTCTGAAGGAGAGGTTGTAGAAGAAGTAAAAGTGCAGCCAGTCATTCATGAAAAGATGTAATGATAGCAGTATTAGTCATAATAACTGTGCATGCAGTCACAGTGGGAACAGTAATAAAAGCAGTAAAACTGAACAACGCTGTCTACCAGAAATTACTTTTGTATATTACTACACTGTTATCGTAATTATGTTGTGGTGAGAACATAATTGCTGCCTGGATTATGTTCAGAGACAAAGTTTCTTTGAGTTAATGAAACACTACATTTACATTTTCCGCCGCAGCAGGGAGGTGGTCGGGGTGGATGGGGCCCAGACGAAGCGCAGGACGGTGAGGTCACAGCCAGACTCCCGTGTGTGGTGAAGTTATGGCAACAAAAACACTTTGGTTAAGGATGAAGACTGTGATTTCAGTTAAAGGAATACTTCACCCCCCAAATATTACTCACCCGATGTTAAGTTGAATTTATGAAGAAAACTTTATTTCACATGTCCACAGAGAACAAAGGGTGGGGTGTTCACACGGACAGCAATGTTGCAATACTGGTATATTTTTTATATCATATGAAAAATTCATATCATGATACTCCCAATATTTTGAGTTGTTGACATACTGAGGTCATACTGTTACCCACGGCAACAACAAGCATGACTGAAAGAGAAATTATTACCGACTCTGCGATGGTTCCAAAAAGAGGAGCAGCTTCAGTAGTGTGGAATAAACTGTGAATGTCTTATGAACAGCCCCGGACTTCTCAGACTCTTATAGTGACTTAGCGCTCAGAGGGAACTCAGTCAGCGGCTCCTCTGGCAGCAGCACAGTGTCTCTCCCTCTGCTCTATCACTGTGTGCACACGGGAGTTGGTGACGTCAAGTTATTTTGCCATAAACCTGTGGTAATGTAAACCTACCTGACACTCATGGCTCGACAAACAACTCCATATATGTGACTGTGTGATAGTTGTGGTATCATAACAGCCTGTCACAGGTTACAGCGTGATGATCAGAGGAGAAATGGCAGAGCATAAAGGTTCAGGTGGAAAAAAAACCAACTCAACAACAAGAAGGAAATCAGCTGTTGATTTATATTTATAGATCCAAGGGGACATTTATTTAAATGTGTAATTTGTGGTAGATTTTATTTTGTTTAACTGTTAATACTGTAACAGAATCTGAATCTGACTCCGAGTTACTGTTGTTGTTCACAAACTAAAAAAAATGAGATTTTAAAATGATTTTAGTTCAGTTTTTACTGAATATTTGAAGGCAAACTGTAAACCTATATCACTTATTTTGTTGCAATTCCATGTTCATAAATTAATTTTTAAAAAAAAATAATTTGTCACATCGTCAAGAATATCGTTATCGCAAAAATACCCTGAAATATTGTGATATTATTTTAGGGCCATATTGCCCATCCCTAGTTGCAATGCTGCTGCAGAGACACCTGTTTCTATAACTATAGTATTTCCGCAATTAACAGGCAGCACTTCACTCATTTATAGAGCCGTGCACGCAACACTGTCAACAACATTGTTAGAGGGTGTTTATTTTGAAATGGAGACAGGAAGTGTTGAGTTTTTTCATGTCTGTGACAGATAGAGACATTGAAACTGTCGTGAAAAGTGGTATAATGTCAACACGTTCATCAAAAGATCTCTTTCACTGTCTATTTTTTCTGATCATCATGTGCGTCACACAGAAAAAAAAATGGCAAGCCCCCTGTTCTCTAGATGAGTGATGCTCAACTTAACTTCCTTGTTGGCCAGTGCCAGCGCGGGTTTGACTCCGGCTCTCAACCATTTGCTGCATGTCATCCCCCCCCCCACTCTCTCTCACTCCCCCATTTCACTCTCTCCTGTCAATTAAAAAAAAACAAAAAAATAATCTTTAAAAAAACACCAACTTCCTCCTCTGCCTTCATAGCACTCCTTCTGCAACGCTCCCTGGACTGCCTGATTGATGCACGACCACCTTTTTTAAACCAGTCAAATGCCTGAATTGTCCCCCAATCACATGATCACAGCGTAATCAACCCAATACCTCACATCATGGTAAAGTAAGTTTCACTTCTACAGCTTCCCATTATGTACGCTACATTGGCTTCACTGTTTTTCTTTTCTTAACTTAACTCAACTTTTAATCACAATAAAATAAACTTGGAATAAAATTGGGTTACATAGAGTTTTGCTGTTGTTAAACGCTAACCCTTGTGACTTAAATTCATGATGAATTTTCTGTTTTTGGATCCTTTGTTCATCAGAGGCATGTGAGAAAAGTTTTCTTATTCAAGAAATTCAAGGTAACACAGGGTGAGTAACTCATATACAAATGGTCATTTGTGTCATAAATCAGTGCAGGGAGGACCCAAATGCAGAGTAATAGGCTGACTGGTGCTGAAGCAGGTAACTGAATGTCCAAATGAAAGCAAAACCAAAACTAAACGACACCAAGAACACAGGGATGAGCACAGGATGAACTGACAAAGAACAAAGGGAAACACAGGTATATACACACAGAAAACTAATCACAAGAACGAGACACAGCTGGAGGAGGAGGACACTGGCAAAAGGAGGGAAATTAGGATTGGCTGACAACAAGGGTGTGGAGGGAACACAAGGGTGGAGCAAACAAGACTAATACGACACAGGTGTGACAGAAAACACACAAAGACAGGAAGTAAATCCAGACGTGACACATGAAGAGAGAATCTACAAAATTAAACAGGAAGCAGATTAAACATGGATGATTAACGTGAAACAAGGAGCACAAACAGAACAGTGTTCCCTTGAATGTTAAATATGTTACTAATAAAGTCACTACAAATGGAAAGTGTTTTGCAAGACTGTGTATTTTGGCGTAAAACAAATGAAATATGTTGTCAGTGAACATTTCGCTAATGCGTTCAGTACTTTCCCTCATTAAGTTAATATAACACTTAATTCACTCGACATAATGTTTCCCTCAAATATGGATTTGCTGTTTTGAATCAGTTGTACATAATTTCTAGGAGACCGGGATGAACTGAAGGACCTGCAATCAAGTATATTGGAGTGGAAGCGCCAGACGCTACTCAGAGCCAAAGGTGGGATAACAGACATTTGTTTTTATGCTCGGGCAGACTCAGACACCCTCTGGACATACACGCTGTCAAGATATGGGTCAGGCCTCAGACCACGAAGGTAAGGGGTGTCCATGTCTGCACCGAAACAATCATCATTTTCCACCTCGTTCACAAGCGTTCATGTGTCTCCTAACATTATTTGTTTCATACTTAAAACCTGGAAGTCAAAAAATATTATGAATATCAATTTATTTTCACTGAAATAAGTCCTTGGCATCAATCCATATCACCTCTTAACTCTTTGTGTCGCTCACTGGTGCTTGTTAAAATGCTTATAATTTCTATTGACCCACCTCCATTGATCTCTCTATCTGTTTACACACACACACCTAATCAATCGTAACCTGCCTCTAACCGATCCCTATCACTCTCAATTACGCCAATCAGAGTTTGGTCTGCTGATACCCTCCGGCCTCTAAATATGTGGACTCTGCATCATGTTAACTGGTATCGGATCCTCTGGTGGGCGGACAGGCTGGAATCAATAAACGCAGAGAGGATCCCAGTGCAGCGGCAGCAGCAGTACACAGAAGAGAGTGGGCAGGTTGCACAGCCGCAGGCAAACAGACAGTGAATCTACAGGGAAAGACATATCTCAGCACCAAACAACAATGTGCCGTGCTATCCTTTTCTGCCTGACTTCTTAATCCTGTGCTTGTCATTGCTGTGGGCAATAAACCACTTTGCTGCAACCAAGTGATTTAACCTCTTGAGATCCCTGAAGTTGACGCAAGAAATTAGAATTTATAAACAAAGGAACATGAAGGGATCATGGCAAGGCAGTAATTATAATATATATTGGGGGGAGACATCCCCTCCGCCCAGTTGAGCCCAATTACTCAACATGCCCCCTCCCCCCAATATATTGATAAAAACATGAAAAAATTTGACGCTTCAAAGGGCAGCCACTCACCATCATTCAAAATAATCAGTACCAAATGTTATCGTAATCATAAATAAACTAAACAAATAGAGCGTCCCAGGAATGAGTCCTAAAACCTGGAAATGAGTTAGCATTGTAGCACTCACAGTTCCCTCATCTCAAAGTCACTGGGTGTTTGGTTAGATGCCTGAAATAAGGTCTGTGGTTAACACAAGCTTAAAGCCCAGTTCAGACCAAAGATTCAGGATGAGATGAAACCGTTGCAGAGAAAAGTTGCAGCAGTGTGAAATGACAGATCTGAGCTCAACTCAAGCTGGCTGATGGTGTCACCTGCAACTCAGCTGGTCTCTAGTTGTTGACTAGAGATGATACGCCATCTCATGGTGGTCACTTCCTGTCGACGTTACAGATCAGAAGCACAGAGAGTTGTTGAGTAGAGATGATACGCCGTCTCACGGCGGTCACTTCCTGTCGACGTTACAGATCGGAAGCACAGAGAGTCGTTGACTAGAGATGATACGCCGTCTCACGGTGGTCACTTCCTGTCGACGTTACAGATCAGAAGCACAGAGAGTTGTTGAGTAGAGATGATACGCCGTCTCACGGCGGTCACGTCCTGTCAACGTTACAGATCAGAAGCACAGAGAGTTGTTGACTAGAGATGATACGCCGTCTCACGGCGGTCACTTCCTGTCAGCGTTACAGATCAGAAGCACAGAGAGTTGTTGACTAGAGATGATACGCCGTCTCACGGTGGTCACTTCCTGTCAGCGTTACAGATCAGAAGTACAGAGAGTTGTTGAGTAGAGATGATACGCCGTCTCATCTAGTTGCATTGGCGTGAACCGGCAGGTTTTTAGAACGTTGCAGAATGGTGCATTGCAAGTAGTTGGCCTGTTTGAACTTGGCTTGTCACAAATCTTAGGTCTGAACTGGGCTTAAGACTTTCATATTTTGTTGCATGACAAAAATATATGTCAGTAAATGCATCACTTATGAACTCTGAGGCTTCTGTGTGTCTTCAAAAGGGGTTGTTAACAAGTGGCTGGATGAGACCACAGAATGTCATCACGCTGAGCTGCGCCAAACACAGCCTTACAGTCTTGTTATGGTGATGATGTAGGTTATGCGACCGTAGTGTAATTCATTTATAGGCTAACGTTCGCTTTCTACTTCTGGCGATTGCATTTAGGCTTTAAAAATCATAAATGTGGTGTTCATTTGTGAAGATAATTTTGCTGAACAAAGCGTTTATACTCATAAAGGCTCAGAAACTTTTGTTTGCCACAGAGCTTTTTTCTGCAATCACCCAAAATCCATTTGAAAATCCGATTTTTTTGTTGTTGAGGGAATGTAACAACTGGTGAACCAGGTGGGAGTGGACTCAATCGCACAACTCTGGAGACAGTTCAGGTAAAATAACACAGTCTTTACTGGTCAAAAGGTACATTTGGTATACAAAAAGGACAATCAGTGAAGGCAAACAAATCCAACAGGGAATTAGGCAGAGTCAGTCAACAGCCTAAATCCAAAAACCAAGAAAAGGACACAAAGAAACAAAAGGCTTCAACACTAGACACAAGGATCTAAGACTGTGTTGTCCTACAAAAAACATCATTCCTGCAGCACTGTATTTAATTACTTTCAAATGTAATTGAAAACAGAAACCTAGGATGTAATGTAAAATTACAAGAAAGACAGAGACAGAGAGAGACACAGGGCAGACAGTAATGATAATAGCTACAACAACATTAATGAAAGTAATAATATTATAATTATAGTTCTTGCTACTGTGGTACAATATGTTGACAGTATATATTAATATCTGGCAGTATACATGTGTGACAATAGTCATATGTGTATAATAACAGTAGAAGTATGACTAATGACTAATGATGGCAGCAGCAGCAGGAGGCATCTGGCAGGACCACGGCAGCAGCACAACCACACACGTCACGCTGTCCAGGCACCGCTGTGATAGAAGTTAACCTGAGAGACAGTGGAGCACAAAGGCTCCGGAGAAGAAGCCGAGTTAGTGACATGCAGTAAAAGTGTATGTTAGCAAGTGAAGAAGAACCAACTTTTCTAAATCTGAGAGAGAGAAGGAGAGAAGGGGCTCGGTGTAAACTAGGCTTATATCATCCTAACTAGGGGCTGGTCCAAGACAAGCCTGAGCCAGCCCTAACTCATGAATGCTCATCTATAATGGCAAAGCAGTGCAGGTTCATTAGCTGAAGGCAGAGCGGTCCAAATCCAGAGGCAGAAGATGAGAACGAGACATGTTGAACCTGAGACAGTAGGTTTTTCTCAATGTCAAGAAAGGATCCTCAAACGGCTGAATTTGAAGGACGCTACGTCATTGACCCCCGCCGAAGGACTGTTCCAATGTCAAGGATCCTTCCGAGTTTCACGAAGGACTGAGTCCTTCTTTCAGAGAAATTCGAAGGATGCATGTGTGGATCCTCCGCGGGTATAAAATCCCCACAATGCTTTGCACAGTACACGATTTGCTGGAAATGAGGGCGGGGCCTCTTCAATGAAACCTGCGCCGGCGGAGCTCGGCAGGATTTAGATTAATATGTCATTTATTTGAAAAAAATATTGACAGAAACCAAATAATTTACACTTTGTGATGTGTCCACTGCCGAATAATGAGATTTTTTGAAATAACGTGATTTAGATAAAACATAAAAGCTTTAAATGAATCATTCACAGCAGAGATAGAGCGCTAAGTGACCCGTCCTCCCAAGGAAGAATCCTACAGAGAATCTGCTGGACTCAGTCCTCAGTAGTATTTGAAGGATCCTTGACATTGGAACAGTCCTTCGGCGGGATTTGATGACGTAGCATCCTTGAAATTCAGCCATTTAAGCATCCTTCCTTGACTTTGAGACAAACCCAGTGCGAATTCAGGTCCAAAAGTACAAGGACAAAGTGTCAAAAAAATAGAAGTTGGCCTGGACATCTGTGCCACAGGAGAGACTGAATGATCTGGCAGAGTCTGGATGTCTGAGCAGGAGTTATAACTGCAGTGGCTTGATTGTAGATGAGGTTCAGGTGTGTAGGTTCAGCAGCTGAGGGTTGGCAGGAGGAGCGATCCAGAAGGCCACGCCCAGCAAACACACAGAGACGGACTGAAAACAATAACGAGATACTAAGAAGATGGACACAGGAAACACAAGGGAGAGGCAAAGCTGAAACCTGATGTGAAGTCTTGGTAAACATCAACCATTTATGTTGTGCTGCATGTGTAGATTATGTAAACAATATTAGCTTTTATTTACTGCATATACTGAACTAAATAATTCAACAACATGGCTACAGCGTTCAGGGAATAAAAGTGTGCAACCTGAGCAGTATATTATGGTGTGGAATAAGACATAATGGAGGTTTACATAACCTCTCATCAAGAGCACTGTCCTTCCCAAGAACATGTCATTACTACTGAAATTACAGCTCTGAAAGGCTGTTCAGGTGGAAAGATCCTCGCACAGGTATCCATAAAGGGAGGCCTTCACTCAGAAGAACATAATCAGCAGTGAGTGCTGAAAGATCAAAATGGCAGTTCATGCAGAGACAGTAAAAGGCAGTCAACACTGCATGATGAATTTGCATTTTAAATGCAGCTCTGAGTGGCGACTAACCGCGCCAGTCAAAAAGCTGCTCAACCACAGGACAGAGGTGCGTGTGGATCCAGAGCGGCGGCGGTTTGTCGTGGTTTTTCTGAGAGCAGCACAGGTGGGAGACTGGGGAAAGTTCAACTCTGACGCTGCATTAGGCCTGTTTGTCAAAAAATATTTCCACTCTGCACCATCCTCCATTTCACTCAAGAGGAAAATGGCCCTCTCTGCAATGATGGCATAAGGACTGTGTGTCATATTTAATGCCAGTCATTTTCTGACATGTTGGTCGGTCCACAGAGATGTTGCACGTAATAGCCAGAGGCGTAATGGTTATGGTTGGAGTGGGGTTAATAAAAAAATAAGTAAGAAGGGCTGGAACTGTAAAGCCTGCTCTCTGTGCCTCCAACTGAGCTGCTGGGTTTTTACACCACTCTCTCTGATCCTCTCTGGGTGCATCATTCGAAAATTCATCCTGAAAAATAGAGCTGCATCTGTCACATTGTCGCTCAGTGACTCGTCCTCTGTCTGAATTACCTCCTTCAAATATTCAAAATGGGGATGAGGGTGGGGGGAATAGGTTTGTATGAAAAAGTCCTGCCCATTACTCCAAACCAAACCGGTGGAGGTGTTGTCACGGAAACCAGCAGCCACTTTTACCAATCAAACATGCGTGACAGTTCATTTTCTCTCCTGGATTTTTAGAGGCGTCAGAGTGTGAGCCGGAGAGACAGCGAGGCCGAGCGGTAGCAGAGTGTGACAGTTGGATGGCGAAGACATCTCACAACTAGAGGCGCAGTGGAAAGAATTAGCAACTACTAATAAGATCAGTGGGTGGCAGCTGTTCACTCACCATCTTGAACATCTGTTTATCATATCAAACAATTCAGGAATTTACAATTCAGATGGAGCGATTCTGCAGCGGCGCATAGCAAATGTTTACATGTTGCAAAAAATGGTAATCGCGTATCGATCCATCATCTCTGCTGCTTCTCCTCCTGTCATCCTCCCCGGCATACTGAAGATATCTCTTTAATATGCACTACAATATAAAGCTCATGCAAATCCTGTTAAATATTCACCTCCTCTCAGGCTGTCTCATAAATGTGGGTAATGAAAAGTGTTAGCATGGGTCATATTCAGGCCAGGCATTGTGAAATCAAAAGGTTAACATCCAAACCAGTGTACAAAGGAGATTGACAGACGTGGATATGGGCAGACATTTCCATATTGCATAAAGGAGTTATGGCTATGTGTAGTTTCTTGGAGGCATAAAGTCTGAATGAGTTCACACCTTCAGCTCGGTGAGTATATACTCTATATGTGCATGACGGTAATGGGGGATTATAGCAAGAGACCACCCAGTAAAGTAAAGTATATGGTGTGATTGCCCAGCCATGACCTGTGCGAGAAATAAATTACAATGCTGACAGAACATCACATCCTCTTAGCCTGAGGAGAGCTGAAAGACGAGGATCCTCCGTGACACCATTTCTCTGCGGATTGTTAAATGCCACTATTTGATCTTTTCCATTTATGAGTAATATTTTTTTTCTGGCTGCCCCTAAGCACTGTGCTGTGCTAAGCTACGTATGGCAGGCCAGTGAAATACTTAAAAAGCCTCTGACCTCTGCCATCGTATTACACTTCCTGTTAAACTGAGCCTCAGGTTGCTTGAACCTGCTTTAAAGGGACCGTGTGTAGGATTTAGTGGCATCTAGTGGTGAGGACTGCAGATTGCAACCAGCTGAAACTTTCTTACAGTATTCAGTGTTTAGGGTAGAGCTGAGTTATCCACAGACAGCTCTTCTTCTCCCAAGCAAACAGACCAGGTGATTAAAACAGGAAAAAACACTGAATAAAGCAGTGTCATGTTTCTCTAACACTGGTTGTCTCGTTTCAGATGAGCCACTAGCCCAGCACCTGCTAATGTGTGCTAACCTTTTTTCTGATCCAGATGTTCAGGGGGTGATTTAAACTGGTAGAAACATTAAATAAAGTAGTTTCACCTCAAAAATCAGTGTTTCTCCACGGCTGTTTGGCTCATTGCAGATAGGCCATCAGCCCAGCACCTGTGAATGTGTGCTCACCTTTTATCACTGGTAACTTAAGATCCAGACGTTCAGGAGGTTTTTACCCAGAGTCGAATTATTCACAGAGGTCTCTTCCTCTCCAAAACAGGTGGACCATGTGAATAAAACTGGAAAAAAACACTGAATAAAGCACTTTGATGTGTCTCTGAAACTGTTTGTCTCGTTGCAGATGAGCCACTAGCCCAGCACCTGCTAATGTGTGCTCACTTGTTTTCTGATCCAGATGTTCTGGAGGTTTTTACCGGGAGCTAATTATCCACCAAGGTCTTTTCCTCTCCAAAAGAAACCGAACAGGTCATTTAACCCAGTATTACATCACAAATCAGTATTTCTCCAAGGCTGTTTGGCTCATTGCAGATGGGCCGTCAGCCCAGCACCTGTGCATGTGTACTCACCTTTTATCACTGGTAACTTACAATCCAGATGTTCAGGAGGGTTTTACCCACAGCCGAATTATCTGCCAATGTCTCTTCCTCTCCAAAATAAACAGGCCTAGTGGTTTATACTGGTAGAAGCACTGCATAAAGAGTTTCACTTCAAAAATCAGTGTTTCTCCAAGGCTGTTTGGCTCGCTGCAGATGGGCCATCAGCCCAGCACTTGCTCATGTGTCTTCGCCCTTTCTCACTATTAACTTAAGATCCAGATCGTTTCATTTCGTCGTCCTCCGCTTATCCAGGTCCGGGTCGTGGGGGCAGCAGCCTCGGCAAAGAAGCCCAGACAGTCCTCTCCCCAGCCACTTCCGTCAGCTCTTCCGCGGGAACCCGGAGGCGTTCCCAGGCCAGCCGGGCGATGTAATCCCTCCAGCGTGTCCTGGGGTGGTCCCGAGGTCTCCTCCCAGTTGGACATGCCCAAAACACCTCCCAAGGGAGGCGTCCAGAAGGCATCCTTACCAGATGCCGAACCACCTCAACTGGCTCCTCTCAATGTGGAGGAGCAGCGGCTCTACTCCGAGTCCCTCTCGGATGTCCGAGCTCCTCACCCTATCCTTAAGGCTGAGCCCAGACACCCTGCGGAGGAAACTCATTTCGGCCGCTTGTACTTGCGATCTCGTTCTTTCGGTCACTACCCAGAGCTCGTGACCATAGGTGAGAGTTGGGACGTAGATCGACCGGTAAATCGAGAGCTTAGCTTTCTGGCTAAGCTCCCTCTTCACCACAACGGACCGGTTAACTGCCTGCACTGCTGACGCCACCCCAATCCGCCTGTCAATCGCCTGCTCCATCCTACCCTCACTCGTGAACAAGATCCCAAGATACTTAAACTCCTCCACCTGAGGAAGGACCTCCACCCCGACCTGGAGTGGGCAATCCACCCTTTTCCGGCTGAGGACCATGGCCTCAGACTTGGAGGCGCTGATTCTCATCCCAGCCGCTTAAGATCCAGATGTTCAAGAAATTTTTACTGTGAGCCAAATAAACCACAGAGGTCTGCCCAAAACAGAAGGACCAGGTGACTTAAACCAGATAAAAAGTTAAGCAGTTTCACACTGAAAAATTTGTGTTTTTCCAACATTGCTCATTTGGAGGGGCCGCTAACTACATGGTAACGAAAAAAATCTAAATGGCCATGTCTAGTAGTGCTGGGCAAGTACACTATTATCTGTATCTGTGTCAATATCTGTTTAACCAAATAAATTATCTGTATCTGTATCTGTGCTCAAAATGGAGTTTGAACTGGAAGTGGGTGGGGTTTAAATTGAAGGTGGGAGGGACCTAATTGAGCGTTGCTATTTTAAGCCTGAAATTGATATGGGTTGATCAGAAGTTGCTGTATTTATTATATATTTGAAAACTATTTACATACAACAATCTTAGGATTGAGCTTCTGGTCATTTTTGATCAAAAGAGTTGACAGATTTTACTCGTGTTGTACTCGTATTTGTATAGTACATTCTCTGTACCGGATACTCTTTTAATCTGAGTAGTCAGCTCAGCCCTACTTTCTTGAGCCAGTGTTTGGTTTGTCCATTCAGGGCTACTGTAAAAATATGGCAGGCCATCATTGGGGACTCCATGAAGCCCCCAGCTAATTTCACAGCATTCAGTAAAAATAGCATTCTGAGTCTTGTGTGTGATTTATCCTGGCTTCATATGAGTCCAGAAAATCTCTGCTCACTAAGCTAATTTACAAATTGTAAAATACCATAGGCTTGTGCTAATAACGTTAGCATGTTGTATTTGTTTGGAAAACGTGTTTAGTATAAGACAGTTGTTTTGTCAGTGAACCTTGTGAGCTGTAATGGAGCTGAATTTTGTAATGTTACCTTTGTTAAATGTTGCTGTTGTCCCTGGTTTTATATGAGAAGAGGAAAAGTCCATTAGCTGCTAGGCTAATTTATACAATGTAAAATGCCATAGACTTGTGCTAATAACGTTAGCATGTTGTATTTGTTTGGAAAACGTGTTTAGTATAAGACAGTTGTTTTGTCAGTGAACCTTGTGAGCTGTAATGGAGCTGAATTTTGTAATGTTACCTTTGTTAAATGTTGCTGTTGTCCCTGGTTTTATATGAGAAGAGGAAAAGTCCATTAGCTGCTAGGCTAATTTATACAATGTAAAATGCCATAGACTTGTGCTAATAATGTTAGCATGTTGTATTTGTGGGGAAAATGTGTCCAGATAAAGACAAGTGTTTGTCTGTGAATGCTGCGAGTTATAGTGAAGCTGATTTGTGTACTTGTGTTTGAAGTTGTTGCCATTAAGCCATGTATAATGTGTGTTTAATGTGTGTTTTGAATCAACAAACCCGTACAGCACTTCACAGAAACCTCCACCACCTACTAGTGTTTTGGAGGTGTAACTGCAGAGTGACACAGACACACCACCACAGAAGTATAAATGATCACAACGGCGTAGGCCACATGTGCAGGCTACAGTGTAGGCTCTGCATAAAACTGATACACAAGTATAAATCCCGCTTTACCCACTTGGCCGCACTTGGCAACACTCAGCCACAGTAAGTCTCTAGTGCACTTACTCTGTGGGCCCACTAATGCGAATATCCACGTAATTTCGTACGGTGGAAATAAAGCTTGTTTGGCTTCATGTGCCACTGAGCAACTTCCATGGGAATGAACGCTGTACCAGGTCTCTTTATACCTCCTGGACTCCCTGGACGAGGAACCACTTCCTCTGTCAATATAAACGCCTCATTCTAAGATAACAAAAACATGACGATTCTTTTTTTCAGGCGATTATACACTAAAGGAAACACTGACTACATTATATTTCATTTCTGCCACTGTGTCTCTCTATATCATTCACACTGGGCCTTTAACTTAAGGGTGTGACTTTGTTGTGCGTTTTCACATGAGGCTGAAAATGATGACATGAAATGTCACTGATTTGTTCTTTCTCCTTCACCTTACGCTCAGTCCTCAAACAGCCTTGATGACAGCCTCTCTTCCTCTAACACCGACAGCACATACATAAAGACAGTGGGAGATGTCGAACACAGAGCAAAGATCAGGACTATCTGTTTGAACATCTTCTGTGTTCACTCTTTGATTTGTCTTTTTGTTTGGCGAAGGCTGCTCTCCCGCTGTGCCTGCCCTACGCTGGCTTCTCTTTTCTGCTCCAGCTATACTCCCCACTTCAAATGGCATGGCGTATTCAATTAGATATGCCCCGAGCTGACAGCCCGATCGAGGCTGCTTCTTACCATTCTGCATCTCTCTTCTTCTTTTCTTTCTCCTTTTTTTTTCCACTGCGACTGGAGAGCTCCTCCCCAGAGAGCAGCACAACACCTCCTGTCACCTCACCTTCCAGTGCTCCCTGCCTCCTCTCCCTGCCACTCAGTGTCAGCTGTGGTGCAACACTGCCCCCACAGGTATGTTTAGGTACTGCAGTGTCTTTGCACTGGCTGATGGAAGAGCAGACGGTGATTTACTGCTGCATTATTTGGCTTGTGAGGGTTGATGTCATACATGATCGTGTCAGATGTTAAAGGGGACATATGGATCTTTCTCACAGCAGACATTTTGACTTGTCATTGTAGGAAAAGCACAGGTGAAACTGATTTCATTAATGATGGCTTCGTTCCATTAAATCGTGCCATCCTCGTGTCCCATCAAAGAACTGGTGAGAGCGCTTTCTGTTTTTACACGCCTAAACTGTTGAATTCGCTGCCTCTGGATATTACAATGGAGAGCTCTCTCTGTGTTTTTAAACATAAATTAAAGACCTGTCTTTTTTAATCTGGCTTTTAATGTGGAGAAACATTACAGTCTTAATTTTGAAATTTTAACCATTGGTTTTAACTTCTTTTATCTCTCCTGATCATTTTTGTTCTATTTTATTTATTTATTTACTCTCTTTTAATTCAATGGAGTTTTAGTCATGTTTTTTGTTAGTTTGTTCAGTTTGGGTTGGTTTGCTTTTTTAATATTTTATTGTCTTGTGTCTGTGTCAGTCCAGTTTTACCATGTGAGGCACTTTGGGCTGCATGTTTGTATGAAAGGTGCTACATAGATAAAGTTAAGTTGAGTTGAGCTACACTGTGCAACATGGACCCAGTAACCTTGGGTACTTGACATCAAATTTGATGTTTGCAGACTGTACAATGACAGCACCTACTGAATCACAGGCTACGACCTACCATGCAATAGCTTTCCATACTGAGTGTGCAAGGATGGTCACTGGTCACTACCTGTGTCTGTTTTACTTTAAGTTCATCAGAGCTCATTTGCTGAAAACAGCTGCCTGCTGCTGCAGACAGGGAATAAAGCACTCCAGCAAATTAGTAACACATTTCCATAAAAATGGGGGACCCACAAGAGACAAGTTAAAAAAAAGCCAAGGTAATAAGCAGCAGAGACTGAGGTGTTCAGAAACTCAAAAAAAAAGCCAGATCCTACATTTCCTGTTACACATCTTGATCGTATTCCAGCCTCCTGCCTCCTAAATGCACACTTCCTTCAAAACCTGCTCCTCCAGTGTGTAAATAGGCTTCATCCACAACATCCAGAGCTGAAAAATGAAGCCAACACAGAGGAGCCAAAAACTGCAGTTCATGCACTGCATGGACGCGGCCTGTCACGTAGGCGGAGTAGAGTGTTTGTTTTTTTTTTTGTCTCTGCAGCGTGTGGTTGCTGCCAGCTTCACTGTGTGTGTGGTGAGTTTTGCCAAGCAATAATGCAGGTGGTTATGGAGGTGTTGGAAGCATATAGACTATATTAACTGGTACTGAATAATAAACTGGATCATTTTAACCACAGGGTGCATCGATTTGATTGATTTATTTTAATGTGAAACATAAAAACACACAGACAAGGCTGCTCTGCTGCTCATTTCTAAACAGATTGTGCTTTTTTTTTACACATTTCTTTGTAGGTTTTACCTGTTGGAGGGCCACAGAGATGGAGAAAAATAGATCAGCTGCACAAAAACAGAGTTGAGCAGCGTGGTGCCCATGTGGGCAAGCGCTGTCTCTGTGTTCAGTGTAGCAGCTTCAGTTGGTTATAATGGTCGTAGTCTGCTGTGGGCATGGCTGATGTGTTGCGCCACCTGTGTCCCATGTATTTTGGCTGTTACTGTCACTATTTCAGTGTGTTTTTAGTCCATGAGAGTTAACTGTAACATTTTGTTGCCTAAAAAGTCTTTTTAAAGTGAGTACATTTTATTTTAATGTTTTTAAGCCTGTTTTTTTGCAGCAAAAATTAGCATTAGCCGTAACAAAGTTGACCATAGCTGTGAATGATGCTGCCTTCAAATGGGGTAGTGTTCACCTGTGTTTACCTACCATTCAGGTCCATCAGTGGACTAGTTGCCCACATGTTTCTGATATGAATGTAATGATTAAATGATATATTTTGGTGGTTTGAGTTGAAGGTGTGAGAAAGAATAGTATCAGTAACATTGTTAACACTGTGCTACATTACAGAGAAATACAAACCGTACTAATGAACCTTCATTAATATAGGCCTATATTTTATCTCCAAGTGCACGTCACACACTGAGCGAGCCGCCTGTTAATGACGCTGTGGGCTAATGGGCATGTAGCTACTTCCATGTTTCAGATGATACGTCATGTTTGTAGTCGACCAATGAAGATGAGTTTACATATCACCTTGGGTTCGTCCTTCACCTTCTCAAAATGATCCCACACTTTGGATTTCCTGCCCGACATGTTATTAACTAGCCTGTGGAATAACCGCAGGTACCAGCCCTGGGAATTAACCTGACGAGGACACTTCCTGTGTCTGTCCTTTCAAAGTAAAGTCACACATGGTCCAGTCATATAGGTTTGGATTTATTTTGACAAGGCGCAGCTCAATATAGAGTTTCACATTTGTTGTTGTTGTTGTTTTTCTGCAACTAAGCGACCAATAAAATCTCTCCAACTAATGACCTTTCTGGTCGACTAACAATTGGTCGACTTCTAGTGGGCAGCTCGACTGAACTGTTAGCCACGGTGGCTTATAGACGCCGACAGTAGCATCCATGTTGCTATTACCTAGCAGCTCATAATTCAACCACTCTTAGGCGAGCATAGCGTGTACACAACTTCACGTCTTGTAACCATGAGTTCATGAGTACCGTTTGAAGGCAGCATGAACCGTCCTAACTATCGCTACTCTCTTGTCCAAACATGGTCACGGCATGGCACAAACATGGCAACGGCTAAAATGCCAGACTTGAGGCTTCAAAACAGGAGTCCACAAACCAATGACGCCATGATAGCTACCTTCATTATCTTACACAGTCTATGATCATTCATCAGTAACTGTCTGGTGTGTAAAACCAAAACAATGAGCTAAAAAAGACTGTAAGCCCAGTAAAGCTGCATGCTGTGGTCATTACACACTGTGGCATTCATTGACCTCTTGTAACCAACATGATTAATTCCTCTTCCCTTCTATGACATGATGAGGCCACTGCATTTCTACACCAGCAGTGTTTGCTTGTGTGCTGCGGCAGTGGAGATGTACATGTGGAGAAAAATCAATAGCTTGTTGCTCTGAACGACTCTGTGTGCACCCATGTGTGCATGTCAAACGTGTACATGCTACCTTATAAATATATTATTGCGTGCACACTTTGTGGTTACAGCTACATCTTAACGTTGAAAGCAAACCCGACCAAAACACGAGTCCGGGCGAATCAGACGGGAGCACTTGTGTGAAGGCTGGGGACCTCAGAGGCTCAGCGCTGCTTCGACTGATTGCCAGCCACATCACAAAGGCCTTCCATCCATCTGCGAGATTATAGGGAAAATAAGTGAATTGAACATGTTACGGCGCGCTGTTGGCATGGAAACATTCCTCTGGGTTTTTACCTGCTTTCAATTGTAAGACCAAGAGACACTTCTCGCTGCAAGGTTCCTCAAAAGAGCTGTGAGCAAACATTCGGCTCAATCGCGTTCTCCCTCAGTTTCGGCTGAGTGGGATCGCTGTTGGCTGAGTGATGGCAAATAAAAAGAGAATAAAAAAATGAAAAAAGTGCAGCAGCCGGAGACAGAAAAAACAAATAGATTAATTGAAAAAAATAAAGAGGCAGCAGTGAAGGCAGGAGCAGCTCATTCTCACTGTGAAATTATGCAGTGACGAAGAAGCTATGGTGTAAGCAGCTCTAAGTATTGATAATTACGGGATGTTTTGTTCACGATACTCTCATTTTTCTTTCAGAAATAGTACTAACTGGAGAGGTTGAGAAAATCCACAATAATCCATTTATTCCTTCTGCTAGAGAGCAGTGATATCTGCAGCCGCAAACACCTCCAGACTACATTGTTTTCCAGGATATTTTCCCCTGTTTCTGTGTATTCCCTTGAGAAGTGAGCTGCACACTACCCCGAGCTTTATTACAGCCCAGTATGGAGCACCTGGCTGACTCAGTTGTTCCAGTCAAACAGGGCCGGATTCTCAAACCACCACGGAATAAGTATTCTCCAGATCCAAAGCCTCAATTTAGGCTCAGATGACTTTTGCAAACATTCATTTCTCTGCAGATTTCAGGGGAGATTATGGAAACTGAGCACGTTACAAACTTTATACAAATGTAGTAGACACTCACTGGTACACCTGTTCAACTGCTCGTTAACACAAATAGCTACTGAACTAATCACGTGGCAGCAACTCAATGCATTTAGGCATCAAGACAACCTGCTGAAGTTCAAACGGAGCATCAGAATGATGAAGAAAGGTGACTGAAGTGACTTTGAACGTGGCATGGTTGTTGGTGCCAGACGGGCTGGTCTGAGTATTTACTGGGGTTTTCAGCACAACCATCTCTAGGGTTTACAGAGGATGGTCCCAAAAAGAGCAAATATCCAGTGAGCCAAAATGCCTTGTTGATGCCAGAGGTCAGAGGAGAATGGCCAGACTGGTTCAAGATGATAGAAAGGCAACAGGAAGTCAAATAAGCACTGGTTCCAACCAAGGTGTGCAGAAGAGCATCTCTGAAGCAACAACACCTTGTCCAACCTTGAAGCAGATGGGCTACAGCAGCAGAAGACCACACCAGGTGCCACTCCTGTCAGCTAACAACAGGAAACTGAGGCTACAATTCACCAAAACTGGACAATAGAAGATTGGAAAAACCACATTCAGATGGAAGCATGGATCCATCCTGCCTTGTATCAACGCTTCAGGCTGCTGCTGGTGGTGTAATGGTGTGGGGGAGATTTTCTTAGTACCAACTGAGCATGGTTTAAACACCACAGCCTACCTGAGTATTGTTGCTGAGCGTGTCCATCCCTTTATGACCACAGTGTACCCATCTTCTGATGGCTACTTCCAGCAGGATAACGCACCATGTCACAAAGCTCACATCATCTCAAACATGACAATGAGTTCACTGTACTCCAATGGCCTCCACAGTCACCACATCTCAGTCCAATAGAGCACCTTTGGGATGTGCTGGAACGGGAGATTCTCATCATGGATCAACTGTGTGATGTCATCATGTCAATATGGACCAAAGTCTCTGAGGAATGTTTCCAGCACCTTGTTGAATCTATGACACCAAGAATTGAGGCAGTTCTGAAGGCAATAGGGGTCCAACCCGTTACAAGCAAGGTGTACTTAATAAAGTGGCTGGGGGTGTTTAAAAAATCTGAAATCTTACAGCTAACATTACATAAAATGATAGAAATGTCAGTATCATCAGACTCATAGTCAAAGTAAAAGTGCTTGGGGCTGACATGTCACAGCAGGAAGCACACAGGTGTAATTAATAACACTAATGATGGCTGCCTTCCAATCAAGTGAGCTAGTTCCAGGGTCCTGCTGTATTTTGGCTTGCTAACATGGCTTACTGGGACATTTAAATGGAACAGAGCCATCATTAGTGTTATTAGTTACACCTGTGCCTCCCTTGTGATGACAAGTCAAAATGTCTGCTGTGAAAAACACAAATTATGTGTTTAGTGAGAGTCTGCAGAGACGCTCGATGTGACAAAGACTGAACCTTTGAAATATACAGTTGCTCCTGATTTAACTCCTTTAGTTGGTATAGCATAAATGTAATGTTTATCTGACTTATTTCATCTACTATGATTCCCCTTTGCTTTTTTTTAAAGCTTATCCCTAAGAAGTGGAAATTATTTTGACCCGACTGGTGGTACTACAGAAGAGATATTAGAGTCAACACAAGCATTAGAACTCTGACGCTGAAAACCATAAATATTTACAGCAAATTTCATGGCAATGTGGCAGAACCACTATCAGCAACCCTTGGCTGCACTACAGGAGAGGGGGCATATTCTCAGACTGCACTGGAAAGTCAAAACCAATTTGACCTTTTTTTTTTTTTTGAAGGGACAGTTCATCCAAAAATCAAAGATGCATATGTTTCAATCTATCAGTCTTTGGTATGAGTTGTGGAGTGTGTGAGATATCGGCCGTAGAGATGTCTGCCTTCTCTCCAAGATAACAGAGCTAGATGGCACTCAGCTTGTGGAGCTCAAAGCGACAAAAATATACATTTCCAAAACTCAACATCAATGTCTCTTTCCATAAATCATGACCTGGTTACTCAAGATAATCCACAGACCTTGTTGTGAGCAGTTTCATGTAGGAACTATTTTCTTTCCACCAAACTCAGCCCAGTCTCCAGAAGAAAATGTTGGCATTTTATGTTTCTCCAAAACCACATATACATTACATTGGTATGTCTTGTGTGTATCATATCAACATTTCTAAAGTGACATCGTAATGAGCTGACTTTGCAACTGAGAAACGTATTCCTATAGAATGCTTTGTATGATATACGAATTTGCAGCCCACAAATGGCATTACGTCCTTAAGGTACAGTTAGGAAATTAACTTAAAGTTACAGAGGTTAGGTTTAGGAAAAGAAACATGGTAAGGACGTGTACTCCACCCCCATGTTGTAGCAAAAACGCCTAAAATGACATACCCAAATTAAAATGACTGTAGCTTCTGAACCGCTCTGACTACATGCATGCATGAGGTCTTGCCAGAAAGAAAACTCTCTTAAGTTTCTTGTGAAAGTGTCAGAAACACTCTAGGTGATACAGAGACAGAGTAATGGGCCTCTGAAATCAGTCAAAAATTTAAGATTTTGCCTAAAAAAATAAAAAATGTGTTTCAGGATGAATAACTGTCTGTGGCTTCATCTGAGCAGCTAAATGACACTGTGGGGCTGTAGGCACACTATCAATGAACACTTGTTTCAAATTTGAAGAAGACTGCTCAAAGTATGACCATTCTACAGTGTTTTGTCCATGAAAAGATCCAGGCGGAGCTCCAAATGACAAGTCAATCACTCGGCTTCAAAACAGTCCTATCAGTGATCAAACAACACTCAGCCAGCTTCAAACATTGTACCTTATTGAAATCAGGTGTGATTATGATAGCTGATGTTGTTTATGACACAGGAACACCATAAAATATCACCAAATAAAGCCATATGAAACGTGAAAGTTATGATCCCACTTTCCAGACGGTATATCTCAGCCAAAAATAGTGGTAGGAGTGAGACTCTTACCTTTTATAAAACAGCTACGTGCCCACTGACGGCTCCACATGAGATCGCGAGTAATCCTTTAACTTTTCCCGTCGAAAAACGCCATGACATGACTTGTCACCACTCATCGCGATTTTGGACTTTGTGTGTTTAGGCTGCTCTGGTGCCAAATACATAAGAAATACAAGAAAAACGATGTTATTTTTGAAAAGTCGAGAGCTTCCTGATTCTGGCAATACTAAACATCACATGGTTTGATGACGTAGGGAGATACCATTTAACAGAGGAGGGGGGATTCAAAGTGATGATGATTCAAAGTTTACTCGAACTTTACATGTTTCCAAACATGTAAGAGAGAGAGATGCCTACCAAGCTGCAGGCTACTGTTCAACACCAACTAACAACAAAAGTGGTTGTTTTTTAAAGAGACATCGCCACATTTCCAACCAGGTTTGTGCCAATGAAAGTGGGTACTTTAGGCCAAGAAACAATATTTTCCAAACTTTAACCAACTGTTTTTTTGTGCCTAAACCTAACCATCCATGAACCACAGCATTGTTGAAACAACAACAAAAAGCTAAAGTTTACATAAAGCTACTCAAGATAATCCACAGACCTTGTTGTGAGCAGTTTCAAGTAGGAACTATGTTCTTTCTACTTAGCTACACCCACCAACAGTATCACCGTGCAGAAGGAAGAGTGCATCTACTGCTAGCTCACCTAGCACCACTGAAGGACATCATTAATGTTTACATTGCGCTTTCACAAGGTTGAGCAAGGTAGAAAGAAAATAGTTCCTACATGAAACTGCTCACAACAAGGTCTGTGGATCATCTTGAGTAACCAGGTCATGATTTCTGGAAAGAGACACTGATGCTGAGTTTTTCAAATGTATTTTTTTGACACTTTGAGCTCCACAAGCTGAGTGACATCTAGTTCCATTATACTGGAGAGAAGGCAGACATCTGTACGGCTGATATCTCCAACACTCTGCAACTCACACCAAAACAGACTAGACTGATAAACAGCATTAGGAGGAAAACTATGTAGTTTTGATTTTGGGTTGAACTGTCCCTTTATACCTTGCAGTAATGTGCATATGTTTTCTCAAGGGAGATAATTAGATGCACCTGAGGCAGAGACTTCTTAGGTCGACACTGTGCATGACAATTTTCCAGTTTGCTCCCTTTCCAGTGTTTACCAACAAGAAACATGATTATTGACCCATGAAGCACAAAAGGCTGTATTCTATTAACAATATGAACCTGAATATTAACAGCCTGGACTCTGTCTACCTGCTGGATGGCTGGGGAATGTGAAATGTATTTGAAAAGTCAGGCGGATGATCTGCACTTACACCTCTTAGTCACTGTGTAATTTCACAGCTGAAGTAATAAGGGCAGAGCCAGAAATGAAAAATGCATAGCTTACCAAATATGACAAATAGAGAAAGTATGCTGCATTATGCTTTTTGGTATTCAGTGTGTACTGTATCGGTTGGCACAGTGCTAAATTTCATAAATTACACTGTGCCAGCGGAGGAATCCATCAAACATCTGTGCACAGATGATCTACAATAAAGGTGTCAGTTGACTCTGTTCTTTTAAAGCCATGCACATGAACACAAACGAGTTTGTTTTGCAATGAAACGACATAAGCTGAGTATGACGCTCATTTATTACAACAAAAGTCATGTCAGATAGATTGAAGTGCACGCCACAGAGCCTCATTCAAACAGTTCTACATGATGAATAAAGATGGGATACATTTAAAGACGACCTATTACGCTAATTTTCAGGTCCATACTTTCATGGTTTCTATTAGAGCACGTTTAAATGCTGTAATGGTCATAAACCTAACTATTTTCCTCATACTGTCTGTACTGGAACACTGTTTTAATGCCTGAGCCCCCTTCCAGAACAGCACATCCTGCTCTGACTGGTCAGGGTTTCTGAATCTTTGTATCTCTGCGTTTCTGTAATGGAGAATAACTTCATACTGTGAAAAATCATCACTAAAAGCTTCTAAACACAACCGGACATGATCCAGCAGAAAAGTGATCTGAAATTAAGGGGAAATTTACACCATTAGCAACCACATTTAAATGTTTTCCTGACATTAGCATGTAGCTGCACTTACATGAGCAGGATACTTGCAACTGGGGAATAAGTTTGAAAGTAAAGCAGTGGAGGACCTTAGTGATCTGTGTGGAACATAAAATGATAGAAATGGAGGGGCAAGGTCATTTAAAGTTTTAGAAACAAATAAAAGAACTTTAAAATCAATTCTAAAAAGCTGCACTAAACTTATAAGATTGCTAAAATCTCACAGTCTGTAGGAGACTTGAAGACAGAGATTTCTTCTCAAGCCAAAGCCAAAATAAAATGGCGAATTTTAAGCTTAAATTTGTCAAGTAATTGTTAGGTAAATGCTAACGCTGCTACATGTCTGCCAGATGTGTGAATAGGGAAGTGTTTGCTAACATTAGCTCTTGTAGCCTGCTCCATTAATGCAACTTAGAAAATATGGAAACTGACAATTAGGCCTTCATTTTTTATATTTTTTTGAACACTAACGAGCCACTTTTTCAAAACTCTTCAAACAGTCTTTATTATTAAAAATGCATCTTGACCAAACAGTTCATCTTACCTCCAAAACACTGGTCTCATAATAATCTTGGGGACACCACATGTCATGGGTTGTCTTGCTTTTGCCTCTCCATTTCACCTGTTGTCACTTTGATTTGCACCAAAGCAGCTGAAACTGATTCACAATCACGTGTGCTTCCTGAATGGACACATTGATGTCCCTCAAGTTTTACTGACTCAGTGTTTTACTGTGACCATTAAGTGTTCCCTTCATTTTTTGCAGCACATTTTGTTAGATGCTAACATGCTGATTTAAAAACAGAATGATAGTGAACTTTGTGCATGTCCGCAGTAACCACATTAACATTAAAACATCGTAGCAGAATATTTACAATAAAATGAAATAATAATCAGTCCAAACACAGCTGAATACGATTCCAGCTGAAAGCCTCACAGGTGTCCTGTTTGTGTCTCATTGAAAAACAGACAAAAGATGACGCCTTTGGAAGGATTTGGGTTTTTTTGTCTTAGTTGTAATTAGTTTTTTTTCCCAGTTGCTAACAAGAATCAGTCAGAACTGAAGCCACTCGTTAAAAACTCTTCATACAGTCTGCATGATTAACATGCATCTTGGCCAAACAGTTAATCTCCAAAACTCAAACCACCAAAACACTTCATGCATGTCCCATAATCAGCTTGTTAGACCAAAAAACTGGCAACAATTCTCACTCTGAGAGCACACGTTGTCACTCATAACACACTGACCTAAAAACACTAACGACAGGGAGCAATTTAAAAATAATGAGCTTTATCTTTGAAGTTTGAATGATGAAGCTGTTTGCCTCAATATCCTTTAGTCTTTATCTTTATCTCTACATAATTTACTTGTGGAAAAATACAAATATGACAGATGAATAAAGTAATATATGTAAAGACGTAGAAAAAACAAGACATTGAAGGAAAATAAATTAAAATTACTAAAATTTATTAAAAGATATATATAGGGGGGCGTCGGTGGCTTGGTGGTAGAGCGGGCGCCCCATGTGCGGGGCTGTTTGCCGCAGCAGCCCGGGCTCGACTCCAGCCTGTGGCCCTTTGCTGCATGTCACTCCCTCTCTCTCTCCCCCCTTCACGCCTGTCTGTCCTGTCAAATAAAGGCTAAAAATGTCCAAAAATATCTTTAAAGAAAAAAAAGATATATATACGTATAACTTAGCACATCATCATCATACATCCAATTAATAGACTCTTAATTGAGTCTTAGGTAGCTTTTCTTTATGGTGCCCTGTTTTAAATTGTGTTTGTGTTTTTACTAGTGTTGTGTATGTTTTTACTAAATTCACCTGCACAGCACTTTGATGTAAAGTACTCTATAAATAAATGTATTATTATTATTATTATTATTATTATTATTATTATTATTATTATTATTATTGTTGTTGTTGTTGTTAAAAAATGATTCACAGAGTAAGTGGGTCACACTGAAATAAAGAAGTTTTTTTGCATTAGAATTGTGTGTGTTTCATTAACGTGTTGTGGTCAGTTGACAACTTATTTTATGACTTTGGCCAAAATCAGAAACATTTTTGACAATAGGATGGGATTAAAATAAATAAGTTAGAATATCAGCTTTTTGATGAATATTAAGTTGGTTCAACATCATTATGTTTTTCAAGGTCAAAGCAGAACACGTTGATTACACTAAACTAACTGTATTTGTCACATAACAAAAGACTAATGAGATTTACTTAATAATGCCAGAGTTAGAACTACTGCAAAAGATGCATTACCTTAATTTTTCTAAATTGAATGAGTAGATTAGTTTTTGGGTGTACCTTAAAAAAAGTGGGAAGACTCTATTAATATAATAATACTATGGAAAGATGTATTTAGTTTTATCTATAACACTATCCAACACGTAACCACTAAAAAGATGTTAGCTATTTGGGGCCTAGAACAAACCTGTTTGTGTAGGTTTTGCAGTAATGAAGAGGAATCAATCCTGCATATAATGTTATAATCAATCAACTTACACACAGTCATTTTAGGGGACCTAAGCAGCTGCAAATCAGAGATCAGTAACGTTGTAATATTGTTTGACAAAGGCTTTATGATAAAACGGAAAATAACCACACAGCTTAATATTTCAGATCATAAAACTTATCTCGAAACACACTGGATGATAGAATGATTAACATCTAAAAAAAAACTACAGACCTTGAAATTCCTGAAGGGACTGGAGCAACTAAGCCTTGGGGAGGAATGGGAATAGATAGAAAAAAAATAAAAAGGGGTTGCAGGCGGATTGGGTCTATTTGGTTCCTGTTTTGCCAACACATTCTCACTCCAACCTCGTCACATATTGATGTGTGACCATGGACTTTCCACGTCTACATACGACGTCCAAGGTACCCTGGGCGTGTTGGTCGTTGACGTTGTGGGACGCTGTGTCAACTTCAGCCTGTTACATGCATTGTCTTCTTTCAAAATGAAACAATGCGTCAGTACAATACAGCTAATTGTCTTTTTTTCTTCCTTCAACAACAAACACATGTGGTTGGGTTTAGGAAAAAAGAACAGGGTTTGGCTTTAGAATCTTAGGGGACACAAACACCACTCTCCTGGGTGAAAGTCTGTGCTTGATGGACCCATCCACCACCCCTCCCTCCTGCCCCAGTCGGACTTTGGCTGCCAAACTTATGTCCTTGTCCCGCCGTGTTTCCACCTGATGCTGCCGGGCACTGTTAAACTATAACGGCAACAGGCTGTGTATCATGCCAACGTTAAAGGACGCCTTTGGACGTTGGTTTCTGAAGCCGTACGTCACTGCCCAAGCTCTGGATTTTGACGACTTCAGAGTGAGACCGGGCTCGTTTTGTCCCCCCTCCGCTTCGGCGCTGGCAGTCAAGACCACATTATGCTGATGAAAAATTATGTACCATATGTTTATATTGATATTTCCTTTCATTACTGTTGCAATCGTTAAAATTAAGGGTGTGTGTATGTTATGGTACTTGCTTGGGGGAATCAGTTACCATGCAAATGACAAGTCTGAATTGGTGGCCAAGGAGAAACCTGCACACAAATGCACCTGGGCTGGACAGCCACAAAAAGGTTCACAGGCTGAGATCAACTAACAAAAAACTAAATAACTAACTAAACTAACTAAAAAGTCAATTTATTTAGAACATCCGTGCACAAAAAGAAGGGGTGCTCAAAGTGCAAAAAAAAAAATTAAAAAGTAATTAAAAACAGCAGCAAACGTTTCATTCCTTGACGATCACCAGTGCTACTGACGTGAGTGCTTCACAGAGCAGACACAGACAGATTCCTACCAGGTGATGAATCATTCAGCTGGTGCCACTAATTAGATGAGACCAACTCGGAGCTGATCTCATGTTGTGTATGCTGCTGCATTTCTGATTCATTCTTGCACATACACTTTAGTACAGTCAATACAGTGTTATTATTTAATGAAATACTGATTTATGTGAAAAAAATCATTCAAACTTCAAAGATAAAGCTCATTATTTTTGAATTGTTCCCTATCATTAGTGTTTTTAGGTCAGTGTGTTATGAGTGACAATGTGTGCTCTCAGAGTGAGAATTGTTGCCAGTTTTTTGGTCTAACAAGCTGATTATGGGACATGCATGAAGTGTTTTGGTGGTTTGAGTTTTGGAGATTAACTGTTTGGCCAAGATGCATGTTAATCATGCAGACTGTATGAAGAGTTTTTAACGAGTGGCTTCAGTTCTGACTGATTCTTGTCAGCAACTGGGACAAAAAACCAAATCCTTCCAAAGGCGTCATCTTTTGTCTGTTTGGCAACGAGACACAAACAGGACACCTGTGAGGCTTTCAGCTGGAATTGTATTCAGCTGTGTTTGGACTGATTATTATTTCATTTTATTGTAAATATTCTGCTACGATGTTCTATATATGTCAATGTGGTTACTGCGGACATGCACAAAGTTCACCATCCGTGTGTTAGCATCTGAAAATGTGCTGCAAAAAAATTAAGAGAACACTATCAGTCTGTCCATTCAGGAAGCACAAGTGATTATGAATCAGCAAATCAAGTGACAGAAACAATGGAGAGGAAAAAGCAAGACAACCCTCAAAAAGGGAATGGTTTTACATGTGGTGTCCACAGACAGTTGCTCTCTCCTTATCCTTCCTGACTGATTCTTCTCTAGTTTGGTCTTCTGCTAGTGTCCTTGTCACTGCTGGTAGCATGAGGCCGTACCTGCAGATCTGGCACATCCATGTGTGTGGTCTCAAGAAGGTTTGCTGTGTCTCCCAACACAGTCTAAAGAGCATGGAGGAGACACCAGGAGAGCGGCTGTTACACCAGGAGAGCTGGACAGGGCCATAGAAGGGCATCAACCCAGCAGCAGGACCGGTATCTGCTCCTTTGTGTGAGGAGGAACAGGAGGAGCACTGCCAGAGCCCTACAACATGACCTGTTTCTGACCACACTGTCAGAAACAGACTCCATGAGGGTGGCATGAGGGCCCCACGTCCTCTAGTGGGACCTGTGCTCACAGCCCAGCACCGTGCAGCTCGACTGGCATTTGCCAGAGAACACCAGAACTGGCAGGTCCACCACTGGCGCCCCGTTCTCTTCACAGATGAGAGCAGGTTCATACTGAGCACATGTGACAGGCGTGAAAGAGTCTGGAGACGCCGTGGTGAACGTTATGCTGCCTGACCAGTTTGGCGGTGGGTCAGTGATGGTCTGGGGAGGCAGATCCTTGGAGGGTCGCACAGACCTCCATGTCACAGCCAACAGTACGCTAACTGCTGTTAGGTACCAGGATGAAGTCCTCAGAGTGACTGTCAGACCTTACGCTGGTGCAGCGGGCCCTGGGTTCCTCCTGGTGCAGCGGGCCCTGGGTTCGTCCTGGTGCAGCGGACCCTGGGTTCCTCCTGGTGCAGGACAATGCCTGGCCTTATGTGGCCAGAGTGTGTAGCCCAGTTTGGTCCACATAGACTTTTGTTCCTTTGACTGTGTGAAGAGTTTGGACTTCAGTTTTGACCGATGCATGTTAAAAACTCTGAGAAAAAACTGTAACAAGTAGGAAGCACCAGAGTCTATGGAGAGGTGGAACCCACTGACAACATCCAACATTAGAAGACGAAAGTGCTGCTACCCTAAAAGTCACTAAGTGCGCAGAACACCTTGTCCCACTCTGTGCCTCTCATATAGTGCAGTCGAGTCAGAGAGGTATGTATCTGATTTTCTGGCCCAAAAAAAAAAGATACTTAGAGGGAAATCTCAGCTCTGTGAGTGGACTGTAATGGTATCGCATGAGACTGGCAAACTGGTGCGACCACTCAAAGGCGGTGAAGAAGAAAGAGCCTTCTTGAGAGCTGCTCGGGTTGGATGAAACAGACTTTTCAGCGTGTCCTATCGGGTCGGTTGTCTTGGCAGTGGTGTGTTGAGGAGGCAGCATAACAAGAGCATTAATACACTGGTAAAAAAAAAATAATAAAATGAAACTGAACATCAAAGACAACACCTTTCAGCCGCCTCCGTAGTGAACTGATGCAACACGGAGCACTTGTGTGTTCAGCTCCCTCTGTCCAAACAGCCCCAGCCTCTGCCAGCCGGCACACGCTATCCTCACAGGCACTCCTTTATGCATATGAGTTAGTGCTTACATAGCACATACATACACATTTCATGTACACAGGCAACACCAATATTCCCTTGCATTTTGTGTTTATTAATATGTTTAAAGTGGACATGCTGTACCTAAATAAATGATATAAAAACGGTTCCATTTGCGATGTATGTCCTCAAAAAGGCCAAACCCATCTGCATCATAGCCCGACATATTAGTGTGCATGGGGCCCGCTGTAACTTCCTCATGCCACTGGTTTTGGAGCTGCTTTCTAGATCCATAAAATATCCTGGACGTGTGGGAGCTCTACTGCAGGGCCATATCCGCAGGTATGGACTTTAATAGCAGCCAATTATGGCGCAGACACTGAGCAGACGTAACGTTATGAGATGCTCGGGGGACGTGAGTGGCTGCAGTGAAACGACAACTGGATATCTGCCACCTTTCAAAAGGAAATATTAAAGATTTTGGCACATGCAGCCAGGAGACAAATTGTGTCTGAGGTGAGAGAGCGACCTTTCTTTGGACTGACGCAGGGAAGCTCGACTTGCTTTGCTTGGGGGCCAATTTTGTAAAATGACAGGAGACAAACATTCATAATTAATATATAAATAATTAGCCTGGAACTCAGTCAGGGGTCCAGAGGATCCTCCCCTGGCATTTGTTTTTGATAAACAAGCTCTGCTTTGTGTGTTCTTTGGCACCTTATTTGGCACCGAGGAAACAGCTACCTGAAAACACTTTGCTATCTCCGTATGGTCTTCTCCTGCTTTCTGGGCATCAGTTATTTTAGTTTTCAGGGTGTTTAGAGGAGCCTATGGCTGCTGATTGTTGGGACATGGTTTCAGGAGTCTTTAAAATTTGCATCATCTGGCCTTTCCTAACGGTGACTGTGATAAAAACCAGAGCCTTAACAAGCTATTTAAGGTCTGACACCCTGTAAAAGCTGAGAGCTTAAATGTCGAGGAGTGTCCAAAGTTTTGCATGGTGCTCGTTTACCTAGCGTGGGTTTCCTCCAGGTGCTCCAGCTTCCTCCCACAGTCCAAAGACATGCAGGTTAATTGTAGCCTGAGTGTCAGACTGAAGCTCCCAGAACCTTCAGTCTGACACTGCCTCCATTGAAGGCGATTTACAAGGGGGAGGGAATTTGATTTTTCCCTAACCAATCAGTAGAGATCAACGACTCACCCAGAATCTGACGTCATTAGTATCCATGCCTCGGGGGTGCCGAAAACAAGCGAGCATTGCCCGTTTAAAATGTCTCCGTCGTTGTGCACGTCCAGCTGCATCGCCGTTAAATCCAGTTTAGCAACTTCCTTAATTTGGTCCTCCATTAACACGAGTAGTGGCGAAATACCTCGATAGCATCGTTAATGTGGTCTGTAGGATCTGCAGCGGTCGCCATTGTTGCTATCCTCACCAGTTACCGGCGTACAGCTTGACATCAGCGTGACGCTGATTGGCTAATCGCTAGACCCCCGGCGTTCATTGGTCCGTCCATCGTTTGGACGAGATAAATCGCACATTCATTGCAGTATGCCAGACCAGAGATGCAAGCCTACTCAGTTGAGTGGGCGGGGTCTATGGTCTGGAACCAGGCTAGGTTAATTGGTGACTCTAAATTGTCCGTAGGTGTGAATGTGAGTGTGAATGGTTGTCTGTCTCTATGTGTCAGCCCTGTGATAGTCTGGTGACCTGTCCAGGGTGAACCAGCCTCTCGCCCAGTGTCCGCTGGGATAGGCTCCACCCCCTGTGACCCCTAACAGGATAAGTCGTTACTGAAAATGAATGAAAATGAATGAATGTAGATATAAATGGCTCATTCTAAGGTGACGAAAACACAAAGTTCTTAACTTTCAGGTGATTATAAACTAATGAAAACAGTTATACTAAATCAGCGATACTAAATGTATGGCCACATCTTGGTGGCACCCCCAACCATTTTCTATTTCTATCCATCCATCCATTTTCATCCGTGTATCCGAAGCCGGGTCACGGGGCAGCAGGTCAAGCAAAGCACCCCAGACGTCCCTCTCCCCAACAACGCTTTCCAGCTCCCCATGGGGGATCCCAAGACATTCCCAGGCCAGATGATATCCAGCGTGTTCTGGGTCTGCCCCGGGGCCCCCTACCAGTGGGAGAATCGCCACTTTAACGTAGTGGAGGTGTTTGTGTGTCTCTGTGAACCTGGGAGCTGTGTCGTCAGGTGCTAATAGTTCCTAGTAGGGTCTCCCAAGGCAAAGTCTTCCCAAGGGAGGAGCCAGACTAAGAGCAATTCAAGAAGACCTTGATGAATTGGACAGTTTGGACCTTGTGCACCTCGCCTGGTATGGGGACACCGGGGCCTCCCTCTGGAGCCAGACCTGGGAGGGGAGCTCACCAGCGAGCGTCTGGTGGCATTTATAGCATATTAAGGCTTACAAGTAGCAGATGACTTTTATTTTGACATAATTTAAGGCATTTACATCACAAATTGGTGCATAAAAATAAAAAATGTAGTGTTTGACACTCAAAATTCTCTATCAGAGGAACCTAAACCACCGTTTCATATGTCCCTCACCAATGTTGAAACAAAACCGACACTCTTGTTATAAAATGTGCCACTATACTCCAATTTCTTTTTCATGCAGTTTGCTCGTGTGCTGAAATCATTGGCGCTGTGTTCATATAACCTTCACTTCACTGTGATCTTATTTATCCTTTGCCACATTTCCAAAATTTCCCCGATGGGATCATTAAAGTTTCATCTTAATCCTGCTGAGCACAAAGAGATCTGTTATTTATGATAAACAGGACTTTGCCCAACATTATTTATTTGTTGCCTCGGATTAAACGGGACCAAACCCCAAACCTCCGGCTGATAAACGATCAAAGCGCGAGGCGTGATCTAAATATACACACAGCGAGGATGAATGTTTTAAAATGATAGTTCCTTTTTTAATCAAAGTAACAGCACATCTACCTGAGTAAAAATATTTTCAGTGCCTTCAGCCTGTCTGCCAGAGTCCTTTTCATCAACCCGTCTGAACCCTCACATTAACCACACACTCAGTGACTGACAAGACCTTAAATTAAGCTTCTGGAGCTGCTTGATGAGAAGGCTGGTTATTATTATCATTATTATGACATTTCTTTAGTGTTATTGCTGTTTTCATTGTCACAGGTCTTAAATCATGAACATGTAGTGCTGCTGCCATCTAGTGCTTCAAACTTTACCCTCTGTTTTAGAGACGGGGGACAAAAACAGACATCAATCACTTTAGTAAATCTTGGCCAGAGTCTATATATGGATCTGCATCTCTGGAGCCGATGGACGTGTATCGATGAAAACAGATTTAAGAGAGCATAAAACAAATTCTGAGCGTTCCTCAGTCTGCAAGTCGACATCTGATAGGCTGCTGCTGGGCTCACTCGATATTTAAAGTTTGGTATCCAATGATAAAAGGCACTTAGCTATTAGCCACTCTACAGGGGACCTATCAGATTTCATTCATTTTGAACAAGACCAATATCACAGCATGTTTCCAGTTCCTGTGATGCTGTTTCATGTGAATACATGCTGACTTAGAAATTAATTGCTGCAGTGCCATTTATTATTATGCACAGCTGCAGGGATCAGTTGTGTTGTCTGGCTTCTTGTAAGACAGCTCTGCAAATCTCTCTCTATTTAACGGTCGTTAATAAAGAAATGTGACTACATGACAACATAAGACAGCCTTTAAGTTGAGTCTCACATGGTGTATTTTACATACGAACCCTCTAGTTTGAAGGTTGTTTTTATAATTTTGATTTGGTTTCTTTTTTATTTTAGGGGCAAGATTCGAGTTCAGAATAGGTCAGCGGTGTCAAACATATTGTCCATGGGCCAAAACCGGCCTGCCAAAGGGTCCAGCTCTGCCCACTAGATGACTAGACTGAGGGTGTTTTCACACTTGGTCCTTTTCAGCCCTCTAAGAAGACTCAGAGCAGTGACTCAGCATTTTTTGCACACATGTGAACAATCCAAGAGAACTCAGACCCCTCTGAAGCAAACCATACTCAGGTCTGAGTTTGGTTTGCTTCAAGTCCGTGGTGCGGTTCACTTGTCAACACAAAGCACTCCAGGTTCACTTTGCTCTTTGCCATTGTGTCCAGTCCTCTAGATCACATGCTACTGCACTGGGACGCTTGAAACAACAGACGAAACCATGTCAGCCTGTAACGTTTGCAAGGACACAGGACAAGTAGTAGTTTGGACCGCAGAAGATACTGCACGTCTCAAGATGTGGAATGTAGAATACATCAAACAGCAACAGTCTACAGCACAGAAACACTAAGGTTTTCCTCACGTTTTAAGTTCATCTGAAAGTGAGGGAGTTCATAACCACACTGCAGTGCCACGTCAAAGTTAAAAAACAACTATGTCAGTATATATTATATACAGGCAGTGGTGTGACCAGAAAGAAGACTGAGGCCCCATCAGAGCTGAAGTTGACCAGAAAGAGAACCGAGTCCTTATTCTGTTGATCCACTTTAAGAGGACTGAGTTCAGTTTGTTTTAAAAGGACTATATGTGAAAACACCTGAAGACCCTACGGTGCCAGGTTTCAGGAGCAAGTTAAACAATGCGTTGCCGACTTCATGTCAAATTCTGCTTCAGAGTCTTCTTCACCCTGACCAGAATACAGCTCTCTGATGTAACAGTGAAAACTTTCTGTGCCTATGTTTAAAGATATTGAACACTGTGGAGAATATTGTCAATCAGCAGCTTCAGTTCAAAAGAATCAGTATCAGGAAATGTCTGGATAAATGAACTTGACATTACACTTATTTTTCTTAGGACATCTCAGGCTGTTCATCTGTTTTGTAAAAGGATTTAAGTGTAAAGAATGTACTTGTAGTTCTTTACACAAAAAAGTGAAAATATTGGAGCTGATGGTGCTTATAGGTTAGAATGCTTTGGTTTTAACAGTTCATGCGGCCCATGAACTTAAATGAGTTTGACACCCCTGGAGTAGGTATTACAATACAAATACAACACAGTGTGAGGATAACTGACTCCCAGTCATGTGGAAATCACAGTCTAAATAAACATATGCACCAATGTCTCCTCTTTTGTTGTGTAGACAAATTTGTTTGATAAAGGCTAAAACCAAAGACATGCCCTGTACATGTATATTTCTGTTTCCATTGCTTTTTCCCCTAAAGTCTAGTTTTTAATTTAATTTCAGTTGCCTTGTTTGAAGCTGTATCTCATGTCAAACTGTAACAGCAGTTCTGTTCTCTGTGCGTTTCCTCCCCATTAATCATCTTGAGTCAGTGCACTGATTTCTGTCTCTCCCCTGGTGTTACTCACTAATTAAGCAGATGTCTTCACATATTACCTTGATAGTGAAATTAAAAACTTTTAAATGTGTTGCTACACATCAGGCCTGCAATTAATACCTTCCCTAAAATAACTTTTGACACTGCAATTACTCAAGACGTGTAAAGACTGTGCACTGTGCTGTTGCACTCAACTGCCTTTATTTTGAACCTATTTGTATATATTAAGTAAACATATTACATCACAGGATATCTACACTTTAAGAATTTTTCTAACCAAATTTATGACTTAATTTTGGACAAATAATGTTCTCATCATTCAATATTGCAGGTTTGAAAATACAGGTAAGCTTTGTATCTGTGGTGAGTTACATAAATCCACAATTTGCCAACAGGTAGGTGCACATATATGGTAACATTACAGTATTAGGTTCAGTTAGATCAGACAGCTTTCATGCTGGAGACATTGACTTATTCTTGCCAAAAGAATAAATTAAAAGATCCATAAGTGAAATTAGATAAAATATTTGTGGCGATTATGACCCCATAATTTAAAATGTAATACTTTGTAATGCCTTATACAACCTAATATTTCTAGAGTTAACTTCAACGCCCTCAGAAAGTCTCTTTTTGAGGACCTGCAGACACTACTTGAGGAGACACCACAGTGTGCATCCCACAAACTACCTGAATCAAATGTCTACACATTAAATTTCCCAAATGTACTCATTGCAGGAGTGTTACGCTCTTCTTGATAAGTGTAATTTACATGGTCAAGCAGTATCCACAAGTGTGTACATCCTAGATTATCTGTTTGACTTTTGGAGATTAATAGACAAGTTGTGTACAAGGGGTGCTAACACATAGGTCAACCTTATCATTTGGGAACTGTCAAACAGTTTTAAACCAGCCACCAGGAAGCAGTTATCTGATATTGTTTACAGATATCACTCATATGCACAAATATTGTCCAGCATAGAATGCTTGTTTAATTTGTGTATTAAGGCTTATAAATCTGTGTTATGTATTCTTTATGTCTCATTTCTCATTTTTGCCTGCATAACAGACTGATACATAGTGTGTAGACAAAGATGAATGAACAGACATGATTCATTTAGCTTGGACAAAAAAACACATTTATTAGCAGTGCTGAATCATCCCATCATGGCCAGCCTTCCGGAGATCACTGAGCCCATCTGAGGACGTGACATTTAGTCCAGCTGTGTGAAAATGAAACAAGCAAAGCATTAGATAAAATGACATGACATGCACATAGCATCGCAGTTCCACAGTTTGCCATACAAAGTTACATCAGCTGAATCATGAGGGCAATACTGAATTAAAATGATGCTGAATAAGCTGCAATGTTGCTCTGGAAAAACAACTGCTCATGTAAAGCTACGTTACGACATAGAAACACTTCATAAACTCGCTGACAAACAATTTAAACAACTGAAAACTCGGCGTGAGCAGAGCCTGAGCATCACCTGATATTCAGCAACACAGACAATGTTTACAGTGATGCTCTGCTTGATCCTAAGCTAACACTGCGACGGGACATGCTGTGAAATATAACCTGATAACTGCTGAGTAATTATTTAAGAATGAACAGTACTCCTTACCTTGACGAAGCCGATGTCTTTAGCGTACTGCCTGAAGCACTGGCGGCACATGTTGAGTCCGTATTTACGGATCAGCCCGTGTCTGTTCGAGCATACCCGGCTGCAATAAAGGAGAAAGGTGCTTAATCCTCTTATCTCACAAGAACGGGTAAATATGTCCATAGTTACCGTCCATTAACACAATCTACAAGTGCGGAAGTTCACCGCTGAACCGGTTATCATTTGGCATGCAGCTAAGTTAACTGAGCATCCCGGCTAACCCGAAACATTATTAGCTACACTTACGTTAGCCTAGCATGATTAAAACGGAACAAACTTTACTATAACCAACTCCAGAATTTATATTCCAACGCGTTATTAACTTGCTGATGCTTTTATGCGTGTAGTTTCGTCTCAAAGACAGCGAGCGACAAACTAAACACAATGCTAGTGCTAATCAGTTAGCACGGCGCATCCTCCGCCGCCATATTGGATTAGAGCCGCTTCCATGCGGTGCAAATTTAGTGATAAATTTTAAAGTATAGAGAAATAAAAACAGCTCCAAACTGACCCGCTTCAGCTCATATATCGATAATCAACACATTAAAAGCAGGACTGACCAGGATCGGGATCCCTGACCGAATTTTCTGGGGTGACTCCAGTAGAGCTGCTGGTGGCCCATCTTGTCTCTTTTCGCTCGAGTGTCGGAAAGGAAGAAAGAAGGGACGCGCATGCGCAGATGAGGCTTTCAGATGGCGTGTTTCCGGCTGTGGTGTTGTTGTGTGGCGCCTCCTGGTGGTGGAGTGAGCTGCGGCATGTAGCGGGATGCAGCCTGCAGGTGGCGTTACAGCAAAGACAGAGCGATGATAGGAGGCATTTAAATTAATAAGCGGAGGAATTACAGGTTGAATATGACGACACATACTTTTTTATACCTTTAAATCTTGATGGGGCTTATTTGGACTCAATTTCTGTCGAATAGAAGCTAAAATATGAATGATATATTAAATATTTGCAGCAATTAAGACCTCACTAATTCAGATTTAAATTAATATGAATTTGTGCTATAAAGGAAAGGTGTTAGTATCAAAATTAGGTTATCTGGATAAACAAAATGCACGTTAGCAGAGGAACTATATGACAACAAATATATTTCAAACCTTCAGATCTTGATAAGACCTCATTTGGATACAAATTTTTAACAAAAAGAAGCTAAAAGATGAATAACAGATAAAATCTTTGCAGCAATTAAGACTTTACAAATTCAAATTTAATCATCCATTCATAGGTGTAGATTTCGGGGGGGCACAGGGGACATGCCCCCCCCCCCTTAATATTTAAAACTATATGCATTTGTCTCCCCTATTAAAAACACTAAACTAGCAGAGCACCTGTACTTTGAGATAATTGAAGACATAAATTGATGCACAACATTTGAAATTTTTTTAAGACAATATCTTTGCAGTGGCTGAGACGGTTATTTTGTATTAAATGGATTAAATACAAGAAGTGATGCAATTTATTGATGAACTGATTAGTAATTTTGCCAAAATGATTTTATTTATTTATTTAATTTCAATCATCTACACACACACATCACAACTGTGCTAATCCTGTTTTTGCACATTTCTGTTATTAAATGTTTAGCAAAAGACATTTTAAAAATTACCAGAATTTACCTGACAGCATTTTGCACATTGGAGGCACTTATTTCCCAAAATGATTTAATAGCCTGTATGAATAGATATTTGCTGATGAGTTAATGTAGTGGGTAATGTAGCCCCAAATGATTAATTTTCTTTACTTCTTTTTCTTTGTAATCATCTACACCCACAACAAATCTGATACTAGTTTTACATATTTCTGTTGAGGAATATTTCATAATTTTATTTTATTTTTTTAATTACCAGAATTAAGTGAAACTCACTAACAGTGTGGGCAGGCATGTCGTAATAATAATAATTATAAGGCTAAAGAAAAGAGATGGATCTTAAGATGGGTTTTGTTTTGAAGGTGTCACTGGAGAGGTAAGATCTAATTCTTAAGCGAGAGACTAGGGATACATGATATTTGATTTTTTGCAGATATATAACAACTAATTTGGCCGATAACTGACACTAATATCAATATATTCACTTTTCCCCCCCCTAATTTTAGTGATCATCAAGTCTCATCTGTAGTGGAATTAACATATTATACATGTATACTGTTATCGTGACAGCCCACCAGCAGATGGAGACATGAAATACAATACTTTACAATGTATGTAATATTCATTCATTGCGCAAAACAAGAAAAAACATGTTGGACATTGGATGTTCTAATAGCATCGATACCGATGATGTGCCGATATTGTCGTGTGTCCCTATGAGAGACTATTCCGCGATTTGGGGCCAACACCTGAAAAGGCTGCGGAGCTCCTCTGAGCTCTTAATCCTGTGTGAATCTGCCATGGCATGTCTTTTATTTGTGAACTAAAAATTCCACTGCAAACTCCCCACCATATTTCACCAAACACAGAGGTCAGGTGATGATATTTGTCCCATGTGAATTTGACATCTCAGTGATTTGGGGTCATATTTAGTTTCTTGACGTGACACTGAGGCCCATTCAGTCTAGTTGAGTCCTGATGTACTGTTAAAAAACAATATCCTGGGTGAAAAGTAACACACGAGAGGTTCTCACCAGCAGAACATATCTTTTGTCTTTTCAAAAGGGGGAATAGCAGTAAACATGAATCATATTTATAAAGAGAAATTGTTTCTGTCTTAACTACATTACATTACAGTTTTAGAAGTGTATGTTAATTCTAAGCCTTTCAAAGTACACATTTTAATCCGTGTCCTCTTTTGGGGACAGTGGGACTTGCTTCTTTTCATTTTCCATACTCAACTCGACTCAACTCAACTCAACTCAAACTTTATTTATAAAGCACATTTAAAACAACCAAGGTTGACCAAAGTGCTGAACAGGTCAATAGAAATAAACAAGCAAATACAATGAGGTACATAATAGTACACCACAATAATAACCATAAGATACATAAAATACAATACAATAAAATAAAATACAAGAGCTATAAAATAAGATAAAATATTTGGGTGTCCAGCTCAACCTGAGTTAAAAGCCTGAGAGAAGAAGTGGGTTTTAAGAAAAGACTTAAAAACCTCTAGGGTCTGGGCAGACCTAATGTGCAGGGGCAGGCTATTGCAGAGCCTCGGGGCAGCCGCCCCAAAGGCTCTGTCCCCTCTGGTCCTCAGCCTAGTCCTAGGAGCAGCCAGTAATAGCTGACTGGCTGAAAGTGCAGGCGTTCAGTTAAATAAGGGGGTGCCAGCCCATTTAGGGCTTTAAAAACAATCAATAAAATCTTAAAATTGATTCTAAAATGCACTGGAAGCCAGTGGCACAAAGCCAAGATTGGTGTGATGTGTTCGTGTTTACGCTTTCCAGTGAGGAGGCGGGCTGCTGCCTTCTGGACAAGCTGTAGACGGTGTAGCAGTGACTGGTCAATACCGACATAAAGCGAGTTACAGTAGTCCAGACGTGAGGTTATAAAAGCATGGATTACCCTCTCTAGATTTTGGGGCGAGAGATAGCCCTTTACTTTAGCTAAAAGCCTGAGTTGATAAAAACTGGTTTGTATTACTGATCTAACTTGTTTATCAAATTTAAAAGCACTGTCAAAGGTCACACAGAGATTTTTAACAGAGGAACGGATGTTAGGAGTGAGGGGCCCAGAAAATCAGTGGGGTAATCGGAGGGGTCACATCCAAACATAATGATCTCTGTTTTATCCTCATTGAGATTTAAAAAGTTAGTGTCCATCCAGGATTTGACATCTTTTAAACATTCTAGCAGTGGCTGTACAGAATCCTTGCTAATGGATTTAAGGGGCAGATAGATCTGGACATCACCTGCAAAACAGTGAAAAGGTATGTTGTGTCTCTTAAAAAATCTCCAGGAAACACAGGTGATACACTTCTTAGACATGAATTTAATCATGTAAATGTTCTTTTGACATGATGTCCACTACAAGGGACATGTCCCAAGAGGTCATAGAAGCCCTTAACTCACCCTACTGATGCTCTGCTTCAATTTGCTGGAGGAGCACAATGTGGTGAAAATTCATTTTTGGGGTGGATTTCCTCTTTAAATGTATGTATGTGTATATCAAACCCTGGTGTGAACTCGTTACGTATTTAAAGGTATAGCAAACCTATCCCAGGCTGTGATGAGCCAGCAGCAGGGATATATGATATTTAGGGTGTCTCGGGTGCCCCCCGCTGGCCCGGTGCATTGTGGGACAGCGGCAGCCAGTGGTTCCGTATTTGGGATTTTCACAGCTAGCTGATAGTTACGTGTTCAGGCAGCCTGCACGGAGGTATGGAGGTAAAACGGGACGCCACCGTGCCGATGAATGTCTCTGAAATGACCGCACGGCTGCTCCGGTGTTAGGTAAGCGGTGTAAACACGGCTGTTGTTGTTGTTGTTTGTCATGGACGGTGTTGTTTACGAGCTCCGGTCTGGACGGGGCTGCCTGGAAGTTGCTAGCTGATGCTAACTTACTGTTAGCATCGGCAGGATGCTCGCTGTCAGGGAAAAAAGCGAAGCTGCGACGCCAACTGTTGTTTTTAGTTGAGACGACAGGGTTTAAAATCAGTCGGTGAATTAACGTTCAATCGTTTTAAATATCGATTAAAGCTGCCATTGGCTCGGTTTGTGTGACAGCGGCTAATTTAGGACAGAAAGACCGGTTAGTAGGCTCCCAGTTAAACTGCTGTTTTACACGAAGAAGAAAAACCATAGAGACAGACTGGTGTGGACTGAAACAGTTGGGTTTTAGTAAAAGAAATGCAGGAGCAGTTTCAGCTGCAGAAATGAGGAATCCCATATAGAGGCATGCACCCTGCAGATGCATCCAGTATATAGGTTAGATAGCTTTGCCATTTAATCAGCCATTAACTTCTCTCCTCAAACTGTAAATCAAATGTCATTATAGTGGAGTACATGTTTCTGGTTGCATGTATTTAGAGTTTTCTAATAGCTGCCAGGAATGTGTTCATTAATGTTATCACACTCTAATAGATACCAGTGATGGTGCCACACAGTGACCGTCCAGCAGAACAGTGTCCAGGCAGGGGAAGACAGATAAAGGGGTCAGGAAGGAAACCTGGAAGACCACTAATTTAATAACAGAGAAAAGATGGAGGTTTGGATGGAGGATCTTGAGCAGAGAGGGCTAATCAGTATTGATAATGCAGTTGGGGCCAGAGACTTATGCAGAGGGGGATATAAAAGCACAGGGCGATAATCAACATTGATGATATAACTGAAGAGGAGGAGGAACAGAGGAGGAAGGACCAGTTAGAGTCTCCTTCTTGAGAGAGATCAGGGATCTCATTTATAAAACAGTGTGTAGGATCCATACTGTAACACTATGTACGAACAAAAGCCAAAAAAAATGGCGTGCAACAAAAAGTATTCGACAGTTTCTACAATCTGGCTGCCACCTCACCATCTGCGTCGCAAATTTCCCGCCTCCCATGGGTCAAATGGATCACAACTTTTCCATGGGAAGTGGCCTCCTTGTTTTTTGTACAGAATTAGACTAACAGGACATTTATATAAAGACAAAATAGGACACAGGTTGTAAAGTTGTAAAGAGGACGAACAGAGGAATAAGTACCAGTCAGAATGATTTTTTAAAAACCTATTTAACCTTTATAGGTCTCATTCATAAAACAGTGCGTAGGATCCATACTAAAAATGTACGTAAAAATTGCGTCCACTAAAAGTATTCAACAGTTTCTACAATCAGGCTTCCACCTCACCATCTGCAGCGCGAATTTCCCGTCCCCTATGTGTCAGATATTTTCCCATCAGGTCTGTTTTTGCAGATAACAGCTCTTCCGTAGGAAGTGACCTCTTTCAGGCCTCGTTTTGTGTGTACGCAGTGTTTTAAATGAGACCCCTGGTCAAGACGCAACAGCAGTACAACACAAATTTACACAAACGGCATTTATATAAAGACAAAATAGGACAGAGGTAAAATGAGAGGAAAAAGTGGCAAAGTTGCAGTGTAAGAGGAGGAACAGAGGAATATGTGTGTTTAAATGTATTTAACCTTAATTCAGACACTGAGACACAGGTGTCATTCTCAAGAGAGACCTGGGATCTCATTTATAAAACTGTGTGCAGGAACCATACTAAAATGTACGGACAGTTTCTACAATCTGGCTTCCACCTCACCAAGTGCATTGCCAAATTACTGTCTCCTGTGGGTCAGATATTTCCCATCAGGTCTGTTTTTGTGAATCACAACTTTTCCGTGGGAAGTTGCCTCTTTCAGGCCTTGATTTGTGCGTAGGCAGTACAGCAGTACAACACAGCATAAGACAAACAGGACATTTATACAAAGACAAAATGGGACACAGGTCATAAAATGAAGTTGTAGTTTAAAGAGTGATTTTTTGAAAATATATTTAACAGTGATTTAAACATTGAGACCTGGGGTCTCATTTATAAAACAATGCATAGGATTCAGACTAAAAATGTACGTTCAGACAGTAGCCAAAAATGGCGTGCGCCAAAAATATTCAAATTAGACAAACAAGACATTCATACAGACAAAATAAGATAGAGCCAAAGTTTTAGTTTCAAGAGGAGGAACGGAGGAAAAAGGAACCAGTCAAGAGTGATTTTTTAAAAACGTATTTAACCGAAATTTAACCAATGAGATAGGGGTCTTATTATAAACCTGTGTAGGATCCATACTAAAAATGTACGTACGGACAAAAGTAAAAAATGGCATGCACCAAAAAATATTTGACGATTTCTACAATCAGGCTTCCTGTCTCCAAAATGTTTGATAGCACGAGTCAAATATTCTCCCATAAAGTCTGTTTTTATACATCACAACTATTCTGTGAGAAGTGGCCTCTTTCAGGCCTCGTTTTGTGCGTAAGTCATACAATGAGTGAAAAAGTGCAAACGTTGTACAAGTTACAAGAACAAACCCCACAGACGCTCTCTCCAGATTTTGAAAGTAGTTTAAAGTCCTGAGGGGAATCATGCTGGGCAGACTCAGTTCCTGCTGAAGCACGTCCCAGGTTGAGGCATTTTCACCAAATTCTGTTCAGACTGAGGGGCTGGAGAAAGTGACGAAGCCCTGGGAGCAGACGCTATGACGGTGCGTCTCAACCGGGGGCCTTGAGGGCGTTCCAAGGGGTCCCTAGAATAGTTTATTTTCATTGTTTATTTCGCTGTAGAAGTGAGCCCAGTGTGAGTAAAGCCCTGTTTGCGCTGCAAACATTGCCTTTGGGACCTCTAGTAACTTGTAATGATTGTCTGTCAGATTTTCAGTCATGTTTTATTGATAGAGCACATTTTAAAAGTATGAACATCGGCCGAAGAGTTCTACAAAGACAGGAATGATCAAATGAAAACAATCAATCATAAATAAGAAAATATGAGTAAATTAATAAAAGCATACAGTAAATATCTAGAATCATAATACTATAAATATAATAAGCTATTCCACAGTTTAGGGCCAACACCTGGAGGTCGTCTGTGATCTTAATCCCATATAATCTGCCATGTCTGTAATTTGTCAAGTAAATTTTCCTCTGCAAATTACCTGCTGTATTTCACCAAACGCAGACACCATGTGATGATATTAGTCCTGGGATCCCTGAGATTTGGGGTTTAGTTTTTCTGTTTTCTCTGCACCTTATTGAGGCTGCGTTGGTGATTACAAATGAAAGTTTTGACTGCATTTTGGGTACAGGAAGCTCATCTCACTACACAGCATGGAGACCCATTTGCAGGTAGAGCAAACGCAAATCCATCAGAGGAGCGAAATCTCTAAAGAAGATGAGATGAATAACGTGACAGTGTGTGGCAGCGTCAGTTCTGTTTGTTAAACCCACATTTAAAAGTGAAAAAGGAGGTTAACACAACACAGCACATCACTGCACATACAAAGTTTGTGGAGCACAGAGCGCTGATGTGAAAGGGGGGATGGGTAATTTCTAAATCACATAAGGTCCCCAGGTGATACTAGTCCTGTGCGAATGCGGCTCAAGAGTCCTAAGCGATCATAAGTTTCACTTCCTCCTCAGTTATCTCCTCAACTTCAGTTTTCTGGTCTCAGTTGTGTCTAACAGCCCAAATCTTCTCAGATGGAGTCCCCTGAAGCGAAATCTTATCAAATGGGGGTCGGCGACCTAACGTGTATTAATTTAGGTTGCGATGACATGAAAAAGGTTGAGAACCACTGGGCTATGACAGCACTGTTTATGTGACATGTGAGTGGATAAATTTGTGGGCAGCAGGCCGAGGATGGCTTCATTAACGAAGCTGCAACAGTGTAAAATTCTGTGTATGGCTAGCGATGAAGAGTTGACTGCAGAATACAGAGTGTAACGGTGTGTGTGTGAGGAGGGGGGTTATGACTCTCAGAGTGAAGCATGTCTGAAACCATGTCTGTGGTTTGGGTGATCAGCTTCCTGTTATGTGAAATGAAATACTTGCTGTTGTTGTAAGTGAGCCTCCATTAGAGCTCATAATGTTATGATCTCATCACGTCATCGTTTTACAGATTGCCGTCTTCCAAATTGAAATCTAACAAAATTAGTTATTGGATTTTTTTTCCTGCATCAGCAAATGGAGTTTGCTCAGTGGTGGAGCTCGACAGTCAGCCCAGTCGATTATCTGATTAGTGAACAGTATCAACTAGAGCTGCAGTGATTAATTGATTAGTCGTCAACTACTAAATTATTCGGATTGAGGTGGTTTGAGTAATTTTTTGACTTGCTATTTTTATTTTCCAGTATGCAAAATGCACAGTGAACACCAAACCATTGTACAAATATGACTTAATAATGACTTAATAAAATAAGTAATCGAAAAAGACAAATACATTAAACCGCAGTACAGATGATGACTTTTAAGAATAAAAAATAAACATACAATCCACCTGACAGTGCTTTTTGCTTCCACCTCACACCTACTCTTATGCCTTTATAAAAGCAATATACCCTCCCCTCTCCAGCCAATATTTTTTTGCCCTATTACAATTCGTATATAAGATATTTTTTCATATGCAGCAACTTTTCTCATTTTCCAGTCTTAAAAAAGCAGGTGCTCCAGGTGCTTTCCAGTTCCTAAGAATATTCTGCTGCCCAATCGTTATTGCCGTCTGGGTCCATTTCTCCATATCTTGAGGGAGCGCCAACAGAACCCCAATGTCTCCCAAAAGTTTTCGACAAAGTGCAAAATGTGAACCTGTAATGTTAACAACTAGAAATGTACCGATACCACTTTTTCCTTCCCGATGCCGATTCCAATCCCTGAACCGTAGGTATCTGCCGATACCGAGTACCAATCTGATACCAGTGCGGAGGCATTTCCGATACTGGTATCGGTATCGGCACAACTCTATTAACAACTTAGCTGTGAATCTTTATCCAGAAGTTTTGAGTGTTGGGGCATGACCACAGTGTATGTATGAAAGTGCCTTCGTCCCTCCTACATTTCCAATAAATTGCAGAATCCTTAAACCAAGTCTGTACCCTACTCAAGGTCCAATAGTAATAATGTCGAATTTTAAACTGTATCAGTCTAATTTGACCCCATTTTTCCTCATCAAATGATGCACCCAGATCTTCCTGTCAAACACTTACCAGAGCTGCCACTTTAATTTCCCTGGAGGACATTAATATTTTGTAGATCTGAGTAATTTGTCAAAATTCTCTGAATCCAGCTTTTTTAATGTGAATGTTTTCTGGTTTCTTTACTCCTCTATGACAGTAAACTGAATATGTTTGGGTTGTGGACAAAACAAGACAGATGAGGACGTCATCTCGGGCTTTGGTTGACATTTTCGGATGTTTCATAGACCAATGGCTCCTTACTGGTGCAGCCACGGGGTCCGGATTCTCCTTGGTCATTAGTTTGAGGTCCACACAGGTTAATACATTCAGCGTCATACTTGCGTTTGGACGTGTCATCAAGCGAGTTTGCCGTCTCTCTGAAGTAGCTGTCCCGTTAGTCACTCACGCTGCAGCAGGAAACAGCACTTCAAAATAAAAGTCCTGTGTCAGAAATTCACTGTACTAAAAGATAAAGTGTTTTTTACAATCATGACACGTTCACAAATCACTTGTGGTCCATTCAGAATGGACCCGCGACCCACTTTTGGACCGCGACCCACTAGTTGGGAACCACTGTTGTAGACCAAACAAATAAGGGAATAATCAAGAAAATAATTAACAATATAAATGACTGTTAGTTGCAGCCCTTGTATCAACTAATCGACTGCAACTGAGCAAACTTCATACACAGAAAACTATTAACAGTTTTGATTATTGATTAATCATATAAGCTTATTTGTTTACTCAGGCATTTGTTAGTTTTACCTCATGAAACATGACAGTTTGAATCTTTTCTCTGGTTTATATTGTGTTAATTGTGACATTTTGTGTGTCTAAATGAGCCATGTTGTGTTATACTACTTATCAGTTTTGAAAATGCTCATTATTAGGACTGTGATAGTGATTTCAGCCCTAACTGCCCTGACGCACCTGACTTTATTGATCTATTTCTCATTCAGGTGGTTCATGCACACTGCTACCCTGCTGCCTCCCAGCAACCGTCATGCCTTATGGAATACTCATCCACCATCAATGACATTCCAGCGGGACCCATGTTTACAGCAACAGTTCATTTTGCCAACAATTAGCCTCACATCAGCTTCTTTTTAATCAGGCTTGCTCCCTTCGCTAAGCACACCACCGCAGTCACAAACCTGTGCTTTCTGTTTCTCCGCAATCAACTTCTCTCCCTTCGCAAGAGGCTGCCTCCCCTATCATGAGATTCCGAATCTACAAGAGGAAGGTGGTGATACTGACTGTGGTGGTTGTCATCTGTGGCCTAGCTTTCTGGAGCAGCGGAAGGCAGAAGAAGAACGACGGCGGCGGAGGCGGAGGAGGCGGCTCATTCCCCAAGGAAGTGGAGACAGTGAGGAGAAGCAGCAGCATTAGCAGCAGCAGCAGCAGTAGCATCAACAATCATATCCAGGTGCAAGCCACACCTGCCGTCAGCAGGGCACCTGTTCAGCCCCCTGTTATACAAGCAAACGACACACACCAGGAGAAAGCAAAGGACAAAGAGAAGATACCCAAGCCTGAGGCAGATAACACCACTTTAGTGTATCGCGGCATCGTCTTCCAGCTCAACTTCGACCAGACGATAAGAAATGAGGAAAAGTTTAAGGCGGCGCGACAGAAGGACGATCTGGTCGTGGTGGTTCAGGTCCACAACCGACCTGACTACCTTAAACTATTAGTGGACAGTTTGCGGAAGGCCAGAGGTGTGGAGAGCATACTGCTGATATTCAGCCATGATTACTGGTCCCCTGAGATAAATAAAGTGGTGGCCTCTGTTGACTTCTGTCAGGTACTTCAGATTTTTTTCCCCTTCAGCATCCAGCTGTACCCGCAGGAGTTCCCCGGACACGACCCCAGGGATTGCCCCAGAGACATTCCCAAAAAAGACGCCTTAAAGCTGGGTTGCATCAACGCAGAGTACCCCGACTCATTCGGTCACTACCGTGAGGCGAAGTTCTCCCAGACCAAGCACCACTGGTGGTGGAAGCTGCACTTTGTATGGGACAGAGTCCGCGTCCTGAAGGACCACAAGGGCGCAGTCCTGCTGATCGAGGAGGACCACTACATGTCCCCGGACTTCATCCACCTGTTAAAGCTGATGTCGGCTCTCAAACGGGAGCAGTGCACTGACTGCGACATCCTCTCGCTGGGGAGCTACAGCCACATCGGCTACTCCAGCAAAGCAAACAAGGTGGAGGTGAAGGCCTGGAAGTCCACTGAGCACAACATGGGGATGGCTCTGAGTCGAGATACGTACCAGAAGCTCATCCAATGCACCGACACGTTCTGCACTTACGATGACTACAACTGGGACTGGTCTTTACAGCACCTGACCGTGTCCTGCCTGCCCTCCTACTGGAAGGTCATGGTGAGTGAGGCCCCACGGATTTTCCACGCCGGTGACTGCGGCATGCACCACAAGAAAGCCTCTTGCATGCCAATCAGCCAGAAAACCAAGATAGAGAACATCCTACAGAGCAGTGGGAACCAGCTGTTCCCCAAAAACCTCCTGATAACAAAGAGACTGCCAGCCAACGGGGCCGGAGGCGTGGCCCCGCATGTGAAAAACGGAGGCTGGGGAGACATCAGGGACCATGAACTCTGCAAGAGTTATGTTCGATTACAGTGACCTTAATTGCTACTATTATATATTATTGTCTCTTTTGCATCCTCTATAAAGAAAAAAGCCTTTTAAAAGTAAATCTTTATGGACTATTCTTCATATTGCCTGTTTTATCGGACTGTTCCAAATAAAGACGAATGTTGGATTTTTGGCTTCTTTAACACAAGTATGTCTTTACATCGAATTATTTAAGTGATTCCTGGCAAGTCTGCTTTGTTTTGTAAGTTGTAATTAACAATAATATACTAAACAATATATTGTTGTGTTTTCTCTAACAAGACTTTGAGGTCGGTTACTTTTAAAGGAGCACTGTGTAGGACTGAGTGTCATCTAGCGGTGAGGACTGCAGGTTGAAACTGGCTCAAACTTCTCCTTTGTGCTAAGCGTGAACTCCAGGTTAGGATTCTGTAAGTGTTCATTTTCCAGTTGGTTTTTATCAGGAGCTGAATTATTCACAGAGGTCTTATAACAATAATAATAATAATAGTGATAATGTTGTGTTCACACTGGGAGGTTAATTACAGGTAAAGTCAATGTAAAGACACAATAAGCTGCAAATTCCTGCCAGGCGGCGCAATGGACGAGACGCGAAATACATGAATGAAGCAGGCAGCTTGAGTCGAGCTCAGACCGGCCAGTTCACACCTCTGCAACTTTTCTCTGCAGCTTTCTAAAATGGTTTAGTCTCGTCAGGAATCTTTGACTCCAGGACTCCTTTGTTTTAGGCAGCTTTGTGAATGCGGCCCCAGATGTACAGAAGGTTTTTACCGGGAGCCGAATTATCCGCAGAGGTCTCTGCCTCTCGAAACAAACGAACCAGGTGATATAAATCTTTGAAAACACTTCATAAAGCAGTTTCATGGGTAAAATAAGTGTTTTCCGACACTGTTCAGCTCGTTACAGAGGGCCGCTGACTATGGTGACTTATGCAGAAACACAATTGGGCCAATTTAGAGCCAATCAATGTTTTGTCCCTTGTGGGCTACTGCAGAAACATGGCAGTGCAACATGGCGGACTCCATGGACAAGGATCTGCTCCCTCTTCAGGTATAAACGTCTCATTCTAAGGTAACAAAAACACGACGACTCTAATTTTCAGGTGATTAAACACTAAAGAAAAACATGCTTGTAATATTATATTCCATATCTGTGAATACATCCCTCTGAATCTGACACACTGGACCTTAAAGTTACCAAAAAATGTAGAGCATCTCTTAATGGTGGTAAATTGGAAAGAGCGGGCGAGTGCTCATCGGAGCAGTCATAAATTTGGTAAATCTGTGGATTTAGCAATCCCACTGTGCATGCATAATTAATTTGAAGATATTTATATCACATAAATTTGCTGAGATCAAAGGAGATCCTTTGAGACACCTTGTTCCATTTAAATAATCCCCCCACTTAGCTTATCTTCAACAGGTTTCTAGAGCACGCCAAGAGTTTCATTACTGCTGTGACTGCAGCAGGGATGTCACTTAAGGTACACAGCATTAATAAACATGCAGATGAAACTTCTGAGGTGTGTCTGACAGAGGGGAGTGTATGTGCGGTCAGTGCGGTGCAGAGCATTTGTTTTATTTTGTTGCAATGCATCACTGTCCAGCTCAACACTTCAGATAGAATATGCCAATTCAAGCACCTGTATCTTTGTGCAGAGATTTTGCTTTCACACAAGACTGCACACGTTGCACCCTGAGAGATCCCAAGACACTGATACAAGTTTCTCGTCTGTGTTGTTGCCGTTGAAGATGCATTTACATTTTAAGTGCTTAGACCACAGCTTAGTATCGATGGTTTCCGCTGTGGCCCGGGCTCGGTGGCTTCTGTGAAGCTGCATTGATTCCCTCTCCCTCCCTCCGGCAGTGTTTAACATCACTTCTGCACACTGTTCAAAATCTAAAATAACTGCAGAGTTATCGCTGACTGGACTCTCCATACGGTTCATATTAGATACCTCCTCTGGCAGAGTCTGCCGGGCCGTTCAGAGACTCTGCTTTCAACATAGAATTCCTAAACATTGCATGAATTAAATATGACACACTGAACGTAAGGCATGTACCCTCGGCAGAGTAAGACAAACAACACAACAGCGGAGCAGAGCTTCCCTCTGTGACAAACAGACCTCACAATCTCTGCTCGTTCTATTTCCTAATGTGTGAACTTTAATTCCTAATGCAGTGTGAAGACATGTGACTTGGGACTGCTGTGCTGAGGTCATGTGACAAAATGTGCAGCTGCTCCCATGGTGGAGGCCCAATAATTGGGTCCGCACCTCAAGGGAAACGGCTCAGAATAGATTTGAGAATAGGAGGAAGTGGCACTGTGCTCTTGATTCTTGGTGACTAATGGTTAACTGATGCTGGAGCCTTTGAAACTGTAATGTACCGTCGCCTGTGAAACGCTCTGCTGAGCTTAAGATTTGAGGAGGAGAACGAGAGGGAAAACACACTCTTAAAGTGTGCGTGTAATCTTTTGATGGCCCAGTTATCAGTTCTCACATTTTTACACTTGAACAGGGCAACTAGACGACACAGGAGGACAGATTAAACAATGAGATAGAGGAAACAAATAAAACTGAAGCATAAAATCACAAATAGCCACGTTAAAAAAGAGCTGTATTAAGAGATAAGCAACTGTCTTGTAATTTAAATGTAATAATGACTCGTGGTGTGCCTTGAGCTAGCCACAGGGCTAATCATTCCCCTGAATTAATCATTGTAAAAGCAGAAAGAGTGGGTTTCTTTCCCCCTCCCCCACACTCAGGTATTGGATAATTAGCTGCAGTCGGAACACACAGGGCCGAAGAGTTTATCAAACCATCTGTGGCTTTAATAATATTTTAATTACATAATTTAAGACCCATTAAAGAGTACAGCTTCATTATTACCCTTTAAGCAGCTCAACCTGGGCGTGATTTTAACTTTATAATAAAGCTATATTCACAATATTTGTGGTACCGATGGGTCAGATGCCTTTGTGTGATGTTAATGGTCATTGGTAGTAGAGGAAATAACTCTCCACACCAGCAGGTGGCTGTAGTCTTTATTTGTATTCAAAACAGGGAAATCAGAGATGCTAGTTAGCCAGTTAGCACATTAACAATACAACCAGAGGCCTATACTACGCAGCAGGATTTGAAGTTAGCGAGGTAACTTCGAGGTGAACTCTGGGTCCTCTTTTTACCGGGATACTGTTGTAAGCACAAGCCTCTCGTCCATGAGTAGATGCACTTTCTGTTAACTGTATCACTGCGCAGAGGGAAGCGTGCATCTACTCATGGGCAAGAGGCTAGTGCTCATGACAGTATGAGAAGGCTTTTTCTTGTTGTGAAAGAGACGTCTGTAAATCAATGGATAGATTTTTTTTAAGTGTCACAACCCTCATGAAATGCCTCGTGTCGCTGTCGGGATTTGATCCATTCGGTCCAGTTACATTTTAAAAGTCTAGGAGAGCTGCGTGATGAAATAATTTTTATCGTCATTCAAGTAAGCGAAGAATTAAATCAGGATGTGGAAGATCCAGCTAGCTTTGTACAGCAGATATTGAGCTTCTTTGACTTCTTGCACCACTGACCAGGGCCCCACCTCCATCACTGTATCCAGTTCTCTTTATACATCCACGGAGCTAGCAGTAGATGCACGCTTCCTTCTGCGCAGTGACACAGTTGGTGGGTGTAGTTCAGTGGAAAGAAAATAGTTCCTACATGAAACTGCTCACAACTAGTTCTGTGGATCATCTTGAGTAACTGGCTCATGGTTTCTGGAAAGAGACATTGATGTTGAGTTTTTAAAGTATATTCTTCGCGCACCACAAGCTGAGTGTCATCTAGTTCCATTATACTGGAGAGAAGGCAGACATCTCTACAGCTAATATCTCCAACACTCTGCAGCTCACACCAAAACAATCTAGACTGAACCCCTCCTGAAGGTGAGCAGTCGTCGCACCCTTATATGCTGCACCAGCTCATAGACACACAGGTGGTTATCTAATTATTTCCAGTGACAAGATGCGGGGTAGAAAATCACCTACACTGTACACCAGAGTCCAAGCTCCCCAGCTGCCAAATGCCAATACAGCCATTTTAAATAAGCAGCTCAGATTCCAGTGTTCTCTTTAATTTATTCATTATCCCCACTTTCTGACATTCCTTCGTTTCTGAACGCACTGCAGGTCTCAACAACCGGGCTAAACAAATATCCCCGTGGAATTAGTGTAAAACTAGGTTAATTTGTTCATTTCCATAATCTGACTGGACCTGTTTGTTCAAAGGAAATCCATCACTGATGTGTTTTCTGTTCACTTAATTGTACGCATTTATTTTCCAGGGCTCTTATCTTAAACTGTCAAGTTTTTGCAACACATCGACTGCAGCTCATTCTTGGGCTCAGAGCTGCGAGAGGCTGTATTAATCATTCATAGCCATTGCACACATTGCAAGGTAAACAAAACTCTGGGTCAATATATAGAAGCATGCGGACGAGGGGGAAGAAGATTATTAAAGCAAGACCTCACAGAAGCAATAGGATTCTCTCTCCATGCATTGGATTCCCATCAAGTGGGACCTATTTCCCTGAGGATGCAAGATAAATGCGGTTGTTTTCCAAGCTCTTAGTGTACGCTACATGCTATTCAAATGTCCAGTGAGATTGAAGAGAGCCTGGATTTGTGTATAATGAATAAAAGTGGTCAACAGAGTGTACTTTAGAAACAGAACAACAACATAAAAGTGCATGTATTACAGTCACTGTGATGTTTTTATGTAAAACGCCTCACAATCCTGATTGATGCCTGCTCAGCATGGATGTGTGCAGCCCAGGGGGGATCAGACAGTCAGTCAGGGCCCGTCATGTGTTGAGTGACACCCTGACAGGATGATCGGGGCCGCTCAAGCCGGCTGATCACCCTCTCCACCCCGTCCCTCACCGTGATGCCACAGGCCGATGGTTTAATGGCTGTGAGTGCTCGTGTTTCTTCTAAAAGTGACTCATAAATTATGGAGGAGCAGTTTTATTCCCCACTTGGAATATAAAATATATATGAAGTGGTGCGACGCAGTAGTAGGAATACATTTGTAAAGGGAGACACAACAGGATATACATATATATAGACATTGTTTCCCATGTTTGATCAAGTCAGGGCTGTTATCAGATGTAAGCTCTTAGTTATGAGGAGTTCTCAGGCGCTCATTTGTCTGAGCAATACTGCCCCCTGCTGGTTAGCTGGAACCCAAACATGCCACAAACTGGGAATTAGGCTATAAGTAACAGGGAGTCATTTATGATGAGGAGTCTCAAGAAACAAAGTTAAAGAGTAACTTCAGTATTTTTCACCTTGGACCTTAATTTCTCATCTTTTTCTGTCAAGGTGACTGATGGGAACAACTGTTTTTGAAATAGCTCCAGTACTGAGTGAGAGGGCTGCAGACAGCAGTGGTGAAACCAGCTGCAATGTAACCACTTGGCGCATTTGTGCACCTTTAATGTATGTGCATTAAAAGTGATTGTTTTGCCACTGACAGGCTCAGATTGTTATTATAAGTGTCTGACAACATTAGTGAAAGGATCCCGGCAGAGACAAACCTTTTTGTTTTACCAGAAACTGCCCCAAAATTAAAATCCCCCTACTACACCAGACTCCATTTAGATAAACAGTAATTTAAGCATGTATACAGTCAACATATTTTCACATCCAACTGGGCGAATTCAGGGTTTATTTCAACCAAACCAGAGTTGGTGATTGTTGGAACAGTGGAAAGATGAACTAGGGCAGTTTTTGTGAGTTTTATTTTGCTTCTGTCGACTTTGAATAAAGTGTGTTTTAAAAGGATAAAATTACTGCTTTTTTAGATGGAGTCTGGTGGGTTTGGCTATAGTGATATCAGGGCTGTTTCTGGTTAAAACAAAATATGCAAAACCTGGCTTGTGAAACCTCATCAACTAAAGGCCCTGACACACCAAGCCGAAGGTCGGCTGTCAACCACAGTCGGGCCATCGGTGAGCGTCTGTCGCCCTAGTTTTTGTGGTGTGTCCTGCACCGTCGGCGCATTGGTGTCAGCGGCTTTTTTTCCAATTGAGCACGTTGAATCGGCAGCAGAGCTTGTTGGTGAGAGAGATCACTCTGATTATTTCCTCGCCCCTGTAGCGAGTGAATCTGCCTGTAGTGAAACCGGGGCTAACCGGTGCTTCCTCCTCAGGCTCCACTTCACTCAGCTGCCCCACAGACCCGCTGCTTCTTCACACTTTAACCTGAATAACAAACCGGAGCTAGCTGGGAGCGGCTAGCAGAGCGTTAGCCGCAGCATGACCAGAGGGAAGCATAGCCAGTTAGCCTCCGCTAGTCTCTGAGCTAGCCCCGGCTCTCCGTTTGGATCCAACCGGAGCACCGAGCCCTGGTTTGTTATTCAGGTTAAAGTGGGAAGAAGCAGCGGGTTTATCGGGCAGCTGAGTGAAGTGGAGCCTGCGGAGGAAACACCGGGACCGTCTGGATATAATAGTCTGTGGAGGTGCTGCGGTGCTCGGCTGCACAGATAGGAAACCCCTCGGCTGACAGGATGTACCACTCTCTCACGCAGGCACAACGTACGTGCTACTTGGCCGTCAGATGTAGTCCATGGAGTGTGTGCAACGTGAGGTGCAACGTGAGGTGACATAGTTGGCTTTCGTCGCGGCTAGTTCTTTGATGTCAGTTTGGTGTGTCCGCACCTTAAGGCTAGCAAGCCATTCAACGTGGGAAATGTGCCTCGACTTCCCTGGGTGAGTGTAGCTCAGAGGTAGAGCGGGTCGTCCACCAACCGGAAGATCAGGGAGTGGTTGACTCAACGCCAGGCCATTGCTCTTGCTTCTTGTGACCAGCTCGCTTGGACTGGACGACTCTTTGGACAGACCTCAGGTGTCGTTCTGTTGGACCAGCTGGGCAGCTCACTCTTCTTCATGGTTGGTCAGAGTGAATGTGTATTTACATGTATAATTCATGGTGGCATGTCAAACGCTTTCTCAGTCTGTTTTGTCTTAAGTATGTCTTTCCTCTGGTGTCTCCCTCGTGGCGTGCCCGCTCAGCTCAGACCTCTCCAGCTCTCCCTCCAGGTGCGGCTAATAGCGGCTAATGAGTCATTACCACCAACCCTCAGGTGTGATGTCAGTGTTGACCCTACCTCCTACCACCTGCCTAAACCACACCCACAAGACATCTATTACACTACGAATAAAGTTGCCATAACAGTCTATCTCTGTAGGGATCCTCTCCATAATGGAACAATCTGAGCCTGTCAGTGGCAAAAACAAACACTTTCAGTGGACGTAATTTAACAGTGCACAATTGCCCTTTAACGTGACGTTGCAGCCTGTGTTGCATCTACTGACTGCAGCAGTCTCACTCAGTACTGGATTTCAAAAATTGTTGTCTCCATCAGTCACTTAGAGACAAAAACATTGGAAAATAAGATCCAGGCCGACAAATCTCTAAGTTAGCCTTTAATATCTGGTCTAAATGGCTGTTCCTGGTCATGTTAGTAACATGTTAATTCAACAGGATGTCATACATTTATAGCAGCTTGGTTCAGGAAAATAATTTCCATAGCTTGCTGTGGCTTGACTGCAGATGAAGCACTTAAAATCCATTTGTAGTGACGTGTATGAGTGTATGTTGCACACAGCTGTAGGCCTACATTCAGTTCTACGCTGATAAAAATCAACAGCTAAATGGGATTCAGCCATCATTAACACTGATTATTTCCACCTGTGCTTCTCCTATGGCGACATGTCAAAATGTCTGCTAGAAAAAAGGACTGTTGACGTCTTCCTCACTCACTCACTCTTTACTAAAGCCCCTACAAACCCTCAGGTCACCAACAGCACAGGTGTTTCCATTTATTATTCCTGATTAGACCTCTTCTCATTGCTGTGTAAGCTTGTACCAACTGTGCCTGACTCGGCCTCAGTTTTTCTGCACCCACCTGTGCAGGAGGAACAAATTACACCTTTACCTTTTTTATTAGTTTACATATTTTGGTGACCTCAGGTAATTCCCAGCGTAGCTATAACAAACTTCAACCTGAGCAAATGTTCAATCAACCAAAATTACAACACCTGTGTGAGTGTGCAGATTCTTTAATGCACGGACTTTGGTTTAATACCTCTTGTAATGTCCAGCATGGCTCCAGAACGGAGGTCTAATTAGCCATAACTGAGAACACCTGTGGCAGGGCCTTTAATAGCTCGGTTGAATTAAATTAAAGAACTGAATCAGGAGTCTTTTGCTTGTGTTTGAAAGGCTTAGTGCAGATTCTCACATAGTCCTCTTGAGTCTCGTTTTTCCAGTTGTATGCTCAGTACTTCCCAAACAGACAGTCCTTTCCAACAGGGAACTGAACTAAAAGTGAAACTTATCTATGCTCTCTTCAAAGCCAGACTCCGTTTGTGTTGTGTTTCTGTTGTTGTGTGACTTTGGTGAATCTGAACTAACCCTTTAAAACACCAAAGTCACAACAAACGAACTGATGGAGGCAGTGGTAGACCAGTAGCTCCCACGCTCAGTGAGGTAAAATCAGTTTTTGTCAATGGAGTCTGGCTGTGGAGAGCGCATAGATGAGTTTCACCTTTACTTACGTAAGTTCCCTGTATGTAATGGCTGTTTGGGAAGTATCACACATATGAGTGGATAAATGATGGATTATACTGTAGGAGTTGTGTGAGAGTTTGTGCATGGATGTTTTGATATAGTTTTGGTGTTGTTTAACGTGAACCTCTATGACTGCAATTCATCAAACTTTCCTTCATGAATTCAGCGTAACATGAGGTTAGTTACTGATAAACATAAGATCATTTTGTGGGTGTATGTAAGTATTCATTTAATTCCTGCTGATGACCATCATATAATAATCCTTCTGCATTATCGTTCTACCTCCTCCTGTAACTTAATTACAGATACAGCGTTCATATGCTAGTATACATTGACCAACCACAACATTAAAACCACTGACAAGTGAAGTCAATAAACTTGATCATCTTGGTACACTGTAATGTCCTGCTGGGAAACTTTGGGTCCTTGCATTCACATGGCTGCCATTTGGCAAACACCACCGACCCAAACAGACCAAGTGCACCCCCTCATGGCACCAGCGCTTTCCAGTGGGCTTTGCCAGCAGGACAATGCACCATGCAACACCGCAAAAACTGCTCAGGAATTGCTCATGCTAAAGGCATGGACCTCGTCTCTAAACTCCCCAGATCCCATTCTAATCAAGTATCTGTGGGAGGTGCTGGAACATCAGAGGTCCTGTGTCTATGCCTTGGCAGGTCACAGGTAAGAGCCAATTCGAATCCACGGTGGGGCCTCCTTGGATCCTTGGATCGGACTTAGCTCTGACCTGTCGAGAAGTACTCGATTAAATTGGCATCTGGGGAACAGCACTCCCCAGTGGGCCTCTCCAGCAGGACAATGTACCATGGAACACTGGAAAAACTGGCCCAAAGAACATGGCAATCTGCCCTCCAGATTCCCCAAATGCCAATCTAATCAAGTATCTGTGGGAGGTACCTGTACCCCAGAGGTCTTATAGTCCATCTCAACAGGTCAGAGCCAAGTCAAATCTACAGTAGGGCCTCCTTGGATTGGACGTCTGCTCAGGGGCAGCCCAAGTAATGTGACAAAGAGCTCAAGGGATCGATCTGGCCTCCAAATGCCCAGATTCCGATCTAATCCAGTATCTGTGGAAGGTGCTGGTACCTCAGAGATCTCATGTCTATGCCTGGACAGGTCAAAGCCAGGTCAAATTCCCAGTGGGGCCTCCGTGGATCGGGCTTAGCTCTGACCTGTCCTGGCATAAACTCAGGGCCTCTGGGGTACCTTAAAGTCCCACAGATACTAAATTATATTAGAATCTGGGGAACAGCACTCCCCAGTGGGCTCACCAGCAGGACAATGTACCATGCAAGACTGCAAAAACTGTTCAGAAATGGCCCAAGGAACATGACAAAGAGCTCCAGGTGTCAATCTGCCCTCCAGCTTCCCCAGATGCCAATCTAATCGAGTATCTGTGGGAGGAACCAGTACCCCAGAGGTCCTGAATTCACGTCTCAAAAGTCAAATCCACAGTGGGACAGTGGGATCGGACTTTGCTCTGACCTGTCGTGACATGAACACAGGACCTCTGGGGTACCGGTATGTCCTTGATTAGATTGGCATGTGGGGAACAGCACTCCCCAATTGACCTCGCCAGCAAGACAATGCAACATGTCACATGCAAAAACTGTTCAGGAATGGCCCTGAGGAGCGAGGCAAAGAGCTCCAGGTGTCGATCTGCCTTCCACATTCCAATCTAATCAAGTATCTGCAGGACGTACTGGTACCCCAGAAGTCCTGTGTTCGTGTCTTGACAGGTCAGTGCCACCATGTCCGATCCAAGGAGGCCCCACTGTGGATTTAACTTGGCTCTGGCCTGTTGAGGTGTAGACACTGGACTTGTGAGGTACTGAGATACTTGATTAGTTTGGGATCTGGGGAACTTGGAGACAAGGTTGACGCCATAAGCTCAGGCCATTCCTGAGCAGCATGATGTGCTGGTGGGGGTCTGCTGCCATGAGGGGGGTGTATTTCGTCTGCAGTGGTGTTTAGGTGGATGGTGCTTGTCAAGTAGCATCCACATGAATACCAGGACCCAAGGTTTCCCAGCACCTTACATTGTAACGAGATGATAAGTTATTCACTTCACCTGTCTGCAGTTTTAACATAGTGGCTGATCTGCGTTCACTGACTGAACTTTATGAAAGCACTACTCTACATATGACTGCCAGTGGAGTGTTTGATTGCTCGCTTTGTCAGCAGAATAGCTAAAAAATCCCTGTTGTGTGCCGAGCCTGACCTCTGGCCTCATGTGGAGGGAAGCATGACGGCATATTCCCGATTAATGAAGACACTGCTACGTGAAGACATCGATTCATGCGGTGAGTACACGCACGCACACACACTTAATAAAGCAACACAAATGGAACATGTAATATGTCAAAGCTGTTTTAATAGGCGTCACATGGAGGAAAAGGCTCCCACTGTTAATATCCTCAGTCTTCCTATGTGGGTTCTTGGATAAAAAAAAACAAAAAACAAAAAACAAACACGCTCACCTCAAGCACTTATACCATCATCAAGTGCTGACGTCAAGTCAGTTGGTATTCAACACAGTGTCAAATGTTTGTTCACAAGTTCAGCATCAGTTCAGTAATTATTACTCACAGAAACAGGATGCGCAGGTCACAGCCCTGTCTGCAGAACATGGTAGTCAGTCTTATTTGTTAGTTAAAGTGAATTCACACACATATTGATGGATGGGACTAAGTGAGGGGAACTATGCCAGCGTTAGTCTTCCTGTGGTTTACCTGAGCTCGGAGTGATGGCTGAATGAGGCCGCTGCATCTGCGCCTACCTGCCTATGTTGTAAAAGGAAATCTGCAGCGACAGGCTAGCTAGCATTCAGCACTACCTGTTAGATAAGAGGATTTTTTTCATAGATGTTTCCTATACCAAACGTTTCATTAACAAAAATACACCTGAATTCTCTTTATGTACAACAGAAAGGAAACATTTTCACCTGCATATTCAAGATTCATTTTTAATATTAGGTATAGATCTTCTGTATTAGAAATATCACTATTTTCTGAAATGAGGATCTTTGAACTAAGGTAATAATGATCATTTCACCCATAAATCATCAAAGTACAATATTTACATATATTACAGAGCCCATGTAATCTGAAACAATATTAAAATAAATGTTCAATAGATACAAAGGTTTTTTTTTTAATTCTATTTATATTTCAACCTTGTCAAGGAGTCCTTACACACTCCAAAAATGTAAAGCCATTCTCCTCTAACAAACTATTAAGTGCAAACAATTTTTTTTTCCATATAAAAAACTATGATTGCAGCATCCAGCGTTGAGACAGAGGGCAATAATGAGCCGTTTCCCCAAGTGCTTCCAGAGCTGTCTTTTGCTTGTGTTCCACCGTCATGATTTCAAAAATGGGGAAAACAAGAGTGAAAAGAAAATCTGTGCAAATACACTTTAAAGTGTGATACCATTGATTCAAACGTTTGTAAAGGAAGTAAAAAGCTCTCTTGAACAGGCTTCGAGGACCGGGGGCTGCACGAGAGATCGCCCAGGAGGTGGGAAATGAAAGAGACTTGGCGTTGCTGCGACACAATTCCATATCTGTTTCCCTTTATCTTCATTTGAAGAACAAAAACGTAGGAAAAAATGTCCGAATTAAACCCATAGAAAAGGTTGAGGCATCACCACAATGCTCACAGCATGTCTAGTCTTTGAAGATCTACAGGCACAAAGGATTGGGTACTAGAGTTTCAGACTAGACACGACTTGATATGACCACAGACAGAACAACGAGCCAGTCGATCCCTCCCATGAACCTCCTGGACGATTTAAAGCTTGCCATCTTACTTCCAATAGCACCCTTTTTTTTTACCCCCAGACACAAGGGGCATCAAGTTTCTAACCCTGGCTTGGCCAACGTCTAAACAGTAATACAAAGAGAGCATCTGGGTGGTTGTAGTGACGAGAATGAAGGTGACACTGGAGGTCATGAGGTGTGTGACAGTGTGTGAAGAAGCGCTGCAGGGGCCTTGGCCTTGGTCATCCCCCCGTCTCTGTTGCATGGAGCTGTCATTAGCAGCACCAGCACTGGGGCTATACTACTGTTCCACTGGGGGAGTTGGCTGGGTTGTTTTGAGATGATAGCAATCCCTGTGGAGAGACAGATAACACACATTGATAACAAACAACAGTGTTACTTGTAATGCATTAAAAGAGGCAGAATAGTGAGGCCACGAGGTTTACTGTCGGGAGAGGATATGCTATTAACCTTCAGAATTCTGAGGGTTTAGTGTAACTCTTGAAATGACCAAAAGCGTCGGCTGCACACAGTGGCGTTAACTGCTTCTGAGTGCAGCGAGGAAAATAGCCCAGACTACGTTAAGAGGTGTCACATGACAGTATCCTCGAGAGGCCTGTCACTCACCACTTTCCCCGGCCTAGCCCATGTGCAAACGAAACCCTCCTGACAGGCTGTTACCAGACAGTCCTCAAGGAAGATTAACACAGTGAGTCTCTCGTGAGCGATCTTCTTGCACACCAGCGGCTCGAGCAGCGGCACGTCCTCCATGCGCGGACACAGCGTCGTGCCCAGAGTCTTTGCCGCTTCCGCTTTTGCCGTCCGCGACGAGCTGAGCTGGTTGAGCTTGTCGCTGCTTTTGCTGCTGATGTGGCCCATGCTGTGGTTTCGCTTGTGGTCCTTCTCGTGGCGCTCCTTGCGCGAGTCGTGTAGCGACAGTGTTGCGAACTTGCTGACGCCGCTGGCGATGAAAGCGCTGTCGATGATGCTGTTGCCCTTGGTGCTGCTGCTGTTGCTGCTGCTGCCGGTGTGACTGTTGGGCGTGCTGCCCCCTGTTGGGTTGGAGGAGTGTGGCAAGCTGTTGGACCGAGGCAGGGTGTTGGGGAGGGAGTTAGCTGGGTTGCCACTGGTGCTACTATTGCTCCCATTGTCTTTACCATTAGTGCCACTGGGATTAGTGGTGGATACAGTAGTAGTAGCAGTAGCAGTAGTAGTACTTGTAGTAGTAGTCGTAGTTTGTCCAGTGGCTGGAGGGCTTGTGGCACTCATAACATTAGTGTGAGTCCTAGTGCGGGACAGAGGGAGGTGAGGGAAGAGGATGTCCTCGGTTAGGTCCCACAGACACAGCTGGGTGTCCTGTCCCACTGAGCCGAATCTGTAGGTCACACTAACAGGCCGACTGTCTGTAGAGTTTCTCTTCGAGAGCCGAGAGTGAGAGCTGTTCGCTCTGTCTCTGCCCGCACCAAAGTGAATCTGCTCGTGGAATTCCTCGTCACTACCACTGAACTCAGCAGGGGGGTCACCATCCTCAACGCTGGTGGTGCAGTGGTCAAACGCCACCACACTCACCCACGACTTGTGACCATGCCCCCGTGCGATCACTCTGCAGTCTGAAAACGACCACACAGTCACCAGGTCGTCCTCCCCACCCGCCACGATATACCGTCCATCCGGGCTCCAGCACACACACAGTAAGCCACCGAAGTAGCTTTTCATTGTTCCGTGGAGCTCCGCGGCGTCGAAGCCAAACACCCGCAGGAAGCCATCCTGGCTCGCACAAGCCAGGAACTTGCCGTCCGGGGAAAAGGCAAACTCATTGAGCGCCCCTTCGCCCACTGTCCAGCGCAGTAACGGGTTGCGAGCCGACTTGCTCTTGCAGGTGTGCACAGCATAGTTTTCACCCTGCTTAAGGAGCTGGTAGTGAGGCGCCGTGGTGCCGCAGGTGTTCTCCACGTTGTACAAATACATGCTGCCGCTGGAGTGAGCCACCAGGAACAAGCTCTCTGAACCAGGAACCCATCGTACACACGTTACTCGTGACTTGTCTATAAGTCTCTGAGGGCAGAGGGACACAAAAACACAAAGGCAGTGGTCAGACAGTAATGTGGTCAACTAAAACTAAATGTCGCTTTCGTCATCTTTTAGTTGAACCCACCTCTTCATTGAAGAGTTTGCTGGTTTCCTTCTTTATTGGGTCGATGAGCTGCACCTGGCCGGCTGAGAAACCCACCAGCAGGGAGACGCTCTCTGCTGTAGCTGTGATGGGGTTGAAGTCATGACACGTGGGCTGCGTTCCTTTGTATATCCTCTTGTCTATGGGCTTACTAAGATCGGCAGCCTAGAACAGAGAGATACAAACTGTATTTAAGTGTCAACCATTTTGACAAGGAGCTCTGACTGTGATGGATACTTATTTGGCTTCTACTTTGCTCATATCAACTATATTTCAGATGACGCCTCTCCTCCAAGGTGACCTCTAACGCTTCACTCAACAACTCAGTGCTTGTGTTTATCTCACAGCTTTTCTCTTAAGATTTCTTGTAAAGGAAAATTGGCACGCAATCGATTTATACTTAAAGGACCCCAAAATCAACAATATTTTTTCTTATTACCTGTAGTGTTGGACACACCAGCTGTAGAGATGTCTGCCTTCTCTCCAATATAATGGAACTAGATGGCACTTGGCTTGTGGTGCTCAAAGCGACTAAATATATTTTAATAACTCAACCACATGTCTCTTTGCAGAAATCATGACCTGGGGCCTCATTTATAAAAGAGTGCTTAGGATTCATACTAAAAGTTGACATGTGCCCAAAAGCTGAAAATGGCATGCGCCAAAAAATAATCTGATTTATAAAACCGTGCGCACGCACACTTGCACGCAATGTTCTCTTTATAAATCACAGACCTCCTGGAGTTGTGCGCACCCAGATCTGCCTCATATTCCGCCCTCTACACGCCCTAGTTCAACCATAAATGGTCATGCAAATCACCTCGTGAATGCGATCTGCATATAAATAAGCCGGCATGCGAGTGTTCTCTCGTTGTGAGTCACGGCGACAGGTGTGAGAAACAAACCAAAAAATGGACTTTCTCCAAGACTGAGCTAGAGACCCTTTAATGGGAGGTGGAGGACTGAAGAAAGATTTTATTTGGTGGCCACAGCAGCGGGATCACTAATAAGAGAAAGCGAAAAAAAGTGGCAACACATCAACGCTGCTGATGCTGTCAGCTGTGTCTGTGGGACTGTCTGATCTAAAGGTAGACCAAATATTTCTACTCCTTTGCCAACATGTAGTTAATGTGTTGCTTTTAAATTTGAGGATATCTGACATTGATGTGCGACATAAAGAATCACATTTATTAAAGGTGGAGGCAAAAAGGAGTATGTGCCAGTGCCATCTTGCGCAATTACGCACGAGGGTCACCGCAGCATTTATATGTTTATGGCAATTAGTCTGATCAGACACCCGGCCTGAATTACAGCATGAACCAGTGGTATCCCTGTCCCAAAATACAACGTGTAATTTGAAATACAATTCAAAGATGAAAGTGTAATAGGCGAACACGTTTCTTCATGCCGGTTTTGTCATGAACAGCACATGTCTAAGTAGGGCTGATGAAATGAGTGTAACGGTTGTGCTTAATGGCTGTATTTCGAGACATGATAAATGCACTGGAAATATTTAGCTAAATAAATAAATATATTCCATGCAGTCGCGCCGTCCTCTCCCCCTCCTGCGCTCACAGAGTGGACAATGAGACGTTAGAGGCAGTGCGGATTAAATACGTATTTAGAAAGAATTTCAATTCAGGATTTGAGTTGGATTTTACAACGTTTTTATGAAACAATTATCACTCACTCCAAGCGCAAAATAAGGCTGCTGGATTTAATTTCAATGATAACGTGGATATAGCGTGACATTAAATTTGTGTGAGACATCAATAAAAATCTGACTCCACTTCTCCACCTCGTCGTCTGCGTCGCCACTTCCAAAATGTGCGCACGCATGACTTAGAGTTTGCTTACAGGTGCGCTCATTCTCCCGCCAAGTTTATTTTTATAAATCACAACCTTTGCGTGGTAAGTGGCGTATGCCACTTGCAAGCCCCGTTTTGTGGGTAAGCAAGCTTTATAAATGAGGCAGCTGGTTACTCAAGATAATCCACAGACTTTGTTGTGAGCAGTTTCATGTAGGTACTATTTTAAGTATTGAATTTCACCTGTCAAGCTCTCGTCCATGGGTAGATGCATGTTTCTTTCTGAGCTGTGATGATTGGCGGGTGTAGTTCAGTATTAAAAAAGTAGTTCCTACGTGAAACTGCTCACAACAAGTCTGTTTTCTGTAAAGAGACATTGCTGTTGAGTTTTTCAAATGTATTTTTTGGTGCTTTGAGCTCCACAAGCTGAGTGACATCTAGTTCCTTTATATTAGATAGAAGGCAGACATCTCTACAGCTGATATCTCCAACACTCTGCAATTCACACACAAAATCATTGACTAAATAGCACTACAGGTCAGAGGATAATATGTATTTTTGATTGTTAGGTGTCCCTTTAAGTCGCAGTAAAAAAACATCAAGCCCATGATTGCATTTGATTCTTTCATACACCACCGAGGGACAACATCAAAATGCCAGAAATAAAGCCAATTAAACTTTCAGTGTACAGAAAAATACCACTTTTTTAAATAACTTAAGTCTCTCAACATTTGCTGGGGACAAATATTTCAAGAGCATCGCTGGCTGCTATCTACTCTTTGTTTGTGTCTGTCTACAAAGTGCCAACCCAGTGTTCCTGGTGCATGATAATAATGAATTGTGACACATGGAAAGTCATTATCCAAAAATAGAGAGGAAGACCAGACCCAGCCACGCCACATACTGGAGGTTAACTGTTAAGTTTGTCTTTCAACAGGCAGCTGATAACATGACTCAACATGACACTGAATGAAATCAAAATGTGATATATACTAAGTTATCTATTCTCGTACGATATGACACAAGCTGAGTCCTGTGAGCTTAAACGCCTCCTTGTTGTGCAGGTTTACACCCAAAACTGACCCTATGCATCACTGCAAAATGGTCTGTTTCATTACTGTAGGTAAAAGGAAGACAATCAGCCAAACCTGTAGTCAGCCTAAAAGGAAAAAGATAATGGACCTGATGAACAGAGCTGCAAACCTGGCAGGAATATATCTGGCATCAGACCAGTGGAATTGTGATATTTGTAATGGCTTTATGTTTTATCGCTGCAACTCTCTCGTGGTCTGTTTTCATGCATTAAACAGACGCAGAGAGAAACCATAGGGGATGTAATTAAAAAGATGTCAGTGTCATCAAAGTGAGGCTGCTGCGCTAAATAAAATACGGCTCTTTGGCAGACTTTTACATTTCAAGTGCTCCAGAACAATGATGCAAAGCTTTCCCTGTCAGCTGCTGAAATATTTTAGACAATAATGAGACTTTATTTTATTTTATTTTTTTTAAATCATAGTCTCTTTTTATTAATTAAATCAAACACAAGCTGGGTTTGGACTACTGGCTGTTCTGAATTTATCGTCAACTCACTTAAAATGAATATAAAACAGGCTGAATGACTATATATGCAACATTCCAACCTGTTGAGGTAAGTGGGTGGGACACATACTAACACTGATAATCAGGCAGCATGACATCTCACACATCTATAGTTCTTTACTGACTCTCATCTATGTATTTTCTGTGTGCTAGCGGAGCTGCAATGAAGCCTTAGATGTTAGAGACTGTGACAAGTCATTATTTGACTTCAAGTCTACTTGGAAACAGAAATACTTCCTGACTAATTTGAAATATTGCAGGGGAGGAGGAGTACAAGAAGATGCAGTCACTGTGAGTTGGTTAAATCAAGAGCTGCAGGGAACTGGTGCTCATTACAATTTGGGCGAACCGCCAAAACATCTCCAAGGTAAACAACACTTCTTTTGCTGTGTTGTTTCTGTCATATGGAAAAAGAATTGCGCGCATTTCAAGAATGTGATTAGGGCTGTAGATAGTACGACATGATGCTGATATGCATGAAAGTCACAGTTCGTTAAAAATTGAGCTGCACAATATCAAATGTCCTCAGCTGTCAAGTTGTGCGATATATCATATCATACCACGGCAGACTGTGATAATGTTATCAGAGATTGTCTGAGATAGTTGTGAGCAAGTATCAAATGAAAACTGCACTTTAAATTGTAACTATCATTTTCATGTTCAGTTCAATGTTAAATTTGTTCAATATTTTTTTTTTTTAATTCAACAAGAACTTTGTTGTGTTTTCGCAGAATAATGAAAGCAACAGAAAAGCACAACCAGTGTTGCCAATTCTTTTCCAATAAAAGTAGCAAGCTCTAACTCTGAAAGATGCTGTAAGTCACCAAATTACATCATCGTGCATTAATGGCAGCATTAAACACTGCTGAATTAGATTTAATGGAAAGATCCTCAACAGGCATGGCTGAAAGTGAAATTATTTCTAACTCTGCGGTGGTTCCAAACAGAGGAGCAGCTTCAGTAGTGTGGAACAAACTGTGAATGTTTTATGAACAGCCCCGGACTTCTCAGACTCTTTTAGTGACTTATCGCTCAGAGGGAACTCATTCCGCGGCTCCTCTGGCAGCAGCACAGTGTCTCCCCCTCTGCTCTATCACTGTGTCGTCAAGTGATTTTGTCATAAACCCTTGGTGATGTAAACCTACATGACGCTCGCAGCTCGACAAAAAAACTCCATATATGTGACTATGTGATAGTTGTGGTATCATAACAGCCTGTCACAGGTTACAGCGTGATGATTAGAGGAGAAATGGCAGAGCATAAAGGTCCAGGTTGGAAAAAAGAAGGAAATCACTTGTTGATTTATATTTATAGATCCAAGGGGACATTTATTTAAAGGTGTAATTTGTGGTAGATTTTATGTTGTTGAACTATTAATACTGTAACAGAATCTGAATCTGACTCTGAGTTACTGTTATTGTTCACAAACTAAAGAAATGAGAGATCATTTTAGTTTTTACTGAATATTTACTGAATATTTGAAGTCAAACTGTTGGGTTTGATTATTTTATTGCAACTCTATGTTCTTAAATGAATATAATAATATTTTTTTTCCTAATTTGTCATGTTGTCAAGAATATCATTGCCACAAAAACACCTAAAACATTGTGATGTTATTTTAGGACAATATCACACACCCCTGCTAAAAACCAGTGGGAACACAGATTCCCTAGACAGCACCAAGGTTCCAGAAATCCCAAACAGAAGCAGATCGGGAACAGCACCTGAGCTGGATACACAGGAGGAGCAGAGCTCCTACATGGAGGCTAGGACATGTTTTGCTGCTGCTTCAGGGACGACCCCACCATCAGCATGTCACCACTGTCACAGTCACCATGCCTGCTAAACAAGCCCAAACGTGGCTTGCTGCAATGACATCATCAGTGTGTGCGACCAAACAGTGGCTCATATTACATCACATCCAAGCCCTGACAGCAGAGTGCACTCATCATTACATCACGAGCAACAACACACTCCTCACTGACACTCCTGTAGCTCACACTGTGATGGGACAGACCACAGCTAACCCTGCTGGTGAGCACTGTTGACAACTCGCCACCCTTATGTGGCTTTCTCATGTAAATACCGAGCATAAACAAACACACCATGACACATGACATGCGTTACGTAGCGAGGTCACTGAGAAATCTCACGTCACAGCTCATCACGGACTGAGAGCTCAAACAACTGAGGGACTGTGAAGTGCACACAAGACTCAACGAGGCAAAAACAACTACTGTGGCGATGTTAGCTAAGAATGCTAATTAGCTGCTAAGTTAGCTAGGTCTGCTACATGGCCTTGTCTTGACAATCTGCGCACTTCAATGACAGGAGCTGGGAGAGTTGACAGCCCGGCGGCAGCTCGTCTGAAGCCGCCAAACCACCGGGCTGCTCCCGGACGGCTCGGTCTCCGTCGCTGCAGTCAAATATTGTTTACCTTTCTCACGCCTTTGTAGATATAAAAGTAGAGTTCCCGGCCCACATTGAAACAGATCCTGTCGCCGTTGCCGGACTGGTCGTTCACATTGACGAAGGAGACCTTGACGGGGTTGGAGCCCTGCGAGTTGAAAGGCACCCTGTTCGGGCGGCTGTATTCGGAGTGAGTGAGGAGTTTGTAGACGCCTTCTCGTGTGGTGAATTGAGTTTTAATTTCGTTCATCTCCTTCCCTCCTCCCTCCGCCGCCATCTTGGAAATTGGCGTTCATCCTTGTCCGAGCCCCGGATGTTAGCGACTGCGCATGCGCTGGACCGTTGAAGTCCTGCAGCCATGCGTACAGAGGAGTCAACAGTCATGTGAGACCAAACTGGAAAATAAAGAGTGTAGGAGTTTACATTTCTGTTGGAAATTAATATAAAAACATAACTTTACCTCACACACGGTCCATATTTGGAATATTAGAAGTATATTAATAAAGAGAAAATCATTTTTTAATACCAATAATGGATGGAGAGGGGTATCTGGTCTATTATTAATTTATTTGATAATCATTTTATAATGCTTTTGTGGAAAAACAGTCTTGTTTGTACTGACGGTAAAACGCAGTAATTAAGGCAATTCCACAAGCAATGGTTTTATTTATTCATTTTTACTTTTTTGTTGTATTTGATCTTATTTCTATTTTGTTTTATTTCATTTTTACTCAACAAGACCCTTCAGTAGCTATAGATAGATGTATTTTTTATTTAGTTGAAAAATGAAAAATGCAATAATATATTCTTATGGAATGTTCTCACTTAAATTATTTTCCATCACCCTTAAAGTGATATATAATATTAATAATAATAATAATAATGATAATAATAATAACATATAACACAATATTTTATTAAATTTTATTTTATGTTATTTTGTTTTTTTTGTTTTTACTCCACAAGAGCCTTCAGTAGGTATAGATGGACGCATTTTTTTTAGATAAAAAATGTAGTAATTCATTCTTAAAGAATGTTCTCACTTCAGTTGTTTTTCATCACCCTAATCATAATAATAATAATAATAATATAAGAACCAGATACCTTTCTTTTCTAATTCTACCTAAGGCTAAATAAGTTCACTTTGAAATAATGAATGAGATTTACACATGTAATGACATGAAAAGTTTAATTTAGATATGAATATTTGTACTGTCAACCTGGACACTGAAACATTACAACATCTTTTCTTCTCTTGTAATTTAACAAGGACCTTTTGGGGACTTTTCAAAATTAGTTGAATCATAATGATCAAAATATGATGACTCTAAATAAGGAAAATATAAAGGTTGGTATCCAACATGGTGGACATGAAAGCACAGTTTGGGATTTACAATTTAATTTTAAAAATATTTTATTCACAAATGTTTTTTGAAAACTAGCCCCATTTTCCCTGCATTTCTTAATGATATCATTCTGTATGAAGAATGTGTGAAATGCTCTAAAACTGGAAAGGCTCATGTCTGTATGAATATCTGTGTACTTAATTCCTGAAGAACTACTTATTGATTGATTAATGATTGTTATTTATTTCTGCTTTGCAGTTCAGCTCAGTCATAGTAATGCTGTAACCTGTAACTATTCAAATATCATATGACGTGCCTTTTTGACTGTAAATAAAATTAAAAGAAGAATTAAAAATAGAAAGCAGCTACAAGCCATTAACCAGCATCTAATAGATTAATAGTTTAATAATTAATACACTTTACAGACAAATTGTATCTATTTGGTACTTTTCTTTCTTACTAAAATTACACAATATATTATTATTTTATAGATATGGTTTATATGTGTTTTAATATACTTTGTTGACATTTTCTAGGTGAGAGCAACATCTTAAATATACTGAAATACTTTGTATGGACACAATACAGATGAACACTGGTTCAGTACACTAAAAATAAATAAATCCACATGGACACAGAAGACACAAACATCCAAAAGACAGACCCCAGACTGAAACTCATGAACTTTGCTTTAATCAAATTGTTAAAATCAGTATATCTGATCATGGTCATCAGAGGACATACGCCACCACAGCTCTAAATTCCAGGAACATACATTCCTGTATCATTGCTCAATTCACTCACACGTGGACGTACCATCTAACTTTTTAACCTGTGGGGAATCTGGTCCTGTCCTTCAGAAAATATCAGCTTACAGTGATTGCGACATGTTTCTCAGTTACACTGACAGTCAGCTTCTAGTAGTGTGGAGACATTTCGATTATGTAACAGATCTGTGGCAAATGCGACACACTGCCATCCTCTGGTCAGCTGAAGTCACTGACACCGCCACTGGACCAGAGAATTCTAGTGTTCCCCGTACAAGGTTTAGTTACTGTGTCGTCCCACATCTGAAAACACTGTGTGAGGTGTTAGTGGCAGGGCTGAGACAGAGCAGGGAACCTCTCCTACATGGATTGTATAACACTGAGTTACATATTATGCTGGGCCGACAGTGACATGTAGAGCAGCCTAAAGTGCCATGTGTAGACATACATTTACTTTATTTTATTTTTTATTATACCTTTATTTAACCAGTGAATCCCATTGAGATTGCAAATCTCCTTTACAAGGGAGACCTGGCTATGGTAGCAGCTCATCAAAACACATTACAATGCAACAAATACAACATATAATATGATATAATATGATATAATATAATATAATATGATATAATATGATATAAAAACCCACAATAAAACAACAACATGCCATTTTGTAGTGCATAAAATACAAAGATATTAAAATAATGATTATTGTCAGATGTATATATTTTTACGTTATTTTTTAATATTTAATCATTAATGTTATGTAGTCTAAATTATTTGTTAATTATTGTTTTATTTTATTTTATTTTATTTTATTTTATTTTATTTTAAAGAAATTGCCAGTTATCTTTGCAATAATATGTAGGTTTCATGTTAATGTATGTTTTGAGAAATATTTTTATTTTTGAAAAAGAAAAGAAATAAATGCAATTGAATTATCGAATATTATTTTGGTGACCCCTCTACAGTAACTCTGAGGATCCCCTAGGGGTCACGACCCTCTGTTGAAGACCCAGGGTTTATGTGGGGTGAGGGCAGAAAAACGGCAATATAATACAGAGCCTGCACCTTGTTCCCTTCTCTCATACTTCTGATAGTTCTCATTAACATACCAGTAGTGTATGTTTTGCAAATTTGCTAATTATAATTATTATTCCTTGTTTAGCATTCTCTATGCAATGATGCTGTCGGGTGGACTGATGGTGCTTTCACAAAATATTTACTTGCAAGAGATTGCAGCTGAGATTCATAAGATAATTGAGATGGATTTAGTTTACTCATTTCCATTATACTTAGGAAAAATGCCTGAAACTGTCCCACACAAAGATAAATTTTTAAAGAAAATTAAAGATACTTTTGGCAAGTGGTAGGAAAGCCGTAACTCACAAATGGTTGCAAGCTGATCCTCCAGCGTTGGCCCAGTGGCTGGGGATTATAAATGAAATATACTGTATGGAAAGACTTACTTTTAAGTTAAGGCTTGAGATGGAAAAATGTACAAAATATTTGGAGAAATGGATTGTGTGTTAATGCTGCTGTGAAAAGTGTGACGCTGTACGCCAGGATGTAAGTGAAAAATGTACTGTGACTTCACCGTGTAACACCCATGATGTTTCATGTTTGTTTCTTTAATAAAAAGTAGTTACAAAAGAAAGATAATTATTTACGCAATGGCATTTTTGATAAACAATCAACAGTAATGTGAATGTAATGACTAAGGTGGTATTCATACTTATGCGTTGAATCAGTGCCTTACCTTGAAGTGCACCTCCACACAAATGTGACTACACGCTGTGGTACAGACCTCTTTTTTTTTGGTAAGCTGAAACCATTTCCCTCAGTGGAAACAAAGCTTTTGTTTACTTTAATTTCACAGATAAGAAACAATAAATTGTGAAGACAATAAAGCCTCCACAAAAATAGCATTTTAAGTCTTGTGTGTGATTTATCCTGGCTTCATATGAGCAGAGGAAATCTCTGCTAAATCACTAGGCTAATTTATACAATGTAAAATGCCATAGGCTTGTGCTAGTAGCATTAGCATGTTGTATTTGTTTAGTATAAGACAGTTGTTTTGTCAGTGAACCTTGTGAGCTGTAATGGAGCTGAATTTTGTAACGTTACCTTTGTTAAATGTTGCTGTTGTCCCTGGTTTCATATGAGTAGAGGAAAGCTCTGCTAGATTAATAATACATCTTTAGATTATTTTAATTAGCCCAGGACACACATGTCCAAGCCCCAGGGAAGGGCCTCATTGCTGAACTCTGGAATCCCACATCCGTTTAGCGTTGTTTGTGGCCATAAGACCAGGACCTGCTGATCATTCCTGTGAATACACAGCAGTTGTAGCCAGTAAACTCTTAAACATCATGTTAAGATTTCTGATTCAGTTTGCAAAGTCCATGAGGTAATGAAGGCCATAAGATGTGGCAGAAAGCTCTGGAAATTTCCAGCTGGTGGACCTTGGGCTATGAATTCATTGTCAAACTATAGCAAAGTTTATTCATGTTATGTTTTACAATACGACATAAATTCATAGACACTCAAAAACCTCTTTAATGCATATCTCTGCGAAATCTCTGGTTTTCACCCCAATCTCTTCTGCCTAAAAAAGCAACATGTCTGCTGTCCATAGGAAGCCACATGGTATGTGTGTGTCCCATGAGGCACCTCAGCAGCAGCTGATAGCACAGGCAGAGCACAGCTGTGACGCTTACATTGGGGGGTATGGGGCCTAAGAGCCAGACAAGCTATCAGGAAAGCTCTCAGTGTGAGTGACAGGCACTCCTTGTGACTCTGCACCCCTATAAGGGCACATAAACTTTAGGGCTCTGGTGTCTCTCTCCTGCCGCCACCCCCCTTTCCCGGCCTTTCCTCGACACCCCCCCCTCTTAATGTAGTGAACGTATCTTCTGGAAGCTTCTGAATGGGAGCTTCGAGAAACCACCCCTGAAGTATAAAAAGACACCGGCATGTCGTGGGGTCTGCATAGAGTCACTTGAACACACCAAGAGAAACTTGCTGCCCACGGGAGAAGCAGCGAAGCGCACACTTGGAGCTCTTCAACAACAGAAGACAATCTCAGTGAGACATTTGACAACTATCAAGAAGCGACTGTAGGAAAAGATCCAATCCAAGGTAAGACTGGAACACATAAAATCAAATAATGCTTTTTGCATTGCAGTTTAGATGGGAAAATGGTAAAGATAAAAATCAGTAAAGGTAAAATTTCTATGATATTATACTGGTTGCTTAAACGGAGCTCAGGCAAAGCAGCAGGAATACTTAGTACAAATGAAAATACATTAAAAAAAACTGACACAGTTGCACTAATATAAGCAAAAGTACACTTGATTTAAATGCTTCATACCAGTTATTTATAGTGTTGCAGAATAGCCCCTTTATCAGTAGTATCCTAGTGAGACTGTAACGTGCGAGGAACACATGGCAAGCAGGGTGACCCTGAGTGTGAGAGCAATGGCGGATGAGCAGAAACCGGTTGAGCAAATACAGTTTCACATATTGGGGCAGAAAAGTATAAAAAATATCACAGTATAGTGACATGGATATCAACTTTTGTAAGGCCTTTAACCCTGAATTTGAAACGTTTCCCCGCTATCTTTAATTTGTAGAGTCTATTCATTGCTTTAACATAAAGGTGTTGAATGACACATGATGACGCCTTTGGGGGTTGGGACAAACATCAGAGCTCCACCCATTAAGCAAATGGCAAGGCTTTGATTGACAGGATGAACATGTGTTCGTCCACCATCTGCAATACTCTGCTTATGCCATGTGGCTGCCTTTAACAGGGGGAGTAAGGGAATTCATGTGTAACAGCAGTGATTTATTTTACAGCAAATTATGCTGAAGCACGAAGAACCACAGTCCAGAATCACATAATAAAACATCTGCTTTCCTTTAGATGCCTGCTGCTGGAAACGTCATGGAGGAGGAAGTGGAGACTTTTGCCTTCCAGGCTGAGATCGCTCAGCTTATGTCTCTGATCATCAACACCTTCTACTCAAACAAAGAGATCTTCCTCAGAGAGCTCATCTCCAACTCATCAGACGTGAGTAAAATCAGCATGTTATCATGTAAGTCTGTCCCCAGCCCTCACATGTATGCAAACATTTAACAAACTTATCCCTTCTGGACAGGCCTTGGACAAAATCAGATATGAAAGCTTGACAGACCCCACTAGACTTGAATCCTGCAAGGATCTGAAGATTGAAATCAGGCCCAACCTGCATGATCGCACCCTGACCCTGATTGACACAGGTATCGGCATGACCAAGGCCGACCTGATCAACAATCTGGGCACAATCGCCAAGTCTGGCACCAAGGCTTTCATGGAGGCCCTGCAGGCTGGAGCCGACATCTCTATGATCGGTCAGTTTGGTGTGGGTTTCTACTCTGCCTACCTGGTGGCTGAGAAGGTGACAGTCGTAACCAAGCACAACGATGACGAGCAGTACATTTGGGAGTCTGCAGCTGGAGGCTCCTTCACAGTTAAACTTGACCATGGTAAGTTTAATTTCCCTCACTGATACAATATTCAATCATTTGCAGGATAAATATAATTTGACTCACGAAAAAAACTTTGATACTTTTAGGAGAGCCTATTGGCCGAGGCACAAAAGTGGTCCTTCACCTCAAAGAAGATCAGACAGAGTACTGTGAGGAGAAGCGCATCAAGGAAGTTGTGAAGAAGCACTCACAGTTCATCGGCTACCCTATTACACTTTATGTAAGTTCTAAACTCTGTTTCCGATAATCTTATCCATATTAAAATTCAGTAATAACCAATAATATTGACACGCTTAAACATACATATTCCTAAACCACCACTCTTTCCGTACATTCAAGGTGGAGAAGACAAAGGAGAAGGAGGTGGACCTTGAAGAGGGAGAGAAGGAAGAGGAGGTTGAGAAAGATGCCGCCGAGGACAAGGACAAACCTAAGATTGAGGACGTGGGCTCTGACGAGGATGAGGACACAAAGGACGGCAAGAACAAGAGGAAGAAGAAGGTCAAGGAAAAGTACATGGATGCCCAGGAGCTGAACAAGACCAAGCCAATCTGGACCCGTAACCCTGACGACATCACCAATGAAGAGTATGGAGAGTTCTACAAGAGTCTCACCAACGACTGGGAGGACCACCTCGCAGTCAAGGTAGGTCTACTGATGAAGTATATATCTGAAAATGCTACTTTACTCCCTCTTATCATTGGTTAATGTGGTGTTTTTTAAGCCAATAAATTCATACTTCATACTCGTCTCTTGTAGCATTTTTCAGTGGAGGGTCAGCTGGAATTCCGCGCCTTGCTTTTCGTACCCAGAAGGGCTGCATTCGACCTCTTTGAGAACAAAAAGAAGAAGAACAACATCAAGCTGTACGTGCGCAGGGTCTTCATCATGGACAACTGCGATGAGCTCATCCCTGAATACCTCAGTGAGTAACATATACTACTAATTCTTGACATAAAAATTCTTTGTCCGATCAGTTTAAGATATTATTGACTTTAAACCATTCTAGCTCATTTGAGTTTGTCCGGCTTTGGAAGGCTAAACGATCTTGTTCATCTCTATTCAGATTTCATCAAGGGTGTGGTGGACTCTGAGGACCTGCCCCTGAACATCTCCAGAGAGATGTTGCAGCAGAGCAAGATCCTCAAGGTCATCCGCAAGAACCTGGTCAAGAAGTGCCTGGAACTCTTCTGCGAACTCGCTGAGGACAAGGACAACTACAAAAAGTTCTACGAGCAGTTCTCCAAGAACATGAAGGTAGGTTGATCTGCCTGAATTTATGTCTTGAACTCTAATCCTTCGATAAAAAAATCTGAATTTCACGTTTTAGTGCCGACTATTAGTAACTTGTCGTTTCCTGTTTTAGCTTGGCATCCATGAAGACTCTCAAAACAGGAAGAAGCTGTCTGAGCTTCTGCGCTATTACACCTCAGTCTCTGGAGATGAGATGGTTTCACTGAAAGACTACGTGTCACGCATGAAGGACAACCAGAAACACATCTACTACATCACAGGTTAGCTATTCAACTCACTTCTTTATATAATTTTGCATCAAGTGATTCAGTAATTTACCGGTTGATTCAATAAATTTGCCTTGACTGTCACAGGTGAGACCAAAGACCAGGTGGCTAACTCTGCCTTCGTGGAGCGCCTTCGCAAAGCCGGCCTTGAGGTCATTTACATGATTGAGCCCATCGATGAATACTGCGTCCAGCAGCTGAAGGAGTATGATGGCAAGAACCTGGTTTCAGTGACCAAGGAAGGCCTGGAGCTGCCTGAGGATGAGGAAGACGTGAAGAAGCAGGAGGAGCTCAAGAATAAATTTGAAAGCCTTTGCAAGATCATGAAGGACATCCTCGACAAGAAGATTGAAAAGGTAAAGGAAATGGCATAATAATCATCTTATCTATCGTCAGTTTTAGTTAGCTGCTAACATCTAACTATTGGCAGCTTCGAAATAAAAGCACCAGTGGTTCTGCTTTGATTTAAGTATATTATATTTTATTACTTTAGTACTTTACTATATTTAGCTTTATCATTACTTTACACTTTTGGAAACAGACTCACTTAACTGTACCACAATAGTACTTCATTTAGCTCTATTAACATAGGAGCAAGACACACAGAACAATACTTTATTTAACTTTACTACAATAGTGTTTTATTTAACTTTATTATAACATTACTGAATTTAACTTTACTATAATAGTACTTTATTGCCCAGCCCTAGTTGCAGTAAAATTTCACTAATATAGTATGGCCAATTTTGTTCGATCATGACAATGACACATTTCGTTATCGACAGGTCACAGTCTCCAACCGCCTGGTCTCCTCCCCCTGCTGCATCGTCACCAGCACCTACGGCTGGACAGCCAACATGGAGAGGATCATGAAGTCTCAGGCCCTGAGAGATAACTCCACCATGGGCTACATGACAGCGAAGAAGCACCTTGAGATCAACCCTCTGCATCCAATCATCGAGACCTTGAGGGTGAAGGCGGAAGCCGACAAGAACGATAAGGCGGTGAAGGACCTGGTCATCCTCCTGTTTGAGACCGCGCTGCTGTCTTCAGGATTCACACTGGAGGACCCACAGACACACGCCAACCGCATCTACAGAATGATCAAGCTTGGTCTTGGTATGTTTTATTCTCCATGACAACTGACATTACAGGAATTAGTCTGCCTATTATACATTAATATGAGGCTTTGGTTGCTAATGAACACATTCTTATTCACAGGCATTGATGACGATGATTCTGCAGTTGAGGACCTCATTCAGCCCGCTGATGAGGACATGCCAGTCTTGGAAGGAGATGATGACACATCAAGAATGGAGGAAGTTGACTAAAAACACTTGGGAGACTCTTTCCAGCTTTCTTAATTTTTATTTTTTTAAATACATTGCTTCTTCAAACAGACATTTCACTCTAACACAGTTCTCATCTCTTAAACAGTATTAACGTGTCATTACAAGTTAATTCATTGCATTAATGTAGGCCACAGTGTGGCTTGGTCGACATTGTAATAGCTGCTTATATAAAACTACTGATCATTAAGAGTAATATAAAGTCGCTGGGACTTGGATTTATCTCTCTTTTGTAACTATTACATTTTTTATGAAATGCATTCAAATTTGTAATAAAAGATTATTTAGAAATAGGACCTGCAATCTCGCTTATTGAGTCTATGGCTTGCACGGATGGATTATTGAAATGGGACTACTGGGCCCAGAGGGAGGGGGGGGTGCCCTGGCTTTAACTTACTAAATGTCATTCAAATTTACAGGTACTGACCAGGAAGAGACTCAAAATGACCACATAGAGACATGAAAAGACCACAGAAAGGTGCAAAGGAACTGAAAGAGACACAAAACAACCACAAAGAGACACAAAGGAGACAAGGATACAAAATAACCTCAGTAAGATGCAAAAGTATACTTCAGAGACCCAAATGATGAAAAAAATACATAAAACAACCGCAAAGAGACACAAAATTACCAATAAAAGACACTAAAAAACTGCAAGGAGACACAAAATAGCTACAAAGAGAGACAAAGCAACTTAAAAAGACACAAAATGAACCCAAAGAAACCCAAAACAACCACAAAGCGAGACAAAACCACTAAAAAAAGACACAAACCAACGACAAAGAAACACAAAATTATCTCAATAAGACACAAAATAACTACAAAGAAACACTAAATGACTAAAAAGGACACTAAATTATCTCAGAGACACAAGACAACCACAATAACACAAAATTTCGAAAAAAAAAAGAGACACAAAATGACTTCAGAGACCTAAATGACTACAAAATACACAAAACAACTGCAAGGAGACACAAAACAACTACAGAAAAGACACAAAATTACCCCAAAGAAACACATAACAACCAAAAAGTGAGACAAAACGACAATAAGACACAAAACGACCACAAAGAGACACAAAATTACCCCAAAGAAACACATAACAACCAAAAAGTGAGACAAAACGACAATAAGACACATAACGACCACAAAGAGACACAAAATTACTTCAGCAACAACCACAATGAGACACAAAATTATCTTGGAGAGACACAAAATAACTAAAAATGACACTAAATTACCTCAGTAAGACACAATATTACACCAGAGACCCAGAACAACTACACAATACACAAAAGACAAAAGTACCCCATGGAGACACAAAACAACCACAAAGAAACACAAAATTATCTTGGAGAGACACAAAATAACTAAAAATGACACTAAATTACCTCAAAGAAACACAAGACAACCACAATGAGACACCTACACAAAAATATTTTGGAGAGACACAAAATTACCTCAATAAGACACAAAATGACTTCAGAGACCCAAATGACTACAAAATACACAAACAACTAAAGGAAAAAAATACAAAATACACAGAATAACTAAAGAAAAGACAAAAGTACCCCATGGAGACACAAAAAGTGAGACAACAGTAAGACACAAAATTAGCTCAGAAACAATCACGATGAGACACAAAATTATTAAAAAAAAAAAAAAAAAATACACAAAATAACCTCAATAAGACACAAAATGACTTGAGACCCAGAACAACTACAATGAGACACAAAATGAGTAAAAAAAGAGACACAAAATTATCTTGGAGACACACAAAATGACCTCAATAAGACACAATATTACTCCAGAGACCCAGAAGAACTACAAGGAGACACAAAATAGCTGCCAAGAGATGTAAAGCAACTAAAGAAAATACACAAAAATATGGCAGAGACACACAAAAACACAAAAATATGCAGAACAACTACAATGAGACTGTGTCTTGCTCCCATGAGGTGGTGGGGCCCTTTGTAAATCCGTGCCCGGGGGCCCACTGTCTCATAATCCGCCCATGATTACATGATGAATTTCCCCACCTTTTTTGGTTCCTATATTGATTTAAAAGTTTCATTCATAAAATGAAGTAACTCTCATTATCATGTTCATTTCTAGTCTTACTCAGTGTTCTGGAATCTTCAGTGAACACCGCATGGTTCATTCTGGTCCTCCTCACTCCACTCATCCTCCCCTTCTTTAGTCCCGCCTCCTCCCCATCAGTACAGTACAGTACAAAGAGGCAGGGGCACGATTAATGATTGACAGCCCGCTGCGCCAATCAGCGGCCAGCACAGAGCTGTCGCGAGGAGGATTCCAGATGGTTCTGGAAGCTCGCGTCAGGATTTCTCGAATGCTCGGAAAGGATAGAAAAGCGGCACAGTTCCTGTCAGCGCTGGACGTCTGTCTGTAGCCCGGTGGACTACGACTAACAGGAGACCTCTGCTCATTTAACTCCGGAGTTTTCGACACACTAAGGACCAAGGTAATTAAATTAAATCAAATTATATCTGGATAAATACGCCGCACACTTTGACATTCGCGGTTAATGTTAGCTAATATTAGCTTAATTAAATACCATAGCTAACAGCTAAACCGTTAGCTTAACCGTTGACCGTCGAAACTGAATTTAATATTAAATAAACTGACATTCCTCGATGCAAACTGATGACTGAGTGAATCTCTTTCATGTATATTGTGTTATAATCAGCTTATGATAACACTAAACCCAAAGGCCTGCCACTTTATTTAAATTTTTACATCAGTCTTACTAAAGGTGGTGACAGAGCTAATGTCCAGGTCATGCCAGCGTCATTTGCACCTGTCAAAACTTTCTCCAACATGAACCTGGCAACTCTCCCGCACACGTTTCCTTTGCATCAGTTAAACCTGGGTGATGGCAGCAGCCACATGGACCGCACCGTGCAGTCCTGCTGCACTTGTCAGGCAGGAATTATGTTAAGCAGGCGCTCAGTTTAACTAACCTAAATCAGATTTCCTGATTTCTTAAATCAGATTGTTTCTCCATGCACATGCAAAGTGATATCAGTGCAAGCTCAGTGAAGTACAGGGTGATCATTCACAGATTCTCCTCAGATGATGATGAAGAGGAGGAGCTTTCGATTCCTATAGAAACTGCTAGAGAGTTCTGCTCGCCTCTTGGTACCTTCTAGAAACTTGCAATTCATGTGGGAAACCAGCAGGTGGAGTCATTTTGTACTGATGCTGATGGGTAATCCCAGCCACGCGCTCCTCTCTGATCAGCCAATTACCATTCATATCAATTGCAGCAGGAGAGAATTTATTAAGAGAAGAGGGTTTATAAATACACTGCAACAGTCTGTCTGCATTTATGGGCTGAAAACCAGTATCTCAACACTGTTTCACTTTTCTGTTGAAGTCTGGATTGCAAAACATAACACTGAGATCAGTTTTAGACAATCTAGATTTATAAAAATAACCTTTTACACGCTCCACATATACCCTCTTATTGCATTTGCAGAAACTACAATGCACATTATGTTGCTTGCGTAATGATGGAGGCAGATGGATTGTATCTCATGTACCAAAGATGGATTATAGGCAGGTGGAGTGCTGAGCAGAGCAGCACAGTCTGTCACACCACCTGCCAGCACAAGCGATACAAGCTTACCTGTCTTTGCTGTTGCCTACCTCACTGTCACTTCAAATAACTGGCGTTAGCTAAAACTGATTAACAGAACAGCGATGTAATAAATAACTGAGATTGTGTCAGAGGTGTTGATTCAACTCTAAGGTAGTTAAAGACCCTGGTAGTTTGTGGTAGTGATGATATTATAATGTAATTTACGAGCAGATTACCCGAGGGTAATTGGTAGTGCTTGTTGTAGGTGTGACAGCATTGTGACTCACTGTGCTGCAGCCGATCCACAGACCAATGAGCACGATGGTGCACACAGGTCCATGCAGGCTGGTATAACTGCAAATAAATACACAAGAAAAAGTGAAACCATTGAATCAGACTTTGCTCATGCAATAGTGTCCTGCATTACTGCTTACTAAGCCAATTAAAATAACTGAGTAGGCCTTGGTGCACTGTGTTTTAGAGAGAAGGAAATGGTAGGATTTATTTTGTGTGTCTACATGTGTTTTCCATGATCTATGCATGTTCTATAAATAGTCATTTGTCCCCTCTGCGTAGATGCCTGAATCGCACGACCAACCGATGGAGGAGGACGTTGAGACGTTTGCGTTCCAGGCTGAGATCGCTCAGCTGATGTCCCTGATCATCAACACTTTCTATTCCAACAAAGAGATCTTCCTTAGGGAGCTTATCTCCAACTCCTCAGATGTAAGTTTATTACAGCATTAGTCTGAAATCGTTTCCTTAATCTCATGTTGTGTCATACATGTTTATTGAGCTTGTTCTGAGGGGAAGTATTGTTTTTTCTGTGGCTATAATACATAGTAATGTGCTGATAATCAAGGAATTAACAAATCAGGAGGCAGTTATTTAAATTTATGGCTTTCCGTCCCTCCAGGCCCTGGACAAAATCCGCTATGAGAGTCTTACTGATCCCTCCAAGCTGGACAGTGGCAAGGACCTCAAAATTGAAATCATTCCCAACAAAGAGGAACGCACCCTGACCCTGATTGACACGGGTATCGGCATGACTAAGGCCGACCTGATCAACAATCTGGGCACAATCGCCAAGTCTGGCACCAAGGCTTTCATGGAGGCTCTGCAGGCTGGAGCCGACATCTCCATGATCGGTCAGTTTGGTGTGGGTTTCTACTCTGCCTACCTGGTGGCTGAGAAGGTGACGGTCATCACCAAGCACAATGACGATGAGCAGTACGCCTGGGAATCCTCCGCTGGAGGCTCATTCACAGTTAGAGTGGACAACAGTAAGTAAAAAGAAGATGATTACTTTGATTTAATTTTATTGATAATTGGTAATACGTATAGGAGGTGGAGGATTATTTATAATTGCATTGACCCATTTTTTTCCCCGTACAGCTGAGCCCATGGGGCGTGGCACCAAGGTGGTCCTGCACTTGAAAGAAGACCAGGTAGAATACATCGAGGAGCGAAGAATCAAAGAGATTGTGAAGAAGCACTCGCAGTTCATTGGCTATCCCATCACACTCTTTGTAAGTACTCATTCAAGCTGTTTCGATGAATTAATACACATCAGCTTACTTAGATTGATTAAGTAATCCAAAAAGCACGTACAAGTAACCGAGTTCTGTTTTTTATTCAGGTGGAGAAAGAGCGTGACAAGGAGGTGAGTGACGACGAGGCAGAGGAGGAGGAGGAGAAGGAGAAGGACAAGGATGAAGAAGAGGAGAAGGACGAGGACAAGCCCGAAATTGAGGATGTCGGATCAGATGAGGAGCACGACCACGACCACGACAAGTCAGACAAAAAGAAGAAGAAGAAGAAGATCAAGGAGAAGTACATCGACCAGGAGGAGCTGAACAAGACCAAACCCCTGTGGACCCGTAACCCCGACGACATCACCAATGAGGAGTACGGCGAGTTCTACAAGAGTCTTACCAATGACTGGGAGGACCACCTGGCTGTCAAGGTAGGTCTTGTAATTTTCTTTTGGTAATGTATAAACACATTAATAAAAGTAATATGATCAACCTAATCAGTCCTTTATCTCACAGCACTTTTCAGTAGAGGGTCAGCTGGAATTCCGCGCTCTGCTCTTCGTGCCTCGTCGCGCTCCCTTCGACCTCTTCGAGAACAAGAAAAAGAAGAACAACATCAAGCTGTACGTGCGCAGGGTCTTCATCATGGACAACTGCGATGAGCTCATCCCGGAGTACCTTAGTGAGTATTAACCTAAATGTGGAATCCCTAGTGTCGCTTCAAAATAGCTCATAAATCAAACAATAAGCTCGTATAGTTTGAAAACCAAGATTGAAGATGTTTTATTGTCATTCGTGTTGAACACAACCACATTGGGTTCGACAGTAGGACTGCACAGTCACTTGAAATATCATAGAAATTGCAATATGGCTAAGTGTAATATCAAAATTGTAGGAGCTGCTATTTTTTTGATACAGGTAAAATGTCACAATGTGTTGTTATAGATAAAGAGTTGTGGCGCTACAGAGATGCCCTGACCTTTAAATTATAACCCAGACATAAGACTACATGCTTGTTTGATACAGACCCCAGCAAAAAATTGAATATATTGCTGATTAGTTGTTCATCTGTCCTGTCAGATTTCATCAAGGGTGTGGTGGACTCTGAGGACCTGCCCCTGAACATCTCCAGAGAGATGCTGCAGCAGAGCAAGATCCTCAAAGTCATCCGCAAGAACCTGGTCAAGAAGTGCCTGGAACTCTTCACCGAACTTGCCGAGGACAAGGACAACTACAAAAAGTACTACGAGCAGTTCTCCAAGAACATCAAGGTTAGTGTCCTCACTGCTGGTGTTCCTAATCTCGTCACATTCAAACTGTCGGCAGCCCCTTTGTGTAGAACACTTGTGCCTTGGGCTTATACTTAGTAAATGTCATCATATGTCTTGGCAATTGTAATCTGAATTATAGCAGAATAGAGCTCATCTCTGCTGACAAGAACCTTTGAAATTATAGTTCATGATTACCATTTGTTCCTCTTACCCTTTAGCCAGCAGCCATCTGTCTGATCCTTTGGACATATTGTCCTAATGAAAAGCTGCTTTGAAGCTTTTTTGGTGCTCCTCACTGCCACCTTCTGTTTAAATGGACACACTGGTTAATAATGATCACACGACGCCCAATTTCAATGTTCTCACACACAGACACACACACACATATATATATATATATATAGAGAGAGAGAGAGAGAGAGAAAGAGAGAGAGTTAATGAAGAGATAATGTAATTTTAATTAGCAGAATAAGTGAATTAAATGAAATAGATAAATTGCTGACTGAATCAATGACATGTTGTTTTGTTCGTCTTTCAGCTTGGCATCCACGAGGACTCCCAAAACAGAAAGCGACTGTCTGAGCTGCTGCGATACTACACCTCAGCTTCTGGGGATGAGATGGTTTCCCTCAAGGACTACGTCACACGCATGAAGGATACCCAGAAACACATCTACTACATCACTGGTGAGGATTCATCTATAAACTGTCAATGAAAATTAATTTTTTTAAAATGAGATGAGTTGATTCAATTAAAGGGCAAAAATAATTGCCTGAGATGGAGTAGGTGGAAGTAAAACGTATGTCCCCACCCCTTTGTTACATTTCTTCTTTTAACTCATATGTTACTTCAATTAATTCCTGAACTTATTTACAACTAATATACAACTATCCCCAGTCTGTTCATCACCCAACTAGATTAATAAGTAATAAACCCAGTTTATTTACAGTCCAAGCACCACCTGGTGAAACAAAACAAATATGCACTCCCCTAAAGCAAGGTGTATGCTACTGCGCAGAGGGCTTTGCGAAGGCGACCAACGCAGCGATGCGACGTGCATCTCCAAAAAATTGTAACCACACGTTGAGGCAAAGCAGACCCAACGCAGACCGCAAGAGCTATGATTGGTCCTTCAAACTACATCATTTCTGGCATTTTGCAAGGTTTCACTTCCTGCTGCAGTGTCACTTATTCGCCCGTAGTCTGCCTCGAGCCATTCAACGGGTGGACAGACCATCAGCGCATTCGCCTCTCTCTTGGCCGTCATCGTAACATTTGTTGTTCAATGTCGATCATTTCGAGCTCCAGCAACAGTCTTTATCTCTCGGTCGCCATCTTCACTGTGACTAGAGCAAAGCCAGAAGATAAAACAATGAACGAGCAGCAACCATAGACGTCACAGAGTCTAGGTAGGTGTATAAAAGAACGCCGCTCCCCCAAGTGCTTTGGTGGGGAATTGCATAGCAACATAGACCAACAAGACGCTATGATACTATGATATGCACACAGCGACTGCGTGCATGTTGCGTCGAGTGTACGCAGAAGCATAAAGAAACTTTAACATCACCTTCCCTCATCTATGTCTCTGCCAAAAATATATTTTTGTGTAGTTAATATGTTTATTGTATAATTTATATATCGTTTAGTTGTATATTTTCACTCTACCTTGCCGTCACACAGCGATCTCTGAGCTGTGAACTGAAGCGGTTGTGCTGCTCTCTTCAAAGCCAGACTCCATTGAGAAAAACAGTAATTTAACATCACTGAACACAGGAGCTTCTGGTCTACCCCTGCCCTAATCTGTTATTTTATTTGTGTTATTGTGTGAGTTTGGCATTTTAAAGGGTTAGCACAGATTCACCAAGGTCACATAATAACACAAACTGACTAACTGATCGAGGACGAGGTAAACCAGCAGCTCCTGTGTTCAGTGAGCCAAAATGACTGGTTTTGTCAATGGAGTTTGGTAGCTTTAACAAGAGCATAGATGGGGAATTGAAGCAGTTAAAGGCTTCCCTGTTGGAACAGGCTTTCTGCAGGAAAGTGAAGTGGTGAGAGTACTTAGTATAGTGACACTTAAACAGATACAGGTTTTGTTTTTCTGGTGGTTAAAATATGATTTGCTGCTGCTCAGGGCGTTGGTATACAGAGGCGATGCCTCGCTGCAGCAGTCGAGGGTTTGACTCTGGCTCACAGCCATTTGCTGCATGTCATCCCCCCGCTCTCTCTCTCTCTCCCCCATTTCACACTCTCTGTCAATTAAAGGCAAAAGCCCAAAAAAATAATCTAAAAAAAAAAAGTTTTGCGGCTGCTCCCATCCACAGCAGTACGTTGCTTAGCTTTGGTGTTGACACTGCTGCCTCCAAACTGGGGGCCTGCCAACTGCCGTCTACTGTATTTTATGCACTGACTTTGGAGAAGTACATCATACAACCCTCACTTCATAAATCTGAACTATCCCTCTCAAGTGCTTATTTAAATGTGTGACAACTTTGCCTTGTGTTTCAGGTGAGACCAAAGACCAGGTGGCGAACTCTGCCTTCGTGGAGCGCCTTCGCAAAGCCGGCCTCGAGGTCATCTACATGATCGAGCCCATCGACGAGTACTGCGTCCAGCAGCTGAAGGAGTTTGAGGGCAAGAACCTGGTTTCAGTGACCAAAGAGGGCCTGGAGCTGCCCGAGGATGAGGAGGAGAAGAAGAAGCAGGAGGAGAAGAAGTCTCAGTTTGAGAACTTGTGCAAGATCATGAAGGACATCTTGGAGAAGAAGGTGGAGAAGGTGAGATTGAGAAATGAAACATAACTTGCAGTGTGTTATTCGCTGTAAGGTAGAAAATGGTATTAATCATGGCTCACCTCCACAGGTCACAGTCTCCAACCGCCTGGTCTCCTCCCCCTGCTGCATCGTCACCAGCACCTACGGCTGGACGGCCAACATGGAGAGGATCATGAAGGCCCAGGCTCTGAGGGACAACTCCACCATGGGCTACATGGCTGCTAAAAAACACCTGGAGATCAACCCGGACCACCCCATCGTGGAGACGCTGAGGCAGAAGGCAGAGGCTGACAAGAACGACAAGTCTGTGAAGGATCTGGTCATCCTGCTTTTTGAGACCGCCCTGCTGTCCTCAGGATTCACCCTGGACGACCCCCAGACCCACTCCAACCGCATCTACAGAATGATCAAGCTGGGTCTTGGTGAGTAAATATTAAGTTGTCGTGGCGTCTTATACATTGACTATGCCACATATCTACCAATGCCTCACACTGTGCTTCCTTTCTGTTTCAGGTATCGATGAGGACGATCTGACACCAGATGAAGTCACCTCTGCTCCCACCGAGGACATGCCCCCTCTGGAAGGGGACGACGACACATCCAGGATGGAGGAGGTGGACTAAGACCACTTCCTGCTGCCTGCCAGCGTCCACAAGTAGTGTTAAATAAAATTTAAAAGTTTAATGTTGTAAAAAAAAAAAAGAGCCTGGAATAGCCCCTCCTCCTCAGCCTCCCTTTTTTGACCAAGTTCACTCTTATTCCCATCGCATTGACTACAAGCAGTTCAGATTCATTCCTTCTAGAAGTTTATTTTTTAAGTTGTCACTTTTTGTAACTTGGGTTGAATCAATGCATTTGTTCTTTTGTATTTATTGACATTCCGATGTTGTTTGTGTTCTTACTTTGACTGTAAATATATCAGAATTGATACCGTTATTTGAAAAGGGGTGGGACCCAAAAATAAAGGTTTACCATGTTAACAAGTCACGTTTCGTTCAGCCTTACTGATTCTATAAGTTTATAACATAGAGGGGGCTTAAAGACAAGTGATGGAGGTAGACGTCACAGCTCACCACTTCAGTTAAATCATTTAAAGCACAGTAGAGTGAAATTAGCACCGTGTCAGGGTGTCAACAGGTATTGGTCAATTAAATTTAATGCTTTTTATGACTTTTTCAAGATTTTTCACTAATTAAGACAGATTTTTGTTCAAATAGTGTTTTTTCCTCATTCAAGTATTGATTAAGAAAACAATATGCAGTCTAGAAATAATGTGTATATATAAGTGGTCCCGTGGTGAGAAGGTTAAGAATAATGTATAAGTATGAAGTAGGTTCAGTGGTTTGTTAAGAGATTTTTATACTCAGGAATTTGGACTGTCAGTTACAAGAAGATCATGACTGAAAGATAAATTAGATAAAATGTTCCACAAATTTAAATGTAAGACTTAAATGACTTGTAAGGCCTGAACTTTATGACATTTAAGCCTTTTTAAGAAGCTGCAGACATTCTCGATCTTCCTTAACCCTTTCAAACCTGAACAAATTGGCTTGTTTAAAAAAATAAAAGAGGGGGATGAAGGCCATGAGCAATGAAAAAAGAAAAGACCCAAATAATTATAGCTGCTGCACAGCGATGTGTCGGGTCTGGGCATTTTTAGGCAATTCTGAGCAACAAGCAGAAGAATTGGAAGACATTTAGGAATTTAGCAACACAATCTGCCTTTTGCATCAGCTGAGGCTTGAACTCACAACCTCTGAGACTAAGAATCAATTTCTACCTCACTGAGCTAATTAGTCAGTGACAATTCATGTGTAGCTTCACAAACTTGACTAAGCCAGACGTGCAGGTTTAGCAGCCGTCCATGCATGGAAAAGCAGATTTTAAACCACTGTAAAAAGTTAAGTTATCAAATCAAAAATCTGAAAATACACATATTTCATCTAGACAGCATGATGTTTGGTAATTTGTTTGTAACAATGATTGATTTGCTCCATAAGTGAAAAACTGATGTTTAAAATTGCCATTTTTACATTGACTCCAATTGTTCACATTAGAGCAAAATTCAAAATGCTGTCAAAAATTCAGTTTTTGAGATAAAATTCTGAAATTTGCCACACATCATCTACCATGACTCTAGAATTTTGTCATTTTTTTCATGAACATTGAAGATTTATTTAGCAAGAATTTGCATGTATATGTTTACAGTACTGTTTACAGTCAAACATTTTGATGCACTGTAGGCTCAATTTTTGATAAATCAAAAATCTGAGAAACATAGTTTGTGTAGGACAGTCTGAAGATGCTCTGTAGCAAGTTTGGTGTCAGTTGAGCAAAAATTGTGGGAGGAGATAGGTTTAAGAAGTTTTACAGTTTTTGAAAAAAACAGAGTGATGAACTTCATAATTTTTAATAGGTTTGTATGTACAAAAGTTTCTTCAGTATTGGGGCTACAGTTTGATGAAAGTTGTGAAGTTGTAGCACGTATGGTTGATTTGTTATGAATTTTCAAAGTTTTGAACTTCAGACGCTTGCTGTAGCGCCACCATCAGGACTATTGGCTTGAGTTTACAGCTGAGGATATCTGGCATGAGACTGGACCTTTGTGCAAAGTTTGGTGAGTTTTCACCCATGGGAAGTATGATTTCCTCAGAAGAAGAAGAAGAAGAAGAAGAAGAAGAATACCTAGGATTACAATAGTGTCCTGGCAGCTTAGCTGCATGATTGGAGCATGATTTTAAAAGAAGAATTATAAATTTAGTTTTTCCCCTAACTTTTGTCTTTCTTTTTTCCCTAGGTTTTTTTTTTGTATATACATATATATGTATATTTGTTATTTGTGGGACAGTTCTTACCAAGTGGCTTATTGCCTTTTTCCCATGCTTTTGAAAGACGTTGCACCAGTTTGCTCAGAGTTCAAAGATGAATATTTGGGAAACACACCTGAAAGCAGCATAAGAAAAGTGATGTCACTCCAGGTCTCAAAATTCACAACATATCAGGGGCTTAAATAAATTCATTGTGTGAACATAACTCAATTAAGACATAGTTGTAGTTCTCTAGTACATCAGCCTGAAATTTGCAAAATGGCTGCATTTATAACACATCAGAGGCTAAAATAAATCCATTGGTGCAAGTAATGAAAATAAGTGGGGAAAAAAATCCAAATAATTGTGTGTCCTCAAGCTGTGTAGTAAAATGAACAGGATGGTACCAGCAATTTTTATCTGATACAACATGTAGCAAATATAACATTTATCAATGATTTAATGAGACTGATTGAATTCAGTGTTCAATCGTTGATGATTGTTTTATGAAGCCGTGAACTCAATATCACAAATACTTACATATAATTAATACATTTTAATAAACACAAAATAACTGTTTTTTGATCATCTTTTATTTTTAATTGTCACTGAATTTTTATCTGCTTAAAAAATGTGTAGAAGAAACAGCTGTAACGCTCAAACCATAACATCAGTAGTTATTTTTTTCTTGCTCATTTATGTCAAAAGTATATATCATTTTCTCTTTTTATTGACAGGGGTTGGGTTAAATATTTTTTGTTAAAATTTTCTTTTTTTTTCCCTTGTTTTTTCTATTTTATTCTCATTATAAATACAAATTATTCATCATTTTATTTTCTTTTTTCCACATTTTTGCATTTAGAAATGCAGCTCAGTGTCAGCAGGCGGTGATGACAAACAACACAAGCAATACAACAGACAAACAGCATCACCCATTATCACAAACATATAGACAGTGTACCTCACTCAAAACAGGGACGAATACTCAAACAATTCAAATGTCATATTGGCATAAGACAATATCTCAAACAAACAAACAAAAGGCATTCTTGAGGAGATAAGACCAGAGACCAGACACTGTGGATGATGGAGACACTTGAAATGTTCATCCTTAATTGAGTGCAGACCTCAAGGTGGACTCTACCAATGTCTCACAGAGGACAGGATCACAAGGGCATCTTCAAAGACATGAACAGTGGCTGATAAACATCACAATACTGACATTTCTTTTTTCCAGACTATAGCCATGGTGACGGGAATCTTTCCAAACAAATTAAATCAGAATAAGAGAAGGAAACGTTTAATTCAAGGACATCTCCTCAGTGTTACCCACTTCATCACTGTAACAGTACAGCAGACATTTTGGCTCGTCACTGCAGGAGAAGCTCAGGTGTTACTAATCACCAAACGATGACTCTGCTCTTGAAGTGTCCCAGTAATCATGACAGTGTGACAGTGGTCCAGCATGTTCACTGGAGACATGATTTATCTGATTATTTGCACCTGTGGACACCTGTTTTTTGGGGAAATTGGAATTTGAATACCATACAGTGGGAAAAGCAGACCTTGTAGGTGACAGTAATGTACCAGTAGATGGCAGTGATGCAACACCGAGCTGCTGCATTCAAAGACAGATTTACCAGGCTCCTCAAATGTTTTAGAAAGCTGTGTGACCCACGGTGGGGTTGACTTTATCAGACCTCGTAAACAAGATTCTCTGTGAGACACGTGTATAACTTGAATATTACCTTTCCTGCCACTTGTTCTCTGCTGTGCATCGTTCTGTTTGGTGTCAGCAATCGATCCCTGCAAAATACAGCTAATGGGGAAGGAAACTGACAAATTTTCAGTGGGAAATTTTATGTTTTCAGGAATTTGTGAACAATATAACAAGTCAGAAGTAAAAGTGTAATTTCCCAGTGTTATTTTATTTAATTTAGGTTTTTAATTGCTCTTTATTTGGGATGTAATTTGTCAAAATGTGACTTTGAGACAGTAAAAGAAAAGTAACATATTCCCTCAGATATTCGAGATGGCTTTTGACGGGGAATCTGAAAATTAACTTGAACCCGGATGTTTATTTTTGATTTTATTTAATGATTTTTGTGGGTTGTTTTTTTTGCATGTTTATCTTTTTATTTTCTTTAATCACTTGATTTTGTTTTGATATAAATGTCAGGCATGAAGTAAAGTATTTGTAATTGTCTTTTGTAAATCTTCTCACTGCCAATAAAATAGATATTTAAAAATTTATAAAAAAAACAAAAACAGGAAGAGAACCTTTTTTTTATCATCAATATTTTATTGAACTATTTTTTCTAACAAACAGTGTCACCAAGTGTTAATAAAAATATATGTACATACACAAGATGGGAAAAAAATACTAAATAAAAAAAATATATAAAAATGTATAAATAACAATGCATAAATAATTCTTAAAAAACAAAGAAAAAGAAAAGAGAAAAAAATATTTCTACATAAATATACACCACAATCTTCACTGATCTACAAGTAGCAGATGAACTTTCAGACTTATTCATATGATGCAACTTTTCAACTCTGTGAATGACTGTCTCGTGTGTTCAGTTTGGTGTAGAAAATTAAATAAAACCCAGCATATATTAATATATAAGAAGCCTGGGCCAGAGAGGAGTTTGCTAAAAAAAAAACTGTATTTCACTGCAACTTAGTTCAGTTGTTTTTCTGAATTAACAACATCAGAATGAGAATTCTGAGTAAAGTTTTCCTGGAAAACAAACTGCCCTACTTTCTGAATTAACAACATCAGAATGAGAATTCTGAGTAAAGTTTTCCTGGAAAACAAACTGCCCTGCTTTCTGAATTAACAACATCATTGTCTCAGAATTCTGAAAAAAAATTTTTACATGAAAAACTGTGCCTAGTTTTTCTGAATGAACGAGATCATTATCTCGTTAATTCAGAAAAACCACAGCTGATTTTTTCCCCACGATGACCCAATGAAATATCTGTGGTTCATTATGAATTATAACGGCCATTGAGGATCTGTGTAAGCAAGCTTTCCATGCAATGATTGTCATTCTCTTTGGTGTGTCAGACTGAGAAAATAAACATGCCCTCACTGGCCGCTTCATTAGGTACACCTCTCTGGTACCAGGTGGGACCCCCTTTTTAATTCTTGTTGTCACAGATTCAACAAGGTGCTGGAAACATTCCTCAGAGACTTTGGTCCATATTGACATGATGACATCACACAGTTGATCCATGATGAGAATCTCCCGTTCCAGCACATCCCAAAGGTGCTCTATTGGACTGAGATGTGGTGACTGTGGAGGCCATTGGAGTACAGTGAACTCATTGTCATGTTTGAGATGATGTGAGCTTTGTGACATGGTGCGTTATCCTGCTGGAAGTAGCCATCAGAAGATGGGTACACTGTGGTCATAAAGGGATGGACACGCTCAGCAACAATACTCAGGTAGGCTGTGGTGTTTAAACCATGCTCAGTTGGTACTAAGAAAATCTCCCCCACACCATTACACCACCAGCAGCAGCCTGAAGCGTTGATACAAGGCAGGATGGATCCATGCTTCCATCTGAATGTGGTTTTTCCAATCTTCTATTGTCCAGTTTTGGTGAATTGTAGCCTCAGTTTCCTGTTGTCAGCTGACAGGAGTGGCACCTGGTGTGGTCTTCTGCTGCTGTAGCCCATCTGCTTCAAGGTTGGACAAGGTGTTGTTGCTTCAGAGATGCTCTTCTGCACACCTTGGTTGGAACAAGAGGCAGCTGAATAGGTGTACCTAATAAAGTGGCCAGTGAGTATATTAACATGAAAGAAGATCCTCAGAAAGTGAGTAGATACAGACAGGAAAAGTGTCCGTTGCATGAAACCAAAAACACAGACAGGCTACTTGGAACATTAGAACAAACAACACCAGAGTTCCCCAAACCGCTGGACAGACACCAGAGGATCTGCATCATCTGTATTGACAATCATTTAGGAGATAAGTATCATATCAAACTGCCGATCTATGTTTAAAGTCATTTATTACAGATAAGCCACAAGTTATTTGTTAATAGGTGCTTTTTTTGCAGACTGTGTTCCTTTGTGTATGTTGTACTTCAGCCACTCTGTGTGACGTCATTTTAGGCCTGGTGTATGTTATGTTTGTGCTCCACGTCATGTGATCGTGGTTTTGGGTCAGATAAGTAAATTAAATTAAAATAAAATAAAAACTTGACTCAGAATTCTGACTGAATAATGTGATTGAATCATAAATATAGGGCCTGTTACGCCTTCATAGATCTGACAGTGACATGGGGCCAGACCTGCATGTCTTATACAAGCCATGGATGCATGGACTTGATGAATACAACATGATGCACATGTTTGTACATATTTCTTATATTTTCTTTTGATATATTGTGTTATACGTTGTAACAAAACGGACATATTTTCACATACTTATGTCTGTTTTTCTTCCTCTGTTATGGGCGGATTGTGAGGCAACTGGCACACAGATGTTGTGGTGACTGTGTGTCTCTCTGTGTTCATTTTGTGTCTCCTTGTGGTCATTTTGTGTCTCAATAAGGTCATTTTATGTCTTTTTTGGTCATTTTGTGTCTCCTTGTGGTCATTTTGTGTCTCCATAAGGTCATTTTATATCTTTTTTTTGGTCATTTTGTGTCTCCTTGTGGTCATTTTGTGTCTCCATAAGGTCATTTTATATCTTTTTTTTGGTCATTTTGTGTCTCCTTGTGGTCATTTTGTGTCTCCATAAGGTCATTTTATATCTTTTTTGGCCATTTTGTGTCTCCTTGTGGTCGTTTTGTGTCTCCATAAGGTCATTTTATATCTTTTTTTTGGTCATTTTGTGTCTCCTTGTGGTCGTTTTGTGTCTCCATAAGGTCATTTTATATCTTTTTTTTTGGTCATTTTGTGTCTCAGTAAGGTCATTTTATATCTTTTTTGGTCATTTTGTGTCTCCTTGTGGTCATTTTGTGTCTCCATAAGGTCATTTTATATCTTTTTTTTGGTCATTTTGTGTCTCCTTGTGGTCGTTTTGTGTCTCCATAAGGTCATTTTATATCTTTTTTTTTTGGTCATTTTGTGTCTCAGTAAGGTCATTTTATATCTTTTTTGGTCATTTTGTGTCTCCTTGTGGTCATTTTGTGTCTCCATAAGGTCATTTTATGTCTTTTTTTTGGTCATTTTGTGTCTCCTTGTGGTCGTTTTGTGTCTCCATAAGATCATTTTATGTCTTTTTTTTTGGTCATTTTGTGTCTCAGTAAGGTCATTTTATATCTTTTTTGGTCATTTTGTGTCTCCTTGTGGTCATTTTGTGTCTCCATAAGGTCATTTTATGTCTTTTTTTTTGGTCATTTTGTGTCTCAGTAAGGTCATTTTATATCTTTTTTGGTCATTTTGTGTCTCCTTGTGGTCATTTTGTGTCTCCATAAGGTCATTTTATATCTTTTTTTTTGGTCATTTTGTGTCTCCTTGTGGTCATTTTGTGTCTCCATAAGGTCATTTTATATCTTTTTTTTTGGTCATTTTGTGTCTCCTTGTGGTCATTTTGTGTCTCCATAAGGTCATTTTATGTCTTTTTTGGTCATTTTGTGTCTCCTTGTGGTCATTTTATGTCTTTTTTGGTCATTTTGTGTCTCCTTGTGGTCATTTTGTGTCTCCTTGTGGTCATTTTGTGTCTCCATAAGGTCATTTTATATCTTTTTTGGTCATTTCGTGTCTCCTTGTGGTCGTTTTGTGTCTCCATAAGGTCATTTTATGTCTTTTTTTTGGTTATTTTGTGTCTCCTTGTGGTCATTTTGTGTCTCCATAAGGTCATTTTATATCTTTTTTGGTCATTTTGTGTCTCCTTGTGGTCATTTTGTGTCTCCATAAGGTCATTTTATATCTTTTTTTGGACATTTTGTGTCTCCTTGTGGTCATTTTGTGTCTCCTTGGTTGTCCTTTGGTTGTCTCCTTGTGGTTGTTTTATATGTATTTGAAGTCTTTTTTGTGTTATTTGGGGTCTCTCTGTTTTCACTTTGTGTCTCATTGCAGTTGTTTTGTGTATTATGTAGTGATTTGGATCTCTAAAGTAATATTGTGTCTCTCTGAGATCATTTTGAGCCTTTTTTTTAGACATTTTGTGTCTCTCTCTAGTCGTTTTGTGTCTCTCTCTAGTCGTTTTGTGTCTCCTTGTGGTTGCTTTGTGTTACTTTGTTGTAGGTTTGTGTCACTTTGTGGTTGTTTGGCCCGTTTTTGTAGTTATTTGGCCCTCCGGTTCCCAACCCAAGTCCCTATGGACTGAGCTACTGCCGCCCCCAAAATTAGGTGTGGAAACCAGAATGTAACTGGTTCCATGTTGGTGGAAAAGGGGTATGAGTGGTCACTTTGAGTCTCTTCCTAGACAGTGACATTTTGGCTGGTTGTCCATTCAGTATTCTATTCATGGCTTATGTATGAGAGCAATAATGTGGCCCAATTTCACCCAGAGGATCAATGAAGTATCTCTGATTAAGGAGCACATGTTGAGTATGCTTCATCATGTCCTCCTCTCAGTGATCTCATGTGTAGTCATCACCCACTGTAATCACATTGTATGGGTGTAATAGCCCACTTTCACCGACAGGGGGCTCCCACCGCCCTGCAATCTCTCAGCGTGTCATTCTGTGACGTCGGGATCATGTGACAGACAGCAGCCAATCACAGTGCGAGTAGAGGCTGAACCGCCTTTCAGTTTGGTGCCCTGAGAGTTGTCAAGGTTTTGGTTGTGGAGTATCCGAAAGGGGAGCAAGGGCGGCTACGGTTGTACAATGCCGAATAAAACGAAAAAGGACAAGGTGAGTTTGAGAATAACTAACAGGTTATAACGACCGGAAATAAACTTTGCAGGAGCCGATTTCCGGTGTATTTATTGATAAACCCGCCGTTATAACGAGAGGTTTAAAATAGCAATCAGCGCAGTGTCCCGTCGTTAGCAAACCTGCAGTCATCACCAGCTAGCCGCTAACGGTATTCTGCCAACATGTTAGCACTTGCGCTGCTTTATTACAATATGGAGCCGTTATTCAGGCATGAGACTGTATGTTGTCAATACACACGCTTGTTACGATGTGTGTGTGTTTGTAGGTGTTAAATAAACTCTTTGTGTGTGTTAATAAAGCAGAAAGCCGGGGTCGTGTGAATGCGGTTGACTCTGTAGTACCGTTAGCTAGCTAGCAGCAGACTTGCCAGTGTATTCAAACAGTAGTGTGAGACTGGGTGGGCAGGGATGCTATATTTAGATGGGAGTTTTTGCATGGCGGCATTCACTGAGGCTGCTCACTGATGTTGTCAACCTGCTAATGTCAAGTTGATTTAAGTGCTTAAAACTTATTTTTTTCCTGCAGGAGTCCCCTAAGTCAGGCAAAGTGGGCAAGAGTGGAGGACAGGAGAATTCAGAGCATGAGGTATGTGAACCCTGGGGCGGCATCCAGGACTTAGTAGTGTCTTTTGCAATTTCTACACAAGTTTAAATGCCACAGCAATGTTACTGTTTAAAAACTGAGTGCAGTATCAGTGATATAATGATTCAACAAGCTCAACCTCTGCATTATGGTAAGGGAAAAAATAATGATAACGTTATTGATATAGCACAATTCATGCTCATAATGCAACTCAAAGTGCTGAACATAAAAGACGAGCAAAGCATTTGTAATAAGCGAAAAAATGTGATAAAATCATATAAGAAAATAATGATAGCAAATAAGCAAAACAAAAATATAATAATTATAAAGCAATTTTAAAAACACTGACTCGACTTAAGTACTACAGTACAATAAAATAAGTAAAATAATATGGTGACAACAAAATGTAAGAGAAACAACATAACAAACCCAAAACATGCACAAATTAATGTGTAAAGAAGAAAATAAAGCACAGAATAGTAAGATCTGAAAATGAAATATAACAGATAAAACAGAAACCTTAAGGACAATCGAAGGCCTTAGAAAACACGTGGGTCTTCAGCCTCGATTTCAATGTGTCTACAGAGGAGGGGGAGCACATGAAAAGGTAAAGATAAAGTAAAAGTCAGTTAAAACTACAGCCTAAGACAAGATAAAACAACCATCACTTAGAAATAAGTTTCAGGAGAAAGCAGTGGTAAAAAGGTGTGTCTCAAGCTTACAGTTAAAAGTTTGAACAGATATAGAGCCCCTAAGACCCTCAGGCAGACTGTTCCAGAGTTATTAGCTGCCTCTCCGTGCCTTTTAGTCCTGCGTCATACTGAATACACACATAAACACACACCAGTCAGGGTTCAGTATGTGTGTTGGGTTGTTCAGTGTCTTCTGTGCCTCCCTGAGCACAGATTCTTCATATAGAGGCTGAAAAAGTAGGCTTGCAATGGCATCAGATTTTCTGTCTCAGAAAATATCGTGGTATCATGGTAGTACAAGATGTATATTATTATCAATCAGAATGACCTTAAAGGAATCTTAATGGAAGGGTTATTTGTGGTTGAATTTAGTTGAACTGTGCTGACAGGTCTCCATTCCATACCTGAACTCCATACTGGATCACACTCTCTAAAATCGTGTGGTAAAATAAAAACGTGTTTACTGCTGACACCATAAAGTCGAAGCCTCCTCAGAAAGCACGTCCTCTGCTGTAGCGTACACCAGAGGTTGTCAACATGTGTGTCCCATACGAGGGAGCTGTCAGTGTGAACACCACAGTGTTTATAGGGAGCAGCCTGATTTATGGGTCCATTGTGTGTGAGCACTATGTATCAGGGTCCATTGCTGTCCTCTGCAGCGATGTGTGGGAACGTCTGTGCATAATGATGCTCGGATGGGATACGATCCTGCCCTCAGATCGGTAAACTATCCTGAGCATGGAGGAAGGTCTTGATGATTAAGTATTATATCACAATATATTTTATCATCTGACAGAATAGTTTTAGATACAGTTATTAATCAATGATAGACTCATCTGCCTGAGGTGTCCCACAGAGCGCCTCAGCAGGTCATTCCTGCCTGTGGCCTTCCAACTTTACAGCTCCTCCATAAGACTGTCAGACACATTGAGTCAACAGACTGGCACTTGGACTTAATTTACCTGTCAGCAGTTATGATTACATAATTTATTTATGATATTTCAACTGCAACAGGGACTTAACGGCCTAATAAATATTTGTAACACTCTTAAGTGAACAATAATTGGTGCAATAATTCAGCTGCAGCACTCTGTGCAGATATTCAACGGTGCAGTATTCTTCAGTATTCTTACTTGTTCTCATCAACAACACCACTCTCTTGAATGTATATTTAACATATGTTGCACATATTGTTTATACTTATTATTCTTATTCCTAGTGATGTATATATTGTGTTGTACATTGTGGCGTTATACACGTATTTTTATATTTCTAAACCTTACATACTAGTTTTATACTTTGTAACATAGCATAAGGCATATTTTCAGATTTGTTGCACATTTTACATTCTCTGCACATTATGCATATATTATATTTTTAGATATACATACTAGTGTTACCATTGCAGCTTAATGCATCTATTTTATTTTTACATATTTCATACGTTATACCTATTTTTACCTCTAATATTCTCATCAGAGCGACTGTAATGTAACATAATTCCCCCCAGGGATCAGTAAAGTGTTTCTGATTCTGATCACACATGAATCTCAGGTTATAAATAGGATATACCTGTTATATCTGAAATACCTGTGCAAAAATAATGCAGTGCACCTCAATAGCCCCCACTCTTTATTACAGCTGCAATCAAAGATTATTATTATTATTATTATTATTATTATTATTGATTAATCTGTCATCTGTTTGCTTGATTAATTGATTAGTTGTTCGGTCTGTCTACAACTCATTGATAGTCAGTAGGGCCCGACCGATATGGTTTTTTTGGGGCCGATGCAGATTCCGATATTATGGAATAAAAAAAATCCGATAACCGACATATCGGCCGATTAAATTTTTATGTTTTTCAATTTAAAAAACCCCGAAATACCTGCTTTTGATGGCTTGAATATAGTTCAGACATTCGTTAAAAAGATATAAATTGAAGGAAGAACATTTTACTATTTTCAAATACTTTTATTATCAGAAATTGTGTGGAACAAGCATCATATTTTTGATTTATTTTGTGTTCAAATTGTTCATATGCTGCTTGTTCCACACAAGCACAAAAATATGATGTGCAAAAAGGCAGTAAACATCTGGGAAATAAAATAATCATGCAAAGTCTATATGAATTAAGACATTCACATGTGTGTTCACAGTACCAGAATTCTTCTTATTATTGCCAATCTAACAGAGGTAGGATATAGTGCAAAAAGTAACACAAGGACATCATTTCTAAGTAAAACACCATATTCCCTGCATTTTATTAGTGATGAAAATATAAGTGTTAGGGCCGTAACGGTACATATATCTGTGTCAAACCGTTTGGTACGCGACTTTTGGTTCGGCATGACCCTGTACCGAATTACTGGGCGCAGGATATTATTTTATTTTATTTTGTTTTATTTTAATTCCGTTTTTGCGAGCCGAACCATTTAAAATATCTAGTTCCCCGACGGACCGAGTCCAACCGTAAATCTCTGCTTTCACTTTGTGCAGCGCATTCTAGCATTTTGACAACATGGCAAGTGAGCCTGACGAACCTGAAGACCCACCCGCAAACCTTAAGTCCTCCGTTTGGGAACACTTTGGTTTCAGGGTAAAATACGAAGATGGAAATAAACAAGTTGACAAGACAAAAGCAGTGTGCCGACACTGCAGAACAGCGGCCGGGTATGTACTTGGAAACACGTCTAACATGCTAACGCATCTAAAGCGACACCACCCGAGTTTGAACGTTAACCGGCACGACTAGAAAAAGCAATCTGGTGCAAACTACAATATCGTCGTCGTTTAAAAACAAAGAGCGTTTTCCCTGACCATCGTGCTAAAGAAATAACCAACGCCATTGGAGTTGAGTAAAATTGTTTAAGCTGCACTTTAGATATAAGCATGTTTTGTTTACTGCACTTTAACAAAGTGGGAAAGCTAAGTAAGTTCCTAGTAAAACTGAATCTGAGCAGGCTTTAAAGCTGACCAGCTGCACTATACTTTTTATTTTAATTGAGTAAAACTGTGAAAGCAGAAACGTGTATTTATATTTTTCATTCAAAAAATGTGTTAAAAAAACAGCAGGATTTTATTTTTCACTTTTATATTTCTATTTTCATTCAAACAATGTGAAAAAGCAGGATTTTATATATATTTGTTTCATTCAAAAATTGTGTAAAAAGAGTTAACTGCTGTGGTGGTATGTTTTAATAAGGTTACCAATAAGTAAAAGATATTTAATAGTTGTCTATTTTTTTCATTACTGTACCGAAAAAAAAACGAACCGTGACTTGTGTACCGAGGTACGTACCGAACCGTGATTTTTGTGTACCGTTACACCCCTAAGTGTTAACATCTGGCTATAATTGGTCGATTAAATTGACCAAGTATCTGGAATCAAAAGAATTAGATTTTTTCCCTTAAGAAATTACTTAAACCAAGTTATTGATTATCAAAGTAGCTGACAGCTAATTTATTAATCATTGCGACGAACCTATTTACAGAGCTTGCGATGTGTATTTTCATTGAAACAGTGAGTGTGGTTTTCATACAGTGTCGGTTAGTTTGAGACATGGTTGAGTGGACTCACTTCTGTTGTAAAGTGCTGGGCCCTGTTTGCTCGTATGAAACAAGCAGGGAGGTGGATCATGTGTCATATAGTAAGGCAAGCTCTCACATGGAGGACACAAAACTCCTGTGGTGTAGAAGAAGAAAATCTCGCCTGATTTAGGCCTCTATGAGCGTTTTTTTAAGTGGCACCAGACAAGTTAAGGTTTTGTTGTATAGCAAGTAACTGGGGTTCTTGACACTTCAATCTCAGCTTTTCCCATCTTTATGATATATAACAGCCATCAAGATTTGTTTACAATGTGTGTATGAACAATTTAAGGTTCAGATCATGGTGAAATGTGTCTACTGATGATGCTTTGTTGCAGATACAATCCTGATGTTTAGCTTTTGATGCTTGGTTGAGAAGCCAGTGGTGCAAAACTACCATCAGTGTGACTCCTATAGTTATAAACTCTCCAAATCCTTTCTGATACTGCTGCTAATTACAGTGAACAGTAATTTGCGATATGCCGTTAAAATGGTGAAAGCAGTGTTGTAAATGCATGCAGTCATCCAGGGGACAGAGAAAATGACTTTGATGACTTCATATTAAGATAATCAGAATTATAAAGCTGATAACTGAGCAAGTCATTAAGTTCAGATCGCAGAATGTTTCACAGAGTGTGATCCTATTGGTGTTATTTTTATGTGAGACTCAGCTTAACGTGAGGTATTCAGTGTAGCTCTAAGGAGTCTAAAAAGTCCTTGTCATACATGTAATGCCCAGTTCAGACCAAAGATTTGCAACAAGACGAAGAACGTTGCAGAGAAAAGTTGCAGCGGTGTGAACTGGCAGGTTTCTCAAACATTGCAGACCAGAGCATTGCAAGTAGTTGCCTGTTTCAGTTCGTCTCTTTGCAAATCTTTGGTCTGAACTGAGCATTGGCCACACAAATAAACAGTGTTCAATCTGACGAAATCAACAACATGATTGGTGCCTCAGAAATGAATCGACATCTCCGTCAGAAACTTGTATCAAAAATTAATGCACCGATCTACATAACCTGCCAGGATGACACGGTCGCAGTAGCCCTTGACTTTTTTGCTTACATCTGGAAAAGCCAAATCCAGCCGACGTCACAAACTGTTAAACATTATGGTGGTCCTGACTCCTGTAATAGCAGAGGCATCTGGTGTGCATCATTACAGTGTCACAGTGTTACGCTGCATGGTCATGATCTGTGTTTGTACAGTAGCATGAAGGCATCCAATAGGACCAGGCGCACTGTGTGGTTTCAAGCACTGTTCTCATGATTTTTTCAAGATAAAATGCATAATGTTAACGAATTTACAAGCAACAGATTTAAGTCAAATGTCTTCCATGACCTCTTCAGTCAACATATATAAACATCACTGAACCATCATGGAAAGATTTCAACCTTCATTCTTCAAAGAACCGGAGGCTTTTCCTTCTCACTGGAAGGTAAAATCCTCGGTGCACCCGTTTCAGGGCTGCTCTGACAGCTGACATCTGTCGGTGCAGCCAAATGTAGTCCTCCTCTTTACAGGACATTTAATATTCATATTGTGAGGGCTGTTGACCACCTGTTCGTGTTTTAGTGGCTGCTGTAATACACAGTCTGGTGCACACTGCAAGGCTTTAAGAAGTTATAGCTCCCCATTTTAAAACCCATTTACGACAAGACTGTATATTTGATTTAAAGGCCACTTAAAAGCCCGGGTAGGCAGAATTCTTGATGGCAGAACTCCTCCTGCATTGCTCCCCTCTCTGTCTCAAGCCCCTCCCACCAGTTGATCTCAGGCATATGCTCGCTCTTTATACAGTAACCCAGCGCTTCCCATACCTAGATTTATGTAATCTTATGTCACTGTAGAGTTGCCTGTAGCACTTTCCGCTCAGGCCCCTCGTTGCCCTGCTCTCTCTATTTGTTAATCAGACCACAGACGAGACAAGGACAAGATAATCCAGCCCACGGTCTCTCTACCTCGCTCCGTGCCGCTGTGGACTGCTTCCCTGGGAGGAGAACGCACAGCAGCTTGGGAAATGGACTCTCACTTGGTGGCTGTAGTGGCTTGAATTTGGCCAGTGCAAACCCCCCCCCCAGTGCTGGGTTTCACAGCAGCGCCAGGAACAGACAGTTCCTGATCAGGCAGGCAGTCGGGGCTATCTGGTCCCCAGGAGCTGGGGGTTAGCGCTGGCTGGGTTCAGATTGCTGCAGCTACATCTCTGGAGCTGCTGCCGGCTCTCTTCCCAGCAAGCTGGTCTGTAGCAGTGGGGAGAGGTGGTGGCCACACAGTGATTTTAGGCCCTAGCTAACGTTAGCTACATTAACATGAACTTGAAGCTGCAGCTGTGAGCCTTTCACTCCTGTAGCAAAAGGCTAAACTGTTAGCAACATTTTCTCTCCATCTCTGAAACGCGTCGCCAATATTGACGTGTTTTATTTTGTTTATTGTGAGATTATTTTTTTTCCTTTGGGTTGCTCTGCAGTGTTGGCAGTTGGTGCCAGTGTTGAAGTAGCAACTTTCTTTGCAGGGCTCTCTGCTGTTGTGTCAGGCTTACACTAAATAGTACACACATCTGCATTTGTAGAGCAGCCAATAGGAACGCCCTCTCTGAAGTGACTTGTGATTGGCCACAGTGTTCCATCACAGCCTAAAAACAGATCCAAGTAGATGTGAGAGAGTCTAGTTTCCTCTCGGTGCTCTTAAATTACAATATGCTCAAATGTTATGATGGGATTTTTGCCCAACGATGCCAAAATAAAACCACCTACATTTATCTTGCATGGATTCCCCGAACCATGTTTTGTTCTGCTTTGTTAATTAGCTGCGAATTTAGAAAGATATCCCTCCACTATCAACCCTCTCAGGGCTTGAAATTAACTTTTTTACAAGGTAGCACTGACCAGCAAAATTTTGGGAGCACCTACTGTAATGTAAGACGCACCAACAGTGTAATCGATTTTTATTTTATTGCAACAAAAAGTTGACATTATACTGTATACATTACAGGGTTTGAGACCGCAGAAAATGTTTATAACATATAGAAAGTGAAAAGGTACATTCAAAGTATTACATTAAAAAATCCTAGATGACAGATACGACTTTGGCTCAAGAATCTAAGAGTTAATTTGTGTCTTTGCACTACATGAATATGTAATCTAGTTCCTTGTAGCGGCCAGCTCAGCTTTATTTCCCACCCAACCAGACAGCTTGCGAGTGGCCCAGCTCTTAAGCTCCCATCTTACAGCGCTGCAGACTGTGACCAACTCTATCAGGGTCTTAACTGACTTTAATAATTCCCCCGAGACTCCAACTGACACGGCTCCACAGCTGCATGTGGCGAAGTAAGCTGTGCGCCATCAGGTGTGTGTTGATGAATGGATCGCGGCGGGCAGGTGGGACCAGCTGTGAGAAACTTGCCATGTTCACTTGATCCCACACCGGGATTATATCCTGCCCTACTAACCGTTTTTTTTTTTATAAGTCCCCTGAGACACAGCTGGGTGGGTTGGTGAGTGGATAAAGAAGCCATGACGGTTTGTTTTGTCCATGTGAACTTGGAATGTCCCCAGATAAATGTACTGTTATATATATGGTGTCTGTACATTTGGTAAAGTGTGGTTTATGACCTTGGTTACACAATGCATGTCGCTGCCTTGTTAAGGAAACAGGTGACACACTGTATATAATTAAAATGTCCCGTCTAGTGTATGGCAGTCACACACTTTTATCAGATTCCTCAAGAGGTGCATGCACTCTGTTTCACACCCTGTGCACCACATGTTCTAATGTGGTTTTTTTTTTTTCCTCTTGTTTCAGCAGAGCTCGAACAGGAAGGCCAGCAACAGTGCTCCTCCCACCACTCAGCTGCTGAAGGGGAAGCAGCCAGGTTCGCAGACACCTGTCAAAAAGGACAAGAGGCAGAGCTCCTCTCGTTTCAGCTTGAGCAACAACAGGGAGCTGCAGAAGCTGCCTGCTTTTAAAGGTATTTACTGATATGATCACTGAATGCTGCCATCTAATGACCTAATTTCCTATCCACCCAGTGCTCTGGGTTTTGGAGTTGTAGCATGAACATACATACACAAGCACTTTTACTCGAGCTCCTGTTTCCAGGCTGGAGGGTTTTGTAATTTGTTGTGGAATTGGGGACAATTTTCCTTTTTTGTTTTGGCCAAAATAATGAATTTAAAATGTTTTTCATTCAAGACTCAGGAAATCACCCAGAAGCCATACACAGAGCAGAATTTTCCTTTAGGCAACTGGGGTAAGAAATCCCTATAATCTTGACACAGATAAATGCAGGCCTCGCAGACGTGCATGCTTACAAGCACACACACGGTTATTTTCCCTCCACGCCGACACATCTATGAAGATCCCCCTGCTGCATCACCGCTCATTGTACTACCAAGCTGAGCATGACATTATGCAATACGTGGAAACAAACAGAGGACGTACATGGCATGGACTTTGCGCTGGATTTAGCCCAAGCGTCTATATTTAGTGGTAATCCAGAGATAAAGCTTTAATTCCATGGTCCTTGTGTTTCTCGATGATGCCAGTGACCGGCAGTGTCTGCCAGGCGTCCTGCTAGTCCTCTCTTCCTCCTCCTCTCCTCCTCCTCCATTGGAGAAGAGAATTCGGCAGATGTATATTGACGTGTACTTTAATTTCTAAACTCAGTGCCGGTGCTAAACCAGATGGAAACTAAGGAATGGGCACTGCCGATAGGCCTCCAGGCGCACTAGCTATGCATGTGTCTGTGAATGCATGCATGGATACACACAACAGTGTTGTCCTCTGCCGTCTCCCAGCACAATAATTATATAACCTAGCGGTGTGCTGAAAACAAACAGCTATAAATGTATTACAGGTCAACAAGTTCACATGCTTTAAACATTTTTAAAGAAACCTATGTTGCAGATGAAAGTGGAAATAAGATTGAAAGCAAGTCAGTTACACTATACAGCTTAATAAGTGAACAACGTAGTTGGGAAGTTTGGATTTTGCAGGTTTTGCTTGGCAGTGTAACAGATGGGACAGACAGAATTAACCATCTCCTATCAGAGACAGATATATATATATATCTATATTTTTGAGTTAATTTGACAGTGACAAGTCTACGGGGCTGTTGTGACCTGAATTGTGCTGACTTTAATCTCACTGTTTCATACGTGGCAACGAGTCTGTCCAGAAAGACTTGGACACTGCATGTTGTGTGCAGTCTAACATCATCACTGTATCTGAATTGGAAACGATGACATGAATGTGGGAACTACATGGGTGTATTTGAAAACAGCTTTGTCTGTATGATCTAGGCTTTGGTCCACAGGCAGTCTGCGTTTTAGACCACTTGAAAAAGGCTTTTGTAAAACTCCGCTCAGGAGGAAGATGTTCAGAAACTCAGTTTTCAGTGTTGACTTGCGGACAGGGAAAACAGATTTTGGCTTGAGGCATCAGAGTGTGTGTCGTTATCTCCTTTATGAGGCGTCAGAAATGAGGCAGCATTTTGTGCAGTGGTGGACGTGAGCATAGTAGTGCCGGGTCTAACCTCACTAACGGGACTTTTTACAGGTTTATAACATAAATGCAGGGTTTCCTACACTTTCATTTATTTGTGGCGGCCTGCCATGATTACATCTGCTGCCACGTATTGATTATCTATTTTTGGAATTGGACTATGCATTATTGAAATATATGTACCGTTCAGTTATTCATTGCACCACTCTCAGAGTGCAGAGCATACTGTGTGGACAGACAGAGCAGCAGACTGTGTGAGGCAGTGAACGTGAAACGTAATTGTTCGTAGAGCTGGGGCTAAAAGTTTGCATTCTGCAGCAGCTCAGCGTGTCTACAGGTCCCTAAAAAAAGTGTTAAAATGTCTTACAACAATAAGACCTTATATTATATTTGAATTTGTGAGGTCTTTATTACAAACATTTTAACTGTTTTCATTAATCCATTTTTTAATTTCTTATTGTGAAAATGAGTGAAGCCTTTCTATGTAAAAGTCCACATTTCCAATACTTGCACTTACCTGTTGGCAAAATGTAGATTGACTTAACTCACTCTAATAACCATATTTCTACATAACACCACATATATATACTACTTGCATGCAATGCTTAGCTGCAGTGCTTAATTTGTTTAAAAGGTGTCTTGAATCAGCCGTGATCAGAACGACTGGTCAATTATCCACCCCGTGAATCAAACTCAACAAACTGCTGCTGAGGAAAAAAATGATTCATGAAGTTTGGCCTGCGCTGTGTTCGCAGACCTGCAAAAAAGTTTGGGGGAAAAGAAAAAAGTTGAGGAACAGAGGTATCAAAATGCAAAATGGTGGTCACTGCTCCAGGTAGCATCAGCCAACATCTTCTAACTCTTCTTCTTTGAATGGCTTTAGAGTTATGGTTATGTCGGCACCTGTTGGTTTGGCATGTTCCTTTTTCACTTTTTCATTTGGACTTTGATTTTTATTGTGCACGGGATTTTTTATTTTAAAACGAAGGGGAGGGGGGCATTTTCAAAATTGTCCTTGTCCTTGTGGACAGGGCCGTAGATATACCAACTCCTCATTTACAGAGACAGGAGTCCTGTGAGTTAAAACCTAACATAACAACCTGTTGTTGACACAGAATTCGGTGTTACTCAGTAAAATAAAGGCCTTGATATGATTTTATTTGTTCTTCAGAAAAAGAGTGCCCTTCCTCCTCGCTCTTAAAGTCAGTATACCCTACTTGCAGTGAGCACCTTGCTAAAACACAGTGGAGCAAAAGCTGCATTCCTCTTCAGAGAGAATTTACAAATGTTATTTCTCTCTTTGAAAGATTTGGCTGAGAGGACAACGTGGAGTTTCGATCTGTGACAAAAGGCGACATCATGTTTGTGTTATTGTGCGCCATTTGTTCACCCTTCAGTCTTTTGTGTGAGATTAGAATTAATGGACACAAAGAAGTTTGTTCTGCCATTAAAATATCTCTGTATCTTAATCTAGGTTAGCCATTACCCTTGTGCTGTGTCAAGAAAGCATTAAGCGTAACTTAATTTATGATAAAGGCCGCTCGCTTCTCGCACCCCAGTGGGAGCTTTGATAACACTCTGCAAAATATTATCCCACAGTGGCCCGGTAGATGTTATCACTTAGTCCTGTCCAAACAGGCTCCTCGCTTGGCCTGTTTTCATTCCAGGCATGTTCACCACCTCCTGATGGAAACACATGTCTGAGAGCCTGTCCTGTGGAGCCATGGGGCCGAGACTGAAAACCCTGACCAGCAGGCCTTTCCCATGAACACACCTCAAACCTCAGTGTGCTTGTTGTGTCTCTAGAGTACAATTTAACTGTCCCAGCGTTCAGTGGAACAGCAGTTAAATGTTTCCTGTTTAAGACTTTTCATGATAAGCTTGTTTTATAAGAACAGAAATTGAGAAATGTGTTTCGGATAAAAGATCTTTCTGCGTACGGCTTGTAAACTGGTGATGAACGCTCTAAAGGCCTGTTTATTTCATAGTGGTTTCGTTTCGAGCGTAAACATACCTGCCAAAAAGCACAGAACAACAGTTGTTGCCTCTGTATGTGTCCTCTTTCAGAGCAGACGCTGTCCTGCATGAAGCATCTGTCTAGTAGGGTTTGTCGCCATCTGCTGGCTAGAGTATCAAATCTTTGAGTTGGTATAATGTTGCTGAACTGGAGCAAACATTACAACTGCCAGGATTTCATGTGACCATATCCTGATATTTTAGCAATGCTTCAGGAGAAACAAAACCACTGATTCTTATCAATGAATCGTAGTGTTTATATTGCGGTTTAGTTTTTGCAGATAAAGGCATATTGTCTGTGTTAACATTTAACCATTTTTCCACTGCTTGATATAGTCTTTCCTTTGTGTATACCAGAATAAATATCTAACCGTTGTACTGGTACATTATACTGTATATCTAGTCTTCTTCATTCTGCAGGAAGACAAGTCTCTGGCTTGTAATAGCATGATGAGAAATATGACACATTTCCTGTGTTCCACCGAAATATACAACTGTCCTCAGCTATTGATGTATTCCAGACGTGTTCTCCACTTAGGGAAGAGAGAGATGAAAATATAGTTTCACAGTGGGTTTAAATTTGAAGGAATAGTAAAGGAAACAATCCACGTGTAATATCATTTACTGCTCAAACAGTGTCTAAAATAAGGTGTGCTTCAGACTGAGTGTACTATAGTGTTTGCCTGTGTGTCTCATACATGCTTGAGGTTTTTACGTTAGGTAGAGTCAAATGTTAATCCCGTCTTCGTAAAGTTCTTTGCGTGCTGTCTTGTGTGTTGCTAACAGCCAGGTTAGGACTCAAACTTCAAGTTTTAGTGTGCCTGGCAGGGTAGAAAAGTTCAAAGTGGCACTGGAAGCAGGTGTTTGTAATACTTTTTTCCTGCATTTTGGACAGACACTTAATGCAGGATGCCAAAGAGCAAGGCTGGTGTCAGGGAAGGGTTTCCTCTGCCACTCCTGCAGGTGGTACAGGAAGAGACTCCCATACTTCCTCGTGAGAGAGACTTCCCTGGTCAAACATCTGACGTTAAAACCTCCCCACAAAACACAACGCAGGAGCTGTGATCAGGCTGATAGGCCTTAACTACCTTGCAATGGTTTGGCATTACTCTGCTCTCATACAATACTCTCTCTCATACAAGCTATTTTAGGAAACAGCCTTGAGTCAGTAAAGAAATGCTAATGTTGAAGTAATAATTAATAGAAAAGTGTCTCCACTGCTAACACATTATGTGGTTGACCTGCAGAGGAAAGTAGAGCACGTTAGAGAGTCATCCAATCTGACTTTATAGCATCCTATGATAACAAGTTATGGCATAATGTTGACTTTATTATGGTATGTGTAAACTGTAATTGATGTATAGTTAGAAACAGAAACACACATAGAGACAGAAAACCACTCACCATTAATTACAACCAACATAAGTAACTTTTTGAATTATGATGAAATGTTTCAGTGGTAGTGTTTCTATTGAGTGTATATTTAGCTTACAGCTACAGGTGTTCCCACTTAGCATGTACAGCATTTGTGATTACCTGTGTCCCTAAATAATATCAGTATATTGCAGCCAAGAATCTGAGCTGTTTCTCCCTCTGTATTTTAAGTCTCATTGTGAGAGTAATACAGAGCAGCCACAATGAACGTGACAACTCTAATACCTTTGTCAACTGAAACTAAAGCCTAGTTCACACTACACGATTTTCACCCTGATTTTGCGTCGCGGAGACTATCGTAATCTTTTGAGTGTTCATACCTGGTGACGTGTGTTTCTGTCAGCCGGAGTCTCACCAACTGCGTTACGACCTGTGTGCACACCACAAGATTTCTCCACCGAGCCCTCGCCGACAGAGCCCCAGATAACGCGGTGACGTCACATCGTAAAGGCATGGATATTCTTCCCAGTGTTGAATCAGATCTGCCTCCAGGGCCTGGGTCCAAACACAACACGCTCCCCGTGATCCTGTAGACGCCGCCATTGTTGTTGTTGCTTGCCGGCTTGACTCAGTGTTGCCAGATCTTGGGAGAGAAACAAGCAACCAGGGCTATGGAAACAAGCCCAAAAGAAGCAACTAGATCTGGCAACCCTGTGGCTTGACCTCCTCACATGTCTTCCGTCCTCCTGCGTGCTGGTGTGGGACGTATCCCGCCTGTCATTGGCTGATGCTCTTTGTCAGTCGTGTCTCCAGTTTTCTAGCATGCCAGATATCCAGTCCCAGTCACAGACGAGGGGGTGACTTGCTTGTAGGCTTGTTCACACATGAGGACTCGTCGTGGCAGACTATCTGCCGACTCACCTCCGACCCAAGGTGGCTCTCAAGATCCTCTGCGACCTCAAAACCACGGTGAAAATCATGTAATGTGAACTAGGCTCAACGCATGTATGAAGGTTTTTAAATGCGGGAAAACCTGTTAGGAATAGGTGATACACTGCTTTTCCATTGCCACGGCTCTACAGCAGAGGAGTATGCTGTTTGTTTTTTTCTGGTGCATCACTTCTGGTGTATAAATTTTGATTGTCATGTGAGTGCTGCTTGGACAGACACAGACGGTATATTGTGGCGGTGTGTCGTTGCATTGGTTAGCAAAGGGAATAAAATTAGCGCATCCACTCAGGTGTTGTATTTCCATCTCTGCCAGTTGAAGCAGATCGGAGCTGGAGACGTTGAATACCCATGACAACTACACAGTCATTTATACTGGGAGTGAATGCCGATTGTGGCCTTTCCCATTAAATACAAAAGCCAGATGTTGGTGGGCTTTTTGTCCAGTGGGAAAGGGGCTTAATGGGCATTTCTTTTGGCACTTACGGCCCCTCTGATTTGCGCTGGCCGATCTGATTTGGGCCGAGCTGCACCTGAGGCGGACCATCTCCAGATTCGGGCTAAAGGCACGCTCGACTGCCTCCAAGTGGGTAGCGGTGACGTCTTGCCGACTGTAGCCAACTCCTGACGCAAGACTCAACTCTCATCTGACGTTTATAAAGATGTTTATCTCTCAGTATCATTGAAGCTTCTGACTGAATCTTTGTGGTACAAGTTTAGTTTCTCTCCCACGTCTATGTTTGTATGATGGACTTTTATTTTCAAGAATTTATAGGAAGTGAAATGTGTTTTTCAGCAAACTGGCATAGCTTTGTTATTCGCTATTCTTCAATCGAAACAAGTCTACCAATACTGCAGGGAGGAAGGGAACAAGCAGAAACAGCCACAGTGAGATGTTAGATGAAGAGCTGCAGACAACAGCAAACAGCTCACCTCTGACAGGTAAACTGCTATTACCTGCCATGCTGTGTAATGGAAAAACCTGCAGCAAAATAATGAGGGACTATAGCCGTAGATCACCCTGCTGCTTTTAAACATCATCGACTCAAGACGTGCATCATGAGTTAAAGACACACCTTTATGTGAGTTAAACCGAGCCGACACATGTGCACACAGAGGCCCTATAATTTGTATAGATCACTTTCTATAGGAGTGAGAGTGAGCAGATGAATGAGCATTGATTTGGATACTGACAGAGCTGCGTTTCTATCATTGGAAGCTGCTTAGGGGGAAAATTAAGTCAAGCTACTGTTAATAGAGCCTCAGCTGTGTTGATAGGTCTGTTTCTCCAAATAGATTTGAGCCTGAAGCGTTTTTTACAGCGAACCATGACATTGAACATCAGCAGATCTGTAAATGAACTGTGTATTTCAGGCCGACCTGCTGCTATCAGTGATGGATATAGAAACACAAGCGAGCACGCTCTCCGTCCCATCCAGGACCAGACTCATGATGCCTCACAAGTTCACTCTCTCGCCACCGCCAGAAATAAAAGCGCGAGCCTGATGAATGTATGTGCCAGGGGAACATTTGGAGAGTGTTTGTAACAAGTGGGTGCGTTTAGCGTTGTCTTGGTCAGAACAACAGATCTTCTGATGGGAGGTTGCCCCATGACTAAGGAACAGAATGAGCCCTTTATACACTCAGACTAGAGCCTGCTGCTGAAATGCCCTCTATTGTATAGATTAGGACCAGCCAGACTTGATGCTGGAGCTCTGTCTGTACTGCTAAATTGAGTTTGGTGACCAGATCATTATGCTGGGAATGTGTTTGTTCCCATTTTTACAGTGTAGCCCAGTTTAAGAAAGTTCGAGCTCTTCTACATCAGTCTAACCAGAAACCTGGGAGAGCTTATTTACAGAGAAGAACTGAGAAATCAGTTATTAGCGAGCATAAAATCTTTCCTTGCAAACTCTAGCCACCCCATACAACAGCTCATGTTACCCTTCTATCTGATGATCCTTAATTAACAGAGCAGCACCAATACACGTGAGAGCTCAATTCAGGATCATCCAGTCGCACAAGCTGCAGCTATAATGATATTTGAGATGACTCGTCCTCTGCATTCAGTCGTCAAACATACCATACCATTAAAATGACACCACTCAGCAGGAGACTAAACTATACTAGTAGACGGAAACACAACATACACATAAGGTGTTTCAGCCAAATGTGACTTCCTGACTTGAACCAGCACCTTCTGCACGTCCAAAGCAGAAGTACAGACCCGCAGGGAGGAGCTGCGTGACACTTTGTTGTGCATTTGTGCACACTCATTACATAGGGCAGCTGTAGATATAGTGGGTTCATGACCTAAAAACGCACTGCTTTGATTCTGTAGCTCTGGAAAAGTCCCTCAACTGTACTAAATGAAAGTGTATTTTTATCTAGACCAATGTTTCCAGCAACATCAGCTGCACAAAATGAACATAATTAGCAATAAATAATGATTTTGTGGCTTATTTTTTGGCATGTAGAAAGATGGATATGAATTAGACTCTGTATGCAACAGAGCGGAACTTGACTTACCGACACAAATTTAGCAAATGATGGAAAACTAATCATGCATGTTGATAATTTACAGTAGTTTTCCACATGTTATGCTCCTTTTTTTTATAGCAAGCATAACAAAACAGGTATGCTCACAGTGTGGTTATGTCTCCATATGTTAGCTAACTAGCTAGCTAGCTAAAATTACATTGTTATTGCTGATTTGTGCACGACTGTCCTGTGTTTTGACATGTGACCATGTTGCATCCCCCCGTTTGATTGCATATGATGCCCAAAAGCCCAGTAGCAAAGTTGCTGCACTTGTTACTGCTCCTCTGACACGAGTACAGGCTATTAGGGCAGGAGTATCGATTGCTAACATTAGCCTACACCAGTGGTTCCCAGCTCTACCTTAGTCATTAGTTCTAGGTCCCACAATTCAATACATTCAGCCTCATACTTACATTTGGCATTGTTGTTCAGCTAGTTTGCTGTCTCTGCGAAGTAGCTGTCCATTCCATTAGTCACTCACTCTACAGCAGGAAACAGCACTTCTGAATAAAAGCTCTGTGCTGGTAATTTACTATAGTTAAAAGTAAAGTGTGTTTTTTTTTTGTTTGTTTTTTTACAAACTTGACACATTTGCAAATCACTTTCAGTCTATTAAGAATTGGCCCACGACCCACTTTAGGACTGCGACCTACCGGTTGGGAACCACTGGCCTACAAAGCAGCACTAGTGGCCTGGTTATGAAGCAGTGTTCTTTTTTTATTTGATGACTCGTTTGATTGATCGATAGGGCTGCAAAGATTAGTCAACTAATGGATGACTAATTGACTATTAAAATAATCGGTGACTATTTTAGTAGTCGACTACTCGGTTTGAGTCATTCTTCATAGACAAGTACTATAAAAGTACCCAAAATACTCTTGTTGCAGCTTCTTATGTTCAAATATTGGCAGCTTTACACACTCTCCCATGACGGTGAACTAAAACCCTTTGGCGTGAGTACGAAACAAAACATTAGATGACATAATACAAGACATTAGATAACATAATTCTGGGGTCTGGGAGAGACAGACCGACATTTTTCAACAGGTCCGCGCAGACTAAAAGTGGACGTCCGCAAGCCCTTTGTGCTCAAAGCTCAGATTTTATGACCACGCGGATTTTTACAGGAAACTACAACGCGGAAGTGCACTCAACTATGGAAGCCTGAATGACTGCGGACATTCCTCGCGGAGTCCCCTCAGATAGTGCGCCTGAGTCTGTGAGCACCTTAAATTAAAACCCTTGGCGCACACTGCAGCACAATCAAACAGATGCGCAACTCAGAGCGGGTCTGAGTGCTCTGAGTGCACTCGTGGGTCATTGACGGGGTTAGTGTTGCGTTTAAGGCCTCCCCCAAAAAAACGGGGAAAAAGCGCAGAAGCTTCGGATTTTTTTTCCCACAATCAAATCCCGTGCCATCGAACGAAGCTTCACAGTTTTAGGGTCAGCCCTATATTTTAACACGTTTTTCGATAAAATGATTAGTCAACTAATCGAAGAAATAATCGACAGATTAGTCAACAATGAAAATAATCGTTAATTTGAATTTGCTCAGCGAGTCACTCTGGCAATCAGTAATGATGCTCATTACCCATGCTGTTGGAGCCGAGCTGCACCAATCACATCAGTGTATCTGATATAGGCGGGCCAGAGGCGAGCTAAACAGATGGCGACAGCGCTGTGACGGAATCACTCAGTAAACATTGCAAGATGGCTACGGATGAACACCAGTTGTTTGAAACAGCTTTGGCCGCTACAGTGAACGAGTTAGACTTGGCTTTTTCTCTAAAAGAGGAACAGAAGACGGCGCTCGAATCTTTCCTTTGCAAGAAGGAAGTTTTTGCTGTTTTGCCGAGCGGATACGGCAAGAGTCTAATCTACCAGTTAGCTCCGCTGGTAGCTAAGCTCTGGATACGTCACCCCGTGTATTGTTCTGATTGGTCGTAGTGTTATCCAATTGCGTGCAGTGATATTTTCAAATACATGCTTGGTGCCGCCCCTCGAGTTGGGCCATTTGCATTACTCATAGCCAGACCCTAAATCTTTCTAGATTTGGGTCTGGATTTCCAGGCTAGCTCTATTGATCGATAGCATGAAACTTGAATTGTGAACGAATTGCAAGCGTCCTTGCTTATCTATCTCCATCAGATAAATGGCAAATGTAATTGTGATAATACAGTTATTGCCATAGTCAAATTTGCTTATGTAAACGCCATTGATGACTTGAAGTGCCGCTCCATTTTATAGTGGTAAATTTCAACCACTACTCTTGGGAACTTTGTTCCACGGGGCAAAGGGACATTCAAAAATGAGGGGTTGGGGTAAAAATTTGAAATGGGATTGGGGTCTCGTTACAGGCGTCCTTGAGGCGTGTGAAAAGTCAGATTGCACAGGAAATTAATTACTTTCCCCCCTGATTAGCTTCTCACTTGCTTTTTTGTCATGGAGTGCCCCTTTAAATATGTGATAGTGCAGCAAACATGAGCAAATTCTACATTTTGGACTACATGTTTCCACCCCTGCATTGCATTTGTGTTGTTTTGCACAGTGCTTAATTGGGGATGCTAAAGCTGTAAGTCAAAATCATTGTTTGTGTGTGTGTGTGTGTGTGTGTGTGTGTGTGTGTGTGTGTGTGCGCGCGCGCTGTAAGCTCACAATCCTCACAGCATGATGACACACACAGTGCATATGGAGACTGGTGATAGTATATGGCATAATATTGCAATGGTTAGTCGCACACTGTGACTCACCTTCCCAGCTGTAGCGGTGGAATGGTTACAGGATTTTAGAGAGCATTTCTGATTTGTACAAATGACTGTACATTTGCGTGTTTAATTACACCTAGGGATGATTTCAGTGCATGCAACCGTCACGCTAGATTTGGCCTTTTCCTGTTCAGCCTTATAGTGCAGGTTTCTATCCCCAGAGCTGCGGCGACAGACAGAGTGCTGCTCTCTGCATATGCACATCCTGTGTTGATCACATTGAGACTTCCTGCCTTCCTGTTTCTCTGTCACATACACCTGGGCTCAGGCTGTGCTCCTGGAGAGCCATCTGTCATGCAAAAATTCACACACACACATAAGAAGGGCTTTATTCTGACACATAGTGTGAAGCAGTCCCTGTGTTCTGTACAAACCTCAGCTTCTAGGTGATGTTGTAGCTTGTAGCTAGTTTTATACAGAAAAAAATCATGTTGAAACTTGCACTGTGGCATGCTTGCTGAACGCTTGTGGTTTCATGTGTTATTTTCAGGGTATTGAACTTTTAGGACTTGAGCATTATCTTTTTTTTTTTAATGTCTCTTGTGGTGTTGGGGTTTGTGTTTGGTGTAAGGCTGTGAATGAGAAAAGAGAAGTGTCACCTAACCCCTCCTTGCTCTCACAGACGGCCTACATGTAGGTTAGGAATGTGTTTTTTCTGGCTTTATTCTTGCATTTCAGTAACAAAGCGAGCTAAACTGACGGCAGATCTGTAGTTTGTGCTTTGAAACTCTTGACAGATGTAGCTGCTCTCGCTCCAATCACAGCCACAGTCCCACCCCTTCCCCCTCAGCCCACCAGCCAATCCCTTCCCTCATGTTTATTTATTCTGACAGCCAGCCCATGTGATTGCGGCCAGCCAACCGGGCAGCTGCAGTGGGGGATGACATCACTAACTAGCTGGTTCCCTCCAGCAGCAGGGGAGCTTCATTTTCTGCTCCGAGTGTTCGTGCTAAAATGGAGGCTGGCTCCTCGCCTTAGCCCAGGCTGCCCTCTTCTCCCCTGTCTCCTGCCTCAGCTCACTGATGTTGGCATGCACTAGAACTACCAGTGGGATGGTTCTGGATGCACCGAGCACCAATGGGCCTTTCCAGCCTATGGCCCTCATGCATTTTAGAGGTGAGAAGAGGAGATTTGCCTCCTGTGCTGCTCTGTGTTTGTGTGTGTCAAGGGGAGAGGGGCAAGAATGTTGTTGCTATTTAGCAACTGCAGCTGCTAATTTAGGTTTTGTGGAAGGAAATATTTGTGTCAGGTGACTTTTCTGAAAGTTTCTGCAAGAGGCTGAGAGCATTTATCCTCTTAGTGTTGGCGGCATGAGTGCTTTTGGAAGAGGAAGCAGGGGATTGTGTTTGTATGTCAACGAGGAAGGGTTTTGCCAAGACATTGCATAGCTTAGCTTCAGACAGAGAGGGAGGGTGAGAGAGTGAGAAGGAGTGCTAGTTTTGAGTCTCCCATCCCCCCATCAAGCCTGCTGATGTCATAGGAAGTGAGGTCAAAGCTTGTTGTCAGTGTGATTGTTGGTTTTGTATTGTTTGTGAGTGTCTGGTGTCAGCTAGGCACTTGTGTAAGTTGAAATTGTCTGTGTGTTGTTGCTGAATGTCCAGCAGGCTTCTGGGTTACAGTGTGAGGCTGGGACCTGCAGCAAGTGTGGAGACAGAAACTGACTCTAGATCAGTGCTGAGAAAACCTCTGAATGAGTGTTTTAGTGTAGTAAATTCAAGGCAAAGTTTGTTCATGAATAATTTTCTTGTTGCAGATGTGGCAGTGTACATTTAACATGCAGCCTATTGATACACACATGTGCTATTGGTGACTCATGTGGGTGTTAAATGGCCTCATGATTTCTAAAAGCATGGAAATAATTGTAGCCACACGAGTTGCATCGATCGGCCTGAGTCTGCACTGACACAGAATAAAGATATTTGCCAGTGTTGGCAATTTTATTAATCACTTCATTAAATATTCACTGATAGACATTGTGGGATTTGAGATGTACTTGGCAGCAATTTGTGCCCATGACTGGTTTCCTGTGTGCACGCTGGAGCCTTCAGATGAGTAAAGGTTAGTTGCCCGTCCATGCAGAGAGGCCTGTGTGTGAAGTCTGCAGGTGCACAGCGTGTCTCTTAATATTTTAGGCCTGTTCAGAAACCCTAGTGCTGTTGTGTAACAGGAGCTGGTAGACCTTTTGGCACTCAGGGGTTGATGAGATGAGGCGCTCGTCGGCCGCCCCACGTTTCAGCTCATTAGTAACGGGCACTGCCAGCCGACCTTACAGGTGCTGCTGAATTTAACCCAAAATCACCTGTTAGATGATGATAATGATTTACATTTAACTTAATAAACCTACCAACACATGGCGAGCAAGGTGATGATTTGTGGGTGTCATAATCCCTTTTCACACACAGGTCCTGCCTTAGTGTCGTGACAAAGATCCTTCATTATGCCACCTCTGCTTTTTTATACAGAACCAAACAACGCCGGCATAATGGTGCCCCAGGGTGTGATTTTACATCGCATGCTGGTGTTCCAGAAGCAAAAGAGGCGTGACATGTAAAACAGCTTTGGCCTCTGGTGTGATGTATTGCTTTCTGAACATTAACACCTGCATAACATGGCAGTAACAATCATTTACCATCCCTAATATATGGCGGTTGATCTCATCCTCTGGTCGTAGGGTAAGACGCTCCCAGACCTCACTGACTCCCCAGTTTGGGGACATTTTTGGTTCTGTTCTCCGTCTTTGAATTAGCTGCTAACCGCTATTAGCTGCCATTTAAATCGCCTTGTGGAGGGTCGCACATATAACACACTGTCAAAACATCACACTCGTCTTGTCCTGCATTCTCACACTTTTTACACAGACGTCGATTTGGCTTTGTTACTTCCTCTGCAGCCGGCTTAAAGGCGGTGTAAAAAGGGCTGTAGTTAAAGGGTTGAACACATTTGCATTCATTTTTGTTGTTTGATTTTATATTTAGACAAATATACAGAGATTTGTTTGCAGTGTGGCGTGAATCTTTTCCTGTTCTCTGTCAAAAAACGACTGAACACTCTTTATAAGTTGTGCATATGCTCGAGAGGGAACAGGGAAAGAGTCCAGTAACGGACACAGAGAAGTGACTGCAAGTTTCCCCCCAGAAAACTTATATTGCTCAGTGGCAACGGCTTCACAGATTAAAATTACAGCTCGCTGGAAAGGAGCACAGAACAAAAGAATATACTCAGCTGTGCCTCACATAAACACTGTGTCGAAACATAAAACAGATCCCCATTAGGGTTCTCCACGGATGTGGTAGCCAAAGCTCAAGGGTGAAGCAAATTGCCAGCTGTTTGACCTTTGATGCGGTCGATTAGATCCTGTTTGTAGCCAGTAGTTTGGATAGAGGGAAGTGAAGTATGATGTTACTGCAGAGCTACTTGCAGACTTGTCACTATCTTGTACTGGTTCTGAATATAGACTTAAAAATGTTTTGTAATCAGTTGGCTGGACTTCTTGTCTCTGAGGTACTGTGTTGCACAAGTAAACGCCGAGGGCTGATATACACATTTAAAAACAAGTCGTTTGACGCCTCGTCCAACATGTCAAGAAACCCAAGTTGCAGATGTGTTTTTACGAGCGTTCTGTTTGGGGAGATGTATAATTAAATCAATTACTACATGTATAGAAATAAAACATGGCATTTACAGGTAGCACACAGGTAGCTGTATTTCGTGCTGTGTGTTGAACACCAGCTGTGACTCAGAAGCGTGGAGGTGTAGGGAAAGTCTGCCTGCTGGTACTGTCAGTCCCAGGTTTAGGCTCGAGTCTGTGTGGGAGTGTGCACAACCTACAGTACCGAATATCTCCGAATTGACCTATTTTACCAGTGCCAAGTCATTAAACTGAAGTATTAATTATGTATTGACTCTGATGTTTGTTTCAGTGCCAGACTACTGGCTCCTTCTTTATATTAACGATGGATTCAAAATGTTACTGGGAAAGATGTCAGCAAAGCTAAAGCCATTTTCTCTTTAGAGGAGTGTGCATTCATATGCAAGATGATGATTGTGTGGTTTTATCTAAAGATGATTTATGTGTACGTGAGTAATCTGTTTCCTGTTATGATAAAGTACCTAATAGCTATGCTTTGTGGATTTGTAGTTAGTACAGCTTTTATTTTCTGTGTTGTTGTTTGTTGTAAACAGTTGTAGTTACTAAGGGACGGGTGGTGCACACTTTCAATTGATGCACTTTTCTTTTGCTACAGAAAAGCAAAATTACCCAAATACATTACTGCTCTGAAATCTGAGTTTCACCTTGTTGTTCTGTGTCTTCTGACGGGACTAAACCGCAGAATGTTTTCTTCAGTGGGACACTATCTGTTACGATCTGCTGACAGCTCTGTATGTGAGGGGATGTGAGGGCAAAGCAGTTTGATTTATGGCACCCACAAGCTGATCCATGTCAGTACAGGTTTCTGTAAGAGCTGAATATTATCTTTATCAGTCATCCATGTGTGACTGGTTTTATATGTAAATATATATTTTGTACTGTTAAACTGATTGCCAAATCTTTTTGTTGGTTAATTATTAACAGCTTTAATATGAGTATTTTTGTAGTTCTGTGTGGTTTCGTGGTTTGAGTTTAAGATGTGTTTTGTAGCATTTCCTTTGGGAATTTGATGTCATAATGATGAAGCTGTGTTTTGAGGCTCTACCTGTTGCACACCTAACCATATTCCCACTATGTTTAAATCTGTACTTGCTTAATTTCTGTGAACGTAATGACACAAAATGGTTTCCTAACAGTAACATGTCTGCATTTCTACCTTAAGTCTTTTAGAAGTGATGAATGATTGATGTATTCTGTAGGGATGGGCAACACAAGCAAAAACACTATTCGAAAATCGTACGCACACAGAGATCCATTCATCTTTAAAGGGCCAAACATACTCGGGCGGAATGGACTCTACGGAGGTCCACGCGGACTCAAAGCGGACGTCCGCAAGCCCTGTTCGCGCACACCAGTGACTGCTCGGCATGTATTTTTCACATCGCAGGGATTTTTCACGGACATTTTTACAGGAAACTACAACGTGGAAGTGCGCTCGACTATGAAAGCCCGAATGACTGCGGACATACCTCACGGAGTAGTAGTCTCTGCATGTTTCTCCTGTTTGTAGAAGAGCATCTCACACCGCTGTAGCAATCCTAGACTGCCCTCGTGCGGTTAGGAGCTGAATTGCATGTCAAATAAAGGGGGGGAAATAAGACGGCGAATAGTAATAGTCGCATTAAAAAATCGATTTTTCAAAAATAAAACGACTATTCGAAAATCGTGACCCATCCGTAGTATTCTGGGTATTCTGTCGACTCCGAGTTGGTGTTGCACAAGGTCAGGTTGGCTGACACATCTCATGGGCGCAGCTGACGGGCTCAACAAATCAGCCGCATATGATTTCAGTGTAACACTAGCAGCAGCCTGCGTACATCTTTGATTAGCGGTGGTCACCCCCAGGTCCAAAGTCCTATCTCTGCCTGTGGTCACCATGGTGACGTACAGTACACATGCAGATTGTTAATGGGGAGACAAGACTGACTCATGAATCAAAGGCTGTGACGATGCTGTGAATGCTGTCCTGTGGGTAGGTTTCATAAGGTGACTTCTTGTTTTAAGTCACTAATCCCCATGTTGGACGGGCGACATGAATGGGCACCGTTACGCTTCTTTTTGGTTTCAGGGTTTGTATCGCTGGTATCTGACCAGCTGTGGCTCAAATGACTTGCAGGAGAAGCTGTCCTTCTACTGTCGTTTCTTACACGCTGCGGCTGACATTTTGTCAATGAAACCAAGTTAGTTATTCCCTCAGTGAAAGCAGCATGTCCCGTTGCAGAACATACATCATGACAAAAGCTGCAAATCAGTAACACCTGCTGCAGAGTTGTGCTGCCTGATTACTGACAGCACACATAATGTCTGTTTCCAGTCCCTCTGATGGTTACCTTTATTTTTAACTCTGGCTCTAAAGTTCTTTCACTTGTTTATGAAGCACTGCACGACTTTGTTCCTGGTGTGTCTGAAACACTTTTGCTGTAGAGTCGGGAAAGCCCTTCAGGTTCTCTGGGGAGCAGCAGACTTGTAACGGCTCCAAAGTGCAGAACAGAACTCCTCGGTGAGTCTGCATTTAGCTCCTCTGCTCCTCGCTCCTGGCACAGCTCCAGAGTATTTTGGGAAGCTGCTGAAAGTCTCAGTATATTTTAACATGAGCTCAAAATGCACCACTTTGGCGTGTTGTTCTCTGGTGAAATGATTACATGTTATATTGAGTAAGCATGTCGTGGATGATTTGTGTTAATCATTGATTTATTTGCAGCAGCTGCTGCACGGCGATAATGCACGCACGCTGGCTCAGAGTGGAGACTGGCTCGTTCTCAGTGAGTGTGCAGAAGCTACAAAAACGTGTAATGATTTTTAAATGGGGAAGTTAATGATTATACACAGACAGGTGCGGCTCAATATTCCTGGAGGCAGATGTAGAGCCTCTGCATCATTGATGCAGTGGTGACACTGTCTTTGAAAGACTGAATTATTGATTTACAAAGTCTTTCAATTAAGTCTCTACATGTCAACACATGAACTCCACAGCAGCAGAATACAGCTGCACTCAGGCTGGGCAGTATATCGATAGCATGATCTGAGATAGATACCATCTTAGATTTTGGATTAATATCATGAGTGTTGTCTCCTCCTGGTTTGACAGGCAACATTACAGTGATGTGATGTCATTTTCTGAACTTACCAGACTGCTAGCTGTTCAGTTGTCTTTACCCACTTAGTTATTATATCTTCAAGATCATCAAGGTATTTATCGTATTTGATTTTCTCCATATGGCCCAGCCCATAAGCTGTACTGAACCTGAATAACGTTTGAAGCTTTGGGAGAAAAAACAACTTGAAAACATTAAAAAAGTGGTATTATTATTATTACTGTTTTTGTTATGTGTGTTATACATATATGTAGATTTTCTTGTGCTCTTTTTATTGGATTATAAATGGTAAATTATGGGTTGTGTGCTTAACTAGTAGGTGTATTTTGGAAAGGGTTATCACCATTGCAGGTGCATTTATTATTGGTGAATATGGACATGAAGAGATTTCAAGTATAGATAAGTGTGTGAATATTGACGTTAACATCTCCTCTGTGTTGTGTGTTCTGTGTATGTCTTTGTGTTGCATGTTGAATAAATGAAAAGAAAAAAAAGAAGTGTTTTTTGGCTGTTACCATGGCAACAAACAAAGCATCGAGACATACAGGTGTGTCCTTGTGTATCAGTCTGTGTCCCCTTTCTAAATGCGGAGGTTTTTGTGGGTCCATGAACGCAGCGCAGGCAGATTTCTTCTTTTTTTCTCAGCAGCAGTTTGTGGAGTTTTGAGGCTCTTTCTATGTATACATACATAGAAATAAAAAAAAAACATGCAGAGAAAGCATGCTGGGCTATTCTAAATATTGATTTTAAAGCTAAATATTGATTGATACCAATCAGCATCTTGGCCAATTCTGATCATTTGAAGCCAGTATCAGCGGTGAGGTGCTGATATTATCATGCATCCCTAATCAGAGGAGCTGCTTTTAGACCCAGCACAATGCATTGTTAATTTTCACTTTAACTGCGCCTGATGTTCTGCTGCTCCGTCTGTGCCCAGAGAACGCTCTGTGCTCCGAGAGCGTATTGTAGAAAACAACCGAACAATATATATATTTCAACAGCCACCTAATGAAAGATGCAGTTCCAAAAATAGAGAATCTAAACATGGCGGCAGAGGTTTTAATCGTGATGTGGTGCTACAAAGAAATGAATGTGTGGGAAACCCTGAACTCTGTCTCCCTATTGTACTGTATGGAATAATGCTGCAGCAATCCCACCTTAAACAGCCAGAGTAACTGGGTCAGTGTCAGGTGCTGCAACATCATGCGTACGTTTTCCTAAATTTTAAAGCTCCTACAGCACTTTTGGCCACTTCTCTATAGCCCATTCTGTTATGCTTAACAATTTGCTGTGTTTATGTTCTAGTGCTGATTATGTCAGGGTGTCTTCATGTCTACCCTGTTCGGTTCAGTTGAAACAAACTCAAGTCCGTTTGCATGGTTAGTAAGGTTCATTTGGGCTGGTGTGAAAGCTGACAATCAAACCCTGGTGCAGGATTTTATGACAGCAGATATGTGATTTTAGCACGATTTCAACAGTTAAACCAATAGTAAATCCGCAATATCATAATAAATTCTGATAAAGGCCATGTACTTCCTCTAACCAATCTATGCTAGTGTGCATTCATGTAACCATGGTAACACTCATGCACGTCAATGAGGGTATTATCCCTGATTTAAAAGCTGTTCAAACTGCCATCATGGTTTCCAACTCTGTGTACTTTGTTTTCATTCATTAAAAAGTTTGTAACGGTCATCCCACAGCATTAATCCCTGAATCATTTCTGTACAAGACGCCTTCTTTTCCTCCTGTCTCTGTTAGTCATTTCTCATAACATGCGATTGGTTTGCAGTCTAATAATAGCTCACTAATAATGCTTACGATCAGTTATCTCTCTATGAGCTCATTGTGAAACCAAAGGAGATAAATATAGCTTAACACTTTACAAGTGCTGCTGCATGAACATCTGTCAGCTGCCAGATTTGACTTCTCCAGGTGTGCCCTGATGATGCAGGGTGCCAAACGCCGAAACTGTCCAATCAGTCAGTAGAACTTCATGCACATCTTCATCCCTGATGATGATATTGAGATAAAACATGGTCGTGAAACAGTGATTGTTCAGCAAACTGTGCGATAGTAAGATGTTGTTCTGTGAGGGACAGAACTGTGAGGGACAGTTTCTCAGATACACGCTGGGATAATTATTTTCTAATAAAAGAAATCTTCACACACATTATGTCAGACGTGTTAATTCCCACTGTCCTTCCTTCTCTGTCTTGTAGATGTTCCCCCCGCAGAGCAGGAGAAGCTGTTCATCCAGAAGTTGCGGCAGTGCTGCGTCCTCTTTGATTTTGTCTCGGACCCACTGAGTGACCTGAAATGGAAGGAGGTGAAACGGGCGGCGCTAAGCGAGATGGTGGAGTACATCACCCACAACAGGAACGTAATCACCGAACCCATCTACCCAGAGGTGGTTCATGTGGTCAGTATTGAAACAGACACGGATTTGTCACTAACATTCACAAGTTAACAGTCATTATCTTATTTTATTTTGAGCTGTTGGAGGTTCCTCATTGGAAAATATAATTCTCCAACAGTTGGAGCAGTGAGTGTTGTCAGGTTATCTATCTGAGTACTGTACATTAATCAGCTCCAGACTACAAGTTCCTGTATACGGTGTAAGGCAAAGCGGTTGCTTACGCTGCAGGCCTGACACAGATTGTGGTATTTTTATTTCCTTCACAATGTGGCCTCGTCTGTGCTGGGACAGGATGGATGTTGGTTTTAAGCTACTGTTGCAGGTTTGAGTTTCGTATCAGTGAGGTGAAGTTACAATAAATGTGACACTGCTGCTGTTTTAAAAAATGTCTTAAAGTTGCGCTAAATGAAATCTTTAAGGCAAAATCCTTGTCACAGTTTTTGTAGATTTGTGGTTCAATTTTATATTTGGACTTTGCAGAAAAGTTGATTATTACTTTCAGTAATATTTTATCTTCCATGTCAGATCTTTAATAAGAAAGGCAGTGTGTTTTGAAAGAGTCTTTTAGGAGGGCAACGTAACAGGTCTTTTTCTTTTGCCATATTGACCCTGTAATTCATTAAATATGAAAATGGAGTCCTCTCCCTAGGTAGATGAGTAAATCGGCAGCTATGGTCTTCTGTGATGGATAACATGGGCACGAGGACTGTCTTCCATTGTCTTTAGAGTTCTGTGATACACTTTAATGAAGTGTATACCACTAAATGCATGTGATCTTGAAAAACTATCTCAGTCACTTGAATTTAGCTTTTGCCTTCGTATTTCATATAAAGGGACCTATTATGCTCTTTCTTATTGTCCGTCATATATATGAATGTACCTTTCTAAATACTCTGTTTTCAACAGTCATATACATTTTTGAGACAAGATGACATCGCTCGTGCAGATTTCAGTATATGGTCATCTGCCCCAGGCACGCTACTACAAGTGTTGACATGATTACGCCAAAGTACTACTTGTAGCTACAAGCTAACGTCACAGAAACATGTAATCTCAGTGCTAATGTTGTGAATTTCTACCTGATTTTATATTCCTGCTGGAACAAATTTATTTTTGAAGATGAGGTTTAGAAGCTTTTGTTCACAGTAGAAAGTAGTGTTGGGCACCATTCACATGTGAACCACTCCCCTGTGGTACCTTTTTACAGTACTTTACTTTCTCTGTAGTAACAAAAATGCAATTTTTGGCAGTTCTGCTCCTCTGCTCTTTTCTAATGACATATAGAGCTAATGTGTCTGTTCTATAATATGGATAAGTAAATAGACCAGGTGCCAAAACTATCACAGCACATCAGCGCTGCAGTAATAAGTTTGGCTTGCTGGGAAACCGTCAGAGCTTCCGCAGAGTTTTGTTGCTAGCTTCTCAGCTTTGAGGCGCTTCCACTCTCAAATTAAACATGGCGGCACAGTGGAGCTCTGTGGCTGGCTTCTAGACTTCAGGGAACTTTGCCGCACTTCTTGTCTAAACCAGGTACGGAAATTTGGCTCTAACATGGATCAGTCCTCTCTGGCACCGACATAATTGGGTCAGTACCCTTGCAAGTATTGGGTTTGGTACCCAATCACGTAGAAAGTGCCGTTATACTCTGTTACAGTCATTCCCTGCAATGATGGTGCAGAGAAGTTGAGAGCACAGATGCAGAAGATCCAGAAACACTGACCAATCAGAGCAGACTGGGCTTTTTCAGGAGGGGGCCTTAAAGAGACTGGCACTAAATTGGAGCGTATGGGGAAAATAGTGGGGGTTTTTGAACATTAAAGCGTGTAAACATGCTGTCGTCGAAACCCCAAATACAAGTATGAACCTTAAAATGAGCATAATGGGTCTTTATCCTCCGAGATCTTGTTTTTCATGTGGACTTTATTCCAGCACCATGGGAAGACAATGCGCTGTGGTTTCTGCTGCGCTGCCAGCGATACTTACTTGTTCCAGACCCATTTAGTCTTTATTTTTCGGCTCCTCACTGAGTCATAGAAAACTCACATGAGCAGCACCGACCTCAGTGTAAACCCAAAGATCTTTGTCACATAATCCTAACCTAAATGTTTTCCTTATCCATCTATTTTGTCTCCCTTAAGTGGTCACTTAGTGGTGTTTGTTTAATGATGGCCAAGAAAGTTAACCCATGTGAGGTCACTAAAGCTAAATCATCTGTAGCTCCGCCCTCTGCAGGTCTGAAGCAGTTTGTCTAGTCGGACTGTAGTCAGTGTGAGCTCCTACTGTATATTTATTAGAGATGTGTTCCTCCGAGGTCGTGGCCTGGATGTGTTCCTGGTGCCAGGTTTGCTTTCCCAAGCCAAATTTAAAAGCCTTTGATTTTAATCAAAGCCCTGCCTCAATGCCACATGGTAAGCTGCAGGTGATCAAGGTGCAAATTTACCCCCATCCTCCTCCTCGTGGCTTCATTTGATCAGCAACAGAGCTTTCAAATCTGCATGAAAATATACTCTTATTCCTGACAGCCCTTTTCCCCTGCCCCCTTAAAGACAAGGACTCTTTGAAGTCCACTGATGGCTTTCATCATCAAAGTACGGAGATTGACACGACAAACTCCCTTTTCAGCCATAAAGAGTGTATTCTTATGTTAAGGCCGTACATGTTATTTCCTCCAGAAAGCCCTTGTTCTTTCAGGACATGTTTGATGGCTCGGTGTTGGAAATGTAGAACAATATTTTGGCAGACCTTTGGATGACACGACAGTGGTTGTTCCATTAGTCCCACTCTCTGGGGGGAAGTAAGAAACAGTCTCTGCTAGGAATATAAACATGATGGTGAGTGAGTGTGTTTTGACCTCTGGTCGACTGCATTCTGCAGGGACTGTCTTAAGTGTGCTGTCTGGAAAGTGAGAATAGACTCCCAAGGAAAACAGATGGATGCTTCCCAGTCGGGGGAGCGTCATCGCCAGTGAACCAGGGTGCTATCTCAGATAAACACAAGAGGGAATATTAAACCATCAACACACATTTTCATTCACTCCATTTTCATAAAGCAAATACAACATTTTCTCATTTAAAATTTTAAGGGAGATTGAGGATGGATTAGCACAATATAAACTTCATTTTGACAGACTTTTTTCATGGAGCAGTTTTGGGCAATAAGTGGAGTACAGGAAGTGATTTTAGGGTGAGTTATTTTTTTAGTTAACAGCTAAGTTGTTTCTCAAAAGCAAAATTAAACCAGAAGATAGACCGGTTTGCAGAGGCTGATTTAGGGCCTGTCCCAATACCCACACTTCCCCTAGAAATACCCACTTGCACTTGGTTTTGCACTTCACGTTTAGGCTAGTGGTGTCCCAAAACAGAATTGAGGTGGTGGAAGTGGTTTCCAACACTTAAAACCTGCCGTAGATTCCAAGGGAGCCCCGACCCACACTCTCAACAAAGTGGAAGATGAAATTTCCCAGAACACCTTGCGAAGTCAGCAACTTTGGCAAGTTTTGGAAAACAATTTGTTACTGTACGATCGAAATGTAGGCTATAAAAACAACAGACGGTTGGACTAGTGTAAACTCATCAGCAACTCGGTTGAACACAGCGTCAAAATATTTAAACAAATCGACTTACCCGAACAAAATCGATCAGAACTAGAAGACGTCGTAGGCGCCTCCTGTTTTCAGCATTTCTCCTCCGTTGATTCATCAGACAGAGAAGAATAAACTTAGCACACGCCACAACACAAGCGCTGGAGCTGGCATTTTCATTGCACCGCTACAAAGCGTGGCGTATGCCTGCAGGTCGGCCATGCCAATTTGCTTGAAGTGGTGTCCCATTTCTTAGGGAAAGATCTCTACCCTAATATTACTCACTTCCCTCATCAAGGGTTATCTCGCAAACGAGGGCACTCAATACCAAGTGGAAGATTTAAGGGGTAGAAATGGGATTAAAATTCATTCAAGTTCTTCCAGTGGTCTAAGACAGTCTGAAAATATATGCAACCATGAACAACTGTCTGCTCCCAAATCCCAAAAGTACAGTGCTAAAACTTGGATTTACAGTGTCATCGAGTATGAAGTCTGCAGCTGCCCTTAAGACAACGAATTGGGAATGATGTTACAGATGACAATGAGAGTGTCCAGGGGAATTCTCTGAGGAGGGATGTCCCGATCAGATCTCAGGATCAGTTTCAGGGCCGATCAAGAATAGAATAGAATAGATAAACTTTATTGTCTGTCCCAACAGTGACAGAAATTCTCCTTTGACAAGACTCAACAATGCTCAACAGCAACTGATAAAAGCATTAAAGTGCAGTGTCTATTTTAGATCCATCAGGGTGGTTAGTACCGAGGGAATGAAGGATTTCTTCTAGATGTTTTCGGGCCAGTGGGACTTTGTAGCTTCAGCCTGATGGCAGTAACTGGAAGAAACGGTGGAGGAGGTGAGAAGGATCCTCAGTGAAGACATTTTAAACTGATAGGTATCGGCTATATCGAGCTACATAGAGCCTGATCCCATCCTTTGTTTAACGTCAGCCGCCACACTGGTGTTTCTCCTGTGTGTGTCAGAGCAGGGACTGAGCACGGCCCGCAGCGAAACACCACACGCCATAAACAACAGCATGTTTATTTGTCACTTACCAAAATTACGAGCACTTGTCTCAGCCTAATATGAGAGTCTCTTGCGTTTTACCTTGCGTCGTCTCCGGCGCATTGTGTTCCACCGTGGGCAGAGGAGAGACAGCGGTCGGTCACACTCACCACGCCACTGCAAGCGCAATAATAGCTCCGCAAGCAAAAAAACAGAAAGAAAATGCTAATTTATTGCTGTGATCTGTGCAAAAGATGTACAGATCGGCTGCACCGAGGCAACAAACACTGGAGAATACTCTCTGAAAGGGAGAGAGAAACTCCCTTGCAACAGCATCGAGGTTGAAAGAATTTAAAAGAGGATTTGTTATTCTATACTTCTTAATAAACCAAAAATACGTAGTAAAAACATTAAGGAACAATTTTTTTTTTCTTAATGCATTGCAGCTATTTAGTCAGACTTGTTCATTGGATTGATTTTAATAACTTTAAAGTACTTGAACTGTGCATCTGTATTATCGACAGATACTCAATATGGAATAACTTGAATCAGGATTGGGGGCAAGAAAATTTGATGAGGACACGGAGCAGCTCCAGATTTTATACCCTATGACATCACAAGTTTGAGACTTACTTCTCTGGTTCTGGCTTTGACAGAGAGCAGCTCATGTTCACAAATATTTATTGAACTTTCCTTGGCCATGGAAATAATATATTTAAATTCTTAATTTTGGTGGTTTTCCCCTTTAAAAAGTAGAACATGTCACTGGTTAAGTTTATTTTGAAAGTTGTTGCAAACAGGCTTGTTTTCCTCTTTGGTACTTTGCAGTCATCCTCTCAGCCTATTGATTATTTGTTGTAGTGCTGTGGGACAAGTCACTGATTGTTAACAACCCTGTTTGCTTGTCAAATACTGTCGCTGATGGATTTCTGAGTTCCCCCACTAGGTTCATTATTTCAGCTGTCAGGTGTGTTTTAGAAGCAAACATTCAATCATCAGCTGTCAAAGGCGCAGGTTGAATAGACAGACTCAACAATCAGAGCTAATGTTTGCTGGAGTTTGGCAACAGTACTGTTATATTTTTACCCTGGCTATATGTTAGTATGAGGTCAGCGGGCATTGTGGGTAAAAAGTGTTTGTTAACACCTCATTTCCACTGTGTGGTTCAGCTCCACTTGACTCGACTCGCTCTTGGTAACAGGTGCTTTTGTCTAGTTGGTTTGCCATTGCAGATTGTACCCCATGTGCAGCTGGTTGCCACAGTAATGCTGTGTTAAACAGCTGTGAGGGATGAGGAATGTCTGTGTGTTGTTTTTTGGCGGCCATTTTTAAAATTTGGGACAGGGGGAATACAAAAATGAGGTTGCTGTTGCAGTTGGTTTGCTATTTGAAAATGGCGGTTTGTGCAGGGTGTCCCGTGTCATGCTAGTGATGATTCTCTCTGACCAGTCAGTGGTCTGCAGTGATTTAACTCCACCTTCTAGTATCAGCTCACCTTGTTTGGAACCAGGTAATATCATCAATGTACGCTGATGACCAACAGCAAAGAGGTCGATAAGATGAAGCTTAAATGATGCGACTTTGAATAGTTGAAATAGGTCAGATTTGTCGTGGTTGTGTCAGTTGTCAGGATTGTTTCAGGTAGAGCATCATCTAAGCCTGTCAAAGTAGGGTGAATTTTGTTTGTCAATGTTTTATATAAGTAACCATGGCATGTTTTATATCCTATAACCTTAGCTGAAGTAGTTTTCCTCGGGTGCTGTCAGCCCTAGAGTGGTCTTCTTTGGTCTGAATCAGAGACTCATGTTGTTCCAAAGTTGTATAATTGCCTGGAGTTGGCTCGTGTTCTCACAGCAGCATTTACAAGAGGACCAGATCAAATGCCTTGTGTGAGAAAGCTGCTCTTGATTGGTCAGAATTTCCATGTGGGAAAAATCCAGGAAGTAAAGCAAACGTTGAAGAAGAGTACACTTGCAAGATAAATGTGACACTTTCTAATGTCACAATGGAGGGACAACTACGCAGGTTGATTTTAGCGCTGCTCATCGTGGACTATATTGCTGTCATTGTTCATTTTAGTCAAACCATACAGTTTGAAAACGAGGCGCGGCTCCAACTAGAAAACAATGTTTTGATGCATTGGATGTGCTGAATGTGCATATTAAGGCAGTACAGGAGGAGGTGCACATTAATAATCCTCCAGGACTGTAACATGCTCATGTTTAACCCAAACAATGTGTCATGTGACTGCAGTTGCTTCACATCCAGGTCGCAACACCTTCTCACCACAAACCAACCGCACCAGAGTTAGTCCACTATCATGCGCCTAAGATTTTTGGATATATTACATTTAAAAATAATTTGAAATCTGTAGTTTATCTCTGTCTGAAGGTGAAACATGGTTCCATGAATCCCCTGTGTTTACTGAGTGTTGTTGTTGTTGAGCTGACCTACTTTTCTCTTTTTTTCCCCACAGTTTTCTGTGAATATGTTCAGGACATTGCCGCCATCATCTAACCCCACGGGTGCTGAGTTTGACCCAGAAGAAGATGAGCCCACGCTAGAGGCTGCATGGCCACATCTACAGGTACAACACACACACACACTCAGGCAGAGTCTTGTTTATGATGTGAATAAATCCACACAGCTGTTACTCTGACATCCTTTAACCTCGGCTCTTCTTTCCTCAGCTCGTCTATGAATTCTTCCTACGGTTCTTAGAGTCACCTGACTTTCAACCAAACATAGCCAAAAAGTATATTGACCAGAAGTTTGTAATGCAGGTGAGTACATGTTATATGAATGTATGTGTGTGGTTATAAATGATTGAGAGAAGGGCATTGTGTGCGTTTGTTTGATCTTTGTATTTGCTGCTCTTTTTGAATTTGCTCTCAGTGACCTTTGTTTTGTGCACAGCTGTTAGACCTGTTCGACAGTGAAGACCCCAGGGAAAGAGATTTTTTAAAGACCACTCTTCATCGCATCTATGGCAAGTTCCTGGGCCTGCGAGCGTACATTAGGAAACAGATTAATAACATATTTTATAGGTGAGTGACTCATTGAGTACGGTTCACTAGTGGCACTTGTGTTTGTGACTAATGGAGTGTGTTCTGTTGAGTGTTCCACCATGATGTATCATGAGGTTTGTTTTCCAGGTTCATTTATGAGACTGAACATCATAATGGAATAGCAGAATTACTGGAAATATTAGGCAGGTAAGAAATTTCTGAGAGGTGCACACATGAACCATTTCTCATCCTAATGCTTCAGTGTTGTCACGATACTGGAATGTCTAACTTTCATACAATACCTTGAAAAATTCAGTACCATTTTTTAAAACCATGGGTAAAAATTGATGACATACAATTTAATATATTTATTAAAGCGATAAACATAACAAGACTATAACAACCAGCAGAATATCTGCAGCAAACATAAACAATAAACAAACTGCAGCTGGTACTAGTTAATAACATGTCGGGCAGGAAATCCAAAGTGTGGGATCATTTTGAGAAGGTGAAGGACGAACCCAAGGTGATATGTAAACTCATCTTCATTGGTCGACTACAAACATGACGTATCATCTGAAACATGGAAGTAGCTACATGCCCATTAATTTAATAATTAAATTAATATCAGAAACATGCAGGTGACTAGTCGACTAATGGCTCTAGATGACAACTATTGGTCAACTAGGAAAATTCTTAGTCGGGGGCAGCCCTTTAGGCCCCGTTTATACGACAACGATTTCAACTTTTTTTCGCACATGCCCATTACGGTTCCAGTCACTAGGCATGCCGACCGTCACAACAACAATGCCGAGCTCTGTTTGTGCTGCTCACCCTGTTGATTTGAAGTGAAGTGTAGATCTGTTCCTGTAGCAACTCCACCTCGTCGTCCATCCAGATAAAGTTATCTGTGCATGCTTTCTCCAGTGTGTCTTCTTTGTTTTGGTTTGTAATCACCGCGTTGTAGAGGAAGGCGCTTCAGCGCAGGCACATGGCGTCATGCCGTGGTGTTGCTTTGCAAATTTACACTGCCACCCATTGGCCTGGCGTGCATACTACAGCGTTTCCAGTAAATTTTGCGGCTCCGTGTGAACGGGGATCGTTTCAATAACGTCATATAAACGCAGAAGTTTTTTGAAACGCGAAGGACAGACTTGTCCGTTTCTACTGAAATCGTTGTCATATAAATGGCCCCTTAGCCTACTGTATTTTAACATATTTTTCCTCTGTTGTTGTTCAGCACCTGTATATGTCAGATGTGACATTTGGTCTTAATGGGAGGCTATTTGTCCCACCCCACCTCTGCTGTGTTTTGATGGCTGGATAAAAAGTGACAATGACGAGTGCAGCGTTTTAACCTAAGTTGAATATTTTTAAATAGCTGTTTATCAGAAAAAAATGCAGAATATGCAGCGCTCCAAGCAGAATAGCCACTGGCCCTCATCATGCTGCTGCCGTTTGTAGCATAGTGTGAATACGTGGTGCTCCCGTTGCAAGTAATTAAACATCTCGTACTCCACCCCCATTTTGTAGCAAAAACGCCTAAAATGACATACCCAAATTTAAATGATGGTAGCTTCTGAACCGCTCTGACTACATGCATGCATGAGGTCTTGCCAGAAAGAAAACTCTCTGAAGTTTCTAGTGAAAGTATCAGAAACACTCTAGGTGATACAGAGACAGAGTAATAGGCCTCTGAAGTCAGTCAAGAATTGAAGATTGTGCCTAAAATAAAATAAAACATGTTTTTCAGGATGAATAACTGTCTGTGGCTTCATCTGAGCAGGTAAATGACACTGTGGGGCTGTAGGCACACTATCAATGAACACTTGTTTCAAATTTGAAGAAGACTGCTCAAAGTATGACCATTCTACAGTGTTTTATCCATGAAAAGATCCAGGCGGAGCTCCAAATGACAAGTCAGTCACTCGGCTTCAAAACAGTCCTATCAGTGATCAAACAACACTCAGCCAGCTTCAAACATTGTACCTTATTGAAATCAGGTGTGATTATGATAGCTGATGTTGTTTATGACACAGAAACACCATAAAATATCACCAAATAAAGCCATATGAAATGAGAAAGTTATGATCCCACTTTCTAGACGGTATATCTCAGCCAAAAATAGTGGTAGGAGTGAGACTCTTACCTTTTTATAAAACAGCTACATGCCCACTGACGGCTCCACATGAGATCGCAAGTAATCCTTTAACTTTTCCCGTTGAAAAACGTCATGACATGACTTGTCACCACTCATCGCGATTTTGGACTTGTTGTGTTTAGGCTGCTCTGGTGCAAAATACATAATAAATAAAAGAAAAACGATGTTATTTTTGAAAAGTCGAGAGCTTCCTGACTCCGACAATACCAAACATCACATGGTTTGATGACGTAGTGCACCTGGGAGATACCATTTAACACGGGGGGGCAACCCCAATTAGCTTTAGCCTTTCGACAAGTCAAGATGGAGGTGTCGCTGCAGTTGCACTTGCTGTGTTGTTGTTGCCAGTAGGCATTCTGCTTTGGCCTTTAACGTCAGACTACAACACTTGCAAAAGAATTGCATTTCCAGTATCTACAGTACTTACACTACTAGGGAAAAACAAGTACCGTCATGTTTCCAGATTTTGGCATCTACTTGGTACTGATGTATTAGTTTTTATGACAGCCCTATTTCCAATAATGTTATTAAGTAGTAAAATGACAAAGCTGACACATTTTTTGTTGATACATACAGACGGAGTCTTTTTATTTCCTCTCTGTTGTGTCTCGACTCATTACAGTGAAGTTATATTTCTAATGACTGTCTTTTGCCTTCCAGCATAATCAATGGGTTTGCGTTACCATTGAAAGAAGAGCACAAGATATTCCTGCTGAAAGTTCTGCTGCCTTTACACAAAGTCAAGTCTCTTAGTGTTTACCACCCACAGGTAACCACACTGTCAGCTTTAAATGCGGTGTTATGCTTCGCTCTGCCATAAACAAAACCTCACAGCATCAGTGTTTACTGTGCTGCAGCTACGTCACGAGTGTTAACGTCACATTGTCTTTCTCCCACAGCTGGCCTACTGTGTGGTACAGTTCTTAGAGAAGGATAGCACCCTCACAGAGCCGGTAAGATGGGATTTATTAATGTTGTTATGTCATTAATATTGTGCTCCGATATCCTGTCAGCTCAGGGTTAACTAATGTCTGTATGAACCCAAAGACTGTGTTGCCAAAGTCTAGTTTTTGATATTTCCTCACTGTTTGAAGTTGCTGTGTGCTTTGTCAAGTACTTAGGTGCCTGTTTTTATTATTTTAAAATCTTAATAAAGAGCAAAGGAAATGCATTTGAATTATTTTGGATGAAAATAAGGGGATAAAGATGGAGGTCATTTCCTTGCTTAGCCTGTGTGACTTCATAACAAGACATGGTGAAATACATAAATCTGGTTTTAGTGGATTCAAAGGTCTTCAGTCCCGGATGACAAAGTATATACATAGATATCTGCTTTCTCTCTATATATGTGTCTGTTCAACTTTTTAAATGCCAGCTCCAGTAGTGCTTCATCAACAGGTTATTAGCTTTCCATCACAGCACACCATTTGAGATTCACTGAGCTTGACAGGTCAGCCGTCAGTAGATACAGTCGGTGTTGGAGTCATAGTTAGGGGGCGTGGAGAGAGTGCAAGGTTTTTAAACTCGCATATGAAACAGTCACTGTAGATATTATTAAATAAACTTACTATAATATCAGTACCCTACAGCCAGTAATGCTGTGATGTAATATACTGGCATGTGTCAGTGAAATCTATGTAAGTTTCGAGATAGTATAGTAGCGCTGATGTTACTCATCACCATTAGCCTATGCTTTGACTATGTGCTGCAGCGTTATCAATCAGGGATTTGCAGCCTTAAGGATTGCAGGAGGCTCCAATTGCTTGGAGGCCTTGGAGGAACAACTTTTATACCAGTGGCTAAACAATCTAACACTATTTGAATAAAGCATTAGATTCTTTTCATTTTACCAAAAACAGCCCCGAAATTGCCATCACCAAACCCACCAGACTCCATTTAAATAAATGGTAATTTTAGCTAGTATCTAACCAACATATTTCCACCTCTAACTTGGTAAATTGATGGTTAATTTCCACCAAACCAGAGTTGGTGATTGTAGAAACAGTGGAAAGACAAACTAAGATGGTTTCTGTGAGTTTTATTTTGTGTCTTTCAACTTTGAATAAAGTGTGTTTTAGGAAGATTAAGTTACTGTTCATTTAAATGGAGTCTGGTGGATTTGATGGTAGCAGTTTGGGCGCTGTTTGTGGTTAAACAATTACGATCTTACTCTTTAACAAAAAGGGTATATCTCTGTATGGATCCTATCATTAATCTTGTCAGACACTTATAAAAATAATATGTCAGCGGCAAAAACAAGCATGTTTAGTGGACGGTTATGGTGATGCAGCCAGGCCACTGCTCTCACTCAGTACTGGACAGATTTCAAAACGTGTTGTTCCCATTTGCCAGATTGAAAATTACTCCTTAACTCTGGATTTTTTTAGTTTATTTAATGTGCAGAAAGCCACGCAGCAATTCTTCAGCATGGTCTGACTGCGACTGCTTTGTTTCCCCCTCGGTGTATAAAGACTTGAAATTTTTTTGGTTTTCCCATAATTATCGACTATATCTGTACTTTTCTCCTCCTTTAATTATCCTGTCGACTTTGTTTGCAGACGGTAATGGCTTTGTTAAAGTATTGGCCAAAGACCCACAGTCCGAAAGAAGTGATGTTCCTCAACGAGCTGGAGGAGATCCTGGACGTCATCGAGCCCTCGGAGTTCGTCAAAGTCATGGAGCCCCTCTTCAGACAGCTGGCCAAGTGTGTGTCCAGCCCGCACTTTCAGGTCTGACATTTCATCCCACTACACACTTGAAGTGATTTTAGTATGTAGTTGTACACATTTCTTTAAATTAAAAGTTGACTGTGTGCATATGTAACCCTGTTTATAAACTATTGTTCTCAGGTGGCAGAACGAGCTCTGTACTACTGGAACAATGAGTACATCATGAGCCTGATCAGTGACAACGCCGCCAAGATCCTGCCCATCATGTTCCCATCCCTCTACCGCAACTCCAAGACCCACTGGAACAAGTGAGTCACTGCACAGGCTTTCCATTGTCTCTGTCTTTGTGTCTCTGCCCGGTGATGATACTAAATGCGTAAGTGACCTGTGGTAATCTTTCTGTGTCTGCAGAACGATCCACGGGTTGATCTACAACGCTCTGAAACTCTTCATGGAGATGAACCAGAAGCTGTTTGATGACTGCACCCAACAGTTCAGGGCAGAGAAAAGCAAGTAAGTCACCAGCGAGGAGTCAGGGTCCGATTTGTGGAGCAGCTACGGCTCTCTTGGTTTTATTACACATCATAGAAAACATACAAACATCATTAGAAATGGAAAGAATGACCGAGCAGGTCAGTAAACTAAACCACAGACTCCTAACATACTTTGAACATGATAGATCTGTGACGTCAGTGTATATTTGAGTAAGTTCTTCCTTTTTCTCTGATGATTTTGCCTGGTTTGGTTTTGTGTCTCAGAGAGAAAGCCAAGTGGAAAGAGAGAGAAGAAGCCTGGCTGAAGATCGAGAATCTCGCGAAGTCAAACCCACAGGTGAGAAAGAGATTTTAAGCCTAGAGTTGGTTCGTGTTCTCACGGCAGCATTTACAAGAGGACCAGATCAAATGCCTTGTGTGAGAAAGCTGCTCTTGATTGGTCAGAATTTCCATGTGGTAAAAATCCAGGAAGTAAAGCAAACGTTGAAGAAGAGTACACTTGCAAGATAAATGTGACACTTTCTAATGTCACCAACCGCACCAGAGTTCCTTTGGAACTGGACTGAGACCACCTCTTTAAGAAGGTCTCGGTCTGGTTGTTTTGGTGCACACCTGAGTGTGACTGCTGTGTTCACACCTGCCCAAACAAACCACACTGAGGGGGCAAACAAACTTGAGTTCGATTGAACCGAACTAAACAGGGCAGGTGTGAAAGCAGCCTAAGTTGAAGTGTCCTTCTGCAAGATATTAAACCTTAAATTGCTCCCTTGTGAGGGCGCTGTTGTGAGTGAATGTTCAGCGGATGGTGTCTGATCTAAGACCAACCCATCCTGGTGACATGAGCTCATAACTCTGTTTCACTCTTTATATCAGTCTGGCTCCACCCACTGAAAGTATTTGAGCCGGACTGATACAGAGAGCGAGATAGAATGTTGAGCTCACGTCATCAGGATGATCTTACCAGGCTCAGATCCACCACCAACTCTGGTCTAATGGACGATCCTTGTACAGTGACCAGTCTTCATGGGCATGAGCGGGTTCATTTCCCTTTAATAGTTATTTTAGCCCTGTGAGAGTCTGGTGACCTGTCCAGGGTGTACCCCGCCTCTCGCCCAATGTCAGCTGGGATAGACTCCAACCCGCTTTAAAAAAAAAAAAAAAGCCCACCTGAAGGGTGTCTGTAAAAATGTCATTACAGTATCAGTCTGGGACATCTTATTCCATTATTGCTCAGGTTAAGTGCTGTTTTATTACATTTCCAGGATATAATCACATTATCAGGTGCTACTGAAGAAAAGGTCACCGAGGGTTCAGATTTTTTCAATTTCTTAAAGTTAATCAAAGATTTAAAGTCAGGAGCAGGAATAATTGAGCACACAGGAGAACAGTAATATCAGTGATGGTTCCAGGTTTAACTGTGTCTCCTCCTCTCCTCTCTCCACACAGTTTCTGATATACATCGACTCCATAGACTCAGGCTCTCCGATGGACATGGAGACAGACGGGCCGCTGCTAGACGACGTCAACATGCTAAAGAAGACAGTAGAGGAGGAAGCCACACAGGTAGGAATGTAGCAGTGGATATGACCATGACCTCACGTCTAACATGGCTTGTTGCTGTTTTATTGTGTCTACAAATATGTCCGTACATTGAGTCGTTTGCATTTAGAGCGTGTACGATCAAATGGATTCCACGAGGCTTGTAAGTGTTTAGCAGAAACTCCGAACATGTGATTGGACACAAAATTAAATAAACTTTGTAACCAACCTCGGATAAAACATTTGAGGCTGTTTCAAGTGAAGAATAAAAACAGTCTCCTTCACTTATACATAATTTATTTTGTCAAGATGATTATTCAGAGCTAACAGACGTGAGTCATGTGAAGTATCATCCAGCTGACTTCCAACTTCCAACTGGGTCAGAGGACAAACTGGGAGAATTTAAGCACTAAATCATTTACCTTGAAGTCATCTGTTTGCCTCTGCAAGTGGTTCTGTTCAGTTTTGTCATTTTTTGATATTTTTTTTTCACACTGCATTTTGAGGCTTGCTCATGTTTGCACTAAATTCTGTCATGCAGTGAAATTATTTACCTACACAGACCATTTATTTTCGAGATTCAAGATTCAAGACCTTTATTTGTCCCCGAGGGGCAATTGATTCTGCCGCAGTAGCAATAAAAACAACAGCAACAAACAAGAATGACAACAACAAGGTTGACACACACAAGGCAACAGTCACATACAATCAGTCGTAACTAAATAAATAAAAACGCATACTTGAATAAATTATTTTGGACGTGCAGCCACAGTGAGACATTCAGATCAGACTGAATCGTACTGAAAAGATATTTTCTATGAGAGAGGAGGCAGATGTGTTTCAGTCCTGCACTTTGGAGCAGCTGACAGACTCTTGTCAGAGGACCTGAGGAGCTGTGTAGGTTCACACACTCTGAGCATGTGAAGTTTGGCTGAATGTTACTGATCCTGTTGTGTGTCTGTGTGTCCAGATCCAAAAAGATCAGCGTCGAGAGCGTCCACTGATGAGGAGAAAATCAGAACTCCCCAAGGACATCTGCACTGTCACAGCTTTGGAGTTGCACCGGAGAGCCGAGGAAATGTTGACGACGCACGACGGCCACTAAGAGACCACCCCAGATCCACCATGAAACCAGCAGCAGCAGCATCCACAGAGGAACCACAGGCCCGCGGCGGCCAGCACAACGACAGAGCTCTGGTATCTCTCAGCCCAGCACAACACAGAACTGAACAGCTCCACCTGACACAGAAAATGTCTAAAGCCGCGCGTCAAAGCCCGATCCGGCTTTTTTTGGGACACACCCACACCTCTCTCTTTTATCCACCTGGTTAATGTCCAGCAGAAACGTCAGTGGTGCTGGACGGTCCTGCATGACCACGACGTGCACCGAGGCCCCGAGCTTCACCCAAGATACTGTAGTGTTGTTATCTCTTCTCTCCTCCCTTGTTTTCTTTCTTCTGTCCTCTGTTGTGTTTTCAGGGTGCTGTGCTGCCCCCTTCTGGTCATTTCTCTCAGGTGTTCTGTTCTGTGTGTGAGCTGTCTTCTCTTCTTGCCTCTTTATAGATGTCAGGTGCTTGTACAAATAATATGAGCCCCCCCTCCCCGCCCCCCCAGCTGTAACCTCCACAGAGGACTCCTTCAGTTTAATTTCTAAAAAAGAAAAAAAAAAAAAAATCAGTTGATGAGAAAATGTCAGTTGTTTCTATATATTTAATATTAGCTATTTTTCTCATAACATTTAAACTAGACAGCTGTTTAGATTTTATTTTTTCCTACATAGTATATTAGGAGCTCTTCTCAGAGTGAAACACATTTCCTGTCTGTATAACCGCTCTGTTCGGCTGTTTGTTCCATCAGCTGTTTGGATTCATTGATCATTCTGTTAATCAGGACAGGGTCACCCGGGTCTACAGCAGAGAGTGTCTGGATCAAAAGCGTTACAGCACAACTCTGTTCATCGAACAGCGCCGGACTAACAGAGGTCTGCGGTTTTTCATCTCAAAGATCTTTGTGTAGAGGGCTTGTTAGGCGCCAGTTTCTCAGCAAGTTGGCTCCTTTCTTAAAGGGACAGTTCACCCCAAAATTAAAGATAAGCTGTTTACTCATATAAGCAGTTTTTGCTTTTTCACATTTTCTAGACTTGTCCCTTCACACATGTAGCACACAGCTGGAGATTGTGTCAGAAGCATGGTGCCTGGGTAGAGCGTGCAGGAAGCAGGACATGACATGGAATTACACCGTGGTCATGTAGCTGGTTTGTAAATCCATCATAAACCACAAAGTCTCTCGCCATTCCTTGACTTTGTCTTATGATTTCAGCTTCAGAAGTTTCCGAATCTCGTCGCCTCGCTGACATTTTCATTGCAGTCTTTGTGTAAATGACTCTTCTTCTTCTTCTTCTTCTTCAACCTTAAATGTTTATTTTCCTCCAGTTTTGCGCAAACTGCTAACAGAAACATCACCAACACACCCACTCGCCTGCTGCGAATTCTTCGGAAAGTTACCCGTTCTGTTCACACATGGGCCAATCCAACTGATTCGGACATTTGCATCCTCACATACAGCTTCCCTGGGTGATGTCTAGATAATTTCAGGTTTGCCGTACATGTGTGAAAGCAGCTTTACACATTTTCCCTCTGACTTCTAGTGCTGTTTATCCATCTAGATTGTTTTGGTGTGAGTTGCAGAGTGTTGGAGATATCAGCCGTAGAGATGTCTGCCTTCTCTCCAGTATAATGGAACTAGATGGCACTCAGCTTGTGGAGCTCAAAGTACCAAAAAATACATTTGAAAAACTCAACATCAATGTGTCTTTACAGAAATCATGACCTGGTTACTCAAGATAATCCACAGACCTTGTTGTGAGCAGTTTCATGTAGGAACTATTTTCTTTCTCTTGAGCTACACCCACCAAACGTATCACTGCGCCGAAGGAGAAGCGCATCTACTACTAGCTCACCTAGAATTAGGACTGCAACCAGAGATTATGTTTGTTCGAATAATCTGCCAGTTTTTTTTCTCAATAATTGTTTTGAAAATGTCAGAAAATAATGAAAAATATCCGTCCCAGTTTCCAAGATGATGTCTTTAAATCTCTTGCTCTGTCAGTCCAAAACCAAAGACATGTAGTTTAATATGATATAAAACAGAGAAAAGAAGGACATCTCCATATTTGAGAGCATTTTCTGCTTTTTTTTTTTTCATTAAAAAATTACTTCTAGGATTAATCGATTGTCTAAGTAGTTGTCGGTTATTTCTTTGCTGTCTGTTGATTAACCGTTGCAGCTCTAGTAGCACTACTGAGCTAGCTAACAACACATCTCATGCTGTCACTAACCTCTCGTCCATGAGTAGATGTACCCTTCCTTCTGTGCGGTGATACAGTTGATAGGTGTAGTTCGGTAGGAAAAAAAATAGTTCCTCCATGAAACTGCTCACAACAAGGTCTGTGGATTATCTTGAGTAACCAGGTCATGATTTCTGGAAAGAGACATTGATGTTGAGTTTTCAAATGTGTTTCTTTTTTTTTTTTTTTTGGTGTTGTCCAGTTCCTTTATATTGGAGAGAAGACAGACGTCTCTAATACTCTTTAACTCACACCGAAACAATCTAGACTGATAAACAGCACTACAGGGAGGAGGAAAAATATGTATCTTTGATTTTAGGGTGAACTGTCCCTTTAAAAACAATCAGGCAAGAAGTTAACGCAGGTTTGCTGAGTGCATCAGCGGCTCAAACAATGGTGAGACAGTTTACTGTTACATGTTTAGATCCATTTGATTGGTCCTCGGGATGAGTCCAGCTTTGCCGTGCCAGTTACATGAGAGGGGATTGTGGGATTTATTTTCGGTCGCCCGTACACATCCAGCCATGGCAGGAGCGTGTTCAACATGGTCGTTAGCATTCAGTACAAGTCGCTGTCATTCATGTGAGGCTTACGAGAGGTCAGAGAGATGCAGTTGCTCGTCTGGGATTTACACAATGCTGCTGTGTGTCCGGAGAAGTCAAACGGGGGCAGAAAACTGTGCTGATGGCGAATCGCTTTTTCTACTCTTCTCAAGCAAGACCCTTTTATTTATAAAACACTTGTTAGAGATCTGACTGCTCCGATAGATGAGGTATGTTTGGTTTGAAGAGGTCAAACATAAGCCTTTCTTTTCACAGTGCCTTTTATAGTCTAAGGGGATATTTGCTCAACAGAGAATCGAGTAGTAGCATGAGACGAAATGATCATTAAAAAGAAATTGTAACATTAGTTTCCACAAAAAAAACAGGACAGTCTGTACTTGGCACACCTCCAGCACACATGCCTTGTCAAAGCTACAAAGTTGGTTTTGTAGTTAAAAGCTAGAGAGGAGAAGCAGAGTGGTCGCCCCGAGCCACTTCAGCGATGAAGCACTTCCTGATAAAACTTGAAAGAACAATAGAAACACAACTGAAAAAAAAAAATAGTAAAGAATTGAAATCCGTGATGCTGTCTGTCTTGGTGTGTGGGTCAGCTAGCCTCCACAGGAGAGGAAATCACCTCCCATCGTGACTTTTCCATCCCGCTTCTGATTTGTACCATCGTTTGACCCCCCCTCTGCCCAGACCTGCATCCTGGCTGTAACCCCCCCCCCCCCCCGACCTCCACCCCAGCCCCCCCCTCTCCACCCTTAGGGCTCGTTATTTGGACATCTGTTCGATCTGCTTCTGGATGCTCACAAGTTCTTTTTTGTTGTGGTTTTATTCTTCCTTTGCCTGCAGAACCTCCTGTCAGTGTTTCAACTGAATGTGCAAATTGTAAATAATACTGCAGTCACGTTTTTGTTCTTTCCACGTTTGTCTTGAAGAACAACATTCACCAAAGGCTCTTACAAAACACCTCATCCCCCTCTGCCCTGGGTATTAAAGGGAAAGTTCAGATTTTTTGGGGGTTGTATAAGGTACTTATTCATTGTGATGTCAGCCAGCATGCCCTCAGTTTCGAGAAGCAGGCTGGAGTCTGACATGGAAGCTAAGCAGCGTACTGCTGTGGAGGGGTCAGCAACAAAATGTATTTCAGCCACCTAAAAAAATCAATTTCAGTTTAAGTGTGCGCTATATTTAGAATATTTTCACTGCTTTACCTTAATGTCAAACAGTGATTTCCAATCGGAAAATGAAGTTGTAATATCACTCTCTTCAAAGCCAGACTCCATTGAGAAAAACAGTGATTTAACGTGGCTGAACACAGGAGCTGCTGGTCTACTGCTGCTTCGTTTAGTTAGTTAGTTTGTGTCATTGTGTGACTTCGGCATTTAAAACGGTTACTTCAGATTCACCAAAGCCACTTAATAACACAAACAAACTGACGACACGAGGCAGTGGTAGACCAGCAGCTCCTGTGTTCAGTGAGCTAAAATAGCTAATTTTGTCAATGGGGTCTGGTCGTTTTGACGAGAGCAGAGATGGGGAATTGAAGCTGTTAACAGAACGGGCTGTCTGACAAAAAAGTAAAGTCATGAAACACTCTAAATGTAGCATACACTAAAACTGATATTGATTTATTTAGGTGGCTAAAATCATTTTGTTGCTACACCCGTCCACAGCAGTAGATGGCTCCAGCCTGCTTCTCCAAACTGAAGGCGTGCCGACTAACATCTACTGTGGGTAACACACTGACTATGTATAAGTACGTCATACACCCCTTCTTCAAAAACACCAAACCACCCCCGTCCCAGTGGATTTGATTAAAGTGACTCCATCCCTTCAGCTATCTGCATTCTCTGATTGTCGGCTGCGCTGCAGGATCGTCCCTCTGGTGACTGCTGTTCTTCTTGAAATGGCTTTAATATTGGCTTCTTTGGAGCTCTCTTCACATTACATAAGCTTTTTCTTTAAAAAGAATGAAGTGTCCTTTAGTATACGTCTCATACTAAACGGCTTCATCTAATATTGTACATATAATGTACTTTTATTTTATGTCATAACTATTATTAAATGGTAGTTTTCATATTTTGTACAAAATACCCCCCCTGTGTACAGAACCCAGAGGTTATTAGCAACTGCAGACAGTTGGTATGTGGCACAACACATGTGACTATTTACATTTAGAAAACCAGTATAGAATTTGGATAGTTTTTTATCTCTTTGTAATCCCACATCTTTTTCCGTTTTATTTTTGTTTTTGTTTTTTCATCTTTCAGACATGTGTTGAGAATCTACATACATGAGCTTTTTGTGTGTGCTTTTATCCAAATCTCCAGTGGTGTACATCTATCTATATACAGCAAATAAAGAGAACATGTGAGTTTTATATTTTCATCCTAAAAAAACTGCTCTGAGAGTCGTTATTGTCGCATTTAAGTTGTCTTTTGTTTTTGTCCCCTTGCAGGAATCTTGAGTCTTAAGTTTCTGTCTGGAGAGGTGACGTGTTGCAGCCTTTCACGTCTTTGTTGTCAGGTTAGCATGAACATGAGTTTGTACGTCAGAGGAGAGGAGGAGGATTCATATAGACTTATTTATTTATTTATTTTTATTAAAGAAGAATACAGTATATATACTTGCAGATCCAAAAGTTTAAACACCATATCTTCAGACCTTCTTTCCTCATTATCCTTTTTAAACTGTGTATCCTATCAAGTTTTCTTAAACTTTTTTGCATTAGAAAAAAGATTGTGTAACAAAGGTATACATTATCAAATTTGACATTCCAGTTCATTATTTAAAGTGTGTTTGGAGACCAGGCATCCTAAAAGACAGTGGCTCCCAGCCTCTTTCTTGAGGGACCCCGTACACGTTACACACGCCCGTATCCTCTCGATACATATTTTAAAATTAAATGAATAAGCTTTTAGTATAATGTGTAAATATATTTGTTTTTGACATAAATGAATCAAATTTTGACACACAACACATTAAAGTTATTACACCCCTTAATATCAAGAGTCAGCTTTTCCTAAAGTCAAAGTATTAAATAGGTAAGGTGTCTCAGACCAAAACTGTCTGTCTCTATTTACAGGGCACTCCCAAAATATATGTCAGTGATTTGCATCCTTAAAAAAGCATTTAAAAAAATAAAATCATTGTTTGTTTTTGCTGAAATGTCCTTAAACCAAAAACAATATAAAACCTCAAGAAAAGAAAATCCTAAAAATAAAAACAAGTGTATATAATCCCCGTTGAATTTGACAAATTGAAATTAAAGTGCAGTCCTTTGCTGCCACCTGCTGGACAACATCTGTACACGTCACACACCCTTGAAACCTGATGATTCATCTTCACTTTTCCACACTGATATATTAACTTTACTAAGTGTTTATATCCAGCTTTTATACATCTGATCAGTCAACATAGATGACTGTGTTCTTACCTCACAGTGGAAACCTTTTAATGAAGCTTTCAGGAGGCTTACTTGGTAGGTAGGTAGGTATTTAGATAGATGGGCAGGTAGGTAGGTAGATAGATGGGTAGGTAGGTAGGTAGGTAGATGGGTAGGTAGGTAGGTAGATAGATGGGTAGGTAGGTAGGTAGGTAGGTAGATGGGTAGGTAGGTAGGTAGATAGATGGGTAGGTAGGTAGGTAGGTAGATGGGTAGGTAGGTAGGTAGGTAGATGGGTAGGTAGGTAGATGGGTAGGTAGGTAGGTAGGTAGGTAGATGGGTAGGTAGGTAGATGGGTAGGTAGGTAGGTAGGTAGATAGATGGGTAGGTAGGTAGGTAGGTAGATGGGTAGGTAGGTAGGTAGGTAGGTAGGTAGGTAGGTAGATGGGTAGGTAGGTAGGTAGGTAGGTAGATGGGTAGGTAGGTATTTAGATAGATGGGCAGGTAGATGGGTAGATAGATGGGTAGGTAGGTAGGTAGGTAGGTAGGTAGGTGGGTAGGTAGGTAGGTAGGTAGGTAGATGGGTAGGTAGGTATTTAGATAGATGGGCAGGTAGATGGGTAGATAGATGGGTAAGTAGGTAGGTAGGTAGGTAGATGGGTAGGTAGGTATTTAGATAGATGGGCAGGTAGATGGGTAGATAGATGGGTAGGTAGGTAGATAGGTAGGTGGGTAGGTAGGTAGGTAGATGGGTAGGTAGGTATTTAGATAGATGGGCAGGTAGATGGGTAGATAGATGGGTAAGTAGGTAGGTAGGTAGGTAGATGGGTAGATAGATAGATGGGCAGGTAGGTAGGTAGATAGATGGTAGGTAGGTAGGTAGATGGGTAAGTAGGTAGGTAGGTAGATGGGTAGGTGGGTGGATAGGTAGGTGGATAGATGGGTAGATAGGTAGGTAGGTAGGTAGGTAGGTAGGTAGATGGGTAGGTGGGTGGATAGGTAGGTGGATAGATGGGTAAGTAGGTAGGTAGGTAGATGGGTAGGTGGGTGGATAGATGGGTAGATAGGTAGGTAGGTAGGTAGGTAGGTAGATGGGTAAGTAGGTAGGTAGATAGATAGGTAGGTAGATAGATGGGTAAGTAGGTAGGTAGGTAGGTAGGTAGATAGATGGGTAGGTAGGTAGATGGGTAAGTAGGTAGGTAAATAGATGGGTAGATAGGTAGGTAGGTAGGTAGATAGATGGGTAAGTAGGTAGGTAGGTAGATAGATGGGTAAGTAGGTAGGTAGGTAGATGGGTAGGTGGGTGGATAGGTAGATAGGTAGGTAGGTAGGTAGGTAGATAGATGGGTAAGTAGGTAGGTAGGTAGGTAGATGGGTAGGTGGGTGGATAGGTAGGTAGGTAGGTAGGTAGGTAGGTAGGTAGGTAGGTAGATAGATGGGTAAGTAGGTAGGTAGGTAGGTAGATGGGTAGGTGGGTGGATAGGTAGGTAGATAGATAGATAGGTAGGTAGGTAGATAGATGGGTAGGTGGGTGGATAGGTAGGTAGATAGATGGGTAGATAGATAGATAGGTAGATGGGTAGGTAGGTAGATAGATGGGTAAGTAGGTAGGTAGGTAGATAGATGGGTAGGTAGGTAGATGGGTAAGTAGGTAGGTAGATAGATGGGTAGATAGATAGGTAGGTAGGTAGGTAGATGGGTAGGTGGGTGGATAGGTAGGTAGATAGATGGGTAGATAGATAGATAGATAGATAGATAGGTAGATGGGTGGGTAGGTAGGTAGGTAGATAGATGGGTAGGTAGGTAGGTAGGTAGATGGGTAAGTAGGTAGGTAGATAGATGGGTAGATAGGTAGGTAGGTAGGTAGGTAGATAGATGGGTAGGTGGGTGGATAGGTAGGTAGATAGATAGGTAGGTAGGTAGATAGATGGGTAGGTAGGTAGGTAGGTAGGTAGATGGGTAGGTGGGTGGATAGGTAGGTAGGTAGATAGATGGGTAGGTAGGTAGGTAGGTAGATGGGTAGGTGGGTGGATAGGTAGGTAGATAGATGGGTAGATAGATAGATAGGTAGATGGGTAGGTAGACTTTATTGTCATTCAAATCCACGCTGTCAGCAGTGCACATAAGAAGGAAATTTCATTGCATTTGACTCTCTTAAAAATGATGGATAAAACTAAACATCAGCAGCAAAAGTGTAAATAATGCATATCTAAATGATAAATACATAAAAACTTGGTAGTTTAAACTCAAATATATAAAATCTGACAGAAGAAAATACAGCTCAGTGTCTCACTTGATATTTCTTCTATTGAAGTTCAGTTGTCATGAATTAGTTAGCACGACACAAACAAACACAGAGATCCAGTCAGTGTTTTCTTTCCCCGTATAACTCGACTATGAGAATCAGCCCGGTGGCTTTTTCTCTGAATGATCTGACAGGCTGCCTCTCCTCTAAATATTGTCTCTTATCTCATGTGTCTGCTTTTGTTCTGAAGTTATTTAATCACACTGCACAGTTGAATTAAGGCACAGCAGTTAATTCATGCATTTCCTGAATAACCAGGCAGTGATATTCCAGTTTAATTCATAAGCAGTGATATTTTTCATACATATTTTGAAGGACACTTGTTGTTCTTGCGGAGATGTTGCTAGGCGCTGCCGTCAGCCGGTCACAGTTACCCTAATGCTCTCTAGATTGGCTCGTCTGAGGTCACTTAAGTTCCCCTATTCATCTGAAGACAACAGCGAGGTTTGGCACCAGCTCACCCTCTTGTGTCTAGCACCCCCGCTGGGGTCTGCGCTGAACCCGAGTGAACCTGCGGGGACTCAGAAAGCAAATAGACTCACACGTATTTACCTCTAAAAGCTTTGTGATGTGGTGAGTGACGATGAGACGGTGGAGAAAACATGGCAGAGGTTGATTTGTGAGTATTAATGTTTTATTACTGCATGTTTTATGTGATGGTTTCACACCTGGTGCATTCCACAGACGCTGTTTACCAGCGCCAAACATTAATTTTTGTATTAACTGTAAACAAGCAAAACATGGTAGCATAAAAGCCTTTGTCTCTAAACGACTGGCCTAATGAGGACGTGGATCGTCTCCCACAAAACCCCCAATTTGCCTCATTATCAACACATTGTACCCCGATTATCTACAAGGAAACATTCCCCTGGGCCGGATACGTCATTGAAAATCAAACTACGTCAGCTGTTTTTTTTTCTGTGCATAGTTAAAAAGACTCTGAGCTGAGGTCACCTGGGTTCACTGTTACGCCTGCAGTCAGAGCACCGAGCTGTCGATCTCGACTTGAAGTATGTTGTGTTGCTTTTTTTAACGTGATCAGGATGCTCTGACAGCCTGCGTTCACTGTCAGCGTTCAGACCCCCCTTCACCCTCCCCCTTCTCCACCTCCCTGGTCCTCGCAACCAAAACATCTTGTCACGACAGGAGATGTCAGAACCTATCGCCATGGAAACAGAGCTCAAAAGTTTGGAGCGTCGACCCCCATTGTGACTGCATCCAATCAGATTTTAGGAAAAGCTTTCAGCGAAGCATTACTTTAGTGTGAAGTGCAGTGTGGGTACATCTGCGCGGACCTGATTCTGTGTCTGGATCTGTGTGTGTGTGTGTGTGTGTGTGTGTGTGTGTGTGTGTGTGTGTGTGTGTGTGTTCAATCCTGCCTGTTGGAGTGTATGTGTGTAGATCGTGAGCCAGAGAGTGACTCATCACACCACCCCGGGGGTCTGAGATCCGACTCAGCTTCGTGGTCTCGTATCCTCCCTCTCCATCTCTCCTCTTGTGCTGGAGCTCTGTAGCACCTGAAGTCCTCTTTAGCTAAGTCACGAGTCACACTTCACCCCCCCCCCCCCCCCCCACACACACACACACACACACACACACACACACACACACACACACACACACACCCCTTGAGGATGGAGGGGTTGGGGTGCAGCCCAGTCCCGGTTTGTTTGATGCTCGACACTCGGGCTTCAAAGTCCTCAGCATCAAAGCCGGGGACTTGGGATCAGGCCCAGCAGCGGCCCGGCATCCTGCCTTACACACACACCAGAGAGAGGATGGAGCGTCTTCCCTTCAGGTTCATCCGGCTTTAAAAGGGCTAACTTCCTTACAGGGGACACGACAAGACAAAGTTGGTGAAATTACACTTGAGGACAAAATGTCTTTAATCCCAAAGCCTGGTAGAAGTTTTTTCTCAAGGGGATAATAAGGTTTGAAGTTTTATGAAACTTCAAAACATTTAGAAAGATAGAAAATTGGAAGAAGATGCAGAGTTAAGTTGTTCAGGCCAAGGCAGCTGAAAGAGACGGCACAGGAACCCCCTACAAAATATATAACATTAAGCTGCATAGTAAACTGGGCCTACACTTTACAGCAGCTGAACAGGTGTACCTAATAAAGTGGCCGCTGAGTGTATAAACATATAAACATTCAGCCAATCATGGCAATATAAATGTATTTGTCAAACCCCCTGATCTGTGCTTAAAACACTGTCAAGACTTAAGTACATACAACTTAACAAAGTGCCGTCATTTTAGTTTCACACGTGCATACTTGTCATTTCTGTCATTTAATTTTAACCAGAGTGCAGATTTAGCTCTTAGACAGCACGTAGCTTAAAGGAGCTAAAGGTGAGAATTGTGACAGACAACAGTGAGAGTGCAGTTCACCTCTCCGCCTGTGTCTGTGTTTTTGTATTCACAGTGAAGTTTAAACATGATAATGATATGCATGTAAGGTGTTAACCTCCACAGTGTACCGGTGACGCTGTGAGATGAAACTGCTTTGAGACATCACATCAGAGCAGCTGAACTTTATCTCGGGAGATTTCATGTGTTCTTGATTTTAGTTTAGAGCTTAAACAAGAAGTCAGCTCCTGTGGTGGCCAACTGACCAGCGACCATTTTGATAGTTAACTAACTTTAACATTTTCTCAATCTTCTGGTCATTAATTGAGCCTCTTATGATCCCAGAGTGTTGGTTGGACGAAGCAAGACATTTCAAGATGTCCCTTCGGGCTCTCGGAAAACATGCTCGACATTTTAAAGTTCCTCTGCGGGCACTGATAAAACCCCGAAAACTCATCACTATTAAACACAATTACATATTTAAAAGTTTTCTCCATTAAAAAAATCCCTTCATGAATTAAATTAATTAGATGTAACTCTGCACTTTAGCCTCATTACATATGCGCTGGCTGATGAATATGCAAATTAGCCCTGGCCCTCAGTCACTCACCTGTAGCGCGAGCATACCTGCTCACCTTCGACTCTTCTTATCAAACACACAAACTCCTGCTTGTAAACAGTGATAGATAATCAGACATGATTAAGTTATGGCATGACCTGACCGATTCTACCAATCTGCCGATTCCCAACCAACATAGGCAGGAAATACCAGTCAGATAGGCCACTTTCATATGGTACCTTTGGAACCAGCAGTAAGCCTTCAGACATGGTACCTAGACCCTCGGTCTGTTCAGACAGTCCTCTTAAATGTGGGCGGGGTTGTTGTCACTCACTGCTCCGTCCAGCACTCGCTGTATTTCCTCATCAGCGTTGACACAGATGGAAGTCTGCACCTGGTTTATCGTCCACAGAACGAGGCTGCACGCCCACATTTTCACAACAAAATAGAACAGGCTGCAGTGAGAGTCTCTCTCCATGGGATATTTAAAAATAGCAGCTTTGTGCATTTAGTCCTTCTCAGGCAAGCTCAGGGGTTTAGTGTTGCTGTAGCCCACAGGAAGTGAGGATAAGAATATATGCAGTTTACATAACCTGACTGAAATTAATCTATATCAACGCTTGAAGATCCACTCATTACTAACAGTGTGTGTCATATAAAAACTAAAGTTAACATTACAAGTTAACGTTCCACCTTAAAAGTTGCCGGCAGTCGGCCCAGTGAATGAAGTCATTTTTTCTCAGACTCCAGCTGCTGTGAGAGGCAGCAAAACATCCTTTCATTTTATAGTTAGAGTTTACTAATAAAACTCTCCACAGTATGAACAGTGGTTACATGAGCCTCAAAACCAGACACAACTCAGCCCTGAGCAGAGTGACCGTCCTCTACTGACCAATCAGACTGCAGTGTTCACAGCTCCACCTTTTAGTACCAGATCTGTGTGCTAGGTACCCCAACAGAGGGGGGACCAAACATGGGGACGCTAAGGAACGCTTCTGTTGGGACCATCCACAACTTTTCACAGTGGAAACGAACTGAACTGTACTGCTTGGTGGAAACGGGGCTTTAGTACCATGCCTTAAGGGTTACTTTTGGTTCCAAAGGTACTATACTGAAAGTGTGGAAACTGGGCTTATGTCGTCTTATTCAGCCACTTGTTAGGACCTGCTGTTTTTAAGACACCTAAAATCTTCAAGTTTCATTAGTGGGGTATTTACTGATGTATTTTATGTCATAGGACAAAATGTGAAAATCTTAAGTGTGTGTTAACTACAGACTTTATTTAAGTCATCTAACCAAAAACCCATTGACTTCACTACGAGGAAACCAGGTTTTTAGGACTGATTCCTTCTCCACAGTATTTATGGACATACTTTTTTTTAAGTGCACAAATTTCCCCTTTTTATTAATTTAAAAAAGGACATTTAAAATGTACAATTTTTAAAGTCCTGCGCTAAGATATTACAGTAATCCATCCATGGACAAACGTCTACCATAGAGCTGGAGATGACATTGACCACTGACGTCTGATTCATGTGTGCATAAGCCTTTATGACCACATCACTGCCTGTCAACACAGTCTCTAGCTAATTAAGTAGAAAGATCAATTTGCTAAAACACCATATCCAGAAGCTCGCTGGCATCTGATTATGATGTAGACAGCTCAGACTTGATTGGGCTAAGAGCTCTGCTTTTAGATGAATAAGAACATCTGAGTTATGAGGTGCTCAGTAGCTCAGTGATGAAGGTATTGTCCTTGCTACACGGCGGGTGGTTCGATTCCAGCCTGCTATCATCCCCTCCCTCTCACACATCAGTCTAATGTCTAATAAAGGCAAAAGCCAAAAAGTTAATCTAAAAGAAAACATCTGAGTTATAACCCGACCCTCAGTGCCACTTCTGCCTGATCATAAATATATAAGAGTAGAGGCATTGTTGACATTGTGCGTTTGTGTGCGCGCACCACACGCATGTGCATGCGCATTTGCAAGATAAAACTGTGGTAACCTCTTGAGCTGTAATCCCGCTGCCTGTCAGTCCGAGCACAACAGAGCCGCTCTTCATCTGTGACTGTCTGGAACATACACGCACACACAACCTTTATTATCTTGCAGTATCTGGGCCACCTGGGGACAACCCCATTGTCTGAGGCCACGCAGACACATAAGCCTTAGTCTGTACAAGGGACACAGGTAGCTGTCTGACTATATGTAGGGCAGATGAAGTGAACAGCGGAGACACGGCAGCCTCACCTGACCGTCTGGAGCCTCACCACTCTCAGCACACAAGGTCAGAGCACACTTAAGGGACACAAAGGGCAGAAAACACGGAGAGCGGAGCACCGGGCAGGGAAGACAGAGGGCACGGGATGATGGAATAGACAAGCAGAGACAGAGACAGACACACAGGCAGAGATCTTTCACACTCTTTTGCTCTGTTTCCACTCGGCTGAGTGATAGACGGGTGTGCAGAAAGTGATGGAGGCGACCTTTTGCAGGAAGGGATGTTCACATGAGAGGCTTTATCTAAACAGCACATGTCAATGTCTTTTCTCTGCATGTGCAGGGGTGCATTTATGGGTGTTTACACCTTTAGGCCAAAACTCATTTCATGTTTTCACCCTTACCACTCGTTTTCAAGTGCCACCTTTCCCCTTGGAACACGGGTAGTGGTTGAAAACTTCCCCTTCAAGACTGTATTACGTCATTGGTATGCTTGCATTTACATAACAGACACGACGAGTGTTGCTACGGTCTTCTGCAGAGGTGATTTCTCGTGCGTGCATTTTGGAGTTGTCGAGACACTCATGATTTGGTCACAACTTTCATTTCATGCCATCAATTGATCGGACAAGTCATCAAATAAAAAAATAACACTTCTTCATTACCAGGCCACAAAGCAGGGCTCTGAAGGCTAACGTTAGCAACCTGTGCTCTTACCCTACCAGCAACTTCACTGCTGGACTTAACTTAAATTTTGGGCTTCATATTTCCTTAAAATGGGAGACTGCTGCATGAAAAAATGTCAAAAATGCATAACTGTCATGCACAAATCAGCAATAACAATGTTACATTAGCTAGCCAGCTAGTTAGCTAGTTAGCTACGGAGACATCATCATTCTGGTGATTTCTTTTGTTATGCTTCTTATGGACTAAAACAAAGGATCTTGATACATTGGTAGACATTGAACTAAGATAATACGGTGGTTGCTGTATTTTTAAATCTTTATTAACAAATAAAATACATTCTTGAATTTCTTTTGTTGCTTGTGCAGCCATCTTGCCGCTGATTTTGTGCCTTCGCTGTAGCCTACGTGCTTCACCTACACTGTTGTGAGCATCTAAACTTGTGCGGTGGTGTGTCTGTGTCACTCTGCAGTTACACCTCCAAAACACTAGTTGGCGGTGAGGTTTCTGTGAAGTGCTGTAAAGTTTAGTTGATTCAAAACACACATTAATCACACATTAAACACACATTAAACATGGCTTAATAGAGACCATTTCAAACACAAGTACACAAATCAGCTTCACTATAACTCGCAGCATTCACAGACAAACACTTGTCTTTATCTGGACACATTTTCCCCACAAATACAACATGCTAACGTTATTAGCACAAGTCTATGGCATTTTACATTGTATAAATTAGCCCAGCAGCTAGCAGACTTTTTCTCTCCTCATATGAAGCCAGGGACAACAGCAACATTTAACAAAGGTAACGTTACAAAATTCAGCTCCATTACAGCTCACAAGGTTCACTGACAAAACAACTGTCTTATACTAAACATATTGTCTAAACAAATACAACATGCTAACGTTATTAGCACAAGCCTATGGCATTTTACATTGTATAAATTAGCCTAGCAGCTAGCAGAGATTTCCTCTGCTCATATGAAGTCAGGATAAATCACACACAAGTTGAGTCTCTTCCTGGTCACTTCATGTTAATTTCAGTGACTTTGTAAGTGAGGGCCAGGGGGCCACCTAACACTTTGGGCCCCTGGGCCTGTGTCTGATAAGCCCATTCAGTAATCCATCCATGCACAGCAATCTTGCTGATGATTTCTTCTAACACTCATTTTGGTGTGTGCTTCAGAAAAACCTTAGTTTGGAAGGCCATGAAGCCCGAAGACGTTGCCTTACCCCTCTATCCTAACAAGAATCAGGACACCCTACCCCTAGATGTGAAAGCACAAAATGGAGGGGAAAGGGCAAAGTGATGGGGGCGAGTAGTGTACTGGGATTACTGTGTAAGGTAACAATATATTTTTTTGGCCCATTTTCCACGAACTATACTGTACAAAATGGGGATTCCACCTCATCTAACCCTGTCAAGTTCCACTCAAACAAGCCGCGAGTACATGTGTACTCTGCAAACAGACCCATATTTCAAGATAATTTGTGAGGCCTGTTATCAGCATGACCTTCCATATGTCAGCGCTGTATGTAAACATATATGTTTCATGGAAAACCATGATGTCAATTCCTTTTTTCTTTTTTTTACAGAATCATGTGAAAATAAAAGACATCATAACAAAGAACAAGCAAACTGTAGTAGATAATACAAACGTGATTATGCTGAGTGCGTTCTGCAACTTAGACGATTCTGTCCGTGAAAGTCACACTGCCACACGAGACCTTTATACAGATACACTCCATTGATAGAAAGCAAGTCGGAGCCTCCTCTGCTGGATCTAATTGAAATGTTAGGCTGATCTCTGGTAGCAGAGTGGGGATTCAGTGCAGCAAAGGCTCTGGAGCTTCTCATAAAAACACATAAAAAAATGTATTGATTTTGTCTTGGGCGGTGGAGGAAGGATAATCTGCTGGATGTCCACCCTCAGTGTCAGGGGACAGGATTGTGTCCTAGTTGCTGCTTGGACTAACTTTCTACCCTCTCAAGATAATTCACAGATCATGGTCGTTTGCTTCCCCCTGTCTGCACGTGTTGTGGGAAAAACACTTATGAAAACATGCTGCCTCAGGTCAGCTAAGGAGACCGAGAGGAGCTGCATGAGTATGTGACTGACGGTCTTTGAACACTCAGGAGTGGGAGCTGCTCTTGGGTCGAGGACACGCAAAGAGAGAACTGAACTGACACGTGGGTTTCTGTTTGAAGGTGCATCTGAGGATAGAAAAATCATTTCTATTGATTGTGTCAGATGTACATTGGTCAGAGAGAGACCACAAGGTAAAACCATGTTGGACAAACAACAGAGCCTCGTAAGGCACATGCTGTTATGTGTAACTGGCTGTGATACAAGAGCCATTGTTCACACATTTGCGTACTGTGTGTGTGTGTGTGTGTGTGTGTGTGTGTGTGTGTGTGTGTGTGCTGGAAGTATTACCCAGCAGCTATAGAATTTACACAAAGGAAACACAGTGACAATGCCTGCTGAGGTTGGTATAATATATTGTTAATGTTAAGCGAGCAGAGAAAGTGAAGCGTTAACATGGTCTCTTGGTTTTTCTTTAAAGCTTTCCTCAGCTGTTACAGTTTGTTCAGAGTCTGCTGCCGACCTCACTTCACACCTTTACCTGCATCTTGCGGAGGTGAGTCATTCCCGAGGATGAAGCACACAAGAAGTACTCTTAAACACAGGATATGCTGCATACCCATCATATACACTGAGATTTGTCTCATTGCCCTCAAGTTTGAGAAAGAATACTTCAGTCCCTGAATGACCATTTGTATATCTATTACTCACCTCATGTTATGGTGATTTTGTAAAGAAAATGTTTTTTTCTCGCAGGCCTCCATGATGAATTAGGAGTCCAAAACCAGAGAAAATTCTTCATGAATTGACGTCATAGGGGTCAATGTTTTACTACGGCAAAATTATCAAAACATCCAGTTTCAAACTCTGACACAACTCGTGTAGTATAATCCAAGTCTCATTTATCCAGTTGTATGCTCAGTTCTGTCAGCAGACAGCACTTTTGGACAGGGACCTTCAATGTGTCTTTAAAGCCAGACACCACTGATGAAAACAGTAATTTTACATCACTGAACACAGGAGCTGCTTGGGCCTTAAAGAAGTGTGCTTGGCTTTGAAGCCAATATGGTAGTGACCAAACAGTAGAGCTACAACGTTTAGGTCCACCATGTGATGCCATTGTGCCCGAAAAGATTTTTTTTTCTATAGACATACATTGTGAAAGAGACATCTGTAAATTGGTGGTTAAATTTTGAAATGAATTGTTTCACTATCAGAATTAGGTCCATTCGTTTAATTAGAGCTGCATGATTAAATCATTTCATCCCCATTCAAGTTAGCAGGGGGCTTAACTTGAAGTTAGACGCCTGGTTTGCAGAAGTCTGTAGTGCACTTTCTCTGTGGGCCCAATGATGCAGAAAATTCTGGTTGTTTTATACCCTGGGATGTCAAACCTTTTTTGGCTTTATGCGCCACTGAGCAACTTTCATAGCAATAAACAGGCCCCATCTCGAATGCTCCTTGCAGTTCTCTTTATATATCCACAGAGCTGCTGGTCTACCACTACCTCAATCAGTAGTTTGTGTTACTGTGTGACTTTGGTGAATTTGACTTTGGTGGTTTTCACACTTGGTCCTTTTCAGCCCTCTAAGCAGACTCAGAGCAGTGACTCCAAATTTTTTTGCGCATATGTGAACACCCCGAAATAACTCAGACCCCTCTGAAGCGAACTGAACTCAGCTCTGAGTCTGCTTAGGACTGAGTGCGAAGCCTTAGGCTTTCCATGTAGGTGCATGGAAGGGCAGGGAGGTGTGCTCTTTCTGCCTCAGGCTTTCCTCATTTGTGTGTGGACCTGTGGAGGGGCAGAGAGGTCCCAGAACAGAGCCATGCTGCCAAATATCAAATTGCAGTGGAAATAAGGTTTTCTTTGATTAAAGTGGTCCTGACTGAATTGCAGTTTTTGTCAGTGGAGTCTGGCTGTTAAGAGAGTTAAGATAAGACTCACTTTCTGTTGGGTTCCCTATGGAAATTTCTGTCTGTTAGGGAAGTACTGAGCATATGACTCGAAAAAGTAGACTTGAATTACACTGCATGAGTTGTGAGAGTTTTTATACAGATGTTTTGATAAAGTTTTGCTGTTGTTAAACATGGTCGCCTATGACTTAAATTGATTCTTTCACTGGCCTGTGAGAAAAAAAGTTTTCTTCACAAATTCGACGTAACCTGGCGTGAATAATTGATATGCAAATAATCATTTGGAGGGGTGCAGTATTCCTTTAAGCAGGGTAACATTATAACATTATTTCACTAGTATGGGATCAGTTTGCATGTGTGTGTATGTATCTGCAAATCAAATCCAGCAATGCAGGAACATGTTGCACAGCTTTGGTGATTAAACCAAATTTGTGTGTTGTGGTCTAAATTTAGATTTTGGGAGATTTTGTTGATGGGGTTTGAATTGAGAAATAAATCATATGCTGGACCACCACTTTAGGAGGAAAAAATGATTAGCATTTAGTATGTTCTTCACACGCAACACAACAGTGCATCCATTGATCAGATGAAACCCTCTGACGCTGTCAGTTCCATTTTAGTCTTTCCACACGCTGGCTCAACCGAATCAATTTGTTATTAAGCAATGAGATGATGCAATCAAATGTCAACAGGAAACTGAGCAAGCTCAGCTTCCATAGTGCACTGCATTATGTTCTTTGCAATGTAAACACAGCACCCCTTTCACCATGCTGAGCATCCCTGACCCCGTCACGTGAACTACATCAGCTGGAAGATTACCTGAATTTAAATGAATGGTGCAGCTGTTTTTCAAAGGCACTTTACCACGGTCCTGTTGTGTGATTAAAAATAGGAATCAATCAACTATTGTGAATACAACTATTTCAAATGGATTCTATATTGGTACTTTCCATTAGAAAAATAGCCAGCTGCTACCCTGTGCAATAGTGGCACAAAAAAACCAAGTGACTTTTAAGCTGAAAACACACCGGCGCCGCCATGGCTACAGATATGACGTACATCAAGTGCTGCCCTTAGCACACAATGGATGCGTTGCACTGCAGCTTGCCAACGGACGACCACGAAAAGTTATTACTTCTTTTACTGAAAGATCTTTCTTCACCTATGCATTAGCTTAAAATCAAGTGTGGACAGCTGTAATAAAAGTTGATTTCCCACCTGAAGAGCTGATCTCCAGAGCTATGACTCACAAGGCATTATCTTTTTGGCCATTGTCTTTATAATAACGGCATTGTGGGTCGTTTAACTGGAGATATTTCTCAACCTCAACGAGTTTCTCCTCATCCATTCTTTGTCACACATGACAGCAAGAGCAACAGACTTCTCTTTAAAAATTCATGGTGAAGAGAGAAGTCGAGCTGCAATAGGAGCAGAGAAAAAGAGGTGCTACGGGAGTCGATAAGTACAAGCAGAAAGCGAGCGGGAGAAAAATGCATTTAAATCCAGGCACTGCGAGGCTGGAAATAGGACAGTGGTGTTAAGTGCCAACATTAATGGTTGTCCTCCTAGGCTGAGCTGTAATGGTAGCCAGTTCAATGGTGCTAGGTGAGCTGGCACGCTTTATTACTACACGGTAATGCAGTTGGCAGGTGTCGTTCTGGAGAAAGAAAATAATTCCTGAAAGAAATTGCTCACAAGAAGGTCTGTGGATTATCTTGAGTAATGGGGTCATGATTTCTAGAAAGAGACATTGCTGTTAAGTTCTTCAGATGTTTGGCACCTTGAGCACCAGAAGCCGAGTGCCATCTAGTTCCATTATACTGGAGAGAAGGCAGACATCTCTGTGACTGATATGCCCAACAGTCAGCAGCTCACACCAAAGGAATCTAGATAAATATAGCATTACAGGTAAGAGGTAAAATATGTGTTTTTGATTTTGGGTGAACTGTCCCTTTAAAGTCTTGAGGTATGTTAAGAACAAATGCTAAGACAAGTTTTGAGGTGGCATCATAGCAAATTAAGTCAAAAGGTTAATGGAAAGAAAAATTGCCTTGACCAACACGAACTGGGACAAATACGTGACCGCGCAACTTGAAAATGTCCGATTGACTGAAGAATTTACCCCATGCCGAAACTTTTTGACTCCACTTCATAAATTCACAGTGACAAAGTGAAACATGACAGAATCTTGAGGAAAACAAACTGGAAAAAAAAAAAGTTAGCAGTCAGCAAGCTAAAGCTAACATACGGTTTGGGTGGATAAACAGCTAAAGCTAACATATGTTGGCTGTTTGGGATCAATAAACTAATGTACAAAACAGTCCAGTAGTTGAATTTGTGTGAACAACAAACATAGGGTGACCATATTTTGATTTCCAAAAAAGAGGACACTCGGCCCGGCCACGAGATAGCCTACTTAAATGATACTCGCAGTTTACTCAAAGATGCCTTATAATTTTAATATATTTAAAATTTATATGTATGGATAGAAAATTCAGTTATATTACAAAATAATATCTCTCAAAGACAGAAATTCATATAGGCCCCTATAGATAGGGGACACATACACACACTAGAGTGTGGCGATCTGAGCCCGACGGTACCCGACAGGTCGGCCGGGTTTGGTCAAAAATGTAGCTATAAATTGTATTTGGGCTCGGGTCGGATTCGGTCAGCTTTCAGTGAAAATGTAGTGTAAAAATAAATAAAATCCTATTGTCTGTCCTGTTTATAGCTTGGGCACTGTTATTTACGTGACAACACCTGAACATAACACACACACACACACATTGGCTGTTTGTTTCTACCTCTCCCCTCGCTGGAAGTCTCGGACCTCCAGCTGCCCGTCTCCGCCTTGATTAAACGCTGAAAATAAAATAAAAGAGGGAGACAGGTGTCTCCTTTTTTATCTTATTTTGTTTTATTTCTCCCTCTCCTCTCGCTAGAAGCGTTGGACCTCCCGCCTCCCGCTCCCGTCTCAAACACAGAGGTCTCCCTCTCCGCAGCTGAGCACCCACGGCGCACGCCCGGCCTGTTAAATAGCCTGCAACCACTGTGTGACACAAACTCAGTGCTTTGGTCATTAAATAATGTCGGGCTCGGTTCGGGTTCGGACAGAAATACGCTGCCCGTGCCGCACTCTAACACACACAAACAAACACACGGAAAACCAGACATTATCATCAGTTTATAAAAACCCCCAGACGCCCCGGATGGGACGTGAAAAGTGGACATGCCCAGGCAAAAGAGGACGTTTGGTCAGCCTAAACAAACATTTGTTTTGTGCACAATGTTAACACACCCATACAACAGTAAGAATGTATGACTTTTTAGCTGAAATATGTAACTGTTTGCAAGCAGCTGAAGAGTTGAAGTAGAGTTGCTGGCAGCTAGCTAAAGCTAAAGTACATCAGCTGTTTGGGGTGAAGCTAAATCTAGCTAAACTACATGCATTGGCTGTTTGGTGTGAATAAACAGTTAAATCTAGCTAAAGCTAACGTATGTTTGCTGTTTGGTGTGAATAAACAGTTAAATCTAGCTAAAGCTAACGTATGTTGGCTTTTTGGTGTGAATAAACAGTTAAATCTAGCTAAAGCTAACGTATGTTGGCTGTTTGGTGTGAATAAACAGTTAAATCTAGCTAAAGCTAACCTATGTTGGCTGTTTGAGGTGAATAAACAGCTAAATCTGGTTATAGGTAATGTATATTCGCTGTTTGGGGTGAATAAACAGCTAAATCTGGCTATACTGTAGTTAACGTACGTTTGCTGTTTCAGGTGAATAAACAGCTAAATCTAGCTAAGGCTAACACATAATGACTGTTGGGGTGAATAAACAGCAAAATCTAGCTAAGGCTAACATAATGACTGTTTGGGGTGAATAAACAGCTAAATCTAGCTAAGGCTAACATATAATGACTGGGGTGAATGAAATCTGGCTCTATGTAAGGTATGTTGGCTGTTAAGGGTTAGTAAACGGCTAAATCTAGCTAAGACTAATGTACATTGTTTAAGGTGAATTAACAGCTAAATCTATAATGTAGCTATCGTATGTTTGCTGTTTGGGGTGAATAAACAGCTAAGTTTAGCTAAAGCTAACATATAATGGCTGTTTGGGGTGAATAAACAGCTAAATCTTGCTAAAGCTAACATATGTTGGCTGTTTGGGGTGAATAAACAGCTAAATCTTGCTAAAGCTAACATATGTTGGCTGTTTGGAGCAAATAAACAGCTTAATATTACTAAAGCTAACATAGGTTGGCTGTTTGGGGTGAATAAACATCTAAGTTTAGCTAAAGCTAACATATAATGGCTGTTTGGGGTGAATAAACATCTAAGTTTAGCTAAAGCTAACATATGTTGGCTGTTTGGGGTGAATAAACAGCTAAATCTAGCTAAGGCTAACATATAATGACTGGGGTGAATGAAATCTGGCTCTATGTAAGGTATGTTGGCTGTTAAGGGTTAGTAAACGGCTAAATCTAGCTAAGACTAATGTACATTGTTTAAGGTGAATTAACAGCTAAATCTATAATGTAGCTATCGTATGTTTGCTGTTTGGGGTGAATAAACAGCTAAGTTTAGCTAAAGCTAACATATAATGGCTGTTTGGGGTGAATAAACAGCTAAATCTTGCTAAAGCTAACATATGTTGGCTGTTTGGGGTGAATAAACAGCTAAATCTTGCTAAAGCTAACATATGTTGGCTGTTTGGAGCAAATAAACAGCTTAATATTACTAAAGCTAACATAGGTTGGCTGTTTGGGGTGAATAAACATCTAAGTTTAGCTAAAGCTAACATATAATGGCTGTTTGGGGTGAATAAACATCTAAGTTTAGCTAAAGCTAACATATGTTGGCTGTTTGGGGTGAATAAACAGCTAAATCTAGCTAAGGCTAACATATAATGACTGGGGTGAATGAAATCTGGCTCTATGTAAGGTATGTTGGCTGTTAAGGGTTAGTAAACGGCTAAATCTAGCTAAGACTAATGTACATTGTTTAAGGTGAATTGACAGCTAAATCTATAATGTAGCTATCGTATGTTTGCTGTTTGGGGTGAATAAACAGCTAAGTTTAGCTAAAGCTAACATATAATGGCTGTTTGGGGTGAATAAACAGCTAAATCTTGCTAAAGCTAACATATGTTGGCTGTTTGGGGTGAATAAACAGCTAAATCTTGCTAAAGCTAACATATGTTGGCTGTTTGGAGCAAATAAACAGCTTAATATTACTAAAGCTAACATAGGTTGGCTGTTTGGGGTGAATAAACATCTAAGTTTAGCTAAAGCTAACATATAATGGCTGTTTGGGGTGAATAAACATCTAAGTTTAGCTAAAGCTAACATATGTTGGCTGTTTGGGGTGAATAAACAGCTAAATCTAGCTAAGGCTAACATATAATGACTGGGGTGAATGAAATCTGGCTCTATGTAAGGTATGTTGGCTGTTAAGGGTTAGTAAACGGCTAAATCTAGCTAAGACTAATGTACATTGTTTAAGGTGAATTGACAGCTAAATCTATAATGTAGCTATCGTATGTTTGCTGTTTGGGGTGAATAAACAGCTAAGTTTAGCTAAAGCTAACATATAATGGCTGTTTGGGGTGAATAAACAGCTAAATCTTGCTAAAGCTAACATATGTTGGCTGTTTGGAGCAAGTAAACAGCTTAATATTACTAAAGCTAACATAGGTTGGCTGTTTGGGGTGAATAAACATCTAAGTTTAGCTAAAGCTAACATATAATGGCTGTTATGGGTGAATAAACATCTAAGTTTAGCTAAAGCTAACGTATGTTGGCTGTTTGGGGTGAATAAACAGCTAAATCTTGCTAAAGCTAACGTATGTTGGCTGTTTGGGGTGAATAAACAGCTAAATCTTGCTAAAGCTAACGTATGTTGGCTGTTTGGGGTGAATAAGGGGTTTCAAAAACAGTCCAGCAGTTGAATTTGTCTGAAAAGCAAAGCATTTGTTTCATGTTATGTGTGAACACATTTTTACAACCTTCAACATGTTCAGCTTTACATGTGACATGTTCCAAACCTAATTTTACTTCTTTCCTACACACTGGCGTTCCCACAGCCGACACACACATTACATGTACAGGCTGCACTCCATAGGCCCCCCGACCTTTGTCACTCTATGATCCAGGCTGTCGTGACTAAATGGAGCTCAGTCTGTGTTTACAGGCAACAGGTGGGCAGTGTTAAGGGGGTCGTCAGCACTAATGGGACGCACCTGGACCTGACAAGGTACTGCTCTCTATTTTTACACACAAGGTTGTTTGTTTGTGAGGACATTGCACTGACTTACATTGAATATAGTCAGTGTTAGTGCACAAAATACTCCAGTTTTTGCCCTTATTCTGACATGAATAATGAAAATGAATATTTAATTAATAGTCCCAGTTACATGCAGCTGCGCATAATCTGATTAATGTGCCCTAACGTGTCGTTTATCGTGAAAATATGGAAAAGTGGAATGGCTGTCGATTGTGCCACGATTTTTTCAGTTTTCCACCGGTGGCGGATTTGTTTGACCGTCTGAACATGGTGTCCCTCCTTCAATCACCTTCTTGAAAGGGTAAGTGTTGCACAAATCCAAAAACCTGCAGATCTCCAAGTCTTTCATAATGTTTAAAAGTAGGTGTATTTCTCCTTCCGACCATAAATTCGGGCTTTTCTTTTTGGCATGCACCTTGACCCCATCTTTGCAAATTGTTGGTTTGTGTACCATCCACCCCTGGTCATCGGCTACTAGGTAGTTTGTGAAATTGTGTGACTTTTGGAACCGACCTAACTGTGCTGATTATCTTGTCTGCCTGTTCAAACTGGGAGTGTACGATCGATAACACACAATTGTCAATGAGTAAGTAATGGGGAGGAGCTGTGGACTCTGGTTATTCTGCACAGCATGCATGGGAATAAAATATAATATATTTGAATACATTTTCTTGCTTTCACCAACTGTTACCCTCTGTTAGGCATTATAGGTCCATCAAATCCAGAACCACCAGATTCACAATAGCTTCTTAATAATTTCACTGAACAAACGTAAACAAATTCAGTCCACTCAATGCCACCTCTTGCAGGTCAGCACATGCACTTTATGTCATTATTGCTCTTTTATATTTATTGTTTTATTTGTTTCCTTTTTTTAATGTTGTATTTATTGTGTTTATTGGATGCACCATGGTGGAGTGGCGCTCCTAATTTCATTGTATTGTAAAGTATAATGACAATAAAGGCATTCAGTCAAATTGTTTTGAGTGTCACAGCCACTACGAAATGTCTCGTTTTAATATAAAGACTTGTTCCATTCAGTCTGATAATATTTGGAAAGTCTAAAACAGTGGTTCCCAAATGATCCAGCCAAGGGGTCCAGATTTCTCCTTAGTCATCTGCAAAATGCGTCCTGCACTGTTTTTTAATTTAACCGAATGCCACTAGTAGAAAAACGCCTGCTGCACCTTTTTATTGTTGCCAGGCAACCACCCCATCCCCTCTTAAGATTCCTGTGTAATCAATATACTGTTGATTTATTTTATTTATTTGACAGTAATCAATATCTAGTTGCTGCCATGTTGAGGCAGAGGGTGCTGTCTGTAGCTCTGGTTGAGGGTGAGAGGCTGTCAGCAGATAAACAGAGATCTGTGTGGGTACATGAGACCCTAAAAAAGAGGCTGGATCATGGGGAGTACCACCAGTTGGTCCAGGAGCTTCTCCTCCATCATGGACGTTTACAGGCATATTTTAGGATGACTCAGGGGCAGTTTGACAACCTGCTGTCTATCATCAGGCCGTATAGCTCTGGGTATCCAGCAACCATTGTTTACCAACTGTAAACTTGTTGTCATGACCACCACAGAAGGCCCGCCTCTCAAATCATCACGTGATGCTTTATTCCGCTCTGAGATGAAGTTTTTTCAACCCGAGGAGTACTTGGTTTGTACAGGAATTGAACCAGCATTCCCAACCCAAGTCCCCACGGACTTAGCTGCTGTTGCCCCCAAATACATTCCCTCCCTAGAGGCTAATGCTAGCCTTAGCAATAGCTTCAGCTAACCTTATCCGAGTCATAATAATTCAACCCAAACACTGTCTCAACCCTACTGTCGTAAACAGTTGCATGGACCAGATTTCTGTTGATTCCCCCACATGAGATGATTCAAACTGATTCTATCCACATTGTGATGAATACAGAAGAGCAAAAGGCAGATTTCCATATGCTGCTCAGGGGTATTAACTGGTGGAAAGCAAGTAGGTGGTATTCCCACTCCTGTGCAGATCCACACGTCAGAGGTGCAGAGACATGCGTCATGCAGGGGCCGCACTGTACCGCACGGCCCTGAGGCTCTGAAGTGAGGGAGGATGGGAGAGGAGAGCGAGGTTGGAAGGGAGGGATGTATGTCAAGCTGCACTTTGATCCGAGCATCTTATGGTATTCATCCGATATAATGAACACGCCACAGTGTGCGTTTGCTTCAGTGCTTTTGTCGGGGTGATCAGAGGAGGGATAAGAATAGACTACAGGATTCACCACACGTTAGATTCTCTGCCTTTATTAAGATCTTTGCCGTCACTCGGTCAGAAGAAGGAATGAGCCTTAACTGTCTGTAATTTGACCGAAGCTTTGTTATGGAGAGCAGCACCCAGTGACATCTGCAACTGCCAGATCTCCAGATAAATTGATCTCATAGCAACCGCATCGCCATGGCAACCAGGATACAGATGCCATGCTGAGGTGATATGCAGAGTGACTGGCTGCCAGACTAACACTTTCCAAAAGAAAAAAAAAACCAACAACAACAAAAAAAAACTGAATGATTCATCTAGTTTCCATCCCTAAATTATTGTCTGCATCATTGGCTTCCTACCATTTCCTGCCTATTCTTCTCAGGCTAATTACTCTGACCATTTCTCCAAAGCAGCCTCCTCTCACCATGATTAATGTGCCTCTTCAGTATGGATCAGTGATGTTTGTAAAAGTTGGTCAGATTTCCAAGTACTTTGTTCTTGTATTTGCAGCCATTTGTTCCTCATAGAAACTGATTAGGCTAAAAAATCAGCCTCAGCTGAAGTGGTGTCATTACGTTTGTGAGTGGATGTGATCTCTCAGAAATGCATTTATGCATGGGTACTAAAAATATACATAATATACATAAGCTTGTATTACAGAAAATGTAATAAACTCAGAATTATGTGTTGAAAATTCCAATTAGTGGCTGTTCGTACTTGATGCAAATTACACCCACCCAAAACATCTTTCGTACAGAAATATTGTTATTTATACATGACATACAATTACATGATTTTGACAAGATACAATTATGACGCTGTAATCTCATCTCAGAACTTTCATTGATTTCAATTTGTGCACACAGTCTGCTTGATTTCTTGATGTTTTATTATTATCACAGCTGTTTTTGTGTGTTAATTGTTTTTGTAACCAACCCTTCGCTACCTGGAGAGGTTGGAAAAAGATATACATTTCTTCCCTGTTCCAAAACCAAAATCAAACCCTGAAAAGTGTAGGGTTAGCTAGCTAGCTACTGAAGATATAGCCTACTGAATGTATACACATGCTGCTTTTGCTTTTTAATGATTATAACAGTGAAACAAAGACCGACCCTGCTGTACAGAAACCAGTGAAGGGAAGCAGGGAAACTTTGCTCATATTCAACCAGCTGTGTGTCATCACAGTGTGCGCAGATGAACATTATTTTGCTTCCCCCGGGGCTCCCCGACAGTCTGGCTGTAGAGGTCCGGCTGCTGGCAGTGGCACATGGGGGAAGCCAAACACAGTTCATCTGCACACACTGTGATGCCACACAGCTGGATCAATATGAGCAAAGTTTCCCTTTATATTCATTGTCTTGTGTGGCGATCAGCAGTGATGTGTTGGTTCACTTTTACACTGTGATCTGTAGCCTATAGTTCGGCTTTAGCTTCTAACTGTCTTTGTCTTTTTAACCTGTTGTTGCTGCTGAGTCAGTTTGACATCCTGGATATATCCTTCAAACACACACTGTAGACCCCTCTGTCTGCTGCTCTCTGGAATCACTCTTTCATTTGCCCAAAAATATGATCATAATTCTTCAGGGAGTGCAGTTAGTTACAGTGTGGGCTCCATGCTTACTGCGACAGCTTGTTGGACCACCACAAAGTGGCGGGGCTTAGCGAGAGGTAAATTATGCAGCCCAAGGTTTACATTCCTTTCCCCAAACGCATCTGTTCCATATGTCTCTTCGGCACAAATTATGTAACTTTGCAGTCATTTGCTAGTCAGCTCAGAAGAATGTGCTCCTGGCGTGAACGGCCAGGTGAATGGTGATGAGCGGCTGCTTGAATACTGACATATCGTGGCACTTCCGTGTCCAGTGTGACCATGGCGTAGCGTTTCTCAAGTTAATGAAATAAAAATAAATGGTGTATTTTCATCATTTTCTGTTTCCATCATCTAGTTTTGAGATATTGACTGTTTCAGAAAGTCTACAGTTTCACATTTTAGCCGTAGCTGTCGTTTGGAGCCAGAGGTGACCATATTTGGATCAGAGGGTGGAGCTTTGGAGGGGCGAGGGGTGGAGAACCTCAGAGTCGCCCCCTGCTGACCATTAGTAAAAATTCTGGTTAAAGGCACTTCTGCTTCACTTTTAGACCCGGAGATAACCCTTTGGTTTGACTGGTGCTCTTTTATTATGTCATCTTGTTGCACCCTCCTCCTCTGCAATGATTTAATTGGCTCTTTCGAGATGAACTGTGCCTCGCCTGGAAAGTGGACGACAGCAGGCGGCCGGAGCAGCAGAGGGCGGTGAGAAAAAATCCGCCATCGAGTCCGACAGTTCCCTGACTGTTTCCAGCAGCCTTCAGTTTGTACAGGAAGTCACAGAAACACTCACATCCTGTTAGATCTGATTTCCATTTATTAAAAAGTTATCAGACACATGTATCAGTGTGTTCACGGTCTGTTAAAAAGCTCCACAGGTGATAAGGTCATTTCTGCCTCCATTTTATATGAATTCTCATGTACATCAGCATCCTATCAGTTTGCTGCTGCAGAAAAGACCTGCCCCCTCAACCCATATAAATACAGTATAAACATCAGCCTAACAGTCGAGCACAGAGGAAAGAAATACAAAACAACTCTTTCATGAAAGATCAATCAGATATATCCTTGTCAGGACCTCACGTCTGCGTGTTATTCGTCACATCCCGCTGACCTACAAGACTTTGTGTTGCTACATACTTCAATAATTAAAACAGTCCAATGTTAATATACAGTACACTAGCCTATGTGTAGTTTATGATCTGTGATATGAATGTGTTTTGTCTCTCTGACGACTAAACATCACCAACCACACAACCTTTAAATCAGACAAATAAAACCCAAATCTCTCCAACAAAATGAGAAGTTTATACAAAATGTCAGACTGTTGAGTCAACATCTAAACCAATCAGCTGTTCGATCAGATGAGAGCTAGGCGTTTCCCATCATGCACTGGGACTTGCAGCCGGTGAAGAGCAACTGAAGTGCCTGGATCTAAAAACTACAGCCGCCTTAAACCCACTTTTGCATGACATCAGAACAAGTCAGGATGAGGTCCGACACAAATCTAGATCATGCATTGTGTGGTGATTGCCGGTGATCTATCTGCGCAGGCCTGGCTCATCTTGAACAAGCCCATTTGCTACCTGGTTGGAAAAATTACCTCCTGGGTTACCTTGATGCACCCAACTAAAATGAGACAATTAGAAAAAATAGAAAGAACAGTAACAGTTGCCCTGTAGATGCACTGATGTACAGCAAATCCAACAATTGGAGTAATACAAAATAAGAGTACAGTAACCAATGGCAGCACAAGACAACAACAAAAATATACAAAATAAACAGTGTGCTATAAAATTTATGAAACGTATAAAAGGTTTATTTTCAGCTGAATTTAGGAAGGGATTTCCTCACAGTCAAAAACAAAGGATTATGACAGCTTTGAGGAGCTCTTTAAATTGTATGCGAGCACTGCCTGTTTGCATGCACGACAACATCTGGGCATGCTTCTGAAGAGTCGGCGGATGGTGTCCTGGGGGATCTCTCCCAGACCTGGATCAGGGTATCAGTGAGCTCCTGGACAGTCTGTGGCGGTATTTGGTGGCGTCAGATGCACTGATACATAATATCCCATAGTCGCTCAGTTGGATTTGTGTCAGTGGAATGAGAGAGCCAGTCAGTGGCATCAATGCCTTCATCTTCCAGGAACCCAGGGCCCCCCGCACCAGGAGGAACCCAGGGCCCCCCGCACCAGGAGGAACCCGGGGCCCCCCGCACCAGCATAAGGTCTGACCGTCGCCCTGAGGATTTCATCCCAGTACCTAACATCAGTCAGGGTACAGCTGGCTGTGACATGAAGGTCTGTTTGACCCACCAAGGATATGCCTTCCCAGGCCATCACTGACCCGCCACCAAACTGGTAATGCTGGATGATGTTACGTGCAGCATAACGTTCACCACGGCGTCTCCAGACTCTTTCATGCCCGTCACATGTGCTCAGTGTGAACCTGCTCTCATCTGTGAAGGGAACAAGGCGCCAATGGCGGCCCTGGCAATTCTGGTATTCTCTGGCGCATGATGGAGCTGCACGGTGCTGGGCTGTGAGCACAGGTCCCACTAGGGGACGTCGGGCCCTCATGCCACCCTCATGGAGTCTGTTTCTGACAGTGTGGTCAGAAACAGGTCATGTTGTAGGGCTCTGGCAGTGCTCCTCCTGTTCCTCCTCACACAAAGGAGCAGATACCGGTCCTGCTGCTGGGTTGATGCCCTTCTACGGCCCTGTCCAGCTCTCCTGGTGTAACAGCCGCTCTCCTGGTGTCTCCTCCATGCTCTTTAGACTGTGCTGGGAGACACACCAAACCTTCTTGTGACTGCACGTATGAATGTGCCCTCCTGGAGGAGCTGGACTACCTGTGCAACCTGATTGGGCTGCAGGTACGGCCTCATGCTACCAGCAGTGACAAGGACACTAGCAGAACACAAAACTGGAGAACAATCAGTCAGGAAGGATAAGGAGAGAGCAACTGTCTGTGGACACCACATGTAAAACCATTCCCTTTTGGGGGTTGTCTTGCTTTTGCCTCTCCATTGCACCTGTTGTCACTTTGATTTGCTGATTCACAATCACTTGTGCTTCCTGAATGGACACATTGATATCCCTGAAGTTTAACTGACGCTTATATCGATACCTGCATACTGTCGTCTTCGGTTAACTCCCCATTGAAAATGACTCATCACTGCTTCTCTTTCATATTATTATTGTTTACGCTGTGTGAATAGAAACTGAGTGTTATTGTCTCGTACATTTATAATGAGTATATATTGTTTTCACAAGTTATATTGTCTGTGCATCTCTATACACTATATGAGACTTCAGCATCAGGAACTAATATCCCTGCTCCACACAGCTCAGATTCACAACACATCAGTGCAGGTGTGAAGTCACTGCATGTCAACTTCTGTCACCTGTGTGCCATTTATTATACTTTTAGAATGACGTGAACCCGTCTCTGAAAAACAGCCCAAATCTTGCCTTCATTCCCAGAACAAATAAAAAGCTCTTGTGATGAAGTTACTCTGAGGTCACTGAGGTCAGGACATCAAAAAATTGTAAAGTGTGTTACAGAGTGTCTGTGCACACAGATGCACTGTCCCATGGTTACAAACCTCATTTTCTACATCATATGACTTCAAGGGCTTGCAGCTAAATGGAAAGTCATGGGATTGGCTAGATGATGATGATGATGATATTTCAACAAGGCATTTTATGTCCCATCAAGCTGTACCTTGTCTCAAACAGCATAATAACCATTTTATTTTATGAACTGCCTCACTAGCACGGCTTTGGAGTAGTTTTTAAACATGTGCAGAGTCGGCCCCTCAGGCTCTGAGTCAGAGCAGGACGAGGACACTGTTTTTGTCACACCAAAATGGGCCTCTTGTGCTTTATTCATAATCCAACATGCAGGGGGGTGGAGTCATGGGTGGATGCCCCCACTGTTAGACCAATAAAATATGCTGATTATGAAGAAACACTTCTGAGATGGATAACCTCACTGTTAGTGGTGATTTACTTGATTTTTGGGCCATCTGGAGGCAGTGCAACAAGCTGTAAACCAAGGAACAACCTTCGGCCATTCAAAACCCCAAAGTTTAGCATCGCACTGGTTCCCATAAGAGAAACTGAATGTGATTTTTGCATTGCGTTTTGGATTATGTTAGAAAATAAGCTCTGTGGCTAACACAAGTTTATGATACCTACAGGTTTTGTTCAGCGAGATAATCTTCACATATGAACACCTTTCATACCACATTTGAAGCTTAAATGCGATCGCTAGAAGTAAAAAGCTAACGTTAGGCTTTAACGGACTACATGACTACTCCGCGGTCGCATGACTCTTGACGTCACCGCCACTAAGCTTTCAACTGATTTCAGCCGCTTTATTTTAAAAACATTGTATAATGGGGAAATCGGACTGTTTAAGCTAAATGAGAAGCTGTAATGGCGGACTGCCAGCACTCTCACCTGTTCGGGGGTGATGACGTTTAATGTCCCCGACAGGGTTTGTAGTCGTATTGAGCAACTTGTTAGCAACCGCCTTTTTTACAACACGTAAAAGCTTCAAAATTCACACGTAGGGTATTTACCGACGTGTTTTATGTCGTAGAACAAAACCTGAAACTCGCTTAAACTTTTGTTAACCACAGACCTTATTTGAAGCATTTTACCAAAATCCCATTCAAAAAAACGTATTGACTTTTAGACGAGAGAACCCAAAGTGCCAAAAGCGCTAACGGAGTTCCGGGTTTACTGGCACACTCTATGAAAGGCATAGCTGCTTAAGTGACAGATGGGTGCCGTCCATTGCTACCACGGTGACAACGTTGGTTAGGGAGAGTAACTGGGGTGTAACCCCACATTTACAGAGTATAGCCATATTTGTTTTTTTCTGGTAATGAAGGTTAACTATAGCATTTTGGTCCCCTAAAAAAAGTTTTGTTCAGCATTTGGTTGTACTTAAAGACCCTTTAAGAAGTCCTATGTTCGCTTTTTCTGGTACATACCTTTTTGTTTTAATGGTTTTAAGCCTACTGTCTGCTAGCAAAAAAAAAAAAAAAAAAAATAGTATTACCAACCAGAGCTGTAAATGCAGGTAGCTAACCCAGCTAGCAGCTAAATTGGATATTCAGTTTTTCCAGTAAATACATTTTTTTTAAAAATGGTTTTAAGTCTGTCGTCTACTAGCAAAAACTACTATTAGCACTGTATCACAGTTAACCATAGCTGTAAATGCACCATGCTAACCCAGTTAGCTGCTAACATTAAGGTTAGCTTGTTCAGTTTTTCTGGTAAATACATTTTTAAGAGGTTTTAAGCCCATTTTCCACTAGCAAAAACTACCATTAGCATTATATCAAGGTTACCATAGCTGTAAATGCACCATGCTAACAAAGCTTGCAGCTAGCTTTAGGGCTAACTTCTCCCTCTCATCCAAATATGGTCACTTCTGGGCTCCTGAAATCCAAGATGGCAACGGCCAAAAAGCAAAATGCTACCAATGGGTGACCATAAATGCAAAAAGAGACCTGGATGTACCTCAGTGGCACATGAAGTCAAAAAACTGCATGAAATTACTCAGATCTTAGGCTTAATAGGGCCCAAGTAACAAGCACACCAGAGACTCTGGGCAGCCGAGCAGTTAACTTCCACCAGCTGAATGGCTAACTTCCAGTTTAGCACTCCGCTAACTTGAATGGGAATAAACAGATTTAATCGTGTGACTCTGCTAGACTTTCGAAATGTTATCAGACTGAATGGATCAAATCCTGATAGTGTTACAAGTCATTTAATAAAGCCATTAGCCATTAAATAAAGTATATCCACTGATTTACAGATGTCTCTTTCGCCAGGTAAGTCCAAGGTAAAAGTCTTTTTGGGCCCCATAGTATCACATGACAGACTCAGACTGTTTAATTTCAATTTTGATAACTATGTAAAATTGAATTCAAAGTCCAGTGCTCTTCCTCAGGGCTTGTGGGTGACATCACAGTTGCTATGTTTAATATTATATACAATCTACCCTGTAAACACAACATTGATATTTATTAGTTGATGTCAGGTGATCATGTTGGCAACAAGGTGACTATTTACACATTGAGCAACATTAGCATTCATATAGAAATCATGTTTCTAAAACAAGTGATTAATGTAAGCGCAACATTTATACTTGTTTTAGCTCCGTTGTGGCCTCCACCAACTCCCAAGTGAAATACTTGGCCCTATTATGTCTATCAGTCACTCGCTAACTTTGTATTGTTGTAGTGGGGTGTTGGACAGGAAGCATAAAATGGATTTTAGCTACTTGTTTTAAAAAATAATCGTAAATAGTAGATCTTTGAGCTGGAAAACCAAAACAATAGGCTGAAAGAATCTAAATCTCTGTGGTGGGTTTTAATGCTCAGTGGGTTTATCATTACAAGTGACCACTTTCTCATTACGTAGTCATTTAATTAATTGTTACAATTAAAATATTTGTTAGGGCAGCTTTAAATAGTCAAGTGTACTTAAAAGATTGAAGAGATCAAGATTAACAGCCATGTTGCCAGAACATCTTGTCTCAGTGTGACATCTCACTGAGATTATAAATCGTTTGTGCGCTGGCCAAAGAAATTATTGGACTAAATCACATTTTTATAATAAAATAAACAGCTCAACAACAAAAAGGTTGTTCTTGTTCTGCCTGGTGCCTGTTTGTCTGTGAGATGAAGCTGCAGAAAGGCTACATCTGACAAAAATGCCCCCACAGTTTTTATAGATATTTTTGTTGAATAACAAGTGCTGCCATCCACACCATCGACCCGTTTTCACGAGCCTCAGCTGTTCTTTCTGGAAGGAATGACAAAAATCTGTTGTTGTCATGTCTTTGTCTTTTATTTGATTGCATCAAACTGAGACTTTGCAAACACTGGCTGCTGCTTCAGTGTCCAATAAGTTCCACCTTTAGACCTTTGAGCTGCCTCCAATTAACTTTGTTTCATAACTTGAAAAGAACTGTGTACTCTGTGGGAAAATATATCTAAAACATTAGCAATTAAAAGGTTTTCATTTTATAAACACACTTTAAATCTCTGTATTTTGAGAAAGAGCGCTTAAACCAAAACTCTGAGTCAAGTCTGTCACAGTAACGCTTGTCCCATGGAGGTAAGATTGCCCGGAGGACTGTGTTGTCTAATGCAAACAGAGGCTCTATCTGATAAAATGCCGTGTTAAGATATACTGCCTGTAGTTTGTCATCACTTTTCAAACCCTTAATCCCTGTTCGCACGGGACTAGTGTTGCCAGGGAACCTCATGTGATTTAGAGATCAAACCTCCCACATCTGTCTTTCATGTGGCTCATTCACATGGGATAAGCAAAGTTTGTATTTTACTCAAATTGCATACATCCACGTTGAGCTCAAGTAGCCCTCTGCCATACACGTGCTGCCTTAGTTTGATTGGTTTGACTCAGCTGAGACATGTTTCTTTCCTAAACCTAACATCCGCAACTTTACGTTAATCACTGAACTGTATGTTAACGATGTAACATCTTTCACGGGGCACTGATTTGTAGAATATCACACGTCAACTGTTGTGCTTGCATTTTTTTCATAATATATCATATGAACCGTTCTATGAGAATATGCTGAGCATTCACATCGGCAGCACTTTCTAAACAATAACAACGACATTAACATGACAACAGCAATCATTCACCATCCCTGTTATATGGCGGTTGATCTCGCCCTCTGCTCAGAGGGTAAGGAGCTTGCAGACCTCATTGTTTTCCCAATTTTCTGACATTTTCAGCCAGTGTTCCTCTTTGAGTTAGATGCTAACTGCTATTAGCTTCTTTTAAAATCTCCAGCAGTTGGTCACACGCATAACACGTTATTAAAATATGACACCTATGTCGCCCATGATTTCGTGCTGCTGGCCGTCCCTTTTTATACAGATGTTGTTTCAGCACTGTTACTACCTCCAATGCTTGCTTAAAGGCAAGACAACCCTTCCTCCCATTCTGTGATTGTACCTTTTTATACAAAACAGCGAGGCGGCATAACAGCGGGAAGTTCTCGCCTTAAAGAGGCAGTATAAAAGAGGCAATCGTCGACCCCAGAGTTAACTTCCGTAGGGGCCAGTTTCTACAGCTCAGCAGACATTTACTTCTCACCTGCCCGATCAGACAACTGCATGATGTGTTCCTCTCACGCCAATGCAAAGTTTACTTGCCTCTGGGAAGCGTTACTGTCGAGCATTGACGCTCATTACTGGAATCTGTACCTGGTTTACTGTCAGGTTTACAGTTTATGCAAATTTCTATGGTAATTATCGCAGTACTCTCATTGGTCATATCAGATGGGATGAGGAAATGCACCTGCTGGCGTCGTGGTTATTAATTTTCATGTAAACAAAGCCTCTGTTGTACACACTACAGTTCCTCTTGACTTTTTTTTGGGTGTGTGAACCTCCAGACTCAAAATTCAAACTGTGCCCGTGGACATGGCAGATTCAAACTGGATTAAGGTCACAGACAACCTACGCAATTATTACAAATGACTGGAGGTCCACAGGTAACACTATTCCCGTGTGAATGGAGCTTTAGTCTAATGGCTCCTTATGCAAGCCACATTACGTGTCCCAAAGCTGTTACATGAAACTGGAGTGTTTTTTCATTAGTAGCCTGACCCTAATCTTGTCCAGACTCCGAGCACGATTGTTGCTTTTGAAACAAGTAATACATTAATTCTGGACTCTCAGCCTCTCACCATCAAGAAAACTGAGGTGAAGCAGGTTGACAGTCACAAGTTTCTCTGCCTTCACATGACAGAAAACCTGAGCTGGACCAAAAACACAGCAGCAGCTTTACATCATCAGGCAGCTGAAAAAGTCAGGTCTCAGCTGTCAGCCCTGCCACAGGCCAACAGAGGACTCTTTGAGAGCCTCCTCGCCAGCAGCATCACCGTACAGTTAGGAAACACCACCCACCCTGAGAGGAAATCTCTTTAACGAGTCATCAAAACTTAAAAGAGAATTGCTGGCCCTGACCTCACCTCTGTGGATGCACTCTATACAAAACGCTGCAGGAGGGAAGCACAGAGCACCCCCCGCCCAGCTCACTCTCCGCTCAGGTGGAAGAACTGAGGATACTGAGACACCACAGGCCAGAGAGCATCAGCATCAGAAGGCACGCTTCAACAGCCTCTTTCCAGCCACGGTCAGACTGATCGCTGAGGCTGCAAGAAACACACTCCAGAAACACTGAGAGGGTAACTCTGATATTTTCAGTGTGGACCATATATCCCAGTGTTTTTGTATCTGACTAATGGGAACAACGATTTTTGAAACTGGTTCAATATTGAGCAAAAGAGCTGCAGCCGACTGCCACAAAACAGGCTGCGAATTAACCACTTGGGGCATGTTCACACTGTCAATTTTCGTCTAGTGAATGTGCTTGTTTTGTAATCAGGTCTCACTCCAAAGTCGTCAAAATCCGGCGTTTGGGCAGTGACTTCTGGCGTCAGACACTAATGAAAAAAGCTGTCCTTTCATGTCGAAAGGTTTCGCAGCAGGTTGCTGTTTAATAGTTTAATGGTGCCCAGCGGCATCAGGGGGAAACGCGGCAGGACAAGAGCGAAAGTTAAGGCGGCAAAAGGTCCGAGTATCAAGCCCTCCGCAGAATGAGAAGATCACATCTCCCCCCTCCCGTCCTCACCACTTTCTACAGAAGCACCATTGAATCCATCTTGACCAACTGCATCTCTGTGTGGTGTGTCAGCTGCACATCTGTGGACTGGAAGTGCCTTCAGAGAGTGGTGAGGACAGCAGAGAAAATTATTGGGACTTTTCTTCCTTCCATCATGGATGTTGGTCATAAACGCTGTCTGACAAGAGCAAAGGGCATTACCAGAGACCCCACACACCCACACCATGGACTGTTCTCACTGCTGAACTCTGGTAGGAGGTACCGCAGTATAAAGAGCAGAACAACCAGGTTCTGCAACAGCTTCATTCCCCAGGCCATAAGACTGTTGAACACCCAATAAACCGCTGCTAGAGCTACTGTTTTTACTATACATTGCCACTTTTTAACTTAATTTTATATATATTTATTTTTAGATTTCTCTTTAACTATATGCACATGAAGCACTGTAATATACACGTGAAGTACTTTTACTGATCGACTGATCATGTTGATATTTTTGCTATTTGGAAGAGTCAATCTAACGAAATTTCGTTCCGTGTGCACTGTCTATGTGTACGTGAATGACAATAAAGTATTCTGTTCTAGATGGGTCCACTAACCACTGACTTTCACCCAGGCGAGGTGTTCGCTTCCTGTAAGATTGTAAAGCCAAACCCTGTTCTTTTTTTCCTTAACCTAACCATGTGTGTTTGTTGTAGAAGGGAAAATTTTCATTTTCATTTTAATTTATTTGTTTATTTGTACGGGGACAGTGCACATTAATGAACATTTCTGTAAATGTGCCAGTTTTAGCTGAGTAGCTAGTTTCCAACTGCAGTCCCCAGGCAAGGTGTTAAATGCCAGCTAAAAGGAAAAAAAATACATTACAATAGACCTTACGTAATAACAGTAAAATATACAGCACATATAAAAGCACATGGATCAGAATAGAAGGCTTAACACACACAGTAAAAGACAAGAAGTGGCACATAAATCACAATGGAAAGCACATCAAGCGCATTAAATGACAGGAAAATAAGCTTCGGCCAGCAGGTAGGTTACATCAGGCAAACAGACAAACATAGTAGCCATGCAACATATTGGCAGGACACCAGAAACAAAACAATACAGAACAATACAAAACAAAACGCAATGCACATTTAAGCAACATGTAAGCAAGTGAAACAGACAAGCAGATAGGCAGTCAAGCAGGCAACATGGCGGCAGAGAGGCACGCAAGCAGATAGACAGAATTATAGGATTAGTATGGACTACTGATTGTGATCGCAGGCCTGATTATCTTTTAACCATATTTTTAGAGTGTGTTTGAAGGCTTTGTGTGTTTCAATATTGCGAATGTGTGGTGGTAATGAGTTCCAGAACTGGGCAGCTCGCACTGAGAAGGCTGACTGGCTGAAGGAACTTTTTCTCAGTGGTACAATGAGGGTAGTTGTTGAGGCCGATCTGCTCAGTCTGCTGCTCAATGTAAAAAAAGTCAGCAAGTGGTGGTGGAGCCAAACCATGGAGAATTTTGAAAACTAGATTTATGTTGTGAAATTTTACAGTGTTATCCCAGCTTAAAAGGACATGCTTGTCCAGGATACTGCAATGATGGTAACGAAAAGATTTCTTGTCCAGGACTTTTAGGGCTTGCTTATACACAGAATGAATTGGTTTTAATGTTGTTTTGCAGGTCTGGGTCCAGCTGGTGAGGCAGTATGTTACGTGGGGCATTATCATTGCACTGAAGTAGAATTTTGCGGCTTCCAAGTTTAAACAATTTCTGATGTATCTGAAGTTGGCCAGGTTGTGTTTGATTTTTTGCGTGACTTTCTTCGCCTGTATCTTGAATGTGAGGTTTGAGTCGAGAATAATTCCAAAATAACGTCAATTCGCAGTGTTGTACCGAAGTAGTGCTTTTATTTTGAAAGAGACTGTATGTAAACTGTACATTTCCTGTGAAAACAGAAGTGTATTTTGACAGAAGACAATGCATGTAACAGGCAGAACTTGACACGGTGTCAACACATCAACAACAAGTGCACCCAGGGTACCTTGCACGTCGGATCTGGACATTGAAAGTCCATGACCAAACGTCAATATGTGACGAGGTCGGAGTGAGAATGTGTTGGTTTTTGCCGCTGACAGGCTCAGGTTATTATCATTAGTGTCTGAAAACATTATGGAAAGGATCCCTACAGAGATAGAGCTTTTTGTTGAAGAATAAGATCCTTTTTGTTTAACTACAAACAGCCTCAAAATCAGTTTTTGCCAAACCCACCAGACTGTACTCAAATAAACAGTAATTTTAGCATTCGGTTGAAATAAACTCTTAATTCGCCCACGTAAATGTGACAACATGTTGGCTCTATACACGCTAAAATGAGTCTGGTGGGTTTGGCGATATCGATTTTGGAACTTTCTGGTTAAAGTGAAAAGATCTTACCCGTAAACAAAACGGTCTATCTCTGTAGGGATCCTTTAGATAATGTTATCAGACACTTAAAATTACAATCTGAGCCTGTCAGTGGCAAAACAAGAAATTTAATGGATGTACGTGTAACGGTGTTTACATGGCAGACTGTTAAATGCAGGAGTGTCAAACATACGGCCCTCAAAGGGTCCAATCCGGCCCACTAGATGACTCTGCACACCTAGGGCTCTAGTTTCGCAGACCGGGCGTGGCAGGGGCGCAGCGCACCTGCGCTTCGCCAACTGGGTGTGGCCAGGCGGATTTTGTAAGTTTGGCACACCGTGCGCGCTGGCGCAGCTACTCCTCTTTCCCACCTCTGTCCCTCCTACCGGCACAAGTCGGAAAGAGGGAGGAGAGAAGGCGTGGAGTGGGTTTTACACACATCACACCAATCAAATGAGCCCCTCTCCTCGCCCTTAAATGCGCCGCGCGAAGGCGTAATGAGAGTTTACTCAATTCGCCATGGCAGAAGAGAGCAGCAGCGTCAGACGGCCAAACTTCTCCCAGGAGGAAACTGATGTTTTGGTCCGGGAGGTCCAAGCTCGCAGTGTCCGAATATACGGAACTGCGAGCAGACCTCCACGGGCTGATGATGCAAAGGTAGCCTGGGAGGAGGTCACCACAATTGTAAATCAATGTTGCGTTTCTCTCGTGCGTGCGCTCTCTCTCTTTCTCTCTCGCAGTCTCACTCTGTTTCTTTTCTTTTGACTTTTCTAAGATGACAGATGCTGAATATATACTCCCTATCTGATGCTGTGGCTGTTTGTGGTTGGCTGAGAGGGATGTGAACTCATTAGTTTGCAGCTGTGTTAATCAAATCAGGTTGGGTTTCCATTACGCGTGCCAAACGTGCCAAACGGTGCCAATCCCCTTTGATCTGACATCAGATGTGACGGGACAGTCGATATAGAGATACATTTATGTGCTGATTGCAGATAGTTGCATTGAATAGTGTTTTTGTGGGTATTTATTGCATCGTTAATGTGCCTGACATTCTGGAAACCTGCCTGTGAGGTTTTGGTGACGTGTGCGCACTGTCCGCCGGTCAGCCAAACTTTGGCTTACACCGGCTGCGCTCCCCCTGTGCTGACAGTAGACCTGGTTTCAGCTGGTGAGCTTTTACTGCACCTTCGGCGACGCCTTTTTGCACGAAACTGTCACTGTGCCAAGCTGGATCTGTCGACACCTCCCCCTGCTGCGCCGCCACACCCATCTCAGCGCACCTCGGTCTGCCAAACTACCAAACTGAGCACGCCTTGGGTTGCGCTGCTTGAAACTAGCTCTGCGTGGGGTTTGCCACCTGCGCTGCGCTGGGAAACTAGAGCCCCTAATGTTGATGTCAGGAGGTTTCAGGAGCAATTTAAACAGTGAGTAGATACTTAAAGTAGCTGTGCGGAACTTTCCGTTTTCGTTGATTATAGCACCCCTTTTGGTCGAAGAGGTATGACACCCACAGCCTGGTGTCGTAAAATTCCGACTGCAGCCGGCATTCGGCTTCATTCGTAAAATCTCAACTACAACCGGCAATTACCGCATGCATTTGTTTTGGAGAGCGAGAGGATTAACGTTACTAACGTTCTTATAAACTGAGGACAACTGCCTGCTGTATATTTGTGTTCATGGTCACAGTCGCAGATAATTTTGTGGCGTTTGTTGTAACGTTACTAGACAAAAGCGGTTCACATCAGCTAACGTTACATTTAGCTTGCTTATAACTTCCATGTCGTCATATATTGAAGTGAAACAACGTCTGACAAGTTGCGGTATATTCTCTAAATAAAAACAAAAATTACATACCTGTCGATTAGGAAAAGGGCCAACTCGGGATCAGTTTTAAAACCTTTCAAATCTCTCAGCTCTCTCCACTTGGTGAATGCCCGACCGAGGTTTACACGCGTTTGGGCTCGAGCCCTATCACTGTCCCGTTTAGCCTTCTTCTGTTCTTTTTCTTTTAGATGGTGCTCCTTCTTTATCCGCCATGACATCTAAAGTACAACCAAGTCCTTCTAGATACATCTGGTAAAACTGTTATGTGCTCAGCAATGCCCGTTGCGTACCGCTTACTCGAAGAACACTCTCTGTAAACACGGCTCTTCTTCTTCTTCTCTCAATTTATTGGCGGATCGCAAACAACTTCCAGGTGCATACCACCACCTACTGTACAAGAGCCTACTCCCTACTACATGTCATTTAGCCTGTTTCTTAAATCCTACTCGTAAACACGGCTCCTTCTTCTTCTGTGGTTTAATGGCTGCTGGCCGCTGCGGGCGTGCAGACTTACTTCCGCCTCCAGGTGCCGTATTCTGGTTTGTTGACTTCTGCTGTGTCCGACCCGACCGAGGCTACGCTAAATAGCCATATAGAGAAAGGCTTTTTTGTCGCTGTTGGGTTCAAATAAAAGAAAAAGAAAGAAAGACTTAACCTGCTTCTTCAGCAGCTTCCACTTCAGTGGAAACTTGTGAATTAAAAGTCGCATGTAATGAAAGTGAGTAGTAGACTGACTGCAGGTGGAAAAACTGAGACATAGCCTACTGTTGACTTTGCACATATTAACCTTAGGATATCATGAGCTGTTCATCACTTGTTCTGTAAATAGATGAATGTTTTCAGAATCTTTACACAAAAAAGGGAGAAAAATTGAGAGGTTTGATATTTTTAGGTTATTACGTGATGGTTTCACTGCTCCAGCTCCCCTGACATCACGTTGGGCTGTATGTGGCCCATGAACTAAACTGAGTTTGACACCCCTGGTTTAGTGGCTGCTGGCTGCAGCCTGCTCACTCAATACTGAACCAATTTCAAAAATAGTTGTTCCCATTCATCACTTACACATAAAAACATGAGAAAACAGGGTCTAGGATAAAAAAAGGTTACCCTTCAACATTTCACAACACTCACACACTTTACAGACTGTGTTTCTGTATTTACCTACCTCTCCTCCTCCCACTCGCTCCCTCAGCTCAGTCATGCAGAGAATTCATAGTGAAGTAATTCATTGTGCAATAATTCATAATGTGCATTTTATATTATTTATAGCGGGTATTTTTTTCATAAGCAAGTAGCTTGCTGCTCATTTAATCGCCTTTTTTTCTTTTTACAAAGTTGATAGAGAGTTCAGATGCACAGGTACTGTCCTGTACCTGTGCAAATGGTAATAAATTAATCTAATCTTAAATCATATGTAAGTATATCTGTTTTAAAATGTGATTTTCCTTTAAGAAGTTGGGACAGATTGAGAACATTTCACCTGTTTCCATGACAAATCCCAGGTTTTATGAATTTTCTCAGATCAAGTTGTGACGGCTGAGACATCCTGTGGTGATTGAAAATTCAATCCGATGTAAGGGGCTGGAATATTCCGTTTCTAATTCCAAATGAAAGAATTTCTCGCACTTGTATACACTCATTCCTCTTTAAGTTCATTCCGTCTTTCTGCACATGCTCATTTCCTTGCCCTTCTGGCGCGATGACGTATATAGCGCGCATAGCAACACGCTGAGATAGAGCAGTCAGACTCGTTGCACTCACCGGTTTCCATTCGCCACAGCACGGTCTTCGACCTTCTACCTCCCTTCTTCTCCTCAACAGACGAAGCATTAGCAGAACAAGGTTGTTGTCGTACTGCTGCTTCAAGAATATAAGCAAAACAAGCCTGAAAAAGGCACTAAGAACGGCGTCGTCAAGCATCTTGTTATCCGGAGCAAGGACTACAGTGTTTTCTTCTGATAAATGGAAACACGTAACATCTGCCCCGCCCCCTATCCAATCAGAAACCTTCCCCAAACCTTGTGTGGACCCGAATAAAGGCGATTAAAAGGCAATTAAACTGATCTCCCGTGTAAACCCTCATTCAGAATGAATATTTTTCATGTAAACTACCTGGAAAGACTTTAATTCCGAATGATTTCATTCTGATTTATTTCATTCTGAATGAGAAGCCATCATGTAACCGCACCCAGTGTCTCACTGCCTTGGTTACATCATTTGGCAACACACACACATACACTGAGTCAGTGGTTCCCAACTGGTCAAGCCAAGGGGTCCAGTCACTTGCAGTCGATTCAGAATGGACTCATGACCAACATTTGGACTGCGACCCACCAGCTGGGGACCACCGTGCAGTAAGTCACCCACACATGCTTTTCACAACTGACTCCTTCCATTTCTCCACACCCCATCTTGTTTTCTCATTGATTAGATAAATTGATTTGTGTGGACTTGTCTTGTTACAAACTTGAGCGAGCTCAGTGACAAAACAGCCCTCTAAACAATGGTAAATGGACTACACTTGTAAAGCGCCTTTCTAGTCTTCTGACCACTCAAAGCACTTTTGCACTACATGTCACATTCGCGCATTGACACACACATTCACACACTGGTGGCTGAGGCGACCTACAAGGTGCCACTTGCTACTCAGTAACCATCCACATACTCTGACACGCTGATCGAACAGCCATAGGGTGCAATTTGGGGTTCAGTATCTTGTCCAAGGACACTTCCACATGCAAACTGGAGGAGCTGGGATCGACCGCCAATCTTCCAATTACGACCCGCTCTACCTCTGAGCCAAAGTCGCCCTTGTCAATCAAGTCAGTTACAAATGTTTTCTGTATGGAGAAAAGCTAGTTTTGAGAGCTAAACCTGAGAAAAAGTGAGCTGAGCATGGACGCAGGAAGTGGGGGTCTTCAGGGGTCTTCAGGGCCCCCTCCTAACAGGTGTTACAACACAAGCAGTTTATAATAAATATGTTTGTTTCTTTATTGTATTTTAGGGTTATTCAGATGCAGTTAATTCGTCTCATTCTTCGTTTGTATTCTGTTGATCCTTCATTACTCAGCAGAGTGCGTGTGCACGGCTGGGTGCTTTCATGGGGTCAAAGCCAGTTAAAAGAGATTTGTCCCGCTTCATTATTTATTTATTTATCATTGTGCATTCACCCGCTAGATTTTGTGCTTCAGGAGGTCGCCTGAGAAGTGTGCGTGGTAGCCGACACACGTACCTTCGTGCAGAGCACTTCGACCCTCATTAAAGGATTAGCTGAGGGCAAATGCCTATATAAAACATCTTTTGGAGCTGTGTGTCACAGGATGTGTGCAACACTCTCAGGCTGTGTACTACCAGATGGTGTGCGTGGCAAAGTCAAGGATATCTCCTGCCCATGGCCCTCTTTTGGAAACAAACTTGAACGGGACCCAGATGTTCATGGAGAGACACGAACAAAAATAGCAGGCGAACTGAGGCAGGCACGGCTCCTGAAAGTTTCAAACGGTCCACGAATTTGGAGATTTTTTGTCAAACGTGCTTCGACAAACAAGTGGACTCCACAATGAAAGTGCTTCAGCTGTTTGGGTTTAACTGTGTCTCCTTTTTCCTCACACAGATCTTTCTCCGAGCTTTGTCGACTAAAAACTTGGCTCTCGCTCAGGGGAGATGTCGAGGGAGTTTAGCAGCACTTTTGTTAACAGTGTGCCTAAAACATAGTTCTATTTTAATCACTTCCACTGTGAAATCATTGCTTACACTGACTTATTTATTACATCAAACACCCAAATTGAGATTTTTTACAGGTTTGGTTTAGAGGTTTGGTGGATTGTGACTGTAACCTGGTTTGGTGTTTCTCTGTGTTCACGGTCGCTCCACCTGACACTGAGGAAGTTTGACTGCTTTCTGACTGTGTAAGTCACACTCCTCTGTGTGCGCAATTAACAGTGTTCTTGCTGAGTGTGTTACTTTGACTGCTACTTTGTGGAATTTGTTGTAAAATTGTCCCTGTTCTTATACTGTAGAACAATGGTTACCAACTGGTTCAGACTGGTCCACACCTGCCCTGTTTGGTTGAGTTCAATCAAACTCAAGTTCGTTTGCCCCCTCAGTGCGGTTCGTTTGGGCAGGTGTGAACACAGCAATCACACTCAGGTGTGCACCAAAACAACCGGACTGAGATCACCTCTTCAAGAAGGTCTCAGTCCGGTTCCAAAGGAACTCTGGTGCGGTTGGTTTGTGGTGAGAAGGTGTTCCAACCTGGATGTGAAGCAACAGAAACATGCATAAAAGCTAATGTGTGGTGGGATGCACAACCAATGGGGTAAAGAAACCCAGAATGTTTTTTTTAAGCTGCCGAACTGAAAACCTGAGCCTTTAAGAAGACATAAGTGGATACAGACGTGAGGTATTAGCAGGGAAAATGAGAAAACTGGGATCCTGACACTCAGAATATGTGCAGCGAGCGTTTTGATAATTTGACCAGACAAACTGTGGAGGTTGAAGCCAATGTAGATGTGCAAGGCCTGGCTTTCATCTTTATAAGCTTAAATGATGATCTCAGTTTGTGAATCAATGATAAAAATCTGGCCATTCAGTGGGAGTATTTTTCCAAGGGGAAGGGACACTGGGATAGACCAACAATCCTGATTTTGTCAATACACCTTTTACTCTCTGGTAGACATAAGGTGCTAAAATAATCCGTTGACATGCTGAAATCCAATATTCATGGCTAAAGGCTTTCTATTAGTTTCAGCCCTCAGTAGAGTGCCCCAGGAATGAGTCCCAGAATCTGAAAATGAGTCAGCATTTTGCACTCCCAGTTCTCTTGTCTAGAAGTCAATGGGTTTTTGGTTAGATGCCTGAAATACCATCACATTCTCACTCGGACCTCGTCACATATTGACGCTTTGTCATGGACTTTCCACATCGACATATGACATGTAAGGTACACCGACTGTGTTGGTTGTTGATGCTCTGGGATGTCGCAGCCTGTTACTTGCATTATGTGTTTTCAAAATACACTTCTGTTTTCACAGTAAAATGTAAAGTTTGTATACAGTCTCTTTGCTTGGATAAAAGCTTCACAGCAACAGCAGTAAACATCTGTTAATCAGGGTTCCCAAGGTGATGGGAAAGTCATGGAATTAGTAAAATTCATTACAAGTTTTGAAAAAAATCATAGAATTTTGTTGTGTGCAATTAGTACTAATAACCTGCGGTTATTCCACAGGCTAGTTAATAACATGTCGGGCAGGAAATCCAAAGTGTGGGATCATTTTGAGAAGGTGAAGGATGAACCCAAGGTGATATGTAAACTCATCTTCATTGGTCGACTACAAACATGACGTATCATGTGAAACATGGAAGTAGCTACATGCCCATTAGCCCACAGCGTCATTAACAGGCGGCTCGCTCAGTGTGTGACGTGCACTTGGAGATAAAATATAGGCCTATATTAATGAAGGTTCATTAGTACGGTTTGTATTTCTCTGTAACGTAGCACAGTGTTAACAATGTTACTGATACTATTCTTTCTCACACCTTCAACTCAAACCACCAAAATATATCATTTAATCATTACATTCATATCAGAAACATGTAGCTGACTAGTCCACTGATGGACCCTGATGAGGACTGTTGGTCGACTAGGAAAATTCTTAGTGGGTGCAGCCCTAGTTTGAATACAGTTTGAATCTGATATGCATGTTGGACAGAAAATTATCACGGATCCTTGAAAAGTCAAACTTCCATGAAAATATGTGGGAACCTTTGTTAATCTCACACCAACACTGAAACAACTCCACCATGTTGTTCGTCCTGTTGATAACTGTTGGATCATGTTAGCTGTGTGATGCTAACAGTTAGCCCTGTCACTGTGTGTGTGAATCTGTCCCAGGCACAAAGCTCTGGTCCCACAGCAGCAGTCTCACGATAAACAGGGATTGACTAAATTAGCATTAAATGTTGCGATTACAACGTCCTGGAGGGGCTGATCCTACAAACATTAGGTTGAGGCAACAGTGGTGTCAATCAATGAAAACACAGCAGTGTCAGCACAAACAACTCCAATCACCTTCCAGCATTTCTGCTGTCAAGACAGATCATAACTTTGTCTGCTTGACAGTGATAGCCTTCTTTCTTCCTTTTGACAGTTTGTGTTATGAGCCAGTCTCAGGTCACCACTGTAATTTTAAAAAAAGCTCTTTCGTCAGACATCACTGATTGACCGAACCTCTTCTCGCTGTGTTTGTGTCTGAAGGGCTGTAATTGATTTGAAAAGGGAGGTTTACCCAGGGACAGATACTTCTTTCTTCCCGTTAAGCACAGATACAGTGAGGGAGAAGTTTTTCACGATGGAGTGGAGAGGGGGCATGTCAGTTCTCCTGCTCTCAGTTCACCCCTGGCAGCACGCTACATGAATGCTTAAGGACACGCACAGCCATACAGTACATGCATGTGGTGATATAATGAGCATCAACTGAAGCATGAAGGCTGCTGAATACATTAAAACTACAGAGGAGAGACGTGGGCTTCGTGTAGAGATGCTGGGAGGTGCTTGAAGTTGGGGGTGTTGGAACTGTGGCCGACTCTCCTAATGGCGTCAAGAACACTTTTAATTGCAAGCATGAAAGAGCGCGACTTACAGTCAGAAACCGTCAAAGCTCCCCTGGGTCAGGTAAAGCAACCTGGAACACAGAATAAAACCAGACCAGGTTGTAATCATGTAGAGCAGTGAGAATAATTCAATCCGCATAATCCGCCAAACCTCTACTTGTAAAATATCACAACTCAGGTGTGATATAATGAATAAGTCAGCATCAGCAATTACTGCAGGTGGTAGTGATTAAAATAGAGCAGTCTCTTTGGCAGACTCTACTCTAAAAGTAGATCCCTTCTCAGGAGCGGTGCTGATAAACTCCCTCATGAGTGTTACGGAGCAGGTAGACACAAACACAGCTGAATCAGCGTTTCCACTCCACTGAAGAGCCCCCTTGTTTGTGGATGCAGGTTTGAAACAAGTTCTCCAGTTTCATGGACTGGAACTTTTCAGGTTCAGTGAGGTCGCACTGCATCCTCAGTTGTAGGTGTAAAGACGCTCCACCAGTGTTGCTCAGAAGCTGAACGGAGGTCAGGTCAGCCTCAGTTAGAGCGGTGCCCTTTCTGACCTCACTTGATTAAGCGCCTTGTGGAAATCTCGCCTCCACAGTGTTTCACATTTTACTGCTGCAGCATTGCTGTGCTGAGGTGTTGTGAAAACAGGATTGTGTTCTGATTGTTCTGCTGTTGTCAGGTAGTTTCATGTTGTGTGCTGCTGCACATCCGCTGGCGTTTGCCAAAATGTTTTTGTCCATGCCTACTCCTCATTATGACATAGCTCTGTGTAGGTATGTGAGCCGCCCAGAAGTCCATTCATTCCTATGAGAACGTCCATGATCTCCGAAGTGTTTGTGAAACTCCTGCCTTGTTTTTCAGTTCAGACTTTGCCTCAAGTAAATAAAAAAAATTGAACATTTGCAACAGATTTCAGACAGACAGTGGGTGTTTCTCAAAGTTAAGGATCCTCCCAAGGAAGGATCCTACAGAGGCAAGGCTAGAGTCCTCACTAGCATTTAGTGAACATACACTTAACGCTCCATCTCTGCTGTGAATGATTCATTTAAAGCTTTTATGTTTTATCTAAATCAAGTTATTTAAAAAAATCTCATTATTCGGCAGTGGACACATCACAAAGTGTAAATTATTTGGTTTCTGTCAATATTTTTTTCATGCTTGGATGATAAAAACTCATGGAGACATTAATCCAAATAAATGACATATTAATCTAAATCCTGCCGAGCTCCGCCGGCGCAGGTTTCATTGAAGAGGCCCTGCCCTCACTTCCAGCAAATCGTGTACTGTGCAAAGCATTGTGGGGATTTTATACCTGCGGAGGATCCACACATGCATCCTTCGAATTTCTCTGAATGAAGGACTCAGTCCTTCGTGAAACTCGGAAGGATCCTTGACATTGGAACAGTCCTTCGATGACGTAGCGTCCTTCAAATTCAGCGGTTTTAGGATCCTTCCTTGACAGTGAGAAACACCTAGAATGTGCTGTGCCACAGGACGTCAGCATCAAAACAAACTAGCTAACAGATTGATAAATGTAATCAGGCCCCCAAGAAGTGTGCTGGGCTTTGAAGCCACTTTTCATAGTGGCCAAACAGTGGTACTGCAATTTCCAGGGTCCGTAACATGATGCCAGCGGGCTCAAAAAAACAACCCCCATGAAAAGACATGTTTGGCTATCAGGATTTGATCCATTTGGTCTGATAACATTTGGAAAGTCTAAAAAAGTCACACCATTAAATTACTTAATCCCCATTTAAGTTAGCAGAGTGCTAAACCGGAAGTTAGTCATTCAGAAAGCGATAGTTAGCCACCTGGTAGCACTCGGCAGAACTCGGCTGCCGTAAGAGTCTCGTGCGCTTGCTCGATGTGCCTCACAGTGTGGACGTGGTGCTGCTAATTCCCGGATCATCCTTATACGCGCCACTGAACAGCTACCATAGGAATGAACGGAGTCCTGCATTCAGCACTGTATCCAGTCCTGCTAATACATCCATGAATGTAACACAGCTCTACTCATGTATTTGTTTTTCCAAGTGAAAATTTGAAGGCATGCTTAGCTAGCAAACATTGGTAACATGCTATAGAGTGCATGCATAGTGGATCATACGTCTTTTAACAGGATATTTCACAAAACTGTCCACACACCTGACAGGCCAACCTCGTTCTCACTTATTTGTCTCCATGTGCATATTCCACAAGACTGGATGGCGAAAAACACTCAAAATTGACTTTCCTGTCATTTCTGCAGTGGTGTTTGTATCCATCCGTTAAGAGATGCATGTCCTTGCGTTAAACACTAGAGGCGTACTCTGTATACTACATGGAAATATGGATACAAAACAAAAACTGCATGGAAACGAGATGTTACAGTCGTTTCACACCAAGCTAGGATTTTTGCACAGAAATGTATAAAAACTGATCTTATGGGTTTTTATAAATGCTTACACACCCCTGTGAAACATTCGGAAGGACCTTGACTTGTGCAGCCTGCAGAATGTTTGACCAATTAAATCCTTTGTTCCAGTTACGTCCGTGTCACAGCGAGCTTGCTTCCAAAATAGGAAAGGTCTTATCAGTTGTCTTAATGAAAAACTCTGCGAAGACTACCTCAATAACCAAATAAAGAACAATGCATGGCTTGAGATCACCCAGCAGCTTGCTAACAGTATATGTTGGTCAAGGGACAGGACTAGCAACAACAGCTAACGTTAGCATCAATATGGGGTCTGATTAGTTTAGTATAGTGTGGTTAGCCCCTTACAGTTTCTGTAGGATAAGTTTTTATTGTGTGGAGTGGGAAAGGGCACTATTTTGGGGTAATTCATTAGGCCTCATTCACAAATTATTATTATTATTATTATTATTATTATCATTGTTTAAATCATTTATATTATTATTTATTATTTATATTATTCTATATTTATATTGTATCATATATTATATATTATATTTATATTTATTTATTTTTATCTATTTATTTTTTTATGAAAATACAGGGCCATGTGAATAATTAGCATGCAGATTTTCTGTATTCCTGTGCTGTATTGTTACATGGCTTTTTTTAATGTTTTTTATTATGTGCTCTTTTAGAGCCTTTACACACTGGAGCGCACCTACAGCAGAAACTTGCTCACTCTGAAGGCTCCACAGCCTCGCAAGGACCAAACAGTGCTTCTGTCAGCAGTGAGCCCATAATATTTATAGTCAGATGCCTGAGAGACAATTTTGGGCTGAGCAGCATGTGCATGGTGTTTTATTTTTTTGTTCTGTATCATATCAGACATCCAATTGTTTGTGGGAGAAGCAGCGGTCATTGGATAGCTGGACTTGAGACAGTGCTGCTCCCGGGAACAGGTTCACATTGAAAATATTCTGGAGCCATACTTGCCAACCCTCAGGCTTTTCCCTGGAGACTCGTGTTTTTATTTCCCTCTCCTGATTTCCTCTGGGGGTCACAATTCTCCTGTATTTCCCCTGATTTATGACAAATTTGCACACCTTTTTTTCTCTTTCTTGTTATCACAACCTGTTTCTGCCACTGTACAGTGTGAACAAGTCCTATGGGTCTGAAAGTGTACTGTTTCCACCCGGACAACATTACAGTTACCCCACATGTTGTGTCCTGGCCTTGTCCTCCTCAGTGAGTAAGAGACGGAGAGAGAAAGGGAGAGTACAAAGAAAAAGAAATACACATGTGAGTGGTTGCTACAGGCTGCAAAACACTGCACTTTTAATTACAGTACACAAACTCTCAAAGGGGCAAAAAATGAATCAATGAAAACTGCTGAATATTAGTTTATGCCAGATATTCATGCAAGTTCACACCAGAGAGGCAAATTAAGTCTGAATTCTTTCCTGAGGATTTCATGAAATCAAAAGTATATGGTAACGCGTCTCCCAACGTCTTTGAGGATGTTCCAGCCAACCTCATCAGCCTGACGAGGGAGGGTCGTTGCCTTGATTGAGCTCACCTGGGCCTTCCAGGCTATCAAAGCTGCCCCATGTTTTCTCTCACTGTCTCCCTTCCAGCAACAGACACCTACCTGGCATCACTGCTTCTTGGTTTGCACCTTCAACACCTCCACAGCACACCTGACACACATGCAAGCATGGCACAAAGCCACCTTTCAAGGAGGTATGATATGCTGCCGGTCAGCTGAACGTCACCTGTTGCAGCTGTACGATACGCCTCTAGTCAGGTCTGGTCTGGTAATGATGTAACATAAGGAGCTGGAAAGTCACTATATAGCAGGCGGGGCGGGGTGGTATGGGTGGTAAATGGGTGCAACAAACCCCAGACTTTCACCGGGGAGCCGGGTATTTGCTTCTGATATGAATGTAGAGCAAAACCATGATGTTTTTTTCTAAACCTATACGTGTACTTTTGTTGACCTCCTGTTGTTGGTTGCTTACATCAACAGCAGACGCAGGAGGATACCTAGCATATAATATGTAGACATAAAAGTCCACTGACAAAGCGGTCATATGTGACGACTGTTTGTTACTTTGATTTGATGGGACCTATAGTTCAACAGTAAAAATAACAACAACTCTGACTTCATGAGAACAGCAGGGTTCCCGCAATCATGGAAAACCTGGAAAAGTCTTGGAATTACACAACCACATTTTCCAGGCCTGGAAAAGTCATGGATTTAGTCAGTCATAGAAAGTCTTGGAAAAGTCATGATAATATGTTGTGTGTAAAGAAATTGTTACAATAATCTTCTGTGGATATCTCTCCATGTGCTGTAACATAACAGCAAAATAAATTTCTTAAGCTGTTGACTTAAAGTAGCTTTAATATGTGTCGATGTGTGACAACATTTTGTTTACCATCATGTAGGTTGCGTCATTTTCTCCCATGGGTTCTTCACTCCCTCCGTGTCTGCCTGGTAGCGGAAATTATGTCTGAATAGAGTTTGAATCCGATATGTCTCACTCCGAAGAAATCTGGCGCTTGGGCAGTGACTTGCCGCATCAGACACCGGCAAAAAAAGCTTTCCTTTAACGTTGCCGTTATAGTTTAACAGCGCCGAGCGGCGTCAGTAGGGAAACACGGCGGAACAAGAACAAAAGTTAAGGCGGCAAATGTTCGAGTCGGGCGGGTGGTAGGGGTGGTGGATGGGTCCAACAAACACCAACTTTCACCCGAGAGAGCGATGATTGTGTCCTGTAAGATTGTAAAGCCGAACTCTGTTCTTTATTCCTAAACCTAACCATGTGTGTTCGCAGTATTGTACCGACATAGTGTGTTTATTCAACACGTTCTCACTCCAACCTCGTCGTGTTGGTCATGGACTTTCCACGTCCACATATGACATGCAAGGTACCCTGGGTGCGTTGGTTGTTGACGTTCTGGGATGCCGTGTCAACTTTCAAGATACACTTCTGTTTTCACAGGAAATTTAATGTTTGCATACAGTCTCTTTAAAAATAAACACACTACGTCGTACAACAACCCAACATGGTTGGGTTTAGGAGAAAAGAACAGGGTTTGGCTTTAGAATCTTACGGGACATGAACATAGCTTTCTCGGGTGAAAGTCTGTGTTTGTTGGGCCCATCCACCACTGTTCTGGCCCACGCCACTCAGAGTTTTGCCACCTTAACTTTTGTCCTTGTCCCGCCGCGTCTCCCTCTGACACTGCCAGGTGCCGTTAAACTGTAACGGCAATCGGCCACGTATCATGCCACCGTTAAAGGACGCCTTTTCTCGTTGGTTTCTGACGCTGCTCGTCACTGCCCAAGCGTTGGATTTCAACGACTTTGGAGTGAGACCGGGCCCGTATATTTTGAAATAAATTAAATGAATGTGGGGCAAGAAAAAAAATCTTTAAGAGTCCTTGAAAAGTCATGGAAAAGTTTGGAAATTTTGTCCATGAAAAAGTGTGGGAACCCTGGAACAGACATTAGACATTGCAGAGTAAAATGTGACAGGCTGATACAAAGTTTAAATGGTAATGGATCTTATTAAAAGAAAGGAAAAAAGATCTTTTACCACAAACATTTAGTCCAAACACCAAAAGAAAAGTTAAAACCTTTGTTTATTATTAACTGTTGGTGCTGTAACAGGTGCAGTAGGGGCTGCTGTCCCCTCAGCACCCCCTCTTCCCGTGCCCATGGCTGCAGAGTATCCTCAGTAATCACATTGCTCTCTAATCCTAATTACATGCTGCAGTGTGTCTGTGTGTGAATTCCTGCTTGTGTGTGTGTGCACATGAATGTATAGGGGAGAGACTCCAGATATAATGAGAAAGTGAGGAAGAGATAAAGATGGATGGATTATAGACGCTGCATCGCACCAACTAATCAGCTCAACTCACTTTGTTTCATTTTGATCCACGTATAGAAAATGTCACGGCTCTGTACACTTCACATAAAAGAAACATTTGATCAAATAGGATTTTTTTCCCCTCTAAGAAGCATGTTTACTTTGATCTGCTCTCTGTGAGCATGATTTCCTCCGGACATGATCTAGTTTTAATGAGAATCTACATCTTGTGAATCTCCTGAATCAGTTCAATAATGAGTCATTTCTTCAAATTAGCTGCCAGAATGGGGATCTTTAAATCCAATAAGGAGAGTTAAATTAACCATTTCATCAAATCTCAAAGCACCTTTTTGTCATTGAGACTTTTTCTGACCTTGCCTTTTCATTCGATCACCACCAGGTTTCATAATTCATGGTCATTTCTGATTAACCCTGTCACACAACACAAAACAGCCCTCTTCTTTTCGGCTCTATAAATAAAACTGATTTGGATTCGGTTTCCTCTTTTCCACACACATGAAAGGTTTTCTCCCTTGGCCTCCTTTTTTTTTCTTTCTGCATGTTTCATGGCTGAAAGTGGGTTAATGAATCAGTCACGAGGATACAGTATCCACACTCTACTGTAGATTACTACTGTATGCTAATGAGGGATCACTCTGACCTGAATAGGTCTGATTATAGAAGAGCAGGAGGCAAGGAAAATCACCGTAACACACAGATAAACACTTCTATATGAGGATACAGTTTCATGAAACATCCTGAACGTGCCAAGGGAGCGGGTATGACGTCATCAGATGTTGAGGCAAAACCAAATTTAGTTAAAACCCATTTTCTTGCGTGTTGAGTTGAATAAAGCACAGCAACATGAGCAAACTTTAAGTTCTTTGCCACAAGTCCACAGTAAATCATGCACGTGTGATCTGATTTTTATTATAAACATTTGTTCAGTTACATCGTTTCAACATTACATCAGTTTGGCAATCGATCATTGAGGAAGGCATCCTGCTAACATGGACCCGCTGCCGGTGTCAGGAACATCAGTGCCGGCTCTCTGGCTTCGCCTTTTAAAAGCCGAACTTCACAGAGACACCGGAGCGGGACAGAAAAATAAAGACAATCAGCTATGAGCAATTAATTAAGGTCAAGAACAAGCACAATATAACAGCCTACAGCCTACACAGAGGCTTCAACATGACTTGAGGCTATTGGTCAAAGAGTCCTGAATAAGAAAACAACAAAATGTGCCGTGTGTGAACGTCTGATAGCAGCATCGGAATATCTCGCACTGTGAGTTGGACACTTGAAGCAGAAACAGATCAGCAGCAGTTCAGCATCTCTATAACTACACATGGAGCACCGCTGTTTGGGAATTCATCTGATCGTTCCTGTATTGCTCCAGCCAGTTTCTAAGCTCGGAAATCCGGTATCCCTCTGGACCTCTGCCCCCCTGGTACACCACTCTCTCATCCCTCACGATGTAAAGTCTCTCAAAGTAGGCTCCGTACGCGGCGTTGGACGAGTTGTCCATATTATCCACCACCACGTTGCTGCCGGGCACCTCGGCCAGCATCAGCTGCGCGGCTCTGAGTCTGTCCTCCAAGCAGCGGTGCTTGGGGATCTGATACGGCGCGTCCGAGCTCACCCAGCCGTCCGACGGATGCGCCTCCTCGATATATACAACTAAAAAGTCCGCAATGTCTGCGTACTGACTCACGACGCGCTGAAACGCCGTCAGGCGCGTCATGAATGGCGGTCAGGAGCAGCTGCCAAAGTTAAGGATGAGCGGTCTCTTCCCTTTCATGCAGTCCAGGATCCGGACCTGCCGCCGCTCCTGGACCAGCATCACCTCGGTGTTGGGCGCCGCGCGCCCGAGGTGAGCAGATTTGAGAAAGTCCAATTTCTGGCCGTACCACACGGCCCTGAGGGACTCCAAGGTGAACATCTTATTAGAGTCAGAGACGCACACCGGCGGGTCGTCCGGCCCGTCCTGCCGCTCCCCCATTTTCAGCAGCACTTTTTTCCTAATACACAAGAAATCCAGGAGCCACAGCATGACGGCGGCCAGGAGGAACCGGGGCAGCAGCATCAGGCACAGGGCTGAATGCTTCAGCGCCCTCGCCATTTGGACACCGCCGGAGTCGTGCATCATCTCTTCCCCCTGCCGATAGGATGCGACTGGGCCGGCGAGAGAAACAACAAGTATTTAGTCACCTTTACCCATTGGAGAAAACTAGGCTATCTGACGCACGCAGGCACTCTTTTTATATGTACAGCAGCATTTGAATAATGGGGGGGAAAAAAAGGAAAAACACGCCTCCGGTACCCGCACCGCCTACTCACATGGTGGGGATTACCTCCCGAGGGAGAGAGGGAGAGAGAGGTGCTGGAAACAGCCTGAGACACTGCGTCCTCAGTCCACATGTGAGACACAAAACACCACTCTGGATGGCTGTTTTTTCCCCCAACATTGTGAGACACTTGGATTAGTTTTAATTGGCTGTGGCTGAACGCACGGTTGGTCCTGAAAGTCGGGAAAAAGAAAAACATTTGACTTCCTTCATTCAGCCTGTGGACTCAGAGCTGACTGTCATGGGTGCAGGGGCCGCTGTGGCCGGTAGACGGCGCTGGATTCATACAGAGTGTGAAGGCTGGATGACTCATTCACTGATCTGCTGGGCCCCTGATCACCTCGGGAGGAGGAGGAGGAGGCAGAACAAACCTGCCACCACCAGTTTCAAAACTGAAGCATATTCAATACATTAAAGTTTTTTTTACACAGAAATGAACCCATTTACTTCACATTTATTGCCACTTTAACAGCCCTCAGCTCCCCTCTGACAAAATCTATACAACAAATGAGCTTCATGATGGTTTCATCATGTTTTACTGCACAGGTGTCCAGTCTAAATGACACTGATTGAGCCAAGTTCATTTGCAGGTAAGTTTTAATCACTGTTTCAACGCTGAATCGAATTAAAGAGTCCGACAGCTGTGGCCAAATACAAGACAATCTGTGTCTACATTTTTTTTGTGTCGCTTCCTATGTTTAATATCGCTTTATCTCACACTGAATTTCTTATGCTGCCAGCTGTGTCAGAAACACTCCACTGTGACCAAAATAATGTTTTCCAGTGGGTCATATCTGGTGAATTAAAGGTTAAAGTGCTCTGGCGTGAGTCACGTCACCTCATCGCCCCAACGTATCAAAATCCAAGTCTGTTCCTTACCCTGGGGTTGCCAGGCAACCAGCGGAGACTCAAGGAATTTAGTCCGGCACATAACCTCCTGTCAGACCACAGTGTTTTTTACACTTTGGTTCTTGTAGTGATGAAACAAATAAAATAATAAGGTACTGTATCAATGGGCAGAATCAGGCTAACCTTTCCCCCCATTTCCAGTCTTTATGCTAAGCAAAGCTAATTAGCTGCTGGCTATAGTTTAATATTTACAGAGCAGACAGAAGAGTGTCAGTCTTTTGACTAACTTACTTACTCACCTACTGCTCTTTCATACACATAGAAAAGCAGGGCTCCCATGGTCATGGAAAACCTGGAAAATTCATAGTAAAATCCTTGAAAGTTTTGGAAAAGTTGTGGGATTTTGTTGTTTGTCCTGAAATTAATTGTTACAATAATTTACTGTGGAAAACCTCCCGCAAATGTATTTTCTGTAGTTGTTGAAATACTGCAGCTCTAATTTGTGTCGATGTGTGATGTTTTGTTTAATATCGCATACGTTTCTTAATCTTAATTTTCTGCCCGTCCATGTATGCCAGCTAGCAGGAATTATGTTTGAATAGAGTTTGAATACAAATATATATTTTTATGGCTGTCAAGCGATTGAAAAAATATTCAAATTAATTACATGGTCTTTGATTAATTAATCTAAATTAAAAGCATCAACTTTTGCTGTGAAAGTTTTAAAAAAATTTCATTTCAAGTGAATTTTGGCAGATAGATGTCGTAGTCAAGCTGCTGGATTTTGGACACAATTGTCCCCTTGTCCTCGACCTCTGAAACTGGTCTGCAGTCCGTTGCAATCCATTTTGTAAGGGAGTTAGTTAGTTGGTCACAGGTAGACTTACTCAGTCTGAACACCAGGTCCAGTGCGCCTTGACGAGGCTGGCTGCTAGCACTAGCATGAGGCTATGCTAGCTCGGACCTCAGGGTTCGCTGCTAAACGCTTTGCGTTGAGGTGATATTTCACGCTTGAGGTACTCCGATGGTACGGAAATTCCTTACTGCAGAAACTACAGATATCAGTGCTCATATCAGCAGTTCCATCTGGACATTTTTAAAATGTAAATGTTCCATTCATGGGGCTGAGCAGCGTCGTCTCGACTGCCTCCATCATATGACAAAGCCACTGTGGCCTTCAATGATGCACTGGGTCAAAGGGCACCAGGAAATGTGATTAATCAGCGCTAATTTTTTGAAGGTGTTATTTTTTTCTGTGATTAATTAGTCAAAATGAAAGCACTTATTTTTACAGCCCTAATATATATATATATATATATATATATATATATATATATATATATATATATATATAAAGAAAAAATATTGTTGTGATAGCATGATTTAATATTCAGGGCAGGGATACCCAACTGTATATAATTCACAAACAAATATTATTAATCTATATCATTATATAATAAATGAACTGCCTCTTTTAATCTTTTGACTTTTGCTGTTCTCGCTCATCTTTGTCAAAAAGCAATTCCAGTCACAGCAGCCCTGCTCAGGTCAGGTTTACTCAGAGGCTTTTCTAGAATTTAGGCCCCTGCCAATTCTCCCCTGGTACTTTTTCCTTTGTTTTTTATTATTTGGATCAATGAGCTGTACTTTGCTGCATATGATGCACTCTGGCATCTTATTTACATTCAAAGTACAAAAACAATTCCCAGTGTGAATGTAATTATTAACATTGTGAATTAGCAAATACTCAGCATTCCACCAAGCTGCGTCCACAGGCCAGGTTAAGTCTGCAGGCTGTGAAGTGATCATCACTGATGAAGGGTCAGGAATACCAAAGTTTCCATACCTATGTCATGCTCCTTTACTACTTGTAACTGTGTTCATGATAAATGAGCCACAATAATAAATAATCAGCGCAAATTAATCAGTCAATGAGAATATGTGTGTTAAGTCACCCAGCAGTCGGTAGCATTCCTAATCCGGAATTTATACTTCTGCGTTGAATCGACGTCGTGGCTACGGCGTAGGCTCCATGTCGATGCAGACCCTACGCTGTAACCTATGCTGTAGCCTGACGTGCACCTCCCAAGAAATGTAACTTCATGTTGCGGTGACGCAGACCTCCTGTCTGTCTCTGTAAGCTGAAACCATTTCCCTCAGTGGAAACAAAGCTTTGATTTACTTTAATTTCACAGATAAGAAACAATAAATTGTGAAGACAATAAAGCCTCCACTAAAATAGCATTTTAAGTCTTGTGTGTGATTTATCCTGGCTTCATATGAGCAGAGGAAATCTCTGCTACCTGCTACGCTAATTTATACAATGTAAAATGCCATAGGCTTGTGCTAATAAAGTTAGCATGTTGTATTTGTTTGGAAAACGTGTTTAGTATAAGACAGTTGTTTTGTCAGTGAACCTTGTGAGCTGTAATGGAGCTGAATTTTGTAACGTTACCTTTGTTAAATGTTGCTGTTGTCCCTGGCTTCATATGAGAAGAGGAAAGCTCTGCTAGCTGCTAGGCTAATTTATACAATGTAAAATGCCATAGGCTTGTGCTAATAACGTTAGCATGTTGTATTTGTGGGGAAAATGTGTCCAGATAAAGACAAGTGTTTGTCTGTGAATGCTGCGAGTTATAGTGAAGCTGATTTGTGTTTGAAACTGTCTCTATTAAGCCATGTTTAATGTGTGTTTAATGTGTGTTTAATGTGTGTTTAATGTGTGATTAATGTGTGTTTTGAATCAACTAAACTTTTCAGCAAACCTCCGCCGCCGATTAGTGCTTTAGGGTCTGCTGCACAAGTATAAATCCTGCTTAACACATTGTAAAGACGTCATACCCATCCCATCCGTGGTCCTGTCCTGCCGGCTGTCCTTTTTACACAGACATCAATTCGGCGCTGTCACTACCTCCACTGACAGCCTAAAGGCGAGACAACTCTGTCCTCCCATTCTGCGATCATACCTTTTATAAATGTGACGTGAGAACAGAGTTAAGTTTGTTGCAACCACCTGAGGAATTTCATCCAATGAAATGATTAAGACTGCTTTAAGCTAACGAGGTCACAGAGGTTTGAATGAATCCACAGGATCAGACACGTGTTACTATAAAGAGAAGGAATTTATTTCACATTAATTAACCCACAAAATGCAGACTTAAAGCTAAAATGTCACGGACACCAGGATTTAATGAGAGCTAGTCACTGATAACTGGCACAATGCCATGCAGTGGCAGGGAGGGAGACGACCTCTGGCTACATAAAGAATGGCGCGGTGGAATAATGCATTAAATTTTGGCTTTGAACAGACCGTGTGAAAGGAGCTACAGTGGATGGTCATGGAAATTTTATTATGTGTCCATGAAAAGTCTTGGAAAAGAAATTTTGTGCATGAAAATGTGAAAACCCAGGAAATGTATTAAAAATATCAACAGTCAACACGGGAGAGAGTTGAAAATCAACAACAAATAATTCCACTTTATTCAGCTGGCGTCTTGTTTTTGTCGCTCTGGCCCTCATTTCTGTTGGTTAATAAAACACTGAACTGAAAGTAATTGTTGTTCTTGTTCTGGGAACACAGTGACACCATCACCGCAAAGTCAGACAGGGCAAGAAAACACACGACGATGAAATAGGTTGTAAAACAGCCAAAAGTTTAGTCATGCTTTTACCACTTTATTTGAAGGTGAAAGTGAAAGTGAGAGCACCCTGAACGTCTGAATCCTTAAGAACTGTATTTATAGGAAAAACTACAGCAAGTAGCCTAACTCAAATGTGAACCAGGAAGTTGGTGTGTAAACCTTGATAAAATTTGTTTTCTCCTTAAAATAAATTTGTCTTAGCCTGGAGGTTTGTTTAAATCTGGTCTGATCATCAAACTTTCCCTGTGTTACGTCTTTTTTAGTTATGTCCCTGCAACCTCTTGGTGAGTAAATGTGACAGATATCGAGCCAAATCCAAGAAAATAAGATTAGTTAGGATCAACTGAAATTACAAATGTTCTTCTCTGACACCTGCAAACAGAGCGCAGACGTCCAGGCCGACAGGAGGCACCTGGGACTGTTTAGCAGCTGCGGCTCGGGAGGCCTCTGATGGTTTTCGGATAACAGCAGACAACCTGGTGAGAACTGGCCGTAAGAAACCAGATGTGCAACAGCTACATGCCTGACTTGTCAGCTTCTTTTACACAAACATCTGTGAGTGTGAAGTCGGTTTGTTTTGTAAACAAAGTAGTAGAAGAGCATGCAGGCGCCATCCACACCGAAAAGGCCATTAACTGGCCACATTTACTTAAAGAGAGGTGTGGTATCAGAACGTTGTGTTTCACACGAAGGAAGCTTGGATGTCGGTTTTGACCACCCAGCAGTTATAGTTATAGTTATATAATTTAGAGTTATATAATGTCTCGACATGTGAAAACACTTTCTTTTCATGTTTGGACAATATAGAAGACATAAAGGCATGAGCAACATTTAAAGGAGCAGTGCATATGATTTGGGGGATTTAGTGGCATCTAGCATTGAGGATTGCAGATCACAACCAGATGAAACTTCTCTTGGTTAGAATTCCTTCAGCGTTCATCGTTCAGGAGGCAGAATTAGCTGCAGATGTTTATTTCTTTAGAAAACAAATGACCCAGATAATTAAAACCAATAAAGGTTATTCAGGTTAAAAATAAGTGTTTCTTCAATGCAGTTTGGCTCGTCATTGAAGGGACGCAAGCCCAGGAGATCTTTCCATACTTATCAGGTCAGGTGATTTAAATCGGTAGAAACACTGAATAAAGCAGTTTAACGTTACAAATGAGTGTTTTTCTAATGCTGTTTGGCATGATAGAGACGGGCTGCTAGCCCTGCTAATGTGTGCTCACCTTTTTTCTTTGATAACTTAAAATCTAGAAGTTCAGGAGGTTTTTACCTTGAGCCGAATTATCCACAGAGGTCTCCTCCTCCCAAAAACAATCAGACCAGGTGATTTAAACAGGTAAAAATGCTGAATAAAGCAGTGTCATGTTAAAATTCAGTGTTTTTCTAATGCTGTTTGGCATGTCAGAGACTGGCCACTAGCCCAGCACCTGCTAATGTGTGCTCACCTTTTTTCTCTGATAACTTAGGATCCAGTACTTCAGGATTTTTTTACCGTGAGCCGAATTATCCACAGAGGTCTCCTCCTCCCAAAATCAATCAGACCAGATGATTTAAGCCAGTGAAAACGCAGAATAAAACAGTTAAACATTACAAATGAGTGTTTTTCTAATGCTGTTCAGCAAGTTGGAGACAGGCTGCTAGCCCTGCTAATGTGTGCTCACCTTTTTTCTTTGATAACTTAAGATCCAGATGTTCAGGTTTTTACCGGGAGCAGAATTATCCACAGAGGTCTCCTCCTCTCCAAACTACTCAGACCTGCTGATTTAAACCAGTGTTAAACATGCAAATGTGTGTACACCTTTTTCTTTATTCAGACATTCTGGAGATTTTTACCGGGAGCCGAATTATCCACAGAGGCCTCCTCATCTTCAAACCAATCAGACCAGGTGATTTAAGCCGGTAAAAACACTGAATAAAGCAGTGTCACATTACAAGTTAGTGTTTTTCTAGTGCTGTTCAGCCTGTCAGAAACGGGCTGCTAGCCCAGCACCTGCTAATGTGTGCTCACACTTTGTCTTTGATAACTTCAGGTCCAGACATTCAGGAGGTTTTTACAGGGAGCCGAATTATCTTCAGAGGTCTCCTCCTCTCTAAACCAATCAGGTCAAGTGATTAAAACCGGTATAAACACTTTAAAGCAGTTTAACGTTACAAATGAGTCATTTTCAAATGCTGTTTGGCATGTTGGAGACAGGCCGTTAGCCCAGCACCTGCTAATGTGTGCTCACCCTTTTCCTTTGATAACTCAGGATCCAGATGTTCAGGGTTTTTTTACCCAGAGCAGAATTATCTTCAGAGGTCTCCTCCCCCACAAATCAAACGGATATGGTGATTTAAACCAGTAAAAACACTTAAAAAACTCAGTTTCACATTTAAAAATCAGTGTTTTGTCGCGGAGAGGCTTCCAACTATGGTAGCCAGTGCTAAAAAGTGAATGGCCCTGTCTAGAGCCAGTGTTTGTTTGTCTGTTCTGGGCTACAGTAGAACCATGGCGGTGCAACCATGGGTGAATTAGGCAAAAAGGGGCCCCTGGGCACAGATATACACACCGACTTAGTGATGGTTTTGCATCTGTTTGTAGTCCTTATGCATCTTTTTGTGGTTTTGTGTTTTTTTGTGGTCATTTTGCATCTCCTTGAGTTTGTTTTGGGTCCATTTGTAGTCCTTTTATGTCTCTTTGAGGTCGTTTTCAATAGAAACAGCTCCTTTTAAGTTATGAAAACATGATTATACACTTAACAAACATACCTATTATATTCCATTTCTGCCAGTATATCCCCCTGAATCCTACACATAGGACATTTAAGAGCATCAAATCAGGTTATAGATTTTTTTTTCATCAAAAGAATCGTACTACCAGCCTGCTGGATTTACCTCTTGATATGAATAACAAGAAACTAATACTGTATTTCAGTATATCGATGCCATACATAAAGGGCACTCCCCTGAATGAAATACATAGATTTCCTCCATTGTGTCATGAATTAGTCGCAGCCAAAGTGGTTTAATGTTATCCTGTGACAGGGTGGAACAAAAACAACTGTGACGTCTGAAAATAAGGACTTTGTGCCTGGGCTTACATTAAAACATTTTTTTCAAAGGTCTGAAATGCATTTCAGATTGTGCAGTTTAAAAAAAGGCTGACTGTATTTGGTCGTGATGAAAGATCTGGAGGAAAAAAATGGACAAACAGAATCTTTGCCAATGAAGTGGATGTGACTCAGATGCTGATGTGCGAACGGACCGCCCTCCGGCACCAGAGAGCCAGCAAACCGATGACACAGTTTTGTCTCTATCATTCTTGCTCTAACATGCAAACTCCATTCATTTCATCCTGGTCCCAACATGACAATATGACGCAGTTTGTGTGTGCAGAGGCTTTGCATATGACAGCAGTAAGAATGAGGCTTGACTGGTGAGTTGTTAGAGGATGAAGACAGTAATCTGTCAGACCTGTATTGGGCTGTGGCCAGTGAATAGACAGTAAGGACACACTGTAAGAATGTGTTTTCTATGAGATGACGCAACGTGTACATGTGGAATTGCAAAATATTGAGAGAAAAAACAATCCCACAGATGACTTACAACAGTTTGTTATCTGATGTAATTTGTCTTTAAGGTCATTGAAATGCAGCAAAACAAGGTGTTTACCATAAAAGAAAGAAATGTCTTCGAGCTCAAAGGGCGTCTGATGTTTGCCTGCAATAGAGAAACCATCTAAACACTTAGCGCTCTGTAATCAGGAGTTCCTGTGAATTTGGTTTTCTCCAAACCACTCTGTTAAACTACTGCTGTGATCTGGATTAGACCACTGGCGTCTTTCGGTTGTTTACACCCAGGCTAAAGGAAGAAAAGAGCATGTGTGCTGGCTTGCGGAGAACTCCTGGCCAGTGTCGGTTACTTGGGCTGAATCTGATTTTCCCAGAATCATTACGACTGCTCAGATCAGCCTCGTGTGACCCGCCGCTCCAAGAGGTCACCAGCAGAAATACAAAGTCTGCTAAGCTCATTAACTCACTAACTTAAGAAGAGATTGTCAACATACAAACACTTGAGACGTGTGTGCCTCGAATCACGGACCTCATCCTCTCTGACACAAACACACACACACACACACACACACACACACACTTTGACCTGCAAATACCTTCTTAGCACATGACTGTTAACACTGCAGGTTAAATTGGACACTGGCTTACCTTCACCTTCACTTCCTAGATTAAACTAGCACCCTAAGTTGCTTCACCTTCACACTGATCACCTCTACCTCTCAGGAAGCTTAATTTAGTCACGTTAATCAGACTCTTAAAACTTTTTCAGTCCAAATTAGAATCATGATATTTAAAGGCTCCGACACACCAAAGCAAATGTCCGGCTGTCGCTGAGTGTCTGTGGCTCTAGTTTTTTCAATGTGTTCTTCATCGACACTACGGCTTTTTGATTGAGCATGTTAAATCGGTGGCGGAGTTCGTCAATGAGATAAGTATCTCTGTCTAATTGGCTGTTCAGCTTAAGCTAATCAGTGCACAAGAACCAGGCCGCAGGAGAGCCAACGCATTCTCACTCCGACCTCGTCACACATCGACGTTTGGTCATGGACTTTCCACGTCGAGATATGACATCCAAGGTACCCTGGGTGTGTTAGTTGTTGACGTTCTGGGACGCCGTGTCAAGTTCAGCCTGTTACATGCATTGTCTGTTTTCAAAATACACTTCCATTTTCACATTTTCACGTCATTATAACTTTCTTCAAGCCAAGAAAAGTGATTTAAAAAATCCATCACATCTTCACAAGTTTATGGACCGTGTGGCCAGTGGGAGAAACACTACTGGACATTTTCAGTGGGCCGCATACTGCCGAATTAAACCCAGAGACTAGAAACGTTTTTTGGCGTTTGCGCCAGGCAAGCAGTTCCATCGGACTGGACAGGTGCCATCTTACTGTCTGGTATCTAGTTATTCTTATATATTTATGATGAGAAGTAGGGGTGTCGCATTATACCGGTATTGATGGATAATCCAGTGCCTCTAAAATAATTTTCATTCTCACTGTGTCCTCCAAAGCTATCTGGTTGCCTTATCACTGTTTCACCAGCTTTGAACAGTTATAGTTGCAGACTCTCTTTCAACCATCCTACACTCGTAATTTGAGTGTAATTTATTTGCCTAAAAAGATAAATATTCTATAGATGTCGTGGTAATATCATTATTGTGAACTCTTTTGGCCAAGAAAGTCGTGTAGTGAAATTCTGATATCGTACCAGCCAATACATAAATATTTTCACGACATGACGATCTGGAGCAAAGCAACTAAAAGAGGTCAGTGAGAGTGCGTGACAATCGTAGCTGCTTTGTTTCACATGTATATCATAACAACAATTTGTATATCCGCAGCTCGTTGGCCGCCGACTGTAGGCGTTGCAGTGTGTTTTAGCAAAGATACTGTATTACTACAAGATGGCCCACCTACAATATACCATCATTGTATGAAATGGTATACATTTCCGGTCTCCTAAGTAGGTGTTGTCCCCTGTAGCCCAATCAAAGACGAGTATCCCCAACCTCGCTTGGTTATCGTAGATTAGCTGGGCTAACCGCTAGCCATTAGCGGTGCCTGTAATAACTCAGTAACTCAATAAACGGTCCGTGAAAAAAATATCTTTTCCAGCGGATATCTTAGTTACAACATGATTGAGCTAGCAAAGCAGTTTTGTGTTGATATGTGTGGTATTTATTCAGTTTTGGGAAATCACGATGTCTAGAAAGCATCAGTGGCTGCAGCTGACAGGGACAGCTAACAGCAGCAGCAAAGCTAACATCAGGACGTCATCTGTTAAAAGCCTCCAGTTGTCGGATACGACATGAAACTACTCCAGTTAGCTGAATCATGTTGTAACTAAGACATCTGCTGGAAAAAATATTTTTAGTAATCCAGTATCTTCGGTGAAACTGCACAGATTTCAGCACCAGAGAGGAGATATCTGTTGCCAGATCTTGCGAGAGTGTGTTGTTGAGACAGAGACAGGTCTTGAATAAAGTAAATTTTCTCCTGATTTGTCCGTCTGAAATTTGCCATTTTAGTGTCGGAATGTTCTGAAGATATGTGGCTTGTGATAAATGGGTCCAATATCTGCTTCCGTGACTATGGAGCGAAAGAATCGGCCATAATCTGTAATCACGTTCATTTCTCCCACTGACGTCAATGGACTCAGGGCCTGCTGTTAGTCTCCTAAAGGGGCGTGGTGGTCGCCAACCCCACGTGACACTGATACAGGAAACTGACTCGCAGTGGACCGTCTTGGTTTATCCACCGTCTTTGGTTTAAGTGCAACTTTTGTCCAAGTCTCAGGCAACATGGGTCGCTGTGACGTTGGTTTGATGCGTCTGGGCCTCAACTCTCATTCATACAGTGTGATCATTCATACACACACAATGCTGAATGAATTCACTATAAAAAAAAATGGAATAAATAAACTATTCAAGATTCAAGATAAAACTGTTTTATTTTTGTTTCTCATTAGGGCTTTTCCTTATTACTGTTGCCACATTTCTCCCGGGAATAAGCAAAAGTATCGAACGTCTGTTTTACTGAGGAAATCCCATAAAAACCCTTTTCATTGCGTAAATACCTCTTTCTTTTTAAACCTCCTGCTCTGCCACCACAATCCCACAGCTACTGCTACTTTTCACATTCTCAACCATCGGCTTGACAAGTATGGCTTAATGAAACACTGGCGGCCTGAGCCTTGATTCTGTTTTTTTTGTTTTTTTTTTCCGAAACAAACTGCTGGAACCTTACTTTCATTAGACACAGCCTGGATCTTGGCATGGGAGCGCGGGTCATACAAGGACATCCCAGAATAGGAAAAACAGCCCGGACAGAGCCTGCAGCAAAGCACTAAGAGTGGCAGGGATCCAGCAAAACCGCTACCAGTGCACTGGAGAGTCACTGAATACACGCGGCTCAGGTACACACACATCATTGCAACACTAGTTTTTGGGGCCTGTCAGGTGATTATTCAGATCATATGTGTCATCTGTCAAAGTGTATGTAGTTCAAGGTGAGGTGAGGTTGCAATAAAAAGCACTTTTGACTATTCATGGTCAAAATACAGCCCTGTCCCTTATGTTCGTCAAGCATTTGAGTAGGTTTGTAGTTACTAAGCAACCGTCATGTAGTCCCTCTCAGGCTAATCCGTCTAGGCCGCTGTGGCTGCATGGAGCCTTCGATGCACACTGATACATCACCTTGGATCACCAGCGTCCTTTTGTTCACGAGAGCAGCGCTGATACACAAAACTGCACGACTTTAGAGAGGGTGGCTTTTTCTCTTTATCGCATCACACAGCCTGGTCATTTAGCCCAGAAAAATAACTAATCTGTTGTATTGATAAAGAGTCAGTGCTGGGAAGATAGGTACGTTTCTCGCTGCGGTTTATCAGTCTGCTCACAAATGAAGTCGCGCTGCCTCTTTTGACTTTACAGCCAGAAGCACCACCAAAACTAAGCAGATAAAGCTGGGACAAAGTGCGTCAGCTGAGGTCTGGTGTGACACTGTTGTGAAAGCAAAGAGACTTTTCTCAAATGTCAAAGCACAAAGAAGAGATTTCCAGTAATGTGATTTTGATTTAGACAGGAATTTCACTCATGTTTTGTTCATTTCCAACCCTGGTCTCAAAGACACTGTTTAGCGTGTTTCAAAAATTGCTTGTCATTAGGGCATGATAGCAGAGGCTCTCCAGGGATAGGTCTTCCTGGAAGTGGAGTGTTTTTTGACCCACTTGGAAAAAAGAAAAACTAATAACAAGAAAAGATCCCAAACTGGATTCACGTTACTCATTTCACGTGGTACAGTCAACACATTTCACCACAGCACCCAAGTGTCATTAAGGTTTGATGTAGAAAGTAAAAATGGCCCACTTCTCTTCCGACTCCGTCAACAGAAAATGCAGACATGCAGAATATAGTGCTGCTTAAACTAGGTTTAAAGTGGTTTGGGACATTTACATTCATCCACTCTAAGAGCTGTTCTTTGTCTCAATGTCACACTGCCCAATAAAGGCAAATGTAAAGTAACATAAAAATATGTGCTGTGTGTTTAGATTAGCTGCAGCATCAGTCACCTTGGCCTACATGTTTATACAGTGCACATATGTTGCAGTAAACACACTGGAAGCACATCAATTTTTTAAAGTAGTCTTTGTGAAATGCACTTCTTTGCTTTCTTGTCAAGAGTTAAATAAATAAAATGATCCATATCCATATAGATTTAATCGTATATTGGCAATCTAGAGCAATGACAATCCACAATAAGAAATTTAGAGGCAATCGCACAGCCCTACTGCAAACTATTCTCAGAAAGCAAGTTTAGGTCTTGTGGGGCTACCCTGAACTTCATGCTACTTCGTCCTTCCCCTAGTTTCCTACACTGGTTGCCTCCTGGCTTACAAAGTAAATAGCGGGGAAGTCGCCTGTCCTCGATACATTGCTGGTTGGAATTGTAACAAGGTAAGCAAATTGCCGACAAATTTCCATTTAACTGTGTTATGAAACCATGGGCCCTGCCTGAATAACTTAAACACACTTAGGATGAAAAGACTTTTTGTTAGATGAGTCTGCTGAATTTCTTTAAAAAAAAACAAAAAAAAAAACAAAAACAAAAAAAACGAGGCAAGAAGAAGAGAGTAGTTCTACTACACAAGAACATGATGAGGTAGGCTAATGTAATGCACTTGTCTATTATCTATTGTCTATTTCTGTATGAAATTGCATGAAAATAGGATTTCACCGCGTGAATTTCCAAAATTTTCTCGGGGGAGACCGGACCAAAAGTTCAATACAGTGAACTGTGATTTTGCTGTGCCGCACACTTTGCTGTGCGCGTTACAGCAAAATCTGTGCATGTTCATGATGCCAACTGCTTCATACCGCTGCTGCAACTTCACTCTCAACTCTGTGCTTCCTCGGGTCCTGAGCAGTACACCTGCCACGACACTGTTACGTTCCCGACCAACGCTCAGATACACGTGTCATTTGCTAACAGCTAGCTATTTCAACATGAGCGTCATTCTAAAACTTACTTATGCTTGAAATGCATGACTTTGCTACAGTGTAACATCTCCAGTCCTTCTCGCTTCATCTGTTCTTGAATGTACTATAAGGAGCGACGGAGAGCGAGCTGTACCCAGCATGCCGTTTGGCAGTTAACAGGGCTCCTCTCTCAACACACTACACAGTGCGTACATAACATGCACTAATAAATATGTCCCGTAGATTTTACGAGCTTGCACTCGACACTGCACTTCACTTCTTTGGGTTTCCAGGAATTCACCTGGTGAACGGTTGTTGCAAAAATCAAAGGACACAAAGACAGACAGACAGACAGACAGACAGGCAGACAGGCAGACAGGCAGGCAGACAGGCAGACAGGCAGGCAGGCAGAGACTCCTTCTATTTCAGTTGCTGTAGATGTCCAACCATTCCTTTAAGAATACACAAACAACATATGGATATAGTGCATGCGACTCCATCTGTATTTTTATTTTCACATATGGTGAAAAGCAATGCAAATATATTCATTGGAGAAAATGAAAAATATGGACTCTCTTTGCAGTTTCCTTTCTATGTGCTTTGCCCATAAAGTACGCTGATTTATAGGTCCGTGTCAATAATTTCCACTGCTCCTGAGACTACACTGGAAACAGCAACACAATAATTCATATACGAAGTTTCAACACATCCACATATTTGGGGGATTCGCCAGCTTTAGGGAGCCTCACTTATCAAGGATATTTACAATAGAGAAGTGTATCTCTGTGCCTTTGTTTGCTGTGTGTTAAAGGTAATTTAACATATGCAGGTTCATTGATAAACATAGAAAACAGCTTGTGAATAGATTCATATCAGAGGTGGGGATATTTGGAAATAGTTAAAGTGGAAAACCTACAGAATATTTTACTTTAACAAGGTTGTTATACTAAAATATTATGCAGTTATTGAATCTATGTGAGCATAAACAGCTGCCAAGGCGAAAACTCGTTCTGAAAAATATTTTTTAATCATTTTACTTCCTTTTCTTCTCATTTTGAGCTGCTTCCTTTCAAAATGTCTCTGCAAATCCTTGCTTATACGCGTTCAGCCCATCCAGTATCAGCTTAAACTACAGTTTACTGCTATCTGTCAGGCAATAACATGTAATGGAACATGTAAAAACCCTAGCCTGTCAATTAACAACAAGCAACACATGGTGAGAGGTGCTCCCAGAAACCTTTGCACTTTAAAAGCTGATATGAATTTCTCTAAGGAGCGGAGCTGAGCAATGTTTTGCATAATTTACAGAGCACTCTTCTGCTCCCTCATGAGCTGTTTTCACCTCACATGACCTGGAGACCGGTTCATGTGCCGCTGAGAGGTCACAGACTCACATGGAGTTAACCTGAGCTGCTGAACAGCACGAATCGTTGTTTTTTTTTTTTCTGTGTTTGCAGGTTCCCATTAATAGAAGCAATTTCGAAATATGTTTTATTTATTAGCCTTTCATGGTTTGTAAAGCATGGCTGTCCAAAACTGTTGACAGTAAAACAGGAGGGAATAAGTGGTAGTATATCAGTTGGTTGTTTGTCCTTCTTACACAGTGCGTTAATGCCCCTACATGTGCACACACAACACACTTGGTTCTCACTCGTGCGTGAACATAAAGTTTTCATTAAAAGCATAAAGCAATATTGTGCCTCCATCAAAAATTTAAAGCAGTGTATATTATTACAGCTGCATAATAGCTTTTAAACACAATCTGCATTTCTTGTGAATATTTATTTAAACTTGAGTTTATGCTCAACAACCTTCGTTTTACAGAACTGAAAATACTTAAAGTTAAATTTATATGGGGCTGCCTGGGAAATACAAAAGAGGCTGTGGAGAGGGGAATTGACATGTCTGGAAACACTGTAAGGGAGAATAATCGTTAACTGTAAGCACACGAGACACTTGAGGTTAAAGTGTGGGAAAGTGAAGAGGGGTCCAATTCTACGAACCGCTGGTATCAATACAGCTGCAGTCAGTCAGGACGTTTACATGCATAGTTAAGTCGAGGTACGGTTATAGCTCGACCAGGTCATTTATTGGACTACTGTCCTTGTCTCGGTGTACAAGCGTGGGAGGGGCTTCGATTTATTAAGTATGTCAGACTCTGCTATGAGAGGTGGCAATATGCCCCTTTTCAGCTTGTTAGTATTGGACCTTTTTCTGGTTGACCAGTTTGCCGCTAGCTACGGTTACATGAAATGACCACGACTTCTTAACACTGCATTACGTGGCAGGTTGCATGTGTTACAATTATATGTCGGCAGTAGAGGTAGGATTCACCAGAGGCCCTATGATGTCACGATACTTTCGTCACGAATGCGATTTAAAACATTTTGCAATATGCTGAGTATTGCAATAACATATATTGTAGGTCAGTCAACCAAAGGTTAGTCGACCAGAAAGGTCATTAGTCGGCAAGATTTCATTGGTCACTTAGTTGCAGAAAAACAAACAAACAAACAAACAAACAAAATAATAATGAAACTCTATCAGGAGCTGCATCTTGTCAAAATAAATCCAAACCTATATGACTGGACCATGTGGGACTTGAATGTGAAAAGACAGACACAGGAAGTGTCCACGCTCAGCAGACAGACAGGAGTCAGGTTAATTTCCAGGGCTGGTACCTGCGGTTATTCCACAGGCTAGTTAATAACATGTCGGGCAGGAAATCCAAAGTGTGGGATCATTTTGAGAAGGTGAAGGACGAACCCAAGGTGATATGTAAACTCATCTTCATTGGTCGACTACAAACATGACGTATCATCTGAAACATGGAAGTAGCTACATGCCCATTAGCCCACAGCGTCATTAACAGGCGGCTCGCTCAGTGTGTGACGTGCACTTGGAGATAAAATATAGGCCTATATTAATGAAGGTTCATTAGTACGGTTTGTATTTTTCTGTAATGTAGCACAGTGTTAACAATGTTACTGATACTATTCTTTCTCACACCTTCAACTCAAACCACCAAAATATATCATTTAATCATTACATTCATATCAGAAACATGCAGGAGACTAGTCCACTGATGGACCCTGATGAGGACTGTTGGTCCACTAGGAAAATTCTAAGCCGGGGGGAGTGTTAATATGTTGAGATTTATTGCCTTTTATCGACTGTAAATTCTGTCCCTCAAGGAAACATTTGTCAGCATCTGTTTTATATAATAAGATAAAGTTTCTCACTTAATTAATTTTTATTGCCGCACAATGTCTCTGTTGGACTGAGAAAGAAAACTAGTTTTATTATGTTGGTAGGCTACCAGAAGTTTTATTTGTATTCACAATAGGCTATTAATAAATTATATGCTAAAAAAATCAATACTTGGCATCAGTGTATTGATACAATGTTACCACACAAAATATCAGGATACTACACTGTGTTGATTTGCCCCACCCCCTGCACCACATTTGTCTTGATGGACACATGAATTATCTCGTTCAATAACGTCACACTATGGGCGGTGGTTAATGTTACAACCCGATAAGTAGTTTAATGAATGACAAAGTCTGGATCAGGATTGTGGATGGCTCAAACAGACAAATGGACTTTCATCCAGTGGACCAATGTCTGTGTCCCATGTGGAACCAAAAGTCAGCGTTGACTTATCTTAACTTTACGTACTGCCATTTCATTTTTGCAGAAGAATGCAACCATGTTCGCACTAGGTTCTGATGTCACATGGTGTCTGCAGTCATATGACAGGGGCCAGCTAAATGGTGGGTTGTTTTGGCACAAACACCATACAAAAGTACTGGTATAAAGTTCAGAAGTATAAAACTATCTATCTAAATTTATTTTAAAGGGATCAATACCAAGTGAGTAGCTGGTGAGTATCTCAGTATCTGCCCATCCCTGTTTCCAACATACAAACCAGACCCTCTGACATCTGGTTGATGCTCTACGAACTGCTATTTATCATCTATTGAAGACAACAGTGGCGACACGGTAGAACAAGTGCAGGCACATGGACATATTATCATAGCATACTGTACATTCAAGAGCCATAGGTTTTATATACCATATGCTTATACAATATGCGCAGTAAAATGCAGGGTAACATACCGGTGTTCTAAAAATAAAATAGTGTGTGCAGAGTGCAACAAAAATAAAATCAACTGGAATAAAAGTAGAAAATAGAATAAAATAAATAATTAAATAGATGAAAACGTGTATATTGGCTCAGTGTGCAGGTGGTTTTTGTGTGTAAGGCAACAATAAACATAATTTAAAGTTAAAAAAAGGTAACACTTTATGTCTGTAGTTAATCCATTTTGTTGATACTGTTAATATTATATCACTGACATGAAGGGTAATAATACAGTTTTATTAATACAGTGTGACGGCTGCTCTGCTTGTGCTGTTTGTTTTCTCCTTCCAGGGCTGCAGACTTGATTGAGTGCAATCAGTGGCATGAGACACAGCTGGGCCACGGTGAGCTCTGTGTGCATATAAGACAGATCAGCAGTCGGTGCTTGTTGGCAGACCTCCTCATCATACCTCTTTGCGTTTTCTTTCAGCACAACGGCTACAGAGAACATTTCCGCTCATCCACTCGCTACACAACAAAGTCTACAGATTTCTACTGTCTTTATTTTAATTTCCTGGCATGTGTCCCTCTTCTTGTGCAGCTCAAGAGCCTGACTGTGTCATGCTGCAAGTGAAAAATCAGAAAGTTGTGACCACTGAAACACAACATTCCACAAAAATCATTATTGCATGGCTGTGTCGAATAGTTTGAAGCTTTAAAGCTTCATTCATAACATTGACCCTGAATTCTAAATGAACATTCAAATGCAGCAAAGCTATTTTTTTGCATGTTGATTAATTCTGCTTAAACACAGTACCGTAAAACTTCAATCTAAAGCCTAGTCCCAATTAAATACCCATTCCCTTTTACTAGCCTGGTGTGGCTACACATTTTGAAATATAAAGACCTGTTTCAATTGACCTATGGCTAAGCCACGCCCCCTCCACTCACTTGGACAGACTATCAACATTCAGTGACCAACGCTATGGCAGGTGTCACAGTACACGGCATTTCACAGGAGGCAACTGATGATTTTTGGGGACGTAATGATCAAATTTTGGTGCATCAGAGTGCCACTGAAGTTAAGGTTTTTGGCTCAGAATATGAGAAAAGGATAACGGCCTTTTTACCATCTTTACCAAGAGTGTCTCTCCGTTAGTTTGGTGCCACAGTATTTACACTGAATCATTCAGCATAACGTTTGCCAACCTTTGTTATCTCTGCCATTACAGATAAGTTAATGAAGCTAAGCTCCAGAAGTTAACGTTAGCTTAACTAGAGCCCTTTGGACAACAGCTAACAATGATGTACGATCACCAAAGTACAAAACTAGAACAAAATAGGCTAATGAACTCCCAGCAAACAAGGTGACATGATGAACAACGCAGCTAGGAGCTAACGTTAGGCTAACTTTAGCTAACGTTAGCTAGAGATGTTAAAGATAACTTTATATTTCTTTCCAGCAAAGTGACAATATGTTGCCTCAAACACAATGTTGACTTACCTTAGAACAGATGTAGACATCATTGTTAATCTTATTCACGTTGAGTTGATGTTGTGGTCTAACGTTACCACACAACTTTATCCAAAGGAGACACTTTTCTCAGTTGAGATGTGGTTTAAAGTGTAAAAAATACACCTGGTCGCCCAGCCTCTCAGGATACCTTGTGTCAGAGTTGCATGTACCCCATGCACACCGTTTGACCATTTTTTTACTTTAAATCAGTACAATAAAAAAAACAGAAAACATACCTGACTGGAAGCGGCAAAAACAAAATCCTCCGTCAATCATATAACTCGAGCCCCTACACAAATAAAGTGACATAGGAATATGTTAGCATATTATAGAATAAGTTTAGACTGAAAAATGAACTTATAAACAGCTTAATAGAGCTAAAACATGGAAATTACTATGAGAGCAATGACACATACCACTCCCATGGAGTGCAACAGCAAAAAGTGGAGAGGTACAACAGGAGACACCCCTTTATAGGTAGGGTACCCCCAAAGATGAACACAGGGATACAGAAAATGACTATCAAACGTTCCACACATTGACTATGGAGGAATATCCCCTCCCAGTACACCTGAAGTTTTTCTGGCTTATTGTTTAAATCACATGCCCATTTATTTAGTTAAAAGTGAGCACTCCTTCTCGCCCTGCGGGCAGGAACAGAATGAGCAGGAGCCACCAGGTTCTGTGCTGGGCTCCCTGTCCTTCCTCCCAGCCGAGCAGGGAGCTTCTCTGGTGGGGAAATACAGTGTGGAGAGTCGATGATCCACCGAGCTGCTCTAATTTCTGCTGGAGACATGCACGGCTTGCACCACCACACAGCCAGTGTGTCCAGGTGTTAAAAGTCAATTAGTGCTTTTTGGGGTGGTTGGGTTTGGTCAGGGTCAGGCTCAGTATTTTAGGTGATGATCTCGGACAGGCCTGGTTCGTGCTTCAACTCTCACTGTTGTGATGTTTTCGGCCCTTTGACATCTCCCAAATCCGAACCGTCAGGCTATCCCAGTTGGCAGAGCCTGACGGCGTGGTCTAGCCGTTTTCAAAGGGCACCATAAGTTACATCTATTCATAAACGTAAGGTGAATTAATAACAAGAGACTCATTTAATCATACCAATCATTTTATTCAAATTGAGGTTTTTGTTTGAGAATTCTTTTTTTAGGGTGATGATGTCATAAAATATGATGACAGACATTGGAAACCTCATCTGGAAACCTTAACAGAAGCTTTGAATGTTAAAAAGAAAATACATTCAGCACAGCTTTAATTTATTGTCTATTTCTACCAGAACTTAAAATGTAAGCACTCCCGCTATCTTTGATGCAAAGTCAGGATTGATGTAATTACTTGTTACAGTGTGACCTTTCCATTTCATTCAGGCCTCTCTCCCTTTGTTGTATTAATTTTCTGGTTTGCAAGAAAATTGGATTTCTCTACTGTTTTCTATTTTTAAGGACTCTTCCTGGGGTTTCTTTTCTTTTTGAAGTTGGAATTGATTTCTGCAGTGCAAAAACGTATATATTACATTTCTTCAAACAGCTTTGCTTTATTTATTCAGCAATTGCTCAATTTTGCTCCAAGGAACATACTGTGCCTACACCGGCACGTATCCTGCTAATGCAAAGAGAGAGTTGCTTGAGGTGCTTAATTACGTAAAACATTGTCATTCTCTATTTGTGATTTCAGCTCTTTTCATCAGAAAGTCTTTGGCATGCGTTTCGTATGATCATCCCGTGTTCCTGACCCTCGTGGGGCATCCCTGACAGGCTGCTGCATCGTTAGATGTTCAGTAGCCTTTATGAAATGAGAGGAGGAGGAGTGAATGCTAAACAGCTTCAGTTGCAACATCGAGCCAGAGGGTGTTTATACTGCTGTTACTATGGAGATATGCCTCTCCACTCCATTATGTAATAAAGTTTTAAAATTCATTTTTCTAAGAATGAAAGAACAGCGAGCCTTAACCCCTCAGAGAGATGGGGGAGATTCAGAGGGGGTGTTAACAAAAGTGTTCTTGTGGGCATCAAGGTTGTTTATGATCTAAACAACCTTGAGGATTCTAATGAATTGCTTTCAAGTTTATCATTATCATCATATATTCACAGCTTGATCGAATTTTATTGACCAGAATTTATGAATTACTTTTTTTCTCCTCACTGTTCATTCATGTTTGAATGATTCAAGGCAGATAAGTTTAATATCCCTGGCTCCAGCACACCACAGTGCTTAGCCTAAGTAGTTCTTGCTAATTGTTAGTTGATAGTAATTACATTCATTATTAGCTTTATATTTTTAGCTTAGGTTTGCTTTTTCAACCCGGTCTCACTCCCAACTCATCAAATGCCAACAGCTGGTCAGCGTCCCTTTCGGCTTCAGACACTGAAGCACAGAGGCACCCTGTTGGCAACTGTCATCGTATAACGAGCAAGAAAGTCTGCCTCAGGCAGGTGGGAGGGGAGGTGGATGGATCAAACAAACTTTCACCCGCTGTTCATTTCCCGTGTGAAACCAAACATCACCTGAGTTATTTTAATAACGACGTAGTGTGCTAGTAAATGTGGCATACTTTGTGACATGTCACATGATGTCACAAATGCACTTATTTTAAGCCTAACCATGTTTTTTTTAACCTAACCACATGCTTTTATTGCCTAAACCAAACCACATGCTTTTGTTGCCAAATCCAAACCACATGCTTTTATTGCCTAAACCTAACCACATGCTTTTGTTGCCAAATCCAAACCACATGCTTTTATTGCCTAAACCTAACCACATGCTTTTGCTGCCAAATCCAAACCACATGCTTGTGTTGCATAAAGTTAACCACAGGTTTTTGTTGCATAAATATTACCACATGATTTTGTTGTCCAAACCAAACCACATGCTCTTATTGCCTGAACATAATAACATGTTTATGTTGCATAAAGTTAACCACTGGTCTTTGTTGCATTGACAGAACCACATGCTTTTGTTGCCTGAACCTTATCACATGCTTTTGTTGCCCAAACCTAACCACAGGTTTTTGTTGCTCAAACCTAACTACATGCTCTTGTTGCCAAAACCTAACCACATGCTCTTGTTGCCAAAACCTAACCACATGCTCTTGTTGCCTGAACCTTATCACATGCTTTTGTTGCCTGAACCTAACCACAGGTTTTTGTTGCCCAAACCTAACCACATGCTCTTGTTGCCAAAACCTAACCACATGCTCTTGTTGCCTGAACCTTATCACATGTTCTTGTTGCCTGAACCTAACCACAGGTTTTTGTTGCTCAAACCTAACCACATGCTCTTGTTGCCAAAACCTAACCACATGCTCTTGTTGCCTGAACCTTATCACATGTTCTTGTTGCCTGAACCTAACCACAGGTTTTTGTTGCTCAAACCTAACCACATGCTCTTGTTGCCAAAACCTAACCACATGCTCTTGTTGCCTGAACCTTATCACATGTTCTTGTTGCCTGAACCTAACCACAGGTTTTTGTTGCTCAAACCTAACCACATGCTCTTGTTGCCAAAACCTAACCACATGCTCTTGTTGCCAAAACCTAACCACATGCTCTTGTTGCCTGAACCTAACCACAGGTTTTTGTTGCCCAAACCTAACCACATGCTCTTGTTGCCAAAACCTAACCACATTCTCATTGCCTGAACCTAACCAAATGATTTTGTTGCCAAAACCTAACCACATGCTCTTGTTGCCTGAACCTTATCACATCCTTTTGTTGCCTGAACCTAACCACCTGACCACGTGCCTTTGTTGCATAACGTTAACCATGGGTTTTTGTTGCCGGAATCTAACCAAAGTTTTTTGTAACATAAACTAACCACATGCTGTTGTTGCCTTAACCAAACCACAGACTTTCATTGCCTGAACCACACCAAACCACATGCTGTTGTTGCCTAAACCAAACCACATGCTGTTGTTGCCTATGCCAAACCATATGCTTTTGTTGCCTAAACCAAACCACATGCTTTTGTTGCCTAAGCCAAACCACATGCTTTTGTTGCCTAAACCAAACCACATGCTTTTGTTGCCTATGCCAAACCACATGCTTGTCTTACCCACACCAAACCACATGCTTGTGTTGCCTATGCCAAATCACATGTGTTTGGTGCGCAAAGCTAATCATGTGCTCTTGTTGCATAAAATTAAGCACAGGTTTTTGTTGACTGATTCTAACCACATGCTTTTGTCACATGATGCTAACCGTGGGTTTTGTTGCATAAACTAAACCACACACTCTTGTTGCCCAAACCTAACCACATACTTTTGTTGCCTGAACCACATGCTTGTGTTGTCCACACCAAACCACATGCTGTTGTTGCCTAAACCAAACCACATGCTGTTGTTGCCTAAGCCAAACCACATGCTTTTGTTGCCTAAGCCAAACCACATGCTTTTGTTGCCTAAACCAAACCACATGCTTTTGTTGCCTATGCCAAACCACATGCTTGTGTTGCACAAACCTAGCCACATACTTTTGTTGCCTGAACCACATGCTTGTGTTGCCCACACCAAACCACATGCTTGTGTTGCACAAAGCTAATCACATGCTGTTGTTGCCTAAACCAAACCACGTGCTTTTGTCGCATGATGCTAATCATGGATATTTTGAAACTAACTTGTAGAAAGTGTACATTTCCTGTGAAAGTGGAAGTTTATTTCGAAAAGATATGATGCATGTAAAAAGCATGAATTGTGACAATTAACGTAAGAAAAATTGACACAGAAGGGGTACATAGCTCATCGTGTTTTGACATAAAGGGTCCATGACGTCGGTATTTGACGAGTTGGGGGTGAAAATATGTTGGCTTTTTGCTGTCCAGAACCACACACACCATACTGTGGCGTGTGTGTGTGTGTGTGTGTGTGTGTGTGTGTGTGTGTGTGTGTGTGTGTGTGTGTGTGTGTGTGTGTGTGTGTGTGAAATGAGCCTAGTGTAAAAATTAAATTATTAAATGTTTTTGCACCTGGTTTGCATCTAAATAAACAGTCTACACCCTCAACCTGGGGGGATATTCCATCAAGCAGGCTAAAGGCAAATCCAGGCTTAAATGGCCAAGTCTGGTTAATGTGAGCCAGAGTTCTGTTCCATCAAAGTGGCTAAGATTAGCCTCACATCGGTAACCATGGAAACCATGGTTCTGGCTAAGCCTGATACATCGAGCTAAACTCTGGTTTCCGTTCCATCAAACTGAGCCACAACTCCGTTCCATCAAGGTGGTTAACCTGAATCCCAGCCTAGTAACCATGGTAACTTATGCTGCCAGGCAATCCTGGTGTGTAGCAGGATTAAGGTGAGGATTAGCTCCATCTATGATCAACAAATGTTCAATAGACAAGAACAGACACCTAAAAGACAGTTCTGCCAGTGTTTTGCAAACTCACAACTGTCATGTAATGATAAAATAATATGTAGATCATAAAATATATAACAAAATTAATAAAAAAAAAATAACTATTAAAAAACAAATTAAAATGTAATAAAAACCAGCCCCAAGGGTCTTCCAGGACAGGACCAACCCATTGATACAGACAGACTCCTATCTGTGGAGAGGTACCGGTTCAGCAGGCAGAGCATAGTGTATCTATGCAGTTTGCTGGAACCACACATTATAACGGTCACACGCTGCAGCCAGTCTCTGACCACTGTGCAGTCAGTCTGTACTGCACTGAGGTTCTTTGCTAGTGGTACATTCCTGTATAGTGTTGGTGATGCTGAGAGGCTAAGTAAGGCAGCTGTTTGCAGAGAGGTAAAAAAGGTGTATTTTCTATTCATTTTGATTATTTCTAGCATCACCATACATCATGCATAGGGCTTGATTTGTTCACATTAACATATGTTATCTTTTATATTTATGAATTAACCATGACACAAAGCAACCACATTAAAATGGGACACACACCATTGTGGTCTGTCTGTTCCTCATCCTATAGCACATGCCATACATTTAAGGGAATTTTCCTTATTTTGCTATAATGAGGGATAGAGCTCACAGTTGACTCCCAAATGATGAGAAATAGATAACTGATTCACTATCACCTACATTCACTTCATAGTTTTCCTCATCTCCACTGAACTGATGGATTTGCTAAATGGAATTTTCTACAATCAATAGATAAATGTAATGTGATTATTTCCTATAAACTGATCATTTCTGAAATGTCAGAACCTACAATCAATTATGTGATAAATACGATGATTGACATAAAATAGTTTGATTAAATGCATCATCTGAACTTTACATAGGAATCAGTAGATAAATGTGATAAACAATCTATCACTAATATTAAGTTACACATGTGGTGAATTTCATTAGGCAGACTTGAATTGTTAGATTTAATAGGTGTTCTTATCTACATATATTTTGTCCCTTTGATGCAGGATTCATAGAACATGATATTATGCTGAAATGCTGAATTTTCTTTGTCACTTGCACATTAAGCCTGTCGGTAATATTCTGTCACGCCACCTCCCTTGCTTTATTAATCGCTGCAGTGTTGCCTTTTTCGTAATTATGTCCTTATAGTCCTCATACACTTCCTTAAGGAGCATTTGCTCCGCCGTAGAAAAAGCCTCCGCTCGCTCCTTTCCTTTGCTTTCTGACATTTTGCAACATTTTCGGCACTCGACTAGTTTGGGCTTTTTATTTTCCCTGGGTGCGTGCATGAGTTGAGGCTCAACAGGTGAGGCTTGAATTAGCGTCAGTTGGAGCCAGCTGATTTCACTTGATGGAACGGGTTGGTGCTAGATTGGGAGTTGGGGTTTAGTCAAACTTCAAGATTACACCTTAGTCTGGATATTCTTAGCTACGTTGATGGAATACCCCCCTGGACTCCACATCTCTCTTTTCCAAACTCACTTGAGCACAAAAATAACATTCTTATCTGAAACCTTGAAACAATTTCTGCCACACCTACAGAGCCACAATATTCACGCTGTCAAATAAACAATCAGAGGAAGTGTATCTTATCAGGATGACAGCAAAAAATCCAGTAGCTGCAAACAAATTAGGACCAACAACAAACTGTCCTTTCTTGTTCTTTGCTAGCTAGAGAAATACTCTCCCAAGTAATTGTCTAGAGTATTGAGTACTCACCACTCCTGCAGCCAAATCCTCCACAGTTGATTCCTATGTTCAGTATTTTTGGAGCACTTAAAGTCTCCACCGTGTGGTCAAACATATATGGAGTTAGATTTGTGTCTTTATTACATGCGAGAAAATAAATGATATGAGAGAAAAAAAAATATTTGAGAGAAAAAGTTTTCACACTGATAGCAAAAAATAATAATATTTGAGACTAAAAAAAGTTTTGAGAGAAAGTATTTTGTCATAGAATATAAAAGAAATAATTTGAGATTTAAAAAATGATTTCTGGGGGGAAAAAAACTTTTTTTTACTCTCAAATATTTTTTTGCAGTGTGAAAACATTTTCTCTCAAAAAAAATTGTTTCTCTCAAAACATTTTTCTTCTCTCTCTCAAAACCTAAGTCTTTGCTCTCGTGTCAGGATTTTGCTTTCGCTGTGAAAATAATGTCATAGATGGGGCCACGTTCCTATTGGCCAGTCTCAATCGAATTGACAGCTGGGTGAGGATCGTCTTGGGAGTCAGATTCAACTGAATCATTCATCATGTGTGTTTCCACTCCCAAATAACACAGTGCATCTATGCCGGTGAATCGACCATGGTGGATGAATGATTCAGTTGAATTCGAAAAATTGAAAAATTAGAAAATCTGAAAAATGTTTTGAGAGAAACAGTTGTTTTGAGAGAAAACGTTTTCACACTGATAGCAAAAAAATAATATTTGAAATCATTTTTTAAATCTCAAATTATTATTTTTTATATTCTATGACAAAATACTTTCTCTCAAAAAAATTTTTAGTCTCAAATATTATTATTTTTTGCTATCAGGGTGAAAACTTTTTCTCTCAAATATTTTTTTTCTCTCAAACATTTTTTTTTTTCTCTCATATCATTTATTTTCTCGCCTGTAATAAAGACACAAATCTAACTCCATAAACAGACTGCTGTGCCACTGCATCCTTGTAGATTTAAAGCTCCAGGAATAAGTGCCTGAAGCAGCATATTTGTCATTTGTCTGTGGAACTTACTGAACGGATCAACGGGGAAAGAAAGGGTTATGGAGGAGTGGTTTGAGAAGGTTCTGCGGACAGTGTGACTACAGCTGCCTGAGGAGTAAGCTACAGACATTTCTGAGCCATCTCTGAAGCCCACATGGGGCGAGTATTTGATATTCTTCTAAAAATTCCTCTGAAAGCAAGAGGCAAGAGGAAGCAAGACAGAGGGAGGATCACATGTGACAAACGCCCCGGGCTAGAGTCTTACCAGGGATGTGACAGTTATGTGGTTTTTATCTTAGACCACCAAGCCACTGTGATGTTCCACCATGTGCCCACCCTCTACAGATCTACAGATTTTATCGCCATGATGTCATCTCCCTTTGTCACTGTAACATCTATTGTTCCAACAACAAAGCAGCCTGAATCTCACTGTAGTATTACAGTTAATTACAGTGACAAGTGAGTTAGCTTAGTGCACAAGTCATTTAGTGGACAAAAAACTCCACAGAGTGCCTGCATGTCGCTCATACTGTATACTGTACTGTGCTGAGTGCATGGGCACATACATACAACACCAACACCTCTCTTAAGCCCCGTTTCCACCAAGCAGTACAGTATGGTACACTGTTTTTCTGTTTCCACTGTGAAGAGTTGTGGATGGTAACAATGGAGCCGTTCCGTACCGTCCCCATTTTTGGTCCCCCCTCTGTTGGGGTACCTAGCACACAGATGTGGTACTAAAAGGTGGAGCTGTAGTCTGTTGATTGGTCAGTAGAGGACGGTCACTCTGCTCAGGGCTGAGATGTGGCTGGTTTTGACGCTCATCAGGTTCCAGAGGTACCATACCGAAAGTGTCTTTTGTGGGTTTTTTTGTCTCTATAATAATAATTTTATGTCTCTTTTTCATAGTTTTGTGTCTTTTTTTTATAGGTTTAATGTCTCTTTATAATAATTAAATGTCATTTTGTCATCATTTTGTGTCTTGTTTTGTGTTTTTTTGTCTCTGTTATAATAATTTTATGTCTCTTTTTTATAGTTTTGTGTGTTTTTTTTATAGGTTTAATGTCTCTTTATAATAATCAATGTCATTTTGTCATCATTTTGTGTCTTGTTTTGTGTTTTTTTGTCTCTGTTATAATAATTTTATGTCTCTTTTATAGTTTTGTGTGTTTTTTTTATAGGTTTAATGTCTCTTTATAATAATTAATGTCATTTTGTCATCATTTTGTGTCTTGTTTTGTGTTTTTTTGTCTCTGTTATAATAATTTTATGTCTCTTTTATAGTTTTGTGTCTTTTTTATAGGTTTAATGTCTCTTTATAATAATTAAATGTCATTTTGTCATCATTTTGTGTCTTGTTTTGTATTTTTTTTGTCTCTGTTATAATAATTTTATGTCTCTTTTTTATAGTTTTGTGTCTTTTTTATAGGTTTAATGTCTCTTTATAATAATTAAATGTCATTTTGTCGTCATTTTGTGTCTTGTTTTGTGTTTTTTTTGTCTCTGTTATAATAATTTTATGTCTCTTTTTCATAGTTTTGTGTCTTTTTTTTTATAGGTTTAATGTCTCTTTATAATAATTAAATGTCATTTTGTCGTCATTTTGTGTCTTGTTTTGTGTTTTTTTTTGTCTCTGTTATAATAATTTTATGTCTCTTTTTTATAGTTTTGTGTGTTTTTTATAAGTTTAATGTCTATAATAATTTAATGTCTCTTTGTCGTCATTTCGTGTCTTTTTTGTGGTTTAATGTGTCTTTATAATTATTTAATGTCTCTCGTCATTTTGTGTCTTGTTTTGTGTTTTTTTTTTGTCTCTATAATAATAATTTGATGTCTCTTTGTCATTTTATTTCTTTTTTGTGGTTTAATGTCTCTTTATAATAAAAATTTGCTGTCTCTTTTTCATGATTTTGTCTTTTTTTTGTGGTATAATGTCTCTATATAACAATTTTATGTCATTTTGTCGTCAATTTGTGTCTTCTTTTGTGTGGTTTTGTCTTTTGATAATCTAATGTCTCTTTTTCATATTTTGGGTCCTTTTTTTGTGGTGTAATGTCTCTTGATGACAATTTTATGTCTCTTTGTCTTCATTTTTTTTTTATTTTTCGTGGTTAATGTGTCTTTATAGCAATTTTGTATCTCTTTGTGGTTGTATTTCCCCATGTGTGTGGTTATTTTATGTCTCTTGGCATCTCTTTGTGGTCTTTTTCGGTCTCTTCCTGGTTGGTAAGTGTAAATTTGAGTAACATTTTCAGGTGAAGGCCAGAGGGGCCCCTGACACTCTGGGCCCCTGCGCCTGTGCCTTTAGACCCGCTCAAAAATCCATCCATGACTTAGTGACATGCTCAACATGTCATTTCTACTTTTTCATATTTTGTTTTTCTTCAGTCAGTATTTTATTTTCATGTAAACATGTTGGCTTCTTAACCAAACTAATGCACCCTCGCTGCTGCAGCCGTGTGGTCTGAATTACTGTGTCAAACAGAGGGTCATGTATTTTTATACATCATATCACACACATTATCACATCTTAGAGTGGCAGCTGAGGGGACGGCGTCATTTCAAGCTGAGCAGCTGCTCCTCAAGGGAAAGGGTTAAAGACGGATTACTCATCAGTGTTCTCGGGAATAAATGATTGATTCATGTTCCTTTCAGAGGAATGAAATGAGGACGAGACAAGAAAAAAAGAAAAATCTTGACCAGTTTCTTTTCCTCCATCTTTGTTTCTTTTACACCTTCACTCTGGACGTAAGTCTGGCTGCACAGCAGTGTGAAATGTGTTGAACAGAGGTGGAGTTACCGGGAGACAGCTTTTTTATCTAACAGCAGGCTGTCGCTCTGATACTCGGAAGAAAGCAGCAGGAGGAAAGAAGCATGTAAGTAGAGATTGCGCATGAGGACCGGGGGTCACACGAGGCCAGGGTGTCTCCAAGGAACAGTGGCAGGGTACAAGGCATAATGCGGCTGTGTGGACGGACAGGATAGGCGACTAACTGACAGGAATGTGGGTGGAATGAGGTTAAAGGAGCGGAGCAGGCGAGATAACATGAGTCACAGAATAGGTTATTAGACTGCCGTGGAGCAGAAAGAGAGTTGTAACTTACAACCCCAGGTCTTATCTGAGGGAAAGTTCCAACCATGGTGCCAGCTGCTGTGACGTATTTCATACGCCTCTAGAATGTGTTGAGCCCGGGAGGGTGAGGACTACACACACGCACGCACGCACACACCCACACACACACACACACACACACACACACACACACACACACACACACACACACACACACACACACACACACACACACACACATACTCCATATGCATAGCAGCATACAGCAGCACAGGAACGATGCTTGATGAGTTGTGGTTATTTATGAGCATTGATAAAACTAGACCCAGGGGACACTTGTCAGATTAATTTATTTGGCTTATTGCATTGCATTATGTAACACTGTTACATTAGCTTAAAGCAATGAGAGGAGATGACTGGAGATAGCATCAAATGAATGATACAAGGAAGATGAAAGAGACACATGCAGATAAATCCAGAGAGATTAGTGAAGAATCAGGGTTGTAGAAAAACAAATCTCCAGAAGAGTCCTCCTGAGGAAGCCTGTATCTAAATAAAAGGTTTGTTTATTGTATCATAAGAGCGAGGGGCTGTTCTTATATTGGGAAACTGTACGAACACACTGTCTACACATTTCAGTGAGCTATAAAAATCTGTCTGATAGCCTACGGAAAACAAGTCAAAAACAACTTTACGGTCTATTTTCCTTGGTTTTTGGCTTAAAGCCTAGTTCAGACCAAAGATTCACGACGAGACAAGTTGAAACAGGCAACTACTTGTAATACCTTCCTCAAGGTGCAGTGGGCCCTGGGTTCCTCCTGGTGCAGGACAATGCCCGGCCTCATGTGGCCAGAATGTGTGGCCAGTTCCTGGATGATGAAGGCATTCATGCCATTGACTGGTCCTCTCATTCCTCTGACCTAAATCCAATGGAGCACCTATGGGACATTATGTATCGGTGCATCTTCCACCACAGACTGTCCAGGAGCTCACTGATGCCCAGGGGCGTCATTTATAAAAGAGTGCTTAGGATTCATACTAAAAGTTGACGTGCGCCCAAAAGCTGAAAATGGCGTGCGCTAAAAAATAATCTGATTTATAAAACCGCGCGCACGCACACTTGCACGCAATGTTCTCTTCATAAATCACAGACCTCCTGGAGTTGTGCGCACCCAGATCCGCCTCATATTCCGCCCTCTACACGCCCTAGTTCAACCATAAATGGTCATGCAAATCACCTCGTGAATGCGATCTGCATATAAATAAGCCGGCATGCGAGTGTTCTCTCATAGTGAGTCACGGCGACAGGTGTGAGAAACAAACCAAAAAACGGATTTTCTCCGAGACTGAGCTAGAGACCCTTTAACAGGAGGTGGAGGACTGAAGAAAGATTTTATTTGGTGGCCACAGCAGCCAAAGAAAGCGAAAAAAAGTGGCAACACATCAGCGCTGCTGATGCTGTCAGCTGTGTCTGTGGGACTGTCTGATCTAAAGGTAGACCAAATATTTCTCCTCCTTTACCAACATGTAGTTAATGTGTTGCTTTTAAATTTGAGGATATCTGACACTGATGTGCGACATAAAGAATCACATTTATTAAAGGTGGAGGCAAAAAGGAGGATGTGCCAGTGCCATCTTGCGCAATTACGCACGAGGGTCACCGCAGCATTTATATGTTTATGGCAATTAGTCTGATCAGACACCCGGCCTGAATTACAGCATGAACCAGTGGTATCCCTGTCCCAAAATACAACGTGTAATTTGAAATACAATTCAAAGATGAAAGTGTAATAGGCGAACACGTTTCTTCATGCTGGTTTTGTCATGAACAGCACATGTCTAAGTAGGGCTGATGAAATGAGTGTTGAACGGTGAACGGTTGTACTTAATGGCTGTATTTCGAGACATGATAAATGCACTGGAAATATTTAGCTAAATAAATAAATATATTCCATGCAGTCGCGCCGTCCTCTCCCCCTCCTGCTCTCACAGAGTGGACAATGAGACGTTAGAGGCAGTGCGGATTAAATACGTATTTAGAAAGAATTTCAATTCAGGATTTGAGTTGGATTTTACAACGTTTTTATGAAACAATTATCACTCACTCCAAGCGCAAAATAAGGCTGCTGGATTTAATTTCAATGATAACATGGATATAGCGTGACATTAAATTTGTGTGAGACATCAATAAAAATCTGACTCCACTTCTCCACCTCGCCGTCTGCGTCGCCACTTCCCAGTTTCTCCAAAATGTGCGCACGCATGACTCAGAGTTTGCTTACAGGTGCGCTCATTCTCCCGCCAAGTTTATTTTTATAAATCACAACCTTTGCGTGGTAAGTGGCATACGCCACTTTCAAGCCCCGTTTTGTGCGTAAGCAAGCTTTATAAATGAGGCCCCTGATCATTTAGAAAATCAACAACCTTTGCTGCTGTCAGTGTTGAAGGCAGCGGCAGATTCTGCAACTGTGCGGCAAGCTGGTGGAACACAGAAAGTTAAATATGTAATTTTTTTCACATGTTTTCAGGTCATTAATTTGGCTGAAACTTCTTCATCCTTTACATTATAATCGTTACACTACAGGAACATGTGAGCCATGTTTCATAATCACATGGGCAAGAACAGACCTGTCCCCTCTTGTGTAAATTATCACACTGTTGAACCATTAATATGTAACCCAGAAAAGACACACACACACACACACACACACACACACACACACACACACAACTAGGACACAAGTGAACCATCTATACAAGAAAACAAACACCACCAGCAAGCTTGGAATATTATCTCTATTGGTTTTCGTTTGATACAAGAGCGTAGTTAAATACATATTGTACAATCTGAAACTAGGCCAATATAAATAGATATTGGGAGTGGGAATGTCACTGATTGTAAGTCTCAGAGCACAATGCAAACTGCTACGTGTAGTTAAGTAAACGCAGTACGGTGCTCTTCAAGATCATCCCGCTGAATTCTTATTGTGTTAAATCCGTCCTGGGGTAACTGATTAAGGCAAGCGAAGGTAACACACCATCAAGTTTAATATAAACAGTCAGCAACTATAAGCCTGATCAAGGCAGCAGAAATAGACGATCCTGCCCTCCTGCCTGCTCCCAGATTAGCAGTTGGCCACCTTTAAATATAAGGACATAGATCAAAAGGTCTCATTTGTTAGCATCGTTCTCTGAATGAGGAGCTTCTTCTCCAGCTCATTATGTAACAGGACTGACCTACTGACACTAGGTGACCTACATATGTATTTAAAGACAAACCAAGTTGGGGATATTTTGGGGAGCACATGTGCTCCTTGTCCTCACTGGTCACCATTGTGATGGAAAGAATCTGAGTGGCCTTGAGGAGGAGAGAGAGGCTCTTCTGAGAAAAACATGGTTACATACTGTATGTAACTTTCCATGCCCTCTTGTATAAGATCTTCCCCTAGTTACACATTTCATATATAGGCTGCCAGGCAGAAAGATGACTGAAAAATGTAGGTGGCCTCTATAATCTTCAGGTCATCTGAGACACAGTGTGAATCCAGAGTGATTGTCAGCCAGCCTTTGATAATGGCAGAGCAAGGTGCTCATTAAACAGACAACCGTTATCTGCTGGATTGATAGTTGTCTTTGTTAAGTGAGCGTGCAAACCCGCACACAGTGGCACTGCCAACATGCTGATGCTGAGCAGGTATACCATGTTTCCCACCTTAGATTAGGGTGTTAGCAACATAATTAGCACAACAGTCAAGGCTAATAGGGATGTTACTGGTTGTGCAGGCATTTAGTTGTGGAGTGCAGTAGGAGTGAGTCCTAAAAGCGTATCATTGGGGTACAGCATATGTGCAGTGAAGTCTGGTCTGCAGCTGCTGAAAGGCTCTAATGGCTCACTGTCATAGAACATGGGAGATCACTCAGGCTTTCGCGTTGATCGGCATATTTTTGTACATAAAATAAAGATAGGGGTGAGAATTACAATTCTGTAATTGTTGAAAAGTCTGTAATGAAAGATAGACAAACACCCTCTATATGCAGATGTTTTATTTAACCCTTTGAAACCTGAGCAATTTGGCTTGATTTATTTCAAAAACATGGGAGGAGGGCAACGAGCAATGAAAGAAGACATGACCCTCCCCAAAATTCCAATAAATTAGTAAAAAGAGAAGATTAAAAACATGAAAATTAGTTTTTAAAACAAGAAATGACCTGGAAAAAAGTGCTTAAAAAATATAATAATTCTGTAACATCATTATAAATATTTTTTATATAATATAATTTTCCCCTATTTTTTTTTTTTTTTAAATTTCCAAATCTGTAAATTTTTGGCAAATTGTGGGACAAGTTGCTCATTGCCTTTTTCCCCATGTTTTTGAAAGAAGTCGCACCAATTCCCTCTGGGTTCAAAGGTTTAAGGATGCATGATAATATCAGTACGTCATCGGTATTGAGTGAAATTGGCTTTAAATAAAACATCAGAATCAACCGCCATGCGTTTTCTTAATTTACACAATCAATAATTATTACATAGGCCTAGTCCATACAGAGACTGGTATTTAAGTAAATGGGGTTTTCATCTGTTCATTCTCAAAAAAATTCTCACCCACACACGTATAAAAAAAACCTATCCAAATAAAAACACAATTAAGGTGCTGTGAAGAGCGTGTCAAACCCACAGGTGCCGATATTACTGTAACCCGAAAACTAAGCAAACACAAAGATGTTGGCAAATCATCAGCATGACAGCAAGCTATTACCGGAGGGCAAAATGTAGCAGTGACCTCTGTAGCACATTCTGATACATCTGTTCCTCAACACGGTGGAAGAGTTTAGACGACGTCCACCATTGCACGATATGTCGCCTCAATTTACGATGCCTCATAAGGGAGATAATAGCTTACACTCTGACGTTCCATCCATCCATTTTCAAACGCTTATCTGAAGCCAGGTCTCGTGGGCAACAGGCTGAGCGACATATTCCAGATGTCCCTCTCCCCAGCAACGCTTTCCAGCTCCTCCTGGATCCACAGTGTTCCCAGGCAAGACGAGCTATATAATCCCTCCAGCATGTTCATCCACCAGTTGGATGCACCCAGAAACACCTCTGACAGGATGTCAGTGAAGATTTTCAGTCATCCAGGTCATGGAAATCGTCAGCACTATATCGTAGGCAACTGGACTTGCTTGCGTTTCTTGAAGATGTTTCGCCTCTCATCCAAGAAGCTCCTTCAGTTCTAAATGACTGGAACGAAGTTGCAGGCTATAAACCCTGTGTGGGTGGGAACCCTTGCAGAGTCGTAGGGGTCACGTGAGTTCTTAGTTTCAGAGTCATTAAGGTCACAATGTGAGTCATTAGGGTCAGGTGGGACCAGGGATGAAAGGGTGTGAAGTCGTCTGGGGAGGGATCCCAAGACTGCATTGTAGGTGGGGGATAAGTAGTGTCGTAAGCCACTGGGCCACTCTAACAGGAGGCGCCCAGGAGGATCCTGATCAGATGCCCAAACCACCTCAACTGACCCCTTTCAACGTGAAGGAGCAGCGGCTCTACTCTGAGCTCCCTCTGGATGTCCGAGCTCCTCCCCCTATCTCTAAGGCTGAGCCCAGACACTCCACAGAAGAAACTCATTTCAGCTGCTTGTATCGGCGATCTCATTCTTTCGGTCACTACCCAGAGCTCATGACCATAGGTGAGGGTTGGGACGTAGATGGACCAGTAAATCAAAAGCTTTGCCTTCTGGCTCAGCTCCCTCTTCACCAAGATGGTCCGGCACAGGGCCTGCATCACTGCAGATGCCCCACTACGAGACCCCGAGATACTTGCACTCCCTCGCTTGGGGCAGTCCCTCACTTCCAACCTGGAGGGGGCAATCCACCATTTTCCGGTGGACACTCTGAAGTTATGAGCCAAGAACTCCCTGTCTAAAAACCAGAACTGAAAATGGAGTTTCTGAAACTCTTCCTCCTGGACGAAGTTTTACAAAAGGATCAATTTCTTTCGGACAAAATGCCAAAACCCGTGTCTGTGTGAACAAAGCCTAATCTTTCTTGTTATGGAAAAGCTGATGCTACCTGGCTAAGCTAACAGGCCAACTCACTCTTTATCCCTTTACTTCAATGCTCACCAGACGTTGTGCTAGACTTTTTCGTCGCCGGCCATTTTGACCGACAGGGTCATAAAAATCCGGTCATAATCTATTTTTACCGGTCATTTTAATTTTTGTTTTTAAATGATAACAAAGATATTCAAAGACATTTAGTTTTCATTCGTTCGTTTTTAATAAATCCAACAAGCAAGTTATAAAGTGTGCATTAATAAGGACATGAACGAAAAGATGAACAGACATCCACACACCACAGTGCTTCATCGGCGTCTGGTCTACACGCGAGCCGCGAGCGCTTCTGTCAAGCTGGATAGAGCGGATTGTACCAAACAGGAAGTCGGACACAGAAAAGACGAGAGAATCCGGCCAATTTTCAAAATAAAATAACAACAGCATTTACTGAGGAACGTGAGGAGAAAATACCGTGTTTATAATTTAAAAAAACACAACAGTGCATAATCGAACACATTTTTCAAAACCATAATCACTTCATTACAATTTTAATTATGTGTCACCGAGCCTACAGACATAACTACATAAATAAAATGGTCAGAACAATATGCCCTATTCATTCAGTGTTTATCCAACACACTCAATACATGGACATGAGTCGATGTTTAACCGGCGCGGAGAGCGCAGGAGAAATGCGCTGCCTGTGTGGACAGTCAAGCGCCTGCGAGTACACTCGTAGGACTTCTGCGGCACTACCACATCTGGTGTGTCCAGGGCGTTACGTCAACAACGCTACATCAGAGCGACAGATGAATGACTTTTTCTCTGCAGTGTGAAAACGGCAGCCACTTAAACCACTGACTGTGCACTCTGCCGCCAAGTGGGCAGGGGTGGTAATTGCAACCGGTCAAAATGACCGACGGCCTTCAGATTTTCTGGTCATTGTTGTAAAAAACCGGTCAATGACCGAGAATATCCGGTTAACGCGACCCCTGGTGCTCACCAGCAAAAGTGAAAGTGATAACCAACCCCAAATTCCATTTCTTTTTTAAAATGGCTTTGTCCGCTTGGTGTTTTTACTACTTTTTTCTTGATTTTCGTAGCATCCTCTTGGATGTGTGTTGCCTATGGTCTGACACCTGGTCCCAATCTCTTTATAAAGTCCTGTCATCACCTTGTGCACTGTTTTTGGTGACTGTTCTGAACACAGCAAAATGAGAAACTACAGAGCGTCTGCAGATAAATACACTGCCACACACTTCTAGTGGGTCATAAGTGATGATTGAGAGGAATTACTGTTAAATAAGTACAAGCTACATGGGAGCAAGTCAAGACTAATGAAAAGTGGACGTGACCTGTTTGTGGTCATTCACCCACAGAGTCGCAGAGCCCCATGAAAAACACAACAAAACACTTGTGTGAGGGCACAAGTCATTGTCCATTTAAATGCGCATTCATATGCATGTCAGACAGAATGAAGTAAACACAATGTAAAAACAGATAGATGCATTTCACAGGATGAGGCAACACCTGGTTCATCTGAGGTGAATCTTTTTTATCAGGGGTTTGATAAAAGCAGAATGCCCCACAGTGCCCTGGATTTCCCTCTTGACATGTTGCCAACCTGTCAGACCTTAAAGTGTGTCATGATACGCTCCATGACCTGGAATTTAACTGTTTGTGCATGTGTGTGTGCTTTTTCTAACACAAACAGCTGCTGCGAGTGTTTTGATTCATCCCTGTGCATGAGCGGTCATACACTTTCCTAATTTCCCTGATTATTTCACTTTCGGTCAACATGTGCATGTCTGTGCGTGTCTGTGCGTGTTTGTGCCTTTGCTGTGTTTGCCCATTCTTAACAACCCCCCCACCCCACCACACACACACACACACACACACACACACACACACACATGCACAAACACTATCAACAACCTCAGCGAGTACATTCTGTGTTTGTTGATGTGCCTTACGCAACCTTTATCAAACAGTAATTCACAGTCATCTGAAGCAGCTCTGTTCACTATCTGCATACAGTGTCACCCGAGGCTGCGGTGCTGTCACGTAACTCAGTGTCTCAAAGGTTGATTGGAAATGCTGTGAAACTTCTGTCAAGTTTCCCAGCCAACATCTGAGTCATGAACATTTTGGGAGAAGAGGAAACATCTGAGGCACCTGACGAGAAATGTTGTAAGAATGAAACTTTTCTTTTTTCTTAACTCTCACAGTGCCCTGTGATTGTTGCGACGGCCCAAAGTTCCAATGCCCCATTAGTCTGAAAAATTGTCCATTGGACTGAAAGCCCATTTCTCCAACAGCCTGTTATCCCCCCAAAAAATAACTGTTATTGCTCCGAAGTCCTGTTTCTCTTAAAAAATGCACACTGCAGTTAGTTTCAGTTTCCTGGCGACATTTGAACTACCAGTTCTGGGTGATTGTACCGCCCCTTTGCAGCGTTTCCTAGCAGTGTTTGAGCCACTGATCCCACGTGTTTTACCAACTCTTCACGGCATTTCTCAGCGTCGTTGACCTACCAGTTTTGGTGGTTTGTAGCATTTGAGCCACCGATTCTGGGTGTTTTTACCACCGCTTTGCGGCATTTTCCAGCTGTGTTTGAGCCACCAATCCCATGTGCTTAACTGACTCTTCATGGCATTTTCCAGCAGCATTGAGCCATTGGGGTCTGGGTGTCTGTACCGCCCCTTTGCATCATTTCCCAGTGGCATTTGAACCACCGATCTCTTGATTTGCCAGCTTTTCATGGATTCAACTGATTCTTCATTGACTTTTTCCAGTTGCGTTGAGCCCCTGCTTCTGGATTTTTTACCGACCTTTGCAGCATTTCCCAGCGGCATTGAGCCACCAGTTTTGGTGGTTTGAGGCATTTCCCCGCTGCATTCGAGCCACCGATTCTGGGTATTTTTACTGACGCTTTGTGGCGTTTCCCAGAAACGTTTGAGCCACTTATCCCATGTGTTTTTACCAACTCTTCATGACATTTCCCAGCGGCATTGAGCCATTGATTACGGGTGTTTTTTCTGACCCTTTGTGGCACTTTCCAGCTGTGTTTGAGCCACCAATCCCATGTGCTTAACTGACTCTTCACGACATGTCCCAGCAGCGTTGAGCCACTGATTCTGGGTGTTTTTACCAAGCTTTCAGCATTTCCCAGTGGTGTTGACCCACCAGTTTTGGTGGAGTGATTTTACTGACCCTTTGCAGCTTATCTCAGTGGCGTTTGAGCCACAGATCCCATGTGCTTGACTGATTCTTCGTGGCATTTCCCAGTAGCATTGAGCCCCTGATTCTGGATGTTTTTACTGATATTTGCGGCATTTCCCAGTGGCATTGAGCCACCAGTTTTGGTGGTTTGAGGCATTTCCTGCAGTATTTGAGCCACTGATTACTTTTACTGACCCTTTGCAGCATTTCCCAGCAGCGTTTGAGCCACAGATGCCATGTGTTTTACAAACTCTTGATGGCATTTCTGCATTGAGCCACCAATTCTGGGTGTTTTTACCACCCCTTTGCGGCATTTTCCAACTGTGTTTGAGCCACCAATCCCATGTGCTTAACTGACTCTTCATGGCATTTCCCAGCAGCATTGAGCCATTGGGGTCTGGGTGTCTGTACCGCCCCTTTGCAGCATTTCCCAGCGGCGTTGAGCAACCAATTTTGGTGGTTTGAGGCATTTCCCCGCTGCATTCGAGCCACTGATTCTGGATGTTTTTACTGACCCTTTGTGGCGTTTCCCAGAGGCGTCTGAGCCACCGGTCCCATGTGCTTAACTGACTCTTCACGGCATTTCCCAGCAGCGTTGAGCCATTGATTCTGGGTGGTTTTACCGACCTTTGCTGCATTTTCCAGTGGCGTTTGAGCCATCGATACCATGTGTTTTACCGTCTCTTCATGGCATTTTCCAGTGGCACTGAGCGACTAATTCTTGGTGTGTTTACCAACCTTTGTGGCATTTTGTAGTGCCGTTGGAGCCACTGATCCCATATAGTTTATTAAGTTTTCAAGGCATTTCCTAGCGCCACTGAGCCACCAATTTTGGTGGTTTGAGGTGTTTCAAAGCAACATTTGAGCCACTGATCCAGGGTCCCAGCGACACCATACCTGGGTGTTTTTCACTGACACCTTCCCGCTTTTCCAGTGACTTTTGTGCAGCCAAACATGGGTGCTTTGGGCCTAAACCTAACCCTATATTTACCACAGTCTTGTTTACAAATGTAACATAGCCATGGTTTACAGAAACAAACATTTTTTTCTGGCAATTGGGTTATCTTACTCTGGAGAAATGGGCTTTCAGGTCTATGGGACATTTTTTGGACCAATGGGGCTTCAGAATTTTGGACTGTTGGAACAATGGGCAGTCCCTATTCTCACCTAGCCTTGAAGAACACTTGAGGTACTTAGTTGCAGTGTTTGGGAGTAGTAACAGGGTTACATAATTAAAAAATAAATGTAACTGTAATCCATAACAGGTACTGAGAAATAACTGAAACTTGGTAAAAAGCTCAGAGTACTTTTTTTTTCTGTGCACAGACGCCACCTTTTGGCATATTTCCAGACAACACAGGTCAGCAAAACTGTTACGAGAACATCTGAGTGCAACACTCATGCACTTGTGTTATGTTATGTTTTTTTTTTTTTTACTTTTCGTCTTTATTGCACAATTTAAAATATTTCACAGGGGCTGAGAGGACTCTGCAGAGGCCGTAAGCACATAAAAACACATAAAAAAGATAAACCTGTTCTTTACACATGATACTACTGCCTCTTCCTACTATAGTCTGCAAATGAGCAGCAAATCAGCAGTAACAGAGGATGACTCAGACAGACAACATACAGAATTTGCATATCATACATGCAAATTTTTCCCTTGAAGGTGTGTCACCTCTTCCAGCCGAGAGGTAAAGGTTTTTACATTTCATCCCATATGTCCTGTGTTGGCTCCGTAGTATTTTACTACCTGAACAAAGTAGGGAGTGGCAGTCACGTACGCATTTCCATTATGTAAAACAAAATAATTACGGTTAATGAAATCAAAATACTTTACTTTTATATAACGTGCTGTACCATCGCGCTTCTTAATTTGTTCCCTGTTGAGACGCAGCTGATCTTCATAACCTGGGCCAATCTTTACGTTACCTCTCTTAACCTCTCCTGTCAGTCTTTAACAGACGTGCCACTTGGTTATAATGTGGCTTATCAGCATGCAGCATGTATGGTACACAGCCTCAACATGCAGAGTAGGCAAAACACATATCAGGATTATGACAGGTTCCAAATCACCAAGGAAGAAAAAAATGTAACAAGGGTGCACTGACAGAGTCAGAGGTTGAGATGAAAGCAAAGGGTGTGACATGTTAAATTAAGGACATGCTGGGTGCAGTGGTTGTAATAATAATTGACAGACGCCCTTGTCTGTTGAGTTTTACATGTTCTTGTGCAAGCCCTCATTTCGTTTTGTCTAAACAAACATATACATATCCAGGAAAGTGCCACGTGAGCAGCAAGTTATTCAAGGATATTTTATGAAGCTCACATGCTCCTTTCAGATATTGGTGATCCCTGTGAACTTTATATGTCACTGTTTTGTGACCCATGAGGTCAAGATGGAAGGACTTTAAAGTAAGCCATTTATTAAAGGAATAGTTTAACAGTGTGGGGAGTAGACCGGCTGAGAGTTATGGCTAATTTATGCTCAACGTTGGACACATATGGACATGGATGGAGCCTTCTGTTCCCACTTTGTACTTGTATTTGTAAATGTTTTCTGAAAGCTAACAGATGTAGACTAGCACATTTGGTACCCTAGGTGGGCCTCACTCTGCCTATACTGCCCAGGACATGGGCCAGCACTGAATACAGACAAAATGGGGCAGTAAAGCAGGATTTATACTTGTGCATCAGCTCTATGGCGTAGCCTACTTACATGGTTTCTGCATGTGAACAGTTATACTTGTGCGGTGGTGTGTGTGTGTCACTCTGCAGTTACACCTCCAAAACATTAGTCGGCAGCGGAGTTTTTATGAAGTGCTGTAAAGTTTAGTTGATTCAAAACACACATTAAACACTCACTAAACACACAAACACACATTAAACACACATTAAACACACAAACACACATTAAACGCAAATTAAACATGGCTTAATAGAGACAATTTCAAACACAAGTACACAAATCAGCTTCACTATAACTCGCAGCATTCACAGACAAACACTTGTCTTTTGCTGGAAACAAAAAATACAACATGCTAACGTTTTTAGCACAAGCCTATGGCATTTTACATTGTATAAATTAGCCTAGCAGCTAGCAGATTTTTCCTCTCCTCATATGAAGCCAGGGACAACAGCAACATTTAACAAAAGTAACGTTACAAAATTCAGCTCCATTACAGCTCACAAGGTTCACTGACAAAACAACTGTCTTATACTAAACACGTTTTCCAAACAAATACAACATGCTAACGTTATTAGCACAAGCCTATGGTATTTTACAATTTGTAAATTAGCTTAGTGAGCAGAGATTTCCTCTGCTCATATGAAGCCAGGATAAATCACACACAAGACTTAAAATGTCATTTTTGTGGAGGCTTTATTGTCTTCACAATTTATTGTTTCTTATCTGTTGAGTTAAAGTAAACCAAAGCTTTGTTTCCACTGAGGGAAATGGTTTCAGCTTACAGAGACAGACAGGAGGTCTGCATCACCACAATGTGTAGTTACATTTCTGGGGAGGTGCACGATTCGATGCAGAAGTATAAATTCCGCTTAACACTGGACATCGTTGGGGCAGTGTAGTGTAGTTGAAGCAAGATACGATACGATACGCACGACGAAGACATGTCAAAAAATGGCGGAATTGAACAAATCAGTAATGTAATGAAAGAATTCTCTGTTGTCACGTCATGATGTGTTTAATGGCCTAACAGACCTCTGCTGAATACAACGCTGCCTCTGTTAAAGGTGACATTACTGCAACCTCCCCGCCATCGCCATTTTTATTGTCACCAGAAACTTCTTTCCTCTAATGGATGTAAATATGCCAACACAAAGGACTCATGGAAGTACGTGAGCAGTGACACAACGTCTGAAATCTATATTTGTACCTAAAGGGAGAATGATGTACATATATATAAACTGATACCACACCCATGTGTGTCTGTTAAATATAAAGCCTGAGTCAGCAGACTTGTTTAACATGTTATTTCTCGTGTGTTAAGTCTGTACAAATACTGAAGCAATAACATGAGAATTTGTGGTTTTACTGGGGGGGTTAGTGGGTGTAGTGTGTTAATGAGTCAGCTAGCTGCAAGCTAAGCTAACTGGCTTCTGGCTGCAGCTTCATATTGGACGCGTAGATATAAGTGTCTGCAAGAAAGCATTGAAATGTATTCTCCAAAATGTCTGAGAACAATTCCTTTTTCGCAGAAGTGCCTTTTCCCGTTAATCATTTGGCCTCGGTCGGCCCCACGAGATTTGTATCAACATAAACCATGTTCTGCTGCAGGGTCATAAAAAATGTTGGGCTGACACCTCCATGTCTGTTTGCTTAAGCTGTAGAGCGTCGAGTGATGATTGAAATGTGTATTGTACTTGGGCATGTCTAGCTGACTCACTCTATATGCAAATACTATATTTATATTCAGCGTATCTTTGAATGTCTCCAGGGTCCTAACGTCCACAGCTCAGAATCCTCTTCATGTGAGTCATTAATGAGACATTTCAAAGCGTTTCATGTTCCCAGCAGTGTGTTCCCCAGGTTAAATGTTCATTGTATGTGTCCTCGGGTCAATGTGTTGAAATCAGCTCCCAGCATACTGATGTTATCCTTCTTGTGGGCACGACCATTTTCTTAATTTTTCTTTGATATAGTCAAAGCGACAAACTGATTTTCACCATTCAAACTGCAGCTGCAGCATCCACCTTCCTTCCTTCTTCACTCTGATATTCTGTCAAGTTTATGTTCATGTGTCTTTGTCCACTTCCTGTTTTATTTTGAAATGTGCTCTCATTGTCTTTGGGTTGTTTTTTTTTTGTACTTGCTGAGTTTTCCCACCTTTGGTAATTACCTCATGTGCTTCACCTGTGTCTTCTTCCACTCACCTGCGTGTAGTTAGTATTCAACCCTGGTGTATCTAAAGCTCAGTGTTTCCCCCATTCAGTTGACCGATTGTCATTGTTGCTCCAGCCTTTTCCTCGTGTTTGATTCCCTGGTTTTTGATTCTGCTTGGATTTATGGACTTGTTGTGTGATTTCGCAGAATGGACTTCGCCTTCGCTGTTTGACCTCTGACCTCCTTAATAAAGATTTAGATTTGATAAACTGTTCTTGGTGTTTTGTGTTTTCTCTGCAACTGAGTCCCAGTTTTGTACTAGATCGTTACACTGACCTGTTTCTCTTTCACACATGTAGTATACAACAAGAGATTTCAGAAGCGTTCTCACCAACTAGAAATACTCTGGTTTGGGTGATGGGTGGCGCCTGGGTAGAGCGTGCAGGAGGCAGGACGTGATGCGGATTACACTGCGGTCATGTAGCTGGTTCATGCTTTGGTCATAAACAGCAGAGTCTCTGATGATGTCAGCCTCAGCTCGTACTGACAGAAGTTCCTGAATCTCAAATGACCCTCCTATTTCACCATCGGATCAGTGATGTAATCCATCGATCTCCTGTAACTGATTGTGTTTAATGGTCGTATAATATCGCCTCATATGGATCGCAGACACCTGAATCACATCGAAATGAAATCGTACTGTGGCAGACTTTGTAATATCTGCAAATATTGCATCGTTGTCCAAAGAATCAATATAATATTGTATCATGATGAAAGTGGTGATTTACACCCCTAACCCTAGCCCTTCTTACAACAGGCCCCAGCACACGCTTTTGTGCACATATCATCTTGTCACATCTACCCTGCAATCATCACTGCATCTGTATATGACAAAAAATACCAAAGAAAATAAGAATTTTTCATTTAATTTGATCCTTCTACCAGTTCATTTACAGTTTATGTAGAATAAGCATATCATCTGATTAAAAAAAAACATGACACAGACAGGTTTGCCTTTTCAGGGGCATATATAGCAAATGTCACCTTTTTGAATTTAATGAGGGTTCTGAAGGAAGAAGACAACAACAACCCTCACCAGTTAATGACTGCCAAGAAAAAGAAAACACGGATGATAGCCGGGGGATGGAGTCACGGTGAGACGAAGTGTCTGCTCTCCATTTGGTCCGACAAAAGTGTCCATACAATAACGCGACTTCACGGGTGGCGAAATGTTTGCAGAAGAAGAAGAGGAGGATGTGACGTCAGCAGAACAGAGCATGATCTGAATGTGGACTCCAGAGACACATATTAATACCAGGTGTAAATGTATGAGGACAAATACTAGCTGATTGCAATCTGATCACAAAAAATGCATGTTGGTGCCAGGTGTAAAGGGGGCCTATGCCCAGTCAGAAGATCCTCAGCTCCTCCTGTCCACATGTTGAAGTATCTGACTATAGTATCTGTTATACATGTCTGTTCTATCGGTGTGTGTGTGTGTGAATGGTTACTGAGTAGCAGGTGGCACCTTGTATGGTAGCAACTATGGAGCTACATTAGGGTCAAAAGATTTGTACTTGAAAAAATAAAATTTGAAACTGAAAATTCATGTGTTCATCTTGAATTTTGAAAAATACAACAATGTATTCAAAATAAAAATGTGTATGAAACGTTTTTTCAGGTTAAATATAATTTTGATTCACTTTGGTAATTCTTTTGAATGAATAATTTATTTTCACTTTTCACTTCCATATATATTTTAACATTTGAGGTCTTATTTTTTTCAGTTGCATGTTTTATCTTTTCAGATTCAGATCTTTTTTTTTCACTTTCAAATCTTTTTTTCACTTTCAGATCTTTTTTTTTCAGTTTCAAATCTTTTTTTGAGTTTCAGACTTTTGACCCTGATGTGGCGTGGGGGGCTTTGAGCTTATAACAATCCTAAAACACCTCCCTACTCACCTGACTTGGCTCAAGGTGATTTTTGTGGCACCAGGTGAGTAGGGAGGTGTTTTAGGATTGTTTCCTTTTCCCCAAGATCAAAGGTTTCATCCAGGGGACACGTCTGGATGTGGAAGCATCAACAGGGCCGTGACGATGGAGCTGTGAAAATGTATGTTGTCACAAAACGACCCCTTAATACTTGTTATGATTTCCCAAAACTTAGTTAACATTTCTCACCTGTGTGCTGGATGTATGGGCTCCAGCAGATTGACCCGACCGACGCCATCATCGCAAGTAAAATGGACACTACGCTGCGTTCACAGTGCTATGTGGAAATCGGACATATCAGCACTTAAAATGTGGCGGTTGAACTGCAAAATCTGGCATAATTTATCGCTCTTATACCGCAATTGGTGCTCAGTACTGTCTAAAACAGATTTCTAAATGGAAGTTTGTCACTGGCATCAATTTTTACACTGCCAGTCACATCAATATGGTGTATATAAGTGTTGAGTCAGAATTATTTTAGTTCCTACGTTCCCTGAAGGCACTGTCACTCATGATTCCACGCCCCTCTCAGTTGATGCCACGCCCCCTCCACGCCACATCAGGGTCAAAAGTCTGAAACTCAAAAAACAGATTTTAAAGTGAAAAAAAAAGATCTGAATCTGAAAAGATAAAACATGCAACTGAAAAAATAAGACCTCAAATGTTAAAATATGTATGGTGAAAAGTGAAAATAAATTATTCATTCAAAAGAATTACCAAAGTGAATCAAAATTATATTTAACCTGAAAAAACGTTTCATAGACTTATTTTTATTTTGAATACACTGTTGTATTTTTCAAAAATCAAGATCAACACATGAATTTTCAGTTTCAAATTTTATTTTTTTTCAAGTACAAAACTTTTGATCCTAATGTAGCTCCATAAGCCTCAGCCACCAGTGTGTGAATGGGTGAATGTGACATGTAAGCACTTTGAGTGGTTGGAAGACTAAAAAGGTGCTATACAGGTGCAGGTCAATTACCTCAAAGGCCCCATTGCAACTGCACTTTTTTGCCTCTGGGTTCACATGTGCTGTGTGATAAACATGTCATCAACACACCTGCTCGCTCGCTGTGTATTCTCCGGACAGTAAACACTTTGCCCATCAGAGTATTATTTTTTATCATTATTTTTAAGTTGCCAGCCAGCGCCAGCATTTTTGATCATATTCACTGATCTTTCAAAACCCACAGAATAATTTGTTCTATGAATATGTAAACCGTATATACATGAAAATAAAGAAGTTTTTGTACACAAAGAAATAATTTATTCTATCTTATTGCATTTCTTTTTTATAAACACTTGAATTTGTGCATTTTCATTAAAAACAACAACAAAATATTTTGGACAAAAAGCTGAGAAAAATGCATTTTTGTCAAAGATGGTCATTTTCAAGTAAAAAATCCATTTCATCTATACATTTTTTTTCTCATTTCCTTATGTCAGTTTGAATTGCATGACTGAAAATTATTATAAATAAATAATAATCATATCCATCCATTTTCATCGCTTATCTGAGGCCAGGTCGCGGGGGCAGCAGGCCGAGCAAAGCACCCCAGACGTCCCTCTCCCCAGCAACGCTTTCCAGCTCCTCCTGGAGGACCCTGAGGTGTTCCCAGGCCAGATGAGATGTGAAAATCCCTCCAGTGTGTTCTGGGTCTGCCCCGGGGCCTCCTACCAGTGGGACGTGCCTGGAACACCTCCAGTGTGAAGCGCCCAGGAGGATCCTGATCAGATGTTGAACCACCTCAACTGACCCCTTTCGACGCGAAGGAGCAGCGGCTCTACTCCGAGCTCCCTCTGGATATCCGAGCTCCGGATATCCGAACTCCTTACCCTATCTCTGTTTCATCCCAATGAACTTGTTGCTGCTTCGTCCAAATCAGACTCAGAATGTTGCTCAAAACAGGAATTGTCGGAGTCCGAGTCCGTCAACACCTCCACAGTTTGCACAACCGTAAACTTTTCCCTCTGCATTTTCGTGCAGTTTACAAGCTGCAACATCTTCCTCCGGTTTCCAGCCGATCTTCCTTGTGTGTTTTTGGACACGACAGTGCTGTTCTATTTCACAAGATGTGTAACAGCGCCTCCTGTCTTATAACAGTGAAAACAGGGATTGCTGGAAAATCTCATCAATGGCGGGGACAGATTTAACTGACTCTACTCACACGTGTGGTGAATCGGACATTATGTGGACTTTGCACCAGGGAGCTGGCAGGATAAAGTCCATTTAACATCTGATTGACTTGATTCGGACATTTGCATTCTCAGCTCCTCTGGGTAATGTCTGGATAATGTCAGGTTTGCAGTCCACATGTTAGAAGAGCTTTACTTTATATCAAGAGACAACAGAACTCTTGGAACACAAGTATGACCCTGATTAATGCACACTAACATGAGGAGCTATGAGATGTTGACAGCTAACATACGCAGTGTTGCCAAGTACACATGGTCAAAACATTTAGATTCTGTTTGCGAGACATGCAACTTGGATGCTGCATACTGTCTAACATCTGGCTGCTGACACACTGGTGATCTCTGGAACAGCAAGTCTCCTGGGTTTTAATGTACTTTAGTGTCTGGCTAAGAATAATGTATTAAACCAACATCTTGTAAGCAGAGTCCCCTGATGATGGCCAGACACCTACAAACAGAAACTGCTGGGTCACGTGTATGAACTGTAAATAACACACGGTATATTTATAGACTATTTACAGTATTATATATTCAGGATACGTCTGAGACGATCAGATGAATGTCTTTCACTGAGGTGAGATAATAAACCTGTCATTATCTTTGTTCTTTCCTGGATGGGTGCCATGAGGAAATCAGGCTCTCCTGGATGCAAAGGGATCCTTGTGTACTCAGTGAACTGCGCCTTACGTAATGATAACCTTTTGAATTAGACTGCGAATGCTGCATGTATTACTCCTTTGCAATTGCACAGATAGAGATATCAAACTTTTCCAGCAGTGCGCAAAAAGGTGTTATGAGAATGAGGCTGGTGATGAGTCATGGCATGCAGCAGACGCACATTACAACACCCTCTGCCCCCGTTCTGTTGTGATGTTTATGAGAGCAGACTGTCCTGGTTATGAGGATGTGAGATGTGTGCTTGTTCAGTACCGCCGCTTGACCTCAGCTCACTCCATCTGCTCACCTTGTTTGAACTTAATGGATCCCCTGAGCTCGGGCCCGCGCCGACAGACACCTCCTCAACCTGAGTGCTAAGTAAATCTCCACAGTGACAGAATCCGAGAGGGTTTTAATGGTGTGATTTGCAAGAATAACAAGGTCAAAGGAAAAACAAGCTGTTAAATGATAGAGGTCAGCCACAGGGAGCTGAACTCTCAATTCATTGTTGTTCAGCCACTGTAACAAACTCATTAACAACACAGCTTAAGTGCATGTGTCATTCTCTGATATTATGCAGACGGGGGGGGGGGGGGGGGGGGGGGGGGTTATGCCAGGTGGTCTGCAAATGCAGCGGAAAATTACTCAGCTGCAACAACCGTGAATCTACCAAGACCCTGTGATCATTTACGAAGAGAACATGCTGTTTCTTTTCCTGTCCTCCTCTCAACTCTCCTCCTTCTCCTCCTCCTCCTCCTCTTCCTTCATCTCCACCTTTTTGTTCTGTGTCCAGTCACTCGGTTACTTTCTTTTCCTCGCCCTGCCTCATCACCCCCTATTTCCTCTTGGCTTCAGCCCCACCACTTGCTCCGCTTCACGGGGAACCTTTTCATAGGAAAACACATAAAAGTCAGCTCGATGAATAATGGATTTCATTAGGACATTTTATTGTAAGACAATATTATATGTACTATATGCCTGTGCCGCAATAAGATGTTATATGGATGTATTTTTCTGGGGTGTCTTACATTTCACCACTTCTGCCAGAACGAGACCCATGTAAACAACAAGGTCATTAAAATATGTGATGGTCCGTTACAGATGAAATGAGGACATGCTCTCAAAAACATGTTTGCTCTTGCAGTGGTCTCCCATCATCTGTTGTCTCCCATGCCCCCCACCCCCCTCGCTCCGCTGGTCTTCCCCACTCACAGGCCGCAGTTTTTTGGCAACCCAAAACTGGACTATTTGAGCCAACAGTGGGGACATGACCCCGGTGTAAGTTCCTTTTGTTTGTTTAATTTTCATTTTCATTATTGCCTTCACAGACATCCAGAGCAGCAGCCCGATGAGTTTTACAGACAGATATTCACATAAACAGACAAATGAATAAAAAGTAATGTTAAAAATAAACGTACAGGTACAAAGAGTTCATTCCTTTGTTGATGATGACGTCCTTTATCGAGCAGTGTCATCTCAGCGGGCAATCAATTCACCTGAACTGACCCTGAAAGGTACACAAACATCTGCACTGATGATCTCTGACGTAACGCTGTTTTGGGGCACACACATCAGTTAAAATGATGCGTGAAGACAACACATTTAGAAAATCATTTGTCGTCTCATATTAAAGTAAGTTAGGCCCTGTCTACATGTGTACAGATATTTTTTGAAAACTGATATTTTCCTCTATGTTTCGGCCTCTTGTCAACTTGCAAACAGAGCTCTAGGTCACTGAAACTGAGACTTCTGAGGTGCAGATTTTTCAAAACTATGGTCACTGTTTATCTCAAGGGCAAAGGTTTAGTTTCAACATGGAGGGGGACATATGAAATGAGGGGACTTTCTGATTTTTGTTGCTTTTTACTCCTTTATTTATCGTGGAAATGTCATTCATTTTTTTATGAAAGTCCTCTGCTACTTTGATTGTTTTATTGCGGGGGACAAATTCACATGCTCTAAATATTGAGGGCATGTGTCCGCTGCATCCCACCATAATTCTACACCTATGTTTTATCTGTGTGCCCATTGTTGCTTTGTGTTATGACACTAGATTAGAAAAAACAACACCCACTCCAACATTGAATTCTAGTTGAAAACTGGTTGATATTTGTTCTAAACGTCTCCAAACGACCAGTTTGCACCCTCTTTTCAACCAGTTAAAATGCGATTACAGCATCAACGTGTCAAAATTACACATTTGTTTAATTATTCTAATGATTTGTTCAGTTGTTAAAAGAGAGATGATACTTATTAGTGTGAAGGTATTTCTCCATATTGCACTGGTGGGTTTAAATGTGGTCTACAGGAAAACGTCATTTGAATGTATTAAATGTTTAATATGAAGTGTCATAAATATTGAACTGTATAGTCTGTGTGCTGCCAGCAAAAAGCTTTCAGGACATTTTCAGTTTCAGATCTGTACATTCTACATTATACTTGTAAAATAGGAAATACAGCTTCGACGAGTTTAAATGTACAGACAGGGCTTAAAATTAACTTTTTACCTCATCTGCCATTGGCTAGTGACCTCCAAAAATTTACTGGCCAAACATATTTTTCACCAGCCAAATAAAAAAATCGTGCCTTGTTTGACTGAAAATAATTACCTTACCTTACCTTCCAACTTTAGGAAAATCCAACCGTGTCCTCTGTGTTTCTTTGGAGTGCTTGCGGCAGAGGCTGCAGCTCATCGTGTTGGTGTGCGGGTCGTAGGTCAGCCATGACCGCGGCTGGCCAGCCTCGTCTAGTTTCCATTTTTCAATAAAATGCCGTGCGACATTTGTACTCCGTTTAACTGTCTGTTCTTCTTGTCCAAGTCCAACATGTTCATCTTCGTTTTTCCTCTTTTCTGCAGTGGCTTCACAGCAGAAATGTGTCAGAAGTTACCGTAGAATGCCCAGGGTGCCGGTAGCTGACGTCATGCGTCATAAAAATCAACCAGCCACCCTCCTCCCCTGACAAGTAAAGAACAGTCCCTTCATAAGTAAAGAACAGTCCCTAAAGTGCGGTGAGGTTTGTGGGCCGTTACCTGCCACAAAGAGAGACATGTGAACGGCTCGTTTCTCCTCTGACACGCCACATACCTGTGTGCCGCCACAGCTCAGTTGTCTTGGTACTACTGGGCAGTCATGACGCCAACGAAAGAGGAAATTACTGGACCTGGAGTCGGACTTCTCTGTCGCCGGTAAGCCGTTTTCTTGTGCCGCAGAGCACTATGAGCCTCCGCCGTATTCCTGTCTGTGACCCCCGTTCAACCCACAACTGCCAGGATTTGCCTTTCCTTTCTGCTGCTGGTTGAAACGTGATAATAGCGGCGCCCCAGCGCCCACTCCACTAACTTGACTTGGTAGTCCAGAAAAGTGGCAAGTTTTGTTTTTTTTGTTTTTTTTTTTCATGTAATTCAGAATTTTCCATCAGCCACTGGTGAGTGTGTGTTTTTTTATACGCCAAACTAATTTTTTACCCGCCACTGGCTCTTGGCAGGTGTTAATTTTACGCCCTGTGTACAGAAGTCTGGCAGCCCACCACGACCTGTGGACCAAAGAGTCTTCACGCTAGCTACGTACTTTGTAAATACCTGTGCTGCTGTAATTCAATAAAGCAAACCAGAAGTTAACACTCATGATGCGGCCTAGGCTGCCGTTGTGTCAAGCTAGCTTAGTGTTAGCATGCTATCTTGTAGCGTGCTGCGGTGTGGACCAACAGTAAACATAAACTTGCTGCCAGATTAGTTTCATTGCACATGTGTGTGTAATGTTGGTTTGTTCATGTGATTGGCTTTAGGGACTCTTGCTGTAGCCTGTAAAATTTATTTTTAGGCCATTATAATAATACAAAGCGAGGGCGGGGGGGCTACATACAGAGTGGACGGGAGGGGTTAATAATGTTACAGCAAAGTGATGTGGGAACAAGAGGGACAAAATGTTTGGCATACAGCAACATACAAACAATATAGAGAACGGTACTGTGTTATATGTTTTATCCATAGTCATGTATTAAATACTGCAATTACAGAAATCGTAGTTATCCTCAAAGATAAATATCAAACCCTTGATGGACATTCACCCTCTCACACAGTGAAAATATATTCCAAGAATCTCTACAGCCCAAGCCAAAAGGTTATGTAAGTCAATGAACTGTAACAACTGATAACAGAAACTTAAGTTAAAAAAAAAAAAAAAAACACATCAAATTTTACAAAATAAAACCATAGACTGTATAAAAAAAATAAAAAATATTGTTCAGACAGATTTCTAAATGTAGAAACGTGTGTTTGAGGATGTTGTGATTTGTACAGTCCTCATAGGACAGGTCGTTGTGATTTGGTATTTAGGCCTCTGCTCCTCAGAGCTGATCTCGTCTAATTAGTGGCACCAGCTGACTGATTCATCACACCTGGTAGGAATCTGTCTGTGTCTGTATCTGTATCTGTGAAGCTCTCATGTCAGTATATATTTTATTGCACTTTGAGCACACCTTCTGTTTGTGCACAGATGTTCTAAACAAATTGATTCTTGCATTGATCTCAGCCTGTGAACCTTTCTTGTGGCTGTCCAGCCCAGGTGCATTTGTGTGCAGGTATCTCCTCCATTGTCCTTTCTTAAATGTAGAAACATAAACAAAATATTTCTTAATAGTCTGTAAGTTATTTGAACCGTGTTGTCATTTACTTTTTGAGATGTGCTCATTTTTACGAGGACAGTGTAAAGGCATTGTGATGGATTTATTATTAACTCCTCTGGCACTGCTGCAGGTTTTTGCACCACACATAACCCCAGTGACGTTATTACGAGCATACATCAAGATGACATTGGTTTTTTATAAGTGTTTTTATATTTGTGCATATATACAGGATTATGTAAACAGCTATGTGCTGCAGCTTTACAAGGAAATACCAGCGTAATTACAGTGAAATACCACGTTTGCACGGCACGTAAGGTTATGTAAGTTCATGACGCGATGACAGGGGAAGGCAGAAGCTTTAGCTTTCTGCTGCTAAAGGACTGAATGCTCTAGCTATTATTGTTTTTATTTTCAATCTATTTTAAAAAAAATCAAGCAAGCAACAACACTTACATAAATCCACGGGAGGTCCATTTGAAAAATGTGACAAATGAAGGGGAAAAATACCCATTTTCAAAAATATCTGTAGTTGGAACCTAAACTCTAGAGCTGAGCCATGTTTTGAGTAATGCAGGATTTAACTTATGCATCGAATCAACGTCGTACCCTAAGCCGTAGCCTGATGTGCACCTCCCCAGAAAAGTAATTACACGCTGCAGCAACACAGACCTCCTGTCTATTTTTGTAAGCTGAAACCATTTCCCTCAGTGGAAACAAAGCTTTGATTTACTTTAATTTCACAGACAATAAATTGTGAAGACATTAAAGCCTCCACAAAAATGATTGAATGAGTGATTTATCCTGGCTTCATATGAGCAGAGGAAGAGTCTGCTAGCGGCTAGGCTAATTTATACAATGTAAAACACCATAGGCTCTTGCTAATAATGTTAGCATGTTGTATTTGTGGGGAAAATGTGTCCAGATAAAGACAAGTGTTTGTCTGTGAATGCTGCGAGTTATAGTGAAGCTGATTTGTGTTTGAAACTGTCTTTATTAAGCCATGTTTAATGTGTGTTTAATGTGTGTTTTGAATCAACTAAACTTTACAGCACTTCACAGACACACCACCGTATACACTTCAGTATAAACGCTCACAACGGCGTAAGCGTCGTGTGTAGGCTCTGCAAAGAGTTGACACACAAGTATAAATCTTGCTTAAATTGTCAATCAACGGATTTCATTGGTGTTTAGGGCATTTTAAAGTCAGAGTAAAGTGTGCGGCACTGGCTTGTGAGTGCTGCCTGCCCTCTGCTGGAACTGAAGAAGATGGGATTGAAAGTGACGCTGTTAGCTATCTCTGAAATCCCTCCCTCGTTGAACTGCTTTACTGACTTGGGCCCAGAGCTGACTGTCGTTAAAATGCAGAATCAAATAACCACACAGAAAATGGGTCAAGGTAATATTGTAATTTGCACAGAGAGTGGGAAGAAACTGGGGGGGGGGGGGGGGGGTGTTAATGGGGCCCCATGAGCTCATCCAAAGCAGGTTAATCTGGCAGTGTCGTTCCCTCATTTATTGCTTCCTTCTTTTTTAACAGACACTTAGTGCTTCACTCTGCAGTGAGTGGTAAGCAGTCAGTTTCAGACACGATATGAATCATCATCACGTTGCATCATCACAAACAGGTGCAGTGACGCATAACTGTAATATCCGAATCTGCAAAAATGTGATGCATTGCATGGTGGGATTGTTGGCAGAAAGCAGTGTGAATGTCGTCTAATACTTTATGTAGACTGTACCGTGAACTCTGCCACTGGAAGAGCTTTGTTCCTTAATGTATCTGCATAAATACCTCATTTCTCAAGGTGACTGTATGTTATAGTAAAAATGTTTTCCCATTTAGTCTCAAGATCCCATTGCCATAGCGTACTCAATAATATTGATGCAACTGCATCCACAGTAACTTACACTGGACACAAATATTACACATGTTTTCATCTTCACGCCACATAAATTTGACCCTCAGGAAATTGCTGTAATACCCAGGATATAGTATAACACTGAAATACCTCTCTCCACGTGAGGTCAACTTTCATGGGAATCTGTCATGCATTACGAGTACTATAAAGAATTTATATGTTGCTAGGATAAAAGATCTTGTACGTATGCTTTTCCATAAAACCTCACAATTTATGTGGGGAAAGCAGCACATAAATACTGAGGTTTTATGGGAATGTACATTCAGCTGGCAACCGAGACCTTCATTTTTCTCTTCTGGGTGTAAAATATCAGTTGCGCAATAAAATAAATCAGATTTTTTTTTCTCCATCATTTGTGTCAAAATGATCAACTGACCCTCCGTCACAGTTTTCAATTCCTAATTAATTGCTGATGCAATTAGTAGTGGCTGTGTGGATGGCAAAACGCCAGCTTTGCTGTTGCTGTCCTTCATGACCTCACTCTCTCTCTCCCTCTCTCACTAACGTCGACAAAAATACACACACACACACACACACACACACACACACACACACACACACACACACACACACACACACGCACAGACTAGACCTAGAAAAACGTGACTAACACAGCACGTATTTGCAGCTGTAGGGAACAAGTGTGAAACTGTGCATGTCAAATAAATATCCGGTCCTTTACAGACAGTCGACGTGACGGTAGAGCAGCGAGCTGCAGCCACCCATTCACAGTGGTGGCCTTTGGTCTGGTCTGAGACTGCTGACAAGTGGTGGTAGCTGGGAACTAATCAGCTTTGTCTGACCCACTTATTGTAATATTCAAAGAATTTAAACTGACAGAGTGTTTTGTACGTCAAACAAAACACACAGATTTTCATTTACAGTTCATAACAAATAAATCTGCAATCACTGTTCATGAACAAGCTGATCTCACAGATATACGTCAAATGACCACGACCTCGTAACAATGAATTACATGGTGGTGGCATGGTCGGGGTCAGGCCCCAAAACTACTTGGTTAGGGTCAGAAAAAGATCAATGTCTTGGTTAAAAGAAGTCTGTTTGAAAGACATGGTCGGGTTTAGGCACCAAAACTTGGAAAGTTTTAGATAAACATTTTGGTTTTGATTACAAGAAGTACTGTAAAACTTCAATTAGGGGGCGTCAGTGGCTTAGTGGTAGAGCAGGCGCCCCATGTACAAGGCTGTTGCTGCAGCGGCCCGGGTTCGACTCCAGTCTGTAGCCCTTTGCTGCATGTCTCTCCCTCTCTCTCTCTCCCCCCTTTCACACTTGTCTGTCCTATCAATTAAAGGCGAAAATGCCCAAAAAAAACAAAACAAAAAACTTCAATTAGCAGCCCGGGCTATTATTTGCTTGAAACACTGAAATCAACAGGCCTGTATTTGGGACAGGCCTTTAATTCCTGTCACTGTTGCTCAGCAAAGATCAGGAAATACAATCAAGTTGTTTATTTAAACCAGCGTGAACATTATTTGTTCAGAAATTGGACTTCAGATAATATATTTATAATGAATCCGACAGACAGCGCATCAAAGAGACAAAGTTAGTTACGACACTCGAGGATTACGACACCCAGCATACCGACACAACACCACTTTATCCTGTTAAAACAATCCTCACAACTTGGATTCATTTTTATGAAACCCCCTTTTGATTCTTTTGATCTGATGCAGACTAAAGGAATATGAATAACTTATAGGGTAATCCAGGAATGAACATATAGGCTATTCTGACTTTGACAGAGGGAGGAAGGGAGTCACCACTTGTTTTTCCGTCATGCTGGTCAATAAAATGAAATCAACCGAGCAAACATTTAAACATTTGTATTTGTATTTCCGATCTTAACAGCTAACCAACGTTAGCTCAAGTGGGTAGTCAATGATCTGGTTTTATACATCCAAAGAACTTCTTAAAAAAATGAACTGCTTGGCAACGAGGCCAGGCCTCTGATTGAGACAGGCCTTTATTTGTCAAAATGTGGAGCCACACCGGGCTAGTAAAAGGGACTGGCTGTTTAACTGGTACTAGGCTTTTATTGGAAGTTTTAGGGTGTGTGTATTACCTACTGGACGTAAGTGATGCAAGTTACGTCATGTTATGTGACTTAAGTATGTAAAGTTTAAAAAACTCTCTGTTTTTGGTTTCACACAGACACAAACACCTGTCTCCTGGGTGAGTCCTGTAACTGTTTGACCCATCCACCACCCAGCCCTCTTCCCTGCATGAACTTTGGCCCAGTCCCACTCCTTATTTTTATCCCCACCCGTCATTTCGAGTGCCCCGTGTTACAGTGTTATAAGGGGAAGTGATTCAAAGTTATTACACTGATATGAACCTACGAAATAGGGAGCAAACATAAAATTTATACTGTATATAGTGTTGCATTGTTTTTAATCTACTTTCATACATTCACACGATGTTTACGACACTTCCAAATGAGGTGGGGGGATGAGTGGGAGAGGAGGCCACGCCCACTTAGGAGACCAGCTGTGTATACCATTTCATAGAACTGGCACAGCTTGTACTGCTTTATCCTTTGTTATGGAGTGTCTCTGCCCTAACCACTCCACAACTCACGAAACTCAGCCATTTTTTACGGCATGTCACCACGTGATGCGGCGTAAGAGGTCGTGGTCATTTTACATGTTTTTGCTGCTTGAGTTAGCATGTTTTGAAATGTTGCCTAGTTTAACCCTTTGAAACCTGGAGCGACAGCACATTCTTGTGCTGCTCAGATGCCTTTTGCCTTTATTTTGCCTCTAAGGACATTGTGATCATCTGCTGCTGGTTTGTTGGAGGTTCCCAGCAACAGACAGAAGAAGATCGGGGATGCAGCCTTTATATCAGAGGAGCTAGCTCGCTAAATATTTTTAAAAGAAAGCTAAAAACCTATCTGTTCACTTTAGTCTTTAACTAGCTCTGACGTCCTGATATAGGTCTGAAACTCTTTCTTTTTACGCTTCATGCTGCTGCAACTCTTTCAGAATCTTACTTGATTTTATAATTTATAGTTTTTCAATTTTATGATTTTATCAATCAGTTTTATTTTATGTTCACTTTATTTTCACGTGAAGCACTCAGTGTTTATACTGCCCTTATTGTGAATCACAAACTCCAGCATTTCTTGTATGAGAGGTCCTATATAAATAAAGTTCATTATTATTATTATTAATATTATTATTATTATTTAGACCTTTGAACCCTGTGCAAATTGTTGCAGTTTCTTTAAAAAAAAATAAGAGCAACTACGTAAGAAATGTCCCACAAATTGCCAATAAAATAGATTTTAAAAATTATCCAAAAAAAATACATAAATTGGGTAAAAAGAAAAAAGCAAAGAAAAAAAACTATACTTATAATTATTATTATTACATATTTGAAATTATGTTTCAGAGTTATTAAAAATTTGAAGCACATTTTCCAGATCTTGTCCTTGTTTGTGTGTTTTTAAATTTTATTTATTCATATTTTTTTTATTCAGAATTTTTCTCTCTTTACCAATTTCTTGCATTTTTTTTTTGAGTCATTTCTTTCCCCATGTTTTAAAAGAAAATCAAGCCAATTTGCTCAGGTTTTGATGTTTTTATGGTGTTTCCCATGAGGGTGACGGATAGATTGGGAAAACATCCATCGTACCAAACGTGCCCATACTTTTGCCACACTGCGTTTGAAATCATGTTGGAGCGAAGAATAAATCTAATTTTATTTTAACTGATTACAGCTGCATTAAGTTATCAGAACAAACTAACGATGTTTGAACAGATTTAGATTTGTCACATCTGACCTGCAGCCTTTGACAGTCCAATACTAGCAGCTGCTTTACTTGTTTATTTTACTAGAGATCTCCTTAATGAACCGCATGTCTGATAAAAATTGGTAATCTGAAAAGAGACTTAGAAAGGATTTAGAGTTTTATTTAGCTGCTAGATTACAGTGGCTGTAACATATAAATCCTTGTGGGTGAAATGAGAGAGGATGTTTTCAGGAAAGCAGATATCTAAAGCTTGAGTTTAACCCGTGTCTTACAGTTTTGTTGTTGTGCTGATGCTCTCCTCTTTTATCCCAAGTTGTCCACGAACATTTTAGGGCACTCCCTAGATATTGCAGCGTGTCCTGCTTTTGTCATGAGCACTTCAAAAGCCTTTCAAGCTGCTTCCTGTCTCTGGTGTTTGTATGAGTGGTAGCCCTTTTCTTTGATGTCAAATATTCAGTTCAGAATCAGAAAATCTGAATTATAAGAGGTTCAGTTTTTGGTGAAGATTCTCAGTCAGCCAGGTCATGGTGAAGTGCTATATCGTAGGCAACTGTACTTGCTTGAGTTTCTCGAAGATGTTTCACCTCTCATCCAAGAGCCAGAACTGCAGAAACCTCTTGGATGAGAGGTGAAACATCTTCGAGAAACTCAAGCAAGTACAGTTGCCTACCATATAGCACGTGGAAAAGGTTCGGTTTTGCAAACTGGACTCCATAATGTCCACTCATGTCCTGGTTTAAACTTTATATTAGAGGCTATTTTATGGTTTGAAAGAGGTCCTACTTTACTGGTAACAAAATACAACTAGTAAAGTGCACTCAGTGGAGTGCAGATCTCTGCCAGGCTGTTTGCAGCCACTCTAGACACTTGTTGTAATTCCAGCAGATCTTGCGCAGTGTTTCAGAAGTGTCCCAGAAGCTAATAAAAATACACACCTCATCTATTTTTGACAGCGTGTTGCACAGAGCAGATCGAGTGTGTCTGCTAACAGGCACTGAATGTATGTATTGTACTGATGAATAACTGGACTTCTGAGACTATTAACAACAATAAAGACAATTAAAACAGACAGAAAAAAGAAACAAACATCGCAGCCCAATTATTTACCTGTGGTAGAAGCATAAACATCAAGGAAAAAAGAGGACAGAACAAAACTGAGTTAAAATATTATAATCTCCAGATCTGGAGTCAGCAGTCAGTGGTGTAAGAAACAGTCAATAAAAAGGGCTTTTCAACAACTGTGAAACACCACAACCACGAGAGGTCCTTGAGCATCATTCATAAATGTGCTCACAAAATATTAGGCTGATTGGTCCAGTAGTTTGTGAGATTAGCTGTGGACAGACGCAAACACACACACTGTGATATTCTGTTAAGTTTGTGTTCATGTGTTTGTGTCCACTTCCTGTTTTATGTTGAAATGTGCTCCCATTGTGTTTCTTTTACTTCCTGAGTTTTCCCGCCTTTGTTAATTACCTCATGCGTCTCACCTGTGTCTTGTTCCACTCACCTGTGTGTAGTTAGTAATCAGCCCCTGTCTGTCCCAATTGTCATTGTCGCTCCAGTGTGTTCATGCTCTTCAGCCTTTTCCCCGTGTTTAATTCCTTGGTTCTTGACTCTGCTTGGATTTATGGACTTTGCTTTGTTGTGTGATTTCCTTAAATTGACTTTTTTTCTGCTTTCACTGACTACCTTTACGTTTTTGACCCCTGAACTCCTCAGTAAAGATCTGGATTTGATAAACTGTTTTTGGTGTTTTGTGTTTTTTCAATTGCTAAACCCTAGGCTGTATAAATAATGGACGTGAGGTCACCCACTGGTTTGTGGACTCCATTTCTGTTGCTGAGCCGGAAGGCAAAGCTTTCAATTTACTGGTCCATCTATGTCCCAATCCTCACCTATGGTCATGAGCTCTGAGTAGTGACCGAAAGGCTGGTGTCTGGGCTCAGCCTTAAAGACAGGGTGAGGAGCTCGGACATCTGGAGGGAGCTCAGGTATCTGATTGGGATGCCTACTGGGCGCCTCCTGTTAGAGGTGTTCTGGGCACATCCCACTGGTAGGAGGCCCTGTGGCAGACCCAGAAGACACTGGAGGGGTCACATATCTCATCTGGTCTGGGAACGCCTTGGGGTCCTCCAGGAGGAGCTGGAAAGTGTTGCTGGGGAGAGAGACGTCTGGGGTGCTTTGCTCGGACTGCTGCCCCCACGACCCGGCTTTGGATGAGAGGATGAAAATGGATGGATGGATGGATAATTTCTTTCTGGCAATTATCATAGTTGATCCATTATTCTGTCATTTGTCGAGGGTGGTGCTGTCTACCGTGTGATGCTCTCTGGCTCACCAGTTTGGTGCATCAGAATGTGAAGGCTGTGGAAACTCACAAATGTGATGCAATGTGCTCTAACTCAGTGAACACAGGCTAATTCTTTTGACAAGTCACATTTCCATTTTATAGCCTCTGAAGACCTGGGGAGTGACGACTGAGATTGTAACTGCCTTTACAGACAACTCCTACAGGATAGATTAAACTCTTTTATCCATATTGGCCCATGCATGCATTTTTTCCATGTGACTTTACACATAAAGGAGCGGCTGAAGCTGCTGAGTCACAGAAAGACAAATGTAAGAATCCTTTCTGTAAACATGTCAATAAATGTTAACACGATGGGATCTGGATTTTCTTTTGTAGAAGAGCTGCACCCTAAAGAAAAAAAAGTTTAAATGAAATAAACAAGAAAAACGATCACTGATAAATCTTGTGAATGATGTCATCCCTCCTCCTGTGTCTCCTGCTCGAGTTTGTTCTGCACAGGTCTACGTGGTAATTTAATGGAATCCAATTCTCGGCAATTTACGAGTTCTGTGTGTTTCTTCACTAATGAGGCTTGGGTTGGTGGTCTCCTAATGAAACATTTAGAAGGCCTGTTGCTGGCAGAGTGTTATTTGCAAAATAAGGCTCTGTATGTTCAAATACAGCAGTTAGACAAACAGGCAAATTGGGACCCACGCAGCAGAGGTTGAATCAGGTCAACGAGACGAAGGTTCATTGAGCGAGTCTAATGCAAGTGGGACCAGCCCCCGAAAACAAATTAATTTAATCAAAGTCAATCAACATTGCTATTTGTTTTTGGCTGTGCCAAAGCAAAAATGACAATTAGGAATAATAAGGCCTCTTTTTATTTGTTCTCACGTCCCTGTAAAGGGTAAAACTGACGGATAGTGCCGGCTGAATCCAGGGGCGATCCCAGGGTTTTTTAAATGAGGTGCAAGGGGGAGACCAAGAGGGGACTGCCCATTGTTCCGACGGGCCAAAATTCTGAAGGAATGTTAGTCTGAAAAATGTCCCATTAGCCAGAAAGCCACTTCTCCAACAGGCCATTATCCAAAAGCATTGCTCTGAGGCCTGTGCCACAAAGCCAGTTCAGCTTACCCAGTAAATCTTTTTATCATCTGGCTTGACTAACCCTAACATCGGCTGTCTGGATAACCGGTTATCAACCAGTTCAGTCAACTGGGTTTTCCTATCCAGCCACGAGCGCGGTCACGTGAAATACGCGGGGGTGTTAATTATGAGCGACGTCATCAGAAGAATGAATAAAGTAGGCTACTTCATGTCATATGAGATGAAACCGAAAAGTGGAACTGAAAGTGTCTGCGACTGCGAGACAGTAAAATGTTAATGGTGTGTAATATAAACGATTCTCTGGAAATGGACTCTGGAAATTTTGAAAATACTATCCAAAAAGTCACCATCAGCCGAGTCTTACGTTACGTGTATCACTTTAAGCTACATGTGACATTAGTATTTGTGAGTATTTTTTGCTATTCAGTTGGATGATGACGAAACTACTGTGAATGTGTCACATAAAACACTTGATGCCAGACTACTGAAGTAAAGGGTGGAAAAGTAGCCTAGTTAATGACTGATGTGGTCTGTCTGACCGAAACGTTGCATTTATAATAACAGGAACCAATTTTATTATTTTATTTATTTCTTCTTATTATTTTTTTCCCTAGTTCTCATCACACAGGTGTCTCGTGTTATTTTGAGCGGCAGTGATGAAATCAGAGTGTAAAATATCAACAGTGTCACTGCGGACTAAAATAAACTTTGCATAAGTTGAAATCCTGCTAAAATCCCGTGCTTACATTTGTAACAGGCTCTGTTTGTAAGAAGCTCTCATTTAAAACTAGTGAACACGGAGCCTTGGAACAATGAAATTACCTCCAATGACTACTGACCTATAACAGCATATAGGCTACTCTTTTTTCACCTGAGACTCCAGACTTTCATCCATGGACACTTTTTCTTCAGTGATCTGATTGGTCAGAGAGTCAGGGTGTTGGCGGGCTGCGATCCGATACCCTGAAGTTAACCTGTTCAGCATAAGTTACCACGGTGATTTATCCCGGAAAAAAGAGAACCTGCTTTGTGGTACTAAAAAACCCAGAGTTAACCCCAAAGTTACCTCGCTAACTTAAAATCCTGCTTCATAGTACAGGCCTCAGCAGTCTGGTGTTTGGGTTTTGGCTTTGCCTCTCCCTTGTGTTTCCCCCTTCCCAGTGCCTCATGGGAACTGCCCATTGGTTCGACATCCCATTTTTTCCGACCATATTAAACTCACTGTTCCGAAGTCCGTTCCGAAATCATGATGATGCCCTGTGGTTAAGGTCTGGTTAGGTTTAGGCACAAAAACCACTTGGTTAGGGTCAGGAAAAGATCATGGTGTGGGTTAAAATGAAAAAGAAAGTGACAAACACATAAGATGTGAGTCTGCTCCGCCTCAAGCCGGTCGCGGCGCACCATACGCCCGCTGCGAGCCGTTCAGCACCGCGGACAGTCGGACTAATGGGATGTCGAACCAATGGGCTGTTGAACCAATGACATGGACCCGTGCCTCATGGGGTCCACCTCACTATCCCTCCTCACCTCCACTATGCTCGATCACTTGACCCGGAAATCAACGAAACTCACCATCTTGAAGGACATCTCAATTCATTAAATGTGCTCAGAGGAGTCGAAGAGTCTTTCAGAGTGGAGGGAGGCGAGGATATATGAGTGCAGCCTTCACGGAGGTCTTTTACCGACCGACCCCCTGATTGGATCAGTTATTGATTGGACAGCGCAGCGCTGCAGCTGATCAGACTGATCTGATACATCCCAACATCACTGGAGTTTCATACCAGAGGGAGGACTGATAAGAGTTTAATCTCAAATGTATCACTCCTGACACTTTTACTTTATTGGTTTTCTGATTCACCATCAAGTTAGTCATGTGATACACCTCACAGTGCAACCTGGGCAACGGGAAGCCTTTTCAGCAGGTGATGTTCTTGATGGCTCTTTGTCGCCGCTGGCCACAGATCCCTAAGAGTCCCGGTCTAGAGATTGCCCTGTGAAGCCTCTGCAGCTGCCTTCAACAGGCTCGCAGCGGGCCTTCCACCCCTGCCTTCGACACTCCGCCACCAGAGATACATACTATCTCTCTCTTTCTCTTTGAGAGACTCTGAACAAGAAAAGGAGCGCAAACGACTTCCTGTTAAAGTCAGAGAGCTCAATCACACTGAGGCTGATCATTCCTGAGCGTCGGGTTGATGAGTTACAGAATTTTAATTTTCCTTCAAACATATGGCCTAATAAATTATTTCCAGTGTTCAAATCACATTCTGAGTTATTAAATAATGAACTCACACTCAGAATATTAATAAATACAGATACAAATAATGAATAAATCATATAAACACACTGTGTGACTCTGAGCAGGACACAGGACAGATTATAAACAGAACTCAGGTTGCTGTTCATGTGCAGGCGATTGTTAGACAGAGAGAAAACACTGTTGCTCTGCTACTGACAACTGGATCTGTATCTTTGTCAATTTATATGTATACATAATATTCTGTGTGTGCAGACACAAACTAGTCGCTGTCTTTAGAAACGAACGTCGCTTCAGGTGACACTTCAGAGGAAAGGATGTCTCTTTTCCTTAAGTGTCCTGAAGCCCCGACATAAAAAGTTGTTTGGAAAAACGTCATTTGAACTCTGTTTTTAGCCTCATTGTAGCCTGTAGCTCTGACTGCCTCTCTGGGCACCACGTTCACGTGTGTTCACGTGCTTTCGCTGGTCTCGCGCTGGCTGGTCAGTGCAGCCTGGACCCAAATGTTTTTGTTGCCATGTGCGGAGCCTGGGCTGCCTACACAGACCGGACTTCTTCACAGCATATTCAGAGGACATGTAGCTAGCGGATCGTGAGGAGATGTTTCCTGTATGTGACAAAAACTCTTCAAGCTTAGGAAGACTTAGAGAGCCTTTAAATGTCAACTAGTGGCACCTCGCGAGTGTTGCAGGGAATTACAGTCTGTTAGCAGTGCTTGTGCTATTAGCTAAAGTTTGTGATTTTGGTGGCCAATCCTACAGTTTAATGTGAAGTGAGATGGAAAAGACATTTTGTTTTGTGCCTACTTCTCCTGTGCAGCCCTCAGTCACATAAACTGGCACTCAGTTACCAAAACTTTGAGTCATAATTCAGTTGGTTTAACAGAGGTAAGACGTGTAAGTGGAGTAGAGAAGGTTTTACTGCCTCTTTGCTGACATGCAAAATTACACCAGCGTCGGTATGATGCAAATCTGCTGTGTCAAGCCTTTGTACAAGCGAAGTGCCTGGCTGTGTGACCTCTTTATGCTTCGGTATGTTAACTCCATGAGCCTCATTAACCTGGTCTCAGGCGTCTGTGAACTTACATCAACTCTGTAAAGCAAACGTAACAGAAAGAACATGGTGCACATTGTTAGTGGTGGTTATTATGAATTACAATGTAAATCTGTCACAGTGATTAAAATGTAATTCAATAACAATCTTTACCTAAAAATGACACGATCTGTTGCCCAAAAAAAAAGGGGTTTGCCATTTTGATTTCTATGTAAAGTACTCAGGATGAATTTCCCTCAAAGATGTGACGTTATGCACACTCCTGAGTGCCAACAGTGTGTGACACTGCTAACGTTAGCTTAGAAATGGAGTCCAGTTCCATCAACAAACAACCGGCACCCACCACAACTTTTCTCCATGATGTACATTTTGCAGCAGCAGCTCAGAGACAGATGTTTATTTTAATGAGGGAAAGGCGGCAGAGGGGAGGTGGTTTCTAACACGGCAGCAGGGGCATGAACAGTTGCCGTCCACGTGCACACCCACAGATTTTGCTCTGCCACGTTGGGTTCACTGTGGGGAACCTCTGGAGGACATCATGGAAGCAGGCAGAAGAAAAAATGGAGGAGCTGATAATGCTGGTGTCTGGATACCTGCGATTATGGTGCTAGCAACTTACAAGGACACCCAGAAGAAAAACTGGGCCTGGGATAACGCTTCCACCAAATGTCAGAAGACTGTTAAATTGTCCAAATATGTAGAAATCATTGGTCATTTCAGTTGCTTGGGCCTTGCGACAAAATAACAGCGTGGCTAATTACAGTATCACCGAATCACTGAGTTTGCTCAAGTGCTTGTTGATGTAGTTATGTCATCATAGGCTTGTGTGCCTGCTACTTACAACAAAGCGTCCCGACTGAACATCATGTAAAGTTTGTATTTGGTCAAAAGAATCTGTGCGTTTCATCAGTGTCTGAGCCCCATTCCAACATCACATTTTGCCACCCTGTTAAATGATTCCATTTAAGGGTCAACCACAGACCTTTTCTTGGGCGCCACATTGGCCTTGGGCAGGGGTTATCTGTACCCTTTAACCCCCCCTCCCTGACAGCGGGCCTGGATGTGACTTCTTTGATGTCACTCCTTGGTTTGTGGACTCCTGTTTTGAAGCCCCGAGTTTGGTATTTCGGCCATCATCATCTTGGTTTTTGGGAGCCAGAAGTGACCATATTTGGGTGAGAGGCTGGCTCTGTGGAGGATCGAGGGGTGGATCTTACTAGGAAGCCGAGGACAGTATCAACAGACAGTCTGACACTCAAAGTGGCCCGCCCTTTACTATGCGTAACTTTTTGTTGAAGATTCTCAGTCATGGTAATCATAAGTGCTATATCGAAGGAAACTGGACTTGCTTGCGTTTCTTGAAGACGTTTCGCCTCTCATCCAAGAAGCTTCTTCAGTTCTAAATGACTGGTATGAAGTTGCAGGTTATAAACCCTTAGTTTCGTTGACCCACCTGGCCACCATCTGAGTCGTTAGGGTCAGGTGGGACCAGGGGTGAATTGGCGTGAAGTTGTCTGGGGAGGGATCCCAAGACTGCATTGCAGGTGGGGGATAAGGTGGGTCAGCGACTCACATTGTGATCTTAACGACTCTGAAACTAAGAGCCCACATGTGACGACTACGCCTGCGACTCTGCAAGAGTTCACACCCACACAGGGTTTAAAGCCTGCAACTACATACCAGTCATTTAGAACTGAAGAAGCTTCTTGGATGAGAGGCGAAACGTCTTCAAGAAACGCAAGCAAGTCCAGTTGCCTACGATATAGCACTTACGATATGCATAACTTTATTACATGGACATTTCTATAAAAATTTAGCCCCCTGTAAACATGATTATTTCTGCTGTAAAGTTGTGCAGCCTCTAGTGGCCACTCAAGGAACTGCAATTTTGGCACTTCTTTGTTGGCCTCATTTTTCAGCCCTTGAAGCTGCTGTTGTAAATACCACAGCACCATAGCAAGAAACAAAAACATATGACTGGTAGACACTTTGGTGGCATGGTGTTGCAGTGGTTAGCATTGTTGCCTCAAAGCAAGAGGGTTCCTGGTTCAAACCCGGGTGTAAGAGGCGACCTGTCCAGGGTGTATCCCGCCTCTTGCCCAGTGTCAGCTGGGATAGGCTCCAGCGCCCCGCACCCCCTAATAGGATAAACGGTTATGGAAAATAAATGAATGGTTGACACTTCACCACATAAGTAACCATGCTAAAAGTCGTAATGCGTAGTAGCGCATCGCGGAGCGACAAATGTCAGGCGTCAGTTTGTAGCTTCATGTAACAGGCTTCCTTTGAAAATTAGTTGTAGCCTGTTGCTGTGTTGGTCATAGTATGGCACTAATAACAAGGTAACACAACAATCTGTATATGTGGTCATTCAGACCGTATTAGGCTACACGTTTGACACAGCAGCAGCCACCCTGGTCTGTCTTCACTTTCCTTCAGCACAACTAATGACGACACAGCCACTTCCACACTTCCCTCCCAGCTTGGATGCTTTGATGGAGCTCCACCAGTAGTCCCACGACACTGTGCACAGCGTGGGGTCCGGACATTAGGACGGTACCACCTTACTCTTTATTGGCCCTCTTCCCCTGCCTGATCCAGACAAGCTGCAGCTTCCTCCACCTCACCATTACTGTCTCCTCTTCTGCTTGGTGAAACTCACCTTCGTCATCCTCACATCTTTCGTTCTCTCTTATTTGATCTCCTTTTCTCAGCCATCGCCCTTCCTCAGCTCCTTCCTGAACTCCTCTTTCAGAACATCACATTTTCTTTGCCACTCAACCAGCCTGCTTGTGGCTGAGCTCAGACAATGTCTCCACATGCTCCTGTGTTTCAGGCTTTATTTCCTTTCTCGCTGTGCTGGTCACATTGTCCTCTCCCTTGAGTTGCTCTTTCAGATGGCTCACCTTCTCTCTGACGTGTCGCTGATTTCAGCTCAGTGCTCCTTAAGCTGCCACAGTGCTCTGACCTCCTTCAAACAGCAGTAATCCTGTCATTGGTCCACAGCGGCCACTTCATTAGATACACCTGCACAGTCTATTGCAATGCAGTACAACAGCTCTGCCATAAATTCTGGCTTCATAAAGTTTATAATGTTCAGCTTCAGTTGACATTATCAGAAATGTGTAAATTCAATTTCAGGTAAATATTTATAATTGAGGTCATGATTAAAGGAGGTGAATATTAACACGTCTGAATGTAGCACAGGACAACACAACACAACAAAGCTAAGACATATAATTGAGGACATTATAGGCAGAACACTCTCTTGGATTGCGTTAAACTGTACCTTAAAAGGCCCTGATCACACAGAAACCATTTTAGCAGCTGGAGGCAGCTTTTTATAATTGATTTTAATGAGGATGAAACTTCTAGGTCACAGTTTCTGCGCTCTAGGCGCCTGGTGTTTTTGTCAGAGTGCTCTGAACTCCTCGAGCTGAACAAACTTCAACTCAGAGAGGAAAGCTCCCCACGTCATCTCCGCTTTTCCCCCATTGTCCAATGGGATGATCAGAGAGGCGGGCCTTCTGTGGTGGTCACGACAACAAGTTAACAGTTGGTAAACAATGGAGCAGAAACTGGTGGTAGTGGTTGCTGGATACCCAGAGCTATACGGCCTGATGATAGACAGCAGGTTGTCAAACTGCCCCTGAGTCATCCTGAAATATGGAGGAGAAGCTCCTGGACCAACTGGTGGTACTCCCCATGATCCAGCCTCTTTTTTAGGGTCTCATGTACCCACACAGATCTCTGTTTATCTGCTGACAGCCTCTCACCCTCAACCAGAGCTACAGACAGCACCCTCTGCCTCAACATGGCAGCAGCTACACACTGATTACTATGAAATAAACAGATAAATAAATAAACAGCAGATTGATTACAGGGGAAGGACATGATGGGGTGGTTGCCTGGCAACGATAAAAAGGTGTAGCAAGTGTTTTTTTGTTTTTTTTAGTAGTGGCATTCAATTTTTTTTAAAAACAGGCAGTGAGGTGCGATCGTGGCCAAAAGAGGCCACTGAGTGAACATTTAAATACAAATGGTGGACATGTAAAATGAAACACATAATCAAATGAACATACACAAAGAAGAAATGTCATGATCCACGGTTATTTGTTTGTGTCCTTCATTGTTTCTTGTTCATGTTTCAGCTGTTTCCTGTTTTATTCTGTAGATTCACTCCTCATGTGTCATGTCTGGTTTTATTTCCTGTCTTTGCGATTTTTCCCGCCAGAAGGTGCGTCCTGAATCGCATACTTCTTCTTTTTACCTTTAGCAGGTACTACAGCTGCCCTTAAAGCCTCTGGAAACCCAAATCCACAATAGCCTTCTAACTATGTAATTTAGGGTCTTATGTACATAATATTAAACATGTAAAAACAATTAGAAATCTGTTTCCATCCAAATTCAAAATATCTGTCTTTTAAATTTTTGTACATTCTTGAAATTGGGTTTGATTTGGCCGTGGTTATCTCTCAGATTTATTACGCAATAAATTCCAAACCAATATAAATCATCCGTCAGTTGTCTCATCCCGCCCCCCAGTGGCAGCGCAACAAAACCTTTCTGCTCCAGCTAAATCTGCCTCTTTGAGTCTGAGCCAACAAACAGCTTTCTAGTCTGATGTTTAGAAAATACAGATCGTAAACTGGCTGAACCGCTCGGCTGCGACCCAGCGGAGGCTCTGCCTCCGGTGGGCTCCCAGCAGCACTCGAATCAGGTTGACCGGCTCCAGAGCCCGGACAATCCGAGCCTTTGCAGCTCGTGGAGCTGCAGGAAGAGGCGGCTTGTGAGCGGCCGGGCTTGCCCCATGGGCCCGGTGCCGGTGTCGGCTCGCGGGGAGGGGACGTAATGTGCACCCTTCCTCACCTCTAACCCCAACCCCAAGCAGTTAGCTTTGCTATGCATAAACATCTCCCCAATTGCGGAGGTGATGCTGCGGGAAACAACACAATTTTAGCCAGAGGGGAACATTATTCGAGGCGGGCAAATACTTCTACACAACGCCAGAGAGACAGCCGCCCGGCACCGGTCTCTCCCACTTTGAGGGTCGGTGTGTGTGTGTGTCAGAGTAAAGACATATTTAATCTATTAAGACTGGATGTGTTTGAATGAAAAAGGCTATTATCAGAAGAATGGAGCAGATTCATGTTTTCAATGAAAACGTATCTCAATGAAGAAAGGCAAAGCGCTAGCCTCCCGTTGTCATTCATTCATCTCAGCTAACATTGCATGTAAAAGTTATGCTAACTATTCTGCGAAGTAACATTAATATGAATCACGAAACATTTTGAAACTTACCATTCAGTGACCACCTGAAAGGAATCATTTTCAGCTTCTGCTTCGTCCTCTGAATCATCAGAGGGCTCGAACATGTACGGCTGGATTAAATTTGTGGCAGCCATTACTGAGCCAGGGAGATGTCAATCAAAACGAGGGAGCTGTCAATCAAAACGAGGAGCTGTCAATCAGAGCGTTATCTGCCACGCCCACTCTGTACTGGCAAGTGGTCTAAACAGCAAAATGAGCTGTTTTTAAACCAGGTTTTCTAGTTATGAATGGTTATTTTCACTCAGACTTTTGTGGATGATTAATGAGACACTCGACTTTGATATAATATATGCATTTTTACTATTTCAAGCTGTGTTTCCAAAGGCCTTAAACACTGGTACTGTTGCATGCAGTATGCACACAACCGGGACATACTACTGTCTCATAACATCACGCACTGAACTTTGACCCTCTTGCTTTTATATCCGTTACCTTGGAGATAAAACAAATGCCACTTACTGAGTTCACCAGAGATCAACCCAGAGAGCTCTGCTGTTGTTACTAAAGTTACGACTGCACAGATTGTAGACTCTAACACATTATATTTGAGACAGTGAAGTTACATCTGCAGATCTCTGTCATTTCTACTTTTATAGTTATGTCCTTTTGTTGTTTGTGATACTTATGATTATTTTGTTCACTTCAACATATAATATTCCTATTATCACTATTCGACTGGTCATCAGTTACTTGAATTTGTCATTATGACTTATGACAGCCGTCAGTCAGCTGTCAATCAGCTGTCACCTGTTTGCGGCTCAGCTGATGTGACATATCCGCTGCACAGAGGATTGTGGGTCAGAATAGCCAGAAAATCAGACCAATCAGACCTCCATGCATACTGCATTTGACATACTATGTATTGGGACATACTAAATCTTTCTCTGGGTACTGAGTCTCTCAGCCCCACCCTGATTAGTTTCACTCACCTGTTCTTACTCCCCAAGTTAGTGCCTTCTCCTCATTTACCCAGCTACACACCTGCCCTGCGTTAGCCTCATGAATCCTTTCCTTCTCCCAAGTTTTCCCAGCCAATCAGCTCCCTGCCTGTTCTTCTGCCTCATCACCTTATTCCCCTCACCAAAGCTCCTCCGCCCTTTTTCTCCACCTGCACCTCATCCCCTCCTCAGACTAGTTTGTATTTAAGTCCTGGTTTTCAGCTCAGTCTTGAGTTGGTTGTGTGATGTTCAGTTGCTGGTTCCCTGGAATAAAGTGTGATCTTTTTGAGCTCCTGTGGTCTGCTGTCTCCTGGGTGACACTCTGATTAAAAGAATACTTCATCCTCAAAATTACAATTTGTATATCACTCACTCACTCATCCCGTGCCCTGTTGAAAGTGTGAAGAAAACTCGCCTCCCTCCACAAAGAATGAAGAATCCATCGTCATTATGATTAACCAGAGCAAAACTAAATTAAAACATCTATTTACAAGATCTTACACAACTCTTGTAGTATAATCCATATCTCATTCAGCTAGTCATATGCCCAGTACTTGCCAAACAGACAGACAGGCCTTTTCAATGCGGAACTAAACTAAGCCAGACCCCACTGAAAAAAAAAACTGATTTTATCTCACTGAGCACAGGAGCTGCTGCTGCTATACCGCTGCCTCGATCAGTTTGTGTTATTGTGTGATTTTAGTGTTTTAAAGGGTAAATTTGGATTTTTTAAAGTCATGAACACACAAACTATTGAACTACTACAAACGACTTTTTTTTAATACTCGCTTGAATATTTTCTTGAAATAAGATTCTGCAGATGACGAGAACTGGCGGTTATCAGCTGGAAAATACAACGGGGCCACATAATGAAGCCTCACCTAGTCCATATTTAAAGTAGATCACTGAAAATAAACATTTCCCACGTTTTTCTAAGGATTTAAAAAAAGAGGGGAAAATATGTACTGAGTATGTGAATGAGAGTGAAAAACTAATCAACACAGACAGAAATGTCTATTTAGGAGCCCGCTGTGTATGAAAACAATTCTAAAAAACCTAAACTGATAAAAGAGAAGGGTTTTTCCCCCTAAAGACAGAGCCATTTGTTTATCAAGCCTTTATTGAACCTGTGTGTCTTGAAATGGTCAGCATTAATGGAACTGTGAGGAGCGTAGCTTTCTAACAATACATCGTATGAGTAAGGCAGAATTTATACTTCTGCTTTGAATTCACGCCATAGCTACGGTATAGGCTCTGCGTCGAAGTGGAGCAAGACAAGCTTGTATTTCACAGATAAGAAACAATAAATTGTGAAGACAATAAAGCCTCCACTAAAATAGCATTTTCAGTAATTTGCTTGATTTATCCTGGCTTCATATGAGCAGAGAAAATCTCCACTGGTTGCTAGGCTAATTTATACAATGTAAAATGCCATAGGCTTGTGCTAATAACGTTAGCATGTTGTATTTGTGGGGAAAATGTTTAGTATAAGACAGTTGTTTTGTCAGTGAACCTTGTGAGTTGTAATGGAGCTGAATTTTGTAACGTTACCTTTGTTAAATGTTGCTGTTGTCCCTGGTTTTATATGAGAAGAGGAAAAGTCTGCTAGCTGCTAGGCTAATTTATACAATGTAAAATGCCATAGGCTTGTACTAATAACGTTAGCATGTTGTATTTGTGGGGAAAATGTGTCCAGATAAAGACAAGTGTTTGTTGGGTAAAAGCAGTGTTGTGCTAGTTACTGAAAAATAGTAACTAGTTACCGTTACTAGTTACTTCATTAAAAAGTAACTCAGTTAGTAACTCAGTTACTTAAACCAAAAAGTAATGCGTTACTGAGAGAGGTAACTTTTTAGTTACTCCCCCCCCAAAAAACTCGATTTAGGACTCTCGTCTTGGCTCGCCATCACGCCATGACCTTGACGCATGCGCACTTGTGTCATCTATACTCTGAGTATGTCCTGGCTGTAGATGTGGGGACGCTAGAGGGCGCTAGGTGCTTTTCTTTTTTGCAGTGTAGTTTTTCTAAGCCACAAAGAAGACAACGTTGCCAAGAAGGATCATGTTTTGGGAAACTCAGCCCTGCAGCCCAAAACATTTCCTAACTGTATTGGCTTGTAGCTACGTCGCCTAAGCGACAGCGGATGGAGTTTAACCAAGGGACTGTTAGACTACAACTTGACAAAACAATTGAACGGTATAGGAAACAAGCAAACATATTCTACAGTGGAGTCACTCGCTGTCAGGCAGCTAAACATTTTACAACTACGGTACTTGGATACAAATATGGAAAATGAGCTAAAAGCTTCCTCGGGATAACAATGGATATCACGTCACTGGATATAACGTTACTGGGACTAAAAATCTACAGAAGCGCTACAGCTTAATGTAACGTTACAGCACTGTGGTGAGGCCAGCAGGTCGACAGTGACTTCAGAGATGGTGAGAGACATGTTTCAATAAGATGCTCTGGTAAGAATTGTTCATATACCTCTATCTAAAATGTTTTAGTGAAAGGGAACTTAAGTTTGTGAAGGAATACTGCATGCTGCGTGGCGTTTTAAAACCTGGCCAAAAATAACAGAGTAACGCACGGAGATGAATTTAAAAACTAACGCATTAGAGTATTAGTTACTGCCAAAACTAATGGCGTTACTGTAACGCGTTACTACTCAACACTGGGTAAAAGTCCTATGTTTGTTTGACCCACCCCAATAAGAGCTTCTTCGATATCTGTTCAACCCTCTGCAGACTTTGTTGCCTTTTATGCTACATCACATCACTTTTCCTTTGCTCCTGTAATAATGATTTTTGGTGGTTTGGGACATACTGAGCATACGACTGGATAAATGAGACTTGATACTGCATGGGTTATCTGAGAGTTTGTAAACACATGTTTTAATTACATTTTGCTGTTGATAAACATGAACCCCATAACATCAATTTATCAAGAGTTTCCTCCGTGTTTGGATTCTTCATTCACAGTGGAGGCATGCGAGAAAACCAAAGTTTTCTTCATGAAATCAACGTGACAGCGTGATTAACTGATATAAAAATGATCATTTGGAGGGTGACGTGTTCCTTTAATACATTCCTCTTGATGATGTAAAACATAGTGACTATTGCCTAACAACGCCCTTTGTTGTCTTCTCTGCTTTACATCAGATCCCCCAGTGTGGTCAGAAATAATAATGTGAGTGAGAACAGAGAAAATCAGTCGGGTCTTTCCCTCCAACACAAATAGCTTTAGAAATGCGGTGAACTAAATAATATACTAATGCTAAGATGTACATGTCTGTGAGGTAATGGATACAGGCACGAGGACAGACAGGAAATGTACATGACACCTGGTACGTAGTGTTCCAGACACAACAGACTAAAAGCCTGGCACAATGACCAAACTACACACACACACACACCCACCCACACACCCACCCACACACCCACCCACACACACACACACACACACAGCTGGCAGCCTCAGAAACAGCAGCATAAAATCCAACAGCACACCCATTAAGCCTTAAACAGGCGCAGTGTCCAACTGAACGCTGCTAGGCAATACTAAGTCCAGTCTGAAAATGCAGATGGCTCGCTCCCGATGGTCACAGAAGGAGCTGACCAGCGCTCGGTGTTGAAATAATTTCATTATATAGTGCATTACTTAATTATTGTCAGTCAGTTCTCTTTTAAAGGATAACAGGGACGAAGGGACAAAGAGTTCAGTCTGTGTGTCACTGGTGCTCTGATGCCAGTATTTATCTGACTGACAGCAGAAAAGAGTCTTTCTACACGATCCGTGGCCGTAACAGGACCGATGGTGTCAGGAGGTGGCAAAAGAAGATCAGAATATTAATGCATGCATCACTGAAGGAAAATACATTAAGTCATTGCAGATGAATACAGTTCCTGTTGTCTTTTTCCTTGCTGACACTGAGCTAAAGTTGTGTATTAGTGCAGTTTACAGGGGGAGCAAGGACCGATTATAACCCAAACAACTGCTCCCAACCGACCCCCGAAAGTTCGGATGAATTTCTGACACATTAGAAACTTTGGTCGGCCGAACAGAGCTGGAAACAAGATCAGTCCCTTTTCTCTCACTCAGTCATCAGTGCAGCCTAGCCACTTTTTTCCTAGCCCCCATGATACTGTCATGCTTTCGGCTTTCGAAGTAAGCTAGACTAATCCGTCTGGATGTGCATGGGTGGAAATCATTTCACACGACAAGGAATCATCCGTCTCTTCACTTCGCTTTACTTCTGCAAGTGAGTACTGAACATACAGCCCTTGACATCAGTGAAGGTGACTCCCCTGGGTTGTGTTCTCTAGCCCGGGCACACAACAGCAAGCTAGCACTGTCCATGCAATGAGCCGCAAGCCTTTTAACCAAGCACTTTAGTGATTAGCGTTCCTTACTATGCTAACATATTGTTAAATTTAGTGGCGGCAATCCATTCCTCTCTGTAGGTAGGCGATAGAAACTGTACCATTGGTAGGGTCGGGCGGCTCGATCCTAAAAAATTGAGTATGACGTTTTCATTTTGAAGATCGATCCTAGCACCAATAGGATTGATACCAAAAAAGGAATTAATTTCTCCCTTCTATGTTGTATGTAATTTTTTTTGAGAGCCAAACTGTGCAAACAATGTTCTGTTGTCGTGAACAAATCCAGTGCATGTACTCGTTGCTTCTCCACTACTTCTGTGTTGTCTGCACTAAAACAACTTACTCCAAACTCAGCAGTCTCTTCTTAGTTTCATAAAAACCCCATGTTGGCAGTAGAAGGACGGTAAGCTCACCTCCGAGCCCTCCCGTTTACCACCTGGGGCTGATGCAGACCCTCAGTTGAACTATGAATAAACCAGTGTGCATCTGCGAGACCGTAGCTGTTCATGGACGTTCAATAAAGTATGTCCGAGCCTGACTAGTTTAATCCGACCTGCCTCAGCACCTAGACCCCCGACACAGAGACAAAGTTTGCCATCAGTTTTTTCAGAGAAGCTCAGACAAGGAATATCCAGGTATATAGTCGCCTATTGAAATTAATATTTTAGTCAAATCAGATCTTCAGCATTGGTTAATTACATTTTCAAACTGGTCATCATGGCACACTGCTTTCCCCCATAAGTATATAAGCCACTTTGAATAATAAGAACTATTGTATTAGAATCAATATCTGTGATTCTGGCCCTGTATTTTTTGGTATCGGATCAAAACCAAATTTTGTTGCATTACCCATCCTTACAGGAACAATCCCTTTTTGTTCTAGGTGCATGTTCAACGCTGGTGTTGAGGCCAAAAAATGTAGAGTAGTCTCGTTGTTAGTAACGTTACAGACGCAGACAGCGCAACAGCAATTGGAGCTGTGAAGGGACGTTTTAGAAAATTTAAGGTTAGCTTAATATCTGTTAAAAGACAAAGCTGTATTTGCTGAACTGAAGATAAATATTGAAAATGACCATTACAGTAGCACTCTCAGGAATACAGTGGATCCTCAGCTACTTTACTGGTGCTCAGTGTCGGCTCGTGGCTTAGGCAGTATAGAGGGAATCGCCTTGTTGTTTACAAATACTTCCAGGTAGAAAACAGCAGAGTTTATATATATATATATATATATATATATATATATATATATATATATATATATATATATATATATACATGTATATATATATACACACACACATATGTATGTATATCACATTTTTCACGTCACTGTATCACCGTTTAGACTAATCTGATGTTTGTAAAGTCTATAAACACAATGATTGAACAAACATTACTATTTCTGTGTGCACGTTTTGTAATTATTAACATGGTTATCGTAGATTAGCTGGGCTAACTGTTAACGGTTAGCCGTTAGCCGTGTCTGTAATAACTCAGTAACTCAATAAACGGTCCGTGAAAAAAAATATTTTTTCCAGCGGATGTCTTAGTTACAACATGATTGAGCTAACTGGAGTAGTTTCATGTTGATCCGACAACGGGAGGCTTTTAACAGATGACGTCCTGATGTTAGCTTTGCTGCTGCTGTTAGCTGTCCCTGTCAGCTGCAGCCACTGATGCTTTCTAGACATCATGATTTCCCAAAACTGAATAAATACCACACATAGCAACACAAAACTGCTTTGCTAGCTCAATCATGTTGTAACTAAGATATCTGCTGGAAAAAATAATTTTTTTATGGACCGTTTATTGAGTTACTGAGTTATTACAGACACTGCTAACGGCTAACAGCTAACGGTTAGCCCAGCTAATCTACGATAACCATGTTATTAATTACAAAACGTGCACACAGAAATAGTAATGTTTGTTCAATCATTGTGTTTATAGACTTTACAAACATCAGATTAGTCTAAACGGTGACGTGAATATATATATATATATATATATATATATATATATATATATATATACATACATATATATATACATACATATATATATACAGTACAGGCCAAAAGTTTGGACACACCTTCTCATTCAATGCGTTTTCTTTATTTTCATGACTATTTACATTGTAGATTCTCACTGAAGGCATCAAAACTATGAATGAACACATGTGGAGTTATGTACTTAACAAAAAAAGGTGAAATAAGTGAAAACATGTTTTATATTCTAGTTTCTTCAAAATAGCCACCCTTTGCTCTGATTACTGCTTTGCACACTCTTGGCATTCTCTCCATGAGCTTCAAGAGGTAGTCACCTGAAATGGTTTTCCAACAGTCTTGAAGGAGTTCCCAGAGGTGTTTAGCACTTGTTGGCCCCTTTGCCTTCACTCTGCGGTCCAGCTCACCCCAAACCATCTGGATTGGGTTCAGGTCCGGTGACTGTGGAGGCCAGGTCATCTGCCGCAGCACTCCATCACTCTCCTTCTTGGTCAAATAGCCCTTACACAGCCTGGAGGTGTGTTTGGGGTCATTGTCCTGTTGAAAAATAAATGATCGTCCAACTAAACGCAAACCGGATGGGATGGCATGTCGCTGCAGGATGCTGTGGTAGCCATGCTGGTTCAGTGTGCCTTCAATTTTGAATAAATCCCCAACAGTGTCACCAGCAAAACACCCCCACACCATCACACCTCCTCCTCCATGCTTCACAGTGGGAACCAGGCATGTGAAATCCATCCGTTCACCTTTTCTGCGTCTCACAAAGACACGGCGGTTGGAACCAAAGATCTCAAATTTGGACTCATCAGACCAAAGCACAGATTTCTACTGGTCTAATGTCCATTCCTTGTGTTTCTTGGCCCAAACAAATCTCTTCTGCTTGTTGCCTCTCCTTAGCAGTGGTTTCCTAGCAGCTATTTGACCATGAAGGCCTGATTGGCGCAGTCTCCTCTTAACAGTTGTTCTAGAGATGGGTCTGCTGCTAGAACTCTGTGTGGCATTCATCTGGTCTCTGATCTGAGCTGCTGTTAACTTGCCATTTCTGAGGCTGGTGACTCGGATGAACTTATCCTCAGAAGCAGAGGTGACTCTTGGTCTTCCTTTCCTGGGTCGGTCCTCATGTGTGCCAGTTTCGTTGTAGCGCTTGATGGTTTTTGCGACTCCACTTGGGGACACATTTAAAGTTTTTGCAACTTTCTGGACTGACTGACCTTCATTTCTTAAAGTAATGATGGCCACTGGTTTTTCTTTAGTTAGCTGATTGGTTCTTGCCATAATATGAATTTTAACAGTTGTCCAATAGGGCTGTCGGCTGTGTATTAACCTGACTTCTGCACAACACAACTGATGGTCCCAACCCCATTGATAAAGCAAGAAATCCCACTAATTAACCCTGATAAGGCACACCTGTGAAGTGGAAACCATTTCAGGTGACTACCTCTTGAAGCTCATGGAGAGAATGCCAAGAGTGTGCAAAGCAGTAATCAGAGCAAAGGGTGGCTATTTTGAAGAAACTAGAATATAAAACATGTTTTCAGTTATTTCACCTTTTTTTGTTAAGTACATAACTCCACATGTGTTCATTCATAGTTTTGATGCCTTCAGTGAGAATCTACAATGTAAATAGTCATGAAAATAAAGAAAACGCATTGAATGAGAAGGTGTGTCCAAACTTTTGGCCTGTACTGTATACATATATATATATATATATATATATATATATAAACTCTGCTGGTTTTCTACCCGGAAGTATTTGTAAACAACAAGGCGATTCCCTCTTTAAGCAAATTCTAAGGCTGCTGTCATCCATTGGGGGGGGGGGGGGGCAAATTGTTTTGTTCTTTTACTAATTACTAATTACTACTAATACAACAACATCATTACATAGCAAAGCCGACTAAACCCTGAAACAAACTGTATCGTTATCATGTTAACACAACAAAAGCCCTCTGGTGCCCATGACACTACTGACAGGAGTGGATGTGGAGAGAAGTTAGTTATTGTCTCCTCTAAGCAGCCGATAGCTGCAACAAACAGCTCACAGAGGTTGCATCGATTTACATTATAAAGCTCTCAATCTCTATTCAGTAAAAATGAGTATTGGGTGACGGTAAATTATAACTCTCTCATGATGTGTTCAATGTAATCTTAAAATGAAGCTTGGGGCAAAAAACTAGTACACCAAATCTGCTAGGGCCATCACTGCTGGTGCTGCTAACATGTGTGTGTGTGTGTGTGTGTGTGTGTGTGTGTGTATGTATAGGTGTGCATGTGTGAAAGAGAAAGACATCGAAACTAGGACTGACAAGTTTTTGCAGAAATTGACTTTTAAGCTCTTTATGGTATGTCTATCTCTACATTATTGTGAACCGTACCTCAACTATCAAATAAACTTGTACCTGCCCGCAGCTGCTGAGCTTTCAGATGAATCTTTATTGGAAGTCGTCAATAGCCAGAACGCTCCGCAGGGACCAACTGTTCATTTTATTATCTATCTTACAGGTATATACTGTGAGCACTCAGGTTGTCAAGCTGTACAGTGTGAGCACATAAATGCTGAGCTTTGGCTTCACATCGCAGACGACTTACTCATACAGTGGGAGTTGGAATTAAACAACAGGACGTGTCCAACATCTCTGCTTATCTGCATCCTCTGCTGCTCTGCTTTTATGTTCTGGGAGATTCCATCACAACAACACAGATAAAAAAAAAAGTGACGGTGGGGGTTTGGAAAGACAGTGACGCACTGCAGTATCTCGTACCTGTTATTACTCACACATCAAGTCCTGCGGTTGCATCATTATGATGCATGACCTCTATCACAGCAAGCTCATTATTATCTGATACTGAAACTTTAATGTCCCTTGCGTAGGCTCGAGCGCGACGCAGCCCCGTCAACAATGTCACTTATTGTTGCCTGCTCGAGGGAGAGGCAGAAGTGAATGGGACAGCAGTTGTATTTAGATGCTGTCTCACGCAGCTGTTGTTAAAACACACTCAGAAAAATGTAGGTACATGCTGTATCTTGGAGCAGTGGAGTGGCACCGTTGGCATCTACTGCTCATGTTTCATGTTGCTGATCCACTGATAAAGGTTATAAATATATTTATCAGTGTTTAGATGGAATGAGAAAACATCTCTCAACAGCATGCCTCATTATTTAGATATGCAACCACATTTTGTGTCATATTTTACCTTTAAATCTGAATAATCTACTCGTACAGCAGCTTTAACAATCTTGAAAAATGTGCCAAACATAATCCAGGATCATTCGAGGCTCCCTGCACTCGAACATGTGTTCTGTTTATTGTTCCCTCACTGGATGTTTAAGCATCACTGTGCAGTAGTGTATGTTCAGGCTGTGACCCCAGATGACTGTTTTTCTAGTGAACCTGCTGACAGAGGTCTCTGTGTTTGCCTTAAATATCAGTCTAAGTCGTGCGTATACTGTACAAGCAAGATTTGCATCTTTGTGATGGAAATAGCTCGGAGTCAATCAAGTGTAATGTTGAAACCTGAAACGTTTGAGTGAAGCAGGAGACGTCTTTTGAAATGAAAGTTATTTGCATATTAATAGTTAGTGGGGAAAAAAGGATTATTATAATTATATTGGATTTTATATATACCTTAAAACATAGTTCTCAGCCAGGGGTCCTTGAGGGAGTTCCAGGGGGTCCCTGGAAAAATTAGGAATAGTTAATACTCAATATTTAATTCACTATAGATGTGAGTCCAATGTGAGTCATGAGTGAATAATCTGACAGAGGACTTATCAGATATTAAACAGATTGTTGTTGTTCTTGTTGTCCTGTTAAGAATTTTTTGTACGTGGGCCGACGTCACAGTGACATCAGTTTGTTAGTTGGAGGCAAAACACGGCTCTCCACTACAGGGCTGTAGGGCTAACATGTCATCATGCCGTGTCATTGGAAGCCAAAACAGAAGGAGTCATGGCTCTTTTATCACATACCAGCCGCCACTGCCCGTCAACAAAAACAAAGACAACTATGGTTAAATGTGATAAGACCAAAGGACTGGACGGAGGCCATCATCAAAAATGCTCACATGTGCAGCGCACACTTCATATCAGGTCAGGGAAAAAGTATTTCCTGTTGTAGGGATGAATAAGGTTATGTGTATTAAGGGTTATCATGTCCACCTCATCAGAAACTGGGGAGGGATTAAGAGGAAGACTGGATTTCTCTGGAATGCTAACTTTTTAGCACATTAGCTAACGTTAGCTTCCATAGCAAAACAAACAAGTGTGGTCCTCCTTTGTAAGATTGGCTTCCTGTGACATCATCCATCCACTGAGTGAGAGCATACGGGTCGGCCAGTCTGGTCCCGTTGGTCACTGTTTACTTATTCAAGTAACACTGGCGGTCCCGGAGAGTGAGTGACCTGACATGGTGCGTTGGTAAATTCAGTCTGACGCTCTACACTAAAATGAGAGCCCTGTTGGTGGAAGAAACGCAGCGTTATATTTCTACATGAATGAACCAACGGTTAAGTTAATCACACATTCACTCCGCTCGCCGCTCTGCTGCTCCGAGAGTGCGGTGCTCTGGATAATCAAACGGTACGTTCCGACAGCGTTACGGCTTTACGAACAGCTAGTCAGTGTTAAATTTGACAGCTTTAGATTTAATCTTAGTCTTGAGATGAAAATGCTCATAAATATTAGTCACGTTTTAGTCATTCTTATTCTTCATATTGTCAGCCTAGTTTTAGTCAACGGAAATTCACGATATTTTATTCAACTTTTAGTCATTATGTTTTCCATTTTTCTTTATCTTCAGACTAATCCACACACTTACTGATCATCATCTGAAAAGCTCAACATCTCTCTATTTATGCTCTCAACAAATAACTAATGTGAGACAACTAGGATTTGTCCCCAGGTTCATTGTAAACTCTGACTTATCTTTGTCATTGTTAAGAAGCAAAACTTGAATTGAATTTTTTTCTTCATGTGCAACATGTTAGTCTGGAGGTTTAAACTGGTGTCCTCTCACAGAGTTGGTGATTAAAACTAATCTTTTATCTCTGTCAGAGAAAACTGATCTGAGTTCAGACTGATTCAGTGGCTAACAAACGGAGCTAACTGCTAACATCCACCGCTGCAACTAACAAACTCGCTTCGCGAAGTTTACAGTCTGTCTCTCATGCAGCATTTGAAGATTATTACAAGCATGGACATTTTCAGCTTTCAGTGTCCGATAGCCTGCAACAAACATTTTTGTCACGTCTTGTCAACGAAAATGAAACATAATATTTGTCTTACTTATCATTATTGAGATCTATTTTTAGCTTGTCATTGTCATGTTTCCATCGTGGAATAAAGGTCTTTGACACAAAATTTTTGTCATAGTTTTTGTTGATGAAATTAACACTGCTGCTGGTCAACATTATTCTATGAGTTGTACAATTTAACATTTTTTAAAAGTTGCATTGAGAGTCAACTAAAAATGAATGTCATTGTCTAAATGATAATTTTCATAGTTTCCATTCTCATAGTTTTCTTTGGTCAAACTAGTTTTAAAGTCAGTTTAAAAGAACCTGAAAACCACAAAATGAAGCACAAAGAAACTTTTTACATGTTTCAACATATCTTTATCTGTTTAAAAGTTGTTTATCATGGTTCGAATGTGACAACACTCTAAATAATCTGCGAGTTCAGCTCCACTTTATTTGCCTCTCTTCTTCCCCATTTTACTCTGTGAGTAGGTCAACTGGACCACGCGACACAAAAGAGAGCGAAGGTCTGATTTATAATCAGGGCACCATTATCTGATAATAAAAGCCATCTCCGGAGGAATGTCACCCATTAATTGTGCCAGCTTACGTCCTCCATATGTTCAATTCGGTGCTTCATGAGCCATGAGAACTTGAGAACATTGTGTGTTTTGGGTGGAGTAAAAACTTGGCCTTTTTTCAATCAATTAAAAAATGCTTTGTGAGGAATAATGTGAGGACTTTAAGGATGAACATGGTGTAGCTGTCTTTCATAAAAATAAAGAACAGGATTTCTTTGTATGATGATCACTTTGTGATAGTGTTTGAACACTGGACATCATTTTGATTCTTAAAAGTTAGTAACTGACTAAACAAAATCAGCTTGTACTGACTTTTATCTGGAGCTTTTTAAATAAATAAATAAATAAATAAATAAAAAAGAAACCATGTAATGAAGGTTGTTAGAGCAGGAAAGAGGTAAATTATAATACAACTGAGTCTAACAAGAAGACTATTCACCATTACAAGGTGGCTCAGCATCAAAAAAAGGCATGGGAATGTACAACCACATAATGACCTCACGCACTAACGCTGCCGCTGCCAACAATGTATAATTGAGCATCACAACGAAATGGAAGCATTTGGAGAAGATCTGATATTATTCTGTAATTAATTGGGTCCAGACTTTTATTTTGACGTTGAGCGGAGGTCTGCGTCAAACAGAAGTTTGAAGCAGAGCCGAGGGAAACAAAAGGTTGTGGCCTCATGCGGTCTTCCAACAGGATACAAGGCTTCTTTGTCAAGAAGCCCAATGTCCTCCTGAGCTCTGCTGGAACTACGGAGTTCATGTGAGTGCAGCAAACCGCCCCTACCCCCACACACCTCCAGGGCTCCCACCAGAATTTTCACTGAGTGTAACACTGCACAATGTGAACCAACATAGTTTTCTCTATATAACCCTTGGCTGAACTGTAGGATGTTTTTTTGCACAGTGCACACAGTTGATTTCTATAAACAGATATCTGCATATGGATACAGGATCTTAAGGCAACAGGACAAGATTTTGTGATCAGGAGCGTTCCGGTTTGTAGTCCACGTTGTACTGACCAATTAGGTTTGAGTGGGCTTTGGTTGCCTGCACGTACACTGAATCTGAACTGTGATCTGAACACACAGGCCGAAATGTAATCTCAGAACCCATCGGCTATCATCTGATGATGACTTTCTATATTAGTTGTGTGCATTCCTATGGAGATATCTGCACATAGAGATAAGCCAAAATGTTGTCTGGATCTGTCTCAGGATGCTTATCAAACCGTAAACAATAAATGGTACACGGAAGAGGAAGTCTTGGCCCGGCTATCCACTGGCTCAGCCTGTTCTCAGTCTCAGGACATATTCACGTCACATACGCCATGTAACAAAAGTATTTTAACCCAAAACATGATCATATTTCCAAAGCTAACCAAGTAGTTTATTTTTGCTTAACCCGGCTAAGGCAGTTTCGCATTAACGTGCAATATGTAATTTTCTGCCGCTAAGGGTCTCAAACCAAAACAGTAACAGAAGATGGAGTTGGACGACGTCACGAAGTAGTGTGGGATCATGGGAGTTGTAGTCATACAACAGATACAGATCTTACTTAGCTTCACAGTTAGCGATGGCTTCTCCCTCTCCGCTGCTCTCTCTTGCTCAGTGCGTCTTATGTTTAGCTATTCCTCTGCCTCTTTTATAAATGCAGTTCATTTACCGGCATCAGCTCAGCATTATAGAAACCTATCGTTAGATGTTGTGGTTAGCCATCCACCGCTCCGCACCGCTCCACATTGGAGGCCGCTGGCCGGAATGCTGGTGCCCCGGTGGGCAGCAGTGTTTGCAATACACTGGTGGAAATGATTAATATTTCGATAACATCAGCCAGATGTTTGCTTACCTGTCTAATAGAACACACGCGAGGTCGGCGTCGAATTGTAGTCCTAGATTTTCACGAAGCTCTCTCCATCTCGGAAAGGCCACACCAATATTTATCCTGGATTTAGCTCTCTTCTTATCCCAAATTCTTCCAGGATCGCTTGGTTGACCCGTACGTCTCCGTTTTACCGGCTTGTTTACCGGGACAGCTTCGGTGTCAGAAGGTGCAGCAACCGTCAATGCATAATCATGATCCATGACGAGTGGAAATGGTGTGTTACTTCTACGCCAGATGTAATGGGACACAGAGCTTCCAAAAAGTTCAACTTTTGTCTCGTCAGTCCACAGAATATTTTCCCAAAAGTCTTGGGGATCATCAAGATGTTTTCTGGCAAAAATGAGATGAGCCTTAATGTTCTTTTTGCTTAGCAGTGGTTTTCGTCTTGGAACTCTGCCATGCAGACCATTTTTGCCCAGTCTCTTTCTTATGGTGGAGTCATGAACACTGACTTTAACTGAGGCAAGTGTTGCCTGCAGTTCTTTACATGTTGTTGCGGGGTCTTTTGTCACCTCTTGGATGAGTCGTCGCTGCGCTCTTGGGGTGATTTTGGTCGGCCAGCCACTCCTGGGAAAGTTCACCACTGTCCTGTGTTTTCGCCATTTGTGGATAATGGCTCTCACTGTGGTTCGCTGGAGTCCCAAAGCTTTAGAAATGGCTTTATAACCTTTTCCAGACTGATAGATTTCAATTACTTTTTTTCTCATTTGTTCCTGAATTTCTTTGGATCTCGGCATGATGTCTGTAGCTTTTGAGGATCTTTTGGTCTACTTCACTTTGTCAGGTAGGTCCTATTTAAGTGATATCTAGATTGGGAACAGGTGTGCAGTAATCAGGCCTGGGTGTGGCTACAGAAATTGAACTCAGGTGTGATCAACCACAGTTATGTTTTAACAGGTGCTGGGGGGCAAACACTTTTTCACACAGGGCCATGTAGCTTTGGATTTTTTTCTTCCTCATTAATAAAACCCTTCATTTAAAAACTGCATTTTGTGTTTACTTGTGTTATCTTTGACTAATGTTTAAATTTGTTTGATGATCTGAAACATTTAAGTGTGGAAAACATGCAAAAAAGTAAGAAATCAGGAAGGGGGCAAACACTTTTTCACACTACTGTATATATGTGTGTATATACAGTACAGGCCAAAAGTTTGGACACACCTTCTCATTCAATGCGTTTTCTTTATTTTCATGACTATTTACATTGTAGATTCTCACTGAAGGCATCAAAACTATGAATGAACACATGTGGAGTTATGTACTTAACAAAAAAAGGTGAAATAACTGAAAACATGTTTTATATTCTAGTTTCTTCAAAATAGCCACCCTTTGCTCTGATTACTGCTTTGCACACTCTTGGCATTCTCTCCATGAGCTTCAAGAGGTAGTCACCTGAAATGGTTTTCCAACAGTCTTGAAGGAGTTCCCAGAGGTGTTTAGCACTTGTTGGCCCCTTTGCCTTCACTCTGCGGTCCAGCTCACCCCAAACCATCTCGATTGGGTTCAGGTCCGGTGACTGTGGAGGCCAGGTCATCTGCCGCAGCACTCCATCACTCTCCTTCTTGGTCAAATAGCCCTTACACAGCCTGGAGGTGTGTTTGGGGTCATTGTCCTGTTGAAAAATAAATGATGGTCCAACTAAACGCAAACCAGATGGGATGGCATGTCGCTGCAGGATGCTGTGGTAGCCATGCTGGTTCAGTGTGCCTTCAATTTTGAATAAATCCCCAACAGTGTCACCAGCAAAACACCCCCACACCATCACACCTCCTCCTCCATGCTTCACAGTGGGAACCAGGCATGTGGAATCCATCCGTTCACCTTTTCTGCGTCTCACAAAGACACGGCGGTTGGAACCAAAGATCTCAAATTTGGACTCATCAGACCAAAGCACAGATTTCCACTGGTCTAATGTCCATTCCTTGTGTTTCTTGGCCCAAACAAATCTCTTCTGCTTGTTGCCTCTCCTTAGCAGTGGTTTCCTAGCAGCTATTTGACCATGAAGGCCTGATTGGCGCAGTCTCCTCTTAACAGTTGTTGTAGAGATGGGTCTGCTGCTAGAACTCTGTGTGGCATTCATCTGGTCTCTGATCTGAGCTGCTGTTAACTTGCCATTTCTGAGGCTGGTGACTCGGATGAACTTATCCTCAGAAGCAGAGGTGACTCTTGGTCTTCCTTTCCTGGGTCGGTCCTCATGTGTGCCAGTTTCATTGTAGCGCTTGATGGTTTTTGCGACTCCACTTGGGGACACATTTAAAGTTTTTGCAATTTTCCGGACTGACTGACCTTCATTTCTTAAAGTAATGATGGCCACTGGTTTTTCTTTAGTTAGCTGATTGGTTCTTGCCATAATATGAATTTTAACAGTTGTCCAATAGGGCTGTCGGCTGTGTATTAACCTGACTTCTGCACAACACAACTGATGGTCCCAACCCCATTGATAAAGCAAGAAATTCCACTAATTAACCCTGATAAGGCACACCTGTGAAGTGGAAACCATTTCAGGTGACTACCTCTTGAAGCTCATGGAGAGAATGCCAAGAGTGTGCAAAGCAGTAATCAGAGCAAAGGGTGGCTATTTTGAAGAAACTAGAATATAAAACATGTTTTCAGTTATTTCACCTTTTTTTGTTAAGTACATAACTCCACATGTGTTCATTCATAGTTTTGATGCCTTCAGTGAGAATCTACAATGTAAATAGTCATGAAAATAAAGAAAACGCATTGAATGAGAAGGTGTGTCCAAACTTTTGGCCTGTACTGTATATATATATATATATATATATATATATATACATATACATATATGAATAGTACATGAGAAAAGCCTGCAAAAAATATAATTTAATATATAATAAATTATTTTATTATTGGTACTTTGAGTAAATTCCCATGCTTATACCTACTTCTGCCTTTGAATGAAGGACTTTTACTTGTAACAGAGTATTTCTACTCTGTGGTATTACTACTTTTACTGAAGGAGAAGATCTGAGAAGTTCTTCCACTGCCGCCTGCACGTCTCAGAGCTGCAGGAAACCAAAACACCTGGAGGGAACTCACACAACAACTGGGATAACATGGAAACTCTGCACAGAAAGACCCCAGCAGATGTTAATCCAGGACCCTCTTACTGTGAGAGGTCACATGCTGCCGTGTGCATTCGCAGCAATGAGGACACTGTGTCTCAGCACAGCATGCACTACACAGATTACCCCAGACAATAAACAAGCTTATGCTGCTGCGTGGGAGCTCTGAGTGCAGTTAAAAGTGCTGAAGGGTTTGCAAAGTCTTTTAATGCAATCACAAACTGGACTGTGGGTTTCAGCCACAGGAGGAAAAGTTCATCTTTAAATGAGCTTATCACTAATGACAACAACGCAGATTTTAATTACACACAACCTTTAATTACAGTAAACTACACATGGAGCTTGTGCAGGGTTTTTAATACAGTTTAAAGATATTATTTGTAACTTTTTAGCATCAAAATGTCTAAAACTAACTAAACCAACGTTATATATTATGTTCTTACATTGTCCCAAACATTTCTAACAAAGTTCAAACCCAGAGAAATCTGTGATTTTAATCAAACACATGGGCCGTGTCACTTGGTCTCTGTTGCCTGTTGCCTCTGTTGCGTCAGTGTTGTGGTTCTTTGCCAGAAGCTGTCATGAATTGCCTTCAGGCCAAATTTTTATGATGCACTTTTTTAGATCTTGGTCATTTAAACCAGATGAAGGATTTTAGTCATCAGACGTCTTGATCTTAATTTATCAGAACAAAACATCAAGCTCAGCTCCCTGCCATGCGGAACAGCGTCAGAGAAGCTCTGATTTTCAACTTGAAATTGCTTTATTCTGTGTTTTTACTGGTTCAGATTAAAGGGTCTATTTGTTTTAGAGAGGAAGAGATCACTGTGGATAATTCAGCTCATGGTAAAAACCTCCTCAACGTCTGGATTGTAAGTTATCAGAGAAATAAGGTGAGCACACACCAGCAGAAGCTGGGCTGCTGCGACAAGCCGAACAGCGTCACAGAAACAATGATTCTTCATTGTAAAAATGTATGTGTTCTGTATATTAATTGTATAAATAAGTAAATAATATATAAGTAAATATGATAAATACATCTAAATAATATATAAGTGAATATTTTAAATAAATATAAATAATATATAAGTAAATATGATAAAATAAATATATAAGTAAAAATGATAAATACATCTAAATAATATATAAGTTAATATGATAAATAAAAATAGATTATATAAGTAACTATGATAAAAATAAATATATAAGTAAAAATGATAAATACATCTAAATAATATAAGTACATCTAAATAATATATAAGTAAATATGATAAAAAAAATATATAATATATAAGTGAATATGACAAATAAATATAAATAATATATAAGTGAATGTGACAAATAAATATAAATAATATATAAGTAAATATGATAAATACATCTAAATAATATATAAGTTAATATGATAAATACATATAAATAATATATAAATGAATATGACAAATAAATATAAATAATATATAAGTAAATATTATAAATAAATATAAATAATATATAAATAAATATAATACAATTTTAAGGGGGACATATAACCTGTTTCCCCCCCAAAATCCACGTCTGTGAATGTAGGAATTGCGCTTTCTTTTGTTATTGTTTTGATTGAGAGACCCCTAAAAAAATTAGATACTGTACCTTTAAGTGTATTAGAACTAAAATAATTAGTCGATCAATCGATCAACATCAAATTCATCCAGCTTCTTGAATGTAAATATTTGCAGGTCTTCTTTGATAGTAAACTGAATATGAGCCGCTATTCAGATAAAAGATTCAACATTCTTTCACTATTTTTATTTTTTATTTTTTTTACATGTTATAGACAAATAAATCAAAATAAATAAAAAAATAAACAACAGGTTAATCAATGAACTGTTGATTTTCTGTATGCATAAGGAAGTACACACTGGTCCGAGCAGTCCATATATAGATCTGGCTCTGTCTGTGGCACCTGCTCGTGTAAATGTGCCAAACATTCCTATTTTCTTGCCTTGTCCTCAGAGGACTGTGCTCTTGGAGATAACTCCCAACCCACAATCTGTTTGTTCAGCCAGAGGCTTATTAACAGCATACTTGTAAAGATTTTGTCAGTTTGAACATTTACCTCAGCCAGAGGAGTGATTAGCCTCCGTCCTAATAAGGGATTGTTTGTTTAATCTCTAGGTTTATGTTAGTTCATACTCAACTTTCAAATTTGCAATTATTGCCCAGGGCACTGTCTGAGCTTTTGTCACCATGTCAACAAAGTGCGCTGTGTACATTTTCTGTGCACTTTGTACGGCCTCACCTTATGAGTCAGACATTACTGTACAGGAACCAGTACAGACCTGACGGTTCAACCCAGACAAACATAAACATAGCTTTTATGAGAGGTATGTGCCACATATATTTCAATTATAACCATTTGATGGGTTATTCTTTACCACAGAGGAGAAAATCACATTTTAACAGGTTTCCCAGTGTGCTGCTGTGACAGCACTTCACAGACCACTAAAAATATATAGCGTATAAATCATTAAAGACAAAAATACCAAGTGGACATGAATAAATCTTGGGTATGATAGTTTTTAAAGGATTCAAATTTCAAATAAGTCATGAACCATCTACATGTGCTTAAATAGCTGCTGAAATTAACAAGGGAGAGAGAGGCAGAGGTGCAAGGTGCCACAGGCCGGAGTCGAACCTGGGCCGCTGCGGTAAAAGCCATATGGGACGCCTGCGCTATCCACTAAACCACCAACATCCCATCAAGACAATTCTGCTTGCTAAATTTCCCATGCTGCCTCTCTCTCCTTGGCAGCTTTAGCGCTGTTACTTTGTTTATGAAATATATGCTCATATTCGCTGTAGGCATTCATGAGCACCTCCAATTCCACAGGTGTAAAATAAGTTGATCGCTTTTTCTCTCCAGTTGCCATGGTGACTCGGGCTGCAGGCAGGTCAGCCCTAGCTTCGTACTGGAGAAATGTCAAATATTGAACATCCTATCACTCATTTAGACAAACGTAGATGGGAAAATAGGGCCCAGGTTGGAAAAAACATTAGTTCCCTTCAATTAACAGTGTCTCAGCTTGTTACTGTTGTCAAAATTGGTCAATTTGTTGCCATATCAAACCAGCAGCTATTTATAAAGATCACAAAGTCAAACAATTCAGTGACCTACAATAATAACAAGACAAAAATCATGAAATCATAAAAAATAACTATGAATATTAGGTATAAAAACATCATCACAAAGTCACCATCGGTGCGCGTCTCAATATGTGTGTCACCATAAAATCAGACCGAAAGACGAGACTCTAAAGACGAGCTGCTCAGTGAATACCTCAGGCAGCAGAAGAGGAGGACGAACCATCATGGAAGGACGAGCCCCTGCACGGCATGTACCACCGACAGACTGAACAAGTGGCCGACAGACGCTCACCGACGGCCCGACTTTGGTCGACGGCCGACTGTCGGCTTGGTGTGTCAGGGCCTTAAGTCACTCACTCTAAAGCAGGAAACAGCACTTCAAAATAAAAGCTCTGTGCTGAAAATTTACTGTACTTTAAAATAAAGCTTATTTCTACCAAACTTGACACGTTCGGGAGACACTGAAACCCATTTCAGTGGTACCAGAGAGGTTTTGCCACTCGAGATGAAACCAAATTCTTGCCTGGCCCATGGACTAAAAGTGTCTTAAAAGTCACCAGATCTAGTGAGAAAGTTGCACCGTTAGCAACACTGCACTCAACGACAGTGTTTTGCTTAATCCCGCCCTACTGTGCTGTGATTGGCTATCACTAACCCTAAGCTTTTTGCCTTAACACAGCTGATCAGAGCAGCTCCTGTCTGTGTTCATCTCCACTGTGTCGCCAACTATTTTCCGATGAAGGTAGTTAGCACTTGCTCCAAAAGTCGCCTGATGACCTCATGCGTGCATTTGCATATTGGTGACATCATTGCATATGTAAATGAAAACTTCTTTGAATTAGATTCAACAGAAAGATCCGACACAAACCATCTGAACGCAATGACAGCTTTCTAAGGCTTCAAACCCTGAGAGCAGAGCGTCAACACAGCAACGTCTCCTCTCCTCCTGCCCGCCCCACACCTACTGACTGCCTGCACAAATGAGGAGAGGGAGGAGGAGGCTGGTGGGGAGTGAGAGACAATGAGAGAGTCTAACTCAGACGCCACTGATGATGAAAGTGCAGGCAGAAAGAGACCGATTGAGCCAGAGAAGAAAAAGTACCACCTTCAACCATAATGGCTAACGCAGTACCCGCGATGGCAGCACAAGGGCAAAGCTTTGCTGTGTGTACTGTAGGCAGCGCGGCCCATCTACTGCAGGCAACTCTACACTTGTTACTCCTCAACCCAGTTTAAGGTTGAAACGAAAGGTTGACGATGCACAATGACAGTAAGCAACACAAAACTCACAGGGACCAGAACACTGAGCCCCTCTTTACATCAATGCGAAACTGGAGTATGCAAATTAAGACAACTATTCATCAGCATGCAACATCACTGATTAAAGGAGCAGTAAGATTTAGGGGGATTTAGTATCATCTAAAGGTGACTTCTCCTGGTCAGAATTCCCTCAGTGTTCATTGTTCAGAAGGTCTTAAACCAGGAGCTGAATTATCAGCAGAGGTCTCTACTAGGGCTCAACGATATGGACAGAAATTCATATCTCCGTATTTTCAATTAATTGGGCGACATGTTCAGTTGAGCTGAGCCAGAAGGCAAAGCTTTTGATTTACTGGTCCATCTACGTCCCAATCCTCACCTATGGTCATGAGCTCTGGGTAGTGACTGCAAGAATGAGATTGTGGATACAAGCAGCCAAAATGAGTTTCCTCCGTGGGGTGGTTGAGCTCATGAGGAGCTCAGACATCCGGAGGGAGCTCGGAGTAGAGCTGCTGTTCCTTCGCAGCGAAAGGGGTCAGTTGATGTGGTGCATCTGATCAGGATCCTCCTGGGCGCCTCCTGTTAGAGGTGTTCCAGGCATGTCCCACTGGTAGGAGGCCCCGGGGCAGACCCAGAACACACTGGAGAGATTACATATCTCATCTGGCCTAGGAACACCTTGAGGTCCCCCTGGAGGAGCTGGAAAGGTGTTGCTGGGGAGAGGGACGTCTGGGGTGCTTTGCTTGGCCTGCTGCCCCAGCGACCCAGCCCTGGATAAGCGGATGAAAATGGATCGATGGACTGATGCGTAGCCATGCCAACATACGTGTTTTGCCAGGGTTTTATGAGTGGAATGTAGCAAAGAAAAACAAATTGCGATGGCAGGCGATATTGGGAAGACTTGTCGATTTAGCCCAGCTTCAAGAGCAGAATCTATCTCATCTATGGCGCTCGCCATTGTTATTATTACTCCTTACTGGTTGTGGAGCACCACTTGACAACAACTTGACAACTGTTTTAGTCCCTCCTTTGGTAATTGTTTGTTATTTTAACAGAGAAACCACTGTTTCACATCAAGATGTCAGATGAATCCGTCAACTCAAACTCAATTGAGTGGGCGGATTAAAAGGTCCGGACCCAGGCAATGAGTACTGCATTCAAGAAAAAACAAAAGAGACGTCTTCTTGCAACTCAGTCTGTGTAATGTGACAGTACAATGAATGTGACTGAAGATAAGTCTTGATTTGCTCACATGTTCTTTTTCCTTTTAATGATCTTGCATTGCAAGTGCAGAAATGCCTCAGGTCACAAAGAAACACTATTTTGAGTCTGAATCATTTTACATATCAATATATGAAGCAGCTGCGACAGGACTTTTCTAGCTGCAGAGTGCAGTGGATATAGTAGGTTTCAAAGCTCTATGTATAGGGATGGAGAATGCAACATAAATATTGAGGGTAAAGGCTTAAGAGAACAAAAAGTCCTCCAAACTACCACAAACTTCACCACAGTGTTGCCTTCAAAATCAGCCCACATGGTTTTCTGGTCTGATGGCCTAGTTGGCAGAAACGTTCGTTTGGCAATGATTCCTCCATTAAAATGTCAGATCTTTTTTGTTTTACCAGACACAGCCCCAAAATCGTTGTCACCAAACCGACCAGACTCCTGAGTTTATTTCAACCAGAACCAGAATTGCTGATGGTGAAAGAGTGGAAACATGAACCAAGATGGGTTTTGTAAATTTTATTTTGCTGCTGTCGACTTTAAATGAAGCGTGTTTTACAAAATGATAAAATTACTGTTTATTTCAATGAAGTTCGGCACAAGGTCAATCAGGAAGACTTTATTTGTGAGTCATGTTTATGGTCACCTCAACTGAACATCCAAGAATAAACTCTCTAGGATTGTGACAATGGCAAGTAAAATAGTTGGCAAGCCACAAAAGCCCTTGACCCAATTCGAGGAAGCGAGGCATATCTTGGCAGATGATGAACACTAGGGTGATGAATGCTACTATGCATTCATCACCCCCCTTAAATATCCTCCTGAGACCCTGTGTCCTCATATGAGTGCATCATATTTTGGGTTTACTTGACCTTATACTTCAACTGTTGTCCCCGTTCGTGGACACTTTTTAGTGCCATCTAGTGGTAGTAAGAGCACAATACACTAATCCATGTAAAACAAGATGGCAGCCATCTCTGCTAAGTCAGTCTGCAGCCGATCCTGACACAAAAGTGGACAAAACCTGATCACATGTTATGGTTGAAACTTGTTTATGATAAATAATGTTTGTAGTTTGATATGGCGACACATTTGACCAATTTTAGCAGTAGAAGTACTGATTTAAGGACATTAGGATTGTTATCTCGTTTGAGGACATTGGGACTTTATTATTGCTGACAATGTTTAGTTTTTTAGACATATCAGGTCCTACTGATCCCAAATAGCTAGGAGAAACTAAAGATGCATACCAAACAAAAGTTCGGGAGGATATACCCATTTTGATAGGGTCTAATCGCCAGTGACTTTTCACATTTTTCATACTCTTTTCACTAAAAAAAAAGTCTCTCCTGACTGAAATGTAGACTGATGGATCTAGTAATGGTATTCTCTAACAAAGAGTTCTCTAACTGTAGGGATTATTAGTGACTTAGACGGACAAACATGAGAAAATAAGGTCCAAGATGAAAAATACTTAAGTTACTCTTTACGTTTCTGGAACGATCAAGGTCATGGATGACAGAAACAAACGTTGACTGTTTCTGTAAAGAAGCCCAGTGTCCTCCTGAGCTCAGCTGGAATCATCCCCACATACATCATGGCTCCCAGCTGATCTGTTTTCCCTTAGTTGCGCAATGTGTGCTTGATAGTTTTTAGGAAACTGAAAACAAACAGTGGTCTCCTGCGTCCACATGCATTTTCAGTTTTCCTCCAAAAGGTCAATGAGTAACATCCCTCTGATGAAATTACTTTTGTAGTGCCCTTTCATACCCCAGTTATCTCCTCTCTGAGCCGCACACTCACGGTAAAATCCAATCAAGCTTCCAGCTAATGATCTTTGTCTTCTATTAATTAGCTGGATATGAGGAACAAAACAAAACAAAACCCCTTTATTCTTATTTCTATGTTGCCAATTATGCACAAAGTTTCTGTTATTCAGCAACTTTACCAAGGTCGGTTTACGATGTAAATCTACAGCCTGATGTCACTTGAGTTTTCACTGCAGAGCAGATGTAACCATTTCATCATCTTATAAAGTCTGAGCACATTTTAAACTGTTGTGTTGCAGAGAATGTCCTAACTAAGTATCAGGGGAAATGTGGAATTTATCTACAGCTTATATCTGGCTCAACACATGGTTTGAATATTTTGGGTTTCCTTCCCATTGCTGTCTCCTGCCAAAGTGTCGTCAGAGTCAAGAATCTCCTGCGTGTTTGTGTGTGACTGACCTGGTCTGAACCCTCCACCATTGCACCAGGCTGTCAGTGTGAGTAGGCGATCAGAGATGCCAGCATCAAGGCTGCTGTAAGGCACGCTCCAAGCGCTGCGTGATGGCTCCCACCGTTTACCTCTCTCCTATTCTTATATCTCTTCCTCTGTGTTTTGCTTCTGCTTTTTTCTCCTCTCCTCTCCTTCCTCCCTCCTCTCTCCAAGCTGTCCTTCGCTTTGCTGCTGTGTGTCTTCTGTTTGTTCTTTCTCTGTTCTCTCCATGCCTGCTCATTATTTTGTCTCGCAAAGCGTTCTTCTTTCTCGCTCATTTTCTCCGTGTGTCTTCGTGCACTCTGCGGACCCTCGCTTGGTTCAATTCAGTTCGCTTTCTCAAGAACTTCCTGCGGCTTGTTATTGCTCCTTTAGACATAGATGGTAGTTTATGATGCTGTAGCAGCTCCTGTTAAGACACTTCTCAATCAGTCTTACTGTCCAGTATTTGAGGTAGTGTGGGTTCCCTCATTCTGTGCGTGCTGTTCTGGGTGGTCTGGTGTTCTCGTTCAGGCGCCAGCTGCAATACATAGAGTTGTGGAGAGCGATGTTTTCTCCACCTGGGTAGTTTTTGTCTCAGGTTGCCTGAGTCCAGCCCTTTGAATCTGCCCACTCTACTGACACAAGATAGAACAAGTTGACAGCTCTGTCTGAACATCAGTGAAGGTTACAGGCCGAGTTCAAGGGATTTAATACTGAGCGTTCTCGTTACTTCCGTTCAGACATTCACCGACCTGTTTGACACACACATTATTTTAGCTCAAAGGAGCTATACGCAACATTCAGGGCGTATCTATGATTCAGAGTCTGCGGTTACAGACAGCTCTCAACTTGGATGTGGCAGAGCTGGTGGCTAGCAGCTTACAGTGCTAAAAGCATGAACTGTGCTAACAACAGCAACAGAGATGACAGAGCTAACAGTGTTTACGTGGGGCGGGACATGAGGATGGACCCAATGCTCCCATGACACCGCTCCAGGCTTACTACACAGTTGGCCTGCTGTGCAGTAGTAATTAGCATTAATCTGAAAAGTTTGATGCTAAATAAAAACTTTTCCACCTCGAAGACAGACATGCATTGCTCTATGGATGGTCAAGTCAGTCTGTCCATCCACCACTTTCATCCAGACTGAAGTGTCTTTCATTGAATAGATTTTGCCTTGAAATTTTGTAGAGACATTCACGATCTCCTGAGGTTGAATCCAGGTGACTACAGTGACTCCCTGACTATTTGTAGCCTGACGTTCGTAGTTTTGAAATGAAATGAATTTTCACACTATAAAATTACCCAGATGATCTGTGCTGATTCCGTTACTCTAATTTTAGGACACTGGGGGCTTTGTCCAGAGCCCTGATACTGCTACAGATATTTTTGACCTTTTTTTTAATTGCAAGACGATACAAAACATCAAGAACAGTGAATACAAAAGAAAATACAGGCCAGGAAATTAAGTGTTTTCAGGGGACAAGGTTGTGTTGGCTGTCGTGTGTGTGTTTGTGTGTCTATACTCTACAGGTTTGACAGGTAGAGGATGGCGGAAGGGGGATGAAAGAAAAAAGAACTACAGTCACGGGGAGAGTCCCCTGTCCGCCAGCAGCGAAGCAGCACCAGGGCACCACTGGAAACAGTTAATTGACAAAATAATTAAATGTATGTATTTATGTTAGCAGTGGTGGAATGTAACTAAGTACAGATTATTATTAGATCTGGGTATTTTTATTATTGTAATGAGGCCTATTATTTTTGAAACATTTTATGGCCTATCTATTTAGATCTACACTAGTCCATAGCCATTGGTAGCTTTGTCACCTTCTACCTATGCCAGTCCTCAATGCCTATGTGCAGTTTCACATAGATTGACCACGTCAGTGAGTAGAAAAACGTGGGACAGACAGAATGACTGACTGACAGAATGACACACTGACAGTTTCCGTGATTATGTACAGCATACCATACCATGACTTAGTCATACCAAACATTAGAAAACAACACCAACATTGGTCCACAGGGGGAGCCACAGCGATCGGTCGCATTTTAGCCAATTAGAGTTAAATTTCTCCAGTCACCTTGAGGCGTCCTGTTCCACATATCTACCAAGTTTATTTTATTTTATTTTTTTATTTTTATTTAGCCTTTATTTATCCAGGAAATGTCCCATTGAGATACAAGATCTCTTCTTCCAGGAAGTCCTGGCCAAGACAGCACACATAAGTTCCATACAGTAAAAAATCCATAGTAAAATTAGTAAAAATCCATATGGCGGTTAGGCCTAGATAAGAAATGAGCTCTCTAGCGCCCCCATTTTGTTTGATGGGGTCAATAATGGAGGGGTCCCCTCAGATTATGTGTGGTCATATGCCTACAAAGTTGCGTGGTGATGGGTGAAACCCTTGAGATGTTATACACCTTTATGTGATGAGCCACGCCCTCCGCAATATTCATTGCCTTATAGAAGCTCAGTTTTAGTAAGTTTTCCAACTTTTGCCAAGAGGGAACTTTAGATATTGGTCCCTAGATTATGTTCACCCAGTTTCATGCAGATCGCTCAAACTTCCTAGGAAGAGATCCATTTGAAGTGTTTTTCAAAAAATTCAAAATGGCGGAAAATCTATATAAGCGGAAGTTATGGGTTCTTGAGGCAAATGTGTTCCTCATGAGGAGAGGCATCTCTGTGCAAAGTTTCATGTCTCTATGACATACGGGGCATGAGATATGCCCATTCAAAGTTTGACATTTCAATGGGTTGCTATAGCGCCCCCCTTTGGTCAATTGATGTAATGTTGCTTCATTGGCATCCTCCCATGACCCTCTACCACTGTGCCAAATTTCACATGGATTGACCAAGTCAGTGAGGAGAAAAACATGGACCAGACACACACACACACACAGTTTTCGTCATTATATAGTAAGATTTGGGGCTGAAGGCTCGGACACCCAGACCTAACAGCGTCATTGGTACTAGTGATTTCCACCAGCCAAGCCAGCTACTTCCGCTTTAGTGCTGTGCTGACTTAAATAGGGATATAATGATTTAATCGTTCTGGACTCTCTAAATGTTTTCAGACTGAATGGATCAAATCATGATAGTAAAATGAGTTATTTTGCAGGGGTTGTGCCGCTCAAAAAAATGTCTCTTAATCAATGTAAGTCTATGGGAAAATTATTTTTGGGCCTAATGGCATCATGTGATAAACTCAGGAGTTGTATTTTACTGTTTAGTGACCACGAAAATTGGCTTCAAAGCCCAGTGCACTTCCCGGGGGCCTGGGTGAAACTTGTAACACATGGTTTAAGTTATCAAATGTCTGCAGGCCGGTTAAGGCAACAAAATACTTACAAGAACATAATGTTTGCATTTAAATAAAGTGAGTGACTGACAGACATAATTAACTTAAACACTGTGTTAAAACAGCATGGACTTATGGTTTCACGAGCATCACAAACAGTGGTCTCCTGGGTGAAAGTCTGTTTGTTTGACCCATCCACCTACCCTTGCTTTATCACTCTTTATATCACGTCAGTTGCTCTCGGCATTGAGGATTGTCGTGGATGGGTTTACGTTGGAATTAGCTGAAAGCCTGGTGCGTCTCAGAGAGAGAGCAGAAGGTGCCCTCTGCGTCAGTATCGCACGCTGAATCTATATATTTAGCTTTCTCTGTCTCTCTGTCTTCATCTCTGTCTTTGCATAGCAACACTTGTTTACTGTTAGATGACGCATACAGCTCCTTTAACTGACACTAATGAGAGACTTCATTTTCATCCCTGATCCATGTTTTACCTGCTTTTGTCACACACTCCCATACGTCCCCTTCTGTTGTGCACATTTTGTGTGTGTGATCCTAATCAATGATCATTTTATCTCTCTCTGTTAACTGAATCCTGATCTACCTCGGCCCCATCGAGAGAATTCTCGTTCTGAATAGCTGCTTCTTAGCAGCTGATCGCTCGCCTCCCTGCCTGCCTCCAGCCTGTGCACCATCTGTCATCTTGTACACCAGATCAAATGACATTAGGCTGAAACAATCACAAAAACTAAAAGAGGATTATGTGTCACCGGCGTCTTTCATTCTTAATTGCTGCATTATTACGGCCCCTCACCTGTCTCCTGTTACAGAGACATTAAAGTAACAAGTAAACATACCTCGGGTGTGCGTGTCCTGGGGAACTGCTGCATTGTGTGGCTCTATATGGCAGAGATTTACCTGAACCTCACTAAACTGAAGCCAAACTGACATGCAAACCATTATGGTGGCTTCTAAGTGACAGCTGGGGGGAATCAGCTCCTCTCATGCTGCCGTCCCTACAGTGCTCTGCACTGCACATGTTTACAGACAACTAAGATGATCTGCCTCAATCTTTCTTTTCCCTATAAAATCTAGTGATATGTAGTGTGTAGGGAGGTGGTCTGGAGTATGTCTCAAACAAGCTGTTTGATAAAACACCTTCTCTGACCACATCTGAAAGTAAAGGTGTTTATAGCTGTCCACAAAGACCACAATCAAAGGTGGGGTAAAAAGCCTGCAGTCATAGCGAGGAGGGAGGTTCTGTAATAAATCAATAGGGTGCATAATTATGGGCAATCATTCCTAGAAAGCATTCGTGGTGTTGCACTTGTTTACATGTGAGACGTGACCCAGTGCTTGTGGAGGAAAGAAAAAAACAGAGCCTGTGAGGGAAATGATCCAAGCGCTTTGTCTGAATACAGTGGAGTGTGCACTGGTGAGGGAGAGACTGTGGTTTCCGCTGAGCATGGTTTGTCTTGTGCTTTAAAAAAGAGTTGACTTTTTCAGTATCCTAACCTCCACATGCTCTGAGTGCCTCAACACAACCATGTTCATATAAAAATGTTTATCATGCTTCAGTTGCATTATGAAAGAGTGGTACAAGAAAATTGCAGATATGTTCAGCTAAATGTAGTTTTATAACTCAGTTTGGGACAAAGACCACACCTCGAACACATCCCATTTCCGCTCAATAGTATTTAAGCACACCTGGGGCATTCTCTGTCTCTTCGACACATTTCTCACATCACACCCACCCAATCCCTTCTCGCCTCTTACATCTTTTTCTCTGCTCCTTTCTGCAAACAGGAACCAGTGGGGGCTCTATTTGAAGCCGAGCTCATGAAGAGACAACTCCCCCACTCAGTCTCACTCCCGGGATCCCTCCTGCGGTCCTGTCTTCAACCCAACACATTCATCATTGTGCTCACCTGCTACCCAGAAATGCAGCCTTCATCCCTCCACCCTCATCCCTTCATTCCTCACTCTACATCCCTTGATCCTTACCCTGTCATCCCTAACCTTTAATCCATCCGGCCCTCGACCCTCATCCCTACATCCCTCAACCCTTCATCCCTCATCCATTTGACCCTCAACCCTCATCCCTTCATCCCTCATCCCCCATCACTTCATCCCTCATCCCCTCATCCCTACATCCCTCATCCCTTCATCCCTCATCCCCTCATCCCTTCATCCCTCATCTATTCGACCCTCAACCCTCATCCCTTCATCCCTCATCCCTTCATCCCTCATCCCCCATCATTTCATCCCTCATCCCCTCATCCCTACATCCCTCATCCCTTCATCCCTCATCCCCTCATCCCTACATCCCTCATCCCTTCATCCCTCATCTATTCGACCCTCAACCTTCATCCCTTCATCCCTCATCCCTACATCCCTCATCCCTTCATCCCTTCATCCCTCATACCTTCATCCCTTCATCCCTCACCCCTTATCCCTTCATTCCTCACTCTATATCCCTTGATCCTTACCCTGTCATCCCTAACCTTTCATCTGGCCCTTGATCCTCATCCCTTCATCCCTTATCCATTCGACCCTCAACCCTCATCCCTTCATCCCTCATCCATTCGACCCTCAACCCCTCACCCCTCATCCATTCGACCCTCATCCCTTAACCTCTCCATCCCTCATCCCTTCATCCCTCAACCCTCATACCTTCATTCCTCACTCTATATCCCTTGATCCTTACCCTGTCATTCCTAACCTTTAATCCATCTGGCCCTCAACCCTCATCCCTACATCCCTCATCCCTTCATCCCTGATCCCCTCATCCCTTCATCCCTCAACCCTTCATCCCTCATCTCCTCATCCCTTCATTCCTCACTCTATATCCCTTGATCCTTACCCTGTCATCCCTAACCTTTCATCCATCTGGCCCTTGACCCTCATCCCTACATCCCTCATCCCTTCATCCCTCATCCATTCGACCCTCATCCCTCAATCCTTCATCCCTCATCCCCTCATCCCTTCATCCTTTCATCCCTCACTCCTTATCCCTTCATTCCTCACTCTATATCCCTTGATCCTTACCCTGTCATCCCTAACCTTTCATCCATCTGGCCCTTGACCCTCATCCCTACATCCCTCATCCCTTCATCCCTCATCCATTCGACCCTCATCCCTCAATCCTTCATCCCTTCATCCCTCAACCCTCAACCCTTCATTTCTCACTCTATATCCCTTGAGCCTTACCCTGTCATTCCTAACCTTTCAACCATCTGGCCCTCGACCCTCATCCCTACATCCCTCATCCATTTGACCCTCGACCCTCATTCTCTTCAATTTTCAGAGGAGCAGTGTTCACCATCCAGTTACTGAAAAATGCAGCCCTTTTTTGATTAAAAAAAAAAAAATAAAAATCACAGTATTTATTTTTCTGTGGTGTTCCTCAAGGTCTTGTTGTTGTAGTGTGGTATTTTGGAAAGATTTTTGACCATTTTAAATCAATTTTCAAGTGTTAAAAAAGCGTAAATTTTGCACCAAATCTGTGTAACAAATGGGTCCCAGTGCACGCTATTATGACGGGCCCTAGTGCGCTCTAGTTAGTAGTTATGAAGCACGTGCACACTCATAGAGTTTAAGGTGTGTGTCTTACTGCAGCTTTTATGTTATATCCACCTGCAGATGTGCCCAGCTTGTTAGTCTTCAGAGATTTTGCACCTAAACTAGCTGCTTTAAATTAGCTTGCTTTAAATTGTCTCTTTCCACAGAGACTTGATACATATCTACATACGACAAAAACTACAAAAGAAAGTAGGAAATTATTAGCTTAACTAGATAGATTTTTATAGTTAAATTGTAGTTTATTTTATAGACAATAAACATATAATTTTGTTATAGATTGACACTATTTTACACAAACAGAAAACCACAATGGAATTGGAGTGAGGGCATATATACAAAATTGCACCATTTTTGACTTCACATAAACAGGGGCGTATTTCCAGGTGGCAATCGGGCCCCTCCACCTCAAGGGCCCCAGTGCAACCACACTGCCTGCACTGTCTATATTTACGTCCCTCGTATCAACCCAAAAATTGCTGAAAAAAAAACAACAAAAAAGACCAACAACAAACAACCTTTGAGACATGACTGAGCATGGGAATGGCCATGATATACCTCCATCATAATGTTTTGAGCCCCTATATTCTATGAACTTTAAAAATTTGAATAGGCACCTTACCAAATCACAATGTGTATCACATATTTGCTACTAGAAATACCACATCTTTGTGGCACACACTGTTGACCTGATATCTCCCCACAAAGATCACATGTCTCCCCTAAAAGGACAAAAATAGGTGCGGTGTGTCTCAGAGTGTTACATTCCCACCTGAGTTTAAGATATTACACAAGCTTGGGCTTCTATCGGAGTTGAAATCAAGTTTATTGCTGAGTAGATTTTCACATACATGAGAAGGAATTTGCCTTGGTGTTTTGGTGCATAATAATAAAAATAGTAAAAGGAGAAAGAAACGATAAAAGCAAGTCAAGGAACATAAATATAATAGAAATAGACAGAGAACAGTGCGTCTTTATTAATAGGTATCACAAAGAGCTACGCTACTTTGTGGAGTACCTCAGGGCTCCATTCTCGGACCTCTTTTGTTCTCGATTTACATAAATGACCTACCTAGGGTCTGCAAAAATGTACTGCCATTTTTATTTGCTGATGATACACGTCTGGCATCTTCACATGAAAATGTTAGCTCACTTACGCAAGAAGCAAATGAAGACCTATCATCTATTTCTAATCGGTTTCAGATGAACAAACTATCTCTCAATATAGAAAAATCTAACTTCATGATACTTTGTGACAAAAACAAAAATCAAAATAACTCAGGTTCCTGCATTTCTAGGGGTCATAGCAGACAAAAAACAAACTTGGAAATGCCATATTCAACTTGTCTGTAAAAAAGACCATGAAGTCAATTGGTATCTTAAATACAGTTCGTTCAATCAGTCCTGTATTTTAACTTTTTATTACAACTTTTTCTCTGTATTTTCTATACATGTATGTAGAAATAAATATCTAATATCTACAATAATCTGTTTTTAAAATGAAGAGCGGTACAGTTTTGTGAAAAATACCATCCACAGAATGTGCAAAAGTTCACAGCATATATGATACCAAATTCTGTTTTGGAATTTGTACATGATGTGAAGTGAAACTGCACAGGATGTCCCTACAGAAACTGACACCGTGCCAGTGTTTCAAATGAAAACAAAACTTGCGCTGTGATGAGATGTGACGGGAAGAGACAGGAAGGTGTAATGATGTATGCAAACTTCCCTGTATGTCTCCTTAGCTACTCTCCAGTGCGGAGAGATTTGAATAGGTGGTGCAGGAGGCAATGCCTGCATCACTGTTATGGGTGTTCACTGCCCCACCTCTGCAATTAGTGAAAGCTTTAGGAATTTATGGTCAGCTTATACATCCTCTGAGCTGCCTATTATGGGTGACCTTAACCTCAACTGGTTTCCCAGCACCTCAGACAAGCTGAAAGACCTGTTTTGAATTAAATCAGTCTCCGCTGATATTCAAACCAAGCAGACCGATAAAGTGAAGAATCTTGATAATCAGTTTCAAAAGATCCTATCCTGGGAAATGGACCAGAACCATCCTCTGCCTCTGGTGTTTTCATTCTGTGAAGAACTGCCAGAAACACTCCTACTAGTGATCACTGTGAATATGGACCAACTATTAATAACAGTAATGTGGCTCAAGCCTTTCATCACCACCATATGAGCTTTTTGATGACTTGACTGTACAAGAACACAAAGCAAATATTTCATTATCTCAATGCTTTGATTTGTCATATTTTTTTTTTTTTTTACCACAAAACCAAATATTCACTTAGGGTGATTTCAGACCTATAGAGTTGTTTTGCTTTGGTCCAAATCAGGGACTGATTTTACTACAGAGTTGCATAATTGGGGGAGGCAGTAGCTCAGTCCATAGGGACTTGGGTTGCGAACCGGAGGGTCGCCTGTTCAAGTCCCCGTCTGGACCAAAAATATGGAGCGTGGACTGGTAGCTGGAGAGGTGCCAGTTCACCTCCTGGGCACTGCTGAGGTGCCCCTGAGCAAGGCACCGAACCCCCCAGCCGCTCAGAGCGCCTGTCATGGGCAGCCCACTCTGACATCTCTCCCCTTAGTGCATGTATAGGTCCAGTTTGTGCATGTGTGTGTTCGGACCTGTGTGTAATTGACAACAGAGTGAAAAATTGAATTTCTCCTCGGGGATTAATAAAGTATATAAAATTTTAAAAAAATAAAAAAATTAAAAATTAAATTAAAAAAAATTGCCTAGAGTTGGTTCGTGTTCTCACGGCAGCATTTACAAGAGGACCAGATCAAATGCCTTGTGTGAGAAAGCTGCTCTTGATTGGTCAGAATTTCCATGTGGGAAAAATCCAGGAAGTAAAGCAAACGTTGAAGAAGAGTACACTTGCAAGATAAATGTGACACTTTCTAATGTCACAATGGAGGGACAACTACGCAGGTTGATTTTAGCGCTGCTCATCGTGGACTATATTGCTGTCATTTTTCATTTTAGTCAAACCATACAGTTTGAAAACGAGGCGTGGCTCCAACTAGAAAACAATGTTTTGATGCATTGGATGTGCTGAATGTGCATATTAAGGCAGTACAGGAGGAGGTGCACATTAATAATCCTCCAGGACTGTAACATGCTCATGTTTAACCCAAACAATGTGTCATGTGACTGCAGTTGCTTCACATCCAGGTCGGAACACCTTCTCACCACAAACCAACCGCACCAGAGTTCCTTTGGAACCGGACCGAGACCACCTCTTCAAGGTCTCTGTCTGGTTGTTTTGGTCCACATCACACCTGCCCAAACGAACCGCACTGAGGGGGCAAACGAACTTGAGTTCGATTGAACCGAACCAAGCAGGACAGGTTTGAAAGCAACATGCAAACAACTAGCTAGAAAAAAACTAATTTGGATATTTTATGTTGTATACAGTAGCTTGTTCTATCACATCACTTATCGTATCCTCATGGTTCGTATGATATCCTATGGAATAGCGCTCCACAAATCATGTTGTATCCTTAACGTAAGATTATGTAAGTAAGTTATGGAGGTTATGTTTGGGCAAGTAAAGTTACTGTGGTTAGGTTTTGGTAAAGAAACATGATGATTACATAGCTTAAAATGACCCAAAATTCAATCAAAGTTCACATGGTTCTGCACACCGTCTCCTGGGGTAAACTGTATTTTTTCACCAGCCCAACCTACCTCCTTACTGGATCGCTTTCTCCTTTACTCCCCTCAGTGCGTTGGCCACGTGGTCGCAGCCTTCTAAAATATGTGGGTTATGCACGAATTACTGGCTCATGATTACGTGGAATACGAATTTTGGTGCATTACTTCTTGTAGGAAAACGTACGGGCAGAGCATGAGAACAGCCTGAATCCAACATCACTTTGACACAGTTTTTATGACATTTTTGGCTCAAATCCAAGAATCACTATTCAACACAACAAATGTGGTAGGTTCTAAAGACTAGCTATGTCCTTTGTCCCAGCGCGGTCTTACAGAAATATGTGAAATGGACACAAAGTTTTAACAACCCATTACACGATGGTGGTCATAGAATGTGTTATAATTACATGCTGGCAACACAGAAGCAATGCCAAAGCAAAGTCAAGAAGCATCTTTTGTCGTGGTGAACTTACAAATTAAGCACAAAGAGCGAAAAAAGGCTGTGGAGGGCAGGTGGGTCAAACAAACATGGACTTTCAACCAGCAGGCCGCTGTATGTGTCCCATGTGAAACCGAAAGTCGACGTAGTGACATGACTTTACGTAATTATGCAAAGCACTTTAAGTAGGAACTTTATGTAACTGAACAAAGTACATCAGTTTGTATCATGTACTTCCCATACGTAGTTACTTTAACCTAAATCACAATCTTTTCCAGAACTTAACCAAGTATTTTTTTGTTCTCTTACATGACCAAGTGTTTTTCTTTCCCTAAGCTAACCAAACGGCGACTGTTTCATACTGAAACTGCGACATTTGACATTAGCGTTGGGGTTGTTGTCGTGTTGCAAGCACACATTTCCTGCCCACCACCGCGGTCATGTCCATTTCACGCTGAGGCGGCTCACAGCACCAGGATTTTTAACATATCCTCAACAGTCCGTATGGTATTGTACAAAAATGCTCAACGATTCAAATGATATCTAACAAATTAGTGCCCCAGGATGTTAGGTATATAAGTTAAAGTTACCTACTTTGACATAAAGTTGCACAAGTTAGGCTTAGGAAAAGAAACATGGTAACGACTACCTTAAAACAACTTGGTTTCAAAACGGGCACAGGACTCTTGGGAAACGTTCTGTATTTTGTAAACCATCTACCACTCCAACCTGCCTCCTAATGATGATTACTTTCTTGACTTCTGTCATTAGTTACATGATTGTAGCCTCCCCCATTACGTGGGTTATATATGAACTGTGGTGCATTATTTTTCGTAGATATACGTTCAAACAGTGCATGAGAACAGCCTGAGGATTCACGCCTCCTTTCCGCTTACATATCTAACTGTTGTCCTTAGATCTGTAAATATACGGATGATACCTCTAGTGTTTAACGCAAGGAAGTGCATTTCTTTGCGGATAGATAGAAACCCGATAGAAACTACCTGTAGCCGTGGGGGAGAGACTAATTTTGTCCGTTTTTCACTATCCAGTAGTTTGGAATATGTGCTTGAAACATTGCCGGGACAGAAACAGGACCAGGTACGTGTCATGTTTTGTTAAATGTTTAATTAAAAAGACATATGAATGGCTGAAGGAGTCATAATGACAATCTGATTGTATATAATGTAAAACCATATTTTAACAGAATATCATTACTCAGATTCACAATGTGTTAAAACTGGATAAACAAGTTCTTTTTAATCACACAAACTCACTTGACAATTAACAGGCAACTGAACTGAAGGAAAAAGCCTGTTAGCCAGTTAGCTAAGCTAGCACACTGTCACACAGTCTCTCTGAAATCCTCCACAAAAGTTACATTTCTTCAACATACTGGGCACATCGGATATCACTGAGATTCCCATAGGAATGAATGGACTTCCAGTTGCCTCGTCTCCGTACACACACATGAAGGAAATTAGGTGTTAGACCTCGTCATAGTTTTATATGATAATTCTGCAACACTTAGCTTGGACCTAACAATTTTTTTTATTTTTAAATCAAACTGCTAAAATGCTAAAGTAGGTGTTCCGCAAGGATGCATATTGGCTCTCCTGCCTTTTATGCTACAGACTAATCTGTCGGTTTGTTTTGCTCTCCATTGCCGCTTCCTTTACTTCTTTGGCTGAGTCAAAGTAATTCCAGTTCCAGCATGGAAAAGTATCATGGTCTGCAAATGGCCCATCTGATTAATTAACGCAACTGTTTTGCACTCTTTGACCTCGTCCACAGGATGGATGATGCATCGGTTCTCAAACCTAATTAGACAGATTTAATTTCACAGCTAATAACTGGCAGCATATCACAGTGTAGCGACACGTAACTGGTTTCCAGTATTATGGAGATGATTTCAATGAATCTTGCAACTCATTCCTCTGAGGAAAGTTTTATTTTAAATGAAATCTGTGGTTGTATCATAGAGTGTGTGTCTGTGTGTGTGATGGGTAACACTGATCTCTATTAGACTTCCCAAATAAATAAACCTAAACAACTGTATTGGGTTATTATTTTAAAGGGGAATGACTTCACCAGTGATGGACATTGTCTTCTTTTTTGCAAATGAATATTGAAAACATTTCCATTCAACAACATTAGGCAGCCTTCAATGCAAGAAACAAAAGAAGTGTGACACAAACACGTTACCAAGCACAGCATGTCAAGCAGAATTTGCTCTGAGCATCAAAAAGATTTATTCAGTATGTCCTTTCCTCCTTCCCTTTGCCACAGTTAGTATGAAGTACAATAGCGCCCCCACTCCTCCACCTCCATCATCACTTATCACTCTTCCCTACACTTGTTAGTCATCAGTAAGAATAAGAGTTTATTTTTCCTCCTGAATGCAGCCTTCATCTCTCCCATCTGATGCAAACAGATTTTTCCTCTTCAGATTCACATAAAAAATATCCATTTCTATTACATTAGTTTTAATCAGCTTCTGTTTTTTGCCAATTAGAACATCATGTCTTCTTATTTAAACCCCACTCATGTTCTTACGTCATCTCGCAGTAGTTGTATTTTTAATGTTTTTTCTGTCCAGTTCCTCCCCCTCTGCTCCTCTCCTTCTAGTATCTTCGCTGTTACCCATCCGTCTCATCCCTCCCACCCCTCCATGTTCTCCCGATTGATGCCATCTGAGGTTGCAGGCCCAGGCCGCCGGAGCTGCAAATTTACCCAGCAGCACACGTCACTAACAGGGGAGCGCAGAGCTCCCAAAATAGCCCAAACAGCAATTGGTGAATGGGGGCCCAAGTGGTAGTTACCGAGGACCGATTCTGACAACAAAATGAAGCTTTCCAACATTATGTGAACACCCATCATTTAATGAGTCACCCACGCAATAACCCTGCCGCTTGATATATCATGTGTTTCAGCACTTCTCTGGACAGCCACTGCAAGTTCGGAAGGTTATGTTTTGAAGCAATTATTCTATTTTCTGAAGCACATGCCTCTTAATAATCAGGGGCTGTTATTGATGAGGGTTTCTATGTGATCACTAAATCTATAACATATGGACAACACAGCTGAAAGACATGAAAGCCTCTTCTGATGTGAGTCATGTGTTAGAACTCATCCCACCGATTTGCTTATTAAAATGCCACCAACACAATATCCACGACCGGGATAATAATTGGTTGCATGATCTGCTTTGTGTAACACAAGTGATACTATCTTGTTGCCTTTTTAAATCGTCTGAAGATCATCCACAACATGCAATAAACAGGTCAGAGACATCATCCTCACTCGCAAATCCTACAAACAGCTCAGGTCTCTTGTGCAGCTCTCATCCACAGGGGCATGTTATGTGAGCAATTACAGCAACATGGAAGCAAATAAATTAATCAAAAATATCTGTAAAAAGGTGTCATTCAATTCTTGTCAGTTCGCAACCTAACCAGCCTGAGACTTCAACAAGATCCCTAGATGCTTGCATAATTGCAGGCTATAGTTGCATAAGGGGGGAAAAGACATGCAGGGTTTAATTAAAAGCAGCTAACAAAGGCAACATTCAGGGGTTTTCCTTTTTTTTTACTGTACAGTCTGCATTTCCTAGAATTTCAGCCCATTGTGGAAAAGCCTGGTTTATGAAGCTCGGCTTGGAACTGAAATAAAGGCGTTTGGATCCAGCGGCGTTTTATGCATGGGCCAAACCGTCAACCCTCGTAGATCAAAGGCTGTGAACTACACTGAACTTCTCACAAACTGCTTTACTCGATCAGTTTAAACCAATTAACACCAATTAATATCTTAACAAGTCATAAAGCATGTTTAAGACCGGCTTTGCAGTTAAAGCGGATGTTCAGACGCACAGCGGCGAACACTGAATATGCTAAAAAGACCCTTCTTTACTGTTTGGTTTGTCCTTGTTTACAGCGTGTACTCCAAAGGCCTGCCACAGAACTGACGGAAAACAGATCTCCTGGGGTCTCACCCAGTATGACCCCACTTCATCCATTGAGTAAATCTGTTATTCGTAAAGCAATTAAATCATTACAGTTGAGTTCTTTATAATAGGGCTTTATTGCACCCATGGTGGGATAAAAAGGGGCCAATTACACACGTAAAACAGACGAAAACATTAATTTAACACATATCCCATGCAGAGTTCATAATTGTCAGTTCACACAACAAGTACCCAAAGAAAAGAGGGTGAGAGAGACGGGGTTGCTGCAGCAATAATGTCTGTGGGCTGGTCGGAGCGTTGGCGGTTCACTCAATCAGCTCTTAAAATGTTTCCTGGATTCCACTTGATATTGCTTGTGGGATAATCTGATTCACTTAATTAATTCAACAATAGGCCTGTTTGTCCCTCTTACTTAGAATTTGGAGGGGAATTTAAGAGGTGGCTGCTACAATCAAGAAGGGATGTAACCCAGGGACATTTTTGGAAATTTTGGGCAGATGGTATCTCATTCCTCTTTTATTTTCCTTTCTCCACACACACACACACACACACACACACACACACACACACAACTTCCAACTAAAAATTTACTCTGCAGTTGTACAGTCTCTAATCCAATAATGTTAGCATGTTATATTTGTTTGGAAAACGTGTTTAGTATAAGACAGTTGTTTTGTCAGTGAACCTTGTGAGTTGTAATGGAGCTGAATTTTGTAACGTTACCTTTGTTAAATGTTGCTGTTGTCCCTGGTTTTATATGAGAAGAGGAAAAGTCTGCTAGCTGCTAGGCTAATTTATACAATGTAAAATGCCATAGGCTTGTGCTAATAACGTTAGCATGTTGTATTTGTGGGGAAAATGTGTCCAGATAAAGACAAGTGTTTGTCTGTGAATGCTCCGAGTTATAGTGAAGCTGATTTGTATTTGCCCCCTGCCACCCAGCTTCGGATAAGTAGTTGAAAATAGATGGATAGATAGATAAAGCAAGGACGTAGCTGTAGAGTCAACACTGGGGGGTCCAAATCTGCTGGGAGGTCTGGGGCTCCCCCTCAGAAAAAAATATTTAAATTTGAAAACCCATTTCCTGTTTTATTATTTATCATAAGCAAGTACAGCTAAACAGTACAGACCATCATTGTGTTAACAACAACAACAACTTCTGAGTTGACAACTGGCAGTTGATTTGAATTGTGAAGATATGTAGAAATTTGTTTATTTCTGTTGTCATTTTCAGTTGTAACTGTAAAATTTAAAGCTGTATAGTTAGACACAGTGGTCCGACCTATCTGACATTTGGTCTGTGCTTATGTTACATACTTTGTTGCTTTGCTAGCATCTTTGATAAAACAAATCTACCGGCACAGAGGCTAAGAAATGTGCTGCTGTGGATGGGAGCTGCAGCAGAATGCATTTTAGCCGCCTAAAAAAATCACTATCAGTTTAGGTGTATGCTATATTATACTATTTATATATAAAGCCTATTTATATATAATATAGGCTATGTATATTTTAATCCCATTACCTTACATGTGTTGGAGGTAGTGGTAGACCAGCAACTCTTCTGTCCTCCAGAGAAAAATGACTGGTTTTGTAATGGAGTCTGGTGGTTTTGAGATAACAAGGTCTTGTCAGACAGGGCTGTCTGTCTGGCAGCAGGTAAAGTGGAGAGAATGTTCTAAATATAGCGTACACTTAAACATGTTGACTTTTTAGGTCAGCCTTTCTTAAAAGTGGCTAAAAACGAAACAAGACAATGTTTGCTCAGCACTGCTTCACTTCCTGTTCATGACACAGGGGTTTGTACCTGAAAGTTACTGTAAACAAACATTTTGATAATAACATGGTTATCGTAGATTAGCAGGGCTAACCGTTAGCTGTTAGCCCCGTTAGCGGTGTCTGTAATGACTCATTAACTCTAAACTTCTTTTTCCAGCGGATATCTTAGTTACAACATGATTGAGCTAGCAAAGCAGTTTTGTGTTGCTATGTGTGGTATTTATTCAGTTTTGGGAAATCACGATGTCTAGAAAGCATCAGTGGCTGCAGCTGACAGGGACAGCTAACAGCAGCAGCAAAGCTAACATCAGGACGTCATCTGTTAAAAGCCTCCCGTTGTCGGATCAACATGAAACTACTCCAGTTAGCTCAATCATGTTGTAACTAAGACATCCGCTGGAAAAAATATTTTCTTCATGGACCGTTTAGCTGCTAACAGGGCTATATTTATATGTATATTTTATTACTTTTTTAAGATTATTTTTTGGCGCCGTGAAGGACCCAGTCCATATGGGGTGCAAACTCTGCAAGGGCGACTCCCCCCTGCTCCACCAATATGTACTGAAATTACTGCTTTGGCTTTGAGTCACTTAAACAGCTTCACAAGTAGCTCCTTGTTCCAAATGTGTGTTTCGGGGGATCAAGTTTGGTTTGTATGAGAAAGAAGTGCTTCACGGTCCAACTCCAGTCAGAATTTACAACAATGTTTTTGCACATGGGAGCAATGGAAGGATTTATATGTGCTTTTATTTAATGCACTGTAGATACAGTGTGTCCAGATGTGAAGACGCAACAAGTTCCACTGTAGTAATGTGATCAGGACTGTGACTGTAATCCATTAATACATTCCTTCAAACTCAGAAATTAACAAGTATCAGTTTTAAGGGCTTATGCAGGTTGTTGCTGGAGTTTTGTCCCCTCTGTCACACCATCACTTAAGAAAACACACCAGTGACTGTCGTGTGTAGGTGCTATGTGTATCGATGTGGATGTATCTGACGTCAGAAATACTTTATTGGTCCCCGTGGAGAAACTGTGATTGGTTACAGTCGCTCCGATGTAAAGAATAGGGAATTATAAGAAGTAAAGATAAGAGTATGAATGTGTCAATATAAAGCAATAAATCCAATAAAATAGAAATAAAAATGTGTGTTATGCTACAATGTTTAACATGAGTACTTAAAATAGTACGAATAAAATGAACATCTTCACTGTGCTGGGTCTGTGAGTGTGTACATTCAGAAACATAAAATATGTGTTGTGTTCCAATGGTTACGACAATAATGAAGAAAGGCAAGAATAAGAACAGACATTAGAAGTATGTTCAATCATGTGCATTGTATGCTGCATAATTATTTACATTCAAGAGGTGCTAAGAATATTGCAGGTGAATCATTGCACCAATTATTGCCTGTTAAAAAAGGCCAACCAGTGTGTTTATGTGAGGCTTTGTGCAGACTGTGGTAACAAATATAATAAGTAAGTAAAACTGTATTCATAAAGCAGCTTTTGAAACCAAGGTTACAAAATGCTATGCAGAAGGTCAAAGGTTAAAAGAACAAAGGATGAGTAAAAGACGAACATTAGGATGGGAGAAGGCACAAAACGCCATCTATCTATCGATCTGATGACACATCTTTGACTCCTCAAAACAAATCAGAGTGATACAGTCATGATCCACACATGACATCACACACAGTCTGTCAGAGTTCACTGGGGTCAGATAGATCAAGAGCAACGTTTCGGGACATTTTAATTGTAAGCAGATGTGAACACTGTCTTGTTTGGAGCGACGCCATGTGCATCTTGTTTGTGTTTACAGACACTGATGTGCATGACGTGACCAAGATGGTGTCCAGCTCGTACACTAGATGGTGGTACAACCCCACAGAACAGATTAGACCAGGGTTCATAGCAACATCTGATCTGTGCAATCATACAGGACACATTTAACAATGTCTATCTACGGAAGCGTATTGCATTCACTTGACAAATTAAAAAAAAAATCTGTTTTATTTAGTAATTTTTTTTATTTTTCTGTTTTTCGGTGTAATTTTTTCTGTTTTTTGGAGTAATTTTTTATTTTTCTGTTTTTCAGTGTATTTTTTTCTGTTTTTTTGTGGGGTTTTTGTTTGTTTTTTTTTTCGGGGTAATTTTTCCTGTTTTTCAGAGTAATTTTTTTATTTTTCTGTTTTTCGGTGTAATTTTTTGTTTTTTGTGTTTTTTTGGTTTGTTTTTTTTTTGGGGTAATTTTTCCTGTTTTTCGGAGTATTTTTTTATTTTTCTGTTTTTCGGTGTAATTTTTTGTTTTTTTTGTGGTTTTTGGGGGGTAATTTTTCCTGTTTTTTTGAGTAATTTTTTATTTTTCTGTTTTTCTGTGTAATTTTTTGTTTTTTTTTTTGGTTTGTTTTTTTTCGGGGGAATTTTTCCTGTTTTTCAGAGTAATTTTTTTATTTTTCTGTTTTTCAGTGTATTTTTTTTCTGTTTTTTTGTGGAGTTTTTTTTTTTTTCGGGGTAATTTTTCCTGTTTTTCAGAGTAATTTTTTTATTTTTCTGTTTTTTGGTGTAATTTTTTGTTTTTTTGTGTTTTTTGTGGTTTGTTTTTTTCGGGGTAATTTTTCCTGTTTTTCGGAGTAATTTTTTTATTTTTCTGTTTTTCGGTGTAATTTTTTGTTTTTTTTGTGTGTTTTTTTTGGTTTGTTTTTTTCGGGGTATTTTTTCCTGTTTTTTGGAGTAATTTTTTATTTTTCTGTTTTTCGGTGTAATTTTTTGTTTTTTGTGTTTTTTTTTTTCGGTGTAATTTTTCCTGTTTTTTGGAGTAATGTGTTGTGTTTTTTTTGGTTTGTTTTTTTCGGGGTAATTTTTCCTGTTTTTTGAGTAATTTTTTTATTTTTCTGTTTTTCGGTGTAATTTTTTGTTTTTTTTGTGGTTTTTTTTTTTTTTTGGTTTGTTTTTTTCAGGGTAATTTTTCCTGTTTTTCAGAGTAATTTTTTATTTTTCTGTTTTTCGGAGTAATTTTTTTATTTTTCTGTTTTTCAGTGTATTTTTTTCTGTTTTTTGTGGGGGTTTTTTGTTTGTTTTTTCCAGGGTAATTTTTTCTGTTTTTCTGAGTATTTTAGTTAAGAGAGCAACAGAACAACAGACGCTTTCATTCCTTTCTTGAGAGCTCGATATAATGGAAGCAAACATGACTTTGTTTTGGGTTTGAGACACTGGGAGATCCTCTTGTCTTTAAGTTATATAGATGGTGTCATCATTAGTTTGTTGACTTTGTGCAGGCACCTTATGAGTCACCACGTAGCCAGCCTGAATGCATTTCAGATGCATCATCTTGTATCCATGGAGCTTGCCATATGTGTCCAACTGATTGTGGAGAAACACTGCAATGTCCAGCAGATCTGAATGGGCTTTTCGTCTGAACAACCGCAAAGTCTTAAGGTGCCTGCATAAAGTTGACAAACTAATGATGACACCATCTATATGACTTAAAGACAAGAGGATCTCCCAGTGTCTCAAACCCAAAACAAAGTAAAACTGGATTAAACTAAACAAGCAGGTCATGTTTGCTTCCATTATATCGAGCTCTCAAGAAAGGAATGAAAGCGTCTGTTGTTCTATTGCTCTCTTAACTTAACTTAAAAACAGAAAAATAAAAAAATGACTCATGCAATACGCTTCCGTATCTATCCACCTGAACATACCTGTATATCTTTGTGCTCCACGTGCCCTCAGCTGGCCCTGTTGTCATCATCATGTGACGAACACAGAGGTAAACATTTCATATTCATGTATACATTCACTTGGTTTCGTGCCCTTGACCTCAGGTGAGGGCGCAACGCTCGTAGTCATTTGCTGACTCTCTGACTCATGCATTCATTTCCATTTACAGGTGTGTTTGTGGTGTACTCACCCACACACACACACACTGTATACATACAATACACTGTGTATTTGTATTGATGCTGCATATTTGTAGATCGTACAGTGTTCTTTGAATATTTTATTATGTTCTTCATTTCTATAGCTTTTGTTAAGTCTTTTATATTTTCCCTTATTTTTGTAGTTACATTTTTTTAATACCTGGAGTTTTATTATTTTTATGAACAACCTTCAGAGTGGAAGGCAAAGGAAGAATTTCATTGTCCAGTGAAACCTGTTTCTAACTGTTCATGTGACTATAAACGCCTTAACCTCACTTCAAGATGCTAATACAAAGCTGAAGAGCTAAAGGAAAGTGCTCTTGATATAATAATGATTTTCAATGACTAAACACTCCACCGTCTGCTTACTTACATGTTGATAGACTTACTCTGGGTGAGTGTATGTATTTGTAGCCATGTGTATATGTAAGCCTGCATTATGTGTTTAATTATTAGTATCACTTTTGTTTGGTATTTTCTTCACCTTCAGCTCGAAATTTGCTCTACAAATAAAGTTATTAATATTTTCTATCTCTTTCCTTCAGAGCTTCAGGACTTCATCAGTTAGCAGTGTTTGTTCAGTAATGAAACAGAGACTCCAGGAGATTTTGTTAAACTTCCTTTATTATGGAAGGCACAATAAGCATTTTCATGATGATGATGATGATGATGATGATACAAATAAATTGCACAAATAAATTCACATTTTTTTCCAAGGAGAGGAACCCTGATTTAACAGTGTGCCCCACTCCGAGACCAAACCTGTGCCCTTTAAATGTCAAGATGTCAGTACTTAAAATGTTTTGTATTGTGTGTAAAAGCAAAACTATGAATGTATGAGTGGAAGATACGCAAACATACACTTATTATGTTGGGTTTTCTGTTTCTTACAGCCCGATCACCAGGACAATGTTGGCATCGTGCGACACATTTGTACGTCATTATGTAGCAGATACAATAAAACTTTACATTTGAACAATGCTGTGGTGCAGTGGTTAGCACTGTCGCCTCACAGGAAGAGGGTTCCTGGTTCTAACCCAGGGCGGGGGAGCCCTTCTGTGTGGAGTTTGCATGTTCTCCCCGTGTCAGTGTGGGTTTCCTCCAGGTGCTCCAGCTTCCTCCCACAGTCCAAAGACATGCAGGTTAATTGAGCTCGTAAGTTGCGTGTTTCCGTTTCCGGTACATGGGACCTTAAAAATCGATTTCTCATAATGTATTCCAATAGGCTAGATGAAAATTATTTTCTGGTCCCATTTCAATTGTGCCATGAATTTCACATATGTTGTTTGTGAATTTTTAATATATTTTTTCGTGCAAAGAAGGCTACAATTTAGCAGGAAGAAGTTTTATACTGTTAGGTTTTGTGTCAGAGCGCTTTGTGAAGGGGCGTGACTTACGAGCTCTATTGGTGACTCTAAATTGTCCGTCGGTCTGAATGTGAGTGTGAATGGTTGTCTGTCTCTGTAGCCCCTTTTACACTGCCAAATTTTCCACGAATGTTGGGCCGTTTTGCCGGCAAGCTGCGAGCGTTTGGACACACAGAGCCAGATTGGCGAGTTGATCCGAGGTGCCCAATTTTCCTCCTCGTAGTGTAGACATATTGGCGGAACCCTTTTAGTTTAAAAAGACAGAGGCGGCCTTCCACAACGGGAGGGGCTGTTGAAGACTTGTGGGAGGAGCTGTTGATGACGCTGCACGTGCGAGCCACTGGCGGTGGATAAACAAGAAACAGCTGATAGCAGGAATTAGCGAGCAGCTAGGGCCGACTTACGAGAGAATCACCGAAGGACTGACCAGCCGCGGCTTCCCTCCCACGTCACTGTTTACGCCACACGCTGAGCTACACGTTTTGTTACTTGCTCACGCCCCCCATTGCCCCGAAAAAGGCACATTCTGTATAAACAAAAGTAGGTAGGCGGCATTTTGCTGCACTCCCCGATTTTGTTTTTATACTGCCAATGCTGAAAAAAGACTGATTGGGCTTTTTGCGCAGTTCCTGTTTAAAAAGGGCTTGTGTGTCAGCCTTGTGACAGTCTGGTGACCTGTCCAGGGCGTACAAATGTCGGCTGGGATCGGCTCCAGCCCCCCCCCCCCCCCCCATGACCCTGAATAGGATAAGCGGTTACGGAAAATCAATGAATGAATGAATGTGGTAAACGTGTGGTTAGGTTAATGCTCAAAACATTAAGAAAAGATCATGTTTAGTTTTAAAGCAGCAGCACGATCACAGCTGAAAAAGCGTCAATGTCTCAGTAAAAAACGACTTTTTTCAAAGACCTGTTCCGACAGAAAACGCAGCAATGTTTGTAAAATATAAACCATTTCTTGTAGGGAACAATCCCGGCAGGAAATGCAGCAACGTCTCAGTAAAAAACACCCACTTTTCGTGCCACTCTCCCCGGTGGAAAAACAGCGGTGAGTCACTAAAAAACACCCGCGTTTGATGACTAAAAAGCCGCTGGATACACGCAACAGCTCTAAAAAAAACAACCAGTTTTGCTGTTTGCTGGTCTTGAACGGTGGTCTCGCCAAGGTGCCATGCCATCAGCCATTCCCTCTAACACCTGATGGCAAAGTCAGCTCATAGAAACAGAAACGGTGGTTTGCAGAAACGTACAATGCCAACATTCCCTTCAGGCTCCTGGGCTGCTTTCTTACTACAATTCTATTTATAAAACACTTCTTTCATAGATCCAGTTCATCAGGATTTAAAAATACCAACATAATGTGTTTAATTCAAATCGTCCAGCTTTGCCATTCTGCTGCTGAGCTGCATATGAGTCATGGCTGTTTAAATATGCATACATGCAGAGTGGGACTGGACGGGTATCACGCTGTAGATTGCGCGTCCTGCAGCTCATTCGTAAAACTCCACACTCAAGACCATCAATGGGTCTTGAGAGCAGTTAAATATAACTTATGTTTTAGCAATCTAAACACCGGTGAGCTTTATTAGTGCGCTGCTCCTCTTCTGAAACACTACACCAGCTGTGCAGAGTGTTCTCTCGTCATAAATACACAGCACAAGGAGAGAAGACGGTAACAAGCTGGCCTGGGGGGCCATCTAGTGGTGAAACGTTTGCTGGTTCAGTCTGGTACCAGCACTGTCTATATTACTGATATGTTAGTCCCTGAGCATATTAGGATGTAATACTGACCTAACTGATTATTAAACATGTAACAGCTCAAATATTAAAATACTGCAGTGCAACAGTTGCCAAATCTCCTCGCCATCATGTCTGTAAAACATCAGCATTAAACATAAACTCCAACAGAATACGTGGCCTCGACAACAGCGTCAGTCAATACTATTCGAACCCCATCCGAGGAGGGTCAACGCTGTCGGGTCCGTCTCGCAGGAACCCGGTGAGAACCTCGTACGTAACAAACACCACCATGTTGACGGGGAAAGCGCGCAGACAGTTGATGCCTAAGCTCTTGAAGAACACCCCCGCTCCCTCCACCCTTGCCGTCTCCGTGATGCAGTGGAAGAAGCCTTTGTATCGCCTCGTCTCCCGCGCTCCGTCCACCTGCAGGCGGGCTTTGATCACGTCCATGGGTGTTCCTATAGTCCAACCTACGATCCCTGCTACTCCACCGGCAAACATCACACCACTCCAATCTGGAGGAAAGGAAAAGACGCTGACGTTAAAGGGATACACTGACATTTTAATTTTTAACTTGTCTTTTTAAATCCTCGAGGAATTTGTACTGTAAAGGGGAAAGATTTTTAGTATCTGCCTTTAAGCACATGACTTTATAACATAATAACTGAACCAGAGATACGAACAAGAGCTTTGATTGAACAGTTACCTTCACACGTTTATCAGATATTTTATTACTATGAATGTTGATTATATTTAAGAGCAAAAATCATCACATAACTCACTGATATATATCTGTTTGATGTGTTTATGTGTGATGCCTTGCTTGCAAACCGATTTGCTTTCTTGGGCTGCCCCCTTGAAAGTTGGAGATTGGAATCATCAGTCGGAGACCCCTCAGTCGACTGAGATTGCTTCAAGTCGAGCAGCCAGTATGTTACTTCTGGGGACGTTTTGGACCCCAGATTATGCTGCAGAGTGATCGCTCGTCTTTCACAATATTCCTTGTTACAGACAGCTGTGGACATGATGCAGCGGCACAGAGGAGGAGAAACTTTCAACTGTAAGGCTCCCAGATAACGTTATCTTCTCTCTTCTTCTTGGACTTGTTGAGTTCACAGCTGCTCAATACAACACAGTCTCTGGCTTTTGTTTGACATGTAGTGTCGGCAAAAATATAATGTTGCACGTTTCCGATCATCGTAAGCATAGTTAGCTTGTTCACTATTATGAGTGAATGCCACGTCTCACTGAGCCTGTTCACACTTTAAAATGTATTTGGGAAAAAAAGAAAATCATTGAATATTTGTATGAATCTCATTCGACTAACATAAATCTGAGTCGGGTGCATCCCTGTTGCTTTCAACAGACTATATTATACTCTGTTGTCTTTTTATTATTCTCCTGCTCAGGGAACGCAGATGGGAATTAGCTATACAGCTAACTCTGGCTCAACAGCTGTGTTGTGCATGGCCCCATTAAAGGGATAGTGCACCCAAAAATGTAAATTCAGCCATTATCTACTAACCCATATGCCGAGGGAGGCCCTGGTGAAGTTTTAGAGTCCTCACATCACTTGCAGAGATCCAAGGGGAGAGGAGGTAGCAACACAACTCCACCTAATGGAGGCTGACGGCGCCCCAGATTCAAACGTCCAAAAACACATAATTGAAACCACAAAATATCTCCATACTGCTCGTCTGTAGTGATCCAAGTGTCCTGAAGCCCCGACATAAAAAGTTGTTTGGAAAAACCTCATTTGAACTCTGTTTTTAGCCTCATTGTAGCCTGTAGCTCTAACTGCCTCTCTGTGCAACAACTTTTTATGTCGGGGCTTCAGGACACTTGGATCACTACGGACGAGCAGTATGGAGATATTTTGTGGTTTCAATTATGTGTTTTTGGACGTTTGAATTTGGGGCGTCGTCAGCCTCCATTAGGTGGAGTTGTGTTGCTACCTTCTCTCCCCTTGGATCTCTGCAAGTGTTGTGAGGACTCTAAAACTTCACCTGAGCCTCCCTCGGCATATGGGTGAGTAGATAATGGCTGAATTTTCATTTTTGGGTGCACTATCTCTTTAAATAAACGAAACTAAACTCTAAATCTGTCTGTTCACTCCTGCCATGACAATGTGTCTCGACATGCCTCGAGTAACTACTTGGTCCCCCTCTATAGTCAAATAAACATGTAGGCTACATCTTTTCCATTTGCAAAGACCAAAAGTGACGTTTCTGTGTTCGTCATGAGACAAGCTAGCGCACCCTGCAGTCCCTCTGCTTCACTGCTGCAGAGCCCTTTTCACACTGCACTTAGCTCCAGCTTAAGGAAGCTGTTAGCCTGGGGTTGAGGATCTTTTTCACGCTGGCACATCCCAATGTGTAGCTTTTGGTTTTCTGGCCCTGCTCCGGTGCAGGGTTAGCCTGCAGTTTATCCCCTGAATATCTACTAAACACGAGGCTAAAAGTTGCCAACGTGAAACAGAGCTAATGAAATTTTCATCACATTTTTGTTGTCCAGTCACATGACTTCTTCATCATGCCATCAGTACATGCATGCTGTATGTTTATATTGTAACCAAGGTAACTATTGCTAAACGAAACTGGAGGTACCTAGCAAGCAAATTAAAACAACAATATGACCAGAAAAAACTTCCTTAAAGATAAATAATAGAGGTCTTCTTTTCAGCACAGCTCTCACATGAAGCCCTGCTAATGGGGACATCTTCATGTTGCTTCTTGCTGTTAAAGAGTCGTCGCTCATTATTCTCAAATGTAAACATTATTTGTGTTGTTCAAAGGACACTGAGCCCAGGGACTGTGGAAGTGCGGTGTGAATCAAACAGCCCTGGGCTTAGGTTAACTCTGGGTCAATGATGAGTGTGTGAGAAGGAGCCCAGGACTATCTTTGGCCCCGGGCTAATATGCACTGTGAAAAGCCTAAGAAAGAAGACTACTGCTGCAGGAGTGTGAGCTCCATGCTGAGAGGAGTTAGGGAGAGTCTGCCTGCACACACACAAGGACAGGAATAACTGTTAACATCACACGGCTAAAATAACTTAACGCCAGAGTTGAGCCATTTTGGTGTTGGTGTGAGTTTGCTGGGACCTTTTAACAGCTGCTGCTATGCTAGCTTGTGCTAACCAGGCAGACATTGAACAGACTGTTCACTGAGGGTAGAGTGACCCCAGAGATGGTCCTTTAGCTCTGCATCTGTGCAACTGCACCAACAAAAATTTTCTTGTCCAGTGGGGCGTCAGATAAGCAATGACATCAGATAGGTGGGCGGACACATGAGCGTACACACTGCTGAAAGCATGTGATCATATGCGTACCAGTTTGATTGGATCTAAAGAGTGAGGGTGCATTCACACCTGTAAATGTTGCTGTCCACCTGTGATCCGATTGTCTGCTACAAGTTTGTATATCACAAAGAACTGAAGCCTTTACATGAAAGAAAGCGCTGACTTGACTTGGCTCACCTGGTCTTTTCTTGCTGCCGTCCGTCAGCCATTCACAGATGGTTGCATACGTCAGAAAGTACGTAGCGTAGGACGGTCCATCTCTCAGCATGAGCGGGAGCGCTCCTCTGTACAGCCCCATGAACCCCTCCTCTTTGATGATGCTCAGCAGACAATGAACTGGACCACGGTACTTGGGTTTGGGCATGTTGGTGCCTCCTCGCTTGGACTCCGTCTGACACTGCAGACGTACTTTCACGATGTCACCTGGAGACATCACTGACGTCTGTTGGAGGCAGATAAGGAGAGACGCAACAGCAGAAGTCTCAGAAGCAGATATCTCAAAACATGAGGAAATAAAACTGCCTACAAGGCGTAAACACCTGGGGGGGTGAGGGAAATGTGTTCAGGTGCCAAATATACACATGGAGGTAAACTATGCATTACCCTTTAAAGTCTAAATTGCAGATGATAGAACACAGATTATTGAGGCACATGATTCACCCATTTTCAGAGGATGTGTAAAACCGCATGTGTCACCTGAGCTATACCTCCCGCCAAGCCAGACAGGAAGATTTCTAGTTTGGTGTTCGGGCCAAAACCAGCTCCTCTGGCCTGACTCAGACACTGCAGGCAGTTCCTGTACGTGCCAAACACCACTGAGGACGTCAAAGAGATGGTGGTGACGGGGAAGGACATGCCTTTGAAGAAGCCATGCACCTGAAGACACAAATGAGAGAGAACCAATGATAAACCAATGAGCAGTGGCAGACAAAGCTCCCTGCTCCTCATCTACCACTTTACTTCTTTCAGCAATTAAACTGTCTTTACATTCTGCTGCAGGCTAACTGGCATCCAAGACCAAGTCCACTCTGATGATGTGCAGATAACCAGAATAATGCTTGTCTAAGAAAGTTGATGAACATGTGTAGATTCACATTAAGGCTGCCATTTTCATTGTCAATCAATCTGGTGATATTTGAATGATTAATTGATTCTTGTTTGGTCTATAAAATGTCAGAAAATGATGTAAAACATTAAAGCCCAAGACGACATCCTCAAATGTCTTTTTCTGTCCACATCACAAAGATATCCAGTTTACTTTTGTTGTGAAAAGCAGGTCTGGAGGAGGAGCAGGAAGTGGGAGGAGCCTGGCCTGATGAGAGCCCATTTATAGGTGACTGAATTCAGGTGTGAGCTCTTGTTGAAGGACCTGCAGCAAGACACTGAGCTCTGGCAATAATTGTGTGTCTGGGTGAAAATGTGAGTTTCTTTACTCTTGGTGCATTTTTGTTTGAAGCACATTGATGCTTGAGTAATTTAACCCTTTGAAACTTCAGCAAATTGGCTTGTTTCTTTAAAAAACCTGGGACGAAGGCAACAAACAACAAAAGAAGAAATAAGCAAAGTATTTGTAAGAAAAGTAAAAACGGAAAATTCAAAACATGAAAATTAGATTTTTTTTTTTTTTTTTTTAAATATAACAATTATAAATGCTTCCCTAGCTGTTTTCTCCCCCACAATTTGTGGGACACTTCTTACCAAGTTCCTCACTGCCCATGTTTTTGAAAGAATCACACCAATTCGATCAGGGTTTAAAGATTTAAATACTTGCGAAAGGCATCTGAAAACAGCACAAGAAAAGTGATGTCACTCCAGGTTTCAAAGGGTTAATGCTAAATTCTAATTGTACATCCTGTTAATTCTTATCTGGTAGCCAGATATTTGCTCCTTATGTATTTGATTTTGAAAACTGTAGATATTTTCTGTTTAGATGAAACCAGCAGCAGCGATTGGTGCCAGACTTCTCTGCAATAACTCAGAGCTGAAGTGGACTCTTGTTCCGACTGCATATGGCGTCAATCCAAGCCTCTGGTAATCAGAATATTCCTCATATTTTACAGCTTTTGAAAAAGGAGAAACATTCCGAATATTTTTTTTTTCATTAAACTCAAACTGGTTAAAGGAATAGTGCAGCCAAAACTGAAAATTCAGCCATTATCTACTCACCCATATGCCGAGGGAGGCTCAGGTGAAGTTTTAGAGTCCTCACATCACTTGCAGAGATCCAAGGGGAGAGGAGGTAGCAACACAACTCCACCTAATGGAGGCTGACGGCGCCCCAGATTCAAACATCCAAAAACACATCATTGAAACCACAAAATATCTCCATACTGCTCGTCCGTAGTGATCCAAGTGTCCTGAAGCCCCGACATAAAAAGTTGTTTGGAAAAACCTCATTTGAACTCTGTTTTTAGCCTCATTGTAGCCTGTAGCTCTGACTGCCTCTCTGGGCACCGCACTCGCAAGGGCATTTTCATTTTTGGGTGCACTATCCCTTTAATGGGTTAACTGTTGCAGCTCTAGTTCACATGTTACACCTTTGCCATTGTTACCTAACCTTCAGTGACACATTTACCACATGAACGCTCTATTTCCAACATTATTCCAGCTCAGCAGTAGCTTGAGACTTTCAGCAGAAAATCCCACACTGCTCCTGCTCAGCTTCAGTTTATTAGTAACACTAACATGTCGGTCCTACTAGACTGTTGTCAAGAGTGTTCAACACCATTATATCCAACGCTTAAGAAAACGAAAGAACAAGGGAACAAGAAAAACCTAGAAAACTTAAGCTCCTCACACAATAAAGGCCATTTACAACATTATTTACAAAATGTTGATCTCATGAATGAACACATTGGCCTTGCAGCTTTCATAAATCATTCAAAATGTTCAACACTGTTCACTCTTATGCCGTGTATCATAAATTGGTCCTGACTTGTACCCCCATTTCAGACGATATGAACCTGTCGTTCTAGTTTTACTCCATTTCAAATCATTTTAAGTATCGTTGCACTTAATCTGTATCCTTTTATTATTTGTAGATAATATTGCTCTGTAAAGCACTTTGAATTGCCCTGGTGTATGAAATGTGCTGTCCCAATAAAGCTGCCCTGCCTGGTGCTGGTTCACTTTATTCAATTTGCTATTCCACAGGCTACAGAGCCATGTCATTGCCTCACTCTATACATCTGGAAATGCTTTCCCAGAAACACAAACACCAATTATAGCACAGCAGCTACATTGTCTCTTCACATGTGTTGCTCCTGACTTTGCGAGCCCAAACTGGCATCCGAGCATGACTGGAAAGGGGGATCCTTGGACGGTGTGACATGAACTTGGTTCGGACACTTAACTGCTCTTCTCATATTCTTTTCATCTGCAGCTTCAGCTTCCTGACTTAACAATGCTTTCTACACACCCAATGTTGTTGCGTCTCAACTTCTCAGAGTGATCTGAGAAAAGCTGTTCTTAAATAGATCGGGTTATTAAACTCCGTGGCAAGATAACTGGAGAACAAATGTGCAGTGTTAAGCCAGGTTTATGCGTCTGCCTACCTACGACGCAGAGGGCTCTGTGTCCCTCTGCAACCGACGCAGAGACGTGACGTGCACCTCCAAAAAATTGTAACCACACGTTGAGGCAATGCAGACCCAACGCAGATGGCAAGAGCTATGATTGGTCCTTCAAACTACATCATTCCCAGCATTTTGCAAGGTTTCACTTCCTGCTACAGTACCACAACACCGCCATTTTCAAAAGTCTCCATTGTGATCAGTTGTGTTTTGAGATTTGATTAAAAGATGGATATAATAATTTAACAACAGCATTTGTTGTTCAATGTCGATCATTTCGAACTCCAGCAACAGTCTTTCTCTCTCGGTCGCCATCTTCACTGTGACTAGAGCAAAGCCAGAAGATTAAACAATGAACGAGCAGCGACCATAGACGTCACAGAGTCTAGGTAGGTGTATAAAAGAACGCCGTGCCCCCAAGCGCAGAAACTTTTACTCACATGACAGAGCGGTGCACAGTGAATCTAGCTCACAAGATGGCAGATGCACTGCACCCTCTATGGTCTGAACATGTACTAAGGCTCCAGGGTGCAGGTATAGCATGCCCGTCATCAAACCATGTGATGTTTGGTGTTGCTGGAGTCAGGAAGCTCTCGACTTTTCAAAGATAACATCGTTTTTCTTTATTATGTATTTTGCACCAGAACAGCCTAAACACACAAAGTCCAAAATCGCGATGAGTGGTGACAAGTCATGTCATGCCGTTTTTCGACGGGAAAAGTTAAAGGATTACTCGCGATCTCATGTGGAGTTGTTAGTGGGCACGTAGCTCTTTTATAAAAGGTAAGAGTCTCACTCCTACCACTATTTTTGGCTGAGATACACCGTCTAGAAAGTGGGATCATAACTTTCACGTTTCATGTGGCTTTATTTGGTGATATTTTATGGTGTTTCTGTGTCATAAACAACATCAGCTATCATAATCACACCTTATTTCAATAAGGTACAATGTTTGAAGCTGGCTGAGTGTTGTTTGATCACTGATAGGACTGTTTTGAAGCCGAGTGACTGACTTGTCATTTGGAGCTCCGCCTGGATCTTTTCATGGAAGAAACACTATGTATGCCATTTTAGGCGTTTTTGCTACAAAATGGGGGTGGAGTACGAGAGGATAAAGCAGTCGTCATATAGTCTGGAACTGGCACCAATGATGATACTTGTTTAATGTGTGTTTTTATGTTTTGTTTTGTGGTGTTGATGTGTTCATGTTCAGTTGTGCAATGCAAATTCCCCTTGAGGCAATAAAGTTTTCATTCATTCATCATTTATTGTAGCAGGTACACTAAAACACCTGGTATCATGTAGTCTACACTGTTCCACTCACCCCTTCTTTTGAAAATGTCGCCACAAAACACTGCCATATCCCTGTGAACTGTTTCTGGGTCTGGATCCGCACCTAGAAATATAAAGAATGTTAATTTGTTGCACAAACGTCTTGGTTGTTTGAGATATATGTAATGTTCAGTGTACCTTGACCGTGTCCAGAGGGTATCCCACTGCAACTCCACATGCCCCTGTTTGTGTTTGCAGAGACAACAGAGCATCAAGGACACAACAAGAGCACAGCCAAGGTTGTGGGCTTTAACTGTGCCCCCCCCCCCCCCCAATGTGCAGCTCAGAGGAAGATCAAACATGAGTATTTGCAGCTTTTACATCTTAAAATGAATTAAATGACTCAAGAAGCACACACTAACACAAGGTCTAACTGTGTTCTCTCAGTGAGATGATCTCAGGCTGTCTACATGTATGAAACACAAGTGTACATATGACAACACTAGTGTGTGAGCTGTGTTTACTGCTGCTGCTGCTGCTTTAACTCCAAATATTAAATCTGCATAACGACACAGATATAAGAGATCAAGCTCAACCCGTTTCACAAGACGCATAACGTTCAAACTACCTAATCTTCCCCCATGCTGTCATATGATCATCAGCACCATGCTAATACAGTAGCTAGCCACTTAGCACACACCCAGCCGGCTAATGCTAACAGTAAGCTAACAGTTAGCTAGAGGCTGCACGAACGGTTACCTGCAAATGATCCGGACACAAAGTCAGCGATATGCATCCTGTCAGATGGCGACTGACCGACGGACACTGCTCAGATATGAGTCCATTCTTCCTCCAGCGTGCTGCTGCTCACCGTAACCTTGAGTATCCTGCTGCTGTGACGTGGAGAAGAGGTGTGACGCAACGGCTGAGAACATTCGCTCCGACTTGAGCCGAAGATGGCCGAAAGATTTATTGTGTCTCAGCGAACGCGAGCTGACTTTGTGTGCGCGCGCCGTGTGTGTATAACAACATGACATGAAAGATTAATACTTAAATGTTCTAATTATTTCATATCAGGCGTTATATACAAAAAAAAACTTCTCAGTACAACTTATATATATGATTTTACTGCTGCATCCTTTTGTATTGTTTGTCATATAAACTGAAATATAGCAAAGATGAAATTAATTGTCAGATTTGATATAATTTCTTTAAGATGCACCTTTCTTTCTCCTAATAATAATAATAATGATAATTATCATTAGTAATAGTATTATTGTTATTACATCGGGATAAACCATTTAAGATACATCATCTCGTTTTAGAGAGAATTAATGATGTATTCATAATTATCATTATTTTAATAGAAGAAATAATAGTAATTATAACACAACTACTACTTCTACTAATATAATAATAATATTAATCATAATAATAATAATAATTATTAATATTATTATTATTAGTGGTAGAAGCTATTATTTAATTAGGATAAACCGCTTAAGACGCATCATCTCGTTTTAGAGATAATAACAATTATATTAATAATGTATTATTAATAACAAAATTATTATTATTATTATTATTATTATTATTATTATTATATTATAGAATAAAGAAGACATAATTATTAGAAAGACTACTATTGTGTCATTAATGTTATATTAATAAGGTTATCTATAATTATGTAATAAATTAATAAAATTTGAGGCGGCAGTAGCTCAGTCCATAGGGACTTGGGTTGGGAACCGGAGGGTCGTCTGTTCGAGTCCCCGTCCGGACCAAAATATGGAGCGTGAACTGGTAGCTGGAGAGGTGCCAGTTCACCTCCTGGGCACTGCCGAAATGCCCCTGAGCAAGGCACCGAACCTCCAACCGCTCGGAGCACCTGTCATGAGCAGCCCACTCTGACATCTCTTCACTTAGTGCATGTATAGGTCCTGTTTGTGCATGTGTGTGTTCGGACCTGTGTGTAATTGACAACAGAGTGAAAAATTGAATTTCCCCTCGGGGATTAATAAAGTATATAAAATTACAAAAATAAATAAATAATAATAATAATAGTTAGTATCATTATTACATAATTATAGATAACATTATTAATATAACATGAATGACACAGTGTTGTATGATATAACAATTTAACAAACAACAAACTAATGTCAAGCAAAGGAAAAGAATAAATGAATAAAGGAATACATCCTTAAACTAAACATAATCAAAAGAAAAATGAATCGTTTCTAAATAGAAAGAGGAATAGTGACGTCATTGCTGAAAACATTGTCATGATAGTTCAGAGTATTTAAATGAGATGGAGCTCGAGACGTAGGTTTTTGTGTTTGTTTTACCAACTTCTTGAGACACAAGGGGCACCATGAACACTATCTCAGAGCTTCTTTGTCAATAATTTGACTCTCAGGGAACAAAAAAAGTTTGAAACAATTTTGTTAGTTAAAGCTGATGCATTTAAAATAAACTGGAGCCCGCCATTTAACTGAGTCTAACATTGTGCAATGGAGTGTGATATAACATGTGGGGGCTGCTTCAGAGGCGTTCCGGTAAAAAGCGTCAGTTTACAATGTCATAAATGTCCCAAACACAACATTTGTGAATGACAACACTTCCTGCGTCCTGTGACACGAGACTTGATACACGGTCCATTCAAAAGCAAAACATCACCCGGCTCCTGTGACGCAGCTCAACCCAGCGGTGAACAGCCAATCAGTGACGAGGATTACGTCTGGAAGCGGGAGGTAGCGCGGGGTGTCGGCGTCATCTCTTCACTCTGATTGGACGGAAACCCGACCCGATGCCGGTAAGCCCCGCCCCTTACTAGTTACTTCCTGCGGCGGCGCTAGCTTGTCGGCTACAGAAATAAACCTCCTTCACACAGGCAGCGGAGACGGTGTCCGCACTGTAAACGCCACAACGGTTCACTGAGGTCGAGTAGGTCAGCAGGAGAGGTTTATTAGCACAGGTAGAGAACTAGCTGAAGCATAAAATAAGAAATAAAACACAGTTATTAGTGTTTTTGGTGTGTCAGGTGTTGAAGGCGGGCTAGCTAGACAGAGCTAGCTGACATCATCAATTAGTCCATTAGCTAGATTAAACAGGGACGGTGGCTGTTAGTTGTACATCGAGTTAAACGGTTTTTAAAAATAATTAAAGCGTTTCATTGAATCGTTGTGAGCATCCTCAGTCGGTTATATTTAGTCCTTCAGCTCGGTGACGTTGAGGAGCTGCGATGGACTTCCTTGCTGGATGCGTAGGAGGTAAGTCGCTCCAAAGCTGCACTTGTGTTAGCCACATTATACTGTCTGTATTAAATGAGTACAGCTGGCAAAGAGACATTGTTATGAGACATTACAGCGTGACACAGCGCTGATGAATTTCTGTCTGTGTCTCTCACAGCAGCAGCAAACCACACACCGCCCTTTTAATGTGATGCAACTCCATCACAAGATTACCAGTGCATTTTCTAAATTCCACCGCAGGTCGGCACACTGAGGCAAATCCTGTAAATGCCCCTGATTGCATCTGACCTGGTGGCTCACTGTGACTGGGCTCGGCTGCAGGGTCAAGTTGAATATGATACTGTGAAACAGTTACTTCTTTCTATCTGGTGTTGTTCCCCTGCTGCAGTTTGGTGATTGCTAAAAAATCACAAGGTACAGTTAAATATGTGAACCTACAAAGACACAATCTGAATTTAATTCAATCTAACAGGTGCATGGTTAATCTATTGAGTGGCTTGTAGAGTTTGGAAACCACCAGCCACTGTGACAAATGGAAAAAACCTTAATATTCAACCCTAATATTCAACCCTGATTATATGATGATATGATTTCTTTGTTTCAGGGATGTGCTAGCTCACCAAGGGTGCTCCAACCTTCTCCCCCGTGTCACTTGTACACCCTGCTGAATTAAAAGCATGCAAACATTACACAAGTGCAACCCGAGCTTTCGAGCTTGGCAGTAGGCTTGGCAAAGTTTCCACACACACACACACACACACACACACACACACACACACCATAGGCAGATGACATGAATCACAGTACACACCTCTTTGCAGACCAATCCCATGCTTTCTTTTCTTAACGGCGCCTGGCATGGCAGACCATGTGGTTTCCCACCCCTCTCACAGGGTGGTATAATTCAGGGAACCATCTGCAGTTTAACAGGAAGCTGGGTGCTGCTGTTTGAGGACGGCCTAGTTTGGCTCAAACTCATAACGAAGTGACATGTCCTGTGAATATTATTTACAAAGCCAAACATGCCTCAGGTGGCTTTACAATATTTACAGTGTACAACACCCTCTGTCTTTGCAGTTTTCAAACCTGCATGTTTAGATATTTAACGATGGGTGGAAACACAGTGAGGAGAACTGTCATAACAATGAAGCCACATCCTCGTGTGCTTGTTTTTCCTGTACTTGGATCATACCAGCGCGCTGAGGTCAATGACCGCTTGTCATTGTATCAGACACACACGCCTGCTTGTGTTCTTTTCCTGGCTTACAGCCGGGACTCAGTCCTGATTGGCTCTTTTTACAAATGGGTCAGGTGACAAAAGCAGGTGCTTATGACGGATAAGCTCGCTGCGCGTGTTTGTTTACTGTTGTGAAACAGGTGGGCAGACAGTTACTGCAGGCCTATTATTTCTTTATTAATATTCTAAGGATTATAATATAATAATTATAATAATCATTGTTTTTAACCCTTAAAACACTGTAATAATATGGATTTTACGCTGCTTAAATCAGAAAAAATGCTTGAGATGAGATTAAAATTCTCTTTTCCAGAGTGTCCTGGACGAGACAGGCAGCAACATAAGTTACAGACAGACAACACAGAATAAAAATTTGAAACTCTCAAACAAGCGATATAAAAAACAAAATAAGATTACTACAAAGCAAAGCCAAAAAGTATGTTAATATGTGCGAGAGGTGAAGCCTAATATAATTGCAAAAAGTGGCAGCTACGCATGATAACAAAGACTAGCTAGGACACACCTGACTTAATGATGAATGATTAATCAAATCAAATAATCCTTAATCCTTAGATCATTCAGTACTTGAAGATGTTATGGATTTCTTGGAGTAGACTTTAAGGATAGAATCCGCTGTGCCGTTTAATTTCATGCCACAATATTGATATTTTTCATGATATAGTGCGTTTTATATTTTATCCACTGGAAAAAAAAGTTAACTGACATATATACTACTCGCCTGCAATGCTTACCTGTGATGCTTTAATAAGTAAAACATGATTTGTCCAAAAATCTGTCCTAAATGTAGTTAAAAGATGTCTTGAACGTGTCCTAAAAGCATTAAATTTAACTGTCTGATACCTGAAGACACCCTGAAAATGTCTGAGAAGACGTAATTACATCGTCACATGGCCTGTAAAAACATAATGCTGTCATATCTAGGATTGTAGTATCAGTACCTTTTTTGTTTCTGGGCTCACTTATTAATATTGTTTGTGTTCTGTCCAAGAACTGTTATCTGCTTTTAACACAGACTGAGCTGAGAAGCCCAAACTGGCACCAGTGCCTAGATTATGTAACTTTCAAAGGCTCACTAAAGAAAGTTTTAGGAGGTGATGATGCTGAGTGTGCTGGCTCAGGCTTGATAAGGCTGCGTTACCCCGGAGGAGATGGCAGCGTACTCTGAAATTACACAACAGTGCCAGCAGCAGGAGCTTTGGCCTTCAAAGATGGGTCCAATAGGGAGAAAACTGGTTAAACATGCCTGATGTGTCAGTGGGTTCAGATTTCTTAAAATAATCAGATAGAAGTGGCATGAGTTCAACGGAGGTTCTCACGTTTGTTTCCTTTGTCTCCAGGTGCTGCTGGAGTCTTGGTTGGACACCCATTCGACACAGTTAAGGTGGGTAAAGGTTTTTTTTTTTAAGGCACAGTGTCATTATAACAACTTTAAAGGCCTTTTTTAAGGGAATTCTCCTTTTAAACCAACAAAGCATCAAACTTAGAACAACAATTTCCCCTCCAGACAACTTTTAAATACTCTATGATTAATCTTGTGTAAGGCTGCTTTCACACCTGCCCTGTTTGCATCGGTTCAATCGAACTCAAGTTAATTTTCTAAACATTGTTTTCTAGTTGAAGCTGCGCCTCGTTTTCAAACTGTATGGTTTGACTAAAATGAACAATGACCGCAATATAGTCCACGATGAGCAGCACTAAAATCAACCTGCGTAGTTGTCCCTCCATCCGCACTGCTCTTGTGTCTTTTCTGTGCCAGCTTTCAAGAGCGCAGTGGCAGCTTGTGTCTGAGGTTGCTAAGCAACCTTAACAAGCATCATACAGCCAATTTACCTGAAATCCTGAGTGCAGAGCTGATCTTCTTCCAGGAGCTGTTTATAAGTGTGTAGGCCTATCGTCTGTGGGACAGATGTAAGGCTCTGGGTAGCCCTGCTCTAACATGATCAACAACTTCTCCATATTTATCAGACTGTTTCGTGCTGAATGTTTTTCACCAAGTTGCCATGTCATCCCTGTACGTTGCAGACGGCTAACTAAACTGAACTTTGTTACTACCTTTCATCTGTTGTTATGGATTGTATATTAGAAGGGAAACAGATTGGTTTTCAAGGGTTTAACTGATCACTGTCTTCTGTTCCAGGTGAGACTTCAGGTCCAAAGTATTGACAAGCCTCTGTACCGCGGGACTTTCCACTGTTTCCAGTCCATCATACGTCAGGAGTCGGTACGTGGATTTATTTCCAATACAAATCTAATGTTTATATATGAATATGCAAGTGACTAAGTTTATCTTATGTACAGTTTGTTTGCTTTAATATATGTGAGGGTTTTCTGGTTTTCTGAGTTGACTGAAATATGCGTTTTATCTTTAGATGTTTTGTTGTTTGTGTCATTCACCTTCAGGATTTAAAGCCTGCCTGTCATGTTGACACCTGTGCAGAAGTAATGTTGGACAGAGCCTATCTTTAGCCAGGTCCAGCCACCGTGGCTGTTATGGTCAACAGTTAACAGTCAGTGACCTGATAGCAGAGTTACGTCACTCTTGGTCTGACTGAATTGGACACCTGAACTTGTGAGGCCAAAGTGTGAGACGGTTTGAGTGGGGATAAGTGTAGTTTTGTTGAAGGTGGTCAGACATGTTTGGGTGGGTTATTTTCAAGCTCAGTGAAGTTTTGTTTTCCTTTTTGTTGAATTAATTTCTCCATGTTCTCTTTTTACTTTTGGTGCAATCGATGGGATTTGTTTTTTCTCCCGAGTGATCAGGACAACTATTTTCAGCCTCATTTACATTACAGGACTCAATATTCAAAGTTTAATAGAATAACTAACAGTAGCAGGTCACAGCTAGGGGGAGAAAAGATATTTTTTGTGAAAAGGCAAACTGAAGCAGCACCTGTTTCCAGAATCAGTATTTAAATAGCCTCAGGGTGTTTCACTTTTTTCACTCATGCTACAGGCACCTTCATTATAGAAAGGACTGTCCTGAAAAGAAGTACATGATGTCTTTTACACTAGAACACTTTATAATATATTCTGTTTTTAGGACGTTGCTAGATAGGATGTAGGTTCATTATCAAATTGAGACCATGATAGGAAAGATGTTGAAAGAGTTTTGCACATGCAGGAGTTGCCCCCAGTTTTATCCATTACATGAGTTATGTAACTAGAGGACAAAGTTAGATTAGACAGTTGATTTGATCTACAGTTGCTGACAGAAACAGGCTGCAATATAACCACTTGGGGCATTTGTGCACCCTCACTGTACGTCTAATAGATGTGCTTGTTTTTGCCACTGGCAGGTTCAGATTGTTATTTTAAGTGCTGGACAACATTGTGGACACATCACTACAGAGAAACATCATTTCTGTTTAACCAGAAACAGTCCCAAAATCACTACCGCCAAACCCACCAGACTCCATTTAAAAAAACAGTATTTTTATCATTGTAAAACACACTTCATTCATAGTCGACAGAAGCAGAAATAAAACCACAAAATCCCTCTTGGTTCGTCTTTTCACTGCTCCAACGATCACCAACTCTGGTTTGGTTGAAATAAACCTTTAATTCACCCAGTTAGATGTGATAATATGTTGACTCTATACATGTTAAAATTACCCTTTATTTAAATGGAGTCTGGTGGGTTTGGTGAGAGCGATTTCAGGGCTATTTCTAGTTAAACAAAAAGGATCTTACTCTTTAACAAAAAGATCTATCTCTGTAGGGATCCTTTCCATAATGCTGTCAGACACTTAAATAATAATCTGATCCTGTCAGTGGCAGAAACAAACACTTTAAGTGGACGCACCTAACGATGCGAACGTGCTTTGGGTGGTAACATTGCAGCCTGTTTTGCTGCAGCACTCAACTGGACTGGACCAGTTTCGAAACTGTTGCTGCCATGAGTCACTAGACAAGAATATCTGAAGACAGGGTCAAGACTGAAACATAGTGAACTTACCCAACCCTCAGACTCTTCAGGCATTTGTAAAAATAGCAATGTGACAGCTTCAGTGACATTGTCAACCTGTTTGTTAACATTTTTTTGCTGTATAATATGTGAAAAGTACCAAAAAAAAGTTCCTCTTGATGATGCAAACATATGAAGCAATAAATAACAGAAAAGAGATTAGAGATTTGTGTCTTTTCACAGGGAGCAGCCCATGAATATCATCCTTTGTTAATATGGAAATTGTCATAACCCACAAAAACAATAGCTGTATTTATCCATACAGGCGTAGAGAGGGTTGGATTAGGAACAAACAGCTGCTGAATCATCATTAGCTGATCTTTTTCTTCAACAAAAAGGTCAGATTATTATTCTAAGTGTCTGACAGCATTATGTAAAGGATCCCTGCAGAGATAGACCTCTTTATTAAAGAGTAAGATCCTTTTTGTTTAACCAGAAACAGTCCTGAAATCACCATCTCCAAACCCACCAGACCCCCGTCTGCAGGTCATTGCTGTTCCCTTTAGTGATTTAGCCACACAAACATGGGAGAATAAGTGCCAGGTTGAAAATCACTATATTTACCCTTTAAAGTAAGAACCTGAATGTTTTTATTTAAAAGAAAAATCAGCCCCATCTGTGATTTTATTCTGATGTTTTCACACATTCTGTGTAACGTGACGTCTCTGACCCTCTCCACAGGTGTTTGGTTTGTACAAAGGCATTGGCTCCCCCATGATGGGCCTTACGTTCATCAATGCCATAGTGTTTGGTGTTCAGGGAAACACCATGCGGCTGCTGGGACAGGACACCCCAATGAACCAGTTCCTTGCTGGTGCCGCAGCAGGTGCGATCCAGTGTGTCATCTGCTGCCCCATGGAGCTGGCGAAAACCCGCATGCAAATGCAGGGCACTGGAGAGAAGAAGTCCACAAGGAAGCTGTACAAGAATTCCCTGGACTGCTTGGCACGCATCTACAATCGGGAGGGGCTGCGGGGCGTGAACAGAGGCATGGTCACCACATTTCTCCGCGAGACACCCGGCTTCGGAGTGTATTTCCTGGCCTACGATGTGATGACGCGCAGCCTTGGTTGCGAGCCAGATGACCGCTTCATGATCCCCAAACTGCTGTTTGCCGGGGGCATGGCTGGCATCGCGTCCTGGCTCTCCACCTACCCTGTGGACGTGATCAAATCGCGGCTGCAGGCGGACGGGGTGGGCGGTGTCAACCAGTACAGTGGCATTGCTGACTGCGTGCGACAGAGTGTCAGGAGAGAGGGCTACATGGTGTTCACACGGGGCCTCACCTCCACGCTGCTACGAGCCTTCCCTGTGAATGCGGCGACCTTTGCTACTGTCACACTCTTCCTCATATACGCCCGCGGGGCGGAGGAGGGGCCTAAAGACTGTGAGATGGCTCAGCCAAGCCACCACGCACAGATGCAGCAGCAGGCCCAACCCTCCAGCCTGTGATGGCCCACAGGTCTCACCCTCACGGCAGGCACTTTACAAGAGCATGGAAAGACAAAATCTACAACAGACTCTTTACTACTGTCTGACTCAGTCTCCCATCAGACCAGTCATTCCCACATTTGAGACAGAAATACCCGGTTTATATAAACGCTCGTTTATACTTCATGTCAAAAAGGAAAAAACTGTATTTATTTTTTAGCCGTAATTTTACGTTTCAGGTTTGCCTCTGAGGAGGCAGACTGGTAAAGGGGACGGTTTTAGCAGCAGCTTAAATCTCGTGTGTGACGCTGATCTAGACTTGTTACTGAGCCACTAAACTACTGTAAGTCCGTGGCTGGGTAGTGTGTGCACTGTAGAGCCTGACGGTTGGCATCTTGAAAAGTGCAGTGTTTAACTGCACCTGTATATATCGTTGACTTCTATCTTTTTTTAATGTATATTGGAAACCTTTTTCCTGCCTTATAATATGAATACTTTTATTTTTGTTTGAGGAAGCTGAAGCACCTGTTTGTACCTGAACTGTAGCCTCTTAAGAGCCAAGCAAGCAAGAGAGAGGGAATGTAGCGTTTGATAAGAACTCGCGTGTGCTATCAAACCAAAAAACATATTGCAGCTATAACCGAATCCTCACTGAAGCACTATTACTCCATACTGAACATATCAGTACCTACTGTAAACAGAATCCACTGGTCTGAAGGGCTCTTCAGGGACCGAATGTAAAGTCTGTTTGTGTGTAAATCTGGGTGTTAGATGGCGTTATGTTGTATGTCCTGTTTAGCATGTTGTGTCCCCCTGTTTTATTTTATTTTTGTAAAGTGCTGTTATTTTTCTAAGAATAGCTTTTAAGTCTGCGCTTGATGTGGTTATAGCAGGGTCAGAAATGTGTTCTAGGGGCTCTCTTTAAAGTTTTGGAAATGGTTAAAACTGAGAGGCAGTTAAAAGGCCAAATATTTTGGATGGCCCTCGTTCATTTTACTCCGTTTGTATTTAACTTGTTGTCAAATGTTAATGTGTAATAGGGACCACTGTGGTGGTGATTTGTGGCAGACTATAGCCCCCTTTACACAGCCTGCTCAAGGCTGTCATTGCACCTGATCACTCTGTTTAAAGCGTATGAGCACTGAATGAGGGGAGGGAGTTGTAGTAGGCAGTGGAGGCAGTAACAGAGCGGAGTTGGCGTTAAGTAATGGTGTGTTCATGCATCTTGTTATTCACACATATACAGCTGCTGGGGTGTTTTGTGTAGTATTTTGCAGCTGGTGAATTTTTGCCCTGAACAGTCGTGCTAACAGCCGTGCTAACTAACTGGGGAAGGCAGCTAACGGCTAACTTGGTTTGCAGTAAAGTAAAACCGATAGCTAGAATGAAGTGATGTGAAAATGGAGGCTCCGTGCTTCTAACCAGCATGAACTAAGACAGCGACACGCACAAATTTTAATTACTTAGAGCACTTTGCTAAGAAGCAACTAAATGAAATGGCCCACACACGTCACAAATACATAGCTTAAGAAGTTTGCATGTAGTCCTGTGGCTTTGCTCACTTTTCTCCAAGTCCTTTCTTTTTTGTGTTCTGTCTCTACAGTACTGACGTTCAGTGGCAGAGCTCCGGGTGGCCTCAGGTGGCCACATTGTTTGTTCTGATTCTCGGTGACGTCAGAGGAATCTCAACCAGATCTTAACGCTGATATTCTTTCGCGACACAGCATCATGCAAATGAAAAATTTCAACTCAAGTGAAGATGCACTAGCCACATTGCCCTGTTTGAATTGACAGTTATGAATTAAAGGGGGCAAAAACATTTAATGTGAACAGCCCCTAAAAGGGACAGCCGGCACACGGGACTGCCTGCACACACACACACACACACACACACACACACACACACACTAGATGTGGTTATGTTAAGCAGGATTTATACTTGTGTGCCAGCTCTCTGCAGAACCTACGCCTTTGTGAGCATTTATAGTTGTGCAGTGGTGTGTCTGTGTCACTCTGCAGTTACACCTCCAAAACACTAGTTGGTGGTGGAGTTTCTGTGAAGTGCTGTAAAGTTTAGTTGATTCAAAACATTAAACACACATTAAACACACATTAATCACACATTAAACACACATTAAACATGGCTTAATAGAGACAATTTCTAACACAAGTACACAATCAGCTTCACTATAACTCGCAGCATTCACAGACAAACACTTGTCTTTATCTGGACACATTTTCCCCACAAATACAACATGCTAACATTATTAGCACAAGCCTATGGCATTTTACATTGTATAAATTAGCCTAGCAGCTAGCAGACTTTTCCTCTTCTCATATGAAGCCAGGGACAACAGCAACATTTAACAAAGGTAACGTTACAAAATTCAGCTCCATTACAACTCACAAGGTTCACTGACAAAACAACTGTCTTATGCTAAACATGTTTTCCAAACAAATACAACATGCTAATGTTTTTAGCACAAGCCTATGGCATTTTACATTGTATAAATTAGCCTAGCGACTAGCAAAGATTCCCTCTGATCATATGAAGCTAGAATAAAAAACCTACCACACTTAAAATGCTATTTTGTGAAGGGAATGGTTTCAGCTTACAAAGACATAGACAGGAAATCTGCATCACCAAGAGCTTGAGTTACATGGGGGGAGGTGCACGTCAGGCTGCAGAGTAGGGTACATTGCAGGCTCTACATTGATGCGAGCCTACGACGTAGGTACGGCATTGATTTGACGCATAAGTATAAATCCCCCCCTTGCACATCACTCCTCTTTTACTTCCGAAACAGCAGCATGCTATCCACAATCATAAATCATGGCAGCATTATGCCGGCGGTTTTTCAATATAAACAATCTAAAGCCAGTGTGACGATGGATCTTCTTAATGGCAGTGTTGCTGAATCTCTGTGTAAAAGGGGCTTTACTCTGAGATTGTTTCACGTGCGTGCCGGTTGGGGGAAATCAGAATTAAAAGTGACTGAAGAACAATTAAATTTGTACCCAGAAGCACTCGAAACCAACTGTTGCTTCAACAAAAAACAAACATTGTTAAAGGTTAAACAACGTAAAATAACCCAAGGTTGAATGATTAGTGGAGGACAGAGCCTTTTAATGAGCCTCTAAAGTGCAGAAAGTTAATTTATAACTTAAGTTAGTGTTTAATGGGCAGAACAACCTGCAAGTGTCCCTGTGGAAAGTTTTGTCACCTTAACTTGGCAAATGTGTGTCTCCCCATATTAATATACTGTATTGGATTGGGGCTTTAACTTGACATATTTATTTTCTAATTAACTTAATGATGTACAGGTATTGTTAGTGAGTGGGAGTTGTCTGCTTTCTGCATGTGTGTGCTCAGTAACCAGTTATATTTTTGTAATGTATGCCTGAATGTCGAACATCTTGCTCTAAAGCAATCAGAGTTTGTCCCCTCTAAAACGCTAACGTGTCAGTTCCTGTTAAAGCAGTAAGTCGTCAGTGCTGCTGAAAACCCGTTCCCCTGAATGCTTCTCTGAGCTGACGTCTGACCCAGCGTTACTGCTGTCATTCAGTTCAATTCAATTTTATTTATAAAGCCCAATATCACAAATCACAATTTGTCATGTGTGCATTAAGACTGCTATGAAAGGCACCTTTAGTATGCTGAATGTAACACACCTGTATTGACCCGCAGGTGTTTCAGCTGAAGAGTTGAAGGCATAGGAATACATATATTTTTATTGTACTGCTATGGTTGAAGGACAGAATGATAATTGTCATTCAATGCTGCTGAGAAACTTGAAACTCTCCGAGGCTTTGTACTCTGGTTTGATGGTGTGTGCTGATGAGAAATGAAAGTGTGTTAAGTGCAAAGGGATTTTTGGTATGTGTGTAGAAGTTGCTCAATAATTCCACCTCTTTAAACAGTGACTGTTATCTTTGTACGGTAGATTACATCTGAAACTTTGCCGTGTGAGCGCTTACATGTAGTCCTGCTGATGTGAAACTGCAATATGTACAGGATGTTATTAATGTGAGATATATATAAACACATACATACAGTGTGTAACATATTTTTCAGTCTAAAGTAGTTGTGTGGTTCCCTGAATGTCTGCCGTTTTTAAAGTCTCTGTTTAATCAGTTTGATTCAGCTGAAGAGATTTTACCTGAAAAACTGAGACGTGATATTTTTGTAACATAGTCCTGCAGAACCTATTTGTCTAGATTTGTCACTCTGTACGAATGGGTGAATAAAAATGATTCAGCAGCTGTTTGTTTGTTTCTGACCCAACCCTCTCTATGTCTCTACGGATAAATACAGCTATTGTTCTTGTGGGTTATGACAATAATTCCCATAATTAACAAATGATGATATTTATGGACCGCTCCCTGTGACTAAGATACAAGTCTCTAATCTCTTTTCTATGATGAACAGCATTAACTGATGAGACCTAATATGGGTGCGTCACTAAGGCTGCTTTCACACCTGTGTGGTTCAGTTCAGTTGAACTCAAGTTCGTTTGCCCCCTCAGTGCGGTGTGTTGGTGCAGGTGTGAACACAGCAAAACAACCAGACTGAGACCTTCTTGAAGAGGTGGTCTCAGTCCGGTTCCAAAGGAACTCTGGTGCGGTTGGTTTGTGGTGAGAAGGTGTTGCGACCTGGATGTGAAGCAACTGCAGTCACATGACACATTGTTTGGGTTAAACATGAGCATGTTACAGTCCTGGAGGATTATTAATGTGCACCTCCTCCTGTACTGCCTTAATATGCACATTCAGCACATCCAATGCATCAAAACATTGTTTTCTAGTTGGAGCCGCGCCTCGTTTTCAAACTGTATGGTTTGACTAAAATGAACAATGACAGCAATATAGTCCACGATGAGCAGCGCTAAAATCAACCTGCGTAGTTGTCCCTCCATTGTGACATTAGAAAGTGTCACATTTATCTTGCAAGTGTACTCTTCTTCAACGTTTGCTTTACTTCCTGGATTTTTCCCACATGGAAATTCTGACCAGAATGTACTTGTAATTCTTTATATATATTCTTTATAAAATATTGGAGCTGATGGTACTTATAGGTTATTCAGTCAATCAATCAATCAATTTTATTTATAAAGCCCAATATCACAAATCACAATTGGCCTCACAGGGCTTTACAGCATACGACATCCCTCTGTCCTTAGGACCCTCACAGCTGATCAGGAAAAACTCCCCCAAAAAACCCTTTAACAGGGAAAAAAAAAAAACGGTAGAAAGCTCAGGAAGAGCAACTGAGGAGGGATCCCTCTTCCAGGACGGACAGACGTGGGGTGGTTTTACTGGTGCAGCCCATCTGAGATATAATTGGTAGATGTGGTCCATGAACTACAATGAGTTTGACACCCATGCCCTAATGTCCTCTAGCCTATACACTGTGCGATTTTAGCAATCTTATAAGACCATTGCATGACACACTGTGAGACTTGGATCTAATAAACTTTGGTACGACATCAAGTTTGATGTGTGCAGATTGTACGATGGCCGTTTACTACTGAATCGCAGGTTACCACGTACGTCAATATGCACCACATCAGCGTATGTCATCCATCTGCGCCACCATAGGTAGCTTGCTCACCTGGAAGTTGCAGTTTCCTTCCATGCAGTGTCTTTTTTCTGGCGGTCATGACAGCAGCTGGAGGAAACATCAAATCAACAAGGCTTCTGCTGCCACAGCTCCACCAAACTTTCCTCTTTCTGGGAGTTCCACACACTTCTTTTTGTTCGTTTTACCTCCATGGCAAGCGATCATTTGTTTGGGTTTAGCGCCGGTGTCGCGGTGGCCATTGCGTCATTTTGTGCTGCATTTCTGTTGGTTGATTAGTAGACGTAGGTCGTAGCAGCTGTCACACTGTGAGATAGTCATCCTAAATTTCTGACATGTCAGAATTTTATCTCAGGTTATCTTTGGTCGCAAGACGTTGACAACGGCCGTCCTTGAACCTGTCTCACAGTGCGACGTAAGACCACCGTTTTAGAGCCATGACCAAAGATGTCGCCACGTTTCTCCCATGATGGTCATCTGTTCGTCTGGGACAGCCCAAAATCGCACAGTGTGTACCGGCCATAAGAGGAAAAAGTTGCTGTCACTAAACCTTTCAAATGCCTGAAGAGTCTGAGTGTTGGGTAAGATCAGTATGTTTGTCTTGACTTTATCCTCCCATATTTATGTGTAGTGACTCATGGCAGCAACAATTTTAAACCTGGTCCAGTCGAGTCAGATGCTGCAGCCGGCAGCAGCAAAACAGGCTGCAATGTTACCACCCACAGCATGTTTGTATCGTTATGTACGTCTACTAAAAGTGTTTGTTTTTGCCACTGACAGGATCAGATTATTATTCTAAGTGTCTGACAACATTATGGAAAGGATCCCTACTTTTGTCAAAGAGTAAGATCCTTTTGTTTTACCAGAAACAGCCCTGAAATTGGTCTCGCCAAACCCACCAGACTCCATTTAAATAAATGTTTTAACATGTATAGAGTCAACATATTATCACATCTAACTGGGTGAATTAAGGGTTAATTTCAATGAAACTTGAACTGGTGAGTGTTGGAACAGTGGAAAGACAAATCAAGACAGCATTTCTGGTTTTATTTTGTTTTGGTCAGCTATGAATGAAGTGTGTTTTACAAAGATAAAAATGCTGTTTTTTTAAATGGAGTCTGGTGGGTTTGGTTATAGCCATTTTGGGGCTGTTTCTGGTTAAACAAAACGATCTTACTCTTAACAAAAAGGTCAGTCTCTGTAGTGATGCGTCCACAATGTTGTCCATAACCTTAAAATAACAATCTGAGCCTGTCAGTGGCAAAAACAAACACTTTTAATAGACATTGACAGTGTACAAATGCCCCAATTGGTAACATTGCAGCTTGTATCGCTGCTTCCTGATGCAGCGCTCTCCCTCAATACTGGACCAGTTTCAAAAGTTGCTGCTCCCATTAGTCTCTCAGACACAGAAACATGAGAACACAGTTCAGGTTGAAAAATCCCACAGCTGCCCTTTAAGTTCCTGTCCTTGCTATCGTCACAGTCAGGGATGACACAGCATCTTGCTCAGTGTTCTCTGGATGTGTTAGGCTTTACTTTACTTTTGCATTTCCTCCAACACAGATTTGTTAATACATCAGATTTTTTTTAGCGCTCAGCACAAGTATGTGTATTGCTTCCTGTTGTCTGTTAATATCCGACGTACGGCTCATAAAGCATTCGTCGATGCTGCAGAAGAGACCAGCCAGCACTGCCCTCGCTGCTCATCTGTTGAGTGAACCACAGGCAGATTAAATCACTGTATTGTAAAATATATAAATGCTGATCTTCATTTCTGAGTGGTTCAATCAGAGACACCAAATAGGCCTTTTGAAAACTGTGATATGGAGACGAGGGACCTTCAGGCAGTCTTTATGGGGTGGATCTGTGAATCACTGATCACAGTGAAACAGTAACACAGGACAAACAAACTCGCAGTGAATCATCTGGAATCTGTGGGACGCATTAGTGAGAGGCCAGTCCTCATATATTACACATGGGATTTATTTATGAGCGCAGGAGCAAGGGCACTCTGGGGTTTAACATTATGAGGGGAAGCTGGGTGCAGTTTAGTTTGTCAGCACAAAACAGAATCCAACACCAACACTGAGGGGCCACTCGGCCCTGTGAAATGAAGACTGCGGTTTCAGACGCGTTGCCTGATGAAGGCGTTTGGATGTCTCTGAACAGCTTTTCATTATAGCTGAAAATCAACTTCCTGTGTAGCTTCTAGTTGAAGTGAGAATCACAAAGAGCTGCAAAAGGATGCACCACTTGTCCACAGAATATCTGGTCACTGTAGTCTCAACCTGAGCGCCATCTGCTGGTGAATAGTGGTAACTGCAACAAAACCTTAAAGGGTCAGTTCACACAAATTAATAGAAAGAAAATTTGTTATCACTGAGGTCTGCCATCTGGTTTGGTCCGTTTCTCCTTCTTCTTATGTGGAAGTACACTCTAGTATAGTTTCTGACAATGTCAAGCAGAAAAAAGAAAGCATTTCCTATTCTTTACAGTTGACTTATTTTCACGAGTGACCAGCAGAGGTGGGCCCAAGTCACTGTTTTGCAAGTCACCAAAAGGCACCAAAGCCCCAGGTCAAGTCTCAAGTCCAAAACATTGAGTTTTGAGTCCAAACAAAGTCACAATGCACTCTTCCTCTGATCTAACAGCATTTCAACAATTTGTTGAAAAAGTTTGTGGAAACTGTTGCACCTCTGTCTGTAATGTTTGATTCAATGTTTTGCATAATGCAATTCAATTTTTTTGTTGTCCACCAAACAGGTTGTGTACACTAACAACATTATCTTTGCCAAATTTTTTACAACTGGCATTTAGTAATGTAACATTAGTTCTTTATGATTCTCTCCTGCAACTTGTTTTCATTCACTTATTTTTACTATTATTTTTGTAATTATATTTCTATTCTTATTATTATTTTATTCATATTTTTATTTTTGTTTTATTATTGTCTTGTATATTTATTGTGTTTTTTTACCAACAGGAGCAAGAGGTAAATACAAATAAATAATTTAGCTAAAAAATAATTATTAATTTATACATATTTGTTTTTGTTTTTTTTGTTTGTTTGTTTGATTATGTACAATGCCCTAGATGGCTTTTGCCTTTTCATTTCTCTTACTCTGATGCCCTCCACATACACTGTGTGTTTGTGTGGGTGTGTGTGTGTGTGTGTGGTAATCTCAAAACGAAAAGAAAAAAATAAAAGAAAATGAAAGAAAAGAAAAAAGAAAAAAATAGAATTAAAGAAAAAAGAAAATGAAAGAAAAGAAAATATGAAATGGAAGAAAAAAAATAAATAAAAGAAAAGAAAAAATAAAAGAAAATTAAAGAAAAGAAAAAAATATAAAATAAAATGAAAGAAAAGAAAAAATAAAATGAAAGAACAAAGAAAATGAAAGAAAAGAAAAAATGAAAAAAGAAAAATAAAATGAAAGAAAAGAAAAAGAAAAAATAGAATTAAAGAAAAAATTAAATAAAAGAAAAGAAAAAACAAAATAAAATGAAAGAAAAGAAAAAATAAAAGAAAAAATAAAATGAAAGAAAAAAATAAAATAAAATGAAAGAAAAGAAAAAAAATGAAAAAGAAAAAATAAAATGAAAGAAAAGAAAAAATAAATATAAAAAGGAAAGAAAAATAAAGAAAATAAAGAAATGAAAAGAACAGAAAAAGAAAAGTCAAGAAAAAACCAAACCCCCCTCTAGGTGGCGCCCTATGCATCCACCTGTGTCACCTGTAGGAAGATCCACCTCTTCCCTGTGACAAATCTTCACACTGCCTTAAAACAGCTCTAATGTTGTTAGAAACATTAAATCATGTTCTCAGAACAGTCTGACCAATAGCTGCCAGGTTTTAACATCCGCAGGTCGAGGATGTTGGCAAACACAGGAAGTCTGTTGACTAATGTTCAGGGCAACAACAGTGAACCTCAAGTGTACCTCTTCACACTGAACAGATTTGCACACAGGATGGCTGGATGTGCTGCGAGGCTGCTGCTGCTGTTATCTTTGATCACAACAGGTGAGTGAGACATAAACACAGTCTCATCTCATGACAGTTTCATAATCTTATCTTGAAAGTTCTTGTGGAAAATCTGACCCGTGTTATCTTCTATCACCAGGTGTAATTGGAGATGATGGTCTGATATGTGCTGAACGAGTTTATGATATTACATTCCCATGTGAGGACAATTTAGTCTGCTTTTATATATGGCAGCTCAGCACAAGCCAGAGCAGTGATCACATTGCTATAGTCAGTAATGGAGAGATCCAGACTGCTGCATCAGAGGACCAGGGCTCTAAATGCACTCTGCAAATCACAGATCTAACAGCGGAGGATGTCGGACATTATCGCTGCCAACAAAGGCCAGACGTCTTCTCTTCTGACATCAGTGAGTACCGAGACTGTCAAGATTAAAATGTGGGTTGATACAGAATTTAATTCACCTGATGACAAAGCTGTGCCACGGACAAATAAATAAATACAACGTTTTCTTTCTTCCTTTCAGCCCCCACAGCCATGCCAGAGTTAAACCTCATGCCTGGTAAAACAGTGTCCCTGCAGTGTATTCTCCTCTCCTACGTAGAGGACGGACAGTGCCAAACACCGCTACACCAGGTCAGCCTGACGTGGGTGGATGAAGCTGGCACTGAAATACAAGAGAACTCACAACATCAGATAAGAAAGGATTCTTCTTGTGCTGTCACTCTGACTGTCACCCTTAAAAGTCCCAAAAACAAGAAGTTTAGGTGCCAGGCGACTGTGGACGACGAAGTCCAGACTTCAGTGGAGTTGCGGGTCCGAGTCCCAGGTCTGTATGACTGATCCTAACAAGAAGACTCCACCAGGGTGTTTAAGGCAAAGAATTAATTACAACAAATGCTTTTTATTTGTAGCTCTCAAAGGGAGGGGAAGAGGACTCTTCATAGAGCTGGAACCAGAAGATCAAGGTACAGTTTTATCCTCAGAGACCGGCTCTGTCGCTCATACAGCCTATACATTGACTTCTTTTGTGAAGATGTGCTTAATAACTTAAAAACAAAATCCATGAATATATGAATAACTCTACCAAGACAGCAAAAAGTCAGATTTTTTGATAATATTTCAGCTAATTATTTTTTAAATCTGCATTACATACACACAACACACAGTTTGCCTATGAAGTGGCCTAATGTCGACAGAGGCACTAAATAGTTTCCAGTTCATTTCAATTCAAATATTAAAAGAAGAGTCAGACATTTTGTCTTGCTAAGACTTCAATGTAAAGATAGCTGCTACTCTCATATTGGTCTGTTAAATATGAAGCTGGAGGTCAGAAATGGTTAGCGAAGCTTAGTATAAACTAAACTTAGGACGATCACAAGACTCCAGGAAGTCACTCCATTGGGCCAAGAAATATTACTGCAAATAACCCGCCATTAAAACCCCACCCTGCTGTTTTTAGATGTCATTTTTAGTAGCCTACACATTAAACAAATACATGTTGATTCCTGAAAAGGCCCCCAGGAAGTGCGCCAGGCTTCAAGGCCATTTTCATAGTGGTAAATTACACTGTCACATAAACCCGTTAAGCCAAAAAAGACCTTTTCCCATAGACTTACAAGGTGAAAGAAGTAAATCAGTGGACACACTTTTTTGGGTGTTACAACCCCTGTGAAATGACATGTTTCACTGTCACGATTTGATCCATTCGGTCCAACTATATTTCTAGAAAAGCCAGAAGACCAGAAGATTAAATCTTTTTATCCCCATTCAAGTAAGCTGAGTATGGAAGATGAGAACGGCCATGTATTTTTTTTTTTTTTTTTGCGCACTGTTACCTTGTGATAACGAATTAGATGTATATTTCCAAATAGCAGGCAGGGCTGTCCCTCCTTGAGGCAATGAATGAGGAAATAATTGCCCCGGCCTTTAATACGCAAAATGGGGTCAAACCCCCGGCGGCTATTTGCCACTGGGAGACTATTTGGAAATATACGGTATGTGACAATAATCATATGTGTATAATAACAGTAGAAGTGTGACTAATGATAACAGCAGCAGCAGGAGGCATCTGGCAGGACCAGCGCAGCTCTTGTAGGCTGAAATCAAGACGATCACATTAACCAGTGCGCAATCATCAGACTTGACAATTATCACGGGAAAACAATCTTTGTTATATCGAGATAACGAGATAATAAGTCATTATCACGAGATAAGAGTGCACAAAAAAAAAAAGGCCATTCTCATCTTATGTAGCTGAGCACTAATGAGGAGGTTAGCCAATCGGCTGGTGGAAGTTAGCCAGGGTCAGCCACTGTAAGTGTGCTTGCTCTATGGGCCGCACTCTGCGTAAGTAGTGCCGATCATCCCTGGATCATCTGGATAATTTCATACTTAGCAGTTGAACCCTTTGGCTTCATGCCCCACTGAGCAACTTTCTTGAACGGGGTCCTGCGTTCAAAGCTGTATCCAGTTTTATTAATTCGTCATGTTCCTGAACCAAGCTAGTTCCCCTTGTTTGCAGGGTGGCGGAGTTAAACTAGCTTAGCTTAGCTAAGCCTGTATACAAGGGAAAACAGACAAGTATAACAAATAGCTATAACTCTCAAATATGAGAGTGGTAGCAATATTCTCACTGAACACCAAAGAAGTATATTTCCCAGAGGATGGTTAGCATAGCTTATGACAAGTTAGCCTAACCGCAGGATAATTAGGCTACATGACTTCTTATTGAGCCCACCTAGATACTGCAATACTCCTGCACATAACCCCCGTCATTTTTACATGCAGTTTTTAGTAGCCGACCTATTAAACGAATGAAATAGGCCTAATGTCAATTCCTGAAGCAAGTTGGCTGCTGTCCCCTTTTTTACAGGGTTAGCTAAGCTAAGCTAACTGGCTGTAACTTCATATTTAGCATACAGACATGAGTGTGAACACTCTCTTAAACTATTCCTTTGTTAAAATAGGGTTTAGAGGACTTGTTTTATCCGTACAAAATTTTCTGCGAGACACTTATTTCACTGTCTTTCCAAGAATTCAATAAGAGGGTTGCTTCTACTCTCATATTTGTCCATAAAACATGAAGCTGGAGCCAGGAGACAGTTAGCTTAGCTTAGCTTAGCATAAGCTAGCCTAACCTCAGGATGAGTGTAACTTAATGTGTAACTATTCCTTTATGTTTAGATATTAATTTGGAGGACTTGTTTCAGCTATACAAAGCATTACTTGACAAATTAAATGACTGTAATTTGCATTATCAGGTGGCAACCAGGACACGATCGGCGTGGCTGTGGGGGTGGTGGGATGTCTGGTTTTGACAGTGCTGGTTGCATTGTTTGCTGTGAACAGAAGAAGAACAAGTAAGTTCTCCTAAACTTCCTGAACCTATAGAAAAGGTCTGTTGAAATCCAAACCATGGAATATTGTCTCATACCTGTGCACAGACTGGCACACACACACAGTCACCTCCAAACATGGGTCTCCTTGCACAAGTGTACTCTGTGGTCTTTGACACAATCTCTTACGTGGCATGTGCTACAACACCTTACAAGTTCCGTTTTCACTGTTCGTAACATGATGGCAATTGTTTTGCAATTGTAGAGTCACATAACTGAGCTTGAGAAATCTGCACCAACATGCCATTATATTTGTGGTTATGTGAGCACAGTCGTAGTAAATCTTGAATTTGTGCTTTCCTATCCAGGCAGCCAGCTGCCGGATGAGTCTTGTTACACCATCAGTACCAACAATGTGAGTCAACTATCTTTCAAGAACATATAGAGCAAAATATTTTGTGCTTTTGGTCATTTTTCTAAGTTAATGTTTGTTTTCAGATTATGAGCGAAGAGGACGTGATCTACGCTGACATTATTCTACCCGTGGCTCCTGACAGAGTGTGGGTCCATGAGTCCACTGAATACGCCTGTGTCCTATACAAATAGACTGCTATCCAAAATATAACCTGCAGCTTATGCTTTCTTTATCTGTGAGCTCCAACTGTGTGTTTTAATACTGTGATTTGCTCCACACCATCCCTGCACTGTAACTATAGTTTGTAGGCTGCTTAAATCAAGAACCTAACAGACATTTTGCCCTTTGACTCGCCATTTTGTATTTTAACTGTAGAGACATGTTACATTAATTTGAATAGTCTACCTCATTATGTTTTACTTCTCCTTTATAGATATTTCAACAATGTATTTCCTCTCTACCAGAGGATGTATTCACTGAAGTTTGTGGGGTTTGTTATTTTCTTTGCAAAACTGTGTTCAGGTCTATAATAAATCAAAAGATGACAAACTTGGCTCTTATGACTGCAGTTATTTTACTAAACCAATCTCTACAGTGGTTGTAAAGAGAAATATATTACAATAAACCAACTTTGGTGTAACCTTGTGTTACATCTAAAGATGAAATGTGTTTCCTTTGGAGTCTGCAATGTTATTTTCCTGCATCATTTAACTGTACAATATCAAGGTCAAGTACATACTCAAATGACAATCTGAATATTCCCCCTTTCAGTAAATTCAGGCTGGCATTAACTGCACGAAATCCAATTTGAGATATTGGAAAAAGCTGGTTGCAGTGAAGATGAATACACCAGTGAGAGTAAATTATACTGACAGCAACTACAGGTGTGTGTATTAAATGGTGTCCAAAGCAGGTGGAGGACAACAACCCATTTGTCAGTAAAATGTTGTCATTGTGTGTTTCTACAAATCACAGATACTTTAAATTTGCACATTATTATGTAGCAGCGTTTCAACAACTGGTGTGTCTGTGTCACTCTGCAGTTACACCTCCAAAACACTAGTCGGCGTCAGAGGTTTCTGTGAAGTGCTGTAAAGTTTAGTTGATTCAAAACACACATTAAACACACATTAAACACACATTAAACATGGCTTAATAGAGACAGTTTCAAACACAAGTACACAAATCAGCTTCACTATAACTCGCAGCATTCACAGACAAACACTTGTCTTTATCTGGACACATTTTCCCCACAAATACAACATGCTAACGTTATTAGCACAACCCTATGGCATTTTACATTGTATAAATTAGCCTAGCAGCTAGCAGACTTTTCCTCTTCTCATATAAAGCCAGGGACAACAGCAACATTTAACAAAGGTAACGTTACAAAATTCAGCTCCATTACAGCTCACAAGGTTCACTGACAAAACAACTGTCTTATGCTAAACACGTTTTCCAAACAAATACAACATGCTAACATTATTACCACAAGCCTATGGCATTTTACATTGTATAAATTAGCCTAGCAGCTAGCAGAGATTTCCTCTGCTCATATGAAGCCAGGATAAATCACACACGAGACTTAAAATGCTATTTTAGTGGAGGCTTTATTGTCTTCACAATTTATTGTTTCTTATCTGTGAAATTAAAGTAAATAAAAGCTTTGTTTCCACTGAGGGAAATGGTTTCAGCTTACAGAGATAGTGAAGTGAATAGTGAAGTGTAGTTACATTTCTGGGAAGATGCACATCAGGCTATAGTGTAGGTTAGGATGTGGATTCAATGTAGAAAACCACTTGGTTGTAGTAAGGAATTGCACAGCCCCAGCAGGAAAAGCAACAATGTCTAAGTAAAAAACCAGTACTTTCTGTTGCACTGGCCCTGCTGACAGGTCGCTACAAAAATCTAATGTTTGGAGCCTAAAAAGCTGGTGGAAACTGGAATGACCCGCTAAAACATAGGCAGTGTTGTTGTTTGTCTGTCTGGGTGACATGCCATCCACCATCCCCTCCAGCTTATATGTATTGCACCACTTTAGAAACACTGATATGATGTGTTTGAAATATGCAAATATAGTGTATTTGTGGTTTGAAAAAATGTACAAATCCATCATTTTCTATTGACAGCTGGGCTGTAGAGGAACTTGTGAGATGTGCTGGTAGGCAACATGACTGACAAAATGAGAAACACACAAAGAACACAGGGTTTGTTGCATAAAATCTCAACCAGCCACAGAGTATTTTTGCTCTGTGGCTGGATGTTTAGTGACATTATGTTTTGGTGATGGTGCACTGGCATTCAGTGGCACCATTTCAGCCAAGCTGACACAGCCAAACACAGCATTTCATCCTGGACACAAACCTGCTATTCTGCCTGTGCAAACATGCTGAATTAAATCTAGTTCAGAGCTGGCTTTAGTCTTCAGCTCTTTCTTCTTCCCCCTGCCAGTGCACACACACACACACACACACACACACACACACACACACACAATCACACCTGCACACACACACACAGCCACAGCAGGTGAGAGACTGCCGGAGCCGGTCCCAGTGTTGCCCTATTTGCATTTTAAATGCTTGCAGCCAGCCCACTACTGTGTTCACAGTGCAGTGCAGCACAGCTAATCTACACACCTAAGGTGTGTGACTGTCTTCAGCCAAGAGTCTGAGGGGGTTGACGTGATGGTGAAGACAAAAACACACTCTCATCTGATGTTTTCAGTGTTTAATTTGCTGATGATACAGTGATGGTTGGTTGGATCACTGGAGATGAGACCAAGACCTGTAGGTGTGTGGAGGAGTTTGTTGACTGGTGTTGCATCAGTTTTCTTCAGCTAAACACCAATCCTCATCTATGCTCTCGTCAAAGCCACCAGACTCCATTAACAAAAACAGTAATTTAAGCTCTCTGAATAAAGGGGCTTCTGGTTTACCACAGCCTCAATCAGTTAGTTAGTTTATGTTATTGAGTGACTTTGGTGAATTTGAACTAACCCTTTAAAACACCAAAGTCACACAATAACAGACACAAACTGACTGATGGAGGCAGCAGTAGACGAGCAGCTCCTGTGTTCAGCGACATTAAATCACTGATTTTCTCAATGGAGTCTGGCTTTGAAGAGCTTTAAAGATTTTATGTGCAAATTTACTCCGATTTACTAACATTTCATGAATGAGACACATTGCGTTTTGTCCTTTATATATTTAATATATATATATATGTATAAATCTTATAGAACAATTCTTGTTTTATCTCACTGATGTTTCTGTTCTATTTATTTGGCATTGAACCCTTTTTCTTGTCACTAAATATGTTAATTATTTAAAGTGTACATTAAAGGCACTATGTGTAACAGTTTCAGTTGTTCTTTGAGACAAACAAATTTTGCAGTCAAAAGTGTGTCCTAGCACATGTGTATTTACCTCCATCAGTGTATCTAAGTATGTCTGTAAGCTCCGAAATTCTCATTTACATATACATTGCGACCGGTGTCTCATCATGTACGTGCGCCATCTTGAAAATACAGGTAGGTACAGGGACATACTTGAGAAATACGGAATCACCTTTCGCGTTTTCACTTGTCGGTTTCCGCCTGCAGGTAGAGTGACGAAAAGCAGCAGCAAGCAGGCTAGTCACAAGCGCTGGTGCATTCGAAAAAAGGCAAAAAAACAACGTGGCCGGCGATTTCAAAAAACGAGGGTCAACATCGGGGTAGCCTTTCCCAGGTGGAGAGAGCTGCTGAAGGAGAATCACAGCTAACAGCGCCGCTAACAGCTGTTAGCGACCAGCGCCGCTAACAGCTGTTAGCACTGTTAATGCTGTTAGCGGCACTGGTCGTTCACAGCTTTTAGCGACACAGTGTTGCGAGGAGAGGGATGAGGTGTGTGAGGTTGAGCCACTTGTCAGTTGTCAAAAGACAAGACGTGATTGGTTTGTTTCAATTTACACCCGCCCCAACAGTCCTACGTTGTAAACACAGCCAGCATGGTGAGGAGGGGGTTTGTCAACTGGCATCGCGTGTGTCTGTGTAGCAGCCTGAATGAATACTCCATGAAGTATCAGATGACATGGTTTCATCAGTGTTATCATAGCTTTTTGGTACACAGCAGCTACAGTTGTTGCAATACGCGTTTGAAACAGTGAGGCGCTGTAGAGTGCGCTATCCGTTTGAATGCAATATACGATCTCAACACTAGATGGGAGTAATTCCTACACATTCCTGCTTTTTCTGTCAATGTGTTTTTTGTCTAGTAGGGCTATACCTATATATCACGTGGTCTGTGTCACATGACCCTCACATGAGCTCTTAAATTGCACACCTGTTTCCAATGCATTTTACACCCTGATGGAGACGAAACACGCTGCTTTATCCATGTATTAATAAAGGATATTACCTACAGTCAGAGTGCCTCGGATGACTTTTACACTGAGTGAGTTTTTTCTCTTTATGTTATCTAGGAATAGTAACAGATGAAAAACTGTCATGGGACTCAACATATGTGTCATTTACAGGAGTGGATTACGACAATTATACTTCATGCAGAAGCTTCAAGCATCAGGACAGAGGCGCAGGGTACCACCTGGAGCCCAGAGATCCTTCATACCTTCCAGCACAGCTCTGTGAAACACATCTGACACAGTTTTTTGTACTTCATTCTTGATTGATGGTGACGATGTTGTGGAGCACTGTGTTGTTAAATGTCTGTCTTTAATTGCAGTGGGTTTTTGCTGTAGTTGTATTTGCCTGACTGTTGCCACAGTCACAAAGTTTCCAAAATGATAACTAAAGGAAGCAGAGAGGCCGTGCGAGGATATGTTAGAGGCCCTTGATACATAGCTACCACATGGCATGGATCTGCTCGAATGTGAATATGTTCATTTCCTTGATTTCATCCTTCACAAACAGGATGCAAAGGATGAAAGCTGACAGGTCGACATTTTCCTGAAATTTGTTGAAGGCATTAAAGTGAATAGAAGAAGAAGGCAGAGAGGAAGTGTAAGAGAGCAAGAGCCACTGGTGAGCTGTGAAATGCTTTAAGGTTATCAAGGTACATAAAATGTCTCTGAACTCATACTCAGAGCTGAGGATCTGTGGATAATGTATCATATTCATAATTTGTACAGCGCTGAGACTACTGTATATTTCAGCAGTGAGGCGCTGCTACAAGGTCAGAGTACTGAAGTCATATTGAATCACCTCTATTCATAAATTTTTATAACGGCTCCATACCTGGAAGTCTCTTGGGCCCTCTTACATTTAGCTACAATGAAATCACCAACTGCACCAGAAGTGTCTTTTAAAGGAGCTGTATGCAACATTCAGGGACTAATATAGCAGCAATCCACTAGTTGCTATGTAAAGACATGGTGGAGTGATGACGTCCTGAGCAGAGAGTGACATCACACTTTCTGACAGTCCTGCCATGTGTGTATGTTCTGTGTCGAAATGAAGCTTTTATTTACTTTGACTCAACAGATAAGAAACAATAAATTGTGAAGACAATAAAGCCTCCACAAAAATGGCATTTTAAGTCTTGTGTGTGATTTATCCTGGCTTCATATGAGCAGAGGAAATCTCTGCTCTTCGCTAGGCTAATTTATACAATGTAAAATGCCATAGGCTTGTGCTAATAACGTTAGCATGTTGTATTTGTTTGGAAAACGTGTTTATTATAAGACAGTTGTTTTGTCAGTGAACCTTGTGAGTTGTAATGGAGCTGAATTATGTAACGTTACCTTTGTTAAATGTTGCTGTTGTCCCTGGTTTCATATGAGTAGAGGAAAAGTCCACTAGCAGCTGAGCTAATTTATACAATGTAAAATGCCATAGGCTTGTGCTAATAACGTTAGCATGTTGTATTTGTGGGGAAAATGTGTCCAGATAAAGACAAGTGTTTGTCTGTGAATGCTGCGAGTTATAGTGAAGCTGATTTGTGTTTGAAACTGTCTCTATTAAGCCATGTTTAATGTGTGTTTAATGTGTGTTTAATGTGTGTTTAATGTGTGTTTTGAATCAACTAAACTTTACAGCATTTCACAGAAACCCCACCGCTAACTAGTGTTTTGGAGGTGTAACTGCAGAGTGACACAGACACACCACCACACAAGTTTAGATGCCTGCAGCAGCTTGGGCCACATGTGTAGGCTACAGCGTAGGCTCTGCATAGAGTTGTTGAAACACTGCTACATAATAATGTGCAAACTAGAGGCTGACATTTTTTCAGGAATCCCACAGGTCACATGATTCCCATGGGATTCCCACAGGATGGGAATGAGTTTCACTATTTGTCACGTGATTGGGACGGGATGGGAAAAAAAGTCAAGGGGAGCGGGCGGGACTAGGAATCATAGTCAAGTTTTTATAAAGTAGTTGAAACTAGCTCCCCCTCCAGCAGCTACATGCTGCTCTAACACTGATGCTGCAGTATTAATAATCTAATGATGTCATATATAATAATATCAGTCAGAGGGACCAAACACTACTTCTACTGCAATACTTTAATGACATTTTTTCTCTCAGAACTGGTTCTTATGACGTGTTGTCTGACCACATCAGAAATCAAATGTGTTTACCATTCTGAACAGCTTCACAACAGGTGGAGTGAATGTTAAAATAATTAGGCAATAAACATCAAAACACAACATTAGGTGTCATATTTGGGTTTATATTCAACTAATGTAGGCACTGTGTCATCCATGCACTGTATTTTTTTATTTTTTTAACTGTAACTGAAACACAACACGGGAGCGGGATGGGACGGGAGTCATCCTCTAGTGCAAACGTAACCTATCTGTTGTTTGCAGAAACAAAAGACGCCAACAGACACTTCATTTCTTGCTTTCTGGTGAATTTTATGCAACAATTTGTGGCATAAATGTCTTTGATGATGTCACAGTTCTCTGCTCCTTTTATATTTACTTGGGAGACAAATGCACAGGTTCTATGATCAGTGAGGGGGACGTGTTGTTCCCTGCTTCCCCCCTGAAATCTGCGCATATATGCATGATGTGTTGTGAGGCCCTGAGATCATTAAAAGCAGCTATGTGAGTGCTACTATGAACACAGAGCATCTTCTGAGCAAACGTAAACGCTCAAATCTGAACTGAGGGCACAGAAAATAGAATACTTAATATTCCACTGATTGATAAATAGATAGAGCTCCTTAAATAAAAGGAAAAAAGGTGTTTAGGTGGTTTCAGTGTGACCTTTTTTTGACCTTTCCTATGTAACACGTCGTCATCCTCATTTCAAAATGTACAGTAAATGTAAAGTAATCTCACTGCCTGTATTTCAACAGACTTCCAGAACACTCCAGGTCAAAGGTGGCGAGTAAGGGAAGCTCAGTTATTATTCACACACATATTGCCATAGCTTTTAACACGTGGGTGCCTCTATGCATTATCTCAGCTCGCTGTGTCAGAGAGGTGAAATTGTGCCTGTTCTTTTGTCAGCCCCCCCGACACACTCACACATTGTCCAAATACCTGATAAGCCTTCAGGTCAAAGCCTTGAACCTCAGTGAACTCAGGCACCAGCTTGTCTGTGAGAGTGCTCAGAGTGGACACATCAGTGGGGGCCAAATGCTGCTGTCCCCTGTTGTGTGTGTGTGTGTGTGTGTGTGTCTACAGTAGAGGCAGTGGGGGGTTGGGGGACAGTCGCTGGGATTGTTGTGCGTGTGTGGAACAAAAGGCCTTGATTACTGAAATCCTGCAAAAGGCAGGAGAGGAGGTGTTAAAAGTGATACAGTGGAGCAGACCTGGAGCTCAGGGGCCCTCCTCTCCTCTCATAAAGCTCATGTCCACACCCTGTCTGCACGTATCGGCTCTAATCCACAAACCCGCCCTTACATTGCATCGCAGGAAAACAAAATCAGTTCACGGTGATTGTACAGGAAAGTTCAGTGCTGCAAAGGGTCTGATTTTTCTGTGTTTTTACAGAAGAAATATGTGTGCAACCACATAAAGTAGTTAATTCATGAGGGAGAAATAACCCTGACTGTCCTTTAATGCACTTGACAAATAACCTTGATAGTGACCTGTTCTGTCATCTGCAGAAAACATGTAGATAAAAGCTAAAAGCACTGATACCTGTTGCCTTACAAGTCTGCCTCTGTGTTCTGATGGCCCTCTGACACATTGGCTTTTGTTAACACTTCACATTGAAATTGACCCTGGCTGTGAGGAGGGGGAGGAGGAGGGGGGAGGAGGGAAGGAAGGAGGTGTCTCTCGACGCAGAGACAAAAAAGCGAATCGACGATTAACACTTTCCTGCAGGGAGGTGCTGCTTATCGCTCCCACAAATCTCTCCACCGGCTCAGCGGAGGAGGACAGGACGCTCCGGAGCTGCACGCGCACAATGGACTAAAACTCCCGGAGAGAGATCAACACTATCAGCTGGACCCCGACACAAACAAGAGACTTCCTTTGAGTGCCTTTCTTCAGTCTCTGGACACTCAGGTGAGAAGTTACTTTATCTTAACATCGTTTTACGATTCAACAGGAGCTATTTGGTTCATTTTAATTTAAGATGCGCGCTTCATGTTCTTTTAAAGTACCGTATAAACTCCACATCAACAATTTAAACTCGGCAGGTTCAATTTAATGTTTGAAACTACAGAAATCTGCAAATAAATCACGTAAGGCAGGAAAACAAGCCAAAATGATTACGCAGCACAAAGTAGGCCGTGCAGGTAATGACTTTGAATTTGATCTGAGATCAGTTTAAACAACGCAAGTCATATTCTGCAGCTAGTTTAACGTGAGAAAGTTGAAGCACACAACAATTAGTGACTTCCTATTAAATGCGATGTGCTTTAGGGCTAACTTTAAAGGACCAGTGTGTAAAATTTAGAGGATTCAGTGGTGAGGATTTCAGATTGAAACCAGCTGAGACTTAATTCCACAGATTTCCTTCTGTGTTTCTTGTTCAGGAAGAGTTTACAGGGAGCCGAATTATCCACTGAGGTCTCCTCCTCTGAGATCAGATCAGATCAAGTGATCAAAATCAGTAAAAACACAGAATGAAGCAGTTTCACGCAACAAATCAGTGTTTTTCTTATGAGGTTTGGTAAATAGGTAGTAGGGTTTAGCATGTGCTCACCTTATTTCTGATCCAGATATTCAAGAGGCTTTACTGGGAGCTGGATTATTTGCAGAGGCCTCTTGCTCTCCAAAACAACAAACCTGTTGATTTATACTGGTAAAAACACGGATTGGACACCACATTTAGGAGGCATTTAATGTGAGCTGAATTATCAGCAGTGGTTTCTTCCTCTGAGATCAGGTCAGATCGGGTGATTTAAAGCAGTAGAAACACTATGAAGCAGTTTCACTTTACAAATCAGTGTTTTTCCTATGCAGTTTGGCATGTAGCAAACAGGGCTTAGTATGCGCTCACCGTATTTGTGATCCAGATTTCATGAGATTTTTACTGGGAGCTGAATTACTCACTGAGGTCCCTTTCTCTCCAAAACAACAAACCTGGTGATTTAAATTGCTAAAAACAGAACAAAGCAGTTTCATGTTACAATCAGTGTTTCTCCTACACTGTTTGGCACATAGCAAATGGGTCGTTCGCCCAGTGCATGCTAATTTATGCTCAGCTCTGTTCTCTGATAACTTGGATCAAGATATTCAGGTTTTTACTGGGAGCTGAATTATCAACAGAGGCCAATTTCTTTCCAAAACAACAAATGTGATGATGTAAACTAGTCAAAACACAGACTAAAGCAGTTTCATGTGACAAATCAGTGTTTTTCCATGCAGTTTGGCACATAGTGAGTAGGGCTTAGTGTGTGCTCGCCTTATATCTGATGGAAATGTTCAGGAGGTTTTTACTGGGGGCTGAATTATCCGCAGAGGTCTCTTCTCCTCCAAAACAACAAACCAGATCATTTAAACTAGCAGAAACATTGAATAAAGCAGTTTCATGTTACAAATCAGTGTTTTGCCCATGCTGTTTGGCATGCTGCTCGCCCAGAGCCTGCTATGCGTGCACACCTTTTTCTGTGATAACTTACAGGCTATGCACTCATCTTATTTCTGATCCGGGCGCTCAGGAGGTTTTTATATTATCTGCAGAGGTCTCTTCCTCCAAAACAACAAACCCAGTGATTAAAATTGGTTAAAACACTGAGTAGAGCAGTTTCACAATTCAAGCCAATGTTTCTCCAATGCTGTTTGACATGTAGTAAAGACGGCTTAGTATGTTCTCGCCTTATTTCTGATCCAGATGTTCAGGAGGTTTTTACCGTGAGCTGATTTATCGGCAGAGGTCTCTTCTTCTCCAAAACAAATGGTGGTTTAAACTGATAAAAACACTGAATAAAGCAGTTTAACGATAAAAAAATCAGTGTTTTTCCTGAAGCTCTCATCACAGAGGGATTGCTGACTTTGGTGGCTAACTAAAAAACACAAATCTAGACCCAGTGTTTGGTTTGTCCGCTCTGGGCTGCTGTAGAAACATGCCAGTGCATCATGGCAACGTCTGCAGACCAGGAGTTGATGTAGACATAAACAGCTCGTTCTAAGGTAATAAAAACATGCCGAGTCTTATTTTCAGGTGATTATACACAAAAAAACACACTCATTATATTATACTCCATTCATGCCAATATATGCATCTTAATCCTTCACTCTGGACCTTTAAACAGCCATTGTTATTGTTATTGTTGTTGTTGTTGTTGTTGTTGCTGCAGAGATTGAAACAAATATTTTAAACTTTGATGGAACAGTTGAGTAACAGCAAAAATGCATTTCAGTAGTTCTTACAGATCAGTTTGATTCTTGACTGTGCAGAAATCAATCTGTTGCAGTGAATTAGGAACACGTGAGAAATGTTTATTAACTGCAGCAGCAGTGTTTTGATTAAAGCTGCAGCTGTTGTTTGAGTGTGGGTAGACCACAGTCATCTACATAATCTATTCTCCTGGTAACAAAGAACACGTTTCCTAAGCCTTTTCCCTTTTGTTTTATACCTCTGAACTTCTCAGAGTTATCTGAGCTTCCCTCTCCTCCTCCATTATCTTAACTCTCCTCTTCCCTCCAGCTCCCATCACATCCCCAGGCATGATTCAGAGGAAGGAGGTGGTGCTGTCTGTGCTGGGGGAGCTCCAGGAGGCCACAGAGAGCTCTGGCCTGGACGCTCTGACCAGAGTGGCCCTGGAGGTGGATCAGGTCCTCGCTCCCTTTCAGCTGCCCGAGAGCCCCTGTCATGATTTCCCTGAGTGGGCGGGTGTGGATGACACGGCTCATGGCCTGTACCCGTCTGATGCACCCGTGGGCCTCCTGCCTCTGAACTGTAAGGGAGAAGGCAACCTGCTGTTTGATGCCGTCAGCATGCTGCTTGTGGGCAACACTGGACTCAGCTTGGAGCTACAGGTGAGCAGTGATTTTGGTCTCTAGGGTCCAAATGTGTTTCACTTAGAGCATTAATACAGATTCTTTCGAGCTGTGTCGTAGGACTGATTTCATTAATTTTGTCCCCACAGGTACGGACAGTTTTGGAGATGGTGCTGTGGAAGAGATACTACCTGTCTGGGATGATCGATTCCAAAATGATGCTTCAGGCTGTTCGCTTCAGCCTCTGCGCCGAAGAGTCTGAGGACATGCTCAACCTGCCTGTTACAGTCTTGGAGGCCATCTTTGACGCAGATGTCAAAGCGTCCTGCTTCCCAGGCTCCTACGCCAACATGTGGCACGTGTACGCGCTGTCATCAGTCCTGATGTTTAACATCTACTCCATCTACCCCATGTTCAACCACAAGATCCGACCCTATTTCAACCGCGTCATACGTCCAAGGACCTGGCCGAAAGACTGTGAGCCACTAACCCTGCACATCATGTGGTCTGGCGCAATGCAGTCCGAGTCCTTGTTCAGGCCGAACCACTTTGTGGCGCTAGCCCAGAGGAGCGACCTCACGTTTGGGAGCCCTGACAGCGAGCAGAGGGCGTCGCCGACCAAGAGCGAGGAGCTGCTGAACCAGGACTTGCAGCTTTCTTACGCAGGCCTGAAGGGAAAGTACAACATCACCAAGAGAACCTTCTACCGCTGGAAGAGGCAGACGCAGGAACACTGCAAAAAGTCTGCAGCCAGGTACGAGGCAAAGTATTTCCTGCAGGCCTGCTACTTGGAAGGGAAGCTCATCCCTCTGCACCAGTTCAAAGAGTTTTTCCCTGAGATCTCAAGGTCGTCGTACTACAACTGGAAGCACGAGCTCCTGAAATCCGGAGGAAACTTCTCCACCTCGTCGTCAACCGGAGAGATAAGTCCTGGAGAGAGCACGGAACAGGAAGCCTGGTCTTCACCTGAAGCAAAACAGGATGAGCCGGAGCACCACGACAGCGTGGCCAGTATGTTTGGCCTCAGCCTCGGCAAGCTGGATCTGGAGCGGGCCCAAAACGTAGCTCACATGCAGGAAGCTAAGCGCTGTCTGCAGAATTGCATCACCATGAACGCCTCCCTCCCCTTCAGGGTCTTCAAAAGAAACTTCCCAGGGATCTCCAGATCGACCTACTACAACTGGAGGAGAGAAGCTTTGATGTTCAACCGCGGTTACAAAGGGAGCGTCGGCAGCAGCGAGGACAGCTCAGACGCCGACAAGAGCAACAGTCCCAAAAGTCTGTCGCCAGTCCTGCCTAACACCAACCAGTTGTTTGCACCTAGAGCGAGAATCTGCAGGCGGAAACACAAAAGTTTCAGGCGGGCCTACATGAGTAAAAAACAGCTCAGAGATGTCGCAAAGCTGCACATCCAAAAGTCCAAATGGTCCCTGACCAAGTTCAGGCTCAAGTTCCCGTCCATGTCCCCTTGTTTCTACTGGCTGTGGCGCAGCACTCAGAACCGCAAGAAGAAGATGCTCGCGTCCAGCGCAGTGATAAACCTCCCACAGAGTCTGGAGAACGCAGCAACAGAAAACAAGGTCACGGAGAGGAGTGTTGAAAGTAGTCAGCACGTGCATCCGTTTGTTGAGAGTCCTAAATATCTCCAAACTTCCCCCATGCCCTCCTTTGATGCCCCACTTTCAAAGCACGCCCTTCACCACAAGGCACCCATAGACGAGCGGATGTTTGCGATGGATGTTGTGGCTCTGGCCAACTTCAAGGCCAAGGCCAAGCTGTTCCTGCAGCAGCGCTTCGAGGAGAAATCATTCCCCACATTTAAAGAATTCAGGTCTTACTTCCCCTTCACCCCTCGCTCCACGTACTACATGTGGAAGCGAGCCTTGCATCACGGGGTGTCACTGGTTCATGGGTGACTAAACAAAGGGCTTTCTGACACAGCACGGGAGCTCTGTTGAAGAACTTCTGGGCCCCGAACGCCTCACATCTCTCCTTCTGTGCATTTTACTTCAAACATACTACCTACACTATTTGACCTCACGTTCCAAAGACTGTGACGTACTCTTGCTTAGCATCTAAATGCTTTGTGTCCCCCCTCTGCCCCACCACCACAGCTCATTCCTCCCTCCTGGACATTTGCACGTGTGTGAAAAGACACTGAGCCGTGGGCCCGTTTAAACCCTGCATGTTGCCCTGCAGGCAGAAGGCAGTTCAAAGCTGTTGTTTGGTGGCTTTCTGTTTGAAGCCGATTCTCCTCCATTCTCCTTTTAATCCTTGCTAAGCATTGTACCCGGGGTCCTTTATTTTTTCACTTTTCATTGTAGTAAGATCCTTATGCCTTAAATGTATGTTTTTGTTGTTGATGCTTGATATTAATCCGGGAGAATCCTGGTGGGTTTTTTTTTAATTCTTTGAATGTAAAGAGCAGCCGGTATTTGTTTTCAGAGATGAGTTTACTCCCTCTCGTTCAAACATCCTCTGCAAACAGGCTTCCAGTCATTTTTTCCTTTTCGATTATTGAATGTAAACACACTTTATGCACCAAAGTTTTCGGTAGTTTTGTCGAGGTTTACTGCTACTTCAAAAATACCTCCTTTTCTACCGGTGATGACCATGATATTAACTGTGAGTTTTCTCACATTCACACTGTATTTGCACTAAAATAGTTCCCATTACACTGTTGAATGTATTGTCTTAACCATCGTGCACCCTTTGGTTAGGTTTCAGTGCTATCTTTGAGAAATGTTTACAGGGTTTCTTTACATGGAAACTGAATATAAATGAAGATGTTTTATTTTTGTACAATCTTTCACTCCAGAGCTACCTACTGCCTCGGCAGATTGGGAAATATCTGCCTTGATAAGCTACGTTTGTCTGCTGCTGTTCATTAAATGAAGTTTGACCTCTCTTCAGTGTGTTCGCAGAGCTGCTGCTGTAACCACCCGAAACAATAGATCTTGGTTTACATCTGTACTTCCTGTATTTATTTTTATTTTTCATTACACATCTGTTCATACTGGCAGCCTGCATTATAATCAGTTTGTAGGTCAAGAAATCTGTTCAATAAACCGTCGTCCAGCATCAATCATGTGCTTCAGTCTTGCTTCTCATTATCATGGGTTATTTAATAATGGCACGTCATGTCAGCTCATTAAAGGCACAGTTCATCTCCAAGATGAGATAGATTGTTTTGGTGTTGAAAAAACTCAACATCAGTGTCTCTTTCCACAATTCATGACCTGGAGCCTGTATCATGAAGCAGGATTAATGTCTTAGCGAGGTAACTTCAGGGTTAACCCTGGGTTTTCAGTCTCACGAAGCCGGTTCAGTTCTTATCGGGGTAGATCACCATGGTAACTTACTCTGAACGGCTATCCTGCTCCGGAGCAGGGTAAGTTCAGGGTTGAATCTGATCCTATAAAAAGCACCACCCGCTGGCCAATCAGCTGTTCGGAAAAAAATGACTCCACTGACAGAAATGCAGCCCAGTCATGACGGGAAGTTTAATTAATTTGATTGATTTTGATTTGAAAGTTTATTTTGAACATTAAAAAAGAAAAGAAAGCAACAACAACAGACAATGAAAAGATTGTTCAAAAAGGAGTGGAAAGAAGTGGAACTTTCATCCCACCCCTTCATAAGAAAGAAACTGATCATTTGCGGACACTTAATAGCACCATTAATTAGTGCCAACATTTTGTTTTGTTGGAGGAAATGATCCCTGTTAAAGAAAATGGGCCTAATTTACAGCTTTGCTGCTGGAAATGTGGAAAGTAGCCTATCATGTCTACACTTCATGGTGTTTGAGGGATTTTCCTTTTTGTTTTTTAAAGAGGGAGACTAGGTATATTTTGTGCAGCTGTTAATTTCTAACACAGCTCAATATCAGGATGATTTTATTCAGACTATCAATTTGGTGTTGATATGATTTAATTGTGGCGTCAGCTTTAAGCTTTATTGTAGCATATATAACGTTATGACAAAGAAGACCAATTTATCAGACGCAATGATGTTAGACGATAATTGTAATACACGCAATTCATCTGCGCAGCATTGATTTCATGGGATTCAAGGGTGTGATCAGTGTCAGATGTACAGGTACAGGTACTGTAGCTACTTGAACCAGTGATGAGTCATTTAACCTACACATCATTTTATTTGCTGCCTTGTTTTGTCTTGATTTTTCCCTCTCTCCTCCTCTATTTCTTCTTTCCTCACCCGTTTTTTTCTTCTCTCTGATGTTTTGACAGGGGAATTTCTTTGATAAGCTTTTAGTGGCTTCTAACCTCTCCGGCACTTTTCTTTTTTTAATCTTGTAAATGTTATACTGTGTGTTTTTAACATCATGTGCAAATAAACTAATCTAAACTAAAACTAAACATTATTCATCCCGTTATGTGTTGCCACGCATGTTTCCTCCTCCTGCAGCTGCCACGGTGTTGGCCTTTTCTCTAATGTTGCTTTTCTCCTCCTCATATTTTAGTAGAATTAATCTCTGATCCTCACATGAGAAATATTTTTTTTCCCCTCACATACGGCGCTCTGTGAGGACGCTCAGTGACGCTCAGTGACGCTGCGCTTCTCTCATGATTGTGATTGGTCCGCTGCGTGCGTGTTCACGGCTCATGATAAAGCAACCCTGGGTTGAGTTACCGAGTTGATATCCAGCGTCGTGATACCGATTATCCTGATTGCCATTGTTAGGGTTAGTCAACCCAGGATAGGTCTGGGTAACCCAGGAAAGGTTGATCTCGCTTCGTGATACAGGCCCCTGGTTACACAGACCTTGTTGCGAGCAGTTTCATGTAGGAACTATTTTCTTTCTACAGAACTACACCCACCTGAATAAGGCGAATCAATGTGCAGAAGGAAGCGTGCATCTACTCATGGACAAGAGGCTCTTGACAGCAAGAGATGTAAACATTAATGGCGTCCTCTTTGGTTGAGCTGTAGCGTTAGTTAGCTCAGTGGTGCTAGTAGGGCTGCAACGATAAGTCAACTAACAATTACTTGGCAGACAGAAAAATAATCAACTGTTCTGACAAATCGATAAATTCTTAAAGTAACTTTTTAATGCAAAAAATGTCAGAAAATACGGTTTTCCTACTTCTCTCTGTTTTATATCATAGTAAACTAAATGTCTTTGGTTTTGGACTGACAGAGCGAGACATTTAAAGACATCAACTTCAACTTTCAGGAACTGGGACGGATATTTTTCACTATTTTCTGACATTTTTAAAACTGAACAAATAATCAGTTATAGAGAAAATAACAGGCAGATTAATCAAATAAAAATCGAACCAAAACAATCATTGGTTGTAGTCCTAAATGCTAGCTAAGAGCTAGCTAAAAGTCGATGCATACTTCCTTCTGCACGGTGTTACAGTTGGTTTCATTATATTGGAGAGAAGACAGACAACCTTACAGCTGATATGTCCAACGCTCTGCAACTTTTTTTTTCACTTTTTCATTTTGAGGTGAACTGTCCCTTTAAATTTTGCTTCCTATCGTGACTTGATCGCTGCTCCATTTCTTGAACTCACTCGTGCTCTCAGGTCGTTCACACGCTCTTCGTCTGGCTGTTTCTGGAAACCTGACAATGAATCTTACAAGAAGTCTTCAGCCCTCACCCCAGCAGTGATACTAGTGGCACTCTGTACTTGCTCACTGTGTGCAACTGATGATGTGAAGGGATTGTAGCAGCCATGAATTTTGTGTTAGACCAATCAGCATTATTCAACACTGTAGACTTCACCCGATACCTCCACAGTCTCCCAGCCAGCAGGCACTGTTCAGTTCCTGGGCCAGACTGTTTTGTCACTGGGAACTATGGCACATAAACTACATTTAGCCCCTGTTTACTCCAGTCATATGAAAGTAAGGTTTCTGGAAAGGTTCCTACAGTAGAAACTGGCTGTAAGTATAAAGAAGGTGAAGGAATCCACCTAATGGCGTCCTCATTAGCTGAGCTGTCACATTAGCTAGCTTAGTGTTGTTAGGTGAGCTAGCAGTAGTTGCACGCTTCCTTCTGCACGGTGATACAGTTGGCAGGTGCAGTTTGGTAGAAAGAAAATAGTTCCTCCATGAAACTGCTCACAACAAGGTCTGTGGATCATCTTGAGTAACCAGGTCATGATTTCTGTAAAGACACATTGATTTTGAGTTTTTCAGATGTATTTTTTGTCACTTTGAGCACCACAAGCTGAGTGCCATCTAGTTCCATTATACTGGAGAGGAGACAGACATCTCTACGGCTGATATCTCCAACACTCTGCAGCTCACACCAAAACAATCTACATTAATAAATGACACTAAAGGTAAGAAGAAAATATGTCTTTTTGATTTTGGGGTGAACTGTCCCTTTAACACAGACCATGCTTGATAAACTGTTGAAGCCACCAGTTGTTTTATGCTCCACATTATCCAGAAGCAGCCGCTGAAATAAGTCAGGCAACTGTAAAACACCTGCAATTTTCCCAAATCAATTGCTCTTCCTTCCAAGCCGCTGCGCCCTTGTTCTGGCTCAAGTGATACCAATAAGCACTTCTAATCTTCTGCCCCATCTGCTGCATCTTGATTTGATTCTCTGGTGGGATAAATTAGACAGCTCAACACGTTGCACATTAGTGTTAAAGGTCTGCAGTACGTTATGACCCAGAAGACATGTGGGGCCTTGCCAAGTTAATTTGTGTTGACAGCCAGTGTGCTGTACAAAAGATAAAGAAAGAAAAGGAGCAGAATCACTGAGTGTAACCACATCCACATGTGCAAACAAGGAGGTCAAACCGAGCCAGCGGCGAAAGAATAGAAATGAGCTCAGAGACCAGTTTTGTGGTTTTTGCTCGCTGCCTTTTCTCTATTTAGCCATTGTGCTCATGTTAATGAAGGTAATGGTCAAGAGTAGGTGGGATGGAGTGCAGGGAGAGGGGGAGGGTTAATTGTATGCATGGGGATAGAGGTGTTGGAGATAAGGCCAAGAACATCCAAGAGTCTGGGGGGAGGGCTGGAGGTGTAGAGAGAGGGAAGAGGGGGAACCATTGTTTTGATTCCACCGACTGAACTACTTAGTGTATTTAGAGTCAAACATTCCTGTGCTGTTTCTCTCAGTCTCCTCTGTGTCTACCTACTCTGTATTTATTATACTGTAGCTGCTCATGCTCAGGGACACACTTGATTATATGCCAATAACAGAGAATATGTGATTGTGTAGTTGAAGCTTCTCAAACTTGGTCCTGACATTGGCCCATCAAGCAGAACAAACCAATGAATGCTCCAAGGTGACTTCATTATTTAAAGGGAGAGTTATTCCCAACAAGCACTCTTATGTCTGAGTATTTTTGTACAACATGCAGTTCAGTTTCACCTGCACTGAACCCAACTGTTGCATATTATATCCACACATGAGGAATGTCAGCTACAGTTACTGTTTAAATTAAGGGCCTGGTTTTTTTTCCTTGTCTGATTTAACCCTTTGAAACCTCAGCAAGAAACATGGAGAGAAGGCAATGAGCAATGAAATAAATGACCCCAAAATCTGCAAGAAATTAGTAGAAACAGAAAATGGAGAAACAAGAAAAGTAGTTGAAAAATAATTTAATAAAAATTAAAAAAAGAAAGAAAAAGTTATAAACAAATAAGGAAACGACCTGAACAAAGTGTTTCAAAATTCTAATAATTCTGTACCATATTTTTTTCCAGTTTAAAAAAAAGAAGTAATTTTTGAAATCTATTCTTTTTTTGCAATTTGTTGGACATTTCCTACAAAGTTGCTCATTGCCTTTTACCCCATGTTTTTGAAAGCAATTGCACTAATTAGCTCAGGGTTCAAAGGTCTAAACACTTGGGAAAGACGTCTGGCAGCAGCACAAGAAAAGTGACGTCGCTCCAAGTTTCAGAGGTGTTAAAGGACAGTTTCCCAATTTTCAAATTTGTCCGTAAACAGCACTCACATGCCCACGTGGAAGTCAAGGTGAATTTATTTATAGTGCACATAGCTACATAGCTACACACTATACAAGGACATTTAAATATAATCAAAAACAGTAAAAAACAAGACAGGCAAAATAAGAGAACATAAAAACAAGAAGGTGTATGTCGTTAGTTCAGGACCAACTAACAACACAAGCAGTCGTCTTTTAGGAAGTCATTGTTTCCCTAACCCTCCAAACGTCACTGGGGATAGTGTCATAAAAAGCATGTTTTCACTGAAACATTGCTGTGTTTTAGACCAAAACATGATCTTTTCCTGACCTTAACCAGGTGGGTTTGTGCATAAACATAAACACACGTTATTTAGTTATTTATCTGGATCCCCATTAGTCACTACCAAGGTAGCAACCACTATTTTTAGGGTCCACACAAGCAAACATTACTTCATAGAGGAAAACAAATACATAATTCAAAATCCAAGGAAGAAAGAAACAAAACACAAACAAAAAACAGGAAAACTACAAAATAAAACAAAAATTAACCAAAAAAACAATATATTTAACACAAAAATGTCAGAAATAAGTGGCAATTTTAGTGCGCCTAGGTGGCACCAGAGAGCACAGTTTGGCACTTTAGGGGTTCATTCTTTCATTTTATAAAATTTTTCGCCAGGTCTGACATGCGTGCCAATTATGGTGAGTTTTTGAGCATGTTTAGGTTCAAATTCCAGCTCAAAGAGGCGGCGGAAGATGCTGCGCAGCGATGTGTCGGGTCCGGGCATTTTTAGGCAATTCTGAGCAACAAGCAGAAGAATTGGAAGACATTTAGGAATTTAGCAACACAATCTGCCTTTTGCATCAGCTGAGGCTTGAACTCACAACCTCTGAGACTAAGAATCAATTTCTACCTCACTGAGCTAATTAGTCAGTGACAATTCATGTGTAGCTTCACAAACTTGACTAAGCCAGACGTGCAGGTTTAGCAGCCGTCCATGCATGGAAAAGCAGATTTCAAACCGCTGTAAAAAGTTCAGTTATTAAGACAAAAATCTGAAAATACACATATTGCATCTAGACAGCATGGAGATGTTGGTAATTTGTAACAATGATTGATTTGCTCCATAAGTGGAAAACTGATGTTTAAAATTGCCATTTTTACATTGACTCCAATTGTTCACATTAGAGCAAAATTCAAAATGCTGTCAAAAATTCAGTTTTTGAGATAAAATTCTGAAATTTGCCACACATCATCTACCATGACTCTAGAATTTTGTCATTTTTTTCATGAACATTGAAGATTTATTTAGCAAGAATTTGCATGTATATGTTTACAGTACTGTTTACAGTCAAACATTTTGATGCACTGTAGGCTCAATTTTTGATAAATCAAAAATCTGAGAAACATAGTTTGTGTAGGACAGTCTGAAGATGCTCTGTAGCAAGTTTGGTGTCAGTTGAGCAAAAATTGTGGGAGGAGATAGGTTTAAGAAGTTTTACAGTTTTTGAAAAAAACAGAGTGATGAACTTCATAATTTTTAATAGGTTTGTATGTACAAAAGTTTCTTCAGTATTGGGGCTACAGTTTGATGAAAGTTGTGAAGTTGTAGCACGTATGGTTGATTTGTTATGAATTTTCAAAGTTTTGAACTTCAGACGCTTGCTGTAGCGCCACCATCAGGACTATTGGCTTGAGTTTACAGCTGAGGATATCTGGCATGAGACTGGACCTTTGTGCAAAGTTTGGTGAGTTTTCACCCATGGGAAGTATGATTTCCTCGGAAGAAGAAAGAAGAAAGAATACCTAGGATTACAATAGTGTCCTGGCAGCTTAGCTGCCCGGACCCTAATAATTATAATAAACGCAGCAAAAATAATAGGGGCAAGGACTCCTCAGTGAGGAGTCCTCTGCGTACGGGTCGGCCCCTAATAATAATAATTTTACAGCTCAGGGGTAATAGTAATACTACTGAAAACAGTATATACAGTGATTGAGAAAAGAAAAGACCAGGAAAGTTTCACATTAATCTTAGCACAGTCAGGTATTACGTTGATCAGGTGTTCTGTGCCATCAGGTGTCTCTTTAACCTCTTTTTAAAAACAGCTGCACTTGTTACATGTGTAACGTCCGATGGCAAAACATTCCATAATTTTATTCCTCTGAATATTACAGTACGCTGCATTGCATTTGTTTTATGAAACAGGAAGTGAAAAACAACCTCTTGCCGCATGCCTCGTATTAATTTTATGGTTGTTGCTACAATAAAATTGTTGGTCAAATTGATGGTAATGGATATTTGGGGTTTTAGACAATGAAATATTTCTCATAAACTCATTTCTCATGACCTCAGCACTGTTGAGAGGTAATGTTTCAACATCTCTGGTACATCCGTGGTTCTTAACCAGGGGTCCTTGAGGGAGTTCCAGGACGTCCCCAGACAAATAGTGAGTCGTTCATTTTGACTATTTGATTCAAGAAGCAGAAGTAGATAGAAGTGATCACAATGTGAGTGAGAGTCCTAAGAGTGACTGTTCTGATCAGAGGTTTCACTTCCTCCACTGTTATTGACAACTGAAGAATTCTGGTCTTAATCACATCTATCACATCTTTGTTCAGTTAGAGGACTGTGACATGATGCGTTTCAGTCCCAGTGGTGGTTCAGACCCACTTGTAGCAGGGGGACACCAGGACCCAGGAGAAATTTGGCCACTCAAGATGAGCTGGAGCACAGGTGTGTGAGCCTCATCTTTCACCTGTGAACACTCCTGTGCACATGCTCACCTGGTAAGCTGAACAAACCTTGTGTTTTAAATAGACTTTATTGTTAAGGTAGTGTAGCGCTGCAAACACAGCCCGAGGTGTTGGTGTTTTTTAAGTGTTAATATTAAAGTTGTATTTTTAATTTCAAAAATGACAGTTACAAAGTCTGCGTCTGCCAACAACTCATTGTGTGTTCTGTAAAGGGTCCTGACAGTTCAGGGGAAGTGGCAGAGGAAAGGTACGAGTGGGCTGGACAAAGATTAATATGTGTTGTGCTCGATTCACAGGCAAAGTGCAGCGTGCTGTTTGTTTCATATGTCTTATACTAGTCATTGTAAATTGTTTTCTGTATTTTAGTAAATTACACTTATTAATGTTTGGTTTTATCCAGAAAGTCCAGTTAGAGTTATGTTGTTCACACCAAATGCAATGTAAAGTGTGGTGTACGGCTCCACCTCCCCACTTCCACTTGCAATCTGTGAACCGTGTAAAAGTTATTCTCACATGGTCTTCAGTGTCAGTGTATTGCTGGTATAAAGTGGATGAACAGATATATCCGGATTCATGGTTTGGTAGGTCTTGTATCTTGTTCCTTTCTTTAGATCTCAATTTTTCGATCATCTCTCTACAGTCTGAATATGCTCTTGTATCTCCGTAATCTCAGACAAGTATGAGTTCACGACTCGGTTGTCTTTTCTCGTCATTTCTGGAACAAACCACAAGGGGTCATCTAACGTGCCCTGGTGCTGCTTCATCTTGGTCAAATACCTGGCTTGCTTTTCTCTCACTAAAGGTGCGGACACACCAAACCGACATCAAAGAACTAGCGGCGACGAAAGCCAACTGTTGCGTCGTCTACGTCACCTCACGTCGCCCTGTGTCAGTTGCATTTGATCACACTACACGGACTACATCCGACGGCCAAGTAGCACGTACGTTCTGCGCCTGCGTGAGAGAGAGCGGAGTGAGAGAGTGGTACATCCTGTCAGCCGAGGGGTTTCCTATCTGTGCAGCCGAGCACCGCAGCACCTCCACGGACTATTACATCCAGACGGTCCCGGTGTTTCCTCCGCAGGCTCCACTTCACTCAGCTGCCCGATAAACCCGCTGCTTCTTCCCACTTTAACCTGAATAACAAACCAGGGCTCGGTGCTCCGGTTGGATCCAAACGGAGAGCCGGGGCTAGCTCAGAGACTAGCGGAGGCTAACTGGCTGTGCTTCCCTCCGGTCATGCTGCGGCTAACGCTCCGCTAGCTGCTCCCAGCTAGCTCCGGTTTGTTATTCAGGTTAAAGTGTGAAGAAGCAGCGGGTCTGTGGGGCAGCTGAGTGAAGTGGAGCCTGAGGAGGAAGCACCGGTTAGCCCCGGTTTCACTACAGGCAGATTCACTCGCTACAGGGGCGAGGAAATAAAACCCGAACAACCAATCAGAGTGATCTCTCTCACCGACAAGCTCCACCGCCGATTCAACATGCTCAATCGGCCAAAAAGCCGCCGACGCCGATGTGCCGACGGTGCGGGACACACCGCAAAAACTAGGGCGACAGACGCTCACTGACGGCCCGACTTTGGTCGACAGTTGGCCATCGGCTTGGTGTGTCAGGGCCTTAAAGCTCGCACTGAAGGGAGTCTTGCCTCCAACAGGCAGGTAAGGTCAGGTGTAGTAGACCTCACCCCAAGTAGGGATTTCACCCGAGTCATGTAAGGCCACTCAACAGACTTCAAGGGCACTTTTAACCAAGACTCACCCCCGTACAAAATAGCTGAAGAGAGAGCCTCAACAACTTTTAGTCTGACACAAAATGGAGCATCATAGTTGGTGGATCAGAGGACAATCAACTTGTTTGAGTGCTTCATCTCTTCTTTTACATGTAGGAAAAGAGAGGTTCGGGAGCTTAATGCTGATTGGCTATTGAGGTGTGAATTGGTTACTGAAGTTCAGATTTTGTATGATGAAAAACTGTGCTACTTATGTCATTCACGGTGCATCCATCACTTTCATCACGCCACTTGGCAGGAATTTGCGTCTAATCACGTCTTTACATGTACTTTACATGTGATTCACTTGCACGAATTGTTAAATTTGATGATAGAATCATGAGTTTGAAGCTTTTAAGATGCCAAAATCTGATCCCTGATCCCCTAGGAAATTATTATAGCATTAATTACATATGAATATTTTATCCTTTTGTTAGATCCATCAGAAGGTAAACAGAAGAAACAGGGTTCATGTTACAAAAGCTACCAGAAATTGTTTTAAGCAGACTTTAAATAAATACTCTGGTCCAGTTTAGTGCTCACACATTAAGTACAATTTTATATTAAATACTTATTATTCAGCATTTAATTGCTGTATGTTTGACTGACAGGAAATTAACAGCATCGTAAACTTTGAAAAGTTGATCTGGATTTTAAAGACTCAAATGATCAGTGTTTAAGAATCACCACGGTAACTGACCTTGGCATGAGCAAATATTTGATGAAGTCTTTGCCTGTTTTTTAATTTTTTTTTCTGTTTGCCATCTCCGTCTTCATTACTGTATGATGGGAGGAAATCTCACTGGCACCGAGCTACTCTACATTGTTTATCTCAAAAATAGCATGAAAATAATGAGGGTTGGCAGGTGGGAGCGGAAGTCTTCAAGGATTAGCATACTGCAGTTGGTTCAGAAAGACGGAGCGATAAAGCAGAGAGGCATCTCAAGGATGCCAAATTTTCTCAGTAAACAAAACAGACCTGTGGGACTCTTTAGACTTGCGGTTTGCTGCCAATTACCCTCTGATAGGAGCGGCGGTGTGAACTCATTAGAACTCTGAAATTTGACCTTAGTGTAGTTAAAGTGAGGAAGGTGAGGAGTGAAGAGGCGATTTCAGACTGGTATTTTTTTTAATAGGGTGGCATTTTCATATCTATTCATGCACTCATAATGATCGCTCCTCAGTTGAAAATGAGCTGTGTCTAAGAGAATCATGTTTCATACTAGAAATCCAACCCCACGTGTGTTTCAGAACAATAGTCTAGGCACATCTCATATAAAACATGGCTGCAGTGATTTTCTTTGTCTAACACAGTACACACCTATTGTACTGTGTCCAGGCATGAAGGCAGTTTGTCCACTAGGTGGCAGTGGTTTGCTTTCTAAAATAGTTTCCATGGTTTTGGTTGCCTTCACAAAAAAGCTCACTTCAGGCACACACTCTTTGCTTTGGACAGAAAATCAATGTGTTACTGCATGGCTCAGGGTGTGCAGTGCAGATTTCTCTGCTGATAACTCCATTAATAAACATAATCTGACACTGCAGCCAGTAATGCATAAACCAGATAACGTCTGGGAAGCAAATTGTTTAATGACAGATTAAAGAGTACAGGAGGAAGACAAAGAGAAATACAGAAGAGACGTCTATGAGCTCTAGTTGGGGATTATTTTGTCCCAGAGCACCCTGAACTGTTCTCTGTGTTTGTTATTTTTAAGTTTCTTAAATGCAAATACGTCAAAAATAAAAATAATTTTAATAATGTATTTGCATCTAATGCCAGGATTTTACAGAGTTAGAAGATACTGTTTTTCCATCAGATGCTGTTTCACATCAACTCAATACATTTTGATGATCTGAAAGTTGAGAACCAAACACGTTTATTCAAACTCAGTAAAAACATACTCCTAAAATCTTGGTTCTGCCCAGTCTCCACAAGAGAATGTTGGCATTGTACATTTCTGCAAACCACAAATATGTAACATTTGCTCATTTCATACCAATCAACGTTTATATAGTGACGTCTAATATGAGCTGACTCTGTCACTGGGAGATGAAAGGGATGTTGGATGGTGTGTCATGTAGGGAAGAGGCCTGCCAAGCTCCAGACCACTGTTTGAGATCAACAAACAGCAAAACCAGAGTTGTTTTAGGGAGTTATTGCATGTTTCCAGTGGCTTTTGAGGCTCTAAATGTGGATGTTATGTAGTGACTCTTTGGTGTGTTTCCAGCAGCTTTTTAGGCTTAAAGTGTGGGTGTTTTGTAGCAACCTGTCTGTGTTTTTCTATAAGCTTTTAAGGCTCCAGATACGGATGTTCTTTAGCAAACTGTCAGTGTGTTTTCTGCAGATTTTTTTTGCAGGTTTGTAATACCCCATCAGTGTTTTTCCAGGGGCTCTTTAGGCTCCAATTGTTGGTGTTTTGTAGTGATCCATCTATGTGTTTCCAGCGGCTTTTTAGGCTCAGAACGTAGATGTTTTGTAACAACCTGTCTGTGTTTTTTTTAATTGACTTTTTAGGCTGCGAACATGGTGTTTTGTAGTGACTCATGGTGTATTTCCAGCAGCTTTTTAGGCTCCAGATGTGGGTGTTTTGAAGTCAGTGTGTTTTCAGCTGACTTTTAGGCTCCAAATACAGCTGCTTTTTAGGGACCCGTCAGTGTTTCCACTGGCTCTGTAGGCTACAAATGTGGGTGTTTTATAGCTACCAGTGGGTGTGTTTCCAATGATTATTTAGGCTCTGAACGATGGTGTTTTGTAGTGACCTGTCTGTGTGTTTCCAGCAGCTTTGCAGGCTCCTAACATGGGTGTTTTGTAGCAACCCCTGGCTGTGTTTCCATCAGCTATTTAGGCTCTGAAAATTGGTGTTTTGTGGCGACCTGTCTGTGGGTTTCTAGCAGCTCTTTAGGCCCCTGTTGTTGGTGTTTTGTAGTGACCCATCAGTGTGTTTCCAGTGGCTTTTTAGGCTCCTGATATGGATGTTCTGTAGCAACCTGCCAGCGTGTTTTCATCAGATTTTTAGGCTCCAAGTATACAGTAGGTGCTTGTCAGTGACCCATCAGTGTTTCCAGTGGCTTTTGAGGCTCCAAATGTGGATGTTATGTTGTGACTCTTTGGTGTGTTTCCAGCAGCTTTTTAGGCTTTAAGTGTGGGTGTTCTGTAGCAACCTGTCAGTGTTTTTCTATAAGGTTTTTAGGCTCTAGATACAGATGTTCTTTAGCAACCTGTTAGTGTGTTTCCAGCGGCTTTTTAGGCTCCAAATATGGGTATTTGTAGCACACTGTCTTTGTTTGTCCAGCATGGATAGTGCCATAAAAGCTTTTGGTTTTTTCAACATGACATTGCTGCATCTCCTGCCATGATTGTGCCCCCAAAATCAGGTTTTTAAAGCCAAACACAATCTTTTCCTAATCATAACCAAGTGTCTTTTGTGCTTAAACCTAAGTGCACACTAACCAAGGCACTGTTGAAACATTACGTTTCACTGTATCCATTATATAGTAATGTAAATGTAATTTCTCTGTGTTTTGCAGAAATGTACAATGCCAACATTTTGTTTTCTGCCACTTGGGTTGGTTTGTATGCCATTTTATGTGATAACATTCCTTTTGCTAATACAGCAGCTAAGCCAAATGTAAAAAATGACACACATTTTTTTGTAATCAGTTTAACAGCACTTTTACTAGTTGAACTTCGATGGAGTACACATAGTGTGAAACTTCCAATTTCCGAAGAAACACATCACAGATGATATCCATATTTTCGTCATTACCAGCTGGCACAGCTTAATGTGATTCAGCATTGTGTCACATTAGGTGGCAAACACAGAACACAGTGCATCTAGGGTTTTGTTAGCATAAGCAGATGCACATTTTTCTTTCAGGATTTTATGATGAAAAAGAGAGAGATTAAACCCAGGCAGTCACACAGGGACACTGTGACTCTGTATTTGACTTAAAAATGAGCCTGATGTCAATTCTCTCAAGGTGTAGACCCTGTGAAATGGGTTTCTGAATTGCTCTTGTCAGTCGAGGAGACAAGAGGCTCTTTGTGAATATTCCATGAGTAATGTGCAATTTTTATGCTTAATTATGCGTACTGTTGTGCCCGTGAGCGCGCTAAGACCTTGAAGGCATTTTGTTAATGCAAACCTGAGGAGGAAAGCATTAGTTAATTCAATAAGAAACTATTATTTACTTACTGCTGCCTCATGTTGCTTCGATCAATTTCCTCCTGCATTCACACTGAAGTGATTTACTGTAGGTTTGCTGCTGTTGTTGTGTCCAGCACCTCCCATTTCATCAAACACACACGCACACACACACACACACACACACTCATACTACAGCTGCTGATCAGAGACCTGCACTGACAAGTAAATCAATGAGTGACAACCCCTGACTTGTTTTCCTGCATCAATTGTTTCACTCTTTGTTTGCACCGAATCGATAATTCTATGATTCTCTTTTGCTGATGAATGGAGAGAAGCAGAGAGTGTGAAAGCATGTGTGTGTGTGTGTGTGTGTGTGTGTGTGTGTGTGTGTGTGTGTGAGACAGAGAGAGAGAGAAAGACATGAGGGATTGTCAGTGTATTAACAAGAGCAGTTATTGCAACTCTGATCCCAGTCGCTGCTAAAGCACCAGACCGCGTGTTGACAGATGATAATCAGGGCCAAAGGTCAGGTAAATAAATGCCTTGATGGGTAATCCGTGTTTGCGGTCACGTAATCCTCTGTGTATGTTTGTTTTGCGGTCTTGTACAGTTCCACCACCTGTTCAATTCTGATTCAACACAAGCCGGGGAAAGCAAAAGGCTTGATCCGTCAGTGCAACATCCAAACTGTGAGTCAGGGAGCAGAACAGACGGACTGCGGAGTTCAATAAAGTCGGATCTGAAGATAAGAAGGCGGAAGGAAACATCTATTATCCATCTGTTCATCCATCCATCTCGAGTCTTACCCCGGGAGCTTTTGGGAAAACTCAGTTTGAGTGGAGTTAAGGCAACAGGGAGATAATTACTGTATGTTGCAAACAATTTTAGGGGAGAAAAAAAGTTCAACTTCAATATTACACTTTTATTTACTTGGTTGCTGTAGTTTTATGTCTGCAATGTGTTTTTTAGTGAAACTGCATCTGGTTACAGAACAATCCTCTGCAATATGATATCATCCCCACATCCCCCGGTGGAAGCCAGCAGCCTTTTGTATCCTATCTTAATGCAGCAAAACTACTTGGTTATGGCTGGAAATGATTATGGTCTACGTTAGTCATGTTAGTCGAGTCAGAAAACAAACAGTGGAGCAGGATTTATAACTGCATCCACAGAAATGTAACTACAAGTCACAGCGATGCAGACCTCCTGTCTGTTTCTGTAAGCTGAAACCATTTCCCTCAGTGGAGACAAAGCTTTACTTTAATTTCACAGATAAGAAACAATAAATTGTGAAGACAATAAAGCCTCCACTAAAATAGCATTTTAAGTCTTGTGTGTGATTTATCCTGGCTTCATATGAGCAGAGGAAATATCCACTAGCTGCTAGGCTAATCTATACAATGTAAAATGCCATAGGCTTGTGCTAATAACGTTAGCATGTTGTATTTGTTTGGAAAACGTGTTTAGTATAAGACAGTTGTTTTGTCAGTGAACCTTGTGAGTTGTAATGGAGCTGAATTTTGTAACGTTACCTTTGTTAAATGTTGCTGTTGTCCCTGGCTTCATATGAGAAGAGGAAAAGTCTGCTAGCCTCTAGGCTAATTTATACAATGTAAAATGCCATAGGCTTGTGCTAATAACGTTAGCATGTTGTATTTGTGGGGAAAATGTGTCCAGATAAAGACAAGTGTTTGTCTGTGAATGCTGCGAGTTATAGTGAAGCTGATTTGTGTACTTGTGTTTGAAATTGTCTCTATTAAGCCATGTTTAATGTGTGTTTAATGTGTGTTTTGAATCAACTAAACTTTACAGCACTTCACAGAAACCTCCGCCGCTCACTAGTGTTTTGGAGGTGTAACTGCAGAGTGACACAGACACCACCACACAAGTATAAAGGCTCACAGTGGCGTAGGATCTGCATAGAGCTGACAGACAAGTATAAATCCCGCTGTACCCCAGAGTCTGTAGTGAAGCGGTGTGTAGACGTCGTTGGGTGCGGCCAACTTTAGATTGGGTGAATGGAGTTTCGTGGTTGTAGCAATTATCCAGTAACTATGGGTCTTGGTGCCACATTGTGCTGCCCCCTCTGACTGTCTTCTCTTCCTTCAGCCAGTCTTTTAGTAGGATCAGGAGATAAATGATTCCTTATTGATTTTAAGGCAGAAAGAAAACAGTAGATAATAAAACTGCTTGTAACAGTGCTTGGACTGTGCTTATTCAGAACTAGATGTAGCTGTGTTCATTGTCATCAGTCCTCAGTCTACATTATAAAAGAAGGAAGGGTCATTCAGTCACTGTGTATTTGATTATCAATAATTAACCAACCTTTACACTGTTAATGATATAATAATGTTCAGGAGGGCTAGCTAGATCTCTTTATAATGTTTCCTACTATAGCCTGGACAATGTGAAGTTGACATCAACACAGAAACAACACAGATGTGATGGGTTAGTGTGGGACATGTTGTGCCCGCGCCATTGACTTCAATAGAAGTGGCACCAATGCAAACATTGAATGCTGTCATTATGACGGCATGACCATTTCTTCCTCTATAGTTTTCCTTGAGAGACTCCAGGAAGTCACCACTCTGCACATAACCCCCATGACACCACACACTGTCATTTTTACACATCAGTTATTCACATTGAAAGGGGTCAGTTGAGGTGGTTCAGGCATCTGATCAGGATCCTCCTGGGCACCTCCCATTAGAGGTGTTGCAGGCATGTTCCACTGGTAGGAGGCCCCGGGGCAGACCCAGAACATGCTGGAGGGATTACGTATCTCATCTGGCCTGGGAACACCTCGGGGTCCTCCAGGAGGAGCTGGAAAGTGTTGCTGGGGAGAGGGACGTCTGGGGTGCTTTGCTTAGCCTGCTGCCCCCACAACCCGACTTCGGATAAGCGTATTAAGATGGATGGATGGATGGATGAGCTAACATCTCCTGAACGTGGCTTCAACTTTACTGTACAGACATAACGGTGGTATTGATGTCATCATCTAACTCAAGAAAGACAGTAAGCCTTTGTCTCAAAATGGCAAATTATTGCTTTGACCTCAGCAGAAGTCTAGGTTCTAATGAGGTCATTTACCGAGCACTGGTTTTCACAATTCGATATGGTGAAGCGGTTAATACAAGCCCATCACACGACATGCCCTCAGCTTCCTCCAGGGCTCAGAATTACTGTGTCCTCCTGGGTGAAGGCTGAAGGACGGATCAACACACTCGTCAAAATAGTGGGAAAAAAACCTATCCTCCATATCCACTACTAATGCCTTCTTTTGATTCCCCGTGTTAATAAGACAGTCTTATTAGTAACCTCAATGAACCTCCCATAATGACCGTGTGGGTTCTATTGTGAGCTGGGTGGGTGTAAGCACAGCTGTTGGTTCCCCTAATGGCTAATGTCCGGGGTTGTGATTAAAAGCGCCGCGACCATGAACCATGAACTCATTTCAGCTCGAGCTATTGTCTGCAAAATGAGAAGATAAGAGCTAATTGCTAGATTTTGTTTCAGCACAAGAAAAGAAGAGTGACGTACAGGGGAATGACTAAGGACAGGAAATTAGAGTTCGGGTAATAACTGGCTGTCTGCATTAGTAACTCAGAGAAAACACTTTAAATTGAAGCTTTTGCATTCGTGACAGCAGAGTTTTGATTGCCAGTGTCTACACAGCCTCATACTTGCTAATATAACTTCTCTTGTGTCCTTTTAATGGAATGTAGAGGATGTGAAATAATCCAGAAAAAAACAGATTTCTTTTTCTTCCTGACAGCAGAGGACATGTCAGTGAGAGTCCAATTGTCCTGAACTGTGCTTGCTGTACCTCCCACTCTTCACAGCCAGACAGTAACAGTAGATATGACCTAGATAAAAGGTTAAGCAGATATATTATAATTATTATATGTCCTCATATCACCCAGCGGTGCCAACTATGCTCTTTAAAGGGCAGTTCATCCCCAAATCTAAGGTACATATTTTACCTGTAGTGCTAGTTGTCAGTCTAGATTATTTTGGTATGAGTTGCTGAGAGTTGGCGACATCAGCCGTAGAGATGTCTGCCTTCTCTCTGACGCCATGAAACTAGATGAGACTTGGCTTAACATTCAATTTCAATTCAATTCAATTCAATTTTATTTATAAAGCCCAATATCACAAATCACAATTTGCCTCACAGGGCTTTACAGCATACGACATCCCTCTGTCCTTAAGACCCTCACAGCGGATAAGGAAAAACTCCCCAAAAAAAACCCCTTTAACGGGGAAAAAAAACGGTAGAAACCTCAGGAAGAGCAACTGAGGAGGGATCCCTCTTCCAGGACGGACAGACGTGCAATAGATGTCGTACAGAACAGATCAGCATAATAAATTAACAGTAATCCATATGACACAATGAGACAGAGAGAGAGAGAGAGAGAGAGAGAGAGAGAGAGAGAGAGAGAGAGAGAGAGAGATGCAGGTAATGACAGTAGCTTACAACAACATTATTGAAAGTAATAATATTATAGTTATAGTTCTGGGTACTGTGGTACAATATGTTGAAAGTATGTATTAATATCTGACAGTATACTTGTGTGACAATAGTCATATGTGTATAATAACAGTAGAAGTATGACTAATGACTAATGATGGCAGCAGCAGCAGGAGGCATCTGGCAGGACCACGGCAGCAGCACAACCACACACGTCACGCTGTCCAGGCACCGCTGTGATATGAGTTAATCTGAGAGACAGTGGAGCACAAAGGCTCCGGAGAAGAAGCCGAGTTAGTGACATCCAGAATGGCCGAGTTAGCAAGATGCAGTAATAGGATGAGAGTGAGAGAGAGAGAGAGAGAGAGAGAGAGAGAGAGGGAGAGAGAGGGAGAGAGAGGGAGCCCGGTGTATTATAGGGGGGTCCTCCGGCAGACTAGGCCTAAGTCAGCCTAACTAGGGGCTGGTACAGGGCAAGCCTGAGCCAGCCCTAACTATAAGCTTTATCAAAGAGGAAAGTCTTAAGTCTAGTCTTAAATGTGGAGACGGTGTCTGCCTCCCGGACCGTAACAGGAAGATGATTCCACAGGAGAGGAGCCTGATAGCTGAAGGCTCTGGCTCCTGATCTGCTTTTGGAGACTTTAGGGACCACGAGTAACCCTGCGTTCTCAGAGCGCAGTGTTCTGGTGGGATAATATGGCACTATGAGCTCTCTAAGATATGACGGAGCTTGACCATTTAGAGCTTTATAAGTTAACAGTAGGATTTTAAATTCAATTCTGGATTTTACAGGGAGCCAGTGCAGAGAAGCTAAAACAGGAGAAATATGATCTCGTTTCTTAGTTCCTGTTAGTACACGTGCTGCTGCATTCTGAATTAGCTGGAGAGTTTTTAAGGACTTACTAGAGCTACCTGATAATAGAGAGTTACAGTAATCCAGCCTTGAGGTAACAAAAGTGTGGACCAATTTTTCTGCATCTTTTCGGGTCAGGATAGGCCTAATTTTCGCAATATTACGCAGATGAAAAAATGCAGTCCGTGAGGTTTGCTTTAAATGAGAATTAAAAGACAAATCTTGATCAAATATTACTCCGAGGTTTCTTACGGTAGTGCTAGAGGCCAGAGCAATGCCATCTGGAGAAACTATGTCATCAGATAAAGAGTCTCTGAGTTGTTTGGGGCCAAGAACAATAACTTCAGTTTTGTCTGAATTTAACATCAGGAAATTGGTGCTCATCCAATTTTTTATGTCTTTAAGGCAGTTATGGAGTTTAGTTAATTGATTACTTTCTTCAGGCTTCATCGATAAATACAACTGTGTATCATCCGCATAACAATGGAAATTTATAGAGTGATTTCTAATGATGTTACCTAAAGGAAGCATATATAGAGTAAATAGGATTGGTCCGAGCACAGAACCTTGCGGAACTCCAAAACAAACTTTGGTACGTAAGGATGATTCATTGTGAACGTGAACAAACTGAAAATGATCAGATAAATAAGATTTAAACCAGCTTCGTGCAGAACCTTTTAGGCCAATTAAGTGATCCAGTCTCTGCAGTAGAATTTGATGGTCAATTGTGTCAAACGCCGCACTAAGATCTAATAAAACAAGAACAGAGACGAGTCCTTTGTCTGAAGCAATCAGAAGGTCATTTGTAATTTTAACTAGTGCTGTCTCAGTGCTATGATGCACTCTAAATCCTGACTGAAATTCCTCAAATAAATTATTATCCTGGAGAAAATCACACAGCTGGTCTGCGACTACTTTCTCAAGGATCTTTGACATAAAGGGAAGATTAGATATTGGTCTATAGTTGGCTAACACCTCTGGATCCAGGGTGGGCTTTTTTAGGAGAGGTTTAATTACAGCTACCTTAAAAGACTGTGGTACATAGCCTGTTAATAGGGATATATTGATCATATCTAATATATGAGTGTTAACTAAAGGAAAGACCTCCTTAAGTAGCCTAGTTGGGATGGGGTCTAAGAGACACGTTGATGATTTAGATGAAGAAATCACTGCGGTCAATTCTTGAAGAGAAATTGGGGAGAAGCAATCTAAATATATATTAGATTCTACAGCTGTGTTTGAGGTTAGATAGGTAGGCCTACCATCTGAGGGCAGGAGGTCATGAATTTTGCCTCTAATAGTTAGAATTTTGTCATTAAAAAAGCTCATAAAATCATTACTGCTAAGGGCTAAAGGAATACAAGGCTCAATAGAGCTTTGACTCTCAGTCAGCCTGGCTACAGTGCTGAAAAGAAACCTGGGGTTGTTCTTGTTTTCTTCTATTAATGCTGAGTAATAGTTTGCTCTGGCATTGCGGAGGCCCCTCTTATAAGTTTTGAGACTGTCTGTCCAGATTAAACGAGATTCTTCCAGTTTGGTTAATCGCCAATTCCAATTCCGCCAATTCCTTTCAAACATGTTAATTAGTGAGCTTTAGAGGTTGGATGTTAGTTAATTTTTAAGGGAAAAAATGCAAAATCACATCACATACAAGAGGTCTTTCATTTTAAGGCCCTGACACACCAAGCTGAAGGTCGGCTGTCGGTCAGTGTCGGAGTATCTGTCACCCTAGTCTTGTTGGTCCTTGTTGGGTCATGTTAAATCGGCTACAGAGAAGGCAGTGAATGAAATTACTCTGATTGGAAGTTCAGCTCAGCGCATGAGAACAGAAGTGAGGAAAGTAAACAAACAGCTGGAGAGGGAGTGAGATTTCTTTAGCCACTGAGCTCTTTAGCGGAAACGTTTCATGATGTGTTACTGTTCACTGGCGCACGGTAAAAATCGTTTGTTCTTTCACCATCAGGTTGTGTTGTTAATGTGCAAACTGGCTAACTAGCATCATGGCGGTCTTCCAGTGTCCCCTTTTGAATGACTATTGTAGACTACTGCCATCTGCTGGTTCCTCTCATGCAGGAGCAGAATGCACTGATTTGCCATTGGCCACTCGCTCATGGACGTTGCTTTGGTGTGTCTGGACTTTTAGTCCGACGCTCCATTGACTCAGTGAGCTTTAGCACACATTTCAAACTGCTATGCATTTAGAGAAGGTGAGATAACACAGTGCCCTCTGCCCAACCTCTAATCTTCGCTGGTTTGCTAATGTTAGTCTTGGCCACTCTGCACTGCATACCAGCCGCGGGTCGGGTGGGCGCTAGCTATCAATTATTCATCAAAAGAAAGTAACTTCCACCACCTCAATCCCCCACCCTTGTTTAAACACTGAATATAAAATAAAATAAAAGAGGGAGACAGGTTTTTCCTATTTAATCTTATTTATTTATTTCAGTTTGAAGTTATTTTTATTTAATATTTATTTATTTATTTCAGGTTGAATTTTTCATTTTATTTGACTCATACAGCCAAACTACTGTATCTACAGTACATTTGTTATTGCCAATAAAGGTTGTCAAGTTAAATGGCAAGTTGTTGTACCGTCATTTTGTACCTATGATGCATTTGGGATGGGGGCCTCCAAATAAAATTTCACTTAGGGCCCCAATTTGATCAGGGGCAGCCCTGATCGCCGAATAAGTGGCACTGCCAGCTCACATCAGCTCGAACCAAAACCACCTGCAGTAAATTGAACAATTGCAAAATGAACCTATAGCAACACGTGTAACAGGTCAAAAATATTCTCTGCTATTACCGATTCCTAGTCAAAAGTCCTGTGACAAGAAGGTCATCTGTTATCAAGTCATCAACTGTGACGTGTGTTGTTCTGAGATCAGCCTATTTCACCAACAGAATAAATTTAAAGCTTTAACAATGACTGCACTTAAATAGTGCAGCAGCATTTATCACGAAACAAAATACTCTACAAATCCAACTTAAGTGAATCAAATCATCCCTTGTGTCGATTTAAGGCCTTTGCTGAGTATATTAGGATGAATTATTGCAGCTGTTTTAGTCATACAAGCTTCAGTCGGACCGCTTCAGGGCCGCAATAATTAAAGAAATTTACGGAACTAAGACGATCTGAGATGTGTGCTCGGGGAAATACATTTCACCTACAAGCTAAGCATTCTACACAACTGCCCTTGTGAGAGCTTTAATCCTGAAGTGTGTTAGATGGTGTGTATGAAGGGTTTGTATTATGGTGTCTACGCATACAAGGTTATGGATTATTTATACTAACAGAATCAACATAAAAACAACATAATTCATAACCAAGCAATAACTGGTTCATTTTATTTAATATCGGACCCAAGGTGAAGAACATTAACATCAAGTCTTCTTCATAATAAAAATGAATGGATCTATGTTTAATACTTGCACAGTACATTTACTGCATTGATCCCATCTCAAAGATTGGCACATATTGCTCCTTTGCCTCATTTCTGGGCAGGCAACTAAGTCCTTTTTAATTAGGACAATCTCATTTAATCTAAGATCGTTACTTATTAAAAGGTGCATGTACTAAATCAAGTTAATATCACCTTTGAGGTTAAGGAAGTTCGACTTATGCACCCCCCCCATCCCCCACCCACCCAACATAACTGAACAAACAGCCCCCTCCACCTACTCCCAGCAGAAGCATCCTTAAAAACAAAAAAAGCTGCATGCTCTCTTCCCTCACAGGAAACAAAAGAACCTGTCGTCACTTGTAGATCAAACATACAACTAGTAGACTCCATAATAATAATAATATAAGTCTGTACCTTATATTTTATTACACAGCCAATCACTACAATCTTTGGGGCCATAGATATTTAAACTTCCAAAAAAAGACGACCAGAACAAGCCTGAAGGAATGAACAAACCTCAGTTTAAAACTGTGTGTTAGCAAATACCAACACATTCTCAATCTGACCTCGTCACATATTGATGTGCATGGTCATGGACTTTCCAAGTCCACATACGACGTGCAAGGTACCCTGGGTGCGTTGGTTGTTCACGTTCTGGGACACCGTGTCAAGTTCTGCCTGTTACATGCATTATCTTCTGTCAAGATACACTTCTGTTTTCACAGGAAATTTAAAATTTACATGGTCGGATTTAGGCAACAAAAGGAAGTGGTTAGGTTTGGGGAAAAAAGAACAGGGTCTGGCTTTAGAATCTTACCGTATGCAAACACCGCTCTCTCAGGTGAAAGTCTGTTTGTTGGAAGTTTGCATTCCCCAGTGGGAAATGCAGACTTTAGCCATGCTAGCATATGCTAACGGCTAGCTCAAGTAGCTATTAAGTCCCAGCAGCAGGCTCAAGCATCGGTCTCCGTCCGGAACCAGAGACCCTTTGAGTCTCTTATTTACGAACTCCATCGCCTCGTCCAGATCTTCAAATCTGAGGTTCTGGTTGCTTGACGTGGTGATGTGCAGAATGAAGCTCCCTCTTTACCTTGATGAATGCCGCCCTGCGCCTGGCCACAGTTAGGGTGAAATCAAGGAAAATATGCACTCTCTTCCTGTTGTACAGCAGGGGAGCGACCTCTCCAGCGCACACTAAAACTTGCCACTTATCAGCCAGGAGTGGAATGTAATCAAAAGCAGACCAAAGATGTACAGAAATGGGTGTTGGACAGATATGGGGAGTTAAAACATATTTATATCAAAACATTCCCAAGGAGCTCCTGCAAATCACGTCCTACATCAGATATCAGAGTATGTGCTGTATTGTTTGATAGACGGTTAATTTAATGAGCCTGGTCTCACTCCGAAATCATCAAAATCTAGCGCTTGGGCCCGCTGCACAGTATCACTAGCTGCTTAAGCTAGCGGTTAGCATATGCTAGTGTGCCTAAAGACTGCATTTCCCACTGGGGACAGTGCTTGTCTTACACTGATTGTATTTGTATTTGTCTCACTCCGAAGTCATCGAAATCTGCTTAGGCAGTGACTTGCGGCGTCAGAAACCAATGTAAAAAGGCATCCTTTAACGTGAGCATGATACGCTGCTGGTTGTGGTGTCAGGGGGAAATGTGCTGGGACAAGGCGAGTGGGGCGGGCAGATTAAGATTAAGATTCTTAAGCCAAACCCTGTTCTTTGTTCCTAAACCTAACCACGTATTTTTGTTGCCTAAACCCAACCATGTGTTTGTTGTTGAAGGGGAAAAAAAAACATTGATTGTGTTGTTGTACCGACGTAGTGCTTTTATTTTGAAAGAGACTGAATTTAAACGTTAAATTTCCCGTGAAAACAGAAGTGTATCTTGAAAGAAGACCATGCATGTAACAACCAACACACCCAGGGTACCTTGCACGTCGTATGTGGACGTGGAAAGTCCACGACCAAACGTGGATATATGACGAGGCTGGAGTGAGAATGTGTTGATTTTTGTAGGATTAACAAAGAAAGCTCTTAGTACACAAGTTGTGTGAGCATCTGTGGGGACGTCGTCTTGTGCTTTTGTTTGTCTAAAACATCATCTGTATATCAGTGCTTGTTTTTGTGCGCTGTCACCATGCCAACAGGCTGTAGAATAATGAATGATCTGCACGTCTAATAAGCATAACGATATACTGATGAAAATGTGAGAAAATTAGGTGTATCTTCCAAGTACCCATGTGGTCTGTGTGTGTGTGTGTGTGTGTGTGTGTGTGTGTGAGGGAGAGTATGAGTGTGCTGGAGCAAAGGCTGCTCCCTCTCACCATGCTGAATTATAGCTGTGTCACTTCCAATCAGGTCTGTAATATTTCACACAAAGGCAGAGGAGTCCCAAATCCCTCTGTCTGAGTGCATTTGTTCATCTGCCTGCTCTAAAAGCAGAACTCTTTGATTGTATCTGGAGAATTGGACCATATTGTTTCTCAAAATCACTAAGGAGGAAAAAAGGTTTAAACTTTTTTTTTTAAATGTACTTCAGGTAGACATAGGTATAATACCACCCTAAGGAGAGCCTCTGATGCTTCTGATGTATTAAAAATGTACTTTGGTGTGGAGGACTCACTCTGAGCAGGTTTGAACCAGTCAAAATATTAAAAGATAAAAGTCAGGATTCCTGTTGTTCAGGACGCCTGCCGAGCACATTAGGTTCTCATCCATACAGAGATCAAGGTAATGTGAATTCATCATGGTATTGTAATGTGGGCTAAAGAGAAAGACGATGGTGTACGCAGATGATAGAGACTGCCCTGGCTTTGCTGCATCAGCATCACTGCAGAGTTATACTCAACTAAAAACTGTTGTTCTCCTTTCCCGCACAGGCTCATGTTTCAGACTAAACTTCAAGATGCCACAGAATGATGAAGTGTTCGCCGCTTCACCTCATCTAAGTAATCTTTCGATTTCGAAGCTGTGTACTCCTTGAAGCAACCTGATCTCATCCCTATTTGTCATATCTAGATGCTTGGGCAGAAGCCTCCGGCAGCAGCCTTTTGAACTGTATCTTGACCCAGAAGGGGTTGGTGGTTAGGTTTAGGCAATAAAGCTACTTTACTTTTAGGGTGTGGTAAAGATTGCGGTTGACTGTAGTCACGTCAGTCGACTTATTTGACTATGAAGGGGTCAGTGGTTAGGTTTACACCTCGTTTCTACTTACGTGTGTGGCTAGTGTTTGTAGATCCGTAACTATACGAATGATTCTGAACGCAAGGAAGTGCATTTCTTTACGGATAGATAGAAACCTGATAGAAACTACCTGTAGCCATGGCAGAGATGCTAATTTTGTCAATTTTCTGACATCCAGTAGTTTGAAATATGCACTTAAAATGTTACCTGTACAGAAACAGGACCTGCCAGGTACACTGCAGTCCATTGATTGGTCAAAAGCAGACGGTCACTCTGTCTCAGGGCTGAGATGTGGCTGGTTTTGAAGGGTGTGTAACCTCTCTTCATACTGTGCCAAGTCTTACAAACATTAGTAAACTATAACTATAAAATGAAATGATGTTTTGCTGTCTCTCGCAGTAGCTGGAGTGGACTGCTGGTGACTTTTAAGGTGGAACGTCTACTTGTTATGTCACACAATGCATGAGTTGATAACATGAATCCATTATCACCTTAAATTTGAATGTGACAACTTTGATCATTACTTTCGTTTTTATTGTCTCTCTTGGATGACATACATTTTTAGTAATGAGTGGATCTTCAAGTGTTTAAAAATATATGTTAATTTCGACCGGATAATGTGAACTGTATATATTCTAATCCTCACTTGGAGAAAGCAACATTGTGGAGCATTGTTCCTGTGGTACTATTTGCCAAAATGCCACATATCCCAGTTTCCACCAAACCCTTTCAGTCCAGCACCTTTGGAACCAGCAGTAAGCCTTCAGACATGGTACCTAGACCCTCGGTGTGTTCAGACAGTCCTCTTAAATGTGGGCGGGGTTGTTGTCACTCACTGCTCCGTCCAGCACTCGCTGTATTTCCTCATCAGCGGTGACACAGATGGAAGTCTGCACCTGGTTTATCGTCCACAGAACGAGGCTGCACGCCCACATTTTCACAACAAAATAGAACAGGCTGCAGTGAGAGTCTCTCTCCATGGGATATTTAAAAACAGCAGCTTTGTGCATTTAGTCCTTCTCAGTGTAGTGGGGTATAGCACCTGACACAGTCAAGTAGCGCTTGTGAACGCACCTCCAGACTCCACTCCGCAGTAACCACTCCCCTTAATCACAGCCAGCCTATATAAGAGGCGAGTGAGCACATGCTCTTTCTTTTTGGCTGCTGGTTCCTGTGTGAGGTGGCTGCTGTTTGCTGTACTGGTAGGTAAGGGAGCCCATTTCAGTTTAGTTGTCACGTTTTATTTTCCCTGTACTTTTATTTAAAACCCCCCCTTTTTCTCTCAGTAAGGCTGAAGGTAGCAGTGGCGTCTGAGACCCCCCCCCCCCCCCCCCCCCCCCCCCCCCCCCGCTGTAGTGATCCGGTAATCCAGGTGGTAAGTAGGGTTGTGCTTTTAATCTTTCAACGGCAGTGTTGTGAACCTTAATTAATTTCATTTTTCACTTTATTATAGGTTCATGTTACTTACTGCTGTTTTGCCCTTTTAGAGCTTTTGTGTTTTGCCCTCGTTTGTTTCTGTTTTTGTTGTTTGGTTTCCTGTTTTGCTTTTTGTATTTTGTGCTTAGTTTTGTTTTTATTCCTTTTTGCTTTTGCATCCTATTGAGTTATTTCTTTGAATATATTAAGACATTTGGGTTGCTGTATTTGTAAATTTTGTTATTAGTATTTTTCTTTTAGTGAAGTGGAGCACCATTTTGTTGGGGAGGCTAGGCACCCCGGGTGAGGTTCCTACACATTGCATGTAAGTAAAGGCACCGGGACATGATTGTTCTCAAGATTGCTGTGAGACTTGCTGTGAGGTTTGCTGTGTTTCACTGAGGTGAGTAGTGGTGGCACCTTTAGGCATCCCTTCATAGTAGTCTGCCTCCCCCCTGATGGCCTCTGCTCACTCTTTTATTTAGGTTATGTTGGGCTGAGTTTTTTAGATATTTTACCACATCTCTGGTTTTTAGATTGTAATTGTTAAGGCCTTTTTTTTTTTTTTTTTAGACAATATTGTAATAAAAATGTTTATAATTCCTTTCAGTGTTTGTTGACTCTTTGTTGTTGACTCTTTGACTTTATTTTTGACTCGTTAATTTTTCCTTCTTCCTTTGCAGTTCCAGCCCTGCCTGTTTATTTTGATTTTCAATAAATAATTCATTTATTCAAACAATTCATCTCTGTCCTGTTTCAGAACGAATCTGTGTGCCTTACTAATCTTCCAACGTTAATATTTTTGAGGTATTTCCTGGGGTGCAATTCCCCAGGTGGCGTTGTTGGTTCTCCCCCTCATACTACTTGGTGGCCTCTTTCACCTCACCACGCCACATCAGGCAAGCTCAGGGGTTTAGTGTTGCTGTAGCCCACAGGAAGTGAGGATTAGAATATATGACCTTCACATAATCCGCTCCAAATTAATCTATATTTTTAAAGTCATTACTAAAAGTGTGTCATATAAAAACTAAAGTGATGGTCAAAGTTGTCACAGTGAAATTTAAGGTGTGCTGATGGCTTCACGTCATCAACTCATGCATTGAGTAACATTACAAGTTAACGTTCCACCTTAAAAGTTGCCGGCAGTCGGCCCAGTGAATGAAGTTATTTTTTTCTCAGACTCCAGCTGCTGTGAGAGGCAGCAAAACATCCTTTCATTTTATAGTTACAACTGCAGTGTTCACAGCTCCACCTTTTAGTACCAGATCTGTGTGCTAGGTACCCCAACAGAGGGGGGACCAAACATGGGGACGGAATTGTTCCATCCACAACTTTTCTCAGTGGAAAAGGAAAAACAGCACACCGAACTGAACCGTAGCGTACTGATTGGTGGAAACGGGACTGAAATGGACCTAGGGTCTAGGCACCGTGTCTGAAGGGTTACTTTTCGTTCCAGATGTACCATATAGAAAGTGTTTGGTGAAAACGTGCTTATGTTGGTTAAAGCTGAGATGATGGTGACTCTGGGTTTTCAGTTCCAGACAGAGAGGTCACTTAAACTTGTGGTCTGTTATGACAGAAACTGAATCTGTGAAACTAACCTGCTCGCTGGCAGCTTTTCTTCAACAAACCCTGAGTTTCTCTTTGTCACCTCCCTCTTACAGACACGCTCTTTTATCTCATTTATTCGGTCCATATCACAGTTCATAATGAAGCACATTAATTAGCGGAGCTTTACTGTCTGACAGAATCAGAATCCTGGTTGTTATTCAGCACAATGTAAAGTTACTGCTTTTGTGTGCTGTCAGTCATTTCTTTGAACAGTGGCTTTTGCCCTCACATTAAAATATCACACAGCATCAACTCTGCATGTCCTTTTTTATCACACTGGAGACAGCTGTTAATTTGTTAAAGCAGTTCCACTAAAATGTTTATTGCACTTAATGTATAACCTTGAATGAATAATTATATCACTTAGGATGTGATCGGTCGCACTGATGGAAAATAATTCCTGTAATATTTGAGATTATATGTTAATATTTCTGAGTGAGCATGATTGTGGTGCAGCTGCACAGTTAGTTTTTAAATATGCATAGAATCTGAATGTGTTTCAACAGCATTACAGTTTAAAATGAATACATTTGTTAAGGTAGCTGAAATGTAACCTACTACTCTACTTGAGTACTACCTACATCATTACAGGATCCGATTACAGTCATGTCTCTGTCTTTGATTTATACGTGTTTTAATCTTCAACTATACTTTTGATCTTCAGTTGCTGGCTCCTGAGTTTTGTCCCCATCATATTAAAGCTGAACAAATATATTTAAAATGTAATGTAGCCCATGGCCTGAATGACTAATTAACTGACAACACTGAATAAAATATTGTGTTTTCTCCCACTCAGGTCACAACCCCGATCATTATGTTGCATTCAAATGATGTTGTGTTTACTGTGTTCACAGCAAGTGATGTGAGAAGACCCCTCTGGTCTGTCAAACTTTTCTGACAGCTCCGAGTCTTTGACGTTTTGTACACAACTTCCCGTATCATACACACAAGTTCACGAGCATTAATATCTCGACGTCCACTGGATTAAAACGGAGGCTCTGCCTTTTATTCACCTGTTGCCGTGGTGAATCGTAGTATCGCAGCTCCATTGATGATGGGTCCGTGTACTTCGCGGCCAATCATTTTTCGTTTCGAAATAACAAATTGAAACACGGAAAGCCAACCATGATCCGTTTTTTGTTTTGAAATGACCAAACGAACAAGGAAAAAAACAATCCATCTCCCGTTTTTAATTTGATAATAAAGAAAAGAAAAACGGAAAACGAATCGTTATCTGTTATCTGATTTAATTTGGGAATTTAAAAAAACCCTGTGGGAAACTCCTTTCTCTATTTTTTGTTTGTTTTTTCTCTGTGACCATTAAGTTGCATTCATGTGATGTCGGAATAATCGGAAAAATGATTTTCCGACTGGAAAAATACACATGAACTCATGTCGGAAAAACAACTCAGAGATAATTTTGGAACAGGAGTTGCCACCTTGACTGAAATTGACGTCACTTTCACAGAAAACTGGCGGACAAAAAGGAACGTTTGGTCCATGGTAATAAAACTTTTTATTAGGCTAATTCACCTATTGCATATCATTTTTTGCGGACGTGTAATGTGGTATGCTGTTAGTTGCTGTCCATGTAGAGTGTTCTAGATTAGTTATTTATTAGCATAACATGTCAGATAAAGCAATATTCTAGTAGTTATAGGAAATGTACATGCTCCATTTGTACATTTCATACACCACATGAATGCAACTTACTGGTCACAGAGAAGAAACAAAAAATAGAGAAAGGAGTTTCCCACAGGGTTTTTTTTAAATTCCCAAATTAAATCGGATAACGGATAACGATTTGTTTTCCATTTTTCTTTTCTTTATTCTGAAATAAAAAACGGGAGACGGATCGTTTTTTTTACTTTTTCGTTAGGTCATTTCAAAACAAAAAACGGGTAATGGTTGGTTTTCCGTGTTTCAATTTGTTATTTCGAAACAAAAAACAAATGGCCGCGAAGTACATGGACCATGATGGCTTTTTTCATTCACTGCGCACAAGCTTAACTCAGAGTGAACACATTTAGAAAACAAACTCTGATTGGCCGTTCTGGATCTAAAAACTCAGTTTTCCATCTCAGGGTTCATCAACTCATGTTCAGCGTGAGACTCAGAGTTTGTTAAACCTGCCTCCTGGAATAGACCCCAGGTTAGGGTTAGGAAATTATCAAAAATGTGGTTAATGGTAGTTGACTCACGTGATAAAATAAGTCAACATTGACGTTAACGAATGGGTTTACATTAGATTTGGTTTAAAGCCTGGTTCATCTCACAGAGTTGCTTAATGGTGGTGTATTTTTAGCCCTTAGCAGTCAGAATGCTAAAGCAATTGTGTAAGGATTGGACGCAGTGTTATTGTCTATTGATGCAAGCTGCAAAAGTTAGCTAGTCTGGCTAACTGCCTACTACCTATAATAGTAGGCTCACCAAGCAATAGGCTATGTCCAAGGACTATATCATAGGCTACACTTAGTTTAATTATTTTGCCAGGGACATGCCGCTTTAGCACAATGTCATCAAATATACATTTAATACTATTCTATTGGGTTTTTCAAGTGACTCATAAAGCTAATACTAGCTTAATTAGCTAGCTAGATACAGCCGATTAAAATATGCTAGCAACAGCTCTCATTTCAGCTGGCAAAAATGCTCTGTTGGAAATGAGAAACCTGAACTTCTATCAGAAACAAGTAAGTCATTCACTCTGCAAAGGTTACATACGCATACTGCATAGGCTACTAGGAGAGAGCAGGGTTGGTTGAGCCTATACGTTCTCAAACAGTTTGTAGGCGACTGCATGGCTTACAGTACACTAAATTAACAATTAAGTATGCCATTATCAGACTGTTGAGACTGAAGCATACAGCGCAATACATCTTCTCTGCATCACGACTGTATCAATCACGTTACCGGTACAGGTCGTCTTCACTGGTGTTTGTTGTAATTTGCTCTGTACAATAAAGCGATCCATCATCCCACTCATGGCTTTCCACTTTTAACTGTTATCATCCTTCACACTGGCTGCCAAAAATTCCCATGCACAAACAGCAATAAATCGGTTTCCCATGAAGGTTTTTTGAATTAAATTAAATTGCATTTTCTAGCTAGATTTTGCCTCCTTATTAGGAAACAGGTGCGCACAACATACTGATACAGTCAATTAAAAGTTAGTTCATAATATATTGCAATAACAATGTGTGCGGCACACCATTTGACAACCAGAACAGTCTGAAGAGATGCAATGCATTTTGGGCCGGTTGAGTTTGTCCAGTAAGCTTGTGTCGCATACTGTGCTAATGTTGTATACATCTGACATTTCTCACGTTCACAAAATCCACATACTGTGCAGTTGGAATGCACAACATACTCGCACTACACGTTTTACATTATACTTACTATAAACAATATTTTAGTGTTTTTAACAGATTTTTAACAGAACAGTTCTTGTCTGTGAATTGTGGGTGGTAAATAGAGCTTTGACATTTGTCATTAAACACTGTGGTCGTGTACGTGCAGTTAAAACTTTACAGTTCAGTCAGCGTGTCTCTGTCACACAGTTGCACTTGTTTGTGGGGTCTGGTACCCGTGATGAGAAATCTGGCCTTGCTGTGGACAGTCAACAAGAAAACTGTAATTTTCCGAGCCTCCCAACTGCTGCACAGATTGTAGGCCCGTGTACAAACATGCACAGTGAGATGGGTTTAATGCAGGATGCAGAGATTGCAGACGGCTCAAAGGGCAGGATGGGCAAATACACTCGTCAGATTGATCTTGAGATAGACTTGAAATAAACTGAAGCAACCAAAGAAGTCATGGCCGAAGATTCCTCGGTTTCTCCGTTTACCTTTCTGCTGATCTTGGCTTTTGTACAGATGGCTGATACTTGAAGCCAGACGTAAATAAAGTGACTTTAATGTAAGTGTGTGGAAAACCAGAGCATGGACACATTTCTTTCAGTTGAGAGTTTTTCTTTGAGGCTTGCTTTGCTCTTTGTAAAAAGGAGCATTGATTATATTTAACTCGCTGAATCTGCGCCATAGAGTGTTTTAGTAATCTAAGGTACACCTGCATTTACAGCTACACTCAAAGCTTTTCTCTTTGTGGGCTGAAAATCAATTACTAGTTTTCTGTATAAATACAGTCACTATGGCTTCAAGAGAGGAGAGAAAACATTGAAGAGGAGAGCGTCGCCTTGTTTTCATTAACTGTAAATTAAATGGCATTTCCCCTGCAGGCTGCAGCTTCAATCTGTCCTGATTTATTAGCTTTGGAAACAAACACTGGGAGCCGCGCAACAGATGACCAACCGATCCCCTGGGCTGGGTCCTTCATTTGAAGCGAGCAGTGGTAGTGGCGCAGCGCTGCTGTGTGTCCAATCCGTGCGGGTCTTATCTGTCAGAAGAATATTGACTGCATTACTCATTATCAGCTGAGAGTGTCTCTGCTTGTAAACTCACACTCAATGAAGTCAGCTATCAAAAGCAATACTCAGGAGGAGGTCTGGCCACAAGGAAATGATCCCGCTGCAATCATACATCTCTCTCTGTCTCTCTCTCTTGTCTTAAATTATCTGTCCGTCTCTCCCTCTGTAGCTTTATAGCTTTTTAATCAACTCTTCCCACCGCTGCTCGCTGCTCTTCTAGAGGCGGAAGGCGAGAGAAAACAAGATGAGAACATCAACTTCAGAGCGCTCAGAAACCAAGTTATCACTCCATTCCAATAAAAATGACTCTAAGGAAGAAAAATAATAAACACTCGAAGCAAGTCTATACATGTAATAAAGTTTAACAGCGAGAAATGCTTTTGTATTGATGAGTCAGGAGGTAATAGGCTGAACTCTGTGTTTTGAGAACAGACACTTCTCCTCCTGGAGGTGAAGATTGTCACCTGAGATAGTTCAACCAGGAGAGACAGAGGAATGAAGTAAAGATAATATTTAATACAGAATATGGGTGTAGAGATTAACAGATGATTTGTGCTGATTAAGATTTAACAGAAGTCTTGGATGTTTGGACACCAGAGGGAGATATTTTGTTATCGAGGGAAATCTGAGTGGCAGCAAGATAAATCCCCCCAATGGAGTCCAGACACTGGTGGTGGCTGCTGACTCTTAAGTGAGATTTATACTTATGGTTTCATTCGGTCTGTGTCGACGTAGGGCCTACACTGTAGCTTGACGTGCACCTCCCCAGAAATGTAACTACTCGTCGCGGCGACGCAGACCTCCTGTCTGTCTCTGTAAGCTGAAACCATTTCCCTCAGTGGAAACAAAGCTTTATTTTAATTTCACAGATAAGAAACAATAAATTGTGAAGACAATAAAGCCTCCACTAAAATAGCATTTTAAGTCTTGTGTGTGATTTATCCTGGCTTCATATGAGCAGAGGAAATCTCTGCTCGTCGCTAGGCTAATCTATACAATGTAAAATGCCATAGGCTTGTGCTAATAATGTTAGCATGTTGTATTTGTTTGGAAAACGTGTATCCACTTTATTTTCAAACACGGAAGTAAATAATGATCAACTTCCGTGTTTTTGTGCATGACTTCTGGTCAGTCACTTTCCCTTACCGGAGCTAACGGTGCAAGCTAATTTTTCAATTTTCAATTTTCAATTGTTTATGTTAGTCAATCAGTTAGTTAGTTAGTTAGTCTGTGTATTTTATATAGATAACTGTGCCCACGTTTCCATTATCCAGTAAAAATAATTGAGTCGATTATTAAGCCATAGTGATGCGCGGATCGGCACTGATAGCACCCGAATCAGCATGTACGCATCAACCATCCAGCTGTTACAACATGATTGAGCTAGCAAAGCAGTTTTGTGTTGCTATGTGTGGTATTTATTCAGTTTTGGGAAATCACGATGTCTAGAAAGCATCAGTGGCTGCAGCTGACAGGGACAGCTAACCCTAGCAGCAAAGCTAACATCAGGACGTCATCTGTTAAAAGCCTCCCGTTGTCGGATACGACATGAAACTACTCCAGTTAGCTCAATCATGTTGTAACTAAGACATCTGCTGGAATGTTTTTTTTTCACAGACCGTTTATTGAGTTATTACAGACACGGCTAATGGCTAACAGCTAACAGCTAACGGTTAGCCCAGCTAACCTCCGTGTTTCCGTGAAAAATAAGGTGAATAAGACAGTTGTTTTGTCAGTGAACCTTGTGAGCTGTAATGGAGCTGAATTTTGTAACGTTACCTTTGTTACATGTTGCTGTTGTCCCTGGCTTCATATGAGCAGAGCAAATCTCTGCTGGTCACTAGGCTAATTTATACAATGTAAAATGCCATAGGCTTGTGCTAATAACGTTAGCATGTTGTATTTGTGAGGGAAATGTGTCCAGATAAAGACAAGTGTTTGTCTGTGAATGCTGCGAGTTATAGTGAAGCTGATTTGTGTACTTGTAATTAAAAATGAGGATTTTCAGCCATGTTCAATGTGTGTTTAATGTGTGTTTTGAATTAACTAAACTTTACAGCACTTCTCAGAAACCTCCGCTGCCAACTAGTGTTTTAGAGGTGTAACTGCAGAGTGACACAGACACAATGGTGTAGGCTCTGTATAGAGCTGATGCACAAGTATAAATCCGCCTTAAGGCGACAGCCAGCAGTCAGTTAGCTTAGCTTAGCATTAACAGTGGTGATGGAGAAAATTTGCTAACGTGGTCCTGTTCACAGGTAACAAAAGTTTCCTATCATCACCCCTAAAGCTCACAAATTAAGGCAGTATTTTCTTCTGTTATCACTGGAACAAGCCTGGTTAGCTATTCTCTATTCTGTATTTCAAGTCTTCATGCTAAGCTAAGCAGCTGCTGGCTGTGGCCTTATAATAACCGTGCAAACGTGAGAGTGGTATCAGCCTCCTCATTTGAATCTACAAGTGATTAAGCCCCAAAATGTCAAACAATGCCCTCTCTATCACACTGCTTCATTGTATGTGCTGCTGTTGGTAGTTACCAAAAACTTTCTGTCTAGCCTCCGTGGGATTAAAATCAGAGTACTTTACAAATTCAGCACTGTATCGTAAACTTTCCTCTGCCTTTCAAAAGTCTTTCCTCAAAACCCTTTGTTCAGTGTTTGATAAAGACACGGCAAATTTAGAATCTGATCCTTAATGAGATGTAATACATCTGTTGTCTGTATTTGTAACCTGATTTCCCTACAGAAATCATCGAACATTTATCTTGTCTCGTCTTTTACCTGTTGAACTAAATAAACAGTCAAAGTCTGGGAAGTGTGCCATGAAGCGCTCTCAGGAATTTCAAACATAAAAACAGGGTAAAGTTTTTCTTTCATCCAGTTTGTTCTCTGTCTCATGACTATGCCTATCTAGTGCCTTTGTTTACACTGAGAAAGTATGATTTATTTGTTCTGCATATCCACCAAGGCATCGTCGACTTTGTGAGAAAGAACAAAGAAATGGCTTGAGATACACACAAATAAAAAAGGGGGGAAAACAGTAATTACTTTGCCTGTCAAATGAGTCTTAAAATATTGTTTTATTGTCCCGAAGTCTGAACTTCAAAGAACTATCAGATTCCAGTGACTCTGTGCTACGTGATGTAAAGTCTCCATGAATAGCATCCTCCAAATGTCACTGAGGAGGGTGAGGAGAGACATACATACAAAGCTGCAGAGAGCATCAAAAGAGAAGAGCAGCACTTGAATGATAAAGCCGTCTATTGTTGCAATCTGAGCTACAATACAGGCCGTCACAATGCTTCCTCATGACTAAACCAAACAACCAAAGGAGAGGGAGAGTGTGGGGATGATAAGCAGGAACATCCCTCAAAAGCCCTTACTTCATCCCTCCCACGGCAAAAAAATGGGGAAGAGTTTGGAAATGTTCCTATCTTCATCTACTAACGGAGATGCTGCACGACAACCTGACCTGAACTCATAGCAAGGTCATATAACATGACATGATACTAGATCTGCCCCCGACTAAGAATTTTCCTAGTCGACCAACAGTCGTCATCAGGGTCCATCAGTGGACTAGTCTCCTGCATGTATCTGATATGAATGTAATGATTAAATGATATATTTTGGTGGTTTGAGTTGAAGGTGTGAGAAAGAATAGTATCAGTAACATTGTTAACACTGTGCTACATTACAGAGAAATACAAACCGTACTAATGAACCTTCATTAATATAGGCCTATATTTTATCTCCAAGTGCACGTCACACACTGAGCGAGCCGCCTGTTAATGACGCTGTGGGCTAATGGGCATGTAGCTACTTCCATGTTTCAGATGATACGTCATGTTTGTAGTCGACCAATGAAGATGAGTTTACATATCACCTTGGGTTCGTCCTTCACCTTCTCAAAATGATCCCACACTTTGGATTTCCTGCCCGACTGAACTAATGACAAAGGATAAATCTGGACCCTGTGGTTGGACCAGTTTGGAACCAGTGGTCAAATGGACTATAACTATTTTGTGTGCGGTTGAGTCCACAACTGAAACGACTGCTGTCTTGTTTTTGGCCATAGGGAGAGTGTGTAGGGGGTGGTTTGGGAAAGGCCCTTAGTGTCATCATGTGTAGTGTAAAGGCTCATTTATGCTCAACGTTAAATACGGATACGGACGGAGCCTTCTGTCCGTGCTCTGCGTTCATTTCGTCCGTATTTTTGCACGTTTCCATAAAGCTAATGAATACAGGCCAAACGGAGCAGTACCACCGGAAACCGTGGGGGAAGTGTTGCTGTCACTACCCGATACGCAGCTCTAGTGAGACACGAAGAAGAAATAACAATTCAGTTTCTCTCATCGGCAGTACTAGAGAAAATAATTCTCCGTCCTCCAGTCGCGATGTATTTAACGGCCTCACCGACCACCGCCTCCTACAACGCTGCCTCTATTTTTGTCTTTTATGCAAGAGGTACATTATCAATATCTCCTCCACAGTCGCCATGTTTGTTTTTGAGTTTGTTGTTGTCATAAACTTTTGATTCTGGGCTGCCCCCTGGTGGATATATTGGTTAACATCCACGCCAACGTAAAGGACGCATGGAAGTATGTGGGCAGTGACGGTAACATCGTTTGAAACGGACGTATACATTTTCGTACGTAAAGGGAGCATAAATGGGCATTTAGTGCCCCAGGCCTGACTCCTCCCCCAATCATTTCCCTAATCAGGGCCAGATTATTTGAGGCCCTTGTTGGCCCAGGCCTGGTTGTGTTTGGTGCTCCAGGTAAAACCTAACATGGACGAGTCAGCCCTCCTCTTACACTGCATTCCTCATTTACTGCCTTCTGTTTGGCTCCGTGTTGGCTGAGCATAATGTCTGTTGTCCTGCCTACCTTTCTGATCCCTTGTGTTAATGTCCTGTACCAGAGGTGGAGAGTAGGGTCACAGCATCATTTTAGTATGCAGCACATGGAGCCCTGTTCATTTCTGTTTTCCCTCTGTAGGTTCACCTGCTGCTGTTTCACTGCTCCTGTTCTGCAGTGGAGCATAACCTCCCATATTGTTGGGAGGTTGGACACCCGCGGTGAGGTCCCTACACTTTATGCATGTGAGTAAGAGCCTCGGGACAGGAATGTAGATTGCACCATTTTGCTGCGAGTATTGCTGTGATGCACCTGAGGTGAGGAGGCGGTGGCACCCCTGGGTGCTGCTCAGTGTAGTCTGCCTCTCCACAAGTGGCCTCCGCTCCCTTTCCCCAGTTTTGCTTAGTTTAGCTTTTGTTGGACTGACAGATATACTAACAACAATACTTTGCTCCACTTGTGGTTTTAGATTCTGCATTAAGGCATTTTTTACCTCATTGTAGTGAAATAGTATTTCTATTCCCCTTGGTGGCATCAGTATTCCTTTATTATTAAAGTATACCTCTATTGATATTGACTTTCCTCCCATCAGCTCCAGTCCCTGTCTCTCTGGATTTTTGATTACCTCACTAAAACATTTGGTTCATTGTGAAACATGTCTCTGTCTTGTGTTAGTAACCAGTCTGTGTGCTTTATCCCACATTTTCAGCACAATTTTGGCTCTTGAGACAGAATTTCCTGGGGTGCAACTGTCGCTGGTGGCATTGTTGATCTTGTTCCCATTCTTTTCTTATTGCCCTTGCCACATCATCACATCCTACTTTAAGGAGCCTAAGACCTTATTCCTGTTTGAGAAACCTGGATATAGGCTATGTAGAATAATCCTTCAGGAACCAGTACCGTGAAATTGAGAGACCTTAGCCTGGTGTCTGAACATTCCTTGGTGGTTAGATAGTGGTGAAGTGGTAGTTGATGAGGTGGTTGTACTACTAGATGGGTCGGTTACCGTGGAGGAAGTAGATATACTCTCCTTTATATGCCACTGGCTGTTTGGCTGATAGGTGGGTATACAGTTAAAGGGATAGTGCACTCAAAACTGAAAATTCAGCCATTATCAACTCACCCATATGCCGAGGGAGGCTCAGGTGAAGTTTTAGAGTCCTCACATCACTTGCAGAGATCCAAGGGGAGAGGAGGTAGCAACACAACTCCACCTAATGGAGGCTGACGGCGCCCCAGATTCAAACGTCCAAAAACACATCATTGAAACCACAAAATATCTCCATACTGCTCGTCCGTAGTGATCCAAGTGTCCTGAAGCCCCGACATAAAAAGTTGTTTGGAAAAACGTCATTTGAACTCTGTTTTTAGCCTCATTGTAGCCTGTAGCTCTAACTGCCTCTCTGTGGACCGTGCTCACGTGTGTGCTTGCATGAGAGCGTGAGACATGGGCACCGCTGGTCTCATGCGCAAGCGCACACACGTGAACACAGAGAGGCAGTTAGAGCTACATTTATTTATTTTTTATTTAACCTTTATTTAACCAGGCAAGTCATTAAGAACAAATTATTATTTACAATGGTGGCCTGGCAAAAGGCAAGAGCCTCTTGAGGAGAAGGGGACAGGGATTAGACTACAGGCTACAATGAGGCTAAAAACAGAGTTCAAATGTGGTTTTTCCAAACAACTTTTTATGTCGGGGCTTCAGGACACTTGGATCACTACGGACGAGCAGTATGGAGATATTTTGTGGTTTCAATTATGTGTTTTTGGACGTTTGAATCTGGGGCGCCGTCAGCCTCCATTAGGTGGAGTTGTGTTGCTACCTCCTCTCCCCTTGGATCTCCACAAGTGAGGATTCTGAAACTTCACCTGAGCCTCCCTCGGCATATGGGTGAGTAGATAATGGCTGAATTTTCAGTTTTGGCTGCACTATCCCTTTAATGGCCAGAAAAAGGGTGGGTATACCTGCGTGTACCCTCCACTACACCGTTGGGCACAGAACATGGTGGCTCAGCTGCAGGGAGGCGATCCAAAACCGGATGCTGTTATAGTATTAACAGGGAATAACCATAAATGAATAGCCAGGTTTTTAATGCTCCGTGTAAACATCCTATCCCGCATAACATAAGACTCAAAACCAAGATAGTGGCGCACATGCAAACATACTCATATTGGTGTGTTATATGGTGCAAGGGGCAAATGAAAACACTGCTGAATAATTTCGATGACCTGAGGGCTGTACCTTGAAGCAAGTTTAACAGAGCCTAGTCTCGCCACCAGACAATCAGAGATCTCCGCCTTCTGATAGTCTGGGGACACGCCTTTCTAAAGTGTGTTTAACACACTGGAGAAAACGGCCGGCAACAAAGCAACGCCTCTTGCATTTTTGAAAAGGACATGCCCTCCCGGAAATGTGCGCTCCCCCTTTTCTCGTCTGCAAGGAAACAAACACACAGAGAGCTTGAAAATGGATGCCCAGAGATTTAACTCCGTTTTATCAAACGTGTGCTCAGTCCACAAGATTGTGGAAATGAAGGACTTACAGCGACTTTGTTTAAAACTTTTAACGCAGTCGGACTATGTTTACGAGTTCAGCGAGCCACCGAAGGACCGCCCTGCGGATTTACTATTGGTTCTGCAACATAGGGAGTTTTTTTAAACTCTTGTAACTTGTATCCACCCATCTAAACACAAAATCAGGGAGAAAGACATCAGTCTTTAGTTAAGCAAAGTGTCTAAACAGAGCCAGGCTCTCTTTGCCTGAGCTGGCTCAAGAAACCCAGAAGCCTCAGTCAGAGTTAACAGGTACCATGGAGGCTGATATCAAGTTGCTCTATTAACCTGGGCTTTCTTCTTCAGAGTCTGTACACCTTCACATAAAATGATTCAAATGATTTTACACAATAAATTGCTCTCCACAATCTTTGTCTATTTTCTGGTATTTGGGGATCAAATTTACTTTGTAGGATGTGCTTTCTATGATTGCGTATAATCTTTTCCTCTGATCATATTGCTCAGAGTCTTGTCGTCTTTTCTGTGCAACTGTGTGTCCCTCAGCTTAGGAGAACTTAACCCTTAAGTGTCATACTGAAGGAGAAAACGTGTGTGTTTTGTGCAACCGGTCCCTGTATCTCTCATATTGTATGCTGACTATAGGGTGATGCTACTCAGAGGAGCTGTGAAAGGAGCTTTTTAGTTGATTTCAAGCCAAAACTTGGAACTGAAACTGTTTCTGACCGACTTAGGTCTGCAGCATGAGTTATTATGGCAATCTAACCAGGTTAAAGGAGATCCGCCTTTGTAGGATGGAAAACTCTTTAAACTCAACATAACTCACTAACCCACTACTCTTGCTTCATGGTACAGCCCTCAGATAGTTCAGTGGTTGGTTCTTCTGCTTGACTCAAAAGTGTCCGCTGCGGCTTTTACATCTTTGCTGGGGTGTCCTCACACAGTACCATTATACAATTGTACATTAATTTATTTCACCTATTGAAGCAATTCAGGGTGCTTATTAAAAATCTCCCACTCAATCAAACACAATGATATTTGAAATAATTAACCTGCTCTCACTGCAGGAGAGGTGTGTTTCAAATGCTAGATTTTGGTGCATGATTGAAGCCCAAACATATGATAATTGCAGGTTTCTATACAAGCTGTGTTACATACATATGATAATTATCCTTTTCCAATTACCTTAAAGGTGGATAAGTATGGGTACTTACGAAGACGACCATCAGTTAAGAATGATGAGTGCAATTACCATTATGCATGATGCTGTTGTGCACTGTGAGTCTGTACAATTCAAATACTCACAACAACATTCTTTTAAAATTGTTGAGCATTTAGGGAGCTGGTTCAAAGACAGATTTAATGGCATGTACTCAGTGTGAAAGCATACAGTAAACAATGGGCCAAACATGCACCGTAAGCTCATACTGTGCAGTAGTTCTCAGGGACATAGCCACAGAATTTAAACTATACAACAAGCTAAATGCGACTTTGCACCTCTTTCCAAAAGTTGGTTGCTGCATGAAAACTATTTGACACATTGGCCCCTGAAACCCACTTGAGCCCACTTCTCTGACAGACATTTAGAAAACACAGTTCATCAACCTCTCAGAGGAGAGTTTGGCTCCAAATTCAAGAGGCACTTGAATATTCAGCCCTCCTCAGCTTGTCCAGTCGGTAGAAATGGACTGACATTAGCACCTTCTCCCTCCTGCCCAACTGTCTCGACTCCAGCTGTGAAGCACTTAAAGATGCGATGAAGCCATTTGTTTAATGTAGATTGCCGACAGCTGGAAACACTTTTAATGGAGGGAATAATGTCGGTCCAGCCTTTCACTGCTGAGGACCAGAGAGGAGGATTAAAACTTGGAATCTGAATAGAAAAATACTTGGAAAATGTAAATGTTGCACGATTCTAATCAACTGGTCTCACAACAATCAGTGATGAACAGTCATTAGCATACATTTGTCTCTTGTATCATGTGTCCATTTAATGTTTCGCGATAAGTTGGTTAGACGTCTGCGTATTGTGTCTGCAGTTAGTTTGATTCTTTAATGTCACCTGTAATCAACACACTGTAGACTTCCAATAACTTGCAGTCATATGCATTTGTGTCTTCATAAACTTAAGATATATATCAATTTAAATTAACTAAGGATCAGTATTTTGGTGAGCCATTTTCTACTTCTGTACTGAACTACTAACTTGAGGTACTGTGTCACTAAATTTGTGTATATGGTTGAAATTGATGTAGGATTTTGTTTGCTGTAAGGGCTCTTGCTGTAAGGGATGCTTTGTGTTTATCGTACTTAAGTAAATGTAACGTAACCCTTTTGCTGTTGTCCTCGAGTTTATATTGTTGTAATTGATGGAGGATTTTGTTTTTGTCAGAGTTGTCAGGAATGAATGGAGATCGCCTCCAAAGATATCCACGGTCTGGGCCTCTTCACATCAACACATTGCAGATGTAGTGGTGTGTTGTTGTTGCGCCATATTATGAACAAGGCAGGGAAGCGCAAACTTTTATTTTGAAGGGTAGCATTTTTGCTGTCAGGTTTTTCTTTATTCCTGGAGTCTTGTTGATATGCTGGGAGAAAATTGTATTATTATAAATGTTTTAAACACATATATGTTAGGGAAAAGGTCTGATTATTACCGGAAGTATATTGAGTATTTTATTTTCTAAAACTGCACTTACCACGTTTCGCTGGGTTTTACTTCCTCTTTGCTCCGTGACTTTTCCCAGAAAGGTAAGCATTTCTGCTGCTCTTCGTATTTTCATGGTTTTTGTTGTAAAAGTTAATTTAAGTTACTCAAAAATACTTGTAAAGCTGGTGTAGTCACAGTGTTATGTTGTTTCTTTTCATGCATAAACTTGATAATTAGAGGAGAAGTTGTCGCAGTCTGTGTGTGCTGCAGGGCTGCTACGTAGCTTGTCACGCTAGAGCGTATTGTTGAGACTGGTTGTTAACAGGAGACTAGACTCACGTCAGTCTCTTTAGATGCTTTGCTTAACTAAAGACTGATGACTTTCTCCCTGATTTTGTGTTTAGATGGGTGGATACAATTTCAGAGTTTAAAAAAACTCCCTACGTTGCAGAAACAATAGTAAATCTGCAGGGCGGTCCTTCGGTGGCTCGCTGAACTCTTGTGCTTGTAAACATAGTCCCACTAGAAACACGTGTAGCGGTGCAAAATGGCTCAGCCGTGCTCGCAGAAAACTCCGTCAAAGTTAGTGGATGTTTGTCGCGTTTGCAGCGACACATTCTCGCCAACTAAAAGAAACAAACATAATCTTTTACAAGGCCATGACTCATCCGTCCGGCCGGACTATAGAGGGAATCGCCTTGTTGTTTACAAATACTTCCAGGTAGAAAACCAGCAGAGCTTTTAGCTATATATATATATATATAGCCTATATATTACATTTTTCACATCACTGTATTACCATTTAGACTAATCCGATGTTTGTAAAGTCTATAAACACAATGATTGAACAAACATTACTATTTCTGTGTGCACGTTTAGCTGGGCTAACCGTTAGCCCGTTAACTCATTAAATGGTCCGTGAAAAAAATATCTTGTCCAGTGGATATCTTAGTTACAACATGATTGAGCTAGCAAAGCAGTTTTGTGTTGCTATGTGTGGTATTTATTCAGTTTTGGGAAATCATGATGTCTAGAAAGCATCAGTAGCTGCAGCTGACAGGGACAGCTAACACTAGCAGCAAAGCTAACATCAGGACGTCATCTGTTAAAAGCCTTCTGTTGTCGGATACGACATGAAACTACTCCAGTGTTAAACACACTTTAGAAAGGAGTGTCCCCAGACTATCAGAAGCCGGAGATCTCTGATTGTCTGGTGGCGAGACTAACAGGAGACATGTAGTGACTTTCCTCATGGTGTTACAGAGCACTGAGAGCATTAATGAGAAAACCTGTGAACACCTGTGAATGTTTCTTCTCCATAATGCAGGTGAATAAATCGTGTTGAGACCATTCTGGAGTGTGTCTTTGTCTACATAACGCAACGCAGAATTAGACCCACTACACAGACAACACTAGAGTCCACCAGTACATTTGTACAAGCAGTGCATGAGAACAGCCCCAAAAAAAAAGCAATTGGTTGCTAAAAACACCAAATTTGGTGCCTAAAAAGTTGCTGGAAGAACAGTAGGTTGCCAAAACACAACCAATTTTGTTGTTTGTTGGTCTCAAACACAGTGGTCACGCCATCCACCGTCCCCTCCACCTCCAGATTAGTCAGCTCATAAACTATGTCACTGCGCATAAATGTAACGTGTATTGTTTGTAGTGCCAATGCCAACATTCTGTGCTGGCGACTGGTCTGAGATATGAGGGGCTCATTCTAAGGTAACAAAAACATGACGATTCTTAGTTTCAGGTGATTATACACTAATTAAATTATTAATATTTTAATTGATTTCCGCTAATAGATCCTCCTATATCCTACACACTGGAGCTTTAAGTTGTGATTTGAATACAGGATTTGGAGTATTCCTTGGAGTATTTTCACAGTATGGTATTAGTGCTTTTACTCACGTAAAGGATCTGAGTGCTTCTTTTACCGCCCTGGCCTTTAAAAAGACGGACAAAAGTAAACACCTTTAGAGTCTGGATCCTGATCTAACATTAGGCCTGCGTTTCCACTCTCAGATGGTGGAGCTAGGTGGGGCACGGAGGTAAATTGATGCCAGATTTGATGAAAAAGTCCTCTATTGCTCAGGGGGATCAATCCAGTGTCGCTGTTTGAAGATATAGCAACACTGTTTAGCATTCAAAAAGCAGCTCCCTCTGAGAGAACAGAGGAGTGCAAATAAGAGAACGGTTCATTTCTATGCCCCCATGGTAACACAAATGCACCCTATCAAAAAAACATAGCAGACAAAGGCACAGCGAGAGGGGCCTGGGGCGTCAATACCTGTCCCTAAACCTGAACCAAGAGAATGCTGTCTGCCTGTCTAATTGGCAATCAATCTACACACACAGAAATCTTGAAAATCGAAGACTTTCCTTTCCCTCTTTTCCTCGCTCCTCCGTGTGATTGCATTTGGAAAATAGTGGTTCTGCAAAAGCAACGAGGACGTTAGCAAAACGGACTCATGCTAAATAACTAGCGTCACATTGTTTTGACAGAAACAAGTCGATATAACATGTTCCTCTCAGCTATTAGCGTCAAAACACTCACATAGGTTGTCAAATGCTCATGTGACATGTTGCATTCATGTGATGCCACAAGGAATCAGGCACAGGGAGTTTAAATTTCAACTACATACTTTACTCCAAAGTGTATTTCCCATCAGGGAACCATGATGAAACGTGAGATAAACACACAACTTAAATTTCATGACCTCGCCGCCACATGCAACCCCTCCATTCCCAGCTTTAAAGGAGGAATGCTAAGCCTCTATCACCCCTCGCTGGATGTATTGTAGGCGAGCTTAGTGGAGCCACACACCTGGAGTGGAGTGAAGGACCCCAGCAGCAGAGCTTAGGAGCAGCACGCCACCTCTGCTCCAAAGCTTGGACGCTGCTGATGCTAATGGGGCAGCCCCGCAGTCCGCCACCTGTATAATCTCCTCTAATACTCTCATCACCAGCGGCTGTTTACTTTTCCATTTACCTGAGTTATTCCTCCACACATCCAACTGGTGAGAAGCTTCTCTCTGCAGCCACTTGTAGAGGCGAGAAATTCCAGCTACCGACACCAGAGACGAAGTTATTGTACTTTATAGGAGGGGAGGATACACTTAGAGACATCCGTACATGATTATGCATTTCTGGGAGTGTTTGTGTGCCTGTCAGCGTTGCCAGGTGCCAAAAGATTTGTATTGTATTTTTCAAATCCAGACTGGGGCAGAAAAACAAGAGCAGATTTTTTTTTTATGAAAACTTTTCTTATGATTCTGAAATGCTGTTTTTGTTAATTCAGAAAAAAACAGTAATACTTTTTTCCCCCAACAGAATGCATTATGTTTCTGCAGTTTTCTCACTGCTCTCATAATGTTGTTTTTCACCCAAGGTGGGTAAATGTTTTAGCTCTAAAAACTTACAGTACGCTACCTGCCCAGCATCAAATGGCAGACATTTCTGCATCAATCAGTGCCATACCTACGACCTAGGATCTGCGTTGACATAGAGCCTACGCCAAAGCCCGAAGTGCACCTCCCCAGAAATGTAACTACATGTTGCGGCGATGCAGACCTCCTGTCTGTCTCTGTAAGCTGAAACCATTTCCCTCAGTGGAAACAAAGCTTTTATTTACTTTATTTCACAGATAAGAAACAATAAATCATGAAGACAATAAAGCCTCCACTAAAATAGCATTTTAAGTCTTGTGTGTGATTTATCCTGGCTTCATATGAGCAGAGGAAATCTCCGCTCGTCACCAAGCTAATTTATACAATGTAAAATGCCATAGGCTTGTGCTAATAACGTTAGCATGTTGTATTTGTGGGGAAAATGTGTCCAGATAAAGACAAGCGTTTGTCTGTGAATGCTGCGAGTTATAGTGAAGCTGATTTGTGTTTGAAACTGTCTCTATTAAGCCATGTTTAATGTGTGTTTAGTGTGTGTTTAATGTGTGTTCAATGTGTGTTTAATGTGTGTTTTGAATCAGCTTTTCTTTACAGCACTTCACAGAAACTCCACTGCCAACTAGTGTTTCGGAGGTGTAACTGCAGAGTGACACAGACACACCACCACACAAGTAAAAGTGTTCACAATGGCGTAGGCCGTATGCATAGGCCATGTGTGTATAGGCTCTGCGTAGAGCTGACGCACATGTATAAATCCACCTTTAACTGCTAAACAGAGTGGAGCATTCAGCAGCTAAAGAGCTGAATCTTCCCTCAGAAGGTGGTGGAGACCAAAATGGAGCTAAAGGGGAGAGTAATTAATGGGCAGACATTCACCAATTGGTCAGGGACACAAATCCTAATGAACGCTAATGTCCCGCCATATTTCCTCAATGTGTAAATAAACAACAGAGTAGCCTATAGTCAGTTTTTTATTGGCAGCTCAGTTATGCCGCCCCCTAGGGGCCAGAAACTTTTCAAAATAGTTTTGAGATACTGAACATAAATTCGACCGAACACACAGCTGTTCCTGATTATTGATGCTCAAAGTTTTTGGCTGTAATAATCAGTCAGACCTTGAAAAGCCTTTGGAGTATTACAGATCACCCGAAATGATCACAGATCGAAAAGAAAGGTGTATTGTCCGAGGAAAGGAAACATCTGTGGTGGACCAAACTGAAACAGGATTTCCAAGGTAAGGATTCTGAGAACATTCAAGTTTGTTCAGTTTTTGTCAGGTAGGTTAAATATGAATAACAGTAAGTCTCCACTAATGTATGGTGAAAACAGAGCTCAAGTCCTTTATCAGACAAAATGCCATATGATTGTTGCTTCTCAAATTTGAGGATCGGCAGCTTTATAGCACTGTAAACTGAACATACTCAGGTTTTGAAATCCTGTGCAGATAAAACCAGGTGTTTATAGACGTCTTTGGGCTTTGGGAAAATATGTTGATCATTTTCCATCATTTTTGACACCTGGTCTGATTCATTTTAAAACAAAATCAACAGATTAATTATTAAAAAACACAATTATTTGCAGCCCTAGTTTAAAGTTATAATAAATGACAGTATCTGCATGTGTGTAGTTTTTGTGCCTAAATGTTGTTTCCTGTTTTCTGGTCTATAGGAGCCAGGAGAATGATCTGAAGTATGAAATGAGCCACATACTGTTTATTGCCAAATGGGCAGACCAGGAGCTGTTCCCCGCTCCAAGGTCCACTGTTATTGCGGCCTGTTGTTTAACAGTCAATAGAGCAGGTAAGTAGCAGTGACTTGATGTTGTGGCACATCTACGCACAGTCCCAGCTGAGCCACACAACGCCCAGTATCCTCTACAGACTCCTGCCTGTATGTGCGGCACACTCTTATGGCAATTACCCAGATAAAAATGTGCTCACAACTGAGCTGAAAGGATTACTTTCTATAATAACTCAAGGCTTGGCTGTCGACACATCCTCCTGCAGAGTCCAAGAAAATCCTGTAATTGAGCCAAGGAGACAAAATGGTTTGTCCCTAACATATCTGTTGGAAAACTTAACACAGTAATGAGACGATGCTTGTCGCCTTTCACTAGCGAGCTCACATGTGGGGCTGTTTTTTTTTAAATAGACCTGTCTTCAGAGAGATCAAGGAGTGTGGGTAGCTGGGAAACACAACAAGGAAGGATTTTAATGCTGCAACTATAAGCGCCTTTTGTATGACTGGGGAAAAAAGAGCATATTCCTGTGTTTACACGTTGTTTTGTGTTATCAGCCAACGTCTGGGCCGATCTATCTGAGGTATGAGTCACCCAAACACAGAACAACTTGATCAAAATTGTTTGGTGTTTCACTCAAGAAAAACCTCCACCGCTCTGTGTTTCCACACCTCTGCCAACCCTGTTGTTGGGCAAGCTTTCAAACTGCTGCTGGAGAATCAGTGTGAGAGAAGCATTGAGAGAGAATTGCCTCCTCCCTGGCCGAATTGGTTTTCTCTCATCTTCATCAAAGAAGTAACATGTTCGGCTTCTGCAGCAATCCACTGCACATAAAAAAAGCCTGCTAGCTCAAGGTATACCAGCATTTGGACAAAGGGTTAAGTCGTTAGAGCAGGATCACCGTCTGCTGCAGTCTGTTCTGATGGCTGGTAGGTTGGAGGGTCAGCGCCTGCCTGCAGAAGACAACAATATACAGCGTAAATGAGCCTTAACGCTGCTTTTTGAGCCATGCAAAGCTTATAAAATACTGGAATTGAGCTGTATTCGGCTCGGTAGCAAGAAAACGAATGCTTGATTAACTGTGAAATAAAAAAAATCAGCAGCCACAACTACATGATTCTGGCAGAAGAAGAAGAAAACCGTGGGAAAAAAGAAGTCAAACAATGTAATGTACATTATGAGTAATACGCCTCGCAGGCTGACCCAGGATAAACCCCTGTTTGAGGGCGATGAGCGGCTCAACAATCAATATCTAACAGAGCTCTGCAGATCAGCTTTAAAGGGGGTTCTCTGATAGAAAAATGTGAACATGGTTTTCTTTAACAAAGATATTGTATGTTTACTTAAGGATGATTACAGGATCCTCGCTGCAACTTGTGGCCCTGACAAGAATAAATCTGGCTGAACTCTTCATCACCATTGTTTTTGGAATATTAGATGAGCGTTGAAACCCTCATTCTCAGTCCGACCTCGTCACATATCGATGTTTGGTCGATTTGATACGACATACATGGTACCCTGGGTGTTGATGTTCTGGGACGCCGTGTCAAGTTCTGCCTGTTACATGCGTTGTCTTCTTTCAAAATAAATGCTCAATGCTCCCCTTCAGTGCTCACCAGTGAAAGTGAAAGCCAACCCTGGATTCACTCTTGTTTTGGAATGAGCTGTCCACACTTTTTTGTGGCTTCCTTCTTGGATGCGTGCTGTTTATTTATGGTCGTCCCAACCTCACCATATCTTTATTTTATCATCAAGCTGCAACCTCCGGGGCTGAAAAATGAAGCCAACCTGAAAGTGCCAAAACCTGCAGTTCCCATCAAATTCTCATTCCAACCTCATCACATATTGACGTTTGGTCATGGACTTTCCACATCCAAGTCACTGTTTGTTGGACCCATCCATTATCCCTCCCACTCACCCTTTGCTATCTTAAATTTCGTTCTCGTCAAGCAGCGTTTCCCCCTGACATCGCCAGCTGCCTTTAAACTATAACAGCTACCGGCCGTGTATCATGCCGATGTTAAAGGACAGCTTTTTCATTGGTGTCTGATGCCAGAAGTCACTGCCCAAGCGCTGATGACCCATCCACTATCCCTCCCACCCACCCTTCGCCACCTTAAAGGGGAAGTTTCGTTTTTTACAACCTGGACCTTATTTCTGGCATTAAATATGGTTGTTTACTCACCCAGATAAGTTTGGTGTCATTTGGAGTCCTTCAGAAGATATTTAGATCCGCGAGAGCCGCGTATATCCATATAGTGGGAATGATCGGGGGACCGGCAATGAGGCTCTAAATAACACATTACCTGCCGCGATAATCATTTCACCAATATGTTTTTATGAATAGCTAGACTTGAGGCAATTCGTAAAGACAATCCTCTTTACCACCGAAACGTTCACCTTTCTGTTTCTCACTTTTTGTCACTGAGCACTATGTAATAATAAATTCCCGTTTTGCATAAGAAGTGCCTCTGCTTTTTGTGCAGTGTGTGGGCCGTTCTACACAAGCGATGAGAAGAAACTAAAGAAATGTAAATTCTCATAGTTATTTACTTATCAAGCAAACAAATTCAAGGAAAATAAACAATTTATGCGTGTGTGTAGGCTACTTACTCAATTGAAAGTTGCCTGTTCGGTCCTGCAGGCTTTGGCTGGGTCTTCAGTTTACTTTCGGGACACGAAAAAAACAGCCCGGTTGATCATAGAAGTGAAATCCTCTGTTGTGAGACAGTCATTTCTGGAGACATCCAGACGTGTATCTCCTGGCCACAAATCCCACTCGGAGCAACAAAGGCATTCCTCCTCTGTTGGCATAGTGGGACATTGTCCACAAGAACACCAGCAGTATCTATTCTCAGATGTGCAGCGGTTTGTTGTTCTCTGGCCAGCTGTTCCTCTCTCTTGCTCTTCATCCGTATACTCTGGCTCAAAACGGTAAGGACGTCCATCATATTCAAAGTCGTCGTCCACAACCTCAAAATCTGACAAATATTCAGCCATGTTTCAAAAAACTAACAGTAGCAAATTCCAGTTGTAAACAAAGCCGTGCTGCGGGTGTGCGACACACCTGGATGACATCATCCAGGTCAGAGGTTAGTAGGTCAGTATAAATGACCCGGATGATGATGACAAGCAACTCTAGCGATTCATAAAAACATATTGGTGAAATGAACGAGTTTCGCGGCAGATAATGTGTTATTTAGAGCCTCACTGTCAGTGCCCCGATCATTCACACTATGTGGATATACGCGGCTCTCGCGGATCTAAATATCTTCCGAAGGACTCCAAATGACACCAAACTTATCTGGGTGAGTAAACAACCGTATTTAATGCCAGGAATAAGGTCCAGGTTGTAAAAAACGGAACTTTCCCTTTAACTTTCATTCTTGTCCTACCGCGTTCCCCTGACGCCGCCAGCTGCCATTAAAGTATAACAGCGACTGGCCACGTATCACGCAGATGTTAAAGGACAGCTTTTTTCGTTGGTGTCTGATGCCAGAGGTCACTGGATTTTGCCGACTTGGGAATGACACCAGGTGGAAAATTTAGTTTCAAAATAAAAATATTTCTTGATAACATTTCACCCCCAGTTTGGAGAAGCAGCAGGAATGCAAATACAAAAGCTAGGCCATGCACGGCTGTGGAAGGGGCAGCAACAAAATGTATGTTATAGGGCTGCCACCTTCTAGTTGGTTGGTTGATTGGAAGTGCAGAGAGATGGAATTTTTTCTTGAGTGAAAGTAGATGAAACACCAAACAATTCTGATCAAGTTGTTCTGTGTTTGGGTGACTCATACCTCAGATAGATCGGCCCAGACGTTGACTGATAACACAAAACAACATGTAAACACAGGAATGTGCTCTTTTTTCCCAGTCATACAAAAGGCGCTTATAGTTGCAGCATTAAAATCCTTCTTTGTTGTGTTTCCCAGCTACCCACACTCCTTGATCTCTTTGAAGACAGGTCTATTTAAAAAAACAGCCCCACATGTGAGCTCGCTAGTGAAAGGCAACAAGCATCGTGTCTCATTACTGTGTTAAGTTTTCCAACAGATATGTTAGGGACAAACCGTTTTGTCTCCTTGGCTCAATTACGGGATTTTCTTGGACTCTGCAGGAGGATGTGTCGACAGCCAAATTCTCTCTGGTTGGACAATCACAGGTGTTACATTAATGAGGCTGTGTGTCCACTAAAGTGTTTTCCGCACTGAAAAAGGCAGTTGTTGTTCAATACTTGCATTTGTCCTCTGTGACAGCTGGTCTTTGAGGTATTTATCCCACCCCTTCTCCACTGTAATTGGATGGCCGGTGACAGTGACGAGTGCAGCATTTTATCCAAAGTCAAAAATTTTTCATCTCGTATTTTAAATGAGAACAATTGATAAATATTCACAGAAGGGATTTACTTTACTAAGTCTCCAAAAATATAAATGCATATTGTACCAGGTTAACATAACCAGTAAGTGACTGACAGTCCAGCAGCCTAGAGACAAGTGAGCAGGTGAGTATTCAGTCAGTTCAGTCCGCTTCAATGTAGTGACACTTTATTTTGATGTAGAGTAACTGGTAGCTTAGCTCATCACATTTTCCAAGTAGCTTGCCCAACGCCCCTAATTAGCATGACTGTCATTAGTTTGGCTGTGATTTAGTCATAAACCAAAGTTATTGAAATTTGGACTTGGTGATGGAGGTAGATGAAAAATGAAAGGATCATTAAAGTGATAACAGTCCATCCTGAGAGGGTCGTGAACCAAACTGCAGGCAATCCAATAGTCCAGCTGAGACCTGCCCACGTCAAACCAGTTAGAGGAGCTCAGACAAAAACACAAACTCACAAATCTCTCATGTGAAATCACCAAACATGTTCTAATGTCTGCAGATTATTTTGTTTTCAAGCAGAAAGTCATTTCTCATAGTAAGAAGCTAATTTAGATGTTAAAACATGTTTCTGGGTCTTTAATGTTGCACTTGATACCTTGTTTTGATCACTGTGTTCAAATTGCTGTTATTTATTTTGTGTGTTTAGTGACTTTTATCTCATGTAGTATTTGTGTCTTGTGAAAGAATCCACTTCTTTAGAAATGATGCCAGCTCTGCCAGCAGTTCTCGATGCCTGCGTGTGCCTCACAGGCCCTGCAGATCACTGAGCTGGCTACGTGGAGGTAGTGGCCCCGCTGGGATTATGATGGCCGCGTTTTTGATTATCATTTAATGACATTATAATTACATTTTCATGTCAATGTGTCTCAGTAATTGTCCCAGGGGCTTTCAAAGTATATGGCTGAAGGAGCGCTCAGAGAAATGGGAGAGCTGTGCTGAATAATTAGAATTAGGATGTGTGAATGAAGAAATTGAATACAGAAAGTTATTTACTGCAGATGATTCTCGGGGTAGTCGTCGTTATATTATCATCAATAAAAATCCAGCTTAAAAGGAGGAGCTTTCAGAAAGTTTGAATAGGTGGAACATTTTGTTCAGATTCGAGACCACAAGTGAGACAGTGACAGCTTATTGTCTCAGACTGACAGCATGTGGCTGTTCTCATGTGAAGGCATAAACAAGGAATAATTCTCCTCTGTGAACCGTCTCCTGTTTGTGAATAGAGATATCCGCAGAGACCTGGCTCTAATGATACCTGGAATTAGTATTCACTTACCAAAAAGTGATTCAAACCACTAATTATTCTGAAATAACCTTTGTCATCTCTCATTTGCAACGCAGTTAGCTGATTACAGGCAGTAATTATGTACCTTCACAAATCCTTACAATAGCTTTCAGTAAAATTTTGCGTGGGTCAACAAACACGTCTTCAGAGAAAAGAACAGACACGCTCCTCAAACAGTGTCAAGGGCAGGTTTAATGTCAACATTGGTGAGGATGCATATGAAGTTGGGGGTCTGAGAATCCTCTACAAAAAGCAATCACCGGGGATGATTAATTAAGCCGAAGAGCCAAAAATTGTAGTTCCTCAAATGGCCACTTGAGGCTGGCTCCGAGAGTGAGTCACTCCCCACAGACCATGATAATGAAATGCCTAACTTTACAGAGAAATAAACATCTTTACAGCCTGGTAGAAAAATGGTTTTTGTCAATAGCTAATTCCTCCGTTTGTGACAACTGTACAGAGGGGATTTTTTATATAACTTTACAGATTTAAATGTTAAGGCTTAAAGTTATGCATGATTAAGGGCATGGCCAGTAACCATTGCAAAACCCCAGATTCACAGAGTGTAGATGTAGCTAAAGCTGTTGCTATTTCAGTGTGTTTCAGTTCATGAAAGTTAGTTGTAACATTTTGGTCGCCCAAAGAAGTAACTGCCACAACATTTTTACTGGCCTTCATGCTGCTTTCTACTGTTTACTAACCTGTTTGGTGGTCTGGCCGTGACGCTGAATGTGACACACCAGAAAAACACACACACACACACACACACACACACACACACAAAGAAAGGCATACTTGTCTTCTGCAGCGCCGTGTTCCTGGCTTCATATGGGAAGAGGTATTCTCCGGTAGTTGCTAGGCTAATTTATACAATGTAAAATGCCATAGGCTTGTGCTAATAACGTTAGCATGTTGTATTTGTGGGGAAAACGTGTTTAATATAAGACAGTTGTTTTGTCAGTGAACCTTGTGAGTTGTAATGGAGCTGAATTTTGTAACGTTACCTTTGTTAAATGTTGCTGTTGTCCCTGGCTTCATATGAGTAGAGGAAAAGTCTGCTAACCGCTAGGCTAATTTATACAATGTAAAATGCCATAGGCTTGTGCTAAAAACATTAGCATGTATTTGTGGGGGAAATGTGTCCAGATAAAGACAAGTGTTCGTCTGTGAATGCTGCGAGTTATAGTGAAGCTGATTTGTATTTGAAATTGTCTCTATTAAGCCATGTTTAGTGTATGTTTAATGTGTGTTTAATGTGTGTTTTGAATCAACTAAACTTTACAGCACGTCACAGAAACCTCCACTGCCAACTAGTGTTTTGGAGGTGTAACTGCAGAGTGACACAGACACACCACCACACAAGTATAAATACTCACAACTAGTCCATACTCATTATGTACAGCATACCATACCATGACTTAGTCATACCAAAAATTAGAAACATTGGTCCACAGGGGGAGCCACAGCGTTCGGTCGCATTTTAGCCATTTTGAAGCATTTTTCTGTTGTTATAGCGCCACCCAGTTGCCAATTAGAGTTAAATTTCTCCAGTCACCTTGAGGCGTCCTGTTCTACATATCTACCAAGTTTAGTAAAAATCCATATGGCGGTTAGGCCTAGATAAGAAATGAGCTCTCTAGTGCCCCCATTTAGTTTGATGGGGTCAATAATGGAGGGGTCCCCTCAGATTATGTGTGGTCATATGCCTACAAAGTTGCGTGGTGATGGGTGAAACCCTTGAGATGTTATACACCTTTATGTGATGAGCCACGCCCTCCGCAATATTCATTGCCTTATAGAAGCTCAGTTTTAGTAAGTTTTCCAACTTTTGCCAAGAGGGAACTTTAGATATTGGTCCCTAGATTATGTTCACCCAGTTTCATGCAGATCGCTCAAACTTCCTAGGAAGAGATCCATTTGAAGTGTTTTTCAAAAAATTCAAAATGGTGGAAAATCTATATAAGCGGAAGTTATGGGTCCTTGAGGCAAATGTGTTCCTCATGAGGAGAGGCATCTCTGTGCAAAGTTTCATGTCTCTATGACATACGGGGCATGAGATATGCCCATTCAAAGTTTGACATTTCAGTCGGTTGCTATAGCGCCCCCCTTTGGCCAATTGATGTAATATTGCTTCATTGGCATCCTCCCATGACCCTCTACCACTGTGCCAAATTTCACATGGATTGACCAAGTCAGTGAGGAGAAAAACGTGGAACACACACAGAGTTTTCCTCATTATATAGTAAGATGGTGTGGGCTACAGTGAAGCCCCACATGGAGCTGACGCACAAGTACAAATCCGCCTTTAGAAGGAGCAAGTTGAGTGCTCACTACTAGTAGGGACAATTCTGTCCTCCCATAATACCAAACCATAGTAATGGTAGGTCCCTACTCTTAATGAAACCCTACACCCTTAGACAAAGAGACAACTAGTTAGCAGCTCCAGTCTGTCTAAATCCCTCAGTAAACAGACATATAAGTGGACATTTAAGGTGCTTACACGTCAGCTGTCAGTGCAAACAGACAGAAACAATATGGCTGAGCATTGTGTGTGTCCTGCTGCGGTCTCGGTTATCCATCACACGTTGACGGTTCCGTGCAGATAGAGAGGTTGTTGACCCTTTGACTCTGGCACTAAATCCATGGCTGAGATTACTGTCTTCCGATATCCGGCCCCACTGAGCCACAGTGGAAGATTGCACATAAATCTCTGTGGGAAAATAATAAAGGGCTTGTTCTGCTCATCTCAAAGCTTTCCATCTTAGCTCTGAAAAAACACAAACACCCACACAATCACATGCACTTACATACACAGAATCAAGCGCCGCAATCACACATGTACAGACACCTACTGTCACACGTATACACAAAGAAGCTACTGATCACACTTTAAATAAACACAGCCATGCAATGCTCCATGAAGAGATTAGAAACGTATGAATTTTCGTTAAGGTGTTGCAGAAAAATGTCACACTTTTAATTCTAAAGGGCCCCAGAGGCCTCATTTCACTGTTGTCGAGTGCTGGGATGACAAGTGGCTCTGAAGATGGAGCTGGTTACCAGAGTGCGTCTTCACAAATGACTGTAGGATCTTCCAACTGCGGGGATGATGTATGAATAGCCTGAGCTGAGTTTATTGCCATATCACAGCTGTGCTCAGGATCACAGGCTCACGCACACGAACATAAGCAAAGCTGGCCAATAAGCCACCTGCACCCACATGGATCACACAGCATCACAGCTGCACTCTGCGCACACGTGCAGAATTTAACACATGACTGCACGTATATACAGACGCACACATTTATGTGTGTATGCTGTGAAAGGCCGAACAGTAAGGAGTGAAATTGCACTCCAGCTTTTTCTTCCTCTGCATTTAATTCACAGCGTGGCTGCTAAATGAGGCACTCAGAAGCTTGAAAACATGGCATATATCTTTATGCTTGCTGGCAGCCTGAGCAGGATTTTCCTAAAAAACAATGTATAGACTCACAAAAACAATTCCTCTCAATCATCACTAATGACCCACTACAAGTGTGTGATGGTGTGTTTATCTGCAGAGACGTTTCCTTATTTTTGGCTTATCTTTCTGTGTTCGGTACAGAGCCTCCCAAGGGTCACTGCAAAATCTTATTTGTGTGTGTGTTCCTGTGCAATATGTTTTGCATTACTTTGCAACACTTTCCTTCTTCCATTTGTGGCAAGTGGACAAAAGGAAAAGAGGAAAAAAGGAGGTGCATCAGGTAGCGACACCCAAAAACATCCCACTGCCGAGCCGGAGAGCCACCGGTTTAGATGTGCGTATGCGCGAGCTCGAGAGGGCGGGGTATCTGTCAATCATTTTTTAATGTGGCCAATCAGAGGCTGACAAGGGTTAGGGTTAGGGGGTTACGACCACTGAGGGACGGACAACAACGTAAGGACAGAAGAAGACGCCCTGTGACCAGGAGCAGCTGGATATGTCACAGCCATCGTCCCCCCAGAGAGCCAGGGTCCTCCCAAGGTTTCTTCCTCCCAGAGGGAGTTTTTCCTTGCCACAGTCGCCCCACAGTCGCTGGACAGCAGAACCAATCCCTCTCTGCTCGTCAGCAGTGACACCATGTTGGAGCTGGATCTCTGACAGAACTGTTGTTGTCACACTGCAGAGACGGTTTGGTATTGTTCCAGCACGGCTTGCTCTCTGGGGAGGAGTGTAAGGCCTTGTAAGGACAGATTTGCTGTCATGTTTTGGACTGTGGTGGCACGTTGGTGCAGTGGTTAGCACTGTCACCTCACAGCAAGAGGGTCCCAGGTTCACGTCCATCAGGCAGCTGGGTCCTTCTGTGTGGAGTTCACATGTTCTCCCTGTGTAAGCCTGGGTTTTTGTCCAGGTGCTCTGATTTTCTTCCACAGTCCAAAGACATGCAGACAAGGTTAATTGGTGACGCTAGATAAAATATCATAATATATATAAGTTATATACATATTCAAAGTGACTGTGGTTTATTTACAGGCTGTGTCATATGAAGGTGTTTGCAGCCATTTTATTGAGGGACATACAAGTGTTTTTTGAGTCATGGTCCCTCTATGTCACAGTTTGAAGTACATATACTAAAATAACATTCAGTGTTCCACACAGGGACTGTTCTGATACTACTATAATAATGTTGTAATAGTTTTCTAGCACCTCAGAGTTGCAACACTGTACATGGATTAATCAGTATTAAATCAACAACATTATAAACGGTAAAAAATAAATCAATGAAAATCAGCCAACATTCAAAACGTCATAAAGTAATGTTGATAGATTATCAGCCAATAATTGGACATTTTTATTATAACACATTATTCCAATAATTAAAATGAAAGCTGATAAATGGCGCTGATAATACAAAGCCAGGCTGCAGAGTTGGCCTCTAGGTGGCGTATCTTTGGTAGCTTGCTAAAGTTTTGGCTTTTCCATCACAACAAATTCCTACAACAGAAGCTTGTAGTGTACGTAAGCAGCAGTGTGGCGAGACAGGGCCAAGGTTAAATGTTGTGTTTACAAACAGCAACCAGTAATTCCTGCATAGTGAACCTTTCAGCTGGTGAAAAACGATGGTGACATTTACCCCTCTATATATATTTTTACCATTCTCTGTATTTATTGCTGATAATAATAAGCTGGTTACTTACTTAATGTGTAACAGCTTCCACTCTGACATTTAAAATCTACCTGTACAAACATATGCGTGTCTATTTAAGTGTTTCACAGGCAGACCTATAACCTTAGTTACTGTGCACATTATATTGTTGGGTTATTTTAATTACTCCATACGAATGGAGTAGGCGGCTGTGGCTCACAGGTAGAGCGGGTTGTTCACTAATCGGAAGATCAGCAGCTTGATCCCTCCTCCTGTCCGCAGTTTCCGCAAGTTTCCATCAGTGCGTGAGTGTGTTAAAAACTGAGTAGCAGCCTGCACCTTGTATAATAGCCTCAGCCAGTGTGTGAATGTGTGTGTGAATGGGTGAATGTGACTCATAGTGTAAATGGCTGGAAAGGCGCTATACAAGTGCAGCTACATTAACCATCACCATTTAATTAATGTTGTTGCACAATGAGATGAATATTTTAGCAGGAATAATTCCACATTGTTATTTTGGACTCACAGAATGAACTTGTACTATTACATAAAGCAATTATTCCATTATCCTTAATAGCACTTGAGCTATTACTTTATTTATTTATTTTCATGTGTACATTTAAGTTGCTATTTTTATAACGTAAGATTAAGAGTAACTATAATTTCTACCTGCCATTGTTTTGCAGGGGTGTAACAGAGTCAGGTTCATTTGTGCTACAGTTAATGAATGAATGATGAAACAAGAAAAATTGTAGCTCACAATTATTACAATTACAGCAATTATTACCCACAAGCCAGAAGGACTGGAGCACACTACCGAACCAGGAAGTAGGGTTTATATAGAAACAACATTTCTGTGTAAAAACAACAGAACAGTTTCTAAATCATTATTCTAATTGTCCTAACACAGAAATATCAACAGTGTAGGTTGTGTGTGTAGACGACTAAAAAAGACTTTCCCCTGCAACAATGAACCCCCCTCCTTCTGCACTCAGAATGGTACAGTCTGAGCTCCTCCTACTATGAAGCCCATTGGATGCTATCGCTTCCTGTTTGGCAGTTTGAATTCATGACCGGCAGGTAAGATGGATGGGTGCTCATGCAACAAACATTTTGTCAGTTGAGTTACACATGACCATGAATACATTAATTTAATTGAATAAATTAATAAATGAATCAAGTTGTGACAGTATACACACACTGACATGATTAAATATTACCTGTTGTATTTGTTCCAACGTATGCTAACGATGCTAACATTACTCATTCAACACAGCCAGGACGACACATTCATTGTGTCAGCAGGATGGAATAACTAGTATAACTTCAGAAACTCGATTGTGTTTACCCAGCATGCAACTTACTCTGTCAGGGCATTGTGATTATTCACTTTACTTCCATCTCACAAGTCCTCACAATCAAGAAGCTCTTAATACAGAGTGTCTGGCATTTCTGCTTGAAGCATGACTAAATTACCAAGACTGCAGAATCGTTTTCTGTACATCGAGAAATCGATTGAAAAACTATAGTGAAACTCTAATCGTAATAAAATAAAGGCAAACACATTAAGTATGATTGATTAATGAAGGAATGCACGTCAGCATGTACACATATACATCATGGTTGGATTATGAGACAGTGGGCCCCTGCACACAGATTTACAAAGGCCCCCACCACCTCTCCCACACTGGAGCAAGACACACAGACTTTGTGGTAGTCTTGTGTCTCTTTGTGGTAGTCTTGTGTCTCTTTGTGGTAGTCTTGTGTGTCTTTGATGCAATTTTGTGTCTTTTTGAGTTAATTTTGCATCTGTCCTGGTCATTTTGTGTCTCTATGAGGTCATTTATGTGGAGTTTTTGTCCATTTTGTTTATTTTTGTAGTAATGTGTCTCTTTGTGGTGGTTTTGTGTCTCTTTGTGATTGTTTTGCCCATTTTTCATTGTCTCTTTGCTGTTCCTTTGCATCTCTTTGGGGTCATTTTGTGTGTCTTTGTATTCATTTTGTGTCACCCTGTGTTTGTTTTCCATCTCTTTGTGGTTGTTTTGTGTCTCTTTGTGGTTGTTTTGTGTCTCTTTGGTTGTTTTGCATCTCTGTGGTTGTTTTGTGTCTCTTTGGTTGTTTTGCATCTCTGTGGTTGTTTTCTGTCTCTTTGTGGTTGTGTTATGTCTCTTTGTGGTTGTTTTGAGTTTCTTTGTGGTTGTGTTATGTCTCTTTGTGGTTGTTTTCTGTCTCTTTGTGGTTGTTTTCTGTCTCTTTGGTTGTTTTGCATCTCTGTGGTTGTGTTGTGTCTCTTTGTGGTTGTTTTGTGTCTCTGTGGTTGTTTTGTGTCTCTTTGTGGTTGTGTTGTGTCTCTTTGTGGTTGTTTTGTGTCTCTTTGTGGTTGTTTTGTGTCTCTGTGGTTGTTTTGTGTCTCTTTGTGGTTGTGCTGTGTCTCTTTGTGGTTGTGTTATGTCTCTTTGTGGTTGTTTTGAGTCTCTTTGTGGTTGTGTTATGTCTCTTTGCTGTTCCTTTGCATCTCTTTGGGGTCATTTTGTGTGTCTTTGTATTCATTTTGTGTCACCCTGTGTTTGTTTTCTGTCTCTTTGTGGTTGTTTGCATCTCTGTGGTTGTGTCATGTCTCTTTGTGGTTGTTTTGTGTCTCTTTGTGGTTGTGTTGTGTCTCTTTGTGGTTGTGTTATGTCTCTTTGTGGTTGTTTTCTGTCTCTTTGGTTGTTTTGCATCTCTGTGGTTGTGTCGTGTCTCTTTGTGGTTGTGTTATGTCTCTTTGTGGTTGTTTTGTGTCTCTTTGTGGTGGTTTTGTGTCTCTTTGTGATTGTTTTGCCCATTTTTCATTGTCTCTTTGCTGTTCCTTTGCATCTCTTTGGGGTCATTTTGTGTGTCTTTGTATTCATTTTGTGTCACCCTGTTTTTGTTTTCCATCTCTTTGCGGTTGTTTTGTGTCTCTTTGTGGTGGTTTTGTGTCTCTTTGTGATTGTTTTGCCCATTTTTCATTGTCTCTTTGCTGTTCCTTTGCATCTCTTTGGGGTCATTTTGTGTGTCTTTGTATTCATTTTGTGTCACCCTGTGTTTGTTTCTGTCTCTTTGTGGTTGTTTTCTGTCTCTTTGGTTGTTTTGCATCTCTGTGGTTGTTTTGTGTCTCTTTGTGGTTGTTTTGTGTCTCTGTGGTTGTTTTGTGTCTCTTTGTGGTTGTGTTGTGTCTCTTTGTGGTTGTTTTGTGTCTCTTTGTGGTTGTTCTGTGTCTCTGTGGTTGTTTTCTGTCTCTTTGTGGTTGTTTTCTGTCTCTTTGTGGTTGTGTCTCTGTGGTTGTGTTGTGTCTCTTTGTGGTTGTTTTGTGTCTCTGTGGTTGTTTTCTGTCTCTTTGTGGTTGTTTTCTGTCTCTTTGTGGTTGTGTCTCTGTGGTTGTGTTGTGTCTCTTTGTGGTTGTTCTGTGTCTCTGTGGTTGTTTTCTGTCTCTTTGTGGTTGTGTCTCTGTGGTTGTGTTGTGTCTCTTTGTGGTTGTTTTGTGTCTCTGTGGTTGTTTTCTGTCTCTTTGTGGTTGTTCTGTGTCTCTGTGGTTGTTTTGTGTCTCTTTGTGGTTGTGTTATGTCTCTTTGTGGTTGTTTTGTGTCTCTTTGTGGTCAGTGTGTGATGCTTTGTGGTTATTTTGCCTATTTTTGTCATTTTTTGCATCTGTTTGTGGTCTCTGTGTCTCTTTGCTGTTGCTTTGTATCTGTTTGTAGTGGTTTTGTGTCTCTTTGTGGTTGTTCTGTGTCTCTGTGGTTGTTTTGTGTCTCTTTGTGGTTATTCTGTGTGCCTTTGTTTTCATTTTGTTTCCTTTTGGTTGTTTTTTCTCTCTGTATTTGTTTTGTGTCTCCTTGTGGTGGTTTGGTGTCTTTTTGTGGTTGTTTTGCTCATTTTTGTAGTCATTTTATGTCTCTTTGCAGTTGTTTTGCATCTTTTGTAGTCATTTTGAGTCTCGTCCTGGTCAGTACATGGTAATTGGAATAACAATTTGCAGATGAAGGCCAGGGCGTCTCCTGACACCCAGTAGACCCGTTCAATAATCCATCCGTGATAAATCTGTGCAGTAATAAGCATAATATGCTGTTTTGCTGCTTGTCATACAAAAGCTGTGATCAAATGCTGCGATAATGTGTGTTTAATTCTGATACAGTGTGCTAAGAGTTTTTCCTGAGTGGGAGTCAATCTGCTTTTCTGAAGCTACCAATCCATTTAATATCAGGGAGGGCATGAAATATGTGACATTGAGCTACTTCTAAAATTAAGGGAGCCTATTATAACCGCAGTATATCCAAATGAAATGTGCTCTTACTGGCATTAATATATACAAGTACGTATTAACATTTATCTGTGTGTGTGTGTGTGAGTGTGTGTAGGCCCTACTTATCCACATATCGGCTTGTGTGTGTGTTTTGGAACATCAACAGCCGCCTCGTTGCTGTACCTCTGGCCCCTGTATATGTGTGCACAGAGTCTATTGGGATCCCACAGAGTCAACAGAGCCAGACAGACCTCCATGCTGTGTGTCTGTCCGCCTGCTAATCCTCGCACTTCCCATCCCTCCTTCTGAGTTAGATATCAAGCATATGAAATGAACACACATCCCCAGTCGATGGGCTTCCATTTAAAAGCGCGAGGCATTAACGCGAGGCCCTCCTGCACTCCTCCCACACTCTGAGGCTGAGCAGAGAGAAAGAAATGACAGGACACAACTCCCATGGGCCGCGACTCAAATGATGGATTTGTAGTGAAAGCGCTTCATGCTAGGCAGACGCATAAGGAAACATTTCATCACCAAAGAAATGTGTCAAAGTGTTTTACACCCCAAATGTGATCCCTGCTGTTTCTTAAATAATAGAAGACCTCCGTAAGGCTTGAATTCCCTCTTGATAATGAAGCATGAAAGAATACTCAAATGCAATTATTTGGAAATGGCATTCGATTCACAGTCACCAGAAACATAAAAAATACATATTTTGCTAATAACACGCAGCACCACTGTGTTTAGCATTTTAATTACTTGATATATACTGCCTCAAGTAAAATGTATGTTTTTATATACTATATGTTTAGGGCTGGAAGTGACCGCCTAGTAACCTGTCCTTGGTTGAGTTGGAATTCAACAGCCCAGTCGTCAGGATAAGATGTTGGCATTGTACGTTTCTGTCTTTTATGTAGCATAACATTCCTAAAGTGATGTAGTATAATAGCTGACTCTGTCATCAGGAGGTGAAAGGGATGGTGGATGGTGGACCGAGGTTAGACGCCTGCCAAGCTGCAGACCACTGTTCAAGACCAACAAACAACAAAACCAGTTGTTTTTCTTAGCAAGTCATTGTTGCATTTTCAGCAGCTTTTTGGCCACCAAACATGGGTGTGTTTTAGTGACCCATCACTGTGTTACCACCAGGGACAGTGCCACAAAAATCAGAATCAGAAATACTTTATGAGGGGAAATTGTAATATGTTACAGTTGCTCTGATGTAAAGAATCCAGAATTATAAGAAGAGTATGAAACAGAAGTATGTACATTTAATTAAAATAAAATGAAATAAAAATGAAAATGTACATTAAAATATTAATGTACATTTCTCTGTATTTCCAGCAGGGACTGTGGCCCCCAAACCAGGTGTTGTAGGCCAGTGGTTCCCAACAGGTGGGTCATGTTTCGAAAGTGGGTTGCGGGTACATTCGGAAAGGACCACAAGTGACTTGCGAACGTGTCAAGTTTGTAAAAAACATACTTTATTTTGAAGTATAATGAATTTACAGCACACGCTTTTATTTTGAAGTGTGGTTTCCTGCTGTAGAGTGAGTGAATAACAGACAGCTACTTATCAGAGACAGTAAACTAACTCGCGGACATGATGCTGAATGTATAACCTGTATGGACCTTGAACTAATGACCAAGGAGAAATCTGGACCCATAGCTGGACCAGTTGGGAACCACTGCTTTAGGCCAAAACATTACCGTTTCCCTAACCAGATCCAACTGGTTTTTGGGCTTAAACCTAACCATACGTTGACCATAGCGTTGTTGAAATGTAAAGTTTCAACGTATCTGCTACATAATAACGTACAAATGTGATGTATCTGTGGTTTGCAGAAACATACAATGCCAACATTTACTCTGGCTGTTGGGTTGAATTTAAAGTTGTGTTCTCAGTGTCATTTCCTGTCCCACACGTTTTACGTAGGTGTTTCGAGCATGAAGGCACATGATGAAAATGGAGAGGAGAGACAGCAGCTGTTGGAATCTGGTCCTCGAAGTTAGGAATGGCACAGTGCAACAGACAGCGCCACAAATACCTGTAAGAAGCCAAATGCAAATGATGTGTCTGTAAGCTGAATTTACATTTGTGGGAAATTTGGAAGTCCGGAAACGTTTCATGTTGCCTCTGTTCCCTCCAGTTAATGGATCATCTGAGAGCTTTCCTGAAAGGCAGTGACCGGTTCGCCACTTGAGCAATGAACTCGGTATGTGCTTTCTCTTTTTTTGCATTCTCTGATAGAATCAGCTGAATTAAGAAGCAGGCTGATCAGGCCCTTTGGCCAGAACCCATTGACTCCTCTCATTCCCCCTTTTACACCTAATTAACTCTGGTTGTTGAACTGGTTCCATTGAGGATTCTTTGAATCTTGGTGCGATCTAACATATCAGCCCACATTTCCACCAGTTTAAGTGAAACCATTGTAATTTAGGATATGTCTTCAAGGGACAATGCACAGTGGAGTAAAGAGTAGTAGCAAGATGGCGGGTCGCATTGATTACCTTTTGTTGTTATTGTATTTATCCAATAAACAAGCATGGACCAACTATTAATGCTAAGAAGACATGGAGGATTATTACATGCTAGACTCCTCTCTTCTCAACCTGTAGAATAAGACAACTTCACTGATGTCGTCACAGTTTGCACCGCAGGTCAAGGAAAACCTGCGAGTTTTTATTTCCAGGGGATTGTTGTGGTTCTTTCTTTTTATTAGGTTCTTCCGCTGCTTCTGGGTTGTGCTCGTCTTGTGATTCAACAGAGCTATTGTCTGGCATTTTTCTCTTGCTGAGGCTTATGGATTTAGCAGCGACGTCAATTTTTCAGCGACTTTCACAATAGGAACACTTCTCTGGCTCAAAATAAGGAGCAAGAACCTGAGTGGAACATGTTCCCATCCATGGAAAAGGTGTGTCAGTTAGCTTCTGAGGTCATCAAGCTGTAAATGGGAACTGACACAGCTGATGTATGTTTCCCACTCAATAATAAACTTCGGCTCAGTTGGGTGGCCGTGTTCGTGCCCCTCTCACAGGCAAAACTTTTCTATTAAGACTGCTTTGTTGTGGAACCAGGTACACAATATATGAGCTTTACCCAAGTTGCTTGTTAACTCAGATGGATTAGACAAACAAACAGGGCAAATCCATCGCTTGAGCCTCGGATGCACATGCTAATTTGGGACCAGCTCCAGCCCGGTATCCGAGGGATTACATCCGTATTGGATGATTTCGCACGTCATGATTTACATCCAGTATTGTTCAGTGCCACGGAAGGAAGTAGTGTCTTATGGAACGAATGTAAAGGTGTGTGCAGGAGACTAGAGCTTTCGTCCCATCTCGTTTAATTATTTGCTTCTTTATTAATTGTAACCCCAATCTTTTCCTTACCTTAACGGTTTTTGTTCACCAAGCCTGATTATAGTTTATTCATCTTTCCCTAACCTTCACCGTACCTTAGCTGCAGTGTGATATAGTAGAAATCTATCATCTGAAAAAAACACATATGCTTTGGATGTAAAATACCTCGACACTGAGCTCACTGTAATCCAGGGTTGTGCAGAATTGTCCAACACTGACGTTCTTGTCTGGTGGTATGTTTGTGTGCACCTCAATGCCCTTTTCTCTCCAACCCACGCTGCAGAAAATGCATCACTTTTGTCTCGTGTGTGTGTGTGTGTGTGTGTGTGTGTGTGTGTGTGGGTGTGTGTACTTTGGAATGCTATACAGAACATAACATACAGCATCCCTGAGACGCTCGCAGCAGCTGCTCGTCTTTTACGGTGAAGGAGCTTGTGGGCAAGACACTATACAAACAACAGCTCGTATGCTGGCTATGTGAAGGCTTTACACCGCCAGGAGGGAGGGCTCTCTGCCAAGAGTATGGCAACTTTAGGCGCTCTGTTCAACACAGCGGCGATAGTAGACATCTGGGTGGCAGCTTCTGGCTCTATAATTTCTGACTATCAGTTGAAATTTAATGGATCTTTATGAGGGTCCATGATACGGTGTGGCAGTGGAGATGTGAAGAGGATATTTCTAAGCTGCTGGCTTGCCCCTGATTTGCCCAATTAGCTGTGATCACAGTATGTGGATGCACAGTGGGGGTCATGGTGCTCCTTATAGGGTCAGCACTGCAGGAAAAGACTGGGCACATCTGGTTTGTTCAGCAAGTACACATTGCTGCAGTGGTCAAGCCTTTACAGCCTGTGATCACAGGACTGTGGTTCTAATTTGTTTTGGTTGCTCACAGCTGTGTGCTTGTGGCTGTGTCTCACAATATGAGGCACATATACTGAACCTAATTTCAGAGCACCAGGTTTGCAAAGCAGGGCCGGACTTTGCATGTTCAGCGCCCTAAACAAGGCCCCTTGTTATTTTCATCTTTCATATTGACTGTACATTGTTTAAACAAGAACAAACACCAATGAGAATTCAACGCAAACCACTAAGTTCGCTAACAGTTAGCTTAGCTACCAAAGGGGACAGAGCTTTTGCAATCAAGGCCCAGAGGCTCTGGAACGACCTGCCCGAGGATATGAGGCTGTCTGAGCCATTGGCTTTGTTTAAGTCTCCTAAAAACACACCTTTATCAGAAAGCATGTCCTGATTTTATCTGAGCTGTCTGTTTATTGCTATCGTATTGATTTTACTACCCCTATATTATCTTGATTTTAGTTTCAGCCTACCTTATTTTATCTTTTACTTTGGTGACATTTTATGACATGTTATTTGTTTTTTGAAACTGAAGTGAATTCCACTTGTTTAAATGGTGGAACAGCTGCAGCCACAATGACAAAATTCTCCTTTAAGTAATCTGCGCCCACCAGACATTTGACAAACTATCTTTATCAGCAGAACTTGGCTGTGACAGAGGCCTATGGCTGCGCAGCCTCCACCAGTTGTGCGAGGATGTACATCACCAACCGTAGCTGAAGGGAGGAGGGTTGTGTTAAATGATCAGTGGGTAGAGCTCCAGAGGAAGCAGCTCCCTTCTGCTGTGTGACTGTGTCTCAGTGTGCTGGACCACAACATCAGGGCTGGTGCTGTGAGCGAAAGCCATAATAAAAGAACATGCCTGCTTCCTGTTTCAAATTAAAAGTCCTCATTTCAAATTAAAAGCCCTCTGACGTCTCATAGGCAGAATCGAAACGTCTACCCTCTGGACTTGCCGAATGAGCCCTCATGGACTTCAGTCATACGAACTATGACAAGTTCACTGTCCTCGCGTTAAGTCTGCCAGTGCAGAGACCGCAAGCCACTGATAGACAGCCGTCTAGACTGATTTTAGACCAGCGCTAAACCCAAACAAATGATCGCTTGCCATGGAGGTAAAACAAACAAAAAGAAGTGTGTGAAACTCCCAGAAAGAGGAAAGTTTGGTGGAGCTGTGGCAGCAGAAGCCTTGTTGATTTGATGTTTCCTCCAGCTGCTGTCATGACAGCCGGAAAAAAAGACGCTACATGGAAAGAAATTGCAACTGCAACTTCCAGGTGAGCAAGCTACCTGTGGTGGCGCAGATGGATGACGTACGCTGATGACGTTGCATATTGACGTACGTTGTAACCTGTGATTCAGTAGTAAACGGCCATCGTACAATCTGCACACATCAAACTTGACGTCGTACCAAAGTTTATTAGATCCACATCTCACAGTTTGTCATGCAATGGTCTTATAAGATTGCTAAAATCGCACAGTGTATAGAGGGCATAAGAGGTGCCAGGTTTCAGGAGCAAGTTAAACATTGAGTAGCATTCTTCATGTGAAATGCGGCTTCAGAGGCTTTCCCACCCCGACGATAATGCAGTTGTTTTCTTTCACTTTAGTTTGGTGTGGTGTTGTCAGGACTACTACACAGGAGTGGAAATGCATGGAAAAATACACATGTAATGACAGTGAGCAGTCGACTGACTGAATGTGGAAAAACAGAAATATTGTTGAAATCACGTTTATTCTTCTGAAGACATCAGAGGCTGCTTGTCACCTGTTTTGTAAGTGGATTAGCATTTTTAGATTTTATATTTTTATATTGTTTATATTTCTTTAAACAATAAAAGAAAAATTTGGAGGTGTCTTATTTATAGGATTTTAGACAATGGCTTTACTGCGATCAAATCCGACTGTATGTGGCCCATGAACTAAAATGAGTTTGACACCCAAGGTGGTCGCCTATGTCACCTGTAGGACCCACCACTCTAAAGGCCCTGACACACCAAGCCGACGGTTGGCCGTCGACCAAAGTCGGGCCGTCGGTGGGCGTCTGTCGCTCTAGTTTTTGCGGTGTGTCCCGCACCGTCTGCATTTCGGCGTCGGCAGCTTTTCGGCCGATTGAGCATGTTGAATTGACGGCGGAGCTTGTCGGTGAGAGAGATCACTCTGATTGGCTGTTCAGGTTTTATTTCCTCGCCCCTGTAGCGAGTGAATCTGCCTGTAGTGAAACCGGGGCTAACCGGTGCTTCCTCCTCAGGCTCCACTTCACTCAGCTGCCCCACAGACCCGCTGCTTCTTCACACTTTAACCTGAATAACAAACCGGAGCTAGCTGGGAGCGGCTAGCGGAGCGTTAGCCGCAGCATGACCGGAGGGAAGCACAGCCAGTTAGCCTCCGCTAGTCTCTGAGCTAGCCCCGGCTCTCCGTTTGGATCCAACCGGAGCACCGAGCCCTGGTTTGTTATTCAGGTTAAAGTGGGAAGAAGCAGCGGGTTTATCGGGCAGCTGAGTGAAGTGGAGCCTGCGGAGGAAACACCGGGACCGTCTGGATGTAATAGTCTGTGGAGGTGCTGCGGTGCTTGGCTGCACAGATAGGAAACCCCTCGGCTGACAGGATGTACCACTCTCTCACTCCGCTCTCTCTCACGCAGGCGCAGAACGTACGTGCTACTTGGCCGTCGGATGTAGTCCGTGTAGTGTGATCAAATGCAACTGACACAGGGCGACGTGAGGCGACGTAGACGACGCAACAGTTGGCTTTCGTCGCCGCTAGTTCTTTGATGTCGGTTTGGTGTGTCAGCACCTTTACACATGCACTGGAAAGTGTAGCCTCTGACAGTCAAAGCAACTGAACACAAAGCCATCAAATATGTCACATCAGACCATTTAAAAACAGAACATGCCCTTGATTTAATTAGTCATCACAAGACAAAACTGAAGAGTAATGAGTCACGTCTCCTTGTTGATAATTGTAGAATTATAATAGCGCACCAAGGTTGGTCGTGTTGCTCTTGTTTCAAGGATGTGCTGTGTGTATTTTTCATGTTCTTAAGCAGAGATGTGTAACAATGTGGTTCTGAGCCGATTCAGCATCATTGTTTAACAACACTCAGTCAGCTTCCACAAAAAAATATGTCCTCGGGCATTAATAGATGAAATTCCTAGATTGTATCAAAGCAATTATTTGAACACAGTGTGGTTTTAAAAAGAAAAAAAAGCGCACATTATTTTGCATTCAAATGAGCGTAAGATGCTGCGGGGCAGCCGGCAGACACATTGTAAACATTCAAACAAAACAGCGGTGGCAGTGTGAGACAAAAACACAGGATTAGGCGAGTAAAAACAGAGCTTCCTAAACTGGGAAATACTCAAAGCATTTATCTGGACCTCTTCTACGAGTCCGTATCTGTACTCTAACTGTTCCAAAAGGGCTTGAAGAGCAGAGTGAGAAGAGATGAAAATGAAAAGGAAAATGAAAGTGAGTGAGAGTGAAAGGCAAATCCCATCTCTCCCTCTGTACCATGATTAATTAGTTCCAAGTTATCCATGAAAGTAATACACTGATAAGGCCAGGAACAAACAGAAGCCAATTACTAGCGTTTCCCTGTGAGCTCAGAGCTCCGAACACCAGCAGCACCGATGGAAAACATTTAAGGCTCCGTCCTGTCGGCTGATTGGACAGGTGTTAGGGGTTGTTTGCAAGCGCTCTCTTTGCCTGGCAGCACGTCTTTTCATTACAGAGCCAAGTGCACACCCTTATCAAGCTGTTCTCATCGATGATGGGAGATGAGACTTCGCATAAAAAGACGTCTACCACAACAGCTGTGATTGATGGGAACCTTGGGACCTGAGCTGCGTCTCAAGGACCACAAAAAAGGCGCTTGGCACACAGAAGCACACACTGTGTAGAGAAGCTCAGCTAACATTTCAGTCTCTCTAATATCTACTTGTGTTACAGTGTGCCTTTTCGTGCTTTACACTGCTGTGATCCTTCTGCTGCTGCAACTTCATCAATACATCGATTCTGCTGCCACCGTGCTTCACAAGCAGCCTTTGACCCAGGATAAGAGTTTTTCTACTGTAACCTGAACAGCTGGATTCCTTTGCCCACAGCATAATTAACAATTGATTAACAGCCGACTGGTTCACTATTGCATCCCGCTCGATACCATAGGGTCGGGAGCTTTCAGCAGGTCTCTGTTTATGGTTTGTTTTATGTCAATATCAGAGCTCTTAAAGCCTACAGAGTGTAAGAGTGTGTGTGTGTATATGTGTTTATTTAGAAACACTACTAATGTGTTAATGTCCATTATGTGTCTCACTCAACACAGCTGGATCATCTGCCTCCATACGCTGCCATGTCTTTGTTCCAATGGCCCAAAATTTTGAAGCTTCATTAGTCCAAAAAATGTCCCATTAGACCAAAAGCCAATTTTTTTTTTTCAGACAGTCCATTATCCCCAAATCATGTGCCCATCGCTTCGATTGTGTGTTTCTCCAAAAACACACAATTCCTGCAGTTAGTGTCAGTTTTCCAGTGTGTTTGAACCACTGACACCAGGACGTTTTACCAACACCTTGGGGCAATTCCCAGCCACGTTCGGGGTGTTTTTGACTATTGACTATGTTTCCCAGAGTTATTTGAGCCAGACCCTTACACAGCTTTTACCATTGGTGTTTGAGCCATGAAAGTCCTTTTTTTTTGACCCCCTGCAGCAATTCCTAACGACGTTTGGGCCACCAGTCCCGGATGTTTTCACCGAACCTTGGCTGCGTTACCCAGAAGTGTTTGAGCCACCATACCCGAGTGTTTTTAACAACGCTTCATGGAAATCCCAGTCACATTTGGGCCAACAAGCCCAGGTGTTTTCAATGGCCATTGGCCACGTTCGCCAGAGGTGTTTGAGCCACCGACCCCAGGTATTTCCCAATGACCCTTCATGGCAATTCCCAGCGACGTTTGGGCACCATTCTTGGGTGTTTTTCCCAGCCCTTCACGTCATTTACCAGCAGTGATTGAGCCATGGAACCCAGGTGTTTTTACAGTTCCCAACAACGTTTGGTCCACCGATCCCAAGTGTTTGTATCAACCCTTCACTGCAAGTTCGAGCATGTATGGGCACTGATCCAGTGTGTTTTTACCAACCTTTGGCTGTGTTTCCCACAGGTGTTCGCACCACCGAACTCAAGAGTTGTTATCAACCCTTTACGGCAATTCTCAGCAACATTTTGGCCAACAATCCTGGGTGTTTTCACCAGCCCTTGGCCGCATTTCTCAGAGGTGTACGAGCCACTGAACCCAGGTATTTTTTACTGACACTTCATGGCAATTCCCAGCAATGTTTGGGCACTGATCTTGGGTGTTTTTACCAGCCCTTCACGGCATTTACCAGTAGTGTTTGAGCCATGGAACCCAGAGGTTTTTACCGACCACCTACAACAATTCCCAGCGATGTTTGGGCCACCAATCCTGTGTGTTTTTACTCACCCTTGGATGCATTTCCCAGTGGCAGCTGAGCCACCAGTCACAGGTGTTTTTACCAACCCTTCACAGCAGTTCCCAGCAATGTTTGGGCCAACAATCCTGTGTGCTTTTACCAGCCCTTTGCAGCACTCCCCAAAGGTGTTTTACGCCACCAACCTTTTTCGGCAATTCCAAGGGACATTTGAGCCACCATCTGAGGTGTTTTTACCGACCCTCTGCGTTGTTTCCCAGTGGAGCTTGAGCCACTGACCCCAGCTGGTTTTCATCATCCCCATCCTGCTTTTCCAGCAACTTTTGTACCAAACATGGGTATTTTAAGCCAAAACATAATCTTTTTTTAACCATAACACGTTTTTTTTTGTGCCTAAATCTACCCACACATAAATCACAACAATGTTCACAAATGCAACAATCCATTTGGAATGCACAATAATATCAGCGCGTCATCGGTATGGGCCGATATTGGCTTTAAAATGAATCAGAATCGACCAACATGCTTTTTCTTAATTGGCACAATGAATGAATATTACATACAAAGTATTGTCTTAATGCAGGAAGTGCGTGTTTTGGGAGAAAGGGGACAATCAAACAATGGTTTGTTTTTGGGATGGTGGGCTATGTAAGGAATGGGCTTTCATTCCAATGAGACATTTTTTGGACAAACGAGGCTTCAGATTTTTAGGCTGTTGGAACAATCGGCAGTCTCCCTCCAAACGCGCAACAACCTGGTGTTTTATTTTTTGTGAAGAGCACATCCATTCTCCTCCTCCGTCATCATTATCCATTCTTTGAATCATAATAATCAAGTGCAATCACCCATCCCTGCAATCAGCCTCTTTTAAAATTTAAAAGCACCTGCTCCTTCCTGTGGCGTAGGTGTTGTTCCTGGACATCACTCACACATGTCTACAACGGGTCTTTTCTCCTGATCCTCCAGGGGAAAGGAGGAATGTCTACAAGCAGGATTGATTTGTCACCGGAGTCGAGCCTCGTAGACTCGGCCATGCCCCGGGGATGTCAACAAAGCCTTCACGCAGACTGGCTCGCCCATTGGATGGGGCTGTCATCGGGAGATAATTGACTGTCAATTAGGGATGGAGACAACAACGTGAGAGTCAGCAGGAAGGCAGTAAATCACTACCTGTCTGTCAGGCGGCCCTGGCTGCCCCGGCCTCGTCTTCATTCCTTTCAATCTCTGTCTCTTTTTCCCCTCATATATACGTGGTTCTCTCTGAACTGTCCTGCTCTCTTACTCTGTCTCCCATATTGTCTCCTACTGCTCCCTTTGATGGTATTTACAGTAGGTACAGTGCCATTTTTCGCACATCCTGGCGACCTTTCTGAGGAGTGATCACTCCGTTCACTGTGCCAAGACATCTGAGTGACTGGTCCCCGTTTTAAAGGTCTCCTTCTGCCACTAGCTGATTGTTGCCACTCCACTTCTTGCTTTGCTTAAAGGCCAAACAGTCTTGGTAACATTCCCCAGGTTACACACATTGACTCATGTATGTCGCTAACCCCTCTTTTATCTCGTCATTGTGAGACCTGAGCGCGCTTGTGGCTCCAGAGCAGCATTTATCCTGGTAAGCTCTATTGAGTTGCCGGCTTTTGTCTGTGCTCACAAGCACAAACGCAGCACCACGAAGCAGTCAATAAGTTGAAGAGCTATTCAAACAGACCACTCGCTTCAGCTGGAGCAAACCTACAGTACAGTTTGTCTCCCAGAAATGAAGTTTGCTTTTGCACACGAGGCAGCAAATTCTTCAATTTTGTGTGTCGTTTGAGTCCTAATTTGTTTAGAAAGGAGCACTGCTGCTAATCAAAGAGGCTCCAGCGCTGAAGCAATTAGCCAGACTCATAATCAGACTGTTGATTTCCAGCTGGAAGAAAAATTGAGAGTGTTAAGTGCAGCCTCCTGCAAACAATCTCTTGTTTCTTGAGCTCAAAGCTGAGAGAACGGCAAGTGTACCTCCATATTAATAAGGGAGAGAAATCTCACCTGAAACTAATCTCAAGAAACTCTGTGTACCAGTTCACCAGCTGAGGCTGAGATAATGGAGTTAGCCATTTGAATCTTGCCAACACACCGCAGGGAGGCTCGTGTTTGAAAGAAGAAATTATGAGTCGAGAAGATCAGGAGGAGTTGCAAGTGGCGGTTGCAGGAGGTGTTCCCACAGACCCGGGTGTATTGTTAAGGATAATGACAGTAGCGTGTGTGTGTGTGTGTGTGTGTGGGTGGCTGGTGCATTATTCAAAGTGTTACTGTTTCCATTTCAAGTTGCCTATAGCTGCATGATACTGTAAGCCTCATCTAGTCCGCAGAGAGAGACAGAATGTTGTAAAACTCCCGCCGTGATGCTGTTAACTCAATCAAGCATGAGCGCACTTGAAGACAAGGAGGTCCAGATGTCATCTGAAATGCTGTAATCTTTTAGAAAATCATTAATGTGACAGTTGTCTGCCTGGAGTTAAAGGAAGTGGACAGATTTATTACTCAAGAGCTTTACGTGTCATCGTTCTCACCATTTAGTGACATTTAATTCATTATGGAACAACTCAATTGCCATATCTTTTTGCACTGTACGTTTCTGCAAACCATGTATACTTTACATTTTAAACTCTGCTGTGATGATGTGGTCAGGTTTAGGCACAAAACCCACTTGGTTAATGTTTCAGGTAAGATCATGTTTTGGCTTAAAACACCCACGTGCACAGGCACAAAATCTGCTGGAAAAGCAGGGGCGAGTTGATGAAAAGCGCCCGGGATCGCTGGCTCAAACACTGCTGAGGAACGCTGCGATGTGAAGATAAAAACACTTCGGTTTGGCGCCACCAATGCAGGTGCCACCAAAAACAAAACTTTTTTTTTGTTTGATAGGCCGTGGTTTGCCGGCCGACAAAAAACAAAACAGGTTCAGTGCCACAAATGCCACTGCAAAGTGCCACTAATAAACACCCAGGTATGGTGCCACAAACACTGGTGGACTAAAAAAAAACAGTTTGTTGTTTGTTGGCCCCAGTGTGTCACTAAAAACACCCAAGTTGGATAAAAAAAACACTCAGGTTTGGTGCTACAAACACCAGTGGAAATACCGCTAAGGGTTACCAGAAAACAACTGGATTTGTGTGGGTTTTTTGGCTGCAGTGCACTACCAAACCACCTAAAAAAAGAATCGGGTTTCTTGTCACAAACATTGCTGAGAAACACCACGACATGGTGCTAAAAACACCCAGGTTTGGTGCCAAAATTACTGGTGGAAATGCAGCCAAGGGTTGACAAAAAACAATTGGTTTTGTTGATTTTGGCTGCTATGTGCTGCTAAAAACACCTAAAATAAAGCAATCCGGTTTGGTGCCACAAACGTTGCTGAGAAACGGCACAACATGGTGCTAAAATCATCCAGGTTTGGTGCCAAAAATGCTGGTGGAAATGTAGCTGAGGGTCGCCAGAAATCAATCCGTTTTCTTGTTTGTTGGCCCCAATGTGCTACTAAAAACATCCAGATTTGGTAAAAATCAATTAGGTATGGTGCCACAAACACACTGGTGGAAAAAAAGAAAAGCTTTGTTGTGTGTTGACCCCAGTGTTTTACTCAGAACGCCCAAGTTGGATAAAAAACACCCAGGTTTGGTGCTACAAACACCAGTGGAAATGTCACTAAGGGTCACCAAAAAGCAATTGGTTTTGTTGTATTTGGCTGCTATGTGCTGCTAAAAACACTGAGGTTTGGTTAAAAAAAAAAAATAGGTTTGCCGCCACAAACATTCCTAAGAAACACCACCATGTGGCGCTAAAAACACAGACATTTGGTGCCAAAAATCACTGGTGGAAATGCAGCTAAGGGTTTCCAAAAAACAACTATTGTTTTGTTGGCCCCAGTGTGCCACTAAAAACACTCAGATATGGTAATAATCAACGAGGTATGGTGCCACAGCCACTGGTGGAAAAAAATATTGTTTGTTGTTTGTTGGCCCCAAAATGTCACTCAAGACACCCGAGTTTGGTTGAAGTCAATCAGGTTTTGTGCCACAAACTTTGCAGAGAAATGTCACAATGTGGCTCTAACAACACCACATGTTAACTGTCTATAATGCTTGTGGGAATGCAGCTAAGGGTTGCCAAAAATGGCTTTTGTTTTGTTATTTGATGACCCCAGTGTGCCACTAAAATCACCAGGTTTGGTGCCAAAAACACTGCAAAGAAACACCACTAAAAACACGCAGGTGTATCGCTACCAACGGAAATACTGCCAAAAAACAGCCAGTGTTACTTGTTGGTTTCAAACAGTGGTTTGCAGCTTGGCAGTATCTCGCCAAGGCGACACGCCATCCACCATCCCCTCCACCTCCTGATGACAAAGTCAGCTCATATATAACGTTACTTTTTAAACGTTGATCAGATCCATATGAAACACAAGTCTGTTTATGATCTACTTGGCTCACACACACCACAGAGGCATTTAATGACCACATATATGTGCAGAAAGTCATGTCAGAAAAAGAAAAAGGGATGAAATAATTGAGTCTTCAGTCAGTTGGGAGTGGTTTTCTGCAACCTTGACATTCGAAAGTCAGTCCTGCCTTGTAGGCATTCACTGTCAATTAACACGCGCCAACTGGCACAATACAGTCATAAAAGCAACGGCTGCCCATATTTCCCCTGCAGTGTATCACCGCTTGAGGCAAACCGCTGGTTTTGATTAGCGGCAGCCCCGCTGTACCTCTGCCAGTGTGAAAGGTCTAAGCCCCTTTAACTGCTGCGCTGATTCCTTTTTAATGTTTCAGTTAATGAAATAGTGTTTTAATCCAGCGTGTGACACACAGTGACACACAGTCTGCCTCACACACTGCCATGACAAGCATTAATTTTGTGAACAGAGGGAAGAGTCGACATTCTGTCCTTTATATCACCAGTGTGGAAGAAAAATGGGCGCTTTTGAAGGCACTTCCTTCAGGACCAGCATCTGTCAGCAGACACCCGCAGCACTACTCTGAGCAGGTCGCTTTGAGTTGTCCTTTTTATTAGGTTTCATACCACACCCTGCTCCTCTTTGTCCTGAGGAAGATAGCTTTTGAATTTCATAGACAGTCGTGACTGCTTGGAAATGTTTATGAGGCAACCTGAACGCGCACAAAAGCCAATATGGAGGGAAAAAGAGATTAGTTTTCACTTCACACTGATGTGCTTTTGCCACAGGCAACAGATTTAAATGGCTGTGTGTGTTTTTCTTGGTTGTGTGTGTGTGCACGGCGGTGTCAGACTGCTAATCAGTTGTATTTCAGACTTGAATTATAGAGAGATGTTAAAGACCGTGCTCATGTCTTGTAGCGTCTTTAGACTTATTGTTACTGACGTTAATTGATAAATGTGATCATTACTTGTGTTTATTTTGCCCCGTGTGACTTTATTTACTGAATGACTGAGTCAGTTCTTTTTAAAGGAATGACTTCACATTTTGGGAAATGTGCTTATTCGGCTGCTTGTCGAGAGTTTGAGGAGGAGATCAATGCAGCTCTCATATCTATGGTTAATACAAAGCTACAGCCGGCAGCTGGTTAGCTTTGCTAAGCACAAAGACTGGGAAGGAAACAGCCTGGTTCTGCCAAATGTAACAAAATCCTCCTACCAGCTCACTAATAACAAAAAATACCTCATTTATTTAATCCATCCAAAAGCTGAAGTGGAAAAACGTCAAAGTTTTGGTTTGAGCTGTCAGGAAGTATATTTTGTTACTTCCTGGCAGAGTCTGTCTCCCCTGTTGAAAGCAGGGGTGTAATATACAGGGGGAACACGGGGGACATGCCCCCTCTACAAAACAGCTATGAAAGTTGGAATGGTGTCCGTATCTTTTAAGTTGCAGGAGTGAGTTACTGACTGCCTCAAGCGAGGGAGTTCAAGTATCTCTGTGTCTTGTTCATGAGTGAGGGTGGAATGGAGCGTGAGATGGATCAGCGGTTTGGTGCGGTGTCTGCAGCGATGTGGGCACTGTGCTGGACCATTGTGGTGAAGAGGGAGCTGAGCCAGAAGGCGAAGCTTTCGATTTACTGGTCCATCTACGTCCCTGGGAACACCTCGGGGTCCTCCAGGAGGAGCTGGTGTGTTGCTGGGGAGAGGGACGTCTGGGGTGCTTTGCTTGGCCTGCTGCCCCCACGACCCGGCCATGGATTGGCGGATGAAAATGGATGGATGGAAATGAGAAAAACAGTATCTATCATAGTTGAGCTTGGAGTGTCTGGTATCAAAATTGAGAGATGAGACACATTTTGACATCTTGAGCTCCATTTAGAGTTTTACGGTGTTAAATGTTATTTTTCATATATTTTAAGAGATAAAAACTGATTATTTTTGCATATTTTGTTACATATTTAGATAAAAAACAAAAAACCTTTTACTCTCCACTTTACACATTTTACTGTATTGCACCACCTTTATTGTTTCTGCTCAAAGTTTCCCAATCAATGTCATGATGTGAACTGTGCCAACATACTGGGGCTGGGTGATACAACAACTATGTACGATATAATATATATAGAAATATTTAAATGATTTTCCAGCACTAGATTCATTTGAAAGACCAACAGATGGAAAATGACTTTTTAACTCCCCCACAAAGATTTTTAATTGTGTCAAACTACAGTGGATTTAAACCTTCTTGATACTTTTATACTCATGTTATAGTTTATTGTCCTGAGCTGCAAACCTTTAAACTCTGCAGCTCCAGTGCTGTGTGCAAAAATGTTGATGTACAGCCCTGCTATTGATTTTAGGAAAAGAAATCCCTGTCTTTGCATTTTATTTTGATCACAATCTGTTTTTGTAGAGGTGCTTGTGACATCTCAGGAGGTTGTCAAAATCTGTGCCGAACATACCGCCCAAGGTCCCAGATCGGATCTGTTCTCCGATTGTCAGGAGGGGTGAACTGGGAATAAATTGTCCCAAATCTACTGTAGCCTGACCCCGACTTTATCTGAAAAACTAAAGCCCTTTTGAGGATTTGTGCTCGTACTACCTGTGCCCCCCCACACACCTCTGAAATCTAAATTCCACCCCTGGTTTCCAGTTTATTTGCTAAACTAACCGGCTGCTCGCTGTAGCCTCATTCAGAATAAGCATTTCCCAAAATGTTGAAGTGTTCCTAAGTAAAAGAAAGGCTTCATAAATGCTCCACTCCAACAGTCCGCAGGCCCATAAAGCTGAATAATATAACTTGTAGCATGAATCTGTTATCCTCATTGATAAAAGCTTTGTCAGCTTTTTACTTTATCTTATCTTCCAAAAAAAGATATGTTCCCCTTCAGCCGCCCAGCTGCTCCCTCTGACCGACTTTGAATAGCTCTACATACATAGATTCCTCTACAATCTCATGTTTCCTCTTCTGTGACTCCGCTTTCCCGTGCTTGCCTTTGAGTTGATAAATAAATCTTTACAGTGGTATCTGGCTCTCTCCTGAGGGCTTCAAAATCCATAAAATTAGTTCCATCTCGCACCCTTTTTCCCCCTTTGCTTACAGACACACTGACAAGTGCAGCAGCAAGATAAAAGCCAGAGTTATGTGAAAACATTATTATGTGAAAACACTTTCATTGCATTTGAATGGGCTTTCCTGGAAACGCACTGCCTATACTCTGCGAGAGGTGCGCTGAGTCACGGATGAGAGAGAGGGTTTTTTTCCTCTGTATGAGAGGTTCTCAGGCAGACCTGCATTATTCACTCGCTCTTCAGCAGCAGTAACAGCCGGGATATCTGCCCGCATAGAGAAACTGCTGCTGCAAGGTAAACAACCATCCTGACGCTGTGCCGAGGGAAAAAAAGACAGTTTACATGCGCAAATAATTGCACAATTTAATTCAAGAGCTCTTTCATGTATTTCCCCTTGACTCAAACTGCCACAAGTTCATTACTGTGCAGGCACGCTGGCATAGAAAAGTCCAACCTCACAATAAACCAACTCACATTATCTCTTATGATGCCTGGAATCAAACATCCTGCTGTAATTTATGGTTCTATGACCCCAGTGATGATTCTTTAAAAAAAAGCAGCAAGAATTCAACATTTGCTTCAATGTCATCTTCTGTTTGGCTAAATAGAATTCTCCCGCACGTCTCTCAGTCTACTGCAGGTATTTGAAACTATTTCTGATGAATAACAGCACAGTCTTCTCATCAGCGCTATTCAGCAGGGACACAGTTGTCTTCTCTCCACCAAGGTTTCTTTACTGAAGGAGATAAGTTAAAGCAAATACACCCACGAAGAATATTCAGTCTAAATATAGAGACCGGATACGGAGGGATAGGCGCAGCTCTCCAGCAGCGTTTAGTTTGGAGATGGGAATAAGTTTGTACCAAAGGGTTTTTTCATGACCAGAATGCTTTTGTGATCTATAGCCGTAGCCTCAGGGACTGCTATGGAAATACAGCCGAAACAGCCCGGGGCCCGGCTACTCCTGTCATCCAAGATGAGAACATTTAGAGGGCCTAACATCTGCGTGCCTTTTTGTTTTTATTTTATGGTTTAGTGCTTTTGAGACACGTCTCATCCTCTCAGCAGAAAAGCCAGCACCCGCTCCTATAAGCTGCTTTTTTTTATTTACTTTTTTTTTTTTTTTACCCCTCAAATAGCAGTGCATTGCAAATACACGAGGAATGTTAAAAACCAGCACCTGTTCTTTGTGCTATTTTTACAGAGTGCCTGAGTCGCGTAAGCTAAATGAGCCTCTTTATCTGAGGTTGCAATCTGTCCAAGAACCGTTTTAATGCCCCGAGCAATTCCATTAAAAACCTCAAATTAGCATATCTGTTGTTGTTTATTTTCTTTTCCCACATGAATAAATAAATAAATAAAAATAAGGTGGCATCATGAACAGTGCCGGACTGAGCACATTCAGAGCATATGCCAGCCTATCCCAGCTGACACTGGGTGAGAGGCAGGGTTCACCCTGGACTAGTCTGGGGCCGTTTAGTGGCCGTTTTGGTAAGCAACTGGAAACAGGGCGAGTGAGACAGGATCCGGAATTCGATGGATGCGCCTTTCCGTCAAAATAAAAGCACCAAGCTAATAAAAATGCTTTGAAACTTTTTAATTTAAAGAATATAATTTATAAGAAAAGCCCCAAGCCATTAAGTTAACCTTTTTCTGTTATTGTATTTAATTGTATTACAAGTTATTGTCTATTTCAGTTGTCTGCTTTATTTAATAGGCACTTGATCCTAGTTTTGTTCATTATACCTGTAGTTTGTAAAGGCATATTTTCGATAAAGTTTGGGGCGGTGGGGGCAGAAGAGAGAGGAAAACTGCGTGATGCTCGCCATGTAGCATGCTCTATCAACCAAGTTTCTTGAAGAACGTCTTCTAAAACAGACTGTTGTACGTCCGTGTTTAAATGATTAAAATGTATCGATCATGGCGACAGTCTTCACTCTTCTTTCTTTTCCGATTCGACTTTCCAACGTTGAGAAACCGGAGATGGAAATCGATGGTGCGCCAGAATTTAAAGTTTTACTTTGGTGAACACTTTTACTTTGGTGAATTTGGTAAATTCCGGATCCGCTCTCTAGACCGGAACCAGAATCCAGACAAAATTCAGAGTGAATGGAAACCAGGCTCTTCGCCGTACATGAAGAGCCTGATGACGCAAGGCTACCCTGGACAGGTCACCAGACTATCACAGCCAGGAACCCTCGTTCTGTGAGGTGACTATGTTAACCGCATTATTATTCTCTGTACTGCAGGGATGATGTTTTTTTGTAGTCCATCCCAGAAGATAGCATCGCCCTGGCTCCCTCAACAAAAAGCCAGTGAGATAAAATATGCTTTGTGGCAAACAAATGTTTATGATACTTGCACACGTTTTGTTTCAGCGAGATAATCTTCACAAATAAACACCAATTTTTTTTACTTTGGAAGCATAAATTCAATCTCCAGAGGTAAAAAGCTAACATGGCAATTAGCTAACAACATGAACAAGACTTTAAAGCCACATTTGGTGTGATGACGTTCTGTAGTCTTGTTTAGCCACTTGTTAGCAACCACCTTTTTAAAGACAAATCTTCGTCTTTTCCCTTCAGGGGTCGCCACAGCGAATCATCTGCCTCCATCTAACCCTATCCTCTGCATCCTCTTCTCTCACACCAGCTGACTTCATGTCCTCTCTAATTACATCCATAAATCTCCTATTTGGTCTTCCTCCAGGCCTCTTGCCTGGCAGTTCCAACCTCAGCATCCTTCCACCAATATGTTCACTATCCCTCCTCTGAACATGTCCAAACCATCTCAGTCTGGCCTCTCTGACTTCATCTCCAACACATCTAACATGAGCTGTCCCTCTGACGTACTCGTTCCTGATCCTCTCCATACTCGTCACTCCCAGAGAGAACCTCAACATCTTCATCTCTGCTTCCTCCAGCTCAGCTTCCTGTCTTGTGCTACTGTCTCTAAACCAAACAGCATCGCTGGTCTAACAAGACGTTCACCTTTCCTTTTAGTGTTGCTGCTATTCTTCTATCACACGTCACACCTGACAAATGCATTTTTAAAGACACATAAAAGCTTCAAAATTCACAAGTGGTGTACTGATGACCTGCTGTGAAACAACACTTATCCATTGTGCAAATCTGCAGGAAAGCCCAATCAGTCTTTTTTCAGCATTGGCAGTATAAAAACAAAATCGGGGAGTGCAGCAAAATGCCGCCTACCTACTTTTGTTTATACAGAATGCGCCTTTTTCGGGGCAATGGGGGGCGTGAGCAAGTAACAAAACGTGTAGCTCAGTGTGTGACGTAAACAGTGACGTGGGATTGAAGCCGCGGCTGGTCAGTCCTTTGGAGATCCTCTCATAAGTCGACCTGTTCTTCACCGTCCCCGTCATCTGACGGTTAATGGCCTCTTCGTTTGCGAGGACAAGGAGGGCGCGCAATTCCTTGTCTCCCCAGTTGCTCATCTGTACAGTGTCTGTCAGGTTTGTGTTTCCCTCTTGCTACTAGCTGCTCGCTAATTCCTGCTATCAGCTGTTTCCTGTTTATCCACCGCCAGTGGGTCACACATGGGGCGTCATCAACAGCTCCTCCCACAAGTCATCAACAGCCTCTTCTGTTGTGGAAGGCCACCTCGGTCTGTTTAAACTAAAAGGGTTCCTCCAATATGTCTACCCTACGAGGCGGAAAATTGGGCGCCTCGGATCAACTCGCTAATCCGGCTCTGTGTGTCTTAACGCTCGCAGCTTGCCGGCAAAACGGCCCAACATTCGCCGAAAATCTGCGATAGTGCAGAGATTGAGGCTGGTGCATCTAACTATCACAACTGCTGCTGACTTTGCAGCTACAGGCGAGAGCAAATGAGAGAAGACCCGAAAATATTCAGAGAATTAACTCAAGTGCAACCCAATTTTTTCCCCAATATCCAGTCTGTAGTAGGGGTCCTTGCTCCGTCTCTCTTTGAACTCAGGGGGTCCTTGGCCTAAAAAACATTGAAGACTTCAGGCCTGCAGAAAGATGCCCCGCTGTAGGAACCAAATCCAGCAGGTTAGCCCAGGCAGACATTAGAAACATGATTTGCATTGTTTCTTATTTTACAGCTGTAGGGAAGTATCAGAGAGGATGACCTCAGTTTGAGGAGGTCACCGGCTTGCTTTTCATTTTCCATTTTCCTCAGCCTCCTCGTCAGTATGAAATCCTTCCAGGGTGCCTCGAAGGCGCTTTATCTCCCCAAACAAACTTCAAAAAGATATGAGAGGAGCTGGGAACCTCTGGATTACTGCGCCTCCAATCGTCTGGCAGCTTGGGAAAACAATATGAAAAAATTTGATAACATTTGCAATCAGATTCAGACTCTTTCTATTCCTGTCTCTGTCTTCAGGTTTACAAAGGCTGTCGTCTCTGCGTCTGACGGAAAAAGAACTGAGCGAATGTTTACTGCAGTGAAAACAGCGGCAGCTAAGAAAAGAATCAGACTCAGACAACAATCAGTGAGCGACATGTGCTATGCGAGCTTTAATTAAAACACAAATTGAACCACAGTGTGGAAGCTGTTCCACGACTCCTTCTCACCGAGCCACCTGTGAACGTTATAACTGGAGACTGTACAACTCCACCGACTTGCAGTTCCTGTCATGTGTGGGCAAGTGTGAGAGCTGTGTGGAGGTGGAGGTTTCCAGGGTATTGCACCATCCTTCAGTGAAATACAATAACCAATTGGAGGAACTGCACTTGCAGAAGGAGACTGCAGTTTAGCGCCGTAGCTTCCAGTTAGGAACACGAGGAGAGCAAATAAAACCAGGCTCATTTCTCTCCCACGATAATCTTCAGCATGATCCGCTAAATGCGGGGAAAGTAACGCTTGTTGAAATGATGAAAACTGACTCATCCACATATGAGAGGAACTGGGGGAGTCGGACGCCCAGCACTGCTTTTCAAATCTAAATTTATTCTGTAATGATTGAAAGCTTGTGATGATTCTATTTGTAGATTTATAATAACAGGGCCTTTTTTCCTGAAGAACGTATAACTTCACAAATTATTTTTGAGGAGAGCATATGAAACCCCTCCAGCACAAATCAGACACAACAACAGAGGATGAGCAAAATATTTTCCTGCTCACTGTCTTGTTTGCTCAGGCAAAGTCTGTGAACACTGAGAAACACAACAGTCTTCTTTTGATCTATGGCGCTTATTAATTCAATCTGCCTGTGTGTCTGCTGTTGAGCATCGCCTGTTTAGCATATCCTGGTGGAGGGAGGAAAAAAAACAGCAGAGCGTGCTCTTTGTTTTGTTTTATATGAGCATTTTTCACCCCTGATGACTAGGCGGGCATCTCAACATCGTGTGTTGTGCTGCACCGTTGTTCACTGACAGAGACATCAGCCTGTGACTCACTCCTTACTCACTCCTGTAATGAGAGCTCTTCCCCAGCTGGTGCTGCAGTCACACCCACTGTTGTTGCATGTACACTGACCCACCATGTTAAACCTGCAATACCCCAGAATCATCTCTGACACAGTCGTAGTACTTCCTACTTCCAAAATAGAAACTGTGATTTGATTAAAAAGAAAAAGACAGGTGACAAATTTAAGAAAAAAAAATATAGCAAGTGTCTTGATAAGCATTAAACTGGGACTAACCTTACTTTTGTGGGCGTTTGATTCTTCAATAAGGCTGGGAAAATATATTTTAAAGATCAAAATCTTGACTATTAAACCTTGTAATGGTTACTAGCATACACTATGGATGTCAGAGGTGAGATCTGACAACACGTTCTCACTCTGACCTTGTCACATGTCGATGTTTAGCCTCGTCTCCACCAAACCCTTTCAGTCCAGTCCCTTTGGAACCAGCAGTAACCCTTCAGACATGGTACCTAGACCCTCGGTGTGTTCAGACAGTCCTCTTAAATGTGGGTGGGGTTGTTGTCACTCACTGCTCCGTCCAGCACTCGCTGTATTTCCTCATCAGCGGTGACACAGATGGAAGTCTGCACCTGGTTTATCGTCCACAGAACGAGGCTGCACGCCCACATTTTCACAACAAAATAGAACAGGCTGCAGTGAGAGTCTCTCTCCATGGGATATTTAAAAATAGCAGCTTTGTGCATTAAAGGAAATGGCCACTTTAGAATGAAAATACAGACAGTACTTACTGACCCTCATGCTGACAAGAAGTCCAGTGTAGTTTTTTAATCCACAAAACTCGTTCAGGGTATCGGAGGATAACAGCTAGCTGGAATAACAGCTACACTTGAAGTGCATGGAACCCACATTTTGAAAATGTAATAAAACTCAGCTAATGCATTTCAAAAACATCAGAACAGCTCGTCCCTCGTAATCCAAGTGTTGCTGTGTTTACATGGCAACTCGCGCGAGACTCGAGAACTAGCACCACCACTAGCCATCAGCTAGTCTGGCGAGTTGCCATGTAACGGACCACGGTGAGAAATGATGCTATAAAAGTGGAGTAAATTACGTCTTTTCAAGTCAATTTTGCATGCCGCGGCTTCAGGGCACTTGGATTACGACGGACGAGCTGTTCTGACGTTTTTGAAATGCATTAGTTTTATTACATTTTCAAAATGTGGGTTCCATGCACTTCAAGTGAAGCTGTTATTCCAGCTAGCTGTTATCCTCCGATACCCCGAACGAGTTTTGTGGATTAAAAAACTACACTGGACTTCTTGTCGGCATGAGGGTCAGTAAGTACTGTCTGTGTTTTCATTCTAAAGTGGCCATTTCCTTTAAGTCCTTTTAAGGCAAGCTCAGGGTTTAGTGTTGCCGTAGCCCACAGGAACAACGCTCCACAGTGCTTTTTTTTTTTTTTTTTTCCACGAGTGAGGATTAGAATATCTGCAGTTTACATAACCTGACTGAAATTAATCTGTATCAACGCTTGAAGATCCACTCATTACTAACAGTGTGTGTCATATAAAAACTGAAGTGATGGTCAAAGTTGTCACAGTGAAATTTAAGGTGTGCTGATGGATTCACGTCATCAACTCATGCACTGAGTAACATTACAAGTTAACGTTCCACCTTAAAAGTTGCCGGCAGTCGGCCCAGTGAATGAAGTTATTTTTTCTCAGACTCCAGCTGCTGTGAGAGGCAGCAAAACATCCTTTCATTTTATAGTTAGAGTTTACTAATAAAACTCTCCACAGTATGAACAGTGGTTACATGAGCCTCAAAACCAGACACAACTCAGCCCTGAGCAGAGTGAGCGTCCTCTACTGACCAATCAGACTGCAGTGTTCACAGCTCCACCTTTTAGTACGAGATCTGTGTGCTAGGTACCCCAACAGAGGGGGGACCAAACATGGGGACGCTAAGGAACGCTTCTGTTGGTACCATCCACAACTTTCACTGTGAGAACAAAAATAGAGTGTATCAAACTGAACTGAACCGTACTGCTCGGTGGAGACGGGGCTTTTTGGTCATCAATTGATGTACAAATCATAGCATATAGTTAGTGTGTTGTGGTGCATAATGTGTAATAGGTCATTCCAACGCCAACACTTTATGAAGGTTAAACCATCTCACTCCTGCATGCAAGGTCTGACTTTCACAGAAAGGAACAGCCGCGTCAGCCGTGGTCCTGCCAGCACCCCTGAGTTGCACTAAGGTGCGAGGGCCCGATCATCGCTGCTTGCAGCTTTAATATCCAGTTGATATTGTTGCCTAAAAAGTAATAATAAACAGCTGGAATAGTTCATGCAGTTTATACTCCATTCATAAGATCATATTTGGTGTCGATGAAGCTGTACTTGAGGAACCAGCGCTGCAGATAATACTGTACACTACATGCCTGACAAACTCAACCCACTAAAGCTCTGTTAGACTGCATGAATGTGACAATCAAAATAATATAAAGACGCAGTGTGAGATGTCAGGTTGTACTGTAGCTCTGTTGTTCAGTGTGTGAAATGCTGAGCTGAGCGTGGCTCTGCTTTTATGTTCAATAACCATGATGGTGACAGCACAAAGGAAGGTGTACTTTCCTGCACGCAGTTATGAGAACACTGCAGCTACACATTTCCAAACTGCTCCTCCATCTCTTTCTGGCAAAAACCACCTACACTCCATGACTCAGTCTGTGTTTGCTTTTGCTTTAAGGACAACTCAAGCAATTACTGGGCCAGTTCTCTCAGGTCGTGGAGTGTTTTTCGGATATGAAACCGACAATAGAGCTTCACGTTATATAAACCACAGAGAAAAAGATTTTTTTTGCTTTTAAGAAAGGACATCCTTCCTTTCTGATTTATTTGTCATTACATTTGAACATGTCTTTATTTGCACTATGTACATGTTGCCTTCACACAAAATCCCCAAAACATGAACAGAATAAAAAAAAAAAAAATGTCATCTTTAATTCGGCTTAAGAGCACGACACAAATAGAGCACTATCACCCTGGCATTGAGGAATGCATTCAGTCTTTGCTGCGTGGATGTGTACATTAACTCATCACAATGAGAAGGAATTAACAACAGCACTGAAACCCACGTACTGTTGTGACACATTGCACAATACCAGGTTGCCAAAGATAAAAACACATCATCTGAATGACACGCTACATAACACAAAGCATGTTCATCGTTATCAGCAATAAAACGTTCTCCAAGAGATGACAGCAGACATACAGAGTCTTTCAGTATAGTTACAGTGATGGTCATGATGTGTGCGTATGCTGACGTGAAATCAGTAGCTCGTGAGTTACCAGTAGGACGTGTGGTCAGAGGGGGTCGGAGATTATAAGGCCAAACATATACAGTGTAGTGACCAGGAGCAGAGCCAGATGTTTGGGGCTCGGTCCAAACCTCAGGCCTGGCAGATTTCTTTCCCTCTTACAGCATCTATATGCCCAGATTTTAAAGCCATTTGAGATAATACCATGCCAAAAATTCTGTCGACCATTTTGGAAAAACAAAATAATAGCTGCCAAGAAAAAAAAAATCATCCTTTAAAGCCTATTTTGTGTGTAATTGTTCTCCACCTGTCTTCATCATTCTGAAACCAAAACACAGCAAATGCCACATGAAAAGAGGCAAACATTGTTGGATGTTACCATTTTTAAACTCCATAACATAGGCACAGTAATCCGGTCTCACTCCCAACTTGCAAAATATCAACGCTTGGTCAGTGGCCCTCAGCGTCAGACACTGACGCACCAGCGTAGGATGGGCACGTTTAGTGGTGGATGGGTCAAACAAACTCCGGACTTTCGCCTAGGAACCCACTGTTTGTGTCTGGTTTGAAACATAAAGTCAGTCAACTCAAGGCCTTTGTGCACTAAGCCCATTTTTTACCGATGTGTTTTTTAGTCCGACATCTGAAAGAAATCATTACGCACAGAAACCTTGCACACTGATTCCTCTGCGTTTTATTGTTCTATTCCTTGTTAAAGAATTCACCATACGTGAATAATGAAGAGACACATTTCCTCTCTTGCGTCTTTCCCCTGGAGTAGCCGATCTGGCTTTCATCACTCCCTCCCTGTCTTTGATTTGGCACCACAGCTGCATGAAGGGGCGGAGCTGTCCTCCACATTCTGTGTGCAGTCCACATCCTCCTCCTCTTCATCATCATCCACCTGAATATCACTATCTGAGGAAGGAAAGTATTCTGTGGGCCCCGTTCCTCTGTCCTGTTGTGGCTGTGTCCCGCCACCACATTTTCTTCACTGATTCTTGGTCAAACGTCTCTAAAGGCTCTGACAGATGCAAAAAATGCAGAAAATCAAATCTGTTCCAAACATTTTAATGATGGACGAAAGTTTCGGACTCAGTGTGCAAACGTGATTGACTCATCGTAACATCGAACGACGAACTCTTATTTTTACTTTATTTTTATTTTACACTTATTTTAAGCCAAACATGACGTTTTTTCCAAATCAAATCACTTACTCTTGTTGCCTAAACCTGAAGCCCATGACACACCAAACCGACATCAAAGAACTAGTGGCAGCGAAGGCCAATTCTTGCATCACCTGTCGTCACATGTTACCCAGCCAAAAAGCTGCACTTGAACACACTGCAAAGACTACAGCCGACGGCAAACTAGCATATACGTTCTGCGCCTGTGTGAGACAAAATATACATACAGCAGGCGACGGGAGTTTGTATTTGTCATTTAAAAAGAGAAACCGAAAGACAGTCAGGATGAAATCAAGATGCCAGTTAGCCAGTTAGCACATTAGCACAACCCCATGTTGAAAGAACAAATGATAATAACCATCACAAATGAACAATAACACAAACGATTACAAACTGTTTCTGCTCAAGAGCTCATTGGCTCAAAAGTTTGTCTCAATCTCACACCCTTCATTTGTTTCCTTTCTTCACTTGTGTTTCTCGTCTGACCGGCTAATCAGAGTGATTTCAGTCACTGAAAGGCTTCACCGTCTCTGATGCCGACTCAACTGTCTGAATTTCCTATAAAAAAGCCAACAATGCCAACTAGTGCGCGACACACGCCCTAATATAGTTTACCAAAAAACAAAATGTTTACCTACGTTCTAAGTGTAATTTGAGAGGAGAATGTACGCCATTAAAAAGGAGAAATTGTACATTTCCTGTGAAAACTTAATTTTAATTTGACACTCCATCCCAGGGCCACTGACCAAGCGTCAGTATTTGACAAGTTGGGAGTGAGAAAGTGTTGGTAGGGTAAAATTTTGCGCTAGCAGAATCACTAATCTTGAAACCTGTTTTTGTTACACTATGCTGGAATAGAAATATTAGGCCCAATTAAACTAGATTTCTTAACCCAATCACATAGATTCAGTGCTGGAGCCCCAGAGGCCCCCCCTTTGCTCCGCCCCTGGTATTGACGAGCTTTTCAGATGACCACACACTCAATGAGCTGAATCGTAGGGCCCCAAACAAACACCTAGAAATCATTCGGCATTCAGCTCATCCTTGTCCTTTACTCAAAACACCGCTGGATGTTTGCACACACAGGCAGCCAAAAAGAAAATTCAAAGAAAAGCTCGGAGTCTGAGCTGCAGTTTTATTCAAGCAAAGCACACTGGAAACTTCCCCTCGTGGAGAATATGGGCAATATTCACTCTTCATTAGCACAGCAGAGCCGACTTACATGGTTATTTTAAAATGTTCACAGAGCTGAGGATGTGTAAATGGATTGTTTACTTGCAGGGTTTGACAGCAACCGGCGACGCCAAAAGTGGCTTATTAGTGAAATTAATGTGGTTGTGCTATTTTAGGGCTATGCTCCAGAGACTACACATTCCTTCAGAACAAGCCATTACGGGGAGCTAATTGTGCACCATAAATGTCAGGTATGACTAATGCAGGACCTGTGCAGGGAAACTAAGTGTATAATGTCACCTCTTGAGGCTTGAACTAGCATCTGACTACATCTGGAATATAAAAACACAAAGTGAAGTCTCTGTAATTAATAAGCCCTTCATACAAAGAGGATCAGTGAATTTGTCTGTTTCAACCATTCTTGAAATCGCGAAGGAACAAACTGAAGTGTCTCGATGCTTTATTACTATGAAATGTCCTTTGTTTTAATAGCTGAACTGGGGGGGTGTGGGTTTAAGCGCTGCACGAAATACGAGCCCCTTCACAGCCTGATCAATTTTAATTTAAGCTTTTTTTATGATCTGACAAAAACAAGCTCTAAATCCAATCAATCATGCGTAGCAGTATACTGCTGGCACATAGCAAGAGTCATGCAAAGAATAATTGATCACAGCTCAATTCAAAGCTGTCAGACTGCGACGCTCTGTTTATACGCGCAGCACCGGAGAATACATAAGGCCTGCCTTTTAATGACATTATCTACCTGATTTATAACTTCCTCGCTCCATTGTGAGCGGCTGATGTTTCATTTCACATTGCGTTAGCAGATGCAGCGTTTCCGGGGGAGACACTGTGCATCGTTTTCCCCCTGAATTTGGGACCATCTGGCCACCTCGCATGTGTGCTTTACTTCAAAGGCTATAAATGAACATTCCTTAAAGCGAGATTAATCATGGTGCCTTTTAGACAGCAGGGAACACAAAGAGACAAACATAAAAACAATCTGCATGTACGTAGGCAAAACATATCTGGCGTGAGCAGATTTTGTTAGATTTCAGGGCATGTCTTTGATGGATGGACACCTTCTCATAGGTAAAATACAGGCCTGAGGCTCGTTCAGATCCTTGTAATTCATGCCAGTACGTATTGTTCAATGAGAAAGAAACAGCCTCTGATCGCGTTTGATCGCTTTTTTCTTTTTAATCTCTCAGCGCTTTATTCTTTGATTGAAATTATGATCAGAAGTTTTGTATTTTTTTCAGAAGTTTCTCTGGAAATAAAAGCCCTCCTTTGTCATGATTTAAGAAGCGTGGTCATCTACTGCGAGGCAGTCAGCCCGGAGACAAGTGCAGCCTTGGTGTTTTTCAGTCGATGAGGGCAGCTCACAGTCTATTAAAGACAGTCCTGGGTGGTGAACTGAGATGACAGGAGACGGGACTCCACAGAGAAGCTCCGATTTTAACTGCAGCTCAAATAACGACAACGTAGAGTTGGTTTAAGACTGATTTTGTATTGATTTCTAACTCTCCTCAACCTCTGCTCTATAATAACTGCTTAAGTGTGTGGCATTATCGTCCCAGTCTTTTCTTCCTCGATGTGTCTGTCGGGGTCTTGGAAGTTAAAAACCAGCCAAAAGACGATGAAGCCAACAGGGGTTTGAGTCAATGTGATGCAAACTGGACTCTTCCATTACTCAAACCCTCTCAAACAAAAAAAGAAAAAACTTTGTCCATCCCCAATTCCCCCTCTTCTCACCCTCCAGCTTGACCTCTCTCCAGTCACTGTGGCTAATCTTGGCTGACAGAGGGCCTGTAGGGAGAGAAAGCTGGGAAGAAAGGAAGGCGGAGGGAAAAAACTGTACATCCCCGAAAAACTTTTCCTCGAAGTCTGCAGGAGCGATGGCGTTCCCATGAGGGGGGGAGTTGTTCTCTTCCTGGGCTCCCTGGAGGTGTGTCGGAGGGAAGGTGCGGCTGCTATATGTGTCCTGGTTTAGAAAGGTAGGCGATGAGAGCTACCACCACCCCCACGTACACGCCGGTGCCTATAGTGATGGAGAGGGCAGCGAGGAACAAAGCACGTCTGGAGGCGATGTTGGCCAGTGGGAAGTCACCTTTGTTCACTGCCTTGGTGGTCTGGAGAGGAGAAAATATAAGAGGAGAAGAAAGTCAGATACAGTTTGGAGGGACCTCACGAGAAACAGTGACCCACTTTACAAAGGAACCACAATCACAGAAGCTGTCTGTTATTTCTGTGGCGGTGTGGAAAAAAATACGACTGGAGGATGGGCCTATTGACCGAGTGGCTCAGCGTAACCCAGGAGAGCTCATTGTCCATGGCAGGACCAAAAAAAATGGCAATTAGTGTGGAAATGTCAAGGACTGGAGGTTACTGTCATATCGGCTGCCAGTGCTGAATGATAAATGACATATGAGCAACACAGATTTTATTATAATCGCTCATTAAAGGAAAAAAAGATGGTGCTGTGAGGCAGTTTAGTGTGCATGACGTTATGCATAAAAGATGACATGAAGCTTGTATTGGTTTGGATTGTAATAAGATTATGAACATGTTATGCAGTGTTGAAACAATATCGAGTCAGTAGTGCACCGTACGAGATGTCATTTTGGAAGGGCCTGTTTTGTTTTTCTTTTTTGGGGTTCTTAATAAACCCTGTTCAACTTCTTCCCTGCTTCATGTGAGGACTGCAGATCTCCAGAAGAGGAACAGGACTAAAGCCTCATTTCATTTCTCATTTCTACCTGTTTCCACAGTGAAAGTTGTGGATGGTCCCAACAGAAGCGTTCCTTAGCGTCCCCATGTTTGGTCCCCCTCTGTTGGGGTACCTAGCACACAGATCTGGTACTAAAAGGTGGAGCTGTGAACACTGCAGTCTGATTGGTCAGTAGAGGACGGTCACTCTGCTCAGGGCTGAGTTGTGTCTGGTTTTGAGGCTCATGTAACCACTGTTCATACTGTGGAGAGTTTTATTAGTAAACTGTAACTATAAAATGAAAGGATGTTTTGCTGCCTCTCACAGCAGCTGGAGTCTGAGAAAAAATGACTTCATTCACTGGGCCGACTGCCGGCAACTTTTAAGGTGGAACATTAACTTGTAATGTTAACTTTAGTTTTTATATGACACACACTGTTAGTAATGAGTGGATCTTCAAGTGTTGATATAGATTAATTTCAGTCAGGTTATGTAAACTGCAGATATTCTTATCCTCACTTCCTGTGGGCTACAGCAACACTAAACCCCTGAGCTTGCCTGAGAAGGACTAAATGCACAAAGCTGCTATTTTGGGCCCTAGGCGTTTTTGGGGTATTTTTCCTGCCTTTACTTTTAAGCTCATATCACAGTCATTATAAAGGCTACATACACATGCTATATCTTGTTTTTATCAGGACAATGTGGGCTACCCAGATTTGCCATCATTCCATGTCCTTCTATGTACCTGTATTTTATAATAATTTTATATCAATGAAAAAAACAAATCTGTGTGCCTAAATTCTTACATTTTTACATGTATCTCACCATAGCAAGTTGGAAGAAGACATATTCTGCCATATATGAAGAGGGGAGACTCTCTGGAATCTGGCAATATAAGAGCCATGATGGTGGGACATTCTGTCACTTCACAGCTGTCCAAAACATGTGGTTTGTGCCAGGCGGACATGATTGCCAGTATTTTTTCATTATTGCAAGAAATTCCATTGACTCATTCACAAGTCAAAAATGTGTTTTATCTGAAAGAAACATGCAATATTTACATCTAAGATCATAGAAAAATAGTAATGATATTATTCCTCACTATATGAAGTGACTAATAACAAGATCTGTATAATGGATTGTAAAGAAATTCGTCAGATTTTTATTTTGTAGACAATTGATCTGTATTTATAGCATGATGGGATGACAGCACAATGATGTGTGTGGTATCACTGCAAAGCTCCAGTCCTGCACTTTCATGTGATATGCGTGGCATTTCTGTGCGAGCCTGCATTCGCGAGTAATCCATCCAAGAGTAATGTGTGTGCAAAGCTGTATGAAAGCTTTGTTATACAGTACAGGCCAAAAGTTTGGACACACCTTCTCATTCAATGCGTTTTCTTTATTTTCATGACTATTTACATTGTAGATTCTCACTGAAGGCATCAAAACTATGAATGAACACATGTGGAGTTATGTACTTAACAAAAAAAGGTGAAATAACTGAAAACATGTTTTATATTCTAGTTTCTTCAAAATAGCCACCCTTTGCTCTGATTACTGCTTTGCACACTCTTGGCATTCTCTCCATGAGCTTCAAGAGGTAGTCACCTGAAATGGTTTTCCAACAGTCTTGAAGGAGTTCCCAGAGGTGTTTAGCACTTGTTGTCCCCTTTGCCTTCACTCTGCAGTCCAGCTCACCCCAAACCATCTCGATTGGGTTCAGGTCCGGTGACTGTGGAGGCCAGGTCATCTGCCGCAGCACTCCATCACTCTCCTTCTTGGTCAAATAGCCCTTACACAGCCTGGAGGTGTGTTTGGGGTCATTGTCCTGTTGAAAAATAAATAATCGTCCAACTAAACGCAAACCGGATGGGATGGCATGTCGCTGCAGGATGCTGTGGTAGCCATGCTGGTTCAGTGTGCCTTCAATTTTGAATAAATCCCCAACAGTGTCACCAGCAAAACACCCCCACACCATCACACCTCCTCCTCCATGCTTCACAGTGGGAACCAGGCATGTGGAATCCATCCGTTCACCTTTTCTGCGTCTCACAAAGACACGGCGCTTGGAACCAAAGATGTCAAATTTGGACTCATCAGACCAAAGCACAGATTTCCACTGGTCTAATGTCCATTCCTTGTGTTTCTTGGCCCAAACAAATCTCTTCTGCTTGTTGCCTCTCCTTAGCAGTGGTTTCCTAGCAGCTATTTGACCATGAAGGCCTGATTGGCGCAGTCTCCTCTCAACAGTTGTTCTAGAGATGGGTCTGCTGCTAGAACTCTGTGTGGCATTCATCTGGTCTCTGATCTGAGCTGCTGTTAACTTGCGATTTCTGAGGCTGGTGACTCGGATGAACTTATCCTCAGAAGCAGAGGTGACTCTTGGTCTTCCTTTGCTGGGTCGGTCCTCATGTGTGCCAGTTTCGTTGTAGCGCTTGATGGTTTTTGCGACTCCACTTGGGGACACATTTAAAGTTTTTGCAATTTTCCGGACTGACTGACCTTCATTTCTTAAAGTAATGATGGCCACTGGTTTTTCTTTAGTTAGCTGATTGGTTCTTGCCATAATATGAATTTTAACAGTTGTCCAATAGGGCTGTCGGCTGTGTATTAACCTGACTTCTGCACAACACAACTGATGGTCCCAACCCCATTGATAAAGCAAGAAATTCCACTAATTAACCCTGATAAGGCACACCTGTGAAGTGAAAACCATTTCAGGTGACTACCTCTTGAAGCTCATGGAGAGAATGCCAAGAGTGTGCAAAGCAGTAATCAGAGCAAAGGGTGGCTATTTTGAAGAAACTAGAATATAAAACATGTTTTCAGTTATTTCACCTTTTTTTGTTAAGTACATAACTCCACATGTGTTCATTCATAGTTTTGACGCCTTCAGTGAGAATCTACAATGTAAATAGTCATGAAAATAAAGAAAACGCATTGAATGAGAAGGTGTGTCCAAACTTTTGGCCTGTACTGTACATAACTTTATCATTTGGACTACCGACAAGTGCTTGATCTTGTCGGAAAGCTACGGTTCCGGTGTTTCACGTGATATGCGTGGCTTCTCGCTACGACGAACGGTTGCGGAGAAAATAGAAGAATAGAAGAACAGGTGTGAATTTGGACGCATTATGCGTCGTTCGGGCCCATTGGGTTAAATATCCCATGGAGAGACTGTCACTGCAGCCTGTTCTATTTTGTTGTGAAAATGTGGGCGTGCAGCCTCGTTCTGTGGACGATAAACCAGGTGCAGACTTCCATCTGTGTCACCGCTGATGAGGAAATACAGCGAGTGCTGGACGGAGCAGTGAGTGACAACAACCCCGCCCACATTTAAGAGGACTGTCTGAACACACCGAGGGTCTAGGTACCATGTCTGAAGGCTTACTGCTGGTTCCAAAGGGACTGGACTGAAAGTGTTTGGTGGAAACGGTGCTTAAGTGGCCTAGGAACTTTTGTATGTTGAAACAGCCACTATAGTCCACCTTCCACCTTCTCTGTCTTTGGAAAGCCCTGCTGCATTCCATCTTATCTCTGTCCTTGTCTCAGTCCTTAAAATGTTGCCACTATAAAGCCTAAAGTTGACTCAAATCTTGGATCAAATCCTCCGAGCTAACACTTTCCTCACTCTCCATGCTACACTGTCAGGACCCATATGTGTGCAGGTTGAGGGCAGGGAGGGCATCAGCGCTGTAACCTGTGTCACTGCTCTAAGTTTCCATTTTAAAAAAGAGCACAGATGGACCCGCCCTTTAGTTAGCCATGTTAGGTAACACCAGCGATGTCACAGATGCTAAAAGAGGTTCTTGTATCACTCCATATTATCTGGATAACAGACACGGATGCTTTCCTTGAAAATACATCGCTGAATAGTGGTTTCTCTTGTGTATCCTGCCCATTGTTGATGTGTTTACACTGCTGGGTGTCCTCTAGCTATCTTCCTATTTGAATAGACTTGCTTGCCAGAAGGGGAATGGAGGGACAAGAGACGCCTGTTTTGATTTGTTGTTTTCATTCATAGAGCTGAATAGAGGTCAGCGGCGGAGCAGAAATAACACACACAGACAAAGTGTTACAGTGTCTTTGTTTGGACTTTGTATTGGCTTTTCCATCTCCATTGTCTTCCCCTAAACTAATTTCTGTTCTATTTTACTCCAAATGCCATCACATATTAATCTATTCTTTTTTTTTTTCTCCCTGGCGTCGATGCATAATTTATTGCACCTATAGAACAATACATCGGTCACACTGTTGTGCTGAATGCATGCAGGGAACAGTTTGAAATGTAGCGTGCGAGCGGGAAATGACTTTCATTATTCTATTGAATTTGTTCTAACGATAATGGAGCCGACCTCCAACTCCGAGGCCACGGTCATCTCTTATAAAAATCTGTCCCATTCATTTTGGAAGTAGAGCTCCGGGTAGATGAGGTTACGCTTCTTATTCACGGCTGAGGTTAAGAGGGATTGCAGCTGCTTGTGTGCAGAGTGTGCGGTGATGTTGATTTTGTAAGCGGCAGTGAATAGAAAAATAAACACCAAAGCAAGGCTCTACACAAATCCTTGTTCTGACCTTCGATTTTTCCTCGCGAGCTCTCAGACTGCGGATAGAAGTGGCTCAAATGAGGTTTCTTTGCAGGACGCCTAACCTTGCTCGTCATAACAGACTGAGAAGCTCAGAAATCTGTGAGGACATTTGGAATCGAGCCACCGCTCGTCCTCGTTGAGAGGAGCCAGCTGGTTCAGGTACCTGACCCTGTGGCTCCTTTATTTTTGGCTTACTGAGCCGAGAGCTTCAGGTAAATGTTACACACACAGGAGAGGCAGAAACAGTCGGTGAATCTTGCGGTATCAAATCAAAAAATAAAGCCTGTAATTATTTAAACAGATCTGACACACACAGGCTACATGTCAGTGACAGTTTTTATTCATACAGATTCTTTTTATGTATATTTAATATTGACTGATGCCTTTTCATCTCTGTATTGTACCTGGTATTATTAAAAAATACTCTATTATTCATCGTCTCTGCCCATTTGCACTACAGTCATGCAGACAGGGCCAGAGCAGCTGTCCCAGACAGCGTACTCCCATCTAGACTCTACTCATCCCTGTTTGGCTCAGCAGTCTGGGATCTTAATGTCTGCAATTTTGTAGCAAGTCGATTCAGTAAGACGAATGCAAATTACAGTCAACACAAAGTGTGATGTGCTAAGCCTGCGTTTTGCCTTCAATATAATAAGACAGAGATGGTGCATACATCACTGCAGAACACTGCTAAGCAAAGCACAAGCAGAACAGATACATCTCTAACTGGCTACTTATTCATGTCAAGTGGTTTGTTGTGTTTGTTGAAGTGGAATGACATGTGAGGTCTTGATTGTAACACTGCACGTCACCATGTCAGGGTGACATCGGGGTAGGATTCACAAGATTCATAAATTATATTCACAAAACAGATGAAAAATAAAAGTACAATTCATAAGAGATAATGGAGATGTGAAATGGGACATCCTTATAAGCTACTGAAAGCTTGAGAATAGGGGCCCAGACATGAAGCAAATTGTAAACTAAAATGTCTTTACTAACGCATTGACTTGCTGGCGTGGTGGTGCAGCAGTTAGAGGGTTCCTGGTTTGAAACCTATGTGTGGAGTTTGCATGTTCTCCCTGTGTCAGTGTGGGTTTCCTCCAGGTGCTCCAGCTTCCTCCCACAGTCCAAAGTCATGCAGGTTAATTGGTGACTCTAAATTGTCCGTAGGTGTGAATGTGAGTGTGAATGGTCGTCTGTGTCTATGTGTCAGCCCTGTGATAGTCTGGTGACCTGTCCAGGCTGTACCCCGCCTCTTGACCCCCAACAGGACAAGGGGTTACGGAAAATGAATTACTGTACTTATTAAGTACAAATTCGAGGTACCTACCTATTGCCTATTGTCAATCCATGCCGAATGAAACCATGCTGTACCAGTTAGTGTTTCCTTTGCCAGTTTTAACATGGCGAGCCGCACCAAGCCATGCCAAAGATGGACCTTCTCTCAAGTAGGGCCAAAAGAGCACCTGCCTCCAAGTGGGTGGCGGTGACGTCTTGCCAACAGCAGCCAACCCTCGACGCCCCTGTTTCCACCGAGCAGTGCGGTTCAGTTCAATTTGGTACGTTTTTTTTCTGTTTCCACAGTGAAAAAATGTGGATGGTACCAATGGAACCGTTTGGTACCCTCCACGTTTGGTCCTGTGGAGTCCTACTGTGGAAAGTTGGGGTTGGAAACGTTTAATGGACCGAGGGTCTAGGTACCATGTCTTAAGGGTTACTTTTGGTTCCAAAGGTACCATACCAGAAGTGTTTGGTGGAAACTGGGCTTTTCATTATTATACTAACATACTTTAACTTGGGTAAAATTTTCATTGCAGAGCTTTTACTTCTAAAAAAATAATGTTACAGTGTGGTACAGTACTTTTACATAAGTACCTGAGTAGTTCCTCCTTCACTGCGGGATGACACAGTACATGTGTTTACATGGAGCCATGTATTCGTTTTGCATTTGGGTTGGAAGCCCTACCCGAATAGAAATGCTTCTTGTAAACACCTCAACCCGAATTAAAATCAAATCGGGTGCACAGGGGTGGAATATTCCTTTTCAGAACCCAAATGGAAGAATTTTTCTGTCTTGTATGCACCTCCTACCTGATTCCAGCAATTCCGTCTTTCCGCACATGCTCGTTTCCTTGCCCTTCTGGCACGATGACGTATATAGCACGCATAGCAACGGGCTGAGATAGAGCAGTCGGACCTGTTGCGCCCACCGGTTTCCATTCGCCACAGCACGGTCTTCTATCTCCCTTCTTCGACCTTCTACCTCCCTTCTCCTCCTCAACAGATGAAGCATTAGCAGAACAAGGTTGTTGTCGTACTGCTGCTTCAAGAATATAAGCAAAACAAGCCTGAAAAAGGCACTAAGAACGGCGTCGTCAAGCATCTTGTTATCCGGAGCGAGGACTACAGTGTTTTCTTCCGGTAAACGGAAACACGTAACATCTGCCCCGCCCCCTATCCAATCAGAAACCTTACCTGCCTCAAACCTTGCGCAGACCTGAATAAAGGCGATTAAAAGGCGATTAAACTGATCTCTGTGTAAACCTTCATTCAGAATGAATATTTCTCATGTAAACTACCTGGAAAGACTTTAATTCCGAATGATTTCATTCAGATTTATTTCATTCTGAATGAGAAGCCATCATGTAACCACACTGACTGAGAAATAAGAGTGCTTCTTGCACTGAGAAACCGACTGGTTAGGCGGCCCTGGCACAGACTCACTGCAGGACTTCCACTGATTTCTGTGGCTGAGTTGTTTCTCCTTATGACGCAGCCAGCTTTGCATCTCACAGCATGTTTAAGCGCAGCACCTTTATCTACAGAATAATAAATAAATAATAAATATAAAAAACTCAGTTTACCATTCCCCATTGCCGGTCGCTGTCACTGACAAACACTTCACATGGGGTCTTTCCCACTGTGCACCAAATGTTTCATTAGTGCCAAGAAGCTTTTGGAAGACAATGCCTAATAGTCCAAGACAAAGACAGTCAGATGAGAGGCAGAGAGAAAGACTCTTCAGACAAATGCCTCGAAAGGTCAGGAAGCACATCCAGACAAAGGACATGTATTCTGGGCAGAGCCTTTAGCTTCCATGTCAATACAGTAATTATTGAAACAAAAGCACTGTTATGGAGGTCTGATGGGAAATTAGGTTGGAGTTTTCTTTCGAAAATGAGACACAGCGCCTTCTCCTTTTGACTATGTATCACAGCGCCGCCAGCAAGGTCTTTAGGAAGAGACGATCCTAAAAAAGAGTTGTAATGTGATGGGCGACAGTTGAATTATCTGCATCACTGGCGGGAAACAGAGTTGAAGGGCAAATGCTTATTGTTATTTGATTCCTCCCTTGAAAGCATTTATTAAACACTGAGATTGATTTATCAATCTTTGTCTCCACCTTTACACAAATAATTAAATAAAACATGCTGTGGCTTCCTGAGAGACGCGGCTCTGAAAGACTACATATAATAATGGTGTAATGTGGACTAAACAGATGAGTATAGTAGGCTGACAGTGTGTGTGTGTGTGTGTGTGTGTGTGTGCTGTCTTCTCACTGAACATCCGCTTTGTATAATGTACCGCATAATGTCAGTGTGAAGATTTTTCCTTGAATCCCCTTGAGAGGAAAATGGTTAGAAGCATTAAGGCTTTATCTCCACAACCTTGACAAAATGATTGAAATGTGGTGTCATAGAAAAAAAGATAACATCTCAGACTTAGCTGCACGGAGACTCATTGTGTGAAGCGCTCCTGGAAGTCCATTCAGCCTCTTTAACAGGTTTTTCCTCCAAATAAACAAATACACAAAATGAAATAAACACCGAAAGCCCCCAGAATCTCTTTGTCTCTCCAGCTCTCTTGTCTTTCGACCTCCGCTGCACTGACACGCGTGCAAACACATAAACTGTTTCACAATAATTAGCTCGTTCGTTTCCATCCATTCTGATGACTTGAATGCTGTAAGATAACTTCAGGGGAGTCTTATTTGCATAATCGTGAACGGAATCGCAGCGGCTCCTCAACCCTGCACTTTCCAGCACAGATGTCTCAGAGCTGAGAGAAACATTTATCAGCATCTCCAAACAAAACACTCACCCTATTAGAGGCAATAATTGAAACTCAATTCCGCTTCCCAATCAAATGCTCCAAGCTAATTTTCCCCTGATATTCACAGTATTTTAGTCATTATCAGCTGTGTGTGTGCGTGTGGGCGGCTAACGCTGAATCCCAAAACAGTAAAGGACTATTTACCATAAAGACGTTACGCAGAATTAAAGATCTAGTCTTCAGCCAAATAGGATATGAGCTCTTTAAAGCAGCACATGAATGAAAGTCTGTTTCTGTGTGTTCGCTAATGCTCTCACTCAAACTCATCTCCTTGGGAAGCCGTGCGGCAGCTCTCTCTGTTCGACGAGGCCTGACCTTCCAATGGGACAAAACACTATTGATCTGCCGTCCACAGACTCTATTACAGTCGCTAAGCTGTTTGTTTGTAAATGTCCTCGAAGTAAGTGACAAAGCTGATGTGCTATCAATTCCAAAACTTTTCCTCTCGGCTCATTCTGCTGCCCTTGTCAACCCATAATGCATCTGCTCACACTGCCCATGACGGCAGAGAGCAGCAACTACAAAAGCAGTTAGGCTGAGAACAAAGGCTGGAGATAAATGTTAAACCTTAAACGGTAAGTTTGGTATTTTTCAACCTGGACTCTATTATCCCAAGTGTTTGTGTCTGACTGACTAATAGGAACAACACTTTTTAAAACCGGTCCAGTGTTGAGAGAGAACGCTGCAGTTTGTTTTTGTCACTGACAGGCTCAGATTGTTATTTTAAGAGCTGTATAACATTATGAGATAGACCTTTTGTTCAAGAGTAAAATCCTTTTCGTTTAACCAGAAACAGTCCTAATATGGAGATCGCTTCACCCACCAGACTCCATTTAAATACATGGTAATTTTATCATTGAGGTACACGCCTCACTCAAAGTGAACTGATGCCCACTAAAAGTGCTTGTTTTTGACACTGACAGGCTCAGATTATTATTTTAAGTGAATGACAACGTTATGGAAAGGATCCCTGCTGAGACAGACCTTTTTGTTTAAGAAGAAACTGCCCCAAAATCGCTTTCACCAAAACCACCAAGCTCCATTAATATAAAGAGTAATTTTTGATTTGTAAAACACACTTCATTCAGAGTTGACAGAAACAGATAAAACTCACAAAAGCCATCTTAATTGTGTTTGCGCTGTTTTTATAATCACCAGCTCTGCTTTGGTTGAAGTAAACCTTTAATTCACCCAGTTAGATGTGAAAACATGCTGAATCTATAGATGCTAAAATACTGTTTATTTATATGGAACCTGGTGAGTTTGGCAGTACCGATTTCGGGGCCGTTTCTGGTTGAACAAAAAGGTCTATCTCTGTAGGGATCCTTTTCATAATGTTGACAGACACTTTTGGGCTGCTTCCACACCTGCCCTGTTTCCTTCAGTTCAGTTGAACTCAAGTTTGTTTGCCCCGTAAGTGCAGTTCATTTGGGCAGGTGTGAACACAGCAATCACACTCAGGTGTGAACACACCAGAACAACCGGACTGAGACCTTCTTGAAGAGGTGGTCTCAGTCTGGTTCCAAAGGAACTCTGGTGCGGTTGGTTTGTGGTGAGAAGGTGTTCCGACCTGGATGTGAAGCAACTGCAGTCACATGACACATTGTTTGGGTTAAACATGAGCATGTTACAGTCCTGGAGGATTATTAATGTGCACCTCCTCCTGTACTGCCTTAATATGCACATTCAGCACATCCAATGCATCAAAACATTGTTTTCTAGTTGGAGCCGCGCCTCGTTTTCAAACTGTATGGTTTGACTAAAATGAACAATGACAGCAATATAGTCCACGATGAGCAGCGCTAAAATCAACCTGCGTAGTTGTCCCTCCATTGTGACATTAGAAAGTGTCACATTTATCTTGCAAGTGTACTCTTCTTCAACGTTTGCTTTACTTCCTGGATTTTTCTGACCAATAGAGAGCAGCTTTCTCACACAAGGCATTTGATCTGGTCCTCTTGTAAATGCTGCCGTGAGAACACGAGCCAACTCTAGGCAATTATACAACTTTGGAACAACATGAGTCCCTGATTCAGACCAGAGGAGACCACTCTAGGGCTGAATAAATTGAAGATATGAACATGGCCCAAGTGGTAACATTGCAGACAAGTTCTGTTGTTGTTGCTTGCTGCTCTCTCACTCACAATTGGACGAATTTCAAAAGTCGTTGTTCCCATTATCACTTAGATTCCAAAACATGGAAAAATAGGGTCCAGGCTGATAAATACATAACTTTCCCTGTAAATCTGTCTTTTGAAGCAGATTTTTGTCCACTGAAAGTCACTGACCTTACACATGGTGTAAACTAATCTGGACATGCACTCTGACTTTGTTGGTCAGTACAGATCTCTACACTCTTCTGTCAGAACATATGCTGCAGAACAGATAATTAAGTTCTGATAAGAACTTACAATATCCTCATGCTGAGTCCTACAGAATTAATTCATTTAGCGGGGAGTGGGGTTGGGGTGGGGAGGGGGCTCCCTGAACGACTGAAAGAAATGAAGACCAGTGAAGTGGGTTATTGAGCTATAAAATGAAGCGATCCCAGACTCCCACCATATCTTTTCCTGACAGCTCTTCTGGACGACACCTTCTAAAGGAGGGAGATTGGCAGAAAAGCCATCCATCCCTAAACACAGCCATCACTTCCCCATAATTACCCAGGAAGAATCAAATTAGCTCCTGACAAGATAATTCACTGACTGCCTTCATCTGCCTTGGACTTCTCGCCCTCGCAGATAAGTCAGCTAAATGCTCCGGCTTTTGATAAGAATTTATAGTCAAAGGCAAAACAATTTGCTGAAACGCTTGTCTGTCTCCTGTGTGTGTGTGTGTGTGTGTGTGTGTGTGTGTATATGTGTTTACAGGATATGTGCGTTTCCATGTCCTTTTCAACATATGGCGTGGGTGTGATGGCCTTTTAATGTGGCTTTTTGTGTTGATGGTGCACATAAGAGAGAGACTGAATTGATTCGTGGAACGACAAGTAGCGATCGCTCTGCTCTTTGTTTGACTGACACACCATCAACGCAGTTGTTCCCCACTGAAGTGAAAAGAGGGAAGAAGTCCAGTTGGAATCCATTAGACGACCATTATGTGCAGTTTGCCGATGTCAGCGGCGGAGCTTCAAATTGAACAGTGTTGCCTCGTCACACGGTGACAGCCGCTCTTTAAAATCACAAGGGTTTGTTCTCTTTGGAAATAACTGCCGTTTCTGCAGTTCATAATAATGTGGCTTTATATTTCCATCAAAGTATCTCTGGCAGGTAATATTATTTTATCTGTTAAAACCCATAAGGTCTTTAACAAGCTCTGGATATTAGAGTTGATAGTTTAACTGTAAAGACACTCCTCTGGTATAATTCCTCGACAGTTAAAGATTTACTGTGCAGTATTTTCCTAAAGAACAATCTATAAACTCATACAAAAGTCATCACTAGAATGTGTGGTGTTGTATTTGTCTGCAGAGACATTTTGCTGGTCGGGACTTTATAAAACAATAGCGACCTGGTGCCAGACAGTAAGCAGCACATATCCAAGATGAAGCTACGAAATTCGCGCATAGATCATCGTAAAACACAAATGTAGCGTGGTGAAATGCCAAGCGGACAAAGCTCGATCCAAAACAAGAGTAAATGGCTGATACTGTTTACAACTGACAAGTAGATCTGTCCAGGCAATCTGCTCGGTCAACTAGACATTTTGAATGTGATCAAATCAGCGTGACAGCACACCGGCCTCATCACTAAAAATATTACTCAGCCTTTTGGCAATAGTTGAATCAAAACCCAGTAGGTGACAGTACTAACCAATACTTAACATCTTTTATTTTCTCTGCTATTCATCTTTCAAATTCTCTGTAAATATTATATACATATATATATATTTATATTTCATTTTCCCTATGCCTAGTCACCAGACTATCACAGGGCTGACACATAGAGACAGACAACCATTCACACTCACATTCACACCTACGGACAATTTAGAGTCAGCAGTTAACCTGCATGTCTTTGGACTGTGGGAGGAAGCTGAAGTAGACACTGGGAGAACATACAAATTCCACACAGAAGGGCTCCCCCACCCCAAGGTTTGGACCAGGGACAGGGACAATATATATGTGTACGTATAATGGACATTAGGGGTGTAACGGTACACAAAAATCACGGTTCGGTACGTACCTCGGTATACAAGTCACGGTAAAAATAGACAACTATTAAATCTCTTTTACTTATTGGTAACCTTATTAAAACATACCACCACAGCAGTTAACTCTTTTTACACAATTTTTGAATGAAACAAATATATATAAAATCCTGCTTTTTCACATTGTTTGAATGAAAATATAAATATAAAAGTGAAAAATAAAATCCTGCTGTTTTTTTAACACATTTTTTGAATGAAAAATATAAATATACATTTCTGCTTTAACAGTTTAACTCAATTAAAATAAAAAGTATAGTGCAGCTGGTCAGCTTAAAAGCCTGCTCAGATTCAGTTTTACTAGGAACTTACTTAGCTTTCCCACTTTGTTAAAGTGCAGTAAACAAAACATGCTTATATCTAAAGTGCAGCTTAAACAATTTTACTCAACTCCAATGGCGTTGGTTATTTCTTTAGCGCGATGGTCAGGGAAAACGCTCTTTGTTTTTAAACGACGACGATATTGTAGTTTGCACCAGATTGCTTTTTCTAGTCGTGCCGGTTAACGTTCAAACTCGGGTGGTGTCGCTTTAGATGCGTTAGCATGTTAGACGTGTTTCCAAGTACATACCCGGCCGCTGTTCTGCAGTGTCGGCACACTGCTTTTGTCTTGTCAACTTGTTTATTTCCATCTTCGTATTTTACCCTGAAACCAAAGTGTTCCCAAACGGAGGACTTAAGGTTTGCGGGTGGGTCTTCAGGTTCGTCAGGCTCACTTGCCATGTTGTCAAAATGCTAGAATGCACTGCACAAAGTGAAAGCAGAGATTTACGGTTGGACTTGGTCCGTCGGGGAACTAGATATTTTAAATGGTTCGGCTCGCAAAAACGGAATTAAAATAAAACAAAATAAAATAAAATAATATCCTGCGCCCAATAATTCGGTACAGGGTCATGCCGAACCAAAAGTCGCGTACCGAACGGTTCAACACAAATACATGTACCGTTATGGCCCTAATGGACATTAATGGATATCATTAACGAAGCTGTGACATTGCTGCTAGACTGCTGATACAGGTGTGCGCCTACACTGTGTGCAGCAGTTTAGTGACAATGTTGTTCTTGAAAGGTTAAACTCCAACAAATATAAATGAAACAGAATACCATGTGAGATAAAAAAAAATGCATTGTGAATTTTGGAAACAATAAATCAATCATTATTTTAAATAAATTTTGACTCTAGCACTTTACAAAGCTTTGGAGTTCGCTTCTATTGTAAATGTTTGGATCACATCAGCAATATACTTTAAAAATATCCTGCAGGTAAAGTTTGTGGACGTAGGAGCTAAATCTCTCCATGGATTTTTTTTTTTTTTTTTTAGCAGATATCTTAGTTACAACAACACCCTTTTCCTCCAAAATTAGCACGTGTGTGCAGGTATTTAAAACACGGGAAAACCCTCTAAAAACAGGCGATAGACTCTGTTCCAATTGCCAGTAGACTAAAACTCAGTGTGGACTAATTTGGAACTATGTTTGAGTGCTGCGTGGATAGAGATGAATGGTATTTTGTGTTGCTGTGTCATTGCATCTGACTGGTAAAGGTGCTAAATAAAAATCCATGTTCACCCGAATGTTGTATTTTCATTACTGCTGATTGTTCCAGAGCCAATAAATACCTGCAATTACTGCAGAGTCATTTGACCCAAGCATGCATACCAATTGTTACCTTTCCAATTACACACAAAAGCCAGATGTTGCCAGGTTGTGCAGTGTTAAAGGGGTAATGCAATTTCCTTATGTGTGTGGCATTTATTCAGTCCCACGATCTCTACAAAGCAGTAACGTTAGCTCAAGTTGGCTTGCTGACTCAGCATGGGGCTAGAAATCGGCTCTGTGACTCAGTTATTTGCCTACTTGATAGAGCTTCATTACACAGGAGTCTACAGACATGACGGCTTGTTTCCCCAGTTATTAGTCAGACCTCATGATTTCCATGGAAACGGAGATAACGCTAGCAGAAAGTGTTTTATTTTGAGAGCGACTCGCCCCACGATAAGAATACATCTTGATTATATCTTGTATTTTGTTGGTAACTGTTGTATATTTGCAATTTTACACTCGAGGGTATATTTGTGTGCCTGAAACCAGAGGAAGTACATTTTAAAACCATCCCAGAGAAAAACATTTTCTGAAGGATTAAACTATGTTATTAGTATGTTTCCATGCATTTCTTCCCACAAACTCTGCTTCCCAAACTGCAGCTCAAATGTGTCTGACAGTTCGTCACCTTTCATCCGTCCACACACCTGCAATTGGGTTCATCTTCAATCCTCAAACGCCACTAGTTCAAAGCCTGTTCTCATCTTGGTATTTTGATCACCTCCTTTTTTTGGAGTTTGCAGATGGAGCCTTGAAAGTGATTTATATACTCTTCCTAAAGGCGTCTTTCCGCCTGTTTACAGAGCATCAAGCAGCCATTACAGATTGGCCTTGAGTTATTGATGGGCTGCCCAGTAAAAATTGGCCTTGCGTTGGCAGTAAGAGAGTCAGCTGTCAGTCCCTTTTTATGTGTGATAGGCCTTCATCTTTTGGTGATGACTCATACATAGAGCTGTGTACGTGCATGTGTGCCTGCATGTCTAAGAATTTATGAGGATATGCGTATGTGTGTAGGAGGATGCACCTGTTTTATGCTACACCGCAGCAAACAGATGCTGTGTCATTTAGCATGTGCGACAGACCAAAATTTTAAAGGTGTGAGTTATGCATGCATGTGTTTATATTCCCGTGTGTGTGTGTGTCCTTACCCCCTGTGAGAAGTAAAATGCTGCGATCCCCAGAGGCCAGAAACAGCAGAGCATGGAGAAGATGGCCAGGCCCAGGTGGTCTCGTGGAGGGACGACAATGAAGTTGTCCTCGCTCTCACTGTCGCTGGAGCAGTCCGTCTGCACAAAAAAAAGTAACTGAGGTTAAAACACACACCTGTATTCTGACCTGTACACATGTTACAGTTCATAAGTGGTGATGTAGCAGTAAGCAAACAGGTGGTCCAGTCAACTCTTACATACATACATCTATGTTACAGACAAAGTTTGACATTTTGGGCAAAACGCTTATTTGCTGTCTTGCCAAGAGTAGTTAAGGCAATCGATAGCTACCACTCTGATGTCAATTTGGAAAATTCAAAGGAATACTTCACCCCCCAGTATATATCAATTACTCACCCCGTATCACATTGAATTCAGGATGAAAACGTTTTTCTGTCATGCCTGCGGCGAATGAAGAATCCAAAAACTGAGAAAGTTCTTGATGGATTGAAGTCACAGGGGGCCACGTTTAACAACAGCAAAACTCTATCAAAGCATCTGTATACAAACCAACTTATGCAGTGCAATCCAAGTCTCATTCATCCAGTCATATGCTCAGTTCTTCCCAAACAGACAGCCCTTTGCAACGGGGAACTAAATTGAAGGAGAAAATAGGCCCGTTTCCACTGAAGAAGTTCCTGGTACTATTTGGGGGCAGGAACTACAACAGGGACGTCCTCTCGCTTGGCCCTCTCAACCGCCGTGTCTCCACTGAGAGGGCAGAGTAGGAGGAAGGTTCCTGTAAAGTTACCGGGCTCTGGATGTGACGTAATCGTTGTGCGACCATTTTGACCGGGGCGACGTAGGGGCGTAGGGACGTAGTTAGCTGTTAGCGGTGTCTGTAATAACTCAATAACTCAATAAACGGTCCGTGAAAAAATATTTTTTCCAGCGGATGTCTTAGTTACAACATGATTGAGCTAACTGGAGTAGTTTCATGTCGTATCCGACAACGGGAGGCTTTTAACAGATGACGTCCTGATGTTAGCTTTGCTGCTGCTGTTAGCTGTCCCTGTCAGCTGATGCTTTCTAGACATCGTGATTTCCCAAAACTGAATAAATACCACACATAGCAACACAAAACTGCTTTGCTAGCTCAATCATGTTGTAACTAAGATATCCGCTGGAAAAAATATTTTTTTCATGGACCGTTTATTGTGTTACTGAGTTATTACAGACACCGCTAACAGCTAACAGCTAACGGTTAGCCCAGCTAATCTACGATAACCATGTTATTAATTACAAAACGTCACATCCCGCCTTGAGTATATCCAATCAGCACCAAGTAATCTCCAAGCCCCAGCCAGGAGTTTCTCAGGGCCGTTCTGTGTACCTACTCCGAGGCAGGGACTTGTTTAGCCCCTGTAAAAGTTCCGGAACTCTGTCCTTCGGGGGTGGTTCCTGCGGTGGAGACACGCACCAATGGTCCGGCCCCATTAAATTACCCCAAAGTTCCTGCGGTGGAAACGGGCCTAATGAATCTTTGCTCTCTTCAAAGCCAGGCTCCATTGACAAAAACAGTAATTTAACTTCACTAAAAACACTGAAGCTGCTGGTCTACTGCTGCCCCCAACAGTTAGTTAGTTTGTGTTATTGTGTGATTTTGGTGTTTTGAGGGGTAGATCAGATCCACTTAAGTCACACAGTAACACAAACTAACTAACTGATCGAGGCTGTGACAGACCAGCAGCTCCTGTGCTCAGCAAAGTAAAATTACTGTTTTTTCAATGGAGTCTGGCTTTGAAGAGAGCGTAAATAAGTTTGACTTCCAGTTGGAAATATCTGTCTGGTTGGGACATACTGAGCATATGACTGGATAAATGAACCTTAGCTTATACTGCATGAGTTATGTGAGAATTTGTAAACAGATGTTTTGGTATGGTGTTGCTGCAATTTACCAATGTTCTCTATTCTTAGATTCTTTGTTCACCGGGGCTGTGTGCGGAAAAAACAACAAAGTTTTCTTCACAAATTCAACATAACATGGAGTGAGTCATTTACATTCAAATGGTCATTTGAAGGGTAGAGTATACCATTAAGGGTACAGCCAGCAGCCGGTTAGCTTAGCTTAGCATAGCAGAATGACTCAAAACAGAGGCAACAGCTAGCCTAGCTTTGTCCAAAAGTAACAAAAGTCAGCGATCAGCACCTCTAAAGCTCACTACTTAACATTAAATCTGTTTGTTAAGTCCTTAGAAAAGCATGAAAAGGACAGTTAGTGTTTTCACAGAGAGGTTATGTACGGAAGTGGCAACCTCACAGCCAAGAAATAGTTAAGTAATCAGTTGTAAAACCACAGCATGTCATTTTTATACTCCAGTTTTTATATTGATTCAGTGAACAAGATATAATTTATTAATCAGCGAGCTTTAGAGGTGCTGGTAGGCTAATTTTGTTTGACTGAACATCTAGAACCAAGCTAGCTAGCTCCCCCTGCTTCCAGTCCTTGAGCTAAGCTAAGCTAACTGGCTGTTAGCTATAGCTTCATATTTACCGCTCAAACATGAGAGTGGCATCAATGTTCTTATCCAGCTCTTGGCAAGAAAGTGAGTGGCTGTACTTTCCATTTCCACAGAAACCATTTAATGATTAATTGCAACTTCAGACAAGACATAGTTACACACATAGTTAGGCACATTTCATGTCCCCACAAATATTTGGAGCCACCCTTGAGGCCAATCTGAATAAGTAAACAAAAGTAGCACCCTCTTTCGACAGGTAAGTGGACCAGCATCCTGAAAGTTTTGTAAAGTTATCATTGGTGAAGTGCAGACAGTGACTGAGTCAGATCTCACTGAAACAGATAAAAAGTTTCTGTACAGGTAGAGGTGATTTTTAAGTCAACTGTGAGGAAAAAGAATCTCCATTCATCGAAAAAGGAAAAAGCCATTTGTGTAATGGGAAACAAAACATAAACGAGTCACTGCATGCCGGATCATTTCCTTCCACGTAATGTCACAGCTCGTATTCATGGACTTTTTGTGATGGCTCATTAGTTTCTCATTAGTTTTGAGATATGCAGATTCCTACATTTTGGCATCTAAACAACAGATGGCATTACAAAAAAAAGAGCTACGGTTGAAAGTACACTTCATTCGAAATGAGAAATAGTTATGAATCAAACACACCTCCTCCCTAAAGCTTTATGAAACTATTTCACGCTCCACGCAACATTCCTCACACAGAGCTGAAATGCCTTCAGCAAAGGAGAACAGACGCTCATACATCTGCATATTGTTTAGAGGCTTCTCACTCCTCATCCAGGAAATATCAGTGTGTATCACAGTTTCAAAGTTTGTTTTTTATGCCCACATCTGGCCATACAACCTTTAACGCACATATGAAAGTGCATTTTTCCCACCACAACAAAGGCATGACTAAGAACAGAGATTTATTTTCCACGCTGCCTGTAATGAAAAGAAATCACAGATTGAGGTCACGGTTTCTATATGAGCCATTAAGCTGCATCCTTCACACATCATCCTGTTTGGGGGATGATCCAGTATGAGGGTGGAACATGAGAAATAAATGAAAGACATCAAGGCTGACAATAAACTGTTGTGTCAGAGAAATTGAGTTCAGTATGAAGCTGAATATTTCAATCAGAGATGTGGGGAAATCAGGCAAAACATGGGGATGTTATCAAAAGTCCAATCATCACGTTTAAGATGGTAATCTGACAGAGGAAATGCTTTTCCTTCATTTCACATCTTGTTGCTGTGTAATCCTTATTTTTGTGAGTATTTTCAGAGGGTTTATAACTCTTAATCCGTGCATGTGGTTTTTGTGCTTGTGGTGTACCTAATGAATTTGGATTATTTCAGACACTGAGATTATGGCGTTCCCTCCGACCACAGATTGATATCTGTATAGAGGCCAGACACTTTTAGTCTTTTAGCAGAGCTGCAGCCGCCCCTGACGTGTGTTGGCCTCAGGCCTGGGCTGGAGTTGTCCACGTCTACGTTGGACAGAGTTGTTGGGTTTTCTGGGGCAGGTGTTGAGGCTTTAAAAAACATTTTGGCCTGTCTTGCCTTCCTTGGACCCGTGACTCCCTTCACTCCTGAATTTTCAGGGCATCTCTGGGCTGACTGTGTGCTATAAAATCCCAGTGGCAAAGGAACTGTTTAAATAACTATTGTTATTTATTTATTCAACTTTTTTGGGTGTTTTAAATAGGGTTGCATGTCAGTGGTATTAGCCGAATCAGAATAGTTTTTCTTACTTTGTACAATGACTGAATATTACATACATTGAAAAGTATTTCATGTCTCCATCTGCTGGTGGGCCGTCATGATAAGAGTATGCATGCATAATATGATGTTAATTCCACTACAGAAGAGACTTGAGGATCACTAAAATTAGATTGGGAAAAAAGTAGATATATCAATATCGGTATTGGTTATCGGCTGAGGGAGTTGTTATTTATCAGCATATTGGATATCGGCAAAAAATCAAATATCGTGCATCCCTAGTTTAAAAGTTTCAGATCTTTTTTTCAGATTTGACTTTCATAAAAGTCGTAATAATACAGCGTTAAACAGCTCTGTTATAGGTCGACCAATTGTGGATTTTTATAGGCTGATATAATGATGGTAGTTTGGAACAGGAAAAAGCCGACAGCCGATTAATCTGCCAAACCAATAAATCGGACAACCTCTCCTGTCACGATTAGAAGTCCAGCATTCAAAAGTTTGCTTAAGTGAAAGTACAAAATTATCAGTATCAAAATATACCTAAAATACCAAAGTTAAAGTGTTAATGCTGCAATCCATTTACCTCCGGAGTCATGAGTTAGAGCTGGGAATGACATCACACCCGAGTTGACCGCCTTCTGCTATATTCTGCACACACAAATACTTTAGCAACATGTCCACAGATAGAAATTGGACAGGACTGCGTGTGCAACTGTTTTACTGAGACAGAAACAACACAGAGGTGCTAATAAACAGTATAAGAGGCCGTACACATGCTGCGTTTCCTGTGCTGTCAAATTCATTGTTTTTAATGTAGACGCGCAGCAGGCATGCTCAAATGCCAGAGCGAAGCCGTTGCAACTATTTTTCAGGGTACGATGGCTGCACCGTGACATAAACAGAGTTCAACTTTTGGAACGCAGCAGCACACACCACATGACATGTGACGAGGAACAACCAATCACAGCTGACAGACATCTTTCCCTTCTTCTGTAAATATCAGTCTGTGATCAATATGGAGGAGAAGTTGATCAGTTTGGTGCAGGGCTGCCAGAGCTTTACATCTTTCTCACGGACAATATTTTTGGCTTAATACACACTTACGAAACAGCTCCTGGAGGAAGATCAGCTCTGCACTCAGGATTTCGGGTAAATAGGCTGTGATACGGTGCTGGTGAAGGCTGCTTAGCAACCTTAAATGTAACCTCCCTCCATGCTCTTGAAAGTTGGCACAGAAAAGGCACAAGAGTAGCACCAAGTATCAGACCTCATGTTGTAGACGCAGCATGTGTACGCCCCCTAATGCTACAGCTTTCAATACTGCTGATTCGCAGAGCAGCCATCTTGGATTTGGAGGTTGATGAAACCCAACTTCTGTACCTCAATACTGTACTTAAGTCTGAGTTTCGAATAAATGTATTTACATTGCAGCACTGTAAGAGTGGACAGTAACAAAGGGACAAAAACAAGTAAACAAGGGACACTGTGGGTCATTGTCAGCACCTCAACGCTTAAACCACCACTGCATCCTTAAAGCTATAGCTTGGACAAACACCACTGAAAAAATAATTAGGGTCAACTTAATACAAAGGTACATTTTTATGGCTGGATAATTTGAATGAATCAGGGCACTGCTCCTTAGTACAGGTAATTCTGTTGTGTACAGTGTGTGTTTTATTCCAATAAGCGAGAGTGCAGTGTCATGGTGTTTGCCTTGTATTAAAAGTTAAATTACTGTTACTGGGTGAGAGTGTTGGGAATGAATTTGCTTTGAGGGGTGAAACAGTTGTCAATTAGTTTTAATAACATGCGGCCCTTACAGTCATGTTGCCTTATTAATGGTGGGGATTAGTGGGTGGGTGGTTGAATGTGTGGGGGCCCTGCCCACTAATGGTGGGGGAAACACACACACGAACACTAATTTAATCCAAAAATAGACATCCTGGAGGACAAAACAAGTATATTAAACTCAGGAAGTGACTGAGCAAGCAAAACCTCTCTAATCTGTCTCTGCAGCCTCAGACAATGCCACTCAGCGTTGTCAAGCTGTAAAGCTTATGAATGAACACAGACCCCTGCTGAGATGATCGATATATTTCCATGTGCTGAATGTGATGCGGAGGCACAAAAAGGTCATAACACATGAGCATAATGCGGCCTACATTCTGCATAATGTCATTCTGCCTTCATGGCCTTAAGCGAGCGCAGTCGAGCAATCTCTGCAGAGCCAGCCCTGCTCTGCGCCTCAGAGCTTACTGACAATATCTGCACAGCCTTCTGGCTGTTTGGAGAATGAAAACATACATCATCTGGGGATGCTAGCTGCTTGGTTGGCTTAGGCTACTGGGGGAGAGGGAGAGACAGAGGAAGAGGAAGTCAGTTAAGCAAGCCAACAATGGGGTCAGCTGGAGTCGCTGCAGACCTGAGGGGTAGCACGATGCGAGTTCTACAGAGCCAGGCTTTCTTTGCTTTGAGCCCGGTATACTCTGAGATTTGTCCCGGATAAAAGATGACAAACATTAAAGAAACATGGTGATATCTTTGGTCGTGGCTCTACAATGGTGGCCGTTGTCATGGTCTTGGGATCATGGTCTCTGGGATGACCATCTCACTATGTGACTGCTGTTACAACCTTCGTCTACTAACCAACCAATAGAAATGCAGCATGACATGAGGCACTGATCAGCACGACAATGCTAAATGCTAGTAGATGCTAGCAAATACACGTCGTGCTCTCATTGCAAAATTGGCATGCCAAGTTGGCCTCATTTCCCCAGCTACAACTGCATCCACATTCTCCTCCTCCTCCTCCTCCTCCTCCTCCTCCTCCTCCTCCTCCTCCTCCTCTTCTTCTTCTTCTTCTTCAGACTGTGATAAATACCAATCACTTTTCTAATTGGTATTATATCAGCTGTTATACCAGCAGTGTAAAACAAACTTCAGCAAATCAGAATAATTTAAAGCGGCAACATTATGGTTTGGTTTCAAGGAATTATTCTGCATTTAATATGCAAGTAAATGTCATACTGATTAATAATATAGCAAACTATTAATGTATATATGTTTATGTGTATGCAGCTCTGTATGTATATATAGAGCTGCAATGATTAATTGATTAGTTGTCAACCGTTAAATTAATCACCAACAAATAATTCATTAATCGGCTTGATAACTATTTTAAGAGAGAGAAAAAGTACAAATTCTGATTCCAGCTTCTTTAATGGGATTTTTTTTTTTTTTTTTTTTTGCTTCTCTATGACAGTGAACTGAATATTTTGGGGTTTTGATTAGTATATCGTAGTAAATAGGACATTTGAGAACACTATCCTGGACTCAGGGAAGCACTGATGGACATTTTTATCATTTTATAGACCAAAAATCTAATTATTTAATCACTGAATTCACAGATTGATCAACAATGAAAATGATCATTAGTTGTTGACGTATTAATGCATATTGTTACTTGAAATTTTATAGAAGGATTATTTTAAGGCCAGAGTGTGCAAACAGATTAGGTAACACTACAAATACATTCAGTGGTTTATTAAGCGCAAGAACAACCCTGCAAATAAACTGCATCGCTAACTTAGTGCGTGTAAGTTCCCATGGCAACATGATGCATGCTGTTTGTGGTGCTAAAACTGCACAGCTTTGTCAGGTGGCATCACTAATGTAACTTCATGGCTTGATAAGTTTGCATTTATTCCCTCAGATGAGAGCGTGTCACTTGTAGACTGACTGTGTGACTGTAAAGTGATGCTGATTAGCGAAGGTGCTTTTTAGCCAGTTTCAAGCTGACCATGTGAGCCCTGTAGCATGTGTTACCACGGCGATCTAGCCAGGTTAAAAGAAAGCCACCTTTGTGACATGGAACACTGGCCTCAGACGAGGGCAGGGTGATAGGAAGAAAATCATAGTAATATTTTTGGCCAAATACCTCAATGTTGATATTGTAGGGTTGACTACTGGTGCTTTAAAAAAAAAAAAATCACAATGTGATTTTTGATAATCATCAGTAATGTGGATATAATTGGTGCATTCGTTTTGTACTCGGAGGTCAGAAATTTCCAGCTGCCAGTCAGAAGTTTAAACTTGAATGCACTCTGAGATCAGATTTCCAACTCAGAAACTCGGAACAACCGCATCAACCCTGACTTACAAGATGGTTGCCGGTCACATAGTGAGTAAACACTCTGCTAAAGTACTGTTTACAGCAATTTTATCCTATTTGTTTCACATCAGGTCAGCCTCATCTGCGGCGTTCATCAGTTGGAGTGCATGATGGTTTTGAAGCTGTCTATACTCCCAAAGTACAAGGGCAACAAAGGCTTTCTTGTGGGCGTGCATTTTTTTTCCCGACTAGTCCACCGTCGTCAACTAGAATGCAAAAACTGTTGTCAACTCGGAGGTGACATCATTCCCATTTCTGACTTCCGACTTCCGACCTCCAAGTACAAAACGAACGCAGCAAATGACTAAGTGGGTAAAGGCAAACAATAGAACAGCTAGAACAGTGTTCAGGAAATTACATCATTTTACTGTGATGCAGCTTTTAAAACCAGGAAAAGACAACACTTACCATATCATGATATCCAAAGTCTAACGGTACGTTCACACCAAAAGTGACCTGAGCTTCCAAAGCAGCGGAAGTCATTCATTTTCAATGAGAGCCCAGCAACTTGGGCGACTTGGGCGACCTGGTCGTCAGTCACGCGTCTTGGGCAACCGGAGCGGAGTTAAAACTCGTTTAACTTTATGGTAATGAGCTCTGACGCGGTTCGACAGCAACCAATCGGAACGCTGACGTGCTTCGATGAAGCGGGTTCCAGAGAACAAGCCATGTAACTTTGGTTCCTACAGCACACTTGTTCCAACAATGGATATCGAGGAGTTTAAAACTTGCGTTGGCGCCCACTCAGTCCTTTATAATGTGTCGCTGTTCGGTTACAGAGACCAAAATAAAAAGAATAAGGCTTGGGACGGCGTCGTGGAGGTAGTTGGTTGGTCTGGTGATTTTTAAAGTGTGTAATGTTCGTAGTAGAGGAGAGAATTGCAGGCCAATGTTGCGACGTAGCATGCAAGTCTTCTTGTTTGGTTTGAATGGGATGACATACATTTTCTGTTTTCATTGACCAAATATAACTTTGTGTTGGCCAACTATGAGCTTTTTGACTGGACAACAACGAGCAGCAACTACGCTGCTTTCAAGCCAGTAGTCGCTTTGAGGCTCCTTTAAATTGACAAGCACGATCAAACGTTCAGTGATTCACGTGATGAGCAACTAGAGCAACCAAAGCTGCCACAGATATTTTTGACACTCGTGCTTCTTGGGCATCCACGACAGACTTTGCCTCTTTGGAAGCTTCTGGTGTGAACGTACAGTAAGACCATATCTAGTCTCATATCACGATATCGATATAATATTGATGTATTGCCCGGCCCTAACTGACATCAACCCAATTACTAGATTCTGATTTCTGAATTTTTAATAATAAATAATAATACATTTTATTCATAGGTGCCTTTCAAGACTCTCAAGGTCACCTTACAGGCAGAGATAGAGATAACAACAGGTTTAAAAAGCCAATAAAATTCACTGTTAACAGTGTACATTTTACATTTTAATATGTGGTTAGGTTTAGGCTATTTGTTATTGTTAGAAAAAGATCATGTTTTGACTTTAAATACTCGGTTTTGGGGGAACGGTCCCGCAGTAAACACAACGATGTCTCGGTTAAAAAAACAACCACCATCGTGCTACTATCACGGCAGGAGAAGGTAGAAAAACAAATGCTTTTCGTGACACTATCCAGCAGGAAGCACAGTGATGGGTTGCTACAGAACACCCACATTTTGTCCCAAATGGAAACAAAGCAATGACTCACTAAATCACAACCGGTTTTGTTGTTTGTCTCTGGTCAACATTGGTCTGCAGTGGCCTCAGCGTCTCTCCAGGGTGGCACGCCATCCATCATCCCCTCCACTTCTCCATTGATACACTCAGCTCATATACTACGTCACTTCAAAAGGTTAATATGTATGAAACGTGCAAATTTTACATATTCGTGATTTGAAGCATACAATGCCAATGTTTTCCTCTGGTAACTAGGTTGCTTTAAATTCAACACACCTCTGCAGACAGGGCTGCATGCTCTGTACAGGAAGCTACATACAGACCTGTCTGGATGTTCAGGAAGGTCGTTAATCATGACACTTTAAAGTGGCTGCAGGAGATCTAAAGCAGAAGAAAAGAGGCCACTCTGCAGAGCCGTCTCATGGAGCGATTATTAGAGAATGATTACACAAATATCTGTTATTCTTCCTCATTTCATGTCTGCCATGAATTCAAATCACACTCTCAGGAAGTTGTGCGGACCAGAAGATACAGGTCAGACCTGACAGACTGTGGATTTACTGAGAAGCCGTGTTTGATTTGAAGTAAACAGAATTTTTGTTTACCAATTTTCTACCTGACTTTTAATGAGCATGTGTGTGCGTGCGTTGACATTCGCTCACCACCTCCCCCTATACCCGAAAGTCCTAATGACTATGCATGCCGGTGCTGCTGGCTGTGCTCAGATATGTCTTGTGGGGCGTAAATCCTGTCAACATGTGGCAACAGGCTGACAGGTAATGAAGAACTAATGGATGGTTTCACCACTCTGCCATGACAGCATAACCAAGAGGAGGCCTCGTGTCATTTACTTGTTGCCAGATTGTCTCTGCAACCTACAGGAACTGTCCCCCTGTCCACCCTTCTTTTTTATTTTATTTTTTACCTCCTGCTCTCCAGTCTCCCCGGAGATATGTCTTTGTACCTTTTTGTCCGATGTGGTGTGAATGTCTCGTACCATTACTCCTGTGTAGGAGGCAGGTAATGACATGAGGATGGCATGAGGGCTGAACATGAATTTTTATGTATTTTTGGAATGCACCTCTCCGCTGTGTACAAAGTGTCTCGCAGGATGTCACATTTATTTGATTTTCTTTTTTTATTTGTGATGTGCCAACATGTTTACAAATTCAAACCAAGCACGGCGGAGATGATCCCCCGTTCATGATTTACTCATGACAGTAAAATAAATAAATAAATGTGGGCTTTGTGCCCAGTCCACATGTCGTGACTGCAAAAAGACACGGTAAATCCGGCTGGAGCTCTGTGAAAGCACGGCCATGTTACAATGTTTTTTTTAGTCAAAGAACGCTGTCATTATTTATTTTCATTCTTCTTCTGTCCCCATTCAAATAAAACACTAATAATAAATGTGTCTGAAGCTTATTTTCCTTGAGAATATAACAAAATCAGTCAGTTTTCTTTATGTAGTTCTCTCTTGTGGGAGCTGAATTCTTCAGTTAGATGGGGAAAACGTTAATATATATTTTACCCAGTACATCCAGCGAAGTCAGTGAGTCCATAAAAAACGGTTCAATTTAAAGGATAACTTTGGTATTTTCTAACCTGGACCTTATTTTTCCATGCTGTTGTGTCTAAGTGACTAATGGAAACAACAATTTTTTAAAATTGGTCCAGTATTGAGCGAGAGGGCTGCAGCCAGCAGCAGCGAAAACTGGCTGCAATGTAATCCCTGCAGGAAACCAAACACTGCCAATTTACATCCACTAACAGTGTTTGTTTTTACCACTGACAGGTTCACATTGTTATTTTAAGTGTCTGACAGCATTATGGAAAGGATCCCTACAAAGATAGATGTTTTTGTTAAAGAGTAAGATCCTTTTGTTTAAACAGAAGTTTAAACTTGAAATCGCTGCTCCAAACACACCAGACTCCATTTAAATAAACAGTAATTCAAGTGTGTATAGAGGCAGCATGTTTACACATTGGGCTGGGTGAATTAAGGGTTTATTTAAACCAAACCAGAGCTGGTGATTGTTGAAACAGTGGAAAGACAAACCAATATGGCTTTTTTAAGTTTCATTTGTTTCTGTCAACTTTGAACGAAAGTGTGTTTTACGATAATAAAATTACTGTTTATTTAAATGTAGTCTGGTGGTTTTAGTGATCGTCTGTTTTTAGTTCAACAAAAAACATTCATCTCCATTGTGATCCTTTCTATAATGTTGTCAGACACCTATAATAACAATCTGAGCCTGTCAGTGGCACAAAACAAACACTTTCAGTGGACGTATATGTTTTACGATGATAAAATTGCAGTTCATTTAAATGGAGTCTGGTGGGTTTGGTGATAGCTGTTTCGTGGCTGTTTCTGATTAAACAAAGTGGATCTTACTCTTTAACAAACGGTCTGTCTCTGTAGGGTAGGGATGTCCCGATCCAGCTTTTTCACTTCTGATCCGATACCGATATTACAGCCTTGAGTTTTGGCCGATAGTGATACCAATCCGAACCAAGCGCGTATTATACATATTCACTTATTGTGTTGTCAGTCATGTTAGAGAAGGTTTGATCAAGCGTTATTACTCTAACAAGAACAACTACTTAATCAGGTTAGTTAGAATGATCCACAACAGTTGGTATGAGAAACTGACCCGTTTATTGTTAACAGGGTTAAATAAACAAACTTTAAACTTGAACATTAACATTAAATAAAAAATATAGCTGGTTTGCTTTGGCTGCTTTGGCCCCTTAATAAATAGAAAATAAATCAACACAAGAAATCTTTAAAATGTCTAACAGTGAAATTAAAATAGCAGCAAGCCTCCACACACTTGTGCTTTGGCCCCTAATAAATAAAAAATAGATTAACACCACAAGACACTGTTGACATTTAACAAACAATGCAGCCTTTCCTTGTCAGTTATTTTAGTAGTGTCAGTGCCAGCCTGCTGCTGCTGTTTCCTGTGTGTCTGCATGCTGGCCTGGTGGATTGATAGTAAGAGCTGGAGCGGATCACTGGAATAGACTGCTTGAATCGCAGAGCACTGGGCTGGCCGGAAAACCTGGATCCGGTTTCCATGAAAAACTGGATCGGAGTTCTGGATTGGCATTTTTCCATGCAGTCCGATCCGACTTCAGATCTGACTTCAGCACGTTTTTTGCTAATATCAGCGGCCGATACCGATCCGAATATTGGATCGGGACATCCCTACTGTAGGGATCCAGACACTGGGTGAATTAAGGGTTTAATTTTAACCAAACAAGAGTTGGTGGTTGTTGGAACAATGGAGGAACAAACCAAGATAGCTTTTGTTTTTTTATTTTGCTTCTGTCAACTTTGAATGACGCGTGTTTTATGATGATAAAATTACTGTTTGTTTAAGTGGAGTCTGGTGGCTTTAGCAAGACAGACACATTCCATTAGGCCTACACAACACGACCCTACAAACTGCGCCCACCAACAGTACAAGACATACCCATCAACATGCCAGTTATTTGAACCCTGCTGCTACAGCGCGACGTTGTAGTGGACAAATATGAGGCTGCATGTGGCAATAATCCACTTTATAATTAATTGTCGATGAAGATGTCATTCACCTTATAAGTGATGAGATGTAATCCTTGGCCTAACTTTAACCATGTTTACTTTAATCAAATGATTTTTAGTTAGCTAAATGCTAACGTAGCATTTCCTTCAGGGCTTTCACTCTGGACCAAGGAGCTGACCATGGACTGATGTGTATACATGGTGGGGGATCATGTCGCTGCTCTAGCTGCAGTTACACCGTCTTGGCTGTTTCTGGTCAAAAAGGTTGAAAGAGGCAACAGACGGTAAACAGACAGTAAAATCAGACTGTCAGTGTTTACATAGGTTACTTAGTGGCTGTGCAATCTTTGCAATTAGCTTCTGCCACCGGGGACGAAATTTCATGGAAAAAATCTGCTTTACGGCAGGAAACGCGTCATGTATTGTGAAACTGGACGGTCAGTCAATCAGGGACTGGAGCTGGTCCTCATGAGGAGTTGGTCATGAGATAGTTGAGTCACGAGCACAATGGCAGATGGACAAAGTTTGGAGACAAGTGAAAAACGGCCTAGCAAAAGAAAAGGAGCTCCTCTGTGTGAGGAGGCAAAGAAGAGCAAAAAGGAGAGTGATAAAAGAAGAGGAAAAACAAGAGTAAACCTCAGTCAGGCGTTCAAGAGATGGAGGGAGCTCCATGACCAAAGAGGCTTCAAAACCCATGTCCAGCTAGCTTTCTTTCTAATGGATCAGTAAGTAACACGGCTAAATGTTAGCTAGACCAGAGAGGACTGTACTGTACTGGCTGCTAGTTCATTCCTAGCTGGCCAGCATCGCAAATCGCCGCAACCAGGGAGCGGGTAGCGAGTGTTGGTCGGCTGACATCCTGGTTGCCATTCTACGGCAGCCCTCGGACAGTGATACCCCCCTCCCTTCCTTCTGTTCTCTTCTCACGGAGGCAGCTATCCACGGACATCGCCCAGCTAAGTTACGCCCAGCTAAGTGAACACTGGACTTTGTTTCCCATTCTATTTGAGCTCCAACCGGCCGCATGGTTTCCATATGGTAGCGTTTATTCTAGAATGGGGACTGTTTACATGTGCATATTGGTATAATTCCACTGTGTCTACTGTTGTTTGTACTGATACTGTACATATTGGTATCATTTACTGTGAGCTGTTTGTACTGGTACTGTGCATTCTGCTATAATTATTTGCATTATTATTTGTTTTTTCTTCAGATAAATCTGATAATTGTTGCTCGCTCTCTTTACTCATTTATTTAGTAGAGTGTCCACACACCTTCTCATTCTACATATACATAGAGGTATACTAATAGAGTCATATTATTGATTATCTCTGATCCCCACGCTCAGTTTGGTCGTTGTGACAATGCGACACAATACCACTGACACTAGGTGGCACTAAACCCACCACACTCCATTTAAATAAACAATAATTTTATCATCATAAAGCACACTTCAGTCAAAGTCAACAGAAGCAAAATAAAACTCACAAAAACTTTGGTCTTGGTTCATCTTCCCACTGTTCCAACAACCATCAACTCTTGTTTGGTTGAAATAAACCCCTAATTCACTAAATTAGATGTGTAAACATGCTGCCTCTATACATGCTAAAATTACTGTTTATTTAAATGGAGTCTGGTGCGTTTGGCGGAGGCGATTTTGGGGCTGTTTCTGGTTAAAGAAAAAGGATCTTACTCTTTAACAAAAAGGTCTGTCTCTGTAGGGATCCTTTCTATGATGTTGTCAGACACTTATAATAACACTGTGAGCCTGTCAGTTGCAAAAAAGTACTTTTAGTGGACATACATAGACGGTCTTCCATTGTTGTTTTGGTGCTGCTGGCTGCAGCACTCTCAATACTATGCTTGATACTCGACCAGTTCAAAAATTGTTGTTTGCCTGAATGTACAGGAGAAACTACACACCACAAACTCACCACAAATTACAGAGCACACTGAATCACATTAAATCAAATTAATATTGTCTTTTCAACCATTTTACGAAGCAAAAACCGGCAGCTGAGATTACATAAATTAATTGGTTTATTGTGCAGCTACACCAAGGTGGAGGTATCGAGAGAGAAGTGGATGCAGGAAGAAACTACTTTACAACCAAAGGGAATTCAATTACTTGGCTGAATGCATAAGCAAAGTTAATGAGCGAATGCCATTAAAGATGCAACGCGGCACAAAATGACATTTTCAGCATATTCACAATCCTGATGGAGAATAAGGTATTCATTGGGAAATTGTAAAAACCACACATGATGTCATGCTTTGATTGCAACGGCGCCCTGTGTCCATGAGAAAGCACGGCATTTTGAAAGGGAGCAGGCACAAGTCATTAGAATCTGCACCCTCTTTGATAGTCCGATCTCAGTTAATTATATTCCAACAAAAGATGGTGCATGTTCGCTTTGCATAAGAGTCATCTGTGGGTCATCTTGCCTCCCTGTCTGTAGCCAGACAGTTCTCGCCAAGACAATATTCAGTCGCACCCTTTGCATCCTAATGCAGCATCACTATAATGTACACTCTGTACTCCTGCTCCAGATGGTCATGTTAAGTTATTCCAGGTCAGGAGCTCATGGCCCCAGATGTGTCCGAGGTGTTCTCTTTGGGGTTTGTAATTTATCAGGCGGTGTGATTGAGTGCTGCCAAAGGGGGACGACTGGTAAAAAGAAATACAAGCTTTATCGCGCGGCTAATAAGACCTTGTGATTTACGCACTGCCTGCGCTCAGCAGCCCTGCGAGGTCCACCACACTCAGGAACCTCAGAGGGACACTCAGTCACAGAGCGTGTGATCGCAATGATAAGAGCCTCGTCATGATGCAGTCCTCTCAAACATGTATTACAGTCGTCTGGGGGGAGTAGTACTACCTGCGGTGAATTAATGAACACAATATTTGTTATTTCTTTCTCTCCATTGCCCCGTGGCCTCTTGTTGACAGGTGTGCAATTTAGGATGTTGTAATGAGGCAACAACAGGGAAACTCTGCACATCACGCCTCGCACTGTTGTTGCTTTGTAAACAGGTGCAAATGCACAAGCAAAACTGTGTTTTGAAGAAATTGCTGATTAAATCTGACAAAAACTAAGAATTTATTTTCCTGTAAAACAGAATTCTTCATGTAAATTCCTTGTTATTAGAGAGAAACACAAAACAAAAACAGTTGTTCTGGCGCCCCAGTGGCCTACGTGTTTTAAGTGCCGATTATGCCTGGTTTGAGTCTGGCCTCGGACCTTTCCCTTTCATTCATGTCTCTCCCACCTCTCATTTCCTATCACGTCTCTTGTGTGACTCTTTAAAAAATTTTTTTAAAAGCTAAAGTTCCTGAGATATGACGTTAAATAATGGCCAGTAAACTGAACACTATGATGTCACAGTGAAGCTGATTTTTGGCCTTTTGGATAAAAAATGTCGTCACCTTGGGGCGCCCATTACCTTGTGGCCCCCCCCACCTTCATTCAACAACTGTCCTTTCAATTTAAGGCAGGAAAGCCCTAAAAATACCTTAAATGTTATCACTGTTGTTTTATCCTATTAGATTTTAGAGTAAAATATTGCCATATGAATTCTGTTGTTATGGCCAATTAAATGTTTCATTAAGTCAGTGACCTTTGATGATCGAAGTGTAATCAGTTCATCGTTGACTCCAAGCAGCTTTTTGGGACAAATTTGGTGAAATTCCTGCAAGGCATTCTTGAGATATCGTGTTCACGAGAATGGGATGGACAGACTGACAACAGTTTACAACATGCTTACACTCTGTTTGTTAGAGTGGATTGCGAGTAGGTGAAATAATCCAACACTGATGAGGAAAATATTAATAACGCTCTCTATAATGTGAACATAGCAGAGAGCAGAGCAGAGCTGCTGACTGAATCGCTATTAAGAGAGACACTGTGCACATTTATGCACAAAGAACAGTGTAGCTTTGATTGTGTCAGATGCTAAAAGTTAAACTTAAACATCCCACAATATTTGCTGCAGTAACATTACTGCTCTAACTGCGTTACTCTCAGCAGAATACTGCTAGCTTCTCCAGTTTACAGCAGTGTGCCAGGTGCAAATATACCTGGCTTTTAAAGAGAATAGGAGAAGACACTCTGATCGGTCAAATTCATGTTATGCCCAAACACACCTTTGATTAATAAAGGAACTAAATAAAACCCCTTTGCCCCTTGCATGTTACTGTGCACCCAGATTATGTGCCATTTAACGAGCAAGAGGAGTTGCACCAGTCGCTGTGGAGTGTGTGCTATAGATCGTTTAAACGTGTTTCAACAAGCAGGAGCAGCATATGTGCCTGCATTAAACCAATTAAATGAACTCCCTAACACTTGATCCAAAAGCTGCAGATGGGACTGGATTAAACAGTCCAATGCACAGACTCATGCACTCATGAATGCACAACACAACACTACATGCAAAGATCCAAACTCAAATTTCAGCTGCAGTAAAACTAAAACCAACACCTTCCTACATGTTGAGACACATGTCGCTCTGACGGAGACTGCAGCATCAGAGTGAAGCAGCTTGCATCTATAATTCAGAGGGTAATCGATCTGCCTGTGCATATAGCCGTTTAATACGCCATATGACAAGACTGTATTGCATATTTACACCAAGTGAGAAGGCGAGCAGCAGAGTGGAGATAAGGCTGAAAAGCAAGGTATTGTAACTGCCAACTGATTACACGTACAGTACAGGCCAAAAGTTTGGACACACCTTCTCATTCAATGCGTTTTCTTTATTTTCATGACTATTTACATTGTAGATTCTCACTGAAGGCATCAAAACTATGAATGAACACATGTGGAGTTATGTACTTAACAAAAAAAGGTGAAATAACTGAAAACATGTTTTATATTCTAGTTTCTTCAAAATAGCCACCCTTTGCTCTGATTACTGCTTTGCACACTCTTGGCATTCTCTCCATGAGCTTCAAGAGGTAGTCACCTGAAATGGTTTTCCAACAGTCTTGAAGGAGTTCCCAGAGGTGTTTAGCACTTGTTGGCCCCTTTGCCTTCACTCTGCGGTCCAGCTCACCCCAAACCATCTGGATTGGGTTCAGGTCCGGTGACTGTGGAGGCCAGGTCATCTGCCGCAGCACTCCATCACTCTCCTTCTTGGTCAAATAGCCCTTACACAGCCTGGAGGTGTGTTTGGGGTCATTGTCCTGTTGAAAAATAAATGATGGTCCAACTAAACGCAAACCGGATGGGATGGCATGTCGCTGCAGGATGCTGTGGTAGCCATGCTGGTTCAGTGTGCCTTCAATTTTGAATAAATCCCCAACAGTGTCACCAGCAAAACACCCCCACACCATCACACCTCCTCCTCCATGCTTCACAGTGGGAACCAGGCATGTGGAATCCATCCGTTCACCTTTTCTGCGTCTCACAAAGACACGGCGGTTGGAACCAAAGATCTCAAATTTGGACTCATCAGACCAAAGCACAGATTTCCACTGGTCTAATGTCCATTCCTTGTGTTTCTTGGCCCAAACAAATCTCTTCTGCTTGTTGCCTCTCCTTAGCAGTGGTTTCCTAGCAGCTATTTGACCATGAAGGCCTGATTGGCGCAGTCTCCTCTTAACAGTTGTTCTAGAGATGGGTCTGCTGCTAGAACTCTGTGTGGCATTCATCTGGTCTCTGATCTGAGCTGCTGTTAACTTGCCATTTCTGAGGCTGGTGACTCGGATGAACTTATCCTCAGAAGCAGAGGTGACTCTTGGTCTTCCTTTCCTGGGTCGGTCCTCATGTGTGCCAGTTTCGTTGTAGCGCTTGATGGTTTTTGCGACTCCACTTGGGGACACATTTAAAGTTTTTGCAATTTTCCGGACTGACTGACCTTCATTTCTTAAAGTAATGATGGCCACTGGTTTTTCTTTAGTTAGCTGATTGGTTCTTGCCATAATATGAATTTTAACAGTTGTCCAATAGGGCTGTCGGCTGTGTATTAACCTGACTTCTGCACAACACAACTGATGGTCCCAACCCCATTGATATTTGATGTTTTCAGTTATTTCACCTTTTTTTGTTAAGTACATAACTCCACATGTGTTCATTCATAGTTTTGATGCCTTCAGTGAGAATCTACAATGTAAATAGTCATGAAAATAAAGAAAACGCATTGAATGAGAAGGTGTGTCCAAACTTTTGGCCTGTACTGTACATCACAGAAATAGCCTCACCTCCCTTTAATTTCTTCTGGAATAAAAAAAAATCTAAATCCAACAGACTGATGGACAATCGTTCCACAACTGCCATCCCAAAAAACTGCTTCGATTGGTAACATGTAATCATCCCTGGAGGGCAGATATTACTCAAAACTGTGGCATTACAGAAGCATTTCTCTCATTGTTTACTTTTTAATACTGTGAGCTTCCGTTCAGGCGAGGATTAAGAAAGCACCAGTGAGGTTTGGCAGGGAAACAATGCTGTGCTACTTTATTTCTTTTTCAGGAGATTTCAAAACCAAGAACAAGGAGAATGTTTTAATATTTTCTAGTTACTGCTTCAACCAAAGTTTCACATCACAACAGTTTTGACTTTTGATTTTTGAAATTAAAATCATATGTTCATATACTGCTGAAATATAACTGATGCAAGTAAAGAAGACAGGAGTGGAGCCAGGGTTTGAATTTCTCTTTTTACCTCTCCTTTGTCATTATGGACAAACCATGTCTATCACTTTCCATGTGAACAATGAAGTAAAACACTGTCAATGTTTTTCAGGAGAGACTGTCTGAAAATGTGTGCCATTATTCCCATATTTTAAGCCCTATTGCATCCCCTCAATCTTTATGATGGTCCGCTTTATTAGGCCATTTAGAACAGCTATTAACTTTTGATTGCTTATGAGGTCAAACAATTCGTCACCCCGGCCCTTATGCGGTTGGTTTTATGCCTCCACACCGGCAACAGCCATGGCTGGAGGCATTGTGTTTAGTTGTAGATACGTCCAGCCGCACATTCTTGTGAACATTATATTCCACAACAATTTGAGGGAATTTCTTTAGTTCAGTCAGGACCACTTCAGTCAAAGAAAACTTTATTTCAGTTTGCGGTATGGCTTTGTTCTGGGGCCTCTCTGCTTTTTCTAGGCCTATGCAGAAAGCCTAAAGTGGAGAGAGTACACCTCACTACCCTTCCACGTGCATACCAGGAAAGTCTGAGACAGAGAGCAAACCTCCCTGCCCTTCCATGTGCCAACATCGAAAACCTAAAGCAGAGAGCAAACCTCCCTGCCCTTCCATGCGCCAACATGGAAAGCCTAAAGCAGGGAGAGCAGCAGCAAAGACCCCCGGGAACAGAACAGAGCAGCATCAGTACAGAACAGAAATGACATTGATAAGTCAGACACAGCATGAAAAGGAGGAGCTGGGGTGGAGGCAGGTTGCAGAGGAAGCAGCAACAGTAGGTAGGCCAGAGCGGTTTGAATAGGGCGCCCTGAATGAGATTCACCAATTGGTTGCATAGAAAGGAATCATGTGATCTATCAGCTGACTCCCTTCCATCGATCAGCTGCTCCATCAGGTGATTGGGCTGTTTGAGATCAGCTGATGTAGCTGGAATGTGAGCCGAGCTTGACATCATGTCCTGCCTGAACTAACACTATGCTCAATATTTGGCGATGAACTGATTAGATTTTGGTGGTCAAAGGTCACTGTGACCTCTCAAAACATTTTTTGTTTAAGGATAAATGCAGATCATACAGGGTTACAGCTGAAACAATATTTTTCACTTTTGATTTTTCTTTTCTTTAGCAAACATCCCTCCGGCCTCTACCTTCAAAGTCCATTAAGATACAGGGTCAACACACAATGACATTGTTTCCATATAAATAATAAAGCACAGCAGACAGAATGGATAAATCAAAGAAAAGAAAGGAAAAAAGGAGGAGAGAAGATCTTGTAAATAACAGTGCCTGTGAGTGAATATTGTATAATTACATAATATTCCTCTCCTATTCAAGAGGGAGTTTTCGGACGCTGTTAAAATACACTATCAAGCATTGTCATTTCTTATTGAAACGGTCTTCAGAGCCCCTGAGAGTGAATTTATCTTCTCAAGTTCAAGAGAAAAATACCAGGTCTTTAAGCCAGACAGAGGCTGACAGGGGATTAGGGGACTTAAATTCTAGCAAAATTCTGCAACGAGCTGGTAGAGATGTAAATGCCACCATATCTGCCTGTCCGGCAGTCAGAGTAGTGAGGTCCTCTGGAAACACAAAAAGTGCTGTGAGGGTGCAGAGCTGCCAATCCATTTCTAAAATTTTAGACAGGGTTAAAAAACAAAAGCCTGGAGGTTGTTTGGTTTGGGGCAAGGTCTGCAGGGTGTTGTGACAGGGGTCACATCTAGTGTCAACACTTGGGTAGATCTCTGCAAGGCTTGCTTTACTTTAGTGCGTACAGTGAAAGACCTTGAATGAAGTGATTACGTTTTGTATCCAGAAGTAAACCTCATTGTGACACCATAATGTTCTGCATAAACACTTTTCTTGCCATTGTTCAACATCATATCTCAGGAACAGACGGAAAGACATTTGGTGACACTAATCTTGAAACTGTGCTGATTGTATAGATCTTCTGTGCTGCCGGATTTCAGGTGTGTCAATCATCCGTGCTTTGGAATTTGTAGCTTCTTTGCAGCAACATCCATATTTGAAGTATCGTCTGCTGTTGTGGTTACAACTTCATGTTTTGTTCTGTCCCTCTGGTAGTCCATCACAAGCTCACTGGTTTTACTGATGTTGAGTTTCATGTGATTGTTACTGCACCATGAGAAGAAGCTCTCTATAGCCCCATTCCCACTGGGAAACAAAAAACCCCAGAACATCTGGCTCTCTTCTGTAGTGGGAAGGTTGATCAGCATTCATTCTGGGGAAAAATGCTCTGCAGTTGTCAGGTATTTACTTATATTCATAGTTCCAGCTTTGATCAACAGTGATGGAACATGACACCGGGGTAGACAAACTAAAGCCCAGTTCAGACCAAAGATTTGTGACAAGACGAGCTGAAACGAGCAACTACTTGTAATGCACCATTCTGCAACGTTCTAAAAATCTGCTGGTTCACACCAATGCAACTAGAAGAGACGGCGTATCATCTCTAGTCAACAACTCTTTGTGCTTCTGATCTGTAACGTTGACAGGAAGTGACCGCCATGAGACGGCGTATCATCTCTACTCAACAACTCTTTGTGCTTCTGATCTGTAACGTTGACAGGAAGTGACCACCATGAGACGGTGTATCATCTCTAGTCAACAACTCTCTGTGCTTCTGATCTGATTTGCAGCTTTTCAGGTTTATTTTGTGGCTGAATATAATTTGTAGCTTCTTAAAATATGAATGAGGATAGTGATAGTGAGATACTGGCTACAGCTGCATTTGTAGTTGTCATTTCGACTTGACCAGCAGACTTTGCCACAAGCCAATTGGCAGTAGAAACAAGTGGCATGCTTTACGCTTTAAAACCATGCCTCTTTTGCGGCGTGATTCAACAACACACTGCCACAAATGTCTGTCTCCATCCAAGCAGTGCTCGGACATCATTCCAAATTAGTCAGCTTCCAAATTAAAAGAGAAATTTAATAAGTATCAGATATGAAAAAGTAGTAACCACCCTAACATTTTCACTGGCCTCCATGCTGCTTTCTACTGTTTACTAACCAGGGGCCATATTCACGAACATTCTGAGAACTCTCTCAGAGAGCTCCTAACTTAGCCTAAATATTTTTAGTAATGAGTCCTAGCCTAGGAGTGATTCAGAAAAGTTCTCAGAGCAACTCTGAGCAAGGAAGGGACAGAAACTTTGACCTCAGTGAGGAGGTGTGGTCGACCCTGTTGCTAGGTGTGATGCATTCTTTTAACAGATGTGATTGGTTGTCACAGACACGCCCTTTTGTGAGCCTGCAAGGTGTGGACACCCAGTGGACATGAAATGAACTGCTGACTGTGTTAGTGTGATCACTGCTGATGGAAGGTTGAGACAGACTCAAGTCATCACTGCTGCACTGTTGTGTTTTTCCAGTTTTCAAATATCTTAGTGTTGTGATTATTTTATCTCTGACGTTATAGCATTAGGTGGGAAATATGTGTGTATCCCTGATGACATCAACCACAGATATTATTCCTGCACCATTTTCTCTATATCATTTCATTTACTCACTGTCATCCAGCGTTTGGTGAATATTTCTCTGACCTCTGTGTTTCCACCATTTTCTCCTCTGATTAAGAAACTCTTCAGCCTCTTAAAAGCCCTCCTCTCTACTCTTTTAAGCTCTTTTTCAGGTCTAAGGTGCTCTGTGAATAACCTTTATCTTTACAAGGACCTAGTCTTCACTTTAAGGAAAAATTCTAGGAAAACGTCACAATTCAAAGAAGATTTTCTAGGAGCAACTCATAGTATTAGGAAGCTTTGTGAATACGACCCGTTTCCCAGCATATCTGTGACGCCCATTGTGACATGCCAGTTAGAAAAAACAGAAAGGTATCCACGTCTACTGCAGTGCTATGTACAGTCTATCGCCTGTTTTTAGCAGGTTTTAAAAACCTGCCAATTTAGGTGTAAAGGAGGTATATCCGTCCCCTGTAGTCTCTAAAAATAGTGTCTCTAGTGAAGTGAAGACAGCATGTTTCTCACTGGAAAATATCCACTGGAACTGTACATGTCATCATAGTGATAACTTCCAGTTTGCAAAAAAATTAAAAATACTCCTAATACCTTTAATTAAATCGTCAAAGTCTCTACTACATGTTTTATGAGTCGGGACAGATATGGATGTAAATTGCAACTTCACTGGTTGGTGGAGGCATTCAGCCCCAAGGCAGTAACTCTACTTATTATGAGGCACAGTAATTCTTTCTCAGTCTGGGGACCAGAGTAAGATGGCTCCCTGCCTTTGTCTTCAGTCAGGGTATAATGACGACATAAAGCCTGTGACAAACGTAATGTTCTATAATGTTTTACAGTATGTTGAGAAAAGTGGGGTAAAATAAGATTTCAAACCGTACAGGTTCTTGAATATATTATAAACACTATTACTAAATACCCCAATAACTCTACAGATTAGTTTACCTTTAATTATTTGTGCGGATGTGACAGTGGATTTATCGATCGGGGAATGGGGCTCAGATTTTTTGTGCTGCTAACCAGGCCCGCTTCCAAAACAAAATGACTTAGGGTGCATCTGAAATGAGTGCAGGTGCAGTGCCAGCTACAGTGTGGGCTGGAAGCAGTGATGAAAAACAGTGCAGACGTGAAATAAACAACCTGAACGACACTACTGTAGTGGTGTTGGATTTGTTTTTGTTGTCCTTTTAAGACAAACAGAAAATAACTTATTTGTTTATGAATTATTTAACTCGTAAAATCCTCGTTTTTATGAGCGTCACACAGAATACTGATACAGTCAGCTATCAGGTGCCTGTGTTTCACATTAAATGCGTGCTGCAAACGTGCTGCAACAACGGGACGGATTAATGCTTAAAATTTAAATAATTTATTTTAATTAAACACTCTCCAACCTCTCGCTCATTGATCGTTAAATCAGTGTGGAGTATCTGTGGCCCACAGCTGCTTTATACTGTATGAACAGCTTCTCCTTCGGTTCATGAAATCCCCGCAGCATCTGAAGGCAGCAGGATTGATATGTTGATAAATCTGCAGCCTGAGAAGTGCCGTGCCGGAGCGCAGTGCGTTACGCACGGCTGTTCACTGTGTTTGCCATCATTAAATCGCCTGAAAACAACACCAGGCTGCTACAGTGTAACCATACCGACCTCTAAACACAACACACTCATCGGTTATAACTCATATTTTTTATGAAGGAGATGTCTGGCCACCGGGGCTCATCCTCTCCAACTTTCTGTTTAGCAAAAGTAGCATCTCATGTTTTATTTTTGAAACACAATGCAGTGCAAACACTGATGTGTGACATTAATTATTAAAGTACGTGACCATAAACAAGGTGAGATACAAGTATTGCTTATTATTCTTCAGTATCATGATCACCTGTCATTGTAGTGCAATATCATTTTTCTCAGTCATGTGCAATACTGCTTCTCATTGTTATATCAGATTCAATATAACATTGATTATCAGGTGCAGTCTGTTTTTTTCCCACCAGTTTAGTTATTTTTAGTAACTCTTGTACTTAAGCCCCGTTTCCAACAAACCCTTTCAGTCCAGTCCCTTTGGAACCAGCAGTAAGCCTTCAGACATGGTACCTAGACCCTCGGTGTGTTCAGACAGTCCTCTTAAATGTGGGCGGGGTTGTTGTCACTCACTGCTCCGTCCAGCACTCGCTGTATTTCCTCATCAGCGGTGACACAGATGGAAGTCTGCACCTGGTTTATCGTCCACAAAACGAGGCTGCACGCCCACATTTTCACAACAAAATAGAACAGGCTGCAGTGAGAGTCTCTCTCCATGGGATATTTAAAAATAGCAGCTTTGTGCATTTAGTCCTTCTCAGGCAAGCTCAGGGGTTTAGTGTTGCTGTAGCCCACAGGAAGTGAGGATTAGAATATATGACCTTCACATAATCCGCTCCAAATTAATCTATATTTTTAAAGTCATTACTAAAAGTGTGTGTCATATAAAAACTAAAGTGATGGTCAAAGTTGTCACAGTGAAATTTAAGGTGTGCTGATGGATTCACATCATCAACTCATGCATTGAGTAACATTACAAGTTAACGTTCCACCTTAAAAGTTGCCGGCAGTCGGCCCAGTGAATGAAGTTATTTTTTTCTCTTTCATTTTATAGTTGTAGTTTACTGATGTATGAACAGAGGGGGGACCAAACATGGGGACAGTACGGAACGGTTCCATTGGTACCGTCCACAACTCTTTACAGTGGAAATGGAAAAACAGTGTACCAAACCAAACTGTACTGTACTGCTTGGTGGAAACGGGGCTTTAGCATACTCCTATTGTTTCTTTATAAGACACTGGTTTTTGCTTTTGCTCCTTGAAAACACTTCTATCTTTATATTTGTATGTTTTGCCAGACATTTAATACTCTATTGTTCCAAAACTGGGCCCAGTGAGTGAGCCTGACTCGTGGAACCTGCTCAGTCTTCTGGTTGTTACTTGTTGTGAATCGTTAGAATTGTGGTTACTGTAATTTGAAGCATTCTCTGGCCCAAGAATTTCCTTCAGGATGAATAAAGGTTTATTGAATTGAAATGAAAATAGATTTGGTCCAAGATAAACACATAAACAGTTTCATTAAATCAGTTTCTTTATTTTTTATTTATGGTAACTACCTGATTGAAAAACCAGGCTCCATCTGTCTTTGGGTGCAGGCTTGTGTTGATGTGTGTTCATGTCATGATGCTCTGAACCATCCAGACGTTTCCTGAGGTGAAACTTTCCACTGGCTGAGCTCATTTAACTGTGATTGACACAGCTGTTCCAGAGCGACGAGACAGGTGATGTGGCTGACTGAGAGAGTATTTAATCTCCACCACACCTGCTGATCTATATTCACCTTCACCCAGCCCTTTTGCTTGTTGCATGGCTGCACATACATTAACCAAAATAGAAGATGCGCATAGAGATGCCTTGCACCTAAAGACCTACAGTACCACCGTGCCATTGCCATTTATTATTCAGATTTCATTTGATGGTGCAAAATATTGAACTGAGGGTGCAATGCATGCTTGTGCACCGTCTTGGAGCCAGGCCTGCTGCTAACTCCCACGCACTCTTGGAAGGGTATAGACAGAAGGAGAGTGTAGACATCCAATCAACCTGCACCAATCACTATAATTGCGACACAAATCCCTCAACAGTTTCCCACCTGGGAACGCTGCCAACTGTAGTCCCTGTTAACGGACGGCTGCCGGCATTTAATCCAAGGTCTCTGCAGTGGTGGGTGAGTGCTTCTTTGCAACACCATTCTGATGCATATACAGTCTATAGACTGAAAATGTAGGGTGCTAAATTGTGTGAATTTGATCACTGTTGAATTTGCACAAATTTGGATCTTAAACTGTCACATATCTTTTTTTTCCCACCTTTGATTATGGATCAAATGATGTTTTTAAACTGTGAAATCGACAGTTCAAGGGCTGAGGACGGAGTGAGCAGTGACAGTCAGTCCAATGATGATACACCATTTCTCTCGGCACAATGTCCACAGCATATTTATAGCCTCGTCTCCACCAAACCCTTTCAGTCCAGTCCCTTTGGAACCAGCAGTAAGCCTTCAGACATGGTACCTAGACCCTCGGTGTGTTCAGACAGTCCTCTTAAATGTGGGCGGGGTTGTTGTCACTCACTGCTCCGTCCAGCACTCGCTGTATTTCCTCATCAGCGGTGACACAGATGGAAGTCTGCACCTGGTTTATCGTCCACAGAACGAGGCTGCACGCCCACATTTTCACAACAAAATAGAACAGGCTGCAGTGAGAGTCTCTCTCCATGGGATACTTAAAAATAGCAGCTTTGTGCATTTAGTCCTTCTCAGGCAAGCTCAGGGGTTTAGTGTTGCTGGAGCCCACAGGAAGTGAGGATTAGAATATATGACCTTCACATAATCCGCTCCAAATTAATCTATATTTTTAAAGTCATTACTAAAAGTGTGTGTCATATAAAACCTTAAGTGATGGTCAAAGTTGTCACAGTGAAATTTAAGGTGTGCTGATGGATTCACGTCATCAACTCATGCATTGAGTAACATTACAAGTTAACGTTCCACCTTAAAAGTCGCCGGCAGTCGGCCCAGTGAATGAAGTTATTTTTTCTCAGACTCCAGCTGCTGTGAGAGGCAGCAAAACATCCTTTCATTTTATAGTTACAGTTTACTAATAAAACTCTCCACAGTATGAACAGTGGTTACATGAGCCTCAAAACCAGACACAACTCAGCCCTGAGCAGAGTGACCGTCCTCTACTGACCAATCAGACTGCAGTGTTCACAGCTCCACCTTTTAGTACCAGATCTGTGTGCTAGGTACCCCAACAGAGGGGGGACCAAACATGGGGACGCTAAGGAACGCTTCTGTTGGGACCATCCACAACTTTAACTGTGGAAACAGAAAAAAAGCGAACTGAACTGAACCGTACCGCTCAGTGGAAACAGGGCTTAAGTGTAACTAAACAATATTGAAGCAAACAGTGTATAAAGTTTAAGGCCTTATTTATGAAAGTAATCCATCTTTGATGATTATTTCTTACTTTTCTGAGTAATTTCAATCATTATTGTCAATAATCAGACATATAGAAGATGAGAAGAACCACCCAGAGTTTGAGCCTCTATCTCTCTCTTTTGCTCCCTTTTTTGTATAGTTGAGCCATGAAATTCAACTTGTCACAAGCTATACAAAAACCACATTTTTAATTTGGGTTCACCGTAACACATGCCATAAAGACAAACATAAAAATGTGCATTCACCATCCCATAAAAAACATACATACAACAACCTATAGGCTCCATAAAAGCAGAAATAGAAAATGCTGCAAGACGTACCCATTCATAAAAAAAAAAATACAACTCACAACATGCGAGTCAGTAATTGCACACTATATACAGCGTCCATGAAATGAAATGGACCTACTGTGCAAAGAGCTGCAGCAAAGTCTCAGGAGCATCACGCTGTGTCGCTACCCTGTAATAATCCTGAGTTCTTCATAGATGCCACTGAGCTACCTCTGCGGCTTCCCTGTGATTTTGGAAGCCATGTTCACTACTCTCTGCAGCTTGTTTCTCCTCTCCATATTCAGATTACCGTACCACATGATCATGTTAAAAGTTAGGATGCTTTCCACTCTAACATACGATTTCCAGGAAATGTTGGCTTCCCCTGAAGTTGTTGAGCTTGCGTAGTAAACGGATGCGTTGTGAACACTTCTTGAAAATGAGGTCAGTATTTACCTTGAAGGTGAAACTGTGAATGTTTTTTACCAAGATATTAAAAATCATAAATTATTTGAAATATTTTCCAACTGCTTATAATTGGCTGCATTAAATCTTTGCTGTTTTTATGATGAGCTCCTTTGTCTTTCTTACATTTATTTCTAAGGAGCTGACTGAGCACCAGTTTTAAAGAGTTAACACAGATTAAAATATAGACTCTCTCTCATCACCTCCTTCCTGCAGTAGAGCAACCAGTGCCATATTATCAGCCTGCTTAAATAAACTAAAATGAATATGATCTATTTTGAACTCATTTTTATAGACAGAAAAAAAATGTGAGACAGCAGTTAGAGACTGAGAGACATTTTACCAATGTTATTTAAACAGCTTTTTAAAGATTAAACTTTTCCCTTTTCCTGCACTAATCAGGAATTAAAAATGTCGAGAAAATATTTAATTCTATCAGGAATTCTCATCAAGGCTGATTCTTTGAATGATAAAATGTCTAAAGGCCCAGACACACCAAAAGGACATCAAAGATCTGGTGTCAACGAAGGCCGATTGTTGGGTTGCCTCACATCGCCTGCGCCCCGGCAAAAAAGCACTTGAACGTTCTAGGCCACTGGTTTCCAACTGGTGGGTCATGGGTCCATTTTGAATGGACCGCAAGCGACCCACAAACACACTTTAAATTTCCTACACAGTGTTTCTTTTTAAGTGCTTTGTCCTGCTGAAAATCAGTGGTTGTTGGACCCATCCATCCACCGTGCTCCGAGTTTTGCTGCCTTAACTTTTGTTGTTGTCACGCCGCATTTCCCCGACGCGCCCGGGTGCCATTAAACAATAAGGGCGACTGGTCACTAATTGTACTGACGTGAAAGGACAGCTTTTTTAGTTTCGTTTAGGTTATTTTGGTCAGATATACTGGTAGATAGACAATGCATAAACATCAAGTTTAAGCTTTTTTAGCATAAAAACAAAAACAGTCATCGCTTTTGTCAGCTCCCTTTAAATCACTGTGCATCTGACGGAAGTCACTGACTAAACGCTGGATTTTGACAACTTCCAGTGAGACCGGGTTGGATGGGGACATGTGACAGTTGGGGACAAAACACCAGAAACTGCAGGTGAATGTTGGGACTCTGTTTATAATTTTGATTTGATTTTTGAGTTTGTTTTAATCACCTCATGTAAAACCAGTGATTTAAGAAATGTGGAAACAAGGATGAGGGACTTGTTTCCTCTTGGTGTGTTTACAGAAGTAATTAAGCAATGAAGTTATTTTATGTGACATGTCATAACTGTGTCACATCACTTTTCCGGAGCTGCAGAGTGCAGCTTAGGATTTCAGCTCAGAGAGACGCACCAAATCGCAGGATAAATATCCCCAGTTAGCAGAGAAGAGCGAGCTTTAAATTCCAGTGGCCAGACCAGCTTACTGCTGAGTTGAAATGATCCGCGAGATCAGTTTGTCATTTACTGCTAAATGAGAAATGGGATATCTCTGAGAGATTTCACTGTGGAATACACGACACAGGCTCATATTGGGTGCTGGAGCCTTCAGCACAGGAACAATATGTGTGCACTGAACTGCAGCACGACTACATCTCGGATTTAATGAAGGCGTAAGCGCTCATGTCCTCTCGAATTTAGTGAGGACGGATAACCCGTCTCATCAAACTGGTGTGATTTAAAATGCTGCAGAGGTGAGGCAGAGGGCAGTTAGAAATATATTTATTTTAAATCTGATCTAACTATTGATTTCACACCCACGCTCATGATTTCAGCGCTCCAGTGCCTGTGCTGGAAAAAAGAAAAAGGGTTCAATCAAAAAAGCTGAGTAGAAGCCGTTTTTATTGAAATGTTGAACAGGGGCAGGACAACCACATGTTCAGATTATTATGTGAATATGAAATGGACTGATAAATGCAAATTTCATGCACTGGAGACGCTGTAACAGATGGCAGACAAATAGAAATGGCGAGTCTTATCCTGAGCTCAAGTGCCATTTCTTATGCAGGTGAAAATACATTTTTCCATTTTAATGGGCCGAAAGCCTGAATGCAAGATCAAAGATATCCAGGATCACGTCAGCTGGCGAGCATTGTCCTTAAAGTGATCATCCTTACTATTTTCATAAAATGAAACCCAATTTTAGATGCTGTTTATTCTGCTACAGCTTTTAAATGTATTTTCGCTCATTAGTCACCTCTCCATCACGGTTGGCACCATATCACATTGTCACTACATGATTATCATGGCCTAAAGAGTTCAAAATAGCCATATTATCACTATATCTATAGTAAAACTGAGGGGAGGAAATGCTATCAGTGAAATTCATTTTAAATTTTGCTAAATGTGCATTTTCTCTCTTTTTTAAGCAAATGAATTTCATTGAAAATTCGAGCGTAGAGAGGTGGAGAGAGAGTCTGTAACCATAACTGCAAAAAAAGAAACTTGTGATGAGACCACTCCAGCCGTGACCTAAAACAAATGTGGGCCAGGGGCCCCTTCCCTACTTTCTACCCCCTACCTCTGGTCCTTCTGGTGACTGTGGAGGCCATTGGAGTACAGTGAACTCATTGTCATGTTTGAGATGATGTGAGCTTTGTGACATGGTGCGTTATCCTGCTGGAAGTAGCCATCAGAAGATGGGTACACTGTGGTCATAAAGGGATGGACACGCTCAGCAACAATACTCAGGTAGGCTGTGGTGTTTAAACCATGCTCAGTTGGTACTAAGAAAATCTCCCCCACACCATTACACCAGCAGCAGCAGCCTGAAGCGTTGATACAAGGCAGGATGGATCCATGCTTCCATCTGAATGTGGTTTTTCCAATCTTCTATTGTCCAGTTTTGGTGAATTGTAGCCTCAGTTTCCTGTTGTTAGCTGACAGGAGTGGCACCTGGTGTGGTCTTCTGCTGCTGTAGCCCATCTGCTTCAAGGTTGGACAAGGTGTTGTTGCTTCAGAGATGCTCTTCTGCACACCTTGGTTGGAACCAGTGCTTATTTGACTTCCTGTTGCCTTTCTATCATCTTGAACCAGTCTGGCCATTCTCCTCTGACCTCTGGCATCAACAAGGCATTTTGGCTCACTGGATATTTGCTCTTTTTGGGACCATCCTCTGTAAACCCTAGAGATGGTTGTGCTGAAAATCCCAGTAAATACTCAGACCAGCCCGTCTGGCACCAACAACCATGCCTCCATTCTGATGCTCAGTTTGATCTTCAGCAGCTCGTCTTGATGCCTAAATACATTGAGTTGCTGATAAAATGGCCGCTGAGTGTAGCTCTGAAAGGAGTTACCAACAAACAGAAAGTCTTAATGATATTGTAAAATGTGCGGTCTAACCCCAGACACAATTGAGGAAGAAGTGCAGCGATGGGATTCAGTGAAGATCGAAGTAAATGAATTCCTGCTGGTTCATTAACCTCCGTCAGCTCCTCAGTCTGAGGCTACCAGCACTAATCACAGGGATGAGTGGACTGAAGTAATGCCTGGACCTCGGCCTGTCTTGTTGAACTACCTCAGTCTTCCTGGAACTATTCTCTGCTGTACTGACTCACAGACCCACAGGTCCACAGTGATGAGTGTCCCGGCTTATTATGGTTCAGGAGCAACAGTGTAGTGTCTCCGCTCTGCCAGGACTTTGTCACTGCCTCTCTCTGTGTCAGGAGCATCTCAAACACCAGCATCTTCAGGTCCTTCGCAAGAGTTCTGACACACTGATGTTTTTTTTGACAAACAAAACCTTCAGCTCCATCACCTCCCACTCCCCGTCACCATTTTAATTGTAAAGCAATACACACAATTTAGTTGTTGATGTTTTTGTTATTCTGTTGTCAGACATCAGACTGAGTATAAAGCAAAGCAGCAATTTGTCCGCGGCTCATAAATGCTACTTGTTAACCGTCAGTAATTTGGGCACTGACAACATCGATCAAATCACTGTTTCATGCTTGAGAAATCTTAAATACAGGTTTGCCTCTCTTGTGTCATATGCTGCTTTGGTATTCAAACTTGGTTATTATAGCCGGGACGTGAGCAGGCATACAGCGTGTCACAAGTGTTTCTTTGTTTATGGATGGAAAGCCAAAGCAGAGAGGCTTTTTCTCACTGAACATGATCTCACCTGCCAGTGAGCAGAGAGACTACTGCTGGCCTCACACCAAAGCAATTTGCAGACAAATTTCCAATGTTGGAATAAAATCATGAGAGTTTTGCCAGAGTTGTGGCGCGCTTCCTCCATCTTGATTATTTGTTGGGGGTGGTCATAAAACTCAGAGCTGCCTACAGTCAGTCCAATAAAATCAAACAAGCTTCCTAAGTGATCTTAAGTTTTTAGTCTCCGCTTATGCATGTAGGGAAGTTCAATGATGTGAACTTTGTCAACGACCAATAGCTGCACTCTCTCCTGCACCAAACAGGGAGCAGCAAACCAGTTCAACAGTAAACATGATCAAATGTTGGTTCTCTTGATCTCTCTCTATAATTTCCCACTAAAACTGTGCAGCTAACCAACAGAGGCCGGAAACAAGTTGAGATGACAAAATCCAGAGTGTTAAAGGACAACTTTGGTATTTTTCAACCTGGGCTCTATTTCCCCATGTGTATGTGTGCGTATGATTCATGGGTACCACTCGTTCTAAAATTGGTTCAGTATTGAGCCGCGAAACGAGCTAAAACGGTAATGGGGGCAAATGTGTCCCGTATAAAAGTGCTTTTTTTCGCCACTGACCAGTTCAGATCGCCAGTGCTATCTCTGTAGATAGCATATGGTAGCGGCCCTGGGGCAGTGGTGACTGTGAATGAGTGGAGTCAGCTGTCAGTCAGTGTTGGAGCAGAGAGGCGGAAGGTGTCCCCGCTCGGTAATGTAAATGAGTATGTGTGTGTGAAGTGTGTGTTTTTTCGCCACTGACCGGTTCAGATCGCCAGTGCTATCTCTGTAAATAGCATGCTAACTTAGCCTTTCCCTTACCTCTGGGCTGTGTGACGTCACGAGCTTTGCTCCACTGTGTCTGTAGCTCTCTCTACTCGTGGGACAGCCGTTTTCTTGAGGAAGAGGTGTTTCGGGATTGGATGTCTTCTCTTCTTCGGCTGGCAGTAGTCATCTTGGGAGAAGTGAGCACTGCAGACCTAATGGTCTGCAAGGCGCAGTGTCTGGACAGGAGTGTTAGCATCCATTTGTAGCACAACTAGCCACAACTTCAGCATCTCGCTGTCTGACAAAGGCAGCCTGTGAAAGCTGTAACTTACGGGAAAAAGGCCTGTTTATTTGAGCACTCCAAAAACTCCTGTAACACTCCAGGGGGTAGCACGTAAAAGACTCTGTCCCAAACTCTGACTCTTCTGGCGTAACACACACACTTCATACACACATACTCATTTACATTACCAAGCGGGGACACCTTCCGCCTCTCTGCTCCAACACTGACTGACAGCTGACTCCACTCATTCACAGTCACCACTGCCCCAGGGCCGCTACCATATGCTATCTACAGAGATAACACTGGCGATCTGAACCAGTCAGTGGCGGAAAAAAGCACTTTTATATGGGACACATTTGCCCCCATTACCGTTTTAGCTCGTTTCGTGGCTCAATACTGAACCAATTTTAGAACGAGTTGTACCCATGAATCATACGCACACATACACATGGGGAAATAGAGCCCAGGTTGAAAAATACCGAAGTTGTCCTTTAAGTTCAGCCTGTGACATGCATTGTCTGTTTTCAAAATACACTTCCGTTTTCACAAGAAATTTAACATTTACATAAAGTCTCTTTCAAAATAAAAGCACTACGTCGGTACAACACCGCAAATTGAGGTTTTTTTCATCCGACAACAAATGTGTGTGTTTGGGTTTAGGAAAAAAGAACAGGGTTTGGCTTCATAGGCTCCCAGGACAGTTGCTGTTGGACCCATCCACCACCACTCCCTCCCGCCCCACTCAGACTTTCGCTGCCTTATTTCGTTCTTATCCCACCGTGTTTCCTCCTGACGCCACTGGGTGCCATTAAACTATAATGGCAACTGTCTGCATACCATGCAGACGTTAGCCCTTTGTTGTAAAGGGTATAATTGACCATTTTTGACTACTTTTTATTGTACCTTTAAATTTCACCTTAAAAACTGTTTACCTTGTCTTATATGGTGTCATTTTTTTCAGCAAGACTTCACCTGTGTGACTTCACAGTTATTTTTTCATTTTGACCTACTGTACTTAACACAGTGGACCTAAAATCACACATCAAATCATCATCAAACACCACCAATAGGAAAGGGGTCGTCATGTTCTTTTTGCTTGCGAGCACTTCCGTTCTATTAGCCCGTTTTTACCATTTGTTCCTGCACCAAACATGAGGACTATACTCAGGAAAAAGCATGGCATAAATTGCTTATCATAAGTCTGGTTTTACTTGGCCTATCAACACAATTTAAAAGTGGTATATAGTTTGAAGTTCGCACTTTCGACACAAGTTGAAATGGAGACTCAGTGAGGCTGCGTCCTGCTGCCACGTCATCTTAAATCGGTCGTGTGATTTGGACGCACCGGCGCATCCGTGGACTCCAGAGTGTTAAAGGACGGCTTTTTTCGTTGGTTTCTGACGCTGCATGCCACTGGCCAAGGGCCAGATTTCACCGAATTTGAGTGGGACCAGGTTGCTTTTTTCTTGTTTCACTCGCAGTAAATATTTCCCTTATTTTCATTTGCAGTTTCTTTCGGTGTTTTTTTTTCTAGTGGGTTACACCAATATGTCATGTGACCTGTTTCAAATGCGTTTTACACCCTGATGAAGACTCTCTAGTCGAAACGCTTTGATTTATCTGTGAATTTCTAAAGGTTTTTTAACTACAGTCAGAGTCACAGAGCTGCACGGTGTTGCAGTGGTTAGCGCTGTTGCCTCACAGCAACCGTTTCAAACCCCAGGATGGGGGAGCCCTTCTGTGCAGAGTCCGCATGCTGTCAATTCCTGGGTTTCCTCCAGGTGCTCCAGCTTCCTCCCACAGTCCAAAGACGTGCAGGTTAATTGGTGACTCTAAATTGTCCGTAGGTGTGAATGTGAGTGTGAATGGTTGTCTGTCTCTGTGTGTCAGCCCTGCAAGAGTCCTGTCCAGGGTGAACCCCACCCCTCATCAGCCAGGATAGGCTCCAGCACCTCCGCACCCCCCAACAGGATAAGCAGCTATGGAAAATGAAATGATGAAATGAAAGTCATAAGTTTTGGATGCATTTCTAGACTGCCTGCCTGTACCATGGACCTTCACACTGAGTGAGCTGGTCAGCTGCTGTTTTTTTTAGCTTTATGAAATCTAGTTGTAGTTTTGCAGATAGTGACCCCTGCATGATCCCCACTCTTTGTAAAATCTTGTAGTGTGTGACTAAAACCTCACATTGTCTTCAGATGTGAGATTGTGTCAGACTTTAGTCTTTAAAAAGTCTTTTCAAAGTCTTGTGGTGTATGGTCGACATGAGAGGGAGGCAGAGACACAGAGAGGTCCTCTTGGCAGAACTCCAGTCTGACTGTACACTTGTTAAGGCTGGAGCTGATAAAAGGAGACAGATGAGATCGTCTTAGTTGTCCAGCACAAAGGCCTCTAACATGGAGGGACTTCAGCTTTGCGCCTTGTTGGCCTCTGAAGGCAAAATTCTCTTGGCTTTAATCTTCTACATGGAGGGCATAGAGCGCGACTGCGACCTTGCAGCTGCGAGGGATCCAGCGCCTTGCTTAGAGGCACTTCAGCAGAGCTCGTGGACCCTCTGTTTGTCAGATGTTACTGCGCTGTTGTTTTCATTCAAAGAGAATAAATGCAAGTTAATGAACGAGGAGGAAGAGAAAGGGGTGTTACTTGAGGATATACAAACAGATAAGTCTCTTATGATTTAAAAGCAATAAAGGGAATTGTCCTGTGGAGATGTAAGGCATGAAAAGGTTCTCCACAAAGAGAATACATTTTGTAGAAACACTTTCAGCGAATCTTACCGAGGACTGATAATTGGATGTTTTTGGTGCTTGAATAAAAAGGTTTGCCCTCTGCAAGCTATTACTGAACTGTAAAGTGAGAGCGAGAGGTTGGAATCAGAGGAGGTTTGCAAATTTCTCAAGTGATACCATTAAAAGCTCCCAGTAGTTTCTTATAATGCATTTCAAGTTTGACAGGTAGGGACATGAAAACAAAGGAAAATGAAATTTAAATCTCCTTGATTAAATTTCTCCTCTACTTTCCTGATCCTCCTCAGAGGCACTCTGTAATTTACTCTTGTACTTTGATAATTGGTGAATCTCTGCTGTTTTTAATAAACCCATATAAAAGCAACATGCAGAACTCTTTATTCCACCGCAGTAGAGTCCCCCCTTTTCATTTTTTTTTAGTGATGGGTTCTGAAAACAGCATGCTTTCAATATCTGCAAGTGAAATGGAAAGCAGGACGAGCACATCTTGTACCGCCTGGAGTTAATGACCTTTTATGAATTGGTGAGGATTTAAAGCTTATTATTTTACACTGTTTCCTGTATTGTGTGCAGCACCTGGTGAGCGGTGGCATTCTTCCATAACAGTCTGTGCCTCTTAGAATCCTTCTGTCACTTCCTCAAGCCAAATTTTCCAATTCCTGTTGACAATAATACCTCTGATTACTGTAATCCTTCTAATATAGCACATTACATATTGACATATTCGCTGCTGTATCAGCCTGTGAGGGATGTGTTTCTGTTAACAGTAAGGAAAGTTTGCTAATCTCAGAGACAGCAGATAATCAGCTTTCTGACATTGTCACTACTTTGGTCTCATCTCGCTACGAAAGTGCTGAGGAAATCTTTTCTGATAACACATGTAATGTGCATTTGTAACAGCCGTATCGCTCCACATCGCAGGATTATGATTATTATGGATTAGACATCGTACAAGCAGTGATTCAGTTGAGCAACATGATTGGTGAAAAACATAATTTTTAGCGACACAAACTTTTCTTGCTGAATGCTTTTGAGCTGAATCAGGCAAAAGCCATTACACTTTACTGATTCCTTTATTAAATCGATACAACTCACTGAGGAGGAGCTGCATGTAAAGAGAAACAGACGAGATAGAGAGGGATTTAAAAACTTTAAAAATCGTCTGACATGTGGAGTGTGAAAAGGCAGCAGTGGTTCAATCCATGAAAGATCTCACACCAAAAAGCACTGCAGCTACAGTAACTGTCATTTAGTGAGCAATTTGTATTCAGAAGGTGGTACATATTTATACTACACTATCGACTCCTGTCTCATAACTGTCTGTACACCACATCGTTTTTGTGTGCCAGTGTCATCTGAGGAGTGACACAGCTAATGAGCGACACCAGCTTCCTCTATCTTGGACCTTTCAGCTCTCCATTTTCTTCAGAGTCAGCACCTTCAAGACTGCTTGCTATTGGTCAACATTCGCCAGAGTTGAACTTGACATAAAATGTGAATGCAGATTGACTTTGCCTACTTGGGAAAATCTGCTAATCATGGTCCATCCATCCATTTTTAACTGCTTATCCGAAGCAGAGTCTCGGTGGCAGCAGGTTGAGCAAAGTATTCCAGACAACCTCTCCACAGCAACGCTCTTAGCTCTTCCTGGGGTACCGTCAGGTGTTCCCAGGCCAGATGAGATATGTAATCCCTCCAGTGTGTTCTGGGTCTGCCCCGGGGCCTCCTACCAGTGGGATGTGCCTAGAAAACCTCTCACAGAAGGCACCCAGGAGGATCTTGAGCAGATGCCCGAACCACCTAAACTCACCCCTTTCGACGTGAAGGAGCAGCGGCTCTACTCCGAGCTCCCTCCAGATGTCCCAGCTCCTCCCCCTATCTCTAAGGCTGAGCCCAGACACCCTTCAGAGAATTTCAGCAGCTTGTATCCACAGTCTCATTCTTTTGGTCATTACCTGCATCACTGCAGATTCCACACCAATCCGCTGATTCATCTCACGGTCCATTCTACCCTTACTCTTGAACAAGGCCCCGAGGTACTTGAACTCCCTTGCATGAGGCAGTAACTCGATCCCAACCTGGAGGGGGCAGTCATGGTGATCGCATGACTTGATTTCACTGTTTTAAAAGCTGGTGTGACCAGGACTTAATATTTGATTATTAAAGCTACAGTTGGTAGCTTTTATGAAAATTACCCTGTGTCATATTTTCTGAAACTGTCACTATATTCTAAAAGAAGTAAATGAGACAGAGGCCCAATCCCAATTCCTATCTTAACCCTCAGTCTCAAAAATCCGCGCTCCCGCAAAGTGCTAGTGCTGTCCTGATTCTCAGTGTGTTGAGTTAAGGGTGAAGATTAAGGGCTGTATGTCCCTTACTTTTGAGATTTTCCAGCACCACACTTGGCGGTGAGTGCTATCCCAGAATCCCTTGCGCATCATCGGCCGAGCCCAGCCGAAATCAGCCGAGTCCGTACGATTCATTCAAAGCAAGACGGCGGCGGAAAGCGGTAAAAAGCGGAGTTATAACTGTGAGTATTTTCCTTGCAAATATGAGTTTAAAAATTATGGTAAGCATTGTAATATCTTAGTTAAATGTCATTTTATGGATTTTAGACCTCTTTGTAGCATAAACACGAACACATTTTTTTGCTAACGATTGATAGTCAGTAACGTTAACGTTAGCCATCGCGGTGCACACAAGCCATAATGTTAGCTGTCGTTCAGTTAATGTTACGAAATATCATTTTTCTCAGTGGTAATGTTGTTAAGTTTTATCAACATACGTGAAATGTTTGCACCGACATTTTTGTAAGATGACCGGACGCTGTCATCTACTGTAGCCGCAGCTGCAGACGGCATGATTCGTATCGTTCGTCTGTAACCTTCTTCTTCTACGACTACTGATGACGTAATGTACCTTCTTCTTCTTCTTCTTCTTTTGAATTGACAGACTGGATGAAGCTTTGGCGTATTGCTGCCCCCCACAGTCTGAAGACGTATCTGCCTTTAAGGAGTGTCCCATTTCTAAGTCTCAAGATAGCCCTAACACTTGGTTTTTAAGGGCTAGTGAGATTGAGGGTTAAGATAGGAATTGGGATTGGGCCAGACTGTCCGTGAAAAACAATCATATCCCTCCTCCTCCTTCTCCTACAGCTTCTAATGGCATTTGCTAGAATCAGACTATGGTGTGGTCAGCAACAACCAGTCAGAACCCAGAAGTCTCTAACGCTGCTATCAATCATGTCAATTACTCAGTGAACTGTGGTCAAACTGTCAATCTAGGCAGCGCTGATCAAGTATGAATCAAGGTTGTTACTCCATTGCCGATTTCTCACCTCACATGTTTTCAGAAACATATTTTAGTGACTGTTTAGCTGTAAAATAAGAAAGCTGGTCCAGCCAGTGGGCGGCGATTGGTACTCCGTTAACTGTATCCAACATGGCAGCCAGCTCACAAACTCTCTCCTTTTAAAGCTGAACAGAACACTAAATATGTTTATGAAAACATCTGAGGTGAGAAAAAGGCAATGCAGTAACAGAATCTGGATTCATATTTAACCAGCCCTGGCTAGTTTGACTGTTTGACTGAAGTTCACAAGCAGTGATTGAAATGATTGACAGCTGCTTTAGAGACTCTTTAGTTGTTTTTGTTTACAAGCTCTGTTGCCGTGGGTAACTGTAGCCCCTTTTACACCGCCAGATGTTCCACGAATGTTGGGCCGTTTTGCCGGCAAGGTGCGAGCGTTTAGACACACAGAGCCGGATTGGCGAGTTGATCCCAGGTGCCCAATTTTCAGCCTCGTAGGGTACCATCCATACCTATTTCAACCAAACCATATTTTTTTATGAACTTAACCAAGTAGTTGTGTTGCCAACTGATAACTGCGACTGTTTTAGGGTTTATCACGTGCTACAGTGTTTCACCCAGGAGACGGCTGTGTTTCATAGGTCAGTATCACACACCATGGGGGGTGATGGTATTTGACGACCAGCGAATCAGAACGGGTTGTTTTTTACTGCCTACAATGGCAGCAAACATTGCCCTTATATGTATCATTGCTCTCGAGCTGGCAGTGCCTTATAATGTTGCACCAACCTAAAATTACTGTCATACTGCACCCACAATCAAACAAAACATCCTGTGCCACAGCCGTCCTTCCCTCAAAGAGAGCTTCCTAAAATTCCCCCAGCCACCACACAGACACAAACACTGCTGCGTCACTATGAAGAAGAGAGCAGTTTAGATTATAGCAGAAAATTGAAGGGATATAAAGGTATCATGTTCCAGCCCTTTGTCACAGTCCCAATCCTTCCCTCTTCAGAGGAAGCCTCCATTTCCCAAACCTTTCTTCTTCTCTGTACCTCCCTCATGAAGAGAGAAGGAGACTGAATTGTATTTCAGGTCACTGAAAGAGTTTTCAACTGAAGGCTTTAAGGAGATAAATTCAACATTTTTCTCTAACTTTTCTAAAACGCTGCACATGAACTGACACGCTGAATGTACGATGTGTTAACAGTTGGAAAAAAACAAACTTAATTAAACACCAACACACGCACACACACACACACATGCATACAAACACCCACAATGCACCTGGCATCACCCTGAACCAGCTGATACACATGATAATAATTTAATTTTACTTTCAATTTAATTATTGACAGAACAATAATTACTCATACAGTGCAGAGAGAGTCCACGAGAACTTTGACACTTAAAATAAACAAGCTGTTTAGTTTCAACTGTTCTGTATCATTTCATACAATTATTACAATCTCTCCATTTAATTCATAACTAATAGAGTTGCAAAGCTGAGAAGAGTCTTTCTTTATTCTGTATTCCCATTTCCATTATTCCATGAAACCCAATACTCAGTGTTACATAACATGAAAGCAAGAGACTCTTTTGGATAATGTTATAAACCTATAGACTAATGGGTAACACTTTACTTGAAGGTATCTACATAACTATGACATGACACTGTCATGAACCTGTCATAAACATTATGTACATGTCATAAACGTTCATGACTGCTGTCATTAAGTGTCATTCAGTTTTTGTAATGACAAGCTGACATTGTTTGGTTCGTCTTGATTATGACAACTTGACATTAACCAGGATGACATTACCAGAAGATGTCTTTGTTAATGTCAAGTTGTCAAAAACCCAAAAAGAGGTGCATTTCTTGTTAATGTCAACTTGTCATGACAAAGACATCGTCTGATAATGTCACTTGATTAATGTCAAGTTGTCATAATCAAGACAACCCAAACAATGTCAACTTGTCATTACAAAAACGGAATGACACTTAATGACAGCAGTCATAAACGTTTATGACATCTACATAATGTTTATGACAAGTTCATGACTGTGTCATGTCATAGTTATGACAGTGTCATGTCACTCTTATGTAGATACCTTCAAGTAAAGTGTTACCGACTAAGGTTATGACCACCAGTTTTTATTACGTCATCTTTGTTTCTTTTCTTTTTGTTTTTTTGTTTAATTCAAATTGTACATTTACAGACAAGGTGTCGCCAAAAACAAAAAATAGATAAAGACTAGAAGCTAAACAAACAAAAAACAGACAGAAACTAATCTTCTGTTCACCTCCCTTCAGGCAGCACCAAGGTCAGCAGTTTCAATGTCTGTCTCAGTTCTGTGTTCAATGCTACGTAACGTAGAAGCACAAGACTCTTCTGGATGATGTAATGGTCCTTTGGCTTATGCTGTGATCACCAGTTTGGATTATTTACAATGCATGTTTTGTCTGTTACTTTGGCGTAGCTGATTGGTGGAAATCCTACAATACCCATTAGCCTTGGTTGATGCTGCCATGGAGAGGAAGCCAGTCAGAGGTGCGAATCAGAGCAGGAACCAATTCAAAAAGCTTTGTCGTTACAGTTGAGAACAAAACGTGGTGCTATGCTGAATTCACCCACAGTTGACCCTAAGTCCTGCCCCTCGAATTCAGACTGGCCCATCATAACGTAGCATCCTAGTTCTGACAGGGGTCACACAACTACACAGCTGTGCTCCACAGACTCTCACTCATTGTTTCAGATCTTTATTATTTGGTTGGTTTTTGTGGGTTTCAAGCTAAATTTTGTGTCTGGGACATGTGTATGAGTGATACCTGGAGAGGTTGGAAAAAGATATACGTTTCTTCCCTGTTCCAAAACCAAAATCAAACCCTGAAAAGTGTAGGGTTAGCTAGCTAGCTACTGAAGATATAGCCTACTGAATGTATACACATGCTGCTTTTGCTTTGTAATGATTATAACAGTGAAACAAAGAGCGACCCTGCTGTACAGGAACCAGTGAAGGGAAGCAGGGAAACTTTGCTCATATTCAACCAGCTGTGTGTCATTGGAGTGTGTGCAGATGAACAGCGTTTTGCTTCCCCTGGGGCTCCCCCGTCTTCTCTGCCCTCTCTGGTGCTCCAGGTGCTGGCAGCAGCACAGCGGTGAAGCCAAACACCGTTTGTCTGCACACACTGTGATGACACAGAGCTGGTTGAAAATAGTTTCTCTTTATATGTATTGTCTTCTGTGGCGATCAGCAGTGATGTGGTGGTGCACTTTTACTCTAAGATCTTGATGACGTTAGTTCGGCTTTAGCTTCAAAATATCTTTACATTTTTAACCTTTTGTGCTGCTCAGTCAGTTAGACATCCTGGATATCTCCTCTCAACAACAACCTGTCTAATCCGTTCTGAAATCACTTTTGCCCTTTTCCAAAAATTGGATTATGTTATGCAGTGCAGTTAGTGACAGTATGGCCTCCATGCCTGCCTCGACAGCTTGATGGACCATCATGAAGGGGCGGGGCATTGTAAAGTGTCTATTGACCCAGAATTTAAGAGTTAACTGATTTACACAGAAGGCAGATTGTGTCTCTTAGTTTTTTCAAACCACAATTTAGCTCCCACTCGCCATTTTCTATAATATTTTATCCCATTTCATTGGTGATGACACCAACCGGTCTGCTCTATGTGTAACACATGGTACTCGTGACATTTCTACGATCACACAATGCAGCACTAGATTTTAAATTAGTAATACAAGACTGCATTTTGTATATCATTAGACATGTTTTGCAATTCTTATAAACATATTTTAAACAAAAGCCATAACAATGTGAAATCCAATATTTTCCAAAACATTGTGTTAAACCCAAGACATTTCCAGGCCTGGAAAACAGTTTTTCTAATTTCATAACTTTTCCAGGACTTTCACGACTGTAGGAACCCTCTTTTAAGCTCTGTGATTGGATTTTCCTTTGTGAATGAGTTGGTGGCAGTAATGTGCAGAGCAACACAGCAAGCTCTGCATACCTGCAGGATTTACACGACGCGAACCCTTCTGCACAATTAGTACAAATAAATTCACCTGTATCTCATCAACACAGGTTTTACAATACAGGTACACTCAACTAACAGCAACACAGCATCTTAAATGAGGCAAAGATTCACCGGCATCTCAGCAGGATTTACAGTACAAGAAGACTCAAACCTCACGGCACAATAACTGGAGTCACTGTCACATGTGTCACCTGCTGGGAGGTCCTCAGCTCACTGTTCTTCTCTGCTGGAATCCTCAGCAGCCTGCTGCTGCTGCTCGTCCTCCACGTAAGTCTCTCCTCCTCTGGAGTCACTGACAGACTGTTGTGCTTATTATCACTGCTGTTAACATTAATGTCTCAACACTATGGTTACGTTATTTTTAAATAGATGTGAAATCTTTAAATACCTTGCAGCATCGGCCTTGAATGGTTTATTTTTTTTTCCTCTAGCCTTCTCTGCTCCATATTTTTGGCTCTGTTGAGCAGCCTATTTTTATTTCAATTACTCCAATCATCCCGCCCTCCGTTTTCATTTATTTCCCGCTTGACATCCCTGTTTGACCTCTGACATTACATGATGGTCCAATCCACTGAAGGGGTGGGGGGAGGTGACGATGGCTGGCACTGCTGTAATTACCTTACAGTATAGGTGGGCTATTGACAATTTGAGGACCATGTAACCTCTAATCAGACGGGCTGTTCCAACATCAAGTGGAACCGACAATTCCTCTATAATTTTGTTTCCAATATTGCATGAGGTGATCTTGCAGCTCACATGGTGGGCCGGGCCATCTGGCATCTGCTAGAATTGCCCAACGGCCAGTACCAGCTTGTCCTTCACTCCACTGCCACTCAGCTTTCACCTTAGTAATGTTTTGTACCCAAGTACACAGGCGCCACACACTGACACTGCAGCCAGACAAAGCTCCGCCTCCGACTGCAGGTTGAAGGCGGCAGCACAGCTAAATCTGGGTCTTTCTGTGACAGGCTTAGCTGCCATCTGATATACAAGTGTCTTTATTACATTGTTTAATAACTGGTTAAAACCTCCTTGCAGTCTTGTTAACACTATCTCCACCACTGACAAGATTTTCCATCAGTTGTGACAGAACGCTTCCTCACCATTGACGAGATATTCCGACAATCCGTGTTTTCACTGTTATAAAGTAGGGGGCGCTGTTTCACATCTTGTGAAATAGAACAACACTGCCTTGTCCAAAAACAAATGAAGAAGAAGATCCACTGGAAACAGGAAGACAATGTTGTTAACAGAGATGTAGCAGCTTGTAAACTGCACGAAAACGCTGTGCCAATGGAGAAATTTCCGACAATTCCTGTTTTGATCAACATTCTGAATCCGGTCCACTTCTGTGTTTTGATACAGTTGGTTTTCACACCTGATGGATACCATACTGGATTACACATGAACCAAACTTGAGACCACCTTTTCGAGTGGATCGGCGCAATGTGCCCTGATACGGTACACAATGTTCACGCTAATCAAACAAACTGGACTTTGTGGTCAAGTGTACTTGGATCCAGGCTCAGGTCCCTGATGAGAAAAGCCCACTTAATGTTTTATGATTAACGAAACACATCTTAATATTTCTTAAGAGCCCAAGGATACACACAATGTGTATGTATGCACAATCTTTGTTTGTTTACAAGAAAACCCCACAGGGTACCATTAAGCTAATTAATATTATCACCAATCCAACCCACAAAACTGTATTTTGCCCTCAACATTAGGAACAACCACTTAGGAGAGAAACTCCAAAAATACAACAGTAAATAAATAATGAATAAAAAGCGGTTGCTCTTTGTTTGGTAACGGACAATTCAGACTCAGGTTACATAATAAACACATCATGTGGAGTGTCTTTTTAAGTGCTGAACATTTAGAACGCCAACTAGCCTGTGCCTGTCAGCGGAGGGGCTTCTCCTGTCTGAGCTCTCTGCATTGTGTCAGACTGTGGGCAGGGTGGTGGAGACACCCGCTCTTTGTGGTGTCAATGGTCCACTGCTGGGAGGCTACATAATAAGTCCCTCTGTGTACTTTCCTCTTTGCATCTCGACGCTGTCGGAGCGGCCTGATGATGCTGTTTTTTATGCGCCTGTTCATTTGTGAACAGGAAGCGTGTGGAATTATATGAACAATATGGTAATGTGTTCACTTAACCTTTGAACAGCTAAGAGGAGCCTCCAGTTGGTGCATTACATTGCTTCCAACTCTTTTTTTTGTTTGTATTTGTGCATCCACCTACGTTTACTAGTGGAAAAAGTACGGCAGAAGGAACTGTATCAGAAAATGTGCAGGTTTATTTGCTCTCTGGCATCTGCACATCAGTGTTTTTTCTTCTCTCTTTCTCTGACTGAAGTTAGTGAGGAGCCATGTGTTTTTTATTCATGGTGTGAAAGGCACTGTCTCTCTGCAAAGCCCCTCCAGCTATATGCACCCATGTCACGTTGCATTTCAGCAGCTACAAGTTTATCACAGCAATCCAGGTTAATTCTTACAGACTGGCAGGGTGTGTGGCAGGCAGTCCATTAGGTCTTGCAGGACACTGGTCCAACTCAACACCTTATCCCGCCTGTCCAATCCCCCTAAATCCTTTGGAGTGCTTTGTGCTATTGGCCGCACCAGTTTAAAATACTGCGGCTAATGCTTTGGTGCTGTAGCACCTAATATCCCTGGGTGAGGCACGGCATGGGTGATTTATTATTATCTGACGGGGAATTTTACTACAGTTGGGAATTGAGGCCAAGGTCAGTGGATCAAATGGGATTTGTGGTTAGTAAAATGTCAGTCTGATCCAGGCGTCCAGCCCAATCATGTGATGATACAAGTGCACAAATACCACGGGGGAGACAAACATGCTCTTTCTGTCATTTAACACAAACACATCAGAGCTGCACAGATACATATCACTTTGATATTAATGGCTAAGATCACACAAGTTTCTCCCAGAAATGTCCCTCACCTGCATTAAAATCTAAAAACTTGAAAAGTGGAGTGCAGATCTCCATCAGGTGGTCGCTCAAGCTGATCGTGGCTGATCGTGGCCACTTACCAGATTTGTGGCCACCTGGCCACAAATCTGGTAAGTGGTCAGCAGATGTGCCGCAGCACGTCTAAGAAGCTAATAAAATACACGTCTCGTCTATTTTTGATGGAGCCATGACGCGTTGCACAGAGCAGATTGAGTCTTGCTAACGGGCACTGTATGTGAAAGACGGATGGATGACTGGATTTTTAATAGTATTAACTTTGTTTGAAGGTTACAGCGCAACAAAGTTGGAAATAACAACATTTGATGATGTAGCCTGCTTACTTAGTTATAGTAAAAGCACAATATTAAGGAAAAATTAATAAATCAAAAAAATCTGCAAGTCTTGCAGCTGCACCTGGTGGAACTGACCTTTTGCTAAACCCCGCCCCTTTGTGGTGGTCCAACAAGCTGTCGCAGTAAGCATGGAGCCCACACTGTAACTAACTGCACTCCCTGAAGAAATATGATCATATTTTTGGGCAAATGAAAGAGTGATTCCAGAGAGCAGCAGACAGAGGGGTCTACAGTGTGTGTTTGAAGGATATATCCAGGATGTCAAACTGACTCAGCAGCAACAACAGGTTAAAAAGAACTAAGGCTATAGGCTACAGATCACAGTGTAAAAGTGAACCACCACATCACTGCTGATCGCCACACAACACAATGAATATAAAGGGAAACTTTGCTGATATTCAACCAGCTGTGTGGCATCACAGTGTGTGCAGATGAACCGTGTTTGACTTCGCCCTCGTATCTTCACCGTTGGACGGGCAGGGATCTCTGAGGGAAGTCAAACAACGTTCATCTGCACACACTGTGATGACACACAGCTGGTTGAATATGAGCAAAGTTTCCCTGCTTCCCTTCACTGGTTCCTGTACAGTAGGCTATATCTTCAGTAGCTAGCTAGCTAACCCTACACTTTCCAGGGTCTGATTTTGGTTTTGGAACAGGGAAGAAACGTATATCTTTTTCCAATCTCTCCAGGTAACGAGTATCATTAATACACGACGTGCCCCAGGCACAACATTTAGCTCCAAATCCACAACACCAGCCTGAAAATGAAGGAAATCTGAAACGTGTTATGATTGGCCAGTCTCTGTCTGGGGGCGGCACTTAGCAAAGCGTCAATTGTCTGTCCCAGCTCCCTTACAGTCAAAATGGCAGCGAAGATAATAAAAACAATTGACTTATTCATCCCATATTGCAGATGCACCAGTTCAAGATAAGACCAAACTTTTACTAGATGTCAATTTCTGAGCCAATTAAAGATGGTATAAATCAGTCAATTAAACTGTTTTTTCAACAGTTATGGATTACCACAGCCAGATGAGGTCCTTGAGAATACAGTCATACACGTGCACACACAAATATAGGCTGATGGGACCAGTACTTTGCAATATTAGCTGCAGACACATCCATACACACACTCACACATGTACACACATGACCAAACACATGATCCCTTCAAGGTTTATGCCTAGAGGAGATAATTAAATACATTCGTCTGTGTGGATCTCTGGAGAATTGTAGTGTCCTTGATGGTCTGTGCATTGCTGTGCATTGATGATGGAGCAAGCATAAAACGATACTTCACCTCCAAATGACCACCAGTTACTCACCTTGTGTTAACATTGAATTCATGAGGAAAACCTTTGTTCTCACACAGCTGCCTGCGTTTAACAACAGCAAAACTATATCAAAACAGCCATTTCCGTACTCTCACACAACTCATGCAGTTTAAGTCTCGTTTATCCAGTCGTATGCTCAGTACTTCCCAAACACATGCATTTTTACTAAAACCTTAACATTTAAAACTGAACTTGAGGTGAAACTTATCTATACTCTCTACAAAGCCAGACTCCATTGACAAAAACAGTGACTTTACCTCTCTGAACACAGGAGCTGCTGGTCTACTGCTGCCCCAATCAGTTAGTTTATTTGTGTTATTGTGTGACTTTGGTGTTTTAAATGGTTCATTCAGATTCACCAGACTCACACAATAACACAAACAAACCAATCGAGGCAGTGGCGGTACACCAGCACCTCCCATCTTCAGCAAATTAAAATGATTGTTTTTGTCAGTGGAGTCTGGCTTTGAAGAGAGCATTGGTAGGTTTACTTCTCCATTGGAAAGGGCTGAGTGTTTAGGAAGTACTGAGCACACGACTGGATAAATGAGACTTTGGTTTTACTGCACGAGGTGTGTGAAAGTTAGTAAATAGATGTTTTGATACAGTTTTGCTGTTTTTAAATGTGGACCCCTATGACTTCAATGCATCAAGAATTTTCTCAGTTTTTTGGATTCTTCGCTCACTGTAGGCATGCAAGGAAAACACATATTTCTTCATAAATTCAATGTAACACAGGGTAAGTAAGTGATGTACAAATGGTCATTTGGGGGGTGAAGTATTCCTTTAAGGGCTTCATACTTTAAACAATCTAATGTGACTGAGTATCATGAAAACTGGCTATTAACAGCAAAAAACTAAATCAGTTCTTGTCAGATGCAAGCTTGCTCCTTTATTCCACTCAGGCATTTTCTCTCTTACCTCGTACTCCACGTACTCCTCCTCCTCAACTTCATAGGAGACAGTTTGGATCTTAATGTGCTCGCCGTCTTCCAGCAGCTTCGCCTGGGGATCCTCGGTGCCAGGCGTGTCCGCCCCCACCGTGTTGGACGCCTCCTTGGCCTTCTTCTCTGTGAACGTGGTCTCACAGCACTCGCTTTTGTATTCCTTAGCCTTGATGCTGCCGCTGTCCTCCTTGTACAGGATGAAGTTGGGCCTGTAGAACGCCTCTACCGCCAGATGCAGCGAGGTGGCATCCAAAAGCTGCTGGGATTTCATCTTCCCGTTGGTATTGCTCACTACGTTGCCGTTATTCACCTTTCCTCCTCCCTCGCCTCCACCTCCTCCGCCAGCAAAGTAGTTAATAATGTTCTCCTGGTACTGGTTATTAGGGAAGTCGCCCCCGTAACCGTTGACCATGTGCTTACTGTTTTTGTCCAACAACGGGTTCTGGAGCTCACTGAGGTTCTCCATAGCAGCAGGGGTCAAAGGGCGAGCGGGTGGAGTTTCTCAGCAACGTTAGCTCTTGCAAGGAGACGGGAAAGTAACAGGTGAAGTGAGACTCCTTAATGGCGTGCGTTGTCGATGTCAGTGAAGGTGTTAATGGCATTCAGCATTCAGCACTCTGAGATCTAGAGAGGAAGCACACAGCAGCAGAGACACGGAGAGGTTTTAGATTTAATATAAAAACTGGAAGGATGATTTTATTTGACATCCAGCAGCAGGTAACAGTTTACCAAACACTTGCTCACATTAGATCAAAAGTTTAGCTGTCGTTTCCTCTGCAGCAACAACTTTTACAGCATCCCGCCTGTCAGGAGCTGCACCCCGCAGATGATTCAATTAAGTTTAATTTGCTTCCTCAATCTCGACACATAAAGTGACTGACACACACGTACACATACCAGAGTAGCAACAGCAATACATCAGCGGTACAATCTACTTTAATAGAATCTCATTGTTATCGCTCCATTGTTTTGGTCTTATTAAACGTCATCAGCCTCAGTTTCTGACGGGGATCAGCTGAAGCCTCCTAAAACACACGGGTATAAATCTGTGGCTAACATTTAAGCTGAAATGAGCTTTACACTGGTCACACAATTTCTTTACTATGGAAATAAATGATAAAGGTTAAAAAACACAGCCGGCAGAACTTCAATATATATTGGGATGTTTTTGGTGTAATCATTAATGATGACGAGTTAAAGGGGAACACAATCTAAATTAAGATTTCCAATATGTTAATTCCATGGTTGCATGAATTTCAGTCAATATTTGTGAGCTGCTCTCCCTCACAGCCAGGAAACAGAGAAGGAAGTCTATAACTGGTGATGTCATCAAGTATAAAGTCTGGCGCTGCTCTATAGATGATGAATGAGAGGCTGATTTTGAGCTTAATTCTATTGTAGTGTTTTCAGTCCAGAAACTGAACATGTACTGATATACTTAGAACATTGGCTTGGGGGGGTTTCAGTGTCATCAGGAACATCTTTCCAAATTCACTGTCTGTGGATCGTTCCATAATTTAAAGCCTACGACCAGATCAGTCGTTAGGAAACATTTAAACATTTGATTAATGTTGTCCTTATAAATAAAATATTCTATTAAGTAAAAAGTAAAGTATTCAATCCCATTTAAGGGTCAACTACAGATCATATATATGTATCACGTCACTCTATCACCGTTTAGACTAATCTGATGTTTGTAAAGTCTATAAACACAATGATTGAACAAACATTACTATTTCTGTGTGCATGTTTTGTAATTAATAACATGGTTATCGTAGATTAGCTGGACTAACTGTTACCTGTTAGCCGTTAGCGGTGTCTGTAATAACTCAGTAACTCAATAAACGGTCCATGAAAAAAATATTTTTTCCAGTGGATGTCTTAGTTACAACATGATTGAGCGAGCAAAGCAGTTTTGTGTTGCTATGTGTGGTATTTATTCAGTTTTGGGAAATCATGATGTCTAGAAAGCATCAGTGGCTGCAGCTGACAGGGACAGCTAACAGCAGCAGCAAAGCTAACATCAGGACATCATCTGTTAAAAGCCTCCTGTTGTCGGATACGACATTAAACTACTCCAGTTAGCTCAATCATGTTGTAACTAAGACATCCACTGGAAAAAATATTTTTTTCACGGACCGTTTATTAAGTTAATGAGTCAGACACCGCTAACAGCTAATGGTTAGCCCAGCTAATCTACGATAACCGTGTAATTAATTACAAAACGTGCACACAGAAATAGTAACGTTTGTTCAATCATTGTGTTTATAGACTTTACAAACATCAGATTAGTCTAAACGGTGATATAGTGACGTGAAATATATATATATATATATATATATATATATATATACACACATAGCTAAACTCTGCTGGTTTTCTACCCAGAAGTATTTGTAAACAACAATTCCCTCTATTGGTCGTCATTTAGGGACAGTCCTTAGTCGGGGGCAGCCCTAACATTTTCAGTAGTGATTCATTTGGCAGTTATTTCCTTCCATACATTTCCCCAGAGAACAGAATTGTGGCTGTTTGCCACAAAGTTGACGAGGTTTGGGTCTTAAATGTTCTGACATTCACCGTAAGTGTAAACCAGAGAGGTACAACCCTACAAATAGACTCTCACTGCCTTTAGAAGTTGTTTAAGTCACCCACCACTGATCAGTCGTTATAATACTGATGCCAGCTGCACAGTGGATGCTAATATCTGCTCTGGGTGTTGTTACCACAGAGGACAGTCTGTAGTGTTCAGACCATGAACTTGCCACCAGGCTAAAAGGCCTAAATCAGCTGTAAAATGATGCATCTACTCCACGTTTAACTTTCACAAGAATCAAAACTAAATCATAAACTTCTTTCCTTCCACGCTGCAAAAAGTAACTCTGCTTCTCTGCTGTCACCCCTAACCTTTGTCTGATTAATCTGCGTTTAAAATAGAAATGCCAAAAGCAGATTATTTCTTGGGGTCCTGGCCCCAATCGTGCATGTCTGGCTTACTGCAATATTTCCAAATGCTTAAAGAGAGGAATCGAAGACAACAAGATTACACATAATGCCAGGTAGCATTGTGGCGATGGGATATGGATAATAGCTTGTTGGTGCACAGGTTAATAACTTGTAACATTAATCATCCAGCGGGCGATTCATATATTTTCTTTATCCGCTGGTTAATCGTGGTCACAAACCTCTGCTGATTCCTATTCAGCAAACAAAATGTCTGTCTTTGTATTGCTTGACCTTTACATTCGGTGTCACATATTCATTTAAGAAGAAGAGGAATCCAGAATACGTGGCTTTCCACAAAAGGAGAAGGATCTCTCCTTGTTCTAACTTCTTAAGCTCTGTATTATTATCCGGCATCCCATCAGACAGATGAAAGAGAATGACTGGCCAGTAACCTGCAGTGTGTTTCATTTATGCAGCATCCTCAGTCATATTTCACTCTGTAACTCCCCTTTTAATCTTTCATTTAAGGTGTAATCACTCGCTTCTTAGATTCCCTTTCAAATTTATGTTGCAGTTCTTTCATTCTCTCTAAATCTCTCTTTCTCTTCTTCATTTCCCCCAACCTTAGATTTTTTTGTTTGCTACTCTTTTCATGTTTTCTGCCCCATGAATAAAACACGAGCCCCGTGCTCCCAGGGCTTCCTGAAGCTCGGTAAGCACTGGACAGCCAACAAAGTTTTCATGGTTCCTCCCTGTTGGACCTCCTGCGTCTGAATGTGCTGACATGGTTGTTCCACACCAGTGCGCACTTTGGTCCGCGTATAGCTCCAGGGAATGCACACCATCGCAGTTCTCGAGTCAGTTGAGTGGATGTGTTAGTATTTCACGTTATGGACAAATTCTCATGAAAAACTGAAGACGAGCAGGTGCTGAGGTTGCTGTCTACTTAGGATGCTGTTGCTGCATACACTGCTGCTTTTCTGGGGCGGGATGGTCTCTGACATGAGTTCAAGTCCCTGTGGGGGCATCTGCACTGCTAAAGTGTCCTTAAAGGGACAGTTCACCCCAAAATTACCTCACCTGTAATGCTATTTATCAGTCAAGATTGTTTCAGTGTGAGTTGCTGAGTCTATCAACAGAAGAGATATTTGCCTTCTTTCCAATATCGTCATGAGACCCAAGTTTTTGTTTGGTATGCATTTTTATTTTGTCCTAGCTATTTGGGATCAGTAGGACCTGAGAAGTGAAAATAAAAAACGATAATAAGTCCAAATGTCTTCAAACGAGTACTTTCTAATCAACAGTGTCTTATCTTGTTGCTAAAATTGGTCAAATGTGTTGCCATATCAAACTACAAACATTATTAATCATAGATAATCAAGTTTCAACCATAACATCTGATCAGGTTTTGTCCACTTTTGTGTCGGGATCAGCTGCAGACTGAGCAGAGATGGCTGCCATCTTGTTTTTACATGGATTAGTGTATTGTGCTCTTACTACCACTAGATGGCACAAAAAAGTGTCCACAAATGACGACAAGAAGTCTGAGTTAAGTAGAATGAAGTTTAAGGTCAAGTAAACCCAAAATGTGGTGTCATCATACGAGGACACAGGGTCTCAGGAGGTTTAAATGGAACTAGATGTCACTCAGCTTGTGGTGCTCAAAGCACCAAAAAAAATACATTTGAAAAACTCAACATCAATGTCTCTTTCCAGAAATCATGACCTGGTTACTCAAGATAATCCGCAGACCTTGTTGTGAACAGTTTCATGTAGGAACTATTTTCTTTCTACTGAACTACACCTGCCAACTACAAAACTCCCCACTCGTACTGCAACACAGTCTCACAGAAACACGCAAATATGTGATTTCTCAACAATGCATTATGTGATGGTGGGCACAAAGTGTGTTAAGTTACGTGATGGCAACACAAATGTGTTAACGGTGGCAGTTTCGTTGTGAAACTTTTGCAGCTTGGTTGGTTTAGAGAACAAAACAATACTTGGTTAAGTTTAGTCTGGTTTTGGTTAAAATAACAATGCACAGGATGTAAGTGACATATACCATATATGATACTGTAAAACTTCAATTAATAGCCCAGGCTACTATTTGTTTAATTTACTGAAATCAACAGGCCTATATTTGGGACAGGCCTTTAATCCCTTTCACACAAAACTGTGGCTCAGCAAAGAAAAGGAAATGCAGTCAAATTACTTATTAAACCAGTATGAATATTACTTGTTCAAAAATTAGGCTTCAGATAACATTTCAGCTATGAACCGTTCATATAGTGTAGCTCCGACAGACGCCTCAGAGAGAGTTACAGCACTTGAGGATTACGGCACCTGGCACACCGACACACCACTTTATCCTGCTAAAACAATTCTCACAACTTGGATTAATATTTATGAAAAACCTTTAATGTACTGATGATGTGTTGCTGTGTGAGCTGTGACCTCCTGGGTAGGCTTGACGAATAATCAAAACCAGTTCTGTGGACATCTAGTACCTTCTTCTTCATTTGCACTGGCTCCTCTTCATCAGTTCCAGCTGGATGTCAAAGACAACTTTTACATAACGCACCCTTGTGAGTTTTTGGAATGTCAGAAAGCATATTTTTCAAACCGGAGGTTTGCCACTTAAGTTGAAGGGGCTACAAATAGCATTTTAACATCAATAAATCACCACTGCATTAATACTGAAGTGCAGCTGTGATTACCATAATCACGTGAGGCAGCCTGCGAGAGCACAGGCTACTTCTACTTGCTCCTGCGCCACAGTTCAGATGTGATGGTGGAATTCTGCAGCTCCAGGAAATATTCTCTGAATGTTACTCTTCCAAAAAAGATTTAAAGATTTCAGAGCTGGCAGACGACACAGCCCCAGACAAAAAAACGACCATTTTGTTTTCTCCTCAGCAAGCAAAGAGCATCGGGTATCGCAAACAGATCAATGCTAATGAACTCACAGTTTCTGACATGGAACCAGACACAATGGCTGTCATCCATATCGCCATAATAAGTATTCTTCCAAGTGCTTCCCTGTTTCCTGTAGCGCTCCTGCTCTGCACAAAGGCTACACAAGCTGACAGCGGATTACTTTTCATGTCATTACTTAGGGACGCTCTGAGAAATCTTTTTGCTGTTGTCATGCTTCCAAAATACGTCGCTGCCGTGTTGTGGCTGCCGAGAGGGGCTCTTTTTCTTTCGGCAAATGGGAATTTAAGTGTGAATAAGCTATTTCAGTGAGAGCAGAGCAATGTAGGACACCTCAGAATCAGCGGAGAGTCATAGAAATAATCTGCGTGTCTCTCTCTCTCTGTGTGCACATTTGTTTGTGGGCGTTTGTGTTTTTGTGCATGGACGGCCTTGAGTAAATATACGTGTGTACGAGTGGGCGGAGGTGTTCAGGAGAGAGCGTAACAAAAGAGGCAGAGAGAAGAGGGGAAAGGAAAGAGAGAGATCATACTTATATGCGATTCTCTGGTTGAGCGCGTTTGGGCATGTTGGTAGACAGCAGCGGCCGGGAGGTATAAAGAGCTGGGAGGTACGGCTGAAAGCGAATGAGGCAGAGCAAACGCTGTGGCGAGGAAAATACTCCAGCATGACAGAGATGGCACAGGCGCAGGCCCTGTGTGCTGCAGTGCTGCTGTGTCAGAGAGCCCAGAGGTGTCTGACAACGGGCTAACAGATTAGTGAACAACCTGTAAGCATCCAGGTGCGCGGGGCTAAGAGTGAGACTGGCGTTACTAACATGCCAGCCACGCTGATACATCCGTGGCGCTTCAACCCCATTAGACTCCAGTCAGCACACTCTGTTTCCCTGTGTCAGCCCATTGCCAATCAACCCCAGACCTCTGACCCTGAAGCCGAGAGCGGGTATTATCAGCCAGGCCTCGAGGCCAGCACTGCGAGATGCAGCTGAATACCAATGCATCTTATCTGTCGGCCATGTTTACCAACCCATTTCATCCAGCCTGTGTCTCTCACAGCTTTTTTTTTTTTCCTGTGGTGATCTGCTGCTCACTGCACTCGACAACAACAACTTCATCTTTCTGTAATTTCATTTCGCAAGCGGTGGCTGGCGTATAATGTGCATAATAAGGTAACGGCAGGTAGTTATTGATGATCACAGATCGGGATAATGCATGAGAGCTCATTGCGGAAAATGCAAATGCATCCCGGAGCACATTTGTCATGTGAACCTTACCCCCTGGCCGCGGCACATGAAAGTCCACTGACAGATTAAGCACCAGAAAGGGATGAAGTGAGTAATGGGCTTATAACCGTGTTGACTGATCCCTTTATGAACTATTATCATCAAAGGAGACTGTGTAAAAAATGTCATAATCCACTTCAAATTAATCTCAATCCTATTCCTGTGTCAGCAGCCGCTGCTGATAGTCGGTCCCCACCGTCTGCACGTCTATCTGTGGAGCTGATAAAACATTAAACCCTTAGCGAGGAGCCTTCTGCACACACGCGGAGTCAGGACTCGCTCTGGACCCTCGTCTCCTCCTCGCGTAGCCTGCACTTTTATCACATGGCTTAGTGTTTTCCACACCTCCGTCAGACGGTTTAAAGTGTTCCTTGATGTGTAAATCCTCCAATGAAAATCTCCACGTGTTTGAATAATTCAATGGGGCGTCTGCTGTCAATAGCAGTCACGTAGACTGTTGCTAGAGTGATTTGTTGTTGGTGAGAGGCAGGCTCTGGATAAGTTGTCCTCATTGCCTATTGATCATTTGATCACCGTCTCCAGGAGCTGATGGCTCGACTGTGTTTGTCTCCTACATTAATTTCTGAAACCATAGATAGATAGATAGATAGATGCTTGTTGATTAATCTGTTGGTTATATTCTTGATTAATCGATTAGTTGTTTGGTCTATAAAATGTCAGGAAATGGTGGAAAATCGTCTATCAGTGTTTCTCAAAGCCCAAGATTACGTATTTTAACATCTTATTTTGTCCACCTCCCAAAGATATCCAGTTCACTGTCACAGGCAGGGGCGTAGCACCAAATTCTGGACCCTACACATAAGCAGCCTCTGTGGGCCCCCCGCCTTCCTCTCTCTCTCTCTCTCTCTCTCTCTCTCTCTCTCAAGCACCTTCTTCATTTTTCTGTTTTGGCATAGTCTGCTTTCTTTTTCTTTTTTTCAAACCCACCCATTTTCCCTTTCTCTTGCGAAGAAGTTGTTCGCTGGTTCTCCAGCAGCATACGCAGTCACTCACACAGCTCTAGCTGCTTTTAGACTGAATGGACTGAACCATTTTGCACCTTTAAGGGGTGAGAGTGGCCTCAGAGAACATCCTCTATTTTTTTATACAAAGTTCTGTCTTTCAACCAATTCATTCATTCTTACTTATCAGATAGATACTAGATGCCGATGATTATTTTCATTGTCAATTAATCTGTTGGTCAATTAATTGATTAGTTATTTCGTCTATAAAATGTTAGGTGAAAAATGTTGATCAGTGTTTCTCAAAGCCCAAAGTGACGTCCTCAGATGTATTCAGATATTCAGTCTACTGTCACAGACAGGGGCGTAGAACCAAATTCTGGACCCTACATTGCCCTTCCTCTCTTGATCCATGTCTCTTGCTCTTATTTATTTTATTTTTTTTTGGCATGGTCAGTTTTCTTTCTCTCCCATTTATGTCCTGTCTTTTTCTTTTATTTTTTACCCTGATTTGATTTCCCTTTGTCTTGCAAGTGTACATTGGTTCTCCAGCAGCATACGCAGTCACTCACACGCTGCTAGCTGCTTTTAGACTAAACAGACTAAACCATTTTGCACGTTTAATGGGTGAGAGGGGCCTCAGAGAGCTTCCACTATTTTTTATACAAAATTCAGTCTTTCAACCAATTCATTCAGCCAGTTTTAATTTATTTAAGGCACTAATTACCAGGGGCAGGAATCACCAGAGAATCTACGATACAATATTATCATGATACTTAAGTCACAATTCAGTATTACTGTGATTTTAAATATGTTGCAATATGCTGAGTATTGCGATAAAATATATTGTGATTTATTGCCCTTTTTCAACTGTAAATTTTGTCCCCACAGGAAACATTTGTCACCATCTGTTTTATCTAATAAGATAAAGTTTTCAGTCTGCTTATCTCACTTGATTGTTTGCCACAACAAAGTGTATGTAATGGACTGAAAAAGCAATGATCATATTATTCTATTAGGCTACTTAAAGTTTAATTTGTATTTGTCTGAATAATATAGCAGCTAAGCCTATTACTTGCAGCTACATGGATGTTTCACCTGGCCTGACCTGGCTGACGCACTTTACACAGTTGACGCCGCGGCTTCATCGGTTGTGTTGAGTTTGGACAATAACCTGCAGCTTCCAGTTGCCAAACAATCACCGTGTTTATTCGTACCACAAACACATGTTGGATGAATGTCCATTTCTTCATCTTTCATCCAAACCGAATACACAGCTTTCAGCACGTTGCACATTGTCCCGCGCCACAGCGGTCGCAAACCTTTTGCCCTGATGGCGACAACATTGTTCCTACCTTTATACGCTAATGCACAAAATATCAATGCAGCACCACCCAGTGTACATACGAAGTAAATACAATTAATATCTGCTGAGTGGAATGACATATTTAGCTTACAAATAATTTACATGATAAAATCAACACTTGGCAGTGTGTGATGAAACCATATCGCCACGAAGAAATACTGCGATACTATGCTGTATCGACCCGTACCTATTACTCACTACGAAACCAAACTTTTCACTCCAGACTTTTCATAAGCTCCACCTCCCATTGGGGCCATGGATGATCAGTCCCCCACCCCACTATGACGCCCCTGGTCAAAGAAAATACGCTTAAAAAACTCAACATCAATGTCTCTTTCCAGAAATCATGACCTGGTTACTCAAGATAATCCACAGACCTTGTTGTGAGTAGTTTCATGTAGGAACTATTTTCCTTCTACTGAACTATACGTGCCAACTATATAACACACTGATCCTGCACCACAGTCTCACAGAAACACACATGACTTCTTTAAAAGGCATTACATGGTGGTGGGCACGAAATGTGTTAAATTACACGACGGCAACATGAAAAAATAGTCCAATGCAAAGTCTTTGTTGTGAAGCCTTCGCAGCTTGGTTCGGTTTGGGGAAAGAAAAACACTTGGTTAGGGTTAGAGAACAAAACAATGCTTGGTTAAGTTTAGTAAAATATCGTGGTTTTGGTTAAAATAACAATGTACAGGACGGAAGTGACATAAATGTACGAACTTTGCGTAGTTCGTAAAGTCTAAAGTCACATAACTGCATTGACTTTTGGTTTCACAGAGGACACAAACAGCGGTCTAAAGGAGTAAAGAAACCAGAAAATATCCACAGAAGAGAATGAGACGATTTTGACTTCTTTTCCTCAGCCGGATTAATCAATATCAAATTAGTGGCGATTCATTTAATCGTTGAGGACTGATTGATTAATCGTTGCAGCTCTGCAGATGGACGGATAGATAGAGCTCCACAGCTTATTCCACTGACAGCAACAAACAAAACACTTGAGATCAGACAACACGGTGAAACAAATGTGTCGTGGAGTGAGGCTGAAAAGCTTTTCTGATTTTTTCAAGAAAATCCACCTGAAGCTGAGTGGAAAACCAGCTCCTCTCTGGCTGAGGGTTTCCAATCTATTAGGACCGCATTTCAAACAGCGATCAGACCTGACATCACTTGTGCCGTCCCAATTGTTGCAGGCACCTGGGGTAGATCAGAGGGAGACGGTGTGGATTATTAGCAGTGTGTGTGTTTGTGTTTATAAGACAGAGAGGGCATCAGCTCCCTGCTGCATGCCTCTTTATTTCCCACAAGCTGCTTCACCCTGGCTGCAACATTTATCCCTGTTATCGCCTTAAAAAGCAACTTACAGCATTGCATTTTAAAAACTGATGTAGACACTGAACCACTCCTTCTCAGCTCCTGCTTGTTTTTTTCTTGCCTGTCTTAAACATATTCTTGGATGCACTCTGTGTCCCCGGCCAAGTGTCCCTCTGACCAATCCCCACACAGAAAAAGGGCACTTTGACGGCACAGAGCCCACAGAGTGACTTGATGACTTCATGCCAGAAGCATATCTCCCATCACAACACACAAAGACAAGAGGATTGGATTTATGCTCCAGCAGTCGCAGGTGGGAACTGTGTGAGTTCTTTATCAACAACATCCTCCATCACAGCACACACACACACACACACACACACACACACACACACACACACACACAGACTGCGATGCGACACTTCACTTCTTTCTATTAAAGGTGTGCGTAAATGTATAAACACATTTTTGGCAATCATTAGATAATTATAATTACGCGTTTTGCAGCTTTAAAACGCAGCACAAGGCGCGCTGTTAAAATCAAACTCAGATATCAGCCCTTAATTGATGATTTCATCCTCTTACCTTTGAGTTCTGGACAATCCAAATATTGTTTGGAGGATGCAAACGCTCGCTTGTTTCCGCCCGTACATTCTGGCTGGGATGCTGACGGTGTCGCCCGGGGAAAAACACATTTCTCAGACTTTCTCATTGGAAGAAACAGCCAATCATTTCGGGCTGAACAGGTCTCCGCTCGGCAAAGAGAGGAGAAAAACCCGCCGCGCCGTCACAGTCTCGTAATCTCTCTCCTCTATAAATACGAAGGTCTCCCTCCACAACAAAGCGTTTACCTTGAGAGCACACTGAGATGTTGTCGCCTTCTGAAAGTTAAAACAGCTTCTGTGTGTGTGAGGAAGGGAGGAAGAGAGATGAGTCCTCCTGGCGCGGGGAGGTTCAGTTCAGAGAGGCAGGCGCGGCTGGAGAGAGGAGGAGAGTCCGATGCGCTTTGCGATGCGCGCACAGACGGAAAACAGCGTCCACCCTCTCTGCATGCATGCGCTCACTTTCACTGAGTACTTCCACTGTGTGAAGGTGCTTAATGTCCTCTTAGGGCGGATGTTTTTTTTTTTCTGCAAAGCGTCACCAGGACGCAACACCTTAGACAATTATAATGATAGATAATGTCAGACACAGTAGTTTGGAAGCAGGTGGGAAGCCTGTGAGCTAAGTGTTGTCCAAGTAGTGCAGTCAGTCTGTGCTTTGACTCAGGGACAATTCCAATAGTAATCATTCCAAGTTTTTTGTCATCTCTCGGGACTTCCAAATGACAGATTGAGAGTATGCTGTTATATACTCAGTGGATCAGGGTTCAAAATGTGGAGCCAATATGCATCTGAACATGATATTTTCATATAATTTATATTCTGAACATTTGTTTTTTGGGATGTTTTTTATATATAACCATCAGATGTGACTTGTTTTGAATATATATGTGCAATTAGGGGGTATCTGCAACCCAAATGATCTCTTTTTTTTAAATCCAGACACTCATTTTTTGGACAGGTCACCAGACTATCACAGGACTGACACATAGAGACACATACACATTCACACATACATTCACACCTACGGACAATTTAGAGTCACCAGTTAACCTGCATGTCTTTGGACTGTGGGAGGAAGCTGGAGCACCTGGAGGAAACCCACGCTGACACAGGGAGAACATGCAAACTCCACACAGAAGGGCTTGAACCAGGAACCCTCGTGCTGTGAGGCAACAGCGCTAACCACTGCACCACTGCACCACTGTGCCGCTTAAAATCCTGGCAAATTCGGTAAAATTAGGTTATAAAGCAGATTATCATTCAGTTTACTGCACATATAAATTTGTTAGTCTATGAAAAACATGATGCATATCAGCACTCAGACTGACATCTTGAATGAGACCAAACTTGAAACATGCCTTGGCTTTTTACCTCCGCCAAGGAGGTTATGTTTACACCAGTGTTGGTCTGTTTGTTTGTCTGTTTGTTTGTTTGTCTGCAAAATAACTCAAACAGTTATGAACGGATTTTGACATTTTCAGGAAAGGTGGATAATGGGACAAGGAACAGATGATAAAATTTTGGTGGTGATCGGTTGAAGCAAAGTGGATAAAATAGTAAATAAAGTCTATGGTCTGACAGCCTCAGCAGCAATTAAGACGGTGAAAATAGCGCCATCTGGTGGCGGGAAAGCACGTCTTGTTCTACTTGCTAAATGTTGTAATTCTAAAGTTGAAATTGATGTTCTGTGTTGGAAAAAAGAAAGTGAAAAATACAAAGAAACATATTATATTCTGTGTTGGTACAAAATAAAAACGAAAAATAAATATACCACAGTGTCTCCATGGTGACGGCATATATAACCTAATAATGATAGTGATGCAAATAACCTGATTGTGATGCAGGCTGCAAAAGCTGATGCAGAGGGGGAGGGAATATCACCTACTTGGCAGAGGTCTGCACTCTCTGAGTACTTTTCTAGTTCATTCTTTGGTTTAACTGTTGGTGCCATTGAAGGTTTATCTCTGTGACTAAGCTGCCATTTGGGTTATTATGTTGAAATATCATCTAGATAAAGTGTTAATAATGCTAAACTAGAATCTGCCACCTTGGGTTGTACCAGCTGGTGAATATTCTGACCTGGGCCCATGGACTGGACCAATAAGACATGATCAGTATGACAGTTTCCTTTGTGTTTCCTGTCCCATCTGAGATGTACAAGATGTCTTTTTCTGGTACATCACCACGAGGCACAGCATTTCATATTGCCTTTGCATTTTTCTTAAATTTAAATAAATTGTTTTACGTGAATGAAGACAATAAGAGTAAAGATGCTGATATAATAGGTGAATAGAACAGGATAGAGTAGAGCAGAATAGCTGTTAATAGAACCAGTCCGCTCACTCTGTATCTCCGTGTAAACCCAACCCTTCACCTCCCCTGCACTACAGTCCCCTACTTAACTCTCAGACTTACAAAGAATGATGTCGTTATAGACACTAAATATATACAGAATAATTTATACCCAGTTTAGATGTCATGACAGGAGCAGTGTGGCACAAACTCTAAGTGGAAAATTTGCCAAAAACAAATGGTTGTTGGGTCGTAGTGCCCCAAATACAGTTACAACACATCAGAATATCCTCTTAAAAAGTGCTTTACTGAAAAGATTTTCCCCAAAATCTCAGGAAAAGGCACCAAATATGTTGAAGATGTGCACATAGACCCTCTAATATTAACATCATTTTACCCAGACCATGTCACTGTAAAATGTTGTTGCTTTTGACCTTGTAAAAGAACATGTTCCACTAAATCCACACAGGTTTGCTTTTAATATACGATGCAGGAGGATGCAGGAGGGTATTAGGACCAATATAAACTATGAAACATTACTGTTGCAGTTTCTCTCAGGTTGGACCCATTTGTGAGTTAGACTGACTGGACTAAAGTGATAATAAAGTATAAACAAACACCAAATGCGAGCAAGTTTGTGATTGGGTATTTGTGGATTCTCCTTCAGGTCAAACAGCAGCACATTTCTTAAACAGCCACTTCATTTACTGTGAGAGGACCAGTGAGGTCTGTTGTGAGTCCATTAGTTCAAGTGGACAGGACTAATGTCAGAGAGAAAGAACTCCCCGGCCTTTTTTTGGCACACGAATTAGTCACTTTAGCTTTCTTCAGTTTTAAAAATAGACCTGCAGAGCGGAAATGAATAAAGCACCCGAAGAGGTATTTCTCGAATCAGCTTCTCTTTATAAGCCACGAGGTTCCTGCATGATCAGTTTCTGACAAAGTTTTCTTTATTTTACATGACAGATTCTGTTTTTGTGTTTCTGTTCATACTGCTCTGAAGTGGGCGGGGCTAAGATGGATAAAGGTGATGTCATAGATAATGAAATAGATAATAATGCCATTGCTTCAGGGCTCTATTTCCAGTAACAGAAAGATGGTTTACTGAACACATGATTTCAGCTGGATTTTAACTGCAAAGTTGTTGTTTTTTTATTGTTTCTTTATTCAGTCAGTGGTTGTTGGACCCATCCACCACCCGTCTCACCCACCCACCCATGGAATTCTGCCATGTTAACTTTCACTGTTGTCCCGCCGTGTTTCCTCCAGCAGCTGCATATCATGCCGATGTGAAAGGACAGCTTTTTCTGTCAGTGTCTGACACTGGAAGTCGCTGCCAAGCGCCCAATTTTGAGGAATTCAATGAGACTGGGTTCAGAATGAAGTCAAACTTTCAGCATTAATGCCAGGCATGTTGACATTTCAACATTGCAGTTGAACTTTTGAGGATAAATCAGATACGCAGTCAGCTCATAGTGCTGCTTCTATAAGATGCCTTGTGTAAACTGACTTTGTAGTCAGCGTGTCAGCTTTGCTTGGTGTTCGAGACCAACAAACAACAAAACCAGTTGTGATTTAACGAGTCATCGCTGCATTTCCAGCAACTTTTGAGCCACCCATAGGTGGCGCTGGGGGGGGAGCCCATAGCACCCCGTAGCACCCCCAAGAAATGCTCAAACAAAATTTCATTTTTTCAAGTCACTGAATAAAATTGTTTTTATTCAAATGTGTGACATTATCTGGTGGTCAATTTATTAATAGGCAATTAGCGAAAGCACCATAAATAATGTATTATCAGGTGCCTGATAATACATTATTTACGGTAGGTCCTGCTCCAGCAGCACTTGACCCCCCACCAGCTTGAAGTGATTGTGGAAACAGTGTGGCAGGTGCTTTGATGAAAAAATGGAGCGGTTCATGGTCCCTAGGCGACCTCGTGCGATAGAGGATCAATCAGTTCAACCAAACAGCAGGAGGACCAAAGATCTGGATGCAGATAAAATCACTGATGCCTTAACAGACGCATCGTTCTTCTGTAAAGACGTCTAGTGGTGAGTAACAACGTATTAGCCTGCCATAGGCGCAGTACAGGGATTAGTTTTTATTCTACTCTGGCATAGTCGACAGTGTTGTTGTGTTGTGTTAGTGTGAGCTCTTTCAGGGCCAAGGACAGTGTCTGTGATCAGCCACACTGTGTGGTCCCTCTAATTCCACAGTGTGCATGATTTTTTTTTGTTGATTTGGACTCTGCATGTTTATATTGGTCGGCTATATCCACTACTCCTTAGCACCTCCAATTATTAGTCAAGCCCCCCCCCCCCCCCCCCCCCCAGCACCTCCAGTAAAAATCGTCTGCCACCACTGGAGCCACCAAACGTGTTTTCTAGCAACCAGCTGTTGTGTCTTCAGCAGGGATAGTGTGAAAAGCTTTTTTTTTTTTCGTACTGAAACACCACTGTATTTCCTGTCGGGAAAGTGCCACAAAAAGTGGTTGTATTTTATCAAGGCATTGCCGTGTTTCCAGCAGTGTTGTAGCCACCATACCCAGGTGTTTTTACCAACCCCTCACAGCAATTTCCACTGATAACAGGTATTCTCACCTAATCTTCCCAGCAACTCCCAGTGATGTTTGCACCATTGATCCTGGGACCCATCTTTGCTTTCCAACATCTTTTGTGCCACCAAACGTAGGTGTCTTTTCCCAACCAACACCAAGTGTTATCTTTTTTTGCCTAAACATAACCACACATTGCCAACAGCGTAAACATATCTGTAGTTTACAGAAACATTTTGACTGGATTTATTTGACATTTTAAAACAAATATATTAAAGGTCATACAAACCTCGCACCAAACACATATTAATGCCAACACTTGTTCTGGCAAATTGGTTGCTTCTGTAGTCAATCTTAGATTAAAACGATCATCTTCTGCTCTTGTAGGAACACTGCAGAGCTCAATGTGTTGAGAAAGAAAGAAAAACTGCACCTGACTGTTATGGAAGTGTCACCCTGCATCTCATTATGGACAAAAATCACCCCTACCCATCATTATTGGTCAGAGTGGCCCCCTGACCTCACCCTGCACCTTGTCAGACCTCAGCAAGCTTAAAACATGCGAGGATATACATTTTACTCTCACTAACTTTACTAAAGAAATCATATTACTTACACAGAAAGCTAAAAAAGAAACAAAAAGATATCTCTGGCGAACTGGACATCACTGATGATCTCTATTGGAAAACCTATAAGGACTAATCAGAGACTTGTAAATCATTTATTAAATATTTCAGCCTCCCTGCAGGTGGAGCTGATGCCTGATCATTCATCTCTTCCTGCCTCTTCTAACAGATATTAATAACATTATTAATTTGAAAATGTATGTGATAGAGTCGTTATTCAATAATATATGCATCATTGTTTTCTGTATGTGGCCGACTGTCCTCTTTTGTTGAATGTCTTGTTGTTGGTATGGTAAAAAAAAAAAAAGAATAAACACACACACACACACACACACACACACACTGTAGGATGTAAGGGTTGGAAAAAACAGCTCTTCTTTTTTGATCTGACAAACCCAAATGGTGTCAGACTCCATGTTCTGTGTGCACATGCTTTGCTGTTTCTGCGCGCACACGATGTTTTCAGCCGTGTTTTGGAGTTCAAAGAAGGCAAGACATTATGAGACGTGAGAGTGTGAGTGAAGAGAAGAAATTCAACAAATATCTCCGCAGACTCTGGAGTGATAGGGAGCTCTATTAACGCTGTGTGGAAATGAAAACTGAAGAGCAGCGGCAGATTGCGGCTGCTGTGCTGAAGGACTGTGCCCCATCATTTTGGTGTCATTTTCACTGGTGGTTCTTATATTGAGAAATGTGGTTATAAAAAATAACAGCAGCGATCTCATTCAATGCAGACGTTACATTATTGACCATTAACATATATATGTTGGATTATAAATACTTTCTGATTTATGGGCCATAACTCTGAAATAGGTGTGGTTTATGTTGCTGCTGTTAAATGAAGGTCGTTACTTAAAGTTCTCGACAGCCTCTACGGGGTTAATGCGTAGCTCAAGTAGCTCTTTAAGTGGGTGAACTTCAAAGGTAGCCTTGCACCAGGTCTGAAATCCTATATCATTATCTGGGATCTAAATCTTCTTTAACAGTACGTAAGTGGAGTCCTGACCACGATCGTGGCATTTTGATCTTTAGAGAAAATGCTCCCACTTTTGCAGCGAGGGATTCACACGTCCTGCCTTTCATGTGTTATATATTGTGGCATTTGAACGTGCACGCTACGGAGCAAGACGAGGGGGGAGAAAGGTCAACAAATAGCCAGAAAGTGAGAAGATCAAATGTAGTCTTGTAGCTGCTCTGATCATTGCCGAGGTTTGACCAAGGGATGGACAATGGGGGAGTGAAAAGAGGGCAAGCACATGGGGAGGTGGCTCTGACAGGCTGTGTAATAGCCTGAGTGTTCTGAAGCACTGATCGCACCTCCATTTCAACATTTTCTCCCAAACCACCCTCTGGTCTTACCCTGCAGTGTCTGTTATTTATTTCTCACTCTCTCAGAATTTCAGGGTTTTTTTTCCCCATATTGTCATCTAGTATTATTTTTTTCTCTAACTCAGTATCACTGCAATCATATCCACTGCGGGGCCTAACAAATTTGGCATCTCATCCCACGAATCTTTTATATTTACTGTATTTGTTGCAAACAAGAACAAGAGATAATGAGAAATCTGCACAATGAAACAACGTAACTTAGCAAACAAACATTACTAATAAGTAACAAACAGAATTTGCAAATTTCATCTTCTTCTGTTTACTTTGTCTGGTATTACAGCCCAGATGGCTTTTGGCTTTTCATTCCTCTTACGGCCCTGACACAGCCAGCCAACGTTTGGCCATTGGTCAACGTCAGGCTGCCTGTGAGCGTCTGACGCTGTAGTTTTATGTTGTGTGTCCCCAGTGGCGTAAGGAAGTCACAGCGGGCGCCATCAGCTGAAATCAAACAGCCCAGTCACCTGATGGAGCAGCTGATTGATGAAGGGAGTCAGCTGATAGATCACATGATTCCTTTCTATGCAACCAATTGGCAAATCTCATTCAGGGGGCGCCCTGTTTAAACCGCTCTGACCTGCCTACTGTTGCTGCTTCCTCTGCAAGCTGCTTTGCAACCTGCCTCCACCCCAGCTCCTCCTTTTCATGCTGTGTCTGACTTATCAATGTCATTTCTGTTTGTCATTGATGCTGCTCTGTTCTGTTCTCGGGGGTCTTTGCTGCTGCTCTCTCTCCCTGCCTCAGGCTTTCTGTGTAGGCACATGGAAGGGCAGAGAGTTTTGCTCTCTCTGCCTTAGGCTTTCCACATGGGCGCATGGAAGAGGCTTTCTGCCTAGACCTAGGAAAGGCAGAGAGGCCCCAGAATGGACGCCAAATATAATACTGCAAATGGAAATAAAGTTTTCTTTCACGTAAGTGGTCCTGACTGAACTATATCAAAACGTCCGTTTACAAACTCTCACCCAACTCATGCAATATAATCCATGTCCCATTTATCCAGTTGTATGCTCACTACTTCTGGGACAGCCTGTTCTGATGGAGAATTGAACTGAAAGTGAAAGTTAGCTATGTTCTCTACAAAGCCAGACTCGCTGAACTCAGGAGCTGCTGGTCTACCAGTGCCTGACTTATCAATTTCATTTCTGTTTGTCATTGATGCTGCTTTGTTCTGTTCCTGGGGGTCTTTGCTGCTGCTCTCCCTGCCTTAGGCTTTCCATGTATGCACATGGAAGGGCAGGGAGGTTTGCCTCTCTGCCTTTGGCTTTCCATGTAGGTGCATGGAAGAGGCTTTCTCGCCTGAAGAAAAGCAAAGAGGCCCCAGAACAGAGCCATACCGCCAAATATAATACTGCAAATGGAAGGGGTTTTTTTTTTGATAAAAGTGTTCCTGACTGAAATATTATTTATATAGTGACCTTGCTTTTGAAAAAAATACTGTTGCTGCTCTAGAAACAACACGTATTTATATTTAAAATATTCAATAATCCTGTTCTGAATTTATTATTTTTAAATTGATTTATTTTCTCTCATTAGAAATGAAAAATAACATAAACATAAAATCCTAACAATACCCATCCCTAGTCAGGACTAAATGTGTTTCCCCTTCAGCATTAGGTCTTTGGATCATTTCTTCCCCTATGTTTGAATTTTTTTCAAATCAAAAAGAGAAATAAAGACACCACCCCCTCCCCTTCAGGTGGCGCCCTAGGAGGTCTCCTATTTTGCCTGTAGGAAGATTCATCACTGATCATATCTGACAAATAGATCCACCGGCCAGCTGCACTCAGAAACTCATCACAAACCTATCAATCATATATACAGTACCATACAGCTTTTCTTCCCTGCTTCACCCCTTTTATTTTGAACCCAGCCTGTCCACTGCACCGCTGTCATGCCTGAGAATTTAGCCATATCCTCCTCTGCTTGTCGGAAGGGGTCATTCGGCTCGCCAGCGTACCTGCGGGCATGGCTTGCATCACAGATGAGCTGCAAGATCCAATTTGTTTGTGTTGAGATGACTCCAATTCCTTTGCCACAGAACATTAGGGCTGCAAATTAATATCCCTGGGCTCAGCGGCTCACAGGTCTGTTTCCAGACAGGAGACAGGCACGCTGGGATAATGGCAGATGCATGGGGAGAATTCTTTAAGACCGGTGGTACCTCGTCTCTATGAACACCTTGATCTCCCCTCCCACCTTCTTCTTTTTTTTTTTATCGCTTTCCCCTCATGGTTTCATCTGTCACCTTTAGAGACCTCCTCCCAAATGAGTTTAGAAGGTAGCGGCCTCGTCCACAGTGTCGTGCTCGGAGTTACAACATCTAGAGTCACTCTTACCTCTCAGCAGACATTCACAGGGAGGAGCGGCAGGGAATACAAATGAGCAGTGATGTGAAAATAAAGTTTTGAGAAGCCGTAACTTGGTACAGCTGAGCCAGATGATGGTGATGTTTACAGGTGCTGGATGGTAATTACCGGTGTATATATCATCATGCATTATGCAGTGTTTACACTGGATGTATTAATTAATGTGTGTGTGCGGTGTATGTTCCCTCAGTTCTTCATCACAAAACACATTTGTGTTGACACGTAAAGCTTATTAAATCACAGATGTATTATATATGCCATAATTTAGTTAAGTCACAACAGGAGACATGTGCTGCTGGCGATGCTGGTGTGAACTGCCATCTGTTCTTCAACCTAAACATTGATTATGCTTCTCATCAGGTTTCTGGATTGAATATAAACACTGTAATGTGGCTGCCTCTCTGTGGTGTAAATAATATACTCAACCCTCACCTATGGTCATGAGCTCTGGGTAGTGACTGCAAGAATGAGGTCACAGATACAAGCGGCCAAAATGAGTTTCCTTTGTAGGGTGTCTGGGCTCAGCCTTAGAGATAGGAGTCAGACATCCAGAGGGAGCTCAGAGTAGAGCCGCTGCTCTTTCGCATCGAAAGGGGTCAGTTGAGGTGGTTTAGGCATCTGATCAGGATCCTCCTGTTAGAGGTGTTGCAGGCACGTCCCACTGGTAGGAGGCCCCGGGGCAGACCCAGAACACACTGGAGGGATTACATATCTCATCTGGCCTGGGAACTCCTTGGGGTCCTCCAGGAGGAGCTGGAAAGGGACGTCTGGGGTGCTTTGGTTGGCCTGCTGCCCTCGCGACCTGGCCCCGGATAAACAAATGACAACGCATAGATGGACATTACAGGACATTTTAGGAATAGTTTTTGGAAAATGTTTTTGCTTCCTTGCCGAGGGTTAGATGTGAACTGATACCACATTTACATCTATATGTGATATATGGAGCTGGAGTGAGCAGCTAGTTAGCTTAGTTTAAAGACTGGAAATCCCTCCAGGATTTCATGATGTTTTCATCACAATAATTAACGCACGTTCAGCCAGTCTCTGTGAATTGTGTACAATCTTGCAGTTTTGTCCAATCACAGCAACTTTACTGCAGTTTGACTATTTAAAATAGTTAAAATTTCATATCATTGTAGAGCCGTGTGCAGCGTATTAATCCGCTCTGCTCCCCTCTCTGTTTATCATGAGACTGCTGCTGCAGGACTGGAGCTCTGTGTCTAGGACGAAGGCACACCCCCACAGTGACAGGGCTAATGTTGTGTTCACACCAAACGGGATGGGAATTTTCCACAATGTATTGCTCACGCAAGTTTGAATGCTAGAATATTTTGTGTTGACCCGCTTCATGTATGATATGAGTTATTCATGCATGAACTTGCTGAATCGATGAATGAACTTCCACCAGTAAGTCCTCAGAGGATTTCAATGCTGATTGGATATCACGGCGCGTATAAGTCACCAGGTCAAATGAGTTTGGATTTTTCAACTCTCACGAATAAGTGTATGAAGTGAAATCATGCTACTCGCTTTATCTGCACTGCTTAATTTGCGCTGCGTCCATCATGTCCAAAGTGCAGCCTGGCAGGATTTCACGTCTAATCATGTCTTTGCATTGACTTTACATGCAGTTCACTCACTGTGGCTGTTTTTTAATTTCACTTTCAGTTCCACAAATTAAGTAATGACACATTTCATCCCAGTTCTTATCAATAAAAGTCCCCCTTTATTTTGTTATATATAAACTTTTATTGTGAAGCACCAAATAAGGAAAGGTTGAGTTTTCAAGCAGTAACTTCGCACAACTTCTAATACGGCGGATAGCGTAAAATGAAACAGTAAAATAAAGCAGATATCTGAAGTAAAAACAGGACGCAGGAGAGAAACTAAACTCCAAACCACAGAGATTCAGTTAGAAGCTACAGACGTACTGAGAGCTGAACACACAGAGACTTTTTAAAATGCCTTTCTCTCTGGTCTCCTGCAGACAGAGGTGAGTTGAGTCTCAGAACACACATGGCTTGTTTGTCGGTAAGACGTCACCGCTACTTGCTTGGGGGCGGGCTGTCCGGCTCTTTGACCTACTCTGGATAAGGTCCATCTCTGGTGCAGCTTGGCGTAGTGGCGCGTCTACACTGACCCCCAAACTCCACCAGATGCCTGTTGGTTGCGTCTGTGCTCTGGAACGGCAGCGGAGCCAATACCTTTCAATTCTAGGCAATGTGTGTGTTTCCACCGGCTGCGGCTGTGCTGCGTTCCGGCTCCGTCACAGCTGCAGCGCTCCGGAGCCCTCCGCAACAGATACACAGGACTTCTATTTTTGCCGGACGCCGGAGCACAACGCAGCAATTCAGCACAGAGCAGATCGTGCGGGGCAGGAAGCGGATCATATTTCCCTGCACTACACCTTGAAAACGTCATAATGGGTGGAGGCAGGCCTGAAGTCAACAGGTCAGAGGTTTCCAGACGTTATTTCACCCCGTTGACACCATGGACGAGGAGAAATTAAAGGGATAGTGCACCCAAAAATGTAAATTCAGCCATTATCTACTCACCCATATGCCGAGGGAGGCTCAGGTGAAGTTTTAGAGTCCTCACATCACTTGCAGAGATCCAAGGGGAGAGGAGGTAGCAACACAACTCCACCTAATGGAGGCTGACGGCGCCCCAGATTCAAACGTCCAAAAACACATCATTGAAACCACAAAATATCTCCATACTGCTCGTCCGTAGTGATCCAAGTGTCCTGAAGCCCCGACATAAAAAGTTGTTTGGAAAAACCTCATTTGAACTCTGTTTTTAGCCTCATTGTAGCCTGTAGCTCTGACTGCTTCTCTGGGCACCGCGCTCACGTGTGCACGTTTTTCCAAACAACTTTTTATGTCGGGGCTTCAGGACACTTGGATCACTACGGACGAGCAGTATGGAGATATTTTGTGGTTTCAATTATGTGTTTTTGGACGTTTGAATCTGGGGCGCCATCAGCCTCCATTAGGTGGAGTTGTGTTGCTACCTCCTCTCCCCTTGGATCTCTGCAAGTGATGTGAGGCGGAGCACGCAGCGGATAACCAGCACAGCCATTCTGCAACGGACATGCATCCAGTGGAATGGAAAAAGGGTGGTATAGTATAGACACGAGGGTGGTGTCAGTGTTCTTATCTCTCACCAAGAAAGTGAATGAGCACATTTCCCTGAAAATCTGACAAAACACAAAGAAGAACCTCAGGGAGCACTTAAAAACCACTGACAACCATAATATCTTTGTGATGTATTCAATTAGCCGCCCCGCAATATCTGCATTGCAAAGAGTTACTTTGGGGTAAGGAAAGTTTTAAATATCAAAATAGATAGCGTGTATAATAACCTATATAGACTCAGAATCTGCTTTAGGTCATGGTAAATTCACTGGAATATATTTATGACCCTCAGGCTAAAGTGTCGTCTCAAGGTAATAGCTGCAAGCTTGGTAGGGTCTCACCTTAGCTTCATGTGTTTAATGTGGCTATTGCAGAGGAGCTCAAGGTTTGTATGCGGCATACTAAACACAACCACCTCGAGGTAAACAAAAAAAAAGCTTTTGTGGGCTTTAAGCTCTCTGCTGAAGGTATCAGTAAGTAAGAACATCAGTCACGTACACTCAGCCATAGCATAGCGCCTACACACCAGAGCTGCAGTTTCTAAGAGAATTTCAAGCTGTGAGCAGAGACAAAATAGTTGTCTGCATGCTATCAACACACCAGCGTCACCCCTCTGTGCTCAGAACATAAAGGAAACCAAACTTGGAGCTGTTTCATCTGTTGACTTCAAGTCTGTTTGAATGCAAAGCACTTGTCTCAGTAATTTAAATGAAATCCCATTCATTTTTAGAGGTTACTCTAACTTTGTTTACACATTCCTGTGATTCTGCAATGAATGAGAGTAGATCACAGCGGCTTTTCAAACAGAGCTTTGTGTTTCCTTCACCAAATGGAACAAAAAAAGAAAACGTCTGAAAATAATCAAGCTAGAAGTGGACCCTTCCCTGCTGCTGAACACACACTGCTCAGAAAAGGACTTTGAAGGTCTTTCATGAATGTTGTTGTCATTTGAATATGAAGAGAGCAGTCAGTCATAGCAGATTATTGGAGGAACGCAGCGAGGCTGTCAAGACAAACTGTGTCTAGACGTATCTCCTCACTCCAGCTATGTCTTTAATGTACGTTCATGGCGAGTCCTCAATAATGCTGTCTTTCTTGCCCACCCTCGTGTCAAACATTAATTGTTTTTACGCTTGTAAGCACCCTTCTGTTTGTAGAAACTGGCCTTTTATTATTAAGCTCCATTGGGAATCCATGAAGTCTCTCGGTTTAATAGTTTTTCGGTTCCTTGTTGAGATTGACATTTTTCCCACTTATTGCCTTTAAAAATGACGCAGCAATTTCCATTTTCCACCAGAGATCCTTTTATTTTGTGTCTATTAGATTGCTCAAACAACTCTCTTCACTGTTGTGTCTCTAGTCTGATGAACATCGCACATCTGGATATTTTGCCTACTCATAAAAGACAGGTGAATTCTCACTTGTGCAATTACAAGTAATTGGTAATTGCTAATATCACCATATTTTATTTTGACCTCTTAAATCGTCCCATATGGAGGTAATATCTTCTTCTGTTAGCCACACACAGACTCACACTACAAGTTATTCAGATTTGATCTTTTTTTCAGAACTGTTCAGATGAATGAACTCTGGTGCATAAAAGTGGAACTTGTCATTAAAAGCAGAAGAAACGAGTAGAGTTAATTCAGGCATACAGACCTACTCAGGCTGAGATTAATCCTTTAACAGAAAATCTCTTGTCAGAGCAAACTGAACATGGTTTAGTGGTTCAACTGTGCATAGCAATTTCTCCACTGTCAGTTGTTTTAATGAATCGCTCTTAAGATAAGAGAATTAAATAATCGCAGATTTGTTCAGTCACAAAAGGAATAAACCTTCCCAGTGTGTAACAGTCTGGACAGGCTCATGGTGTTATGACTGATAAGGGTAGAATAGCCAGTCACTTTAATTATGGTCATTATGCTGCTCAGCAAGACGAACATAAAGTGCTGGCATGAAGGAGATCCCTTTAATGGCAGAAAAGGAGAGGAAAAATAGGGCGAGGTTGGCCTCAAGGTGAACCTGTGAAGCTCCCGGCATGGCTCGAGGCTTTCACCCTTATGTGGATCTCTCAGTGTGTGCATGTGCAACCCAATCACCAGAAAAAATGTTGGCTTTGTAAATTTCTGCAAACCCACAGACACGTTACATTTGCAATTTATTATGTAGCAGATATGTTGAAACTTTACATTTCATGCTATGGTTAAAATGTGATGAGATTATGGCAAAGCCACTTGGTTATGGTTAGGAAAATATAATGTTTTGGCATAAAATACTGGGTTTTGTCGGCACAATCTCCGCTGGAAAAGCAGCTATGTCTTGGTAAAAAGCCGCCACTTTTCATGGCACTTGGCAACAGCAACAGGTTGCTAATAAACACCATGTCTGGGGACTAAAAAGCCACAGAAAAAACAGCAAAGCATACTTAAAAAGCCACTGAAAACACAACAGTGACTTGGTATAAAACAACCACTTCTCTTGCCATTATTCCAGCAGGAAATGCAGCAATGGGTTGCTAAAAGACACCCATATTCGGTGCCTCTGGTGCCGCTGGAATCGCAGCAATGACCTTTCTCTTGTCATTTTTTATGCAGGAAACTCAACAAGAGGTTGCTAAAAACATCCATGTTTCAGGGTTAAAAAGCCGCAGGAAAAACAGTGATGGATCCTTGAAAAGCACCAATGTTTGGTGCCTAACAAGACGCAGGAAACACAGCAAAGACTCACTAAAAAAAAAAAAAAACAACCGCTTTTTTAATGCCATTTTTCCAGCAGGAAACACAGTAAAAGGTCGCTAAAAAACATCCACGTTGGGTGCCTAAAAAGCCCCTGGAAACACGGCAAAGTCTTGCTTAAAACAACCACTTTTCATGCCTCTATTCCAGCAGGAAATGCAGCCTCGGGTTGCTAAAAAAATGTTTGTGTTTGAGGGCTGAAGAGCCAATGGAAATACAGCAACAGGTCCCTAAAACACACCAGCAATTGGTTGCTAAAAGGCACAGGAGAAATAGCAACTGATGCTTAAGAAACAACCACCTTTGGTGTCCTAAAAGCAACTGGAAAAACTGCAAAGATTCGCTAAAAATCAACCCCTTGTCTTGCCTTTTTTTTCAGTGGGAAATGCAGCGGGGGATCGCTAAACAACATAATTTCAAATTTCAAATTTATTAATGGATAACCCCTTGAGATGAACCATCTCGTTTTCAAGGGGGTCCAACATAAAACATACAATACAATACAATACAACACAACAACACAGTCACAAACAGCATACACAGGCTCTTCGTTGCTCCAAACATCCATGTTTGAAGCCTAAAAAGCCACTGGAAACACTGCAATGACTCACTAAAAAGCAACCACTTTTGGAGCCATTAATCCAGTGAGAAATGCAGTGACAGATTGCTAGAAATGTCCTTGTTTGGGAGCCAAAGAGCCATTGGAAATTCATCAAAGACTCTCTAAACAACAACCACTTTTTGTGCCTCTATTCCAGCAGGATATGCTGCCCCAGGTTGCTAAAAAAATGTCCATGTTTGAAGGCTAAGAAGCCGCTTAAACACAGTGACCAGTCCCTGAAAAACATAGACGTTTGGGTGCTGAAAAACTGCTGGAAAAGAACCTTGGGTCACTTAAAACACCCAAAATTGGAGGCTAAAAAGTTGCAGTAAAAAAACACCAGTGGGTCCATAAAGACACTCATGTTTGGGTGCTAAAAAGCCACTAGATAAACAGCCATGGATCAATACTAAAAAGAGTCTTGGGTGCTAAAAACACCCAACGTTAGGGGCTGGGAAGCTGCTGGAAACACAGCGATGACTCGCTGAAGAAACAGTTGGTTTTTATTGTTGTTTTTTCTGGTCTTGAACGGTGGTCTGCAGCTTGGCAGGCACGCCATGCACCATCCCCTCCACCTGCCAATGAGAAAGTCAGCTTGTATACTATTTCACTTTAAAAACATAAGTACAATATGAAACACACAAATGTAATGTAGTCCTGTTGTGCAGAAACAACTGTGTGAACATTTTCCTCTGGTGACTGGGCTGTATGTGTCTTTGTGTTTGCACATATGATAAACGCCTATGAATTCAAAATACTTACAATTAAGTTTGTATTTCCTGTCTGAGTGTTAACATAGCAGATGTACTGTATCAGTCTGACTGGTATTTTACATTCATATTAAGCCATAAACCAGACAGAGTGCAAAATCCACTTCTGTGGGACTTTATCCCACTGATGGCTGCTCTCAGCTCATCCTCCTCTTTGATCAGGAACCCTCTCCATCTCTGTTGCATCACTGCCAGCCTTTGGGTGTCCTATTAAGCATCTCTCTCTGGTTCTTTGATTCCACCACCTGCCTGAGTTTGTTGTGCTGTGCCTGACAATTACTGCTTCAGCCACCGACCAGTCAGCATCTCTGCTTGTGTGACCACGGGTAACCCCTAAAGACTGCTTTAAGATCACACAACCCGCCCACCAGCGAATACCCAACAACAAACTGAGCCATCGACGTTTGAAAAGGAGTCTCGCCAAGAAATGACTCGGCCGGCGCGCATTACAATGACTGCAGCAGCACGGTCTCCTCAGCAATTAACTAAACTGCAAATTGAATTATCTTAATGGAAATATATTGCTGAAACAGTTGCGCAGCTGGGTGGATCGTGCCTCTATTATTATTATTCTTAATAGTCTGTCACTTTTTAATTTGGTGCAGTCTCTTTCATCTGTCTTTTGAGGGAAGGAAAACCTCCTTCTTCTTCAGGGGTTAAGAATTAGCATGGAAGCAAAATCAAACCCATATACGTTTGCATCTCTCGGCTGCTATGTTATCATAAAAGAAGGGTGCCTGCCAGAATACCAGGCCTAATTTCATCGCCCCTCGGTGCTCAGCAAAGCCTCCTGCTGCTGTCTCTGACTTGATCCTGGATACATGATTGGCAACTGTCTAATGAGGGCCTGTGTACCTTTGATTACTAGGCCCCACTAATGAACAGCATGTCAGTTTTGCCCTATTAGCAGAGAATACAGTGCTAGCTTCCCTGGGTAATCAGTGGAGCAGCGTGTCCAAATGCCAGTCAAAGGGCACAATTGACATTTCATGCAGCTCCCTGTGGAAAATCCTAATCATCAGTTCAAACCTTCAGATAATATTTCTCTGTGGTGATGTCATCTGCTCTGCGTAAGTGGCTGGAGCTGATTTTTACACATGCTGTGATAGCAGAGCCGTATTTGTTTATGCTCTCCTGATATTTATCACACACTTCAACAACCGTGCTGACTTTGGGTTTTTTCCCTCTTGTCTCTAATCAGGAGTGACATACAGATGTATTTTCAGCTTGCGTTGGGAAACAGAGAGACTGCAGCTCTGGCAGAATTTGGAATATAATTCCTGTACTGGGAGTCATGACGGACTGTCGACTGAGTGGTCTAGACAGGGTGATATCCAGGTTGCTATGGGGAAAGGAATCAAGACAGCTGCTGCAATGCTGGTCTGAGAGGAGAGAAGGTTGTCAAGCATTGCACCTAGATGGTGGAAGATGGCACATATTCTTCCTGAGTGTAGCAAATATTAAATTTAAGGTGCTTTCTGCCTCTAAAACTATTCTTATCAAACCGTCCTCTATGAGTAACATCAGACCAAATTCTCAGCTGCCATCAGCAGGTAATTTGAGGGAGAACGCCATCCTCCTTTTTAAAATCATCAAAATGCATCCCCCTTGTCAACCTGCCGTGCCTCTGCATCCCCCGGGTCTGGACCCAGACACTGTCCTCTTCAGACCCAGACTTTAACCTGATAAATTATTTAGAGTTATTAAATTTTAACAAAGTGATTCTCCTTTAACTGGTGTAGCATTTGTTGCACTGTTTGAACAGACCAGGAAACTCACTTAGACCAACTGCAGGTGTTAAATCATCTCATACTGTAAAATCTGTGCATTCTGATAAAGCATTGCGACACAAGTGTGCGAGATATACTGTTATGTACATACTGGTGACACGAGACTAGAGAGAACTAAGGGTGCTTTCACACCTGCTCTGTTTGGTTTGGTTCAATCAAACTCCATTTGCCCCCTCAGTGCGGTTCGTTTGTGCAGGTGTGAACACCAAAACAACCAGGCCAAGACCTTCTTCAAGAAGTGGTCTCAGTTCGGTTACAAACGAACTCTGGTGCAGTTTGTTTGTGGCGCGAATGTGTTCCGACCTTGATCCGATGTTACAGTCCTGGAGGATTATTAATTTACTGTTCAAAGAGACATCTTTGGCAGAAAAAAAAAAAATCTGTACGGAGCCACAAGGCATATTTGAGCCTTACAATGAAGGTACCTAAATTGGCCTATCAACATCACTAATGGTTAAAAAAAAAAGAGGGCATTAATATCTTTTACCTCAAGGTGGCTCCTCTGCAGTTGGCTATTCATGATCTCACCATTAAATTCAGTGTTTTCCATTTTTGAATTTTGAATCCATAGTTAGCCTAGCTACAGAGACTCAAAACAAGCCACCACCATTCAACTTTGGCAAAATTTAGAGGAAGAGGTGCCAGGTTGTAGATGTATGGCGCCCATTCTAGTTAAAAGTAGTAATTATAGTTAATAGTTTAGTTTAAATCGGTGTATAGGGTACATATTTTTTACAATCAGAGGCTGAAAAATCACTTTATGCCTAGAAGAACAATGATGTATGAAAATATACATTTTCATACATCATTACATTCATACATTTATTTCCTTTTTTTTTTTTTTTTTCTCGTTTTACCAAAAAAGTATGTTTGAGCTACTGTAGTATCTGATGTGCCATGTTATGTGATGACCGGGGTCTGTTATGATCAGTTAGGGGCCCAGGTCAAGACTTTAGTATGGCCCAGGTCAAGGATAGATAAGTTAGGTTGAAAGGTTGGATTCCATCTAGATTGTCTCTCTGTCACATGTCACATTTTGTCTCAAAGTTCACAAAAACAACCGAACTCTATATAGGCATGGTATTTGGAGCTGTTTTTCAGAGCAGTTCATATTGGCTTCGAACACTCTCACAGGCAACCTACATGCTTGATTTGATGCTGTACTTCTTGTAATAAACCTTTCTATATACAAGCAAGATGGTGTCAGCGGAGTCTCCTTCATCACCTTCACATCATCGCTATGTAATAAACGACACTACCAACATTTGATGACTAAAACTATGGTGAAACGTCTCCTCTTGCAGGAAGATAAAAACATGAAGACATAAAGTCCACATCAAATTTGGTTTAAACCAGTTTGCTGACATTTTAATATCGGAGTATATTTTGGGGAACATCGGTAAAGACTGAAAGCAATTATTCTTAACTGAGCTCACAGTAAGAAATAAACTACTACTGAGTTAAGATCAACAAAAGTCTCAAATTCAGAGGATGTGAACCATATTTTAGCATTCTTATCTTTCCTCTTAAACCTGCCTTATGTGTGCAGAGAGGTGGTTACTGGAGTCACCTTCATTGTGGGCAGACATCTGAAGAAATCTTTGGATGAGTCAGAATGCACTAAGAGGCACTGCAGCAGGAATATTCACTGCTGAGTGCTGAAGGAGGCAAGGGAGTCTAATCACCAGCCAGGACTGAGTTCTCAAAGACACATGCACACATACACACCCACACACACTACACACGCACACACACACACACACACCTGGAGAAACCAGAATTACTAAACAAGACACAGAATCAGGACCACGCCTCACTGCTCTCCAGCTCAAACTGCTTCTTGTGCGGAGCTCATTTTGACATTAATACAAAATGTATGTGAGCTTTACTGGCAGAGTTTTCTTTACCACTTTTACTTATTTAAGCAAAATGTGTAGATGTGGCTATATTTCAGTCACGAGACAGAGGCTTCGTGAATATATCTTTGCTACAAATAGTTCCAGATATATCAAAATTAGGGATGTGCATTTTAAGTAACTTCCATATTTAAGCTGACATTAAATTTTTATAAAGTACTTGCAAAAAAAATCTAAGGTAAGAATAGGACTGTAAATTGGCCAACAATGCAGAAAAAGTGCAATCTGACATTATTTATTGAACAACCAGGCCTTAATTTACCTATTAAAGCATAAATTCAGAGTTAACTCTCCGCCAGCTTTATCTCTGCCTGTTTAGCACAAGACTGAGGTGAAGTTAGTTTGACGTTGGATATTCGACGGATATTAGATACTCATTTTGGGTTCAACAGTGATTTCCACCTCCCTCTCACAGGCAGAAAACAATGAGCAACATAGAGTAGGGCTAATTATTTTTATTTTTTTTTAACAAACTCCATTGGTTTTCTATGGGAAAAGTCTATTTCCTTGAATAGCTTTCACATTTCTGGACCCAGACACCCCACACCAATGTAGAATGGTTTGGCCAAGTGTACCTAATAAGGCACACCTCTTTTTAAATGGGTTTAAGGCTCTTTCTATTTTATACATTTTTTCAAAAAAACTCCATTGGTTTTCTATGGGAAAAGTCTATTTCTTTGAATAGCTTTCACATTTCTGGACCCAGACACCCCACACCAATGTAGAATGGTTTTGCCAAGTGGGCCTAATAAGGCGTCAAACTAACTTCACCCCCTAACATACTAACACAGATACAAAACATCTCAACTCTGTCGTTCAACCCGCTAATAACCATTAGTTAACATTAGCCATGAGATGCTAACAGTAGTCTCCTAGTGTCTAATGTTTAGGGCATCCTGAATATCAATTTTAGGGCGTCAAAGCTTTGTAGAGAAATACTTGTGATTAATCAAAGCTTCAAGGGAAGGGACATTTTTTGAAATGAGTTTTCAGCCATTGCACCTAAATAACATGACAAGTAGCCACTTTGTTAGCATGCAGGCTGCGGTAACATTAACATAATAGCCAGGAGAAGAATACTTTGAAGGATGGCTGAGCTGTTACTTGCAGTGTTCAGGTTATTTGCCCGGCTGGTTGTAGTCTTGATGCCTGTTTCCTTTATCTGGCACTCAATGTTTTGGGTGACATCTCTGAAACAATTCCAGAAGCTTGACTTTTTCAGCATCTTGCTGGCGTATTTGTCAAACTGTCAGAGTCACCAAACCTAGGCCTTTCATTAAGTTTAAATTTCCTTGTCTAATAATTAATAATGATGCATATTGAATTATGCTTGATTACCGTTTCTAAATATATGGGCTATTTGGGATTTTTGGAGTAAAGGTTTAGCAGTGAAGCAGTATGCTGCTGGCAGCTCTACAACAAAATCTGATTTCACCCATTTTAAATGTTAAAAATAATAGTAAAAAAACTAATGGTGGTGCAGTGGTTAGCATTGTTGCCTCACAGTAACAGAGTTCCTGGTTCGGACCAGGGTGCAGGAGCCCGTCTGTGTGGAGTTTGCATACTCTTCCTGTGTGTCAGCGTGGGTTTCCTCCATGTGCTCATGTCCACATATGGGAGGTTGTGTGGCAATAGCTCTGTAAGCTGAATGATTACTGATTTCCAAATTGAGCACTTGAGTACACATGCCTGTGCCTAATGAACATATTAAATGCATGTCTGCAGTTATTAATCTCTATAAGTTTATTCAGCTGTGATTATGACATGCTGACAAAAGGTAGATCACAACATATTACAATCACTAATTTTCCCTCTTTATTTCCAGTGTTTGCCTTTACATAAAATGACTTGTTAATAATTAATAACTCTGGTGAAACTCAGTTTATGTATCGCAGAGTTATCACCCATCTACTTAAATATGGAGTCCTATTCATTTATGTAATGGCACCTTTACATCTCCTCACTGCACTGTGATTTCAAGGTCCTCAGAGTGGCCACAGTTACACCAGCATGTACTCACAACTGAATGAAGTCAAATACGGGGTTGATGGGAACGAAGAGGTTTGTGGACATATGCTTTGCGTTAATGCCCCAATTTAATTAAAGTCTCATTTAGCACGTCTCATACGGCCTAATCTCTTTGTAAGAGATATTGACGACTAAAGGGAGTTACGTGTGGAGCAATACATTTTCTCTCACTTTGCAGAAAGTGATGACACCCTCCAGCTACAGAGATTATGACTGAATGACTCAGCCGGAGGTGGATATTGGAAATGAAACTTAACTTGGAGTTACTATACCATGCTGAGAGAATCTGGCTGTCAAAGCCCCTTTCTCTGTAAATTCAATTAAAATGTCAGACTCTGTGTTGGTCCATGCATAACGCCGGGGTGTATTATATGAGTACAGAGGAGCAGAGTGAGCAGGCGGGAAGGCTGGAGATTCGAGTGGTTGCCCCGTAAGTAAATTACTTTTTCTATAAAGCAGCTTGCAACAAGGTCCTCAGAAATACAGAGCAGCAGGCAGGAAGTTGAATGAAAGTTTGGTTGACTTCTCACAAAGTGCCGGACTGTCGAGGCCATCGATCAGAGAGGATTTCTCTTTGGAAGAATGTATCTAAAAAAGAGCATTATTTCATTAAGATGTGTTTCACTGTGTTGTTTACAATCCTTGTACCATACAAGAAAAGTCTATAAATGTTACACAGATATTTCTAAAAATCTAGCAGACAGATAGTCTAGACAGATAATGACTTACTTACAACATACTTACTGAGTTTGTTCTCTTCTCGCTGCCTGTTGGGAGGTCACCGTCATAATGAGATAGAAAACACTTCAAATGAGTCCATACGAGGTAATTAATCAATGATTAGCACGTCTGCATGTTGTGTACAAAACCAAATCAATTGCAATTTTTTACACATCATCTTCGGTTCAGTGGACGGACAGAGACAAAGCACGGCTCGGTGTGAACGCCATAAGTCTGCCATTTCTTTCCAGATGAGGATTGATTAATACAGCTGCCAAACCATTAGACCTGTCAGAGAGGAGATTTATTCATCTCTGTTGTTGTGTGTTTTTTTTTTATTTCTTGTTTGATAACAGTCAGATGGTATCAGTATTCCAGCTCCACCCCGCTCCAGGTATGTCGTAGATTATCACTGACATGATGTTGAGTGCTCCAACATTATTTCTGACAACATGCAGGGAGTGAGTCACACCCTGACTAATTTGGTGTATGAGAGAGCAGGGTATACATACAAACAAGACTGAGAGTCCAGAGCTCTGTCGCAGTCCCCGAGGGCTGCAGCGATCTTTGTGAAACTGTTGGATACATGCTGCTACAAATAACATATTGACAGTTTTGATACCAGCGTACTGAGGATAAAAGCGTAAGAAGACTGGAGGGTCATTTAAGTCAAAACAGTTTACCATCCTGGGAGCATGAATGTGGTAAACAAATCCACAGGGGCTGTCACATGGTTCATTTTTTAATCATGATTAATCACGTTTTTTTTAATTGTATGTGTAAAATTCTATTACTTTGTGTTTCAAAACAGTTTTGAAGTCCATATTACCAAAGTAAAGTCGTTCTTACCAGAGTGTCTTGATTAGGAATCAAATTAAACGAGCAGTCTGGTATTTTGCACTGGGTTGTTTATGATCAAATAGAGTGGTTAAGACCAAAATACTGACGAATGCGCCTTTTCAGAGAATTTGGCTTTGCCTATGGCCATGTGTGAACCTGTCCTAAAACCACCCTAAGCGTTTGTTTTCAAAGCCATGAAACTCACCGAGTGGTCAGTGGTGTTTGTTGATGTTCTGACATAGAAACTGTAGCAAACTGTGGTTTCCATCTGTGTTTTCGCTCTTCATCTGGACTCTGGAACTATTTTTTCAGCTGCCTCACACCCGTGTGTAAACTTCCGCTTGATCGTTCGTTTGACCCTGAAGCGTTATACACTCCAGCCCACTTGATGGCGATAATGCTCCTTTACGTGGGTGTCGCCAACTGGCAGGAAACCATTGCAATGTAATGGGACACAGAAAAGAAGCAGAAGAAGAAGGTTGGCGTTGTGTTCAAAGGCATCATACTGCAAAGGTTGTTTACAAGCGAGTAATCCATTGTGCAGTTGTTTAAACTTATTACAAAACTTGTTCGTTTGTTCTCGTTCTTCCTCCAGGAGCGCACACAGCACTGTCGAGCCGGCACTTTCGCTGAGCTCAAAGACTACAATGACCACAACCCCGTTTCCATTTCTGGTGGCGGATTACTACCAACAGACAATGAGGCTTCTATAGAAAACCAATGGATTACACAAAATGTCAAATACATCATCACGGAAACCACAGTTTGCTACGATTCTTATGTCAGAACATCAACGAACACCACTGAGCACTCGGTGACTTTCATGGCTTTGAAAACGAACATTTAGGGTGGTGTGAGGACAGGTTCACACGTGGCCATAGGCGGCAGTGTTAAGCCAGGCAGGGGAAAGACAAATTCTCTGAAAAGGAGCAATTGTCACAATTTTGGTCTTAACCACTCTATTTCATCATAAACAACCCAGAAATGGGTCTCAAAGTGCAAAATACCGGACTGCTCCTTTAATTCGAGGTCTGATGCTTTTTAAATAAAGTGAGGTGTCTTTTAGAGTCTGACAAATAGTTATAAAACAGAAAATAGCTCTGTCAAACCAGAGGCCACAAAACAATACAGCACACAGCAAATGATTGAATACATCACCAGAAACAGAACTGCACAAACTAACAGACCACAGCTCAGTTCAGTTCAAAAGGTCTTATTCAATCAGCAAACACAGGAATCTTGATGTATGTGTGTGTATTCACCAGTCATTGACCATGTTCAATGAATGCCTTCTTTTAGCCTGTTCATGTCCAACTCTGGTAGTTGGAAGGTCTGATGAGTCATTTTGCTGATTATTAGCCATATGCATCTGTTTGGAGGAGTGTGCAGTCAGAGAGACGGCCCTCCGAAGCAATGCACTTTTGATTTTGGTACATTGAGTTGTCGGAGAAATGGCCTTTCATTCCAGTGGGACATTTTTCCCGCTACTTGGCTTTTGGAATTGTGAGCAGTTCAGAAAATGGCACTGCACTGTGCATTCAACCATCCAAGGAAAAGATAAAAACTCTAAATGAACAACAACTAAAAGCACATTCAGTGGTGCAGCACAAATACTTGTAGAGGTCATGTTTCTTCTTCTTCATTTAGGAAATAAGAAATGGGATGTTTTTAAGTGCTGTCTTAAAACCTAAAGGTGTCATCCTCTGGAGAGTTCACGTAGAGGGCCATGGGGTCACCAAAATCATTGAGATTCATCATCTGGGGACCGTTTAGCAACAGTATGAGATGTACCAGGCAGCACTCTGAGCAAATGTCGTGGTACGAAGAGTGAGAAAATCCACATACAGGTGGATCAGAGTCCTGCAGGGGACCATTTTTGAAAACCCACACCCGCCCATACCTGTAAACCGACCCATTACCCATCATTATGTCCAAGTCAAAGCTGCACCTGTTAATAAAAGTCCTGCAAAAAGACCCAAACCCATGATTAAACACACACAGGCTACAGTCACTCACATTAAGCTGTGCTCTCTGTTCTTGCTTTACAGATCCAGCAGAGGGAAAGTCTCTCTCACTGGCTGAGCTCGATGCTGGGATGGCGAAAACACTCTGCACAATCACTGCCAGGTTAGGAAACATTTTAGCATGCTCCTTCCACCACCATCAAACCTTAGGAGGATCCTCCTTATGTGTCTTGAACTCAATGTAGGCTACCACGTTATCCTTGGACTGCAAAGTTTGATCACTGGAGTCCTCCCTGTCGGTGAGGAATGTGACGACAGGGTCACAGGTTCAACATGTGTCATTGACTTTGAAAATAGAAGGAACTGTGGCTTGATAATAATGATTAAGATGTCAAAATATTCCACATATACTGCACTACTGCAAGAGGGTACTGTCTGTAGCTCTGGTTGAGGGTGAGAGGCTGTCAGCAGATAAACAGAGATCTGTGTGGGTACATGAGACCCTAAAAAAGAGGCTGGATCATGGGGAGTACCACCAGTTGGTCCAGGAGCTTCTCCTCCATCATGGACGTTTACAGGCAGATTTTAGGATGACTCAGGGGCAGTTTGACAACCTGCTGTCTATCATCAGGCCGTATAGCTCTGGGTATCCAGCAACCACTACCACCAGTTTCTGCTCCATTGTTTACCAACTGTAAACTTGTTGTCGTGACCACCACAGAAGGCCCGCCTCTCAAATCATCCCATTGGACAATGGGAAAAAAGAGATGACGTGATGCGCTTTTCTGCTCTGAGTTGAAGTTATTTCAACTCGAGGGGTTCAGGGTGCTTCAGCAAAGACGCTAGGTGCCTGGAGTGCAGAAACACGAGGCACATGGCAATGTAAAAACAGCATTTTTAAAATCAGTTACAAAAAGCCGCCTCCAGCTGCTAAAATGCTTTCTGTGTGATCGAGGGGTCCATGTCATTGGTCCGACAGCCCATTAGTCCGACGGTCCGCGGTGCTGAACGGCTCCCGGCGGGCGTATTTCTACCTTGATGGTGCACCGCGACCGGCTCTGGGTCAGCTGGGAAAGGCTTGAGGTGAAGCAGGGTCACGGCTTACGTGTTTGTCACTTTCTTTTTCATTTTAACCCACACCATGATCTTTTCCTGACCCTAACCAAGTGGTTTTTGTGCCTAAACCTAACCAGACCTTAACCACAGGGCATCATGATGATTTCGGAACAACGGGACTTCCGAACAACGAGTTTAATATGGTCGGAACAATGGGCTGTGGGACCAATGGGCAGTTCCCGTGATCGAGGCCTTGAATGGATTTGATCTAAACGCCGATGATGTCATTAGTCTCTAGCTGTAACATTGTGCGATCAACATTTACTTCATAATGATAAATGAAGGCAAAAAAACTTGCCTGTTTCCACTTTAACTATTAAAAATATGAGCCAAACTTTTAATCTACGTACAGTGCTGCACATTTTAAACTGCTGTTAGACCACACTGCAGCTTTTGTGCCATGCTTGCGAAAACAAAAATGACTTGGGCTTAAGCATTTTATGTGGTTGTTCATATTTTTCAGAACACTGGAGTTATATATAGTATTTTCCCAAATCAGCACAATATTGATATTGAGCAATCCAGGCAAAAAATAGCACAATGTTTGTTTATGTCAACACCATCCCATTCTGCTCCTGCCTTCCAAAAATCCTCATCCCTGAGCAGGCAGAGGCAATTTTCACTCCATTATGCTGTGAAAAGCTTGAACAGGCTAAATGAACGCGCCCAGAACAAGCCAAGCCATTTAAATGGCTTTATATGTAAAGGCTATTTTTAAAACAGCACAACATTGTGGAACCAAATTGGCTGTTTAAATCAGCTTGTTGTCTTCTCACACTGTATTTCACCACTGTTTACGTAGGCTGCAAATGCATGAGGATATAGGCACACCTTGCCTCCCCCTCAAATGCTGTGTTGTCTTACCCTCTCATGCAAAAATAACCACTGTAGCCAGCAGAACGCACATAAATGCTGGCTTCTCTCAGTGACAGATAGAGATTGACAGTGTCAGTTAGAATCTGCTTAGACTAGGATGTTATGAGAGGCAGCATTTTTGGCATCGGGGTTTGATGTGTTTTGTTTTCTTGTCTATCCCTCCTGTCTGGGTCTTTGTGTCTTTGCAGAGCCTGCCTTTCTTTTTCTTTTCTTTTTTCTAAGAGATGCTTTTTCATTACAAACAGACATTTGTCAGAGGAATTGCTACTGATGCAAGCTATTCAACTGACAGTGATGTCACATGTCTTCTTTGTCTTTGCCTTGTTCCTCACAACAATCAGTATCATTCTGTGCAAATTGGGAAAACACATTTTTATGATGTGGGGCAAGTAAATGAATAATGGAATCAACGACTGGAAAAAGAATTAATTGATGCACTTTTCTCGCTTTTTGTGTTCCTGCCCAGTTCAGCATATTACATCGATAATAGAGTATATGAAATATTGCGCATTAAAGACTTGGCATCGAACTAGTGTTCATTTGAATGCAAAATAATAATAGGGGGGTTCATTGATTCTAATTCCAGCAATAAATCAAAAGATAATTACCAGGAAGAAAACCTCTATTTCACTGCAGTTGTCAAAAGACTCAAAAGCCCCATTTCCACCAAACACTTTCAGTACGGTACCTTTGGAACCAGCAGTAAGCCTTCAGACATGGTACCTAGACCCTCGGTGTGTTCAGACAGTCCTCTTAAATGTGGGCGGGGTTGTTGTCACTCACTGCTCCGTCCAGCACTCGCTGTATTTCCTCATCAGCGGTGACACAGATGGAAGTCTGCACCTGGTTTATCGTCCACAGAACGAGGCTGCACGCCCACATTTTCACAACAAAATAGAACAGGCTGCAGTGAGAGTCTCTCTCCATGGGATATTTAAAAATAGCAGCTTTGTGCATTTAGTCCTTCTCAGGCAAGCTCAGGGGTTTAGTGTTGCTGTAGCCCACAGGAAGTGAGGATTAGAATATATGACCTTCACATAATCCGCTCCAAATTAATCTATATTTTTAAAGTCATTACTAAAAGTGTGTGTCATATAAAAACTAAAGTGATGGTCAAAGTTGTCACAGTGAAATTTAAGGTGTGCTGATGGATTCACGTCATCAACTCATGCATTGAGTAACATTACAAGTTAACGTTCCACCTTAAAAGTTGCCGGCAGTCGGCCCAGTGAATGAAGTCATTTTTTCTCAGACTCCAGCTGCTGTGAGAGGCAGCAAAACATCCTTTCATTTTATAGTTACAGTTTACTAATAAAACTCTCCACAGTATGAACAGTGGTTACATGAGCCTCAAAACCAGACACAACTCAGCCCTGAGCAGAGTGACCGTCCTCTACTGACCAATCAGACTGCAGTGTTCACAGCTCCACCTTTTAGTACCAGATCTGTGTGCTAGGTACCCCAACAGAGGGGGGACCAAACATGGGCACGCTAAGGAACGCTTCTGTTGGGACCATCCACAACTTTTCACTGTGGAAACAAAAAAAAAAGGCGTACCAAACTGAACCGTACTGCTTGGTGGAAACGGGGCTTAACTTGATGCTGGGTGTGTATAATAACTCATCTTATAGGAAGCACCATTGATTTTAGTTTCCACTTTCTTTTCCTGTAAACAGATGTTCTGTTTACTTTGCAGGGAATCTGTCTTTTACTCTACATCATTATAGATTGATTTGCATGAGCCTCGTATTCTGCTGACGTATCTGCACTCTTTCCAAAGGCTAAGTTTCTTGTTCAGTCCAGCTGGACACAGGATAACTGAGAGAGCCTTAAAGTTTCATTTTAATTTTCTCCATCTGACAAGACTATGATTAAAACAAAGGAGGTGTTGCTGCAGTACCTTTGCCATCGCTTGGCATTTCAACTAAGTCATAGGGGGCATGTTATGGGAACTGACAGACTTCTGCAGGAATGAATGAGCCTCTAGTGTTCTGTGTCTGGAACAAGAGGCGGGAGTCTCTGTGCAGAGAGATAAATTTAGGAGAGAAAATGTCAACTTCTGTTGTGTGCTAGATTTGAAATGCACCGGAGATGTGAAGGTGAGGCTGGAGCAGCATCTCCTGGTTAAGCATGCAAACATACACACACACACAGACACATACACACACACACACACACAAACTCACAAAGAAAGAACCAACCTTGCATGAAGTTGTCACAGCATTTGATTCCTGCAGCAGTGCTGTGAAACAAGATTTCAACCTCATTTTTTTCAGCCTTTAATCCCAAGTCAGTAATAATTATTTAAGAGATGTGAAGTTATTAGTTTAATTGTGTTTAGAGACTTGTGGAGATGTTTGAAAATTCTCAAGCTCAGTGCGGATATGTGCAGTTAAATGCATTATGCTGCCTCCAATGTACAGTGACTGCTAATTAATTTAAGACAGATGCTAGTATCTCCCAGGAGCCAGCTGCATAAACAATGTGTACATCTTTCCCCACTCAAACTGGTATTTTTAAAAAAAAAAGAAGAAAAGAAATAAAGTGCAGTGAGAATAAGCACACCTTACACATTCTTCACATCAGGCATACACATGACATTAGCTGAGATAGCTGCAGGTGATATGATAAGATGAGACTGAACATAGAGAGTTGAGAGAGACATGGTTTTTAGGTTGTTTGCCAGTTTCACTGATTGTGTTATTATGTTGTCAGGCTGCACAGCGTTCAGTAAAATGTCAATCAAAGGCTCATTTATGAAATCACTTTTAAAATAGGCTATTTGTGAGTATTGACTTTCATCATTTAGATTTGCATTCATCTCCCTGTTAGTGATTGTTTAATTTTGTCCTGTGAAGCGATTCGTAAAGTCAGTTTCAATATGAACACTATCAATCAATCATTGATCATCCTTCTGACGTTTAATAATAATGATTACTGAGATTTCACCACAGCGATGGTTTGCAGAAATGTGATGAATCAGTGTTATGGACGAACCTCGTGATGCCACACAGTTGGTGAATTTGCACTTTTGTTACCGAATTTGTCATTGACAGGTCAACACAGGTGGAGGGGCACAAGTATCAATATGCAAATGGAAGTTTCAGGGCTCTTAAGTGCTGTATCGTAGGCAACTGGACTTGATTGGGTTTCTTGAAGGCATTTCACCTCTCATCCAAGAGGCTTCTTCAGTTCTAATGTACTTGGTGCAGAGTTGCAGGCTTTAAACCCTTTTAAACCCTGTGTGGGTGTGAACCCTTACAGAGTCAGTGAGGTCATGTGTGTTGTTAGGGTTAGATGGATCCAGGTAACCCTTACAACGCACGATGGTCGGTTGGGTCAACAACTCCCCTGTGACCTTAACAATTCTGAAACTCATAGCTCATACATGACCTCAGTGATTCTGTAAGGGCTCACACCCACACAGGGTTCAAAGCCTGTGACTCTGCACCAGTCTGTTAGAACTGCAGAAGGTGAGAGGTGAAACGCCTTCAAGAAACTCAAGCAAGTCCAGTTGCCTACGATAAAGCACTTAAGATTAGCATGACCTGGATGACTGAGAATCTTCACCAAGATGTTTCAGGGCGTGAACTGTGGGCATAGAAATGAGGCTCATACAAATGCGCCCAGCGCCACAATCATCAAGATTAATAAGACAGAATCAGGCGTTTGCACAGCTTTATAAATGTGATGAAAGAATGCATATGCATATTTCTGCCTTTGTGCGTACATTCAGCGTAGGTCAGCTGGACGCTGCTCATAGGCTGTGGGATAAAGTCAGGTGGCTGAGAGTAAAGCCAGGGCCTACGGAGCATGCTGTTGGTTTTACCGGGGCTGGAGGGACAGGCTTAGCTGGTGACAGGAGAGCCAAGGCCTGCAGAGCATGTTGGAGGCTCTACATCCAGGGGTCTGTGGACTTCTGCACTCTCTCTGGTTCTCCAACATGCTCTGCAGGCCCTGGCTCTCCTCTCGCCTTCAGCAAGCCACTCTGACCTCTGAGGCTGTGCTCTGCTCCTGTGCCAGAGAACCAGAGGGAGGGCATGAGGGATTGTGCCCTCGGCCCTCTGTCAGCTTCTCTCCAGTGTCCACAAACCCCTTGATGTGGAGCTGTGGATCATTGTCAGTTTTTTTGAGAAACATCCCCCTGCAGAGCTGGAGAGCCACCATTTTAGTCTTGCACATGCGCAAGTTTTAAAGCCACCGTTTAAGACGTGAGCATGTGCAAGTACCAGACCCTCTGTTTTATGTTGTACAGATGGAGATAATAATAATAAATATATATCTTAGACTGTTGTTGTAAAAATAACATAAGCCTTGCGTTCACAATTGCAAGTATAAAACTTTTCTGCTAGCTAGCGCACTAGCTCGCGAACACTATCTGCCAATCAACTTCTTAATCATGGATCATTAAAGAATATAGCAACTTTAACCACTGTTCATTTGAGGAGGACCACCACCAGGAAATGTCTTCTGCAAGAAAATTATCAAACTGATTATAGATCATAGATACGTGTCTCTGGCTGCCAGCATTAGCTAGCTGAAAAGTTGTCTTTGTCCAGAGGTTTCGTGCCCTTGCTGTCCGGGCGGGACTTGTTCTTCCGGACCATCCATTTTAGCACCAACCTCAGTGCTCAAAGTGTCATCAACAGACAGCAACGTTTTAAATTGGAAGTAGCATGCTAGGAACAGCAGCTAAATGCTGGCAGCCAAAAACAAACAACTATGTTTCGTTGTCTGTTAGTTTTCCAATAATCAAAACAAAGTATTCATTTTTTTTGATGGTACTAAATGTTTTACCCTGCTCATGTTAGGTGCAGCTCTGAATTGCTCAGTGCAGTGAGGGACTTATTTATATAGCATCATTGCTGAGGCAAGCGCCCAAGTGTCTGTAGCCAATAATGCTATTAACGCCCAGCGAAAATCTTCTTTTTGGGCCAATGTCATAATACCACATTAGCATGAACGGGTCTATTCAGTTATTCTGTTAAAGTTCATGTACACAGTGTGCTATCAGCAGGTTTATACATCCTAAAAACTGCAAATAATAAACCAACGTTAACTTTGGACTCAAACCGCAGTCTCCTGTGTGAAAGTCCTGTGCTTAACGTGTTCATCCACCATCTTTTACTTCCTCCATGGACTGTGTTACTCTTTTTTCTTTTGTCATAATTTTACCACTTTAATCTCAGAGAATATCCAAGATTGCCTTGCACTAGCCCTAACCATGACCTCTTTGCTCTATTTCCAACAGCTTCCAACCTTGATGCATCAATATGACGAGTACTGGCCGATCACAGCACCCATTGGGATCCATACTAATGCGATGAGGTTGTAAATAGCCGAACAGCTGCAGTGTGACCATTCTCACCCAGGTACAAAAAGACACTCTGATAATTTTAATTAAATGTAAATGATGAGAAATCTTAATTAGCTAATCAATCAATTAGCTGATCAGCAGAGGACACTTTAATCTAAGGATAAAGGGACAGATAATTACATCTGACATGTAGCAACAATATTAAGACAGGCTGGTCACTATAGCAACATGTTGTGACAGGAGTTATTTTCATACCAACAGTCTGCTCACACATAACACAGCACACTGATTAGTTTAATGGAATATTAGCATAAAGACGTGGCTGTGTCCCTGGATGAAATTACTGGCGTGACACGGCGGCCAAATATGTTTTCCACGATGATTAAAGGGTGAGCTCTCACTGGACTCATAAAGCTATAAAGACAAACATTATGATTAACATTACTTTAGCATATCACAAAAAGGATTATTTATGACAGGCTGGGCAAAAGGTGGAGGATTACAGCCCCGTTTGATGGTTGTACGCCTGCACAGCTCCCAGGAACGGACATTTTCATAGAGTCCCCTCTGCATGCTCTTCATTTTTAATATACCCTTCCTATCACGGACAAGCACGGGCATATTAAAGGTGATTATAGATTGTTGGTGCTTCCCTGTCTATCTGTTTGTCCATCTGTTGATACATTGCAGGGCATCCAATATATCATATCCTCCCACTGTCTGTAATATAACCCAAAGGCATTTCATGTCTGCGGGGGTAGATAGCAGAGAATGTGACCAAGCTTACAAATCATTTCTAATGAATGGCTGTGCACCCCTCCCTTCTGCTGCTTTCACTCTCCCCCTCTTATAATGCTTTTCAAAAATAAATGTAATAGAGATTAGTTGTCTAAATGCTTCCATTCCTATTTCTAAGCCCCCACCCTCCCCTCCAAACCAAGCCCTCCATCAACACCCTATGATATCAGTGGCAAACGAGAAGAATGAAGAACAAGTGTGATGTTCGTTTAATGATTTCAAGCAAATTATAAAGGCGGCACACGCTCTGGAAGCTTTTGTGAGCCTATTCTTTGATGAACCATTGCCAGGCGCGCACACACACAAAGTTTATTAAATGGATTGGTTTCATTTGCCTCTGAGGCAGTTTGCATTATCGTTGGCATGATAATACCGAGCCTCCGGCTGATATTAGACTGCCTTGGAGATAAAAGCATGCAACTACCCTTTTATGTATTCGCACAAATGTTCATTACAGTGTGTGAAAGGGAAACAAATCAAAGGACAAACTAAACCCAGAGGACGAAGGAAGAAGAGGAGAATAACTCAGTGATGGTAGCGACGATATGTGGTAAACAACAAGTGAATAAAGCACTTTAGAGTCATTTGGAAGCCCATCCTTTAGCATGGAGCGTTTTTGTTTTTATCTTCACTCTAAACTCCTAGAAACAGAGGAGTTGGGCAATTTATCACACACAACAAATGCACTGACACATGCTTGGTGCACTTGCAGTGGCCCAGAAACCCACAAATGCAACATATGGCCTACCATCCAACTCGAGCACACAGGGGACATGTTTGACACATACTCCCCACAGGGTAACATGTTTTACTCCCTACCCCACACACTTGTTATCAGAGGGACTATAAATAAAAAGACAAGATCGACACTTTGAGAATAGCGCTGTTGTGCTGATAAAGTCGGATTAATATTGATATGCTCAGCGTTAGGTTTTGTCATCTTAACTTTTGGCCTGCTTTCACCAGGCATATGATGGGAAATGGCACTGTGTTCTCATCCCCTAATGAGTGCGCGGTCTATTGGATGCTATACCGATGCACCATCAAAGAGAATGATCATCAGTGGTGCACACTTCATTTACCTCCTCATTTCTCTTCCTTATATTCTCTTTGCCTCCCTCTCTGTTGCTCTCACCCTCTTGTTCCTGTCTCCCTCTCCTCCTCCTCTCCCTCTCATGAGTAGCATACCTTACTCCAGCTGCATTAGGGCCACTCTAATCTGTGTGGTGGGGTGGAATGGGATGTTCAATGGCTTTTTCTCGTTTCCTGGCTGAGAGGGCCGTGTAATGTGCTAATGGACTCTGCGGCTGGTGCCTGACCCCCACGGTAGAGCGTGCAGAGTCAGGGCTCGCAGCTGTGACTCCCCCTTTGCTACTATCTCAGCCAAACAAGTGTAGCTTCACTGGAAATCTTTTTATAGTTGCAAAGAGAGTGGCCGTCCCCTTCCGAGGTCATTAGAGCTTTCCCAGGTGAGGGATGTGAACTCTCTCTGCTGCATGTCTATGTGCTGTATCAGTAATAGGTTTGGATAGACATGCACTCTGAAAAAAACCCTGTTAAGTACTCGTACATTATCAGTAGCCACATGGGTCTCTAGTGTATTTTCGTTCTAGAGTGATATTTGAGAGAGGAGATATCAGGCTTATGCCAAAAGAGTTACTTACTGTAAGTAGGATTGGGTTTTTTAGATGCAAAGCACTTTATGGATTCAGGGTTAGTATGACCTGTCAGTCACTCATTCATCCCAGAAATTATCTGCTGCTAGTGGCCGCTATGAAGGCAGGGCTATAAGGGATGTCACCAGAACTGATACCAAGTCAATGCTGAAGTTCTGAAAACTTGTTTTTCTCCAATGCTGTAGGTACCAGGGATGCAATTCTTCCAGAGCTGATGGGGCAGAGCATATACATCTACAAGTGCTCTAGTCTGCTGTTAGATGCTAAGAAGGATACGAAGACAAAGACGGAGACAAAGAAGTAGACGAAGGAGAAGACAATGAAGAAGAAGAAGAAGAAGAAGAAGAAGAAGAAGAAGAAAAGGAAGAAGAAAAACACCGACCAGCACAACTTTTAATGACATACTGTACTATGACTTTTTTCAACAAACTTTACTGTGACTTTTTTGACATGCTATAGCATGAAGTTTTGGACATGCTATACTATCAATTTTTTGACAGAATTGACTTTTTTTTTTCACATACTACGCCATGACTTTTTTGGACATAAGGTAGCTGTAATTAAACCTCTCCTTAAAAAAGCCCACCCTGGACCCAGAGGTGTTAGCCAACTATAGACCAATATCTAATCTTCCCTTTATGTCAAAGATCCGTAGTCACAGACCAGCTGTGTGATTTTTTCCATGATAATAATTTATTTGAGGAATTTCAGTCAGGATTTAGAGTGCATCATAGCACTGAGACAGCACTAGTTAAAATTACAAATGACCTTCTGATTGCTTCAGACAAAGGACTCGTCTCTGTACTTGTTTTATTAGATCTTAGTGCGGCGTTTGACACTATTGACCATCAAATTCTACTGCAGAGACTGGATCACTTAATTGGCCTAAAAGGTTCTGCACGAAGCTGGTTTAAATCTTATTTATCTGATCGTTTTCAGTTTGTTCACGTTCACAATGAATCATCCTTACGTACTAAAGTCTGTTTCGGAGTTCCGCAAGGTTCTGTGCTCGGACCAATCCTATTTACTCTATATATGCTTCCTTTAGATAACATCATTAGAAATCACTCTATAAATTTTCCATTGTTATGCGGATGATACACAGTTGTATTTATCGATGAAGCCAGAAGAAAGTAATCAATTAACTAAACTCCATAACTGCCTTAAAGACATAAAAACCTGGATGAGCACCAATTTCCTGATGTTAAATTCAGACAAAACTGAAGTTATTGTTCTTGGCCCCAAACAACTCAGAGACTCTTTATCTGATGACGTAGTTTCTCTAGATGGCATTGCTCTGGCCTCTAGCACTACCGTAAGAAACCTCGGAGTAATATTTGATCAAGATTTGTCTTTTAATTCTCATTTAAAACAAACCTCGCGGACTGCATTTTTTCATCTGCGTAATATTGCGAAAATTAGGCCTATCCTGACCCGAAAAGATGCAGAAAAATTGGTCCACGCTTTTGTTACCTCAAGGCTAGATTACTGTAACTCTCTATTATCAGGTAGCTCTAGTAAGTCCTTAAAAACTCTCCAGCTAATTCAGAATGCAGCAGCACGTGTACTAACAGGAACTAAGAAACGAGACCATATTTCTCCTGTTTTAGCTTCTCTGCACTGGCTCCCTGTAAAATCCAGAACTGAATTTAAAATCCTACTGTTAACTTATAAAGCTCTAAATGGTCAAGCTCCGTCATATCTTAGAGAGCTCATAGTGCCATATTATCCCACCAGAACACTGCGCTCTGAGAACACAGGGTTACTCGTGGTCCCTAAAGTCTCCAAAAGTAGATCAGGAGCCAGAGCCTTCAGCTATCAGGCTCCTCTCCTGTGGAATCATCTTCCTGTTACGGTCCGGGAGGCAGACACCGTCTCCACATTTAAGACTAGACTTAAGACTTTCCTCTTTGATAAAGCTTATAGTTAGGGCTGGCTCAGGCTTGCCCTGTACCAGCCCCTAGTTAGGCTGACTTAGGCTTAGTCTGCCGGAGGACCCCCTATAATACACCGGGCACCTTCTCTCCTTCTCTCTCTCGCTCTCTCTCTCGTATTCTATTACTGCATCTTGCTAACTCGGCCATTCTGGATGTCACTAACTCGGCTTCTTCTCCGGAGCCTTTGTGCTCCACTGTCTCTCAGATTAACTCATATCACAGCGGTGCCTGGATAGTGTGACGTGTGTGGTTGTGCTGCTGTCGTGATCCTGCCAGATGCCTCCTGCTGCTGCTGTTATCATTAGTCATACTTCTACTGTTATTCAATCAATTTTATTTATAAAGCCCAATATCACAAATCACAATTTGCCTCACAGGGCTTTACAGCATACGACATCCCTCTGTCCTTATGACCCTCACAGCTGATCAGGAAAAACTCCCCAAAAAAACCCTTTAACGGGGAAAAAAAAGGTAGAAACCTCAGGAAGAGCAACTGAGGAGGGATCCCTCTTCCAGGACGGACAGATGTGCAATAGATGTCGTACAGAACAGATCAGTATAATAAATTAACAGTAATCCGTATGACACAATGAGAGAGAGAGAGAGAGAGAGAGAGAGAGAGAGAGAGAGGGAGATGCAGGTAATAACAGTAGCTTACAACAACATTATTGAAAGTAATAATATTATAGTTATAGTTCTGGCTACTGTGGTACAATATGTTGAAAGTATGTATTAATATCTGGCAGTATACATGTGTGACAATAGTCATATGTGTATAATAACAGTAGAAGTATGACTAATGACTAATGATGGCAGCAGCAGCAGGAGGCATCTGGCAGGACCACGGCAGCAGCACAACCACACACGTCACGCTGTCCAGGCACCACTGTGATATGAGTTAATCTGAGAGACAGTGGAGCACAAAGGCTCCGGAGAAGAAGCCGAGTTAGTGACATCCAGAATGGCCGAGTTAGCAAGATGCAGTAATAGAATACGAGAGAGAGAGCGAGAGAGAGAAGGAGAGAAGGTGCCCGGTGTATTATAGGGGGTCCTCCGGCAGACTAGGCCTAAGTCAGCCTAACTAGGCGCTGGTACAGGGCAAGCCTGAGCCAGCCCTAACTATAAGCTTTATCAAAGAGGAAAGTCTTAAGTCTAGTCTTAAATGTGGAGACGGTGTCTGCCTCCCGGACCGTAACAGGAAGATGATTCCACAGGAGAGGAGCCTGATAGCTGAAGGCTCTGGCTCCTGATCTACTTTTGGAGACTTTAGGGACCACGAGTAACCCTGCGTTCTCAGAGCGCAGTGTTCTGGTGGGATAATATGGCACTATGAGCTCTCTAAGATATGACGGAGCTTGACCATTTAGAGCTTTATAAGTTAACAGTAGGATTTTAAATTCAGTTCTGGATTTTACAGGGAGCCAGTGCAGAGAAGCTAAAACAGGAGAAATATGATCTCGTTTCTTAGTTCCTGTTAGTACACGTGCTGCTGCATTCTGAATTAGCTGGAGAGTTTTTAAGGACTTACTAGAGCTACCTGATAATAGAGAGTTACAGTAATCTAGCCTTGAGGTAACAAAAGCGTGGACCAATTTTTCTGCATCTTTTCGGGTCAGGATAGGCCTAATTTTCGCAATATTACGCAGATGAAAAAATGCAGTCCGTGAGGTTTGTTTTAAATGAGAATTAAAAGACAAATCTTGATCAAATATTACTCCGAGGTTTCTTATACACATATGATTATTGTCACATATGTATACTGCCAGATATTAATATATACTTTCAACATATTGTACCACAGTAGCCAGAATTAGAATTATTATTATTATTATTATTATTATTATTATAGAATTATAATATTATTTTATCATTACTTTCATTAATGTTGTTGTACTGTCATTACCATCTGTCCTGCATCTCTCTCTTTCTGTCTCTGTCTCTCTCTCTTTCTGTCTCATTGTGTCATACAGATTACTGATAATTTATCATGTTGATCTGTTCTGTACGACATCTATTGCACGTCTGTCCGTCCTGGAAGAGGGATCCCTCCTCAGTTGCTCTTCCTGAGCTTTCTACTTTTTTTTCCCCATTAAAGGCTTTTTTTAAGGAGTTTTTCCTGATCAGCTGTGAGGGTCCAAAGGACAGAGGGACTGATTGCAAATTGTGATTTGTGATATTGGGCTTTCTAAATAAAATTGATTGATTGATTGAAGTGACATACTATACTATAACTTTTTCAACATACTATACTATGACTTTTTGGCTTTTTTCTTTTTACATACTTTTCTATGATGTTTTTCGACATACTATACTGGGACTTCTTTAGCACTTTTTTCGACGGACTATACTATACTATAACTTTTTTCAACATACTATTATGACTTCTTTTGGACATACTATACTATGACTTTTTGGCATTTTTTTAGACTTACTATACTATGTTCTACTATGACGTTTTTCACAGTTTTTGACATACTATTCCGTGCCTTTTTTTCAACTTACTGTACTATGACTTATTTTTGCAGTTTTTTCAACACACTACACCATGACTTTTTGGACACACTAACTTTTTTTCGATACCTTGTGTGACATACTTTACTATGCCTTTTTTAACATACTTTGGAATGACATTTTTATGACATACTATACTATGGCTTTTTAGAAGACATTTTCATTACATATTATGCTTTAATTTATTTAATGACATATACTTGACACTCAAGATGATTGCATGCAGCAGTGCAGCAGCTCCTCTAGCTCCATAGTGGCACACCATCGCCTCTATTTCCTGAGACTGGACACCAAAAGCTTTGCATCCTTCTACAGGTGTGTGGTGGAGAATAGCCTCTCCTCCTGCATCATTGTGTGGTACAGCAGCTGCACGACTGCAGAGAGACATGCACTGCAACTGGTGGTAGGGCTGCAGATAGACCCGTCAGCTGCAGCTTACCACCCATTGGAGACATTTACATCGGCAGATGCAGAGACAGGGCTTCCTGCATTATGAAGGATTCAACCCACCCTGCACATTAACTGGTTGCATCCCATCCCTTTTGGTAGAAGGCTGCGCAGCATTTGGGCAAGAACCACCAGACACAGGAACAGCTTCTTGCTGGATGCTGGAGGACTGATGAACTGCACTACACTGTCTTTTTGAACCACACTATCCTGAACGGCTGCTACTTTATTATAATCATATTTGATATTTTTTTTTATATTTTATATATATATTTGACTCAGTGTTTTTATTATGTTTACAATTTCATGTTGACTGAAACATAAGTACAACTATTTGTTCTTTTCATGTATTTGCATGGCTGGAATGACAATCAAGAAACCTTGATGCTTGAACCTGTACTATGGCTTTTTCTTATAAAAAAAACTCTGCTGTGAAATAAAAACAATAAAACATACTCTGACTTTTTTATGATGTACTATATTATGCTGTTTTTACTATCATGACATACTATACTATGACCTCTTTCCACGTACTCTACCATGACTTTTTAGCAGTTTTATTTAACATACTGTACTATGTTTTTTTTTACGACATACTATACTACTGTGACTATTTAAGCACTTTTTTGACATACTGTACAATGACGTTTTTGTCATGATTTTGGACGACATACTATACTATGACTTTTTTTTCATTATTTTGGACGACATGCTATACTATGACTTTTTTCCATGATTTTGGACGACATGCTATACTATGACTTTTTTTTCATTATTTTGGACGACATGCTATACTATGACTTTTTTCCATGATTTTGGACGACATGCTATACTATGACTTTTTTTTCATTATTTTGGACGACATGCTATACTATGACTTTTTTTTCATTATTTTGGACGACATGCTATACTATGACTTTTTTCCATGATTTTGGACGACATGCTATACTATGACTTTTTTTCATGATTTTGGACGACATGCTATGACTTTTTTCCATGATTTTGGACGACATGCTATACTATGACTTTTTTCCATGATTTTGGACGACATGCTATACTATGACATTTTTTTCATGATTTTGGACAACATGCTATACTATGACTTTTTTTTCACGAGTTTGGACGACATGCTATACTATGACTTTTTTCCATGATTTTGGACGACATGCTATACTATGACTTTTTTTTCATTATTTTGGACGACATGCTATACTATGACTTTTGTCCATGATTTTGGACGACATGCTATACTATGACTTTTTTTTCATTATTTTGGACGACATGCTATACTATGACTTTTTTTCATGATTTTGGACGACATGCTATACTATGACTTTTTTTTCACAAGTTTGGACGACATGCTATACTATGACTTTTTTCCATGATTTTGGACGACATGCTATACTATGACTTTTTTTTCATTATTTTGGACGACATGCTATACTATGACTTTTGTCCATGATTTTGGACGACATGCTATACTATGACTTTTTTTTCATTATTTTGGACGACATGCTATACTATGACTTTTTTTCATGATTTTGGACGACATGCTATACTATGACTTTTTTCCATGATTTTGGACGACATGCTATACTATGACTTTTTTTCATGATTTTGGACGACATGCTATGACTTTTTTCCATGATTTTGGACGACATGCTATACTATGACTTTTTTCCATGATTTTGGACGACATGCTATACTATGACATTTTTTTCATGATTTTGGACAACATGCTATACTATGACTTTTTTTCATGATTTTGGACAACATGCTATACTATGACTTTTTTTTCACGAGTTTGGACGACATGCTATACTATGACTTTTTTCCATGATTTTGGACGACATGCTATACTATGACTTTTTTCCATGATTTTGGACGACATGCTATGCTATGACTTTTTTTTCACAAGTTTGGACGACATGCTATACTATGACTTTTTTCCATGATTTTGGACGACATGCTATACTATGACTTTTTTTTCATTATTTTGGACGACATGCTATACTATGACTTTTTTCCATGATTTTGGACGACATGCTATACTATGACTTTTTTTTCATTATTTTGGACGACATGCTATACTATGACTTTTTTTTCATTATTTTGGACGACATGCTATACTATGACTTTTTTCCATGATTTTGGACGACATGCTATACTATGACTTTTTTTTCATTATTTTGGACGACATGCTATACTATGACTTTTTTTCATGATTTTGGACGACATGCTATGACGTTTTTCCATGATTTTGGACGACATGCTGTACTATGACTTTTTTTCATGATTTTGGATGACATGTTGTACTATGACTTTTTTTTCATGATTTTGGACGACATGCTATACTATGACCTTTTTTCATGATTTTGGACGACATGCTATACTATGACTTTTTTCCATGATTTTGGACGACATGCTATACTATGACTTTTTTTCATGATTTTGGACGACATGCTATGACTTTTTTCCATGATTTTGGACGACATGCTATACTATGACATTTTTTTCATGATTTTGGACAACATGCTATACTATGACTTTTTTTTCACGAGTTTGGACGACATGCTATACTATGACTTTTTTTCATGATTTTGGACAACATGCTATACTATGACTTTTTTTTCACGAGTTTGGACGACATGCTATACTATGACTTTTTTTCATGATTTTGGACGACATGCTATACTATGACTTTTTTCCATGATTTTGGACGACATGCTATACTATGACTTTTTTTTCACAAGTTTGGACGACATGCTATACTATGACTTTTTTCCATGATTTTGGACGACATGCTATACTATGACTTTTTTCCATGATTTTGGACGACATTCTATGACTTTTTTTCATGATTTTGGACGACATGCTGTACTATGACTTTTTTTCATGATTTTGGACGACATGCTATGACATTTTTTTCATGATTTTGGATGAGATGCTATACTATGACTTTTTTCCCACGATTTTGGACGACATGCTATACTATGACATTTTTTCCATGATTTTGGACGACATGCTATACTATGACTTTTTTTCATGATTTTGGACGACATGCTATACTATGACTTTGTTCCATGATTTTGGACGACATTCTATGACTTTTTCCATGATTTTGGACGACATGCTATACTATGACTTTTTTCCATGATTTTGGACGACATGCTATGACATTTTTTTCATGATTTTGGATGAGATGCTATACTATGACTTTTTTTCCATGATTTTGGACGACATGCTATGACTTTTTTCCATGATTTTGGACGACATGCTAAACAATGACTCTTTGACCATGATTTTGGACGACATGCTATGCTATGACTTTTTTCCATGATTTTGGACGACATACTATACTATGACTCTTTTAACATGATTTTGGACGACATGCTATACTATGACTTTTTTCCATGATTTTGGACGACATGCTATACTATGGCTCTTTTTCATGATTTTGGACGACATGCTATACTATGACTTTTTTTTCACGATTTTGGACGACATGCTATACAATGACTCTTTGACCATGATTTTGGACGACATACTATACTATGACTTTTTTTCATGATGTTGGACGACATGCTATACTATGACTTTTTTTCATGATTTTGGACGACATTCTATGACTTTTTTCCATGATTTTGGACGACATGCTAAACAATGACTCTTTGACCATGATTTTGGACGACATGCTATGCTATGACTTTTTTTCATGATTTTGGACAACATTCTATGACTTTTTCCATGATTTTGGACGACATGCTATACTATGACTCTTTTTCATGATTTTGGACAACATGTTATACTATGACTTTTTTTTCATGATTTTGGACGACATGCTATACTATGATTTTTTTCCATGATTTTGGACGACATGCTATACAATGACTCTTTGACCATCATTTTGGACGACATACTATACTATGACTTTTTTTCCATGATTTTGGACGACATTCTATGACTTTTTTCCATGATTTTGGACGACATGCTATACAATGGCTCTTTGACCATGATTTTGGACGACATGCTATGCTATGACTTTTTTCCATGATTTTGGATGACATACTATACTAGGACTCTTTTACCATGCTTTTGGACGACATGCTATACTATGACTTTTTTTCATGATTTTGGACGACATGCTATACTATGACTCTTTGACCATGATTTTGGACGATATACAGTACTTTACTATGACTTTTTTTTAATGATTTTGGACAACATGTTATACTATGACTTTTTTTTCATGATTTTGGACGACATGCTATACTATGACTTTTTTTTCATGATTTTGGACGACATGCTATACTATGACTTTTTTTTCATGATTGTGGACGACATGCTATACTATGACTTTTTTCCATGATTTTGGACGACATGCTATACTATAACTTTTTTTCCATGATTTTGGACGACATTCTATGACTTTTTTCCATGATTTTGGACGACATGCTATACAATGGCTCTTTGACCATGATTTTGGACGACATGCTATGCTATGACTTTTTTCCATGATTTTGGACGACATGCTATACTATGACTATTTTTTCATGATTTTGGACGACATGCTATACTATGACTTTTTTTCCATGATTTTGGACGACATGCTATACTATGACTATTTTTTCATGATTTTGGACGACATGCTATACTATGACTATTTTTTCATGATTTTGGAAGACATGCTATACTATGACTTTTTTTCATGATTTTGGAAGACATGCTATACTATGACTATTTTTTCATGATTTTGGAAGACATGCTATACTATGACTATTTTTTCATGATTTTGGACGACATGCTATACTATGACTATTTTTTCATGATTTTGGACGACATGCTATACTATGACTTTTTTTTCCATGACTTTGGAAGACATCCTATACTATGACTATTTTTTCATGATTTTGGACGACATGCTATACTATGACTTTTTTTTTATGATTTTGGACGACATGCTATACTATGACTATTTTTTCATGATTTTGGAAGACATGCTATACTATGACTATTTTTTCATGATTTTGGACGACATGCTATACTATGACTATTTTTTCATGATTTTGGACGACATGCTATACTATGACTTTTTTTCCATGATTTTGGACGACATGCTATACTATGACTATTTTTTCATGATTTTGGACGACATGCTATACTATGACTATTTTTTCATGATTTTGGAAGACATGCTATACTATGACTTTTTTTCATGATTTTGGACGACATACTATACTATGACTATTTTTTCATGATTTTGGACGACATACTATACTATGACTATTTTTTCATGATTTTGGACGACATGCTATACTATGACTATTTTTTCATGATTTTGGACGACATGCTATACTATGACTTTTTTTTCCATGATTTTGGACGACATGCTATACTATGACTTTTTTTTTATGATTTTGGACGACATGCTATACTATGACTATTTTTTCATGATTTTGGACGACATGCTATACTATGACTTTTTTTCCATGATTTTGGAAGACATCCTATACTATGACTATTTTTTCATGATTTTGGACGACATGCTATACTATGACTTTTTTTTCCATGATTTTGGACGACATACTATACTATGACTTTTTTTCCATGATTTTGGAAGACATCCTATACTATGACTTTTTTTCCATGATTTTGGAAGACATCCTATACTATGACTATTTTTTCATGATTTTGGACGACATGCTATACTATGACTATTTTTTCATGATTTTGGACGACATACTATACTATGACTTTTTTTTTTCCATGATTTTGGACGACATACTATACTATGACTTTTTTTCCATGATTTTGGAAGACATGCTATACTATGACTATTTTTTCATGATTTTGGACGACATGCTATACTATGACTTTTTTTCCATGATTTTGGACGACATGCTATACTATGACTATTTTCATGTTTTTGGACAACATACTATACTATGACTTTTTTCATGATTTTGTACAACATACTATACACTGTACTATCACATTTTTTACATGATTTTTGACATGTTATTTTATGACTTTTGACATGCTATACCATGACTTCTTTATGAAATACTATACTCTGTCTTTGTTAATGACATACTCAGTTTGACTTTATTATTAACATACTCTATTCTGACTTTTTTTCACATTTTATACTGTAACTTTTTTGAGTTACTATTATTTCAATCAATCAATCAATCAATCAATCAATCAATCAATTTTATTTATAAAGCCCAATACCACAAATCACAATTTGCCTCACAGGGCTTTACAGCATATATATATATATATATATATATATATATGAGTATACTACATATATATACTATACTACAAATCCTTTATAAAATACTATACTTCCCCTTTTGACATACTCAACTATGATTTTTTTTATGACATACTATACTATTGCTTTTAGAACATTTTTCATGACATAATATGCTATGACTTTGTCACAACATACATAACTATGGGTTTTTGTTTGAAATGCTACACTGTTTTTTCATGACATACTACACTTTGGCTTTTTTTGAAGACATTTTTATGACTAACCATGTTACACATTTTTTGTGTTTTCACAAATATGGATTTAAAATGTGCAACTTGACAGGTTTGTGGGGGCAATCAAACACACAGCGGTAACTCTAGTTAAAATGTGGAATTGCTAGTACAAGATTTCAATACTTCTTTCACCACTGAAGAGCACTTAGAATCTGTTGCTGCTTCACAATAAAGCACCATCCAGCCATTCAGTGTCTGCTGCCTGTCTTTTGATTTCCAACATTGTGAGCGATGTGAATTAGATACAAGCTGATTCAGAGGTGATATGAAATGATTACAGAGGCTACTGCCTCTGCTGTCAGCTCTGTAAGAGCTACAAAAAAAACAGAGTATTGATTAGACATTACATCATTAAGTTGCGAGGGTTATCCACTATAACATGAAAAATACACCACAAAACAACAACAGAGATAAAGTGCATATTAGCTGTTTTGAACAAGGCTAAATTATTTTCATAAATTGAAATGAATAAAACAAAAGAACACAATAGAATGAAGACCTGAAGGGTCTGCAGTGATGTTACCTGCACAGGAAGCACATCCTCTGCTGGGCCTTTTTCCTGACGGTGTCAAAGTTGAACCTCCACTGGTGGATCCCAGAAACTTGAAGGTTTCTACAGCAGACACAGTGTTGATCAGTTTGGTGATCGGGGGCAGTGTTTTTGTGAAATACTTACACTGTGACATTTTTGTTTCTATTGTGATTATATTATAATACTTTGACTGAACCAAATAAACACATAAATGTTTATTTTTGCCCTTTTTTCATATTTTCTATGCTACTGCGTGTCTTGACTTTTGCACTGTGTTTATCATATCGAGACAAATCCCTGGCTTCCTGACACAGTTCCTTTTGTGGGACTTTCAGGGGTATTTCAGTGAACGTTGACGGCTTCGTACAAAGGAGCAGGTGAAAATCATCTGGGTTCAATCCTCAGGTGATCAGTCAGTCTGTTTGCAACCTGATGTCTGGAGGAAAACATTAAAAGCTGAAAGGAAAACAGACAAAGTGTCTCTGGCCTGATAGCTCAGGCTGTTAAAGGAATGGTTGGGGGCCTTGAGGTTGTGGGTTGGAGCCTTATAAAAGCTAAGTAAAATTTAAAGGGCGGTGTCCAAAAGAGAAAGTGAAAGGCTCCATGAAACAGAGCTGAACTGCCAGCTTGAGTAGTTCAGGCTTTTACGGGGATGCTTGAAGAGTCTGAGGTCTAAGGTTTGTTCTTTGTCAGTGGGAGGTGAATTTAAATTCCAATACTTAAATGAAGGGTTAAATACACCCGAAGAAGAGGTCCCCATGTGAAGGGTGCTTGGTGTCATCGTGGGATTGACCATGGCAGTAAGGTGCCAGAATCAGGGTTTGAATCCACCCCTTTGCTGGCACCTGGAGCAATCCATAGGTCTAACAAGTACTCGAGTTGAGGGGGGATGAGGGGGGATGAGGGGGGATGGCATCCCCCTTGAAATAAAAACGTTCAAAATCATCCCCCTTCTAAAACTGCCATCCCCCCCTTTCCATCCCTTGTGTCATTTTTTGAATGAATGTGGTATTACTGCTATATCAACATTTAGTTTTACCTTTGATTTTACTCATATCAAGTAAAATACAGTGGGCGAGGGCCTGCATGGATGTTATGTGTGTGCCCTATAGAGGGCGCCCAAACAAGAGAAGGAGAAGGAAGTTTTATTGTCACTGTGCTTCCACAACGAAATTTAGTTAGAATTTGGAAGCATAGTGCGTCCAAATTCACACAAATTGTTCTTCTCTATGGATTTTCTCCGCAACCGTGCGTTGTAGCAAGAAGCCACGCATATCACGTGAAACAGCGGAACCGCAGCTTTCCGACAAGACCACTTGTTGATAGTCCAATATTTTCACAGCAAAAAAAAGATAAAGTTACACTAAAATTATGTATAACAGAGCTTGCATACAGCTTTGCACACACATTACTCTTGGATGGATTACTCACAAATGCAGGCTCACACAGAAATGCCACGCATATCACATGAAAGTGCAGGACCGGAGCTTTCTGATGATACCACACACATCATTGTGCTGTCATCCCATCATGCTATAAATACAGATCGTCTACAAAATAAAAACCTGACGAATTTCTTTACAACCCATTATACAGATCTTGTTATCAGTCACTTCATATAGTGAGGAATAATATCATTACTAATTTTCTATGATCTTAGATGTAAATATGGCATGTTTCTTTCAGATAAAACACATTTTTGACTTGTGAATGAGTCAATGGAATTTCTTGCAATAATGAAAAAATACTGGCAATCATGTCCGCCTGGCACAAACCACATGTTTTGGACAGCTGTGAAGTGACAGAATGTCCCACCATCATGGCTCTTATATTGCCAGATTCCAGAGAGTCTCCCCTCTTCATATATGGCAGAATATGTCTTCTTCCAACTTGCTATGGTGAGATACATGTAAAAATGTAAGAATTTAGTAACACTTTTTCATTGATATAAAAATTTATATAAAATACAGGCACATAGTAGGACATGGAATGATGGCAAATCTGGATAGCCCAGATTATCCTGAAAAAAAAAAACTCCAAAAATAATACCCCAAAAACGCCTAGGGCCCAGTGATATTAAAAGGCAGGTGAGAAATTATTTTCAGCCCCAAAACTATTTTATTTCAGTGTTGTTGTTTTTTAAATCCACACTTGAATGTTGGGCATTTTCAAGAAAATATGTAGTTTTCTTAAAAATCAACTGGAAGAGTAATGTCATGTGCTTGCATGAGATTTCTGCTCAGTCATTCTAACAAAACCATAATGGGCTTGTTTTCTTCACAGAGGATAACTATAGCCAGCAAGCAAGGGAGAAGAAATATTGAGAACAAAAAGCATGACTATGAAAATCTCTGGAAACTTTTATGAGATAGGGGAGAGTGGGATCAGCAGCCATAGAATTGGTTCTATGTATTTTGTATTATTTGTATTTTTAATATATTTTTATATTTTAAGTTTCAATTTGCACTCCATGCCCTGAAGTTGGGAATTTTAATCTACAACATTTGTATTTGTATCAATAAAGATCAACATTTTTCCCAATTTCTTTTTCATTTTTTTCATGAAGGGGTTCTTGTTTAATTTATATGATTTAATTAATCACACTTAAAAATTAACCCTTAGATACCAGTTTTCATCATACACCACTGCCTTTTTTTTTGAAAAATACACCATAATTCAATATTCTAAAAGCAAAACTGACTTTGATTATTATTAGTATCATCGGTTGACCCAAGTAGAAGAAGAAGAAATGATTTTGCACTTGTCCTGTGCATTTGACCCTAACTATGTAAGGGCAGTGGTGCTATGGCAGACCCTCTGTGCTGTCATCAGCACGAATTATGTCCCCATGTGGTAAAATCCACCATCCCCCCTGATTTTTTTTTTACAACTTGAGTACTGGGTCTAACCAGAGGTCTTGATTCATTGAGGGCCTTTTCTTTGCTTAGTCATCATCAGCTGTGAGACAAAGGTGTGGTCCATATAACAGATCAGTGTACCTGTGTCTCAATATGTTTGTTGATCTTGAAGAAGGTCATCAAAATAAAACAAATGCGTATGCAGCCAGAGTGTGCGGCACTTGTTTTCTACAACCTGGAGTAATCCAAACAGTCCTGCAGTAGCAGGGTCGGGAGGCGGCTGTGTACAGTTCAATCCTACCGCACTTGATGTAGATGTTCAGTTCACAGCCTCCTCACTGTGGGAACAGGTTCTGTATCTCAGGGGCTGGGCTTGCCATCCACTACTGGAAAAAGGTTCTCTCCGAAATTGTCTCAAAATCACTGTAATCTCCTCCAATTGCCTCCAACATCTTGGCTCATCTTAGAAGGACAAAAAAAACCTGTGGGCGTCTGGCCTCGGTGCCACACACTCCAGTAACCCAAACTCAAATAAATCAAATTTGAAACTTAAATTCAAATAACTTTTAATTCATCAAACTCAAATAATCCAAAGCTGATTCTCACCAACATGATCAGACCTGATACATGGTACGCCGGATAAACAATCTCATTGGACAATGAGAACGATACCAGATAACAACTGCTTGCCTATCAAAATCAATAATGCACAAACATTTATTATAAAATAATATTAAAACACTGTTAAATTCACTCTGATGTTTTTATCTATTACATTTTAAGCATTTAATCAATAATTATCATTACTATAGTAAGATTATAAGGCTTTAATCATTTATCTAATAACTTTTTAATCCCTTTTTCTCCTGTGGGCTACATCTCCCCTTATATGGCCAGAAAATATTATGATCTCATGGTGAAGTTGAACTTTGATCTTTTGGATATAAAATCTCAAAATTATTCATCATTTTTTAGGCATTTGTGTAAAATACTGTAATAATTAGCGTGTTAATTCTCGAGTTATGATCAGAAACATTTTTTGACCTTGATCTTTGACCTTGACCAGTTCATTTTTGAGTTTAAGTGGACTATTGTGCAACACTTGAAGAAATTCTCTCATGGTGTGTAAGTCTGAAGTTACATTTTCTTTCACGTGAATGGAGTAGACACATTCTTGACTTCATGGTACTGTAAGAAAATCCTTTCAAACACTTACACACACAAAAGGAATCAAACGTCTAAGTTTCCACAAATGCCTTTGTAATCTGTAGACCTGAGATGTACTGCTAAACAACAAACTGACAAACAAAAGGAAGTGCAAACCTCCTTGGCAGAGATAATAATAGGAAACAACTGGGACCTCTTGTACAGCACTCTGTGTCTCTGAGGTCTTTTCCATCACTGGAATAGACGAGAAAAAAATCTCTATATCAGTGCAAAAAGTAATGATGGATGATCACAGCGACCTGGACCCTGTTAACATTTTATTGTTGTAAAAATGCTTGCTGAGATGAAATGTCGGTGTTCTTTTACCTTAACAGCCCTCTCTAATGTCCATCATCACCTTTAAAGAGCTGGAGGAAACCATCATCACACTTCAGAGACGGATTTCTGCCTGACTCATGCGTGACCTTGGAACATCCTATCAGAGGGCTTAAAAGCACATATCACAATTTTTATAGTTCTTTGACTACTCTGAAAAGTGTCCACACTATTTTAGCTTGTCCCTAAAGCCACTCTGGTGACTGACCACATGCAGTGCGGAGAACCTAATGGGATGCTGGCAGCCAGGGGCAGTGTGACATTTTGAATTAAGATATCCGCAGTAACAGGTGCGGAGCAGGCCCATTGACAGATGGGAGGCAGAGGTATGTTCGTGGGCTCTACCCCAGTCACTGACAAATATTATCAACCACACTGTTCATGAACACAGTATAGAAATTGGCAACAGTACTGAATCATAAAAAACAGCAACAGTTCCTGGCAAATAGTCAATGAAACTGCAGCAGGGCAACAGGCAATCAGCCCCACTTGGCATGAAATTCGTGCCATCGGCTTTCACTGCCAAAGACGTTGGGCTTGCATACTGTTGTTTTCCCACACTCAAGGCACTTAACTCTGCGAGTGGAGGGCTATCCCCACATAGCGGCTTCTCGAGTCAAGTACAGTTAAAGGTTCAGTGTGCAGGATTTAGAGGGATTTACTTGCAGATGGAATATAATATCATAAGAATGTTTTCTTCATGTATAATCATCTCAAAATGAGAATGAGCCATTTAGATCAACGGGAGAAGGTCTTCTTCTATAGCGATAGCATCGCCAGGTAGAACCCAAACACTGGCTCTAGATAAGGCCATTCCGGATTTCCCGTCAGCCACCATACGATGAGACCATTGCAGAAACACCCACTTATTTAACGTGAAACTGCTTTATTCAGTGCTCTTATCTGTTTAAATCACCAGGCATGATCGTTTTGGAGAGGATGAGACCTTTGTGGATTATTCTGCTCTCACTAAAACACATTATTAACATCTGAAAAAAGGTCTGTTCAATAGATGCGTTTTACATCTTCATCAAGCCAAAATTAAGCTAGAGTCCAGCTACCAAGCTAAAACCAAACTAAAAGAAAAAATCATGATTAAAATCAAGGGAAAAAAATGAATTGAATTCAACCTAGCAATAAAGCTAAAATATAGAATAAAATAAAGTTAAAACCAAGCAGAAAATCAAGCTAAATCTGAGCTAAAATAATAATAAAAAAAAGTCAGGCTAAAATTTAAGATAAATATCAAGCCTAATCAAAGCTAAAGTCAAACAAAAATCAAGCTAGAAATCAAGTTTAAAATCAGCTTTCAGTCAGTATAAAATCAAGCCAAAGTCAAGCTACTGTAATTAGTCAAGCCAATAATATTAACATCAGAAAAAAAGCTAAATATCAAGCTATAAAAATCAACTCAAAATTAAGCATTGTTTCCTTAGGATGAGTCATTTATATCTACACAGAGAGTAGGTCTTCTTCTATGGAGATCGCCATGTTGCACCGCCATGTTTCTACAGTAGCCCAGATGGACAAACCAAACACTGGCTCTAGATAGGGCCATTCGAGATTTCTCGTCAGCCACTGTAGTTTTCATCCCCTCCTCCTCCTCCTCCTCCTCTGCAGATAATTTGGCTCCTGGTAAAAAAACCTCCTGACAATAAAGGAACTCTAACCAGGAAAAGTTTCAGCTGGTTGAGATCTGCAGTCTTCACCACTAGATGTCACTAAATCCCCCTGAATCTTCCAAAATGTTCCTTTAAAGCACCATTTTCAAAATTATTCTATCCATTCACTGCCCTAAAATACAGAATAATGATAAATAACAGCAGCAACAGGGATGTTTTACGTCATGCATTACTCCAGAATTATATTAACTGCTATGTTTCACACGCTTTTTCTGTTGCCATCAGAGTCCCCACTGACATGTTTTAAATCAGTAAAAAACTGAGAAATTAAATTGTTGAGAGTGGGCCCTGCCCCCCTATAAACCCAAATCATTGCACAGTAACACAAGCTATCATTCCCTTTTGACTTGGACTTCTTTCTAATTTTCACAGGCGACCACAAATTGAGCCACTGGGGCTCTTTGCTTTTATCTGGCAGAAGTCATAAATGGCATCTAGCAGCAAAATGTTTTGTTTCATTGACACATTACACTTCCAAATATGACAAATAAGTCAAGAACTAAAATACTGAATTCAAGCTAGTATTAATTTAGAAACAATGAGTTAGCAACACACTGTGAAAGAGAAACATCATTACACAGCAAAACTAGATCACTTCAGGATAGTGGAAAGCAGCTAACATGTGCATGCATGTGAAAATGATACAAAGCAACCATGAATGATTTATTTAGCTGTACTGTAAATGTCCTGCAGAAAATATCTGTCTGCTCTAAATATGTATGAATTACAAATGTATGAATTACACTGAAGTCAGTGTTTGCTACTCTGCTTTGAGGAATATGGTGAAATGCCAACATGTATTTTCAATCATCATGACAAGTAGCATAAGTAGAAGGGATCCTGCATAATATTAACATCAGAAAAAAAGGTCGGTTAAATAAATGCTTTCCATGTTTACATCCAACTGAAGTCAAGCTGCAGTCAAGTTAAATATCAAGGTACTTCAAATAAAAACAAGCCAAAAATTAAGATAAAATAAAGCTAAAAGAAATCAGGCTACAAGTCAAAGCTAAAATCAAGATAAAAAATAACCCAGCTAATATCAAGTGACAGTCAGGCTAAAATCAAGCTACGACCAAGCCAAAATTCAGCAAAAGTTCGGCCAAACATTAAGCTTAATATCAAGTCTAATTCAAGCTGAAGTCAAGCCTAGTCAAGCCAAAAAAATGTGTATTTCAGCCATCATGAGAAGTAGCCTAATTAGAACCTGAAAAAAAGGTTTGTTCAAACAGTGCGTTTTTTGTCTTCATCAAGCTAAAATGAAGCTAGAGTCCACCAACCAAGCTAAAGTCAAGCTAAAGTCAAGCTAAAACCAAGCTAAAATCAAGCTAAAGTCAAGCTAAAACCAAGCTAAAATCAAGCTAAAACCAAGCTAAAGTCAAGCTAAAACCAAGCTAAAATCAAGCTAGAGTCCACCAACCAAGCTAAAGTCAAGCTAAAATCAAGCTAAAATCAAGCTATAGTCCACCAACCAAGCTAAAGTCAAGCTTAAACCAAGCTTAAACCAAGCTAAAGTCAAGCTAAAACCAAGCTAAAACCAAGCTAAAGTCAAGCTAAAGTCAAGCTAAAATCAAGCTAGAGTCCACCAACCAAGCTAAAGTCAAGCTTAAACCAAGCTAAAGTCAAGCTTAAACCAAGCTAAAGTCAAGCTAAAACCAAGCTTAAGTCAAGCTAAAGTCAAGCTAAAACCAAGCTAAAGTCAAGCTAAAATCAAGCTAAAGTCAAGCTAAAAAGTCAGAGTCATGCTATACTCAAGCTACAATTTAAGCTAAACAGTCTAAATTCAAGCTAAAAGTAGTATCAAGCCCGATCAAAGATAAAATCAAGGCAAAATTATGCTAAAAATCAAGTAGAAAATCAGCCTTCAGTCAGGATAAAATCAAGCCAAAGTCAAGCTGTTATAATTAGTTGAGCCAGTAGTAACATCAGGAAAAAAACAAGCTAAAGTCAGGCAAAAGTCAAATTAAAATCAAGCCAAAAAAAAAAAAAGAAATCACTCCAAAGTCAAGCTAAAGCAGGGCTTAAATCTAAGATCAATACTAAGCTCAATCCAAGCTAAAGTCAAGCTGAAATCAAGCTTAAAATCAGGTTAAAAATCAACCTACAGTCAGGGTAAAAGCAAAAGTTACAGAAAAAAACAAGTTAAAGTTTAGCCAAATTGAAAAAGCTAAATATCAAAGTGGGAAGATGTTTTTAATGAGAATCAAGCTTTTAGCTCAATGTTTCTGCACTCGATGCACTTGCTGTTTTTGCCAGAACAACTCTGAACAAGTTGAAAAAACTTCAGCTCAGAGCGGAAAAGCGTCTCACCCATTGTCCAATTGGCTGATTTGAGAGGCGGGCCTTCTGTGGTCGTCACAACAACAAGTTTGCAATTGGTAAACAACATTTTTGTTATGGCAGGCCCAACGATAGACAGCAGGTTGTCAAACTGCCCCTGAGTCATCCTAAAATCTGCCTGTAAACGTCCATGATGGAGGAGAAGCTCCTGGACCAACTGGTGGTACTCCCCATGATCCAGCCTCTTTTTTAGGGTCTCATGTACCCACACAGATCTCTGTTTATCTGCTGACAGCCTCTCACCCTCAACCAGAGCTACAGACAGTACCCTCTGCCTCAACATGGCAGCAGCTACACACTGATTACTAAATGGTAGATTGATTGTGCAGGACTGTCAGGTTAAAGAGGTGATGGAGTGGTTGCCTGGCAACAACAAAAAAAGGGCAGCAAGCATTTTTTTAATAGTGGCATTCAATAACTTTGTAGTCCACACCAACCATGTGACTGTTTCACAGTCGCTAAGAGACCATTGTTAGTGCAGTATGTCTCAATTAAAGAGTGACCTTTAGTCATCACTCCATTCTTCGTATCACCTTCTGGAGGTGGGCAGTGAAATGCAAACTGATATTGTGATTTCTACCTCATCGTCTTTAAAGTCTGTTTTTACTCTTTGAAGGTGTCGTGTCGTCGAGCCCCCAGAGACGGTCCCTGTGGGCCGCCTGCCCACAAAATCACCTGCTCCCATGGGAGCAGAAGCAGAGCTGATGCAGAAGAAGAAAGGAAGCTGATCTCTGTCTGTCTTCTCCCTTCTTTCTACAGTCTCTAAACCCTGTGTTTTGAGCTTGGTGCGCTTCATTAGCAACACAGACTTGGGATGGTATTTCATATCTGTGATGTCTGGTACACATTGTGCTGTATGTTCTACACTGTGTCACAACAATATAAACACTGTGTGCGCCTGAAAATTGTACATTTAAAGAAACAGAATAAAAAAGAAATCTTAGTGGTAAATTTGAGGGTCAGTTCTTTTATCACTGGCTGGGTTTAAAACATGATTTGGAATCAGCATGTTTTAAATTCAGTCAAACTCAGTGATGGCTCCATCTTTACAAACTCATAGTGCAGCCCATCTTTGTTCAAACCTACAGAACTTTTTATTAAATTTGAGTGGCGACCCCAAGGATGTATGGATGTGGGAATAAATATGTTTAAAACAATATTCAGGACAAGCAATAACAAATCCATGAGACACGTCTCAAGTATATTTCCCTCAGCTGTATCATAAAGAGTCACTGTTACCAATAAGGTAAAGTTTTGCCTTTATTTAACATCATATCTGCACTACACACAACACTGACTATATTTTGTGGTCCACCTTTACATAAACTGGCTCAATATTATCTAAATTATTTTGTTGAACCTGTCCTACTGCCAGTCTGTATCCTTCTATCCAGCCTTCCCTCTCAGTTTAGACGCAGCACCACCAGTCCTCTCACTTGTTTCCTGTCTGTCCCCGTCTCACATTTAAACTGATGCCTCCGGGAACGACTGCAGATGTGAAGCAGTCCTTTTAGAGGAGAAAATGGAGTGCACACACACCAGCTGACATTTAAATTCTCTGAGGGGTCAGGCGATGGATACTTTTAGAGTAGAACTTTTATTAACCGGACAACAAGTTTATTAAAAAGGTTCGGACAGGTTTAAAAACCAAGGACTGACAAATAGAGGAGAGATCAAATGGCAGCCCATTCACCATTTTAAAATATTGGCACTGTGCACAAATGTATGTTACTATGTAGCGGATACGTTTCAACTACACTTGTGCTTATACAGTACAGGCCAAAAGTTTGGACACACCTTCTCATTCAATGCGTTTTCTTTATTTTCATGACTATTTACATTGTAGATTCTCACTGAAGGCATCAAAACTATGAATGAACACATGTGGAGTTATGTACTTAACAAAAAAAGGTGAAATAACTGAAAACATGTTTTATATTCTAGTTTCTTCAAAATAGCCACCCTTTGCTCTGATTACTGCTTTGCACACTCTTGGCATTCTCTCCATGAGCTTCAAGAGGTAGTCACCTGAAATGGTTTTCCAACAGTCTTGAAGGAGTTCCCAGAGGTGTTTAGCACTTGTTGGCCCCTTTGCCTTCACTCTGCGGTCCAGCTCACCCCAAACCATCTCGATTGGGTTCAGGTCCGGTGACTGTGGAGGCCAGGTCATCTGCCGCAGCACTCCATCACTCTCCTTCTTGGTCAAATAGCCCTTACACAGCCTGGAGGTGTGTTTGGGGTCATTGTCCTGTTGAAAAATAAATGATCGTCCAACTAAACGCAAACCGGATGGGATGGCATGTCGCTGCAGGATGCTGTGGTAGCCATGCTGGTTCAGTGTGCCTTCAATTTTGAATAAATCCCCAACAGTGTCACCAGCAAAACACCCCCACACCATCACACCTCCTCCTCCATGCTTCACAGTGGGAACCAGGCATGTGGAATCCATCCGTTCACCTTTTCTGCGTCTCACAAAGACACGGCGGTTGGAACCAAAGATCTCAAATTTGGACTCATCAGACCAAAGCACAGATTTCCACTGGTCTAATGTCCATTCCTTGTGTTTCTTGGCCCAAACAAATCTCTTCTGCTTGTTGCCTCTCCTTAGCAGTGGTTTCCTAGCAGCTATTTGACCATGAAGGCCTGATTGGCGCAGTCTCCTCTTAACAGTTGTTCTAGAGATGGGTCTGCTGCTAGAACTCTGTGTGGCATTCATCTGGTCTCTGATCTGAGCTGCTGTTAACTTGCCATTTCTGAGGCTGGTGACTCGGATGAACTTATCCTCAGAAGCAGAGGTGACTCTTGGTCTTCCTTTCCTGGGTCGGTCCTCATGTGTGCCAGTTTCGTTGTAGCGCTTGATGGTTTTTGCGACTCCACTTGGGGACACATTTAAAGTTTTTGCAACTTTCTGGACTGACTGACCTTCATTTCTTAAAGTAATGATGGCCACTGGTTTTTCTTTAGTTAGCTGATTGGTTCTTGCCATAATATGAATTTTAACAGTTGTCCAATAGGGCTGTCGGCTGTGTATTAACCTGACTTCTGCACAACACAACTGATGGTCCCAACCCCATTGATAAAGCAAGAAATTCCACTAATTAACCCTGATAAGGCACACCTGTGAAGTGGAAACCATTTCAGGTGACTACCTCTTGAAGCTCATGGAGAGAATGCCAAGAGTGTGCAAAGCAGTAATCAGAGCAAAGGGTGGCTATTTTGAAGAAACTAGAATATAAAACATGTTTTCAGTTATTTCACCTTTTTTTGTTAAGTACATAACTCCACATGTGTTCATTCATAGTTTTGATGCCTTCAGTGAGAATCTACAATGTAAATAGTCATGAAAATAAAGAAAACGCATTGAATGAGAAGGTGTGTCCAAACTTTTGGCCTGTACTGTATGTAGGCACAAAACACACCTAGTTATGGTTAGGAAAAGATCATGTTTTGGCTTAAAATACCCAGTTTTGGTGCCACAATCCCCGCATGAATCACAGTGATGTCTTGGTGAAAACTCACTACTTTTTGTGGCACTATGCTGGCAGGAAATGCAACAATATCTTGCTAGAAAATGACCACTCTCTATGGCACTATCTCAGCAGGAAGCACAAGAATGTCTTGGTAAAAATCAACAACTTTTCTTGGCACTATCTCAGCTGGAAACACAGGGATGTCTTGGATGAAAACAACCACTTTTTGTGGCACTCTCCTGACAGGAAATGCAGCAATGTCTCTGTAAAAAACATTTTTTTATTTTATCCCAGCAAGAAACTGTTTTTGTGGCACTATAGCTGCAGGTAATGCGGTGAGGTCTTGGTAAAAAAAACAAGCATTTTTTATTGTACTATCCCAGCAGGAAAAGCAGCGATATCTTGGTAAAATCAACAACTTTTCTTGGCACTATCTCAGCTGGAAAAGCAGCGATGTGAGTGGTGAAAAACAACTGCTTTTGTGGCACTACCTTGACAGGAAATGCAGCAATGTCTCTGTAAAAAACAAGCACTTTTTTTTTTTATCCCATCAAGAAACGTAGTGATGTCTTGGTAAAAAAACAACTGTTTTTGTGGCACTATACCTGCAGGTAATGCAGCGATGTCTTAGTAAAATCAACCACTTTTTTGGCATGATCCTGACAGGAAACACAGTGATGTCTCAGTAAAAGTCAGCCACTTTTCATGGTAGTATCCCAGCTGGAAACGCAGCAATGTCTTGGTAAAAAACAAGTGCTTTTCGTGGCACTATCCCAGATGAAAGAACAGTGACAGGGCACTAACACACACTGATGTTTGGTGGCTTACAAGCTGCTGGAAGACGCAGGATGACAATACGGTTTTGTTGTTTGTTGGTCTTGAACAGTGATGTGCAGTGGCCTGCAGTTTCCTAAGTGTCTTGACTTAGTTGGCGGGTGTCTTGCCTAGGTGACACCCCATCCACCATCGCCTCCACCTCAGCTAATATACTTTCTCACTTTAGAAATGCTGATATGATACCAAACATGCACATGTAATGTTGTGGTGGTTTGCAGAAACACATAATGGCTACATTTTCCTGTGGTGACCAGGCTTCAAACGCCAATCATATTCCCCTGTTTCACATTGGTTGTATGTTGAGACTCGTCCACATTTGTCTCGTCTGTTGTCTTGTCTGTTGCTGTTCAGGTTTCTTGAGGACACGACCAAGGAGACTGAAATTTGAGGGCAGAAAAAAATCATTATAATTGTATTCCTTGCGTTGATTTGTTTGAAGGATGGCTGTCTTGGTGTTATGATTAGTTATTAAACCTTTTTAATACACCTTGTGAAATGATATTTCAAATTGAAATAGTGCCTCTGCAATTTCCTTATTTTCATTATCAAACTGCAAAGCATTTTCTATTCTCTTGGTTTTGTCATGAAGGCTTTTATTAAGTTAATGCTGTCTGGTCTGTCAGTGATAAAGTATGAGTCCAGACGCACCACAGGTCCATTTTAAAGGTGGAAATGTGGTCCGTCCCTAACAGGAATATAAAGCAGTTCATTGAGCTGCCAGCTTAGACCTATTTAGAAACATGTGAAAAGAAACGTCTGCGGCTTTCAAAGGACTAATCCTGCAACACCACCTCATAGGGCTTTTTCTTCGCCATACTTCAAAATACAAAGCTGATTTCCTGAATTGAATTTAGGCAAATGAAAGCCTCTGGGTGGACAGACTTTTTGTTCGGCTAGACAACTGTTTCCTTTTCGCTGCATTTGGAGGAAATTCAATTCCCTAAAAAACTTTTTCAGTCACTTTTGACTTAATGATTCTGAGCAGGTTTCTGGCTTTTGAAAAGATATGACAAGAGACATGTTTTCTTTCTTTTCCTTTGAGGCCTCTTCACTTCCTGCCCGCCATCCTGAAAACCTTTTTGCTCACATTTTGTGCTTGTGTCATGACGCACTCCATTCAGCCCGCAAATCATTTGTAATGGCTTGTGTTACTTTTTAACATATTTTCTTACATGTTAATCCCTCACACTATTTGTCATCCCTGCTGTATTCCAGTTCTATAATAAAGCCGCTATTAACCATCTGTCTTCACAGAGCACTGTTTTCAGTTCTTATACAAAGAAAATCTATATATTTTTGGCATCCATCAAAAAACATCAGTTAAACTGCTGCCAACTTTACACTTCAAAACCTTAAGCTGACTTTTCCCCCCCCAAAGGTCTTTGTCTTTGTAGGTTTTCTGAACTATCACTGGAGCTGTCACTCCACTGTCAACATTTTATTCCCAGCCGGGAGAAGCTGTTTCTGTTGTACTTTGCATTTTGGTACAGTAGTGTCTTTTCAAGAACTGCATTCATCAAAGATTCAACTTTAGATTAGAAATATGTAGGGATCAGTGTTGGGCAAGTTACTCGTCAACATGTAATATTTATTTATTTATTTAACTAACTCCAATTTAAACCCATCCACAGCAAAGTAGTACAAAGAAGAAGAGAGTCCAAAGACAACTGGAGACAGGGGAGACTTTGGGGTGGATGGGTCAAACAAACACAGAACTCTCACCCTAGGAGACGGGCGTTTGTGTTCGAGGTGAAATGTTGAGTTTTTTTAACTTACTTAACGTTACCTTGACTAGTTAATGACTAAATGTTGTTGTTTATCCCAAACCACAATCTTTATTCTAAAGCTAAAGTAGTTTTGTTGATGAAACCTACGCTTCCTGTTTACTTTGAAGAGACACAATGAGATTACAGAGTGACACAACAGGACTTGACCGGTTTTTGCAATCAACAAATCCTCAAGAGAGCCACAACTATTTTAGCTTCTGGACAGGTTCTTACAGACACATTTTCTCTGTTGCCGTCAGGGCTTTGTTATACTTTACCTGCTTGTAATACTAACCGGTATTCAAAATCTTTTATTCCCTCGGCTATTGGTCTTTTAAATTCTCTGTAGATTCTTGTTTTCAATGTTTTTATTGTTTTTGTTTTTTTGAATCTCTTTTATGATAATATGCCTATTAACTTTTATTATGTATAGATTCCTTTATTCCACTGAACTCCTTGGCATATTTTTTATTTCTGTTTTTGATTTTATTACTCATTTATTCATGTGTCTACTGTTACTGTATGTTATGTTATAGTGTGTTTGAAAGGCAAGCTGTTCAACAAATTGCCGCTGGTGGGATCAATAAAGTTGTCTGAATCTGAATATGAATGCATGTAATGAGCAGGCACTCTGTGCTTGAGCATACACACTGACACAAGAAGGTTACAACACCAGTGGTTCCCAACTGTTCAGCCACAGTGTCCAGATGTGTCCCTAGTCATTAGTGCAAGGCCCACAGAGTTTAAAATATTCAGCACCATACTTGCGTTTGGCCATGTTGCCAAGCTAGTTTGCTGTCTCTGTTGAGTAGCTGTCTGTTAGTCACTCAGCTTAAATGGCACTTGAAAATAAAAGCTCTGTGCCAGATATTCACTGTACTTCAAAATAAAGTGTTGTTTTTTTTTTACAAACTTGAGACATTAACGAGTCACCTGCGTTCCATTCAGAATTGACCCACGACCCACTTTTGGACTGCTGACCTAGAGTGTCAAAGCTTGTAGTTGTAGCAAACTGACTGAGTTTCGGTATTTGAGAAATTGAGATTGAGAACGTGCTGTTTAAAACACGTTAAACCAGCAGTTCCCAACTGGTGAGTTGCGGCTCAAAAGTGGGTCGTGGGACGATTCTGAATGGACCGCAAGTGACTTGCAAACATGGCGAGTTTATCAAAAACACTTTATTTTGAACTATAGTGAATTTCCAGCACAGAGCTTTTATTTTGAAGTGCCGTTTCCTGCAGTAGAGTGAGCAAATAACAGAGACAGCAAACTAGCTCGATGACATGGCTACATGGCTAGTATCTGGCTAATATACAGAGATCACTACTGCATAGACTCAAGCAAGATGGCAGGGATATTATGTATGGGATATTTTAGCTACACTTCTGTAACACACAGGGGGAAGTGCAGACATGACAGCCATGTTTATGAACAGTGAGTGTATCAGGGCACAGACTGTTATCACTGTATATGTATATCATAGTAAAGCCGAGTCTAGAGCTGCGTGAACCAGGCAACACGATAGCACCCTCAGCAGTTAATAATTAACATTAACATTAACAGCATTGTTCTTGTATTGCAGTGTAGAGCGATCGGCCATTGTGCTAAGTAAAATTCTAAAAAATGCTGGATGGAAGAGGCAGACAGATACTAAATGTTCTGCTTTGTTGTTGGGATTTTCAAACAGTAGGCCTATGTTTCTTTTTAACATCACAGAGAAAGCTTTTAGGATGATGTGCTGGGCGAACATAACGCCATCTTGGATGATGAATTTAGAAGTCTGGATTGCTGGAGTGTGATCTGCCCCAGAATCCAATAGAGCAAAGACAGAGCCATCACTCTTACAACCGCCCCTTTCACACTGCTTTACCATGAGAAGAAATCCAAAGAACACACTGACTATGGCTAGTTACGGTTGCTAAGCTACAATTGGAAAAGGTTAGTTAGGGTCAGTCCATCCAATCAGGTTCCTTTCAGACTTTGATGGTGCACTAGCTGAAGGACAGCATGTTCAGTGCTTCACTTACTTGACTTTACAGCCATAAACACACATTGTGAGACTCCGGCTGAAGCACCTGCTGTTGAGGTAAAGGAAGTGACAGGCCAGTCCGCCCCGGTGACACAGAACAATGACAGCTTGATTGACTCGTAGAGGGATGTAAATGAGCTACTAGCGTGCCCTACAAGTGTGAAGTGACAGATTGAGTCCTGCCGTCAGTCCCTGCTCAGCCTCTACCTCTTAATACGATTAGAGGCTTTAATTAACCCCGAGATGCTCCTTCCCATGACTCTCTAATGACAGTCTCAAAGGGAGCTTACCTGACGAACGTACTCTTTGTTTTAGATTCTTTGTTCAGTGTGTGTACTACGTCTTTCCATTTACCATCTCTCTGTCTGTTTATTTCTCATTGTCTCTCTCTGTTTCAAGTGTTTTTCTTCGCTCATTGCAGCTCATTTTATTTTTCATTCAAGAGATCGGTTCTTGTATTTGACCCTGTAGAGTCTGTGGCGTGATGGCATGTTACTCTTCTTCACTCCCTGCATTGGAAAAAAAGGTGGTTTGGAATGTTTTCCCCATTCATCGTACTACCTTTACTCAAACAGCTTAGTACAAAAGGATTTTCAGATCACTAGAAATGTAGTGTATCATGTGATACCTACTGACTTCAGTATTAAAGGAGCAATATGCGAAATCGTTTCACCACTAGGTTTGCTGTTGCGCACTGCCTGTAGAGCAAAACAAAGTGTGTCATGAGCCACTCCTCCCTCTACCTCTGCTCTCCAACACCCCCCACCCCCACACGCCTCGTCTGTGCCAGCGAGTACAGTGTTGCCAACTTAGCGACTTTGTCGCTATATTTAGCGACTTTTCAGACCCCTCTAGCGACTCTTTTTCAAAAAAGCGACTAGCGACAAATCTAGCGACTTTTTCTGATGTTATTGAAGACATCTGGAGACTCTGTTGTGAGAGCACGTATCATCCTTATTCTTCTCAACGGGCAGCGGATGCTGCCGTGGGCTCCTCTCTCGCCCCAAATCACTCACAGACGGCCCAGTTCTCCCTCCCAGCAGCAGTCAGAGCTGATCCCGACCTGGTTTACAGTCAGGGCGGGATGTAAATGTAAAATTTTCTTTGTCTAATATAAATCACTGAAAGAAGGTTCATTTGTAGTTCTAAACATATTCAGGGTGTTTTTTTACTCAGTTTTTGTCTCTCCCACGACGTTATTCCTCTCTCCTACAGCAGCCATTACAATTACATGCATATGGAGAATTATGCAAATTAGGCGATGACGTCATTTAGCGACTTCTAGCGACTTTTAGGACAGCCAGTAGCTACTTTTCTTACTGAGGAGTTGGCAACAGTGAGCGAGTACCGCAGCACCTCCACGGACTATTACATCCAGACGGTCCCAGTGTTTCTTCCGTAGGCTCTACTTTATTCAGCTTCACCTAGCTGTCCCATATACCTGCTGCTTCTTTCCACATTAACCTGAATAACAAACCAGGGCTCGGTGCTCCGGTTTGATCAAACGGAGGCTAACTGGCTGTGTTAGCAGCTGAGTGAAGTGGAGCCTGAGGAGGAAGCACCGGTTAGCCCCCGCTTTCACTGCAGGCAGATTCACTCGCCACAGGGACAAGGAAATAAAACCTAAACAGCCAACTTAGTTTAGCAGTTAGCAATGTCTTTCACTCACTCTCGGTCTCTGCTGTGTTTAGCTATTTCCCTGCTTTCCTGTTAGCGTTAGCACTACTCGGCTGCCACGCTAATGCTCCAACTCCAACTGAGCTGGGAGCCAGGCTCACAGTCTCACAGAGAAGAGTTGGAACGTTAGCATGGCAGCCCATTAGTGCTAACGTCCCCACGCTTCTCCACCAGGCTCAGTGAGTCGGAGCCGAGAAGCGTGGGGACATTAGCGTTAGCACTAGTCGGCTGCCATGCTAACATTCCGGGAGCCTGCTTAAGCGTGGGGACGTTAGCGTTAGCACTAGTCGGCTGCCATGCTAATGTTCCAACTAGAAACAACGAAGAGAGGAATGTTAGCGTTAGCTCCCAGAGTTAGCACTAGAGCTACTACGGCTACTGGAGTAACTTACAGCTATGGAGCGCTTCTACCAGCTCTTCTAGTCACTGAGCCTCGCCTCCATTTCAGCAAATATATTGCATTTATTACAGGGACCATCATCATTGAAGTAGGCAGGGGAATAGCTAAACACAGCCGCCAGGCTGCCCGCCGGGCTACATTTTACAATGCTAATTGCAAATGTTAGCTGGGCTGCTGGGCTACTCACCTAACACAACCCTAACGTCTGACCCATTGCTGGGACCGAGCCGCTAATAACTCAAGCTCTGGACATTAACCCATGCTACGATTGTAACATTAAATTTAATTGAATCGACATAGCGACATGTGCCTAACGTTACTGTAACACTAATTAAAACAGACATTTGACTTTATGTTGTACCTGTCCAGGAGAAGAAGAGCTAGCTCCGAGTCAGATTGTAGTCACTTTAGCTCTTGCAGTGCTCTCCACCTTGGAAATGCAAGTTCAATGTTAATCCGGGTTCTGTCCCTTTCTTTATCCGACAACTTCTTCGCCAACAACCGTTGTTTCTTTAGAGGTAATGTCAGATCCTGGTCGTCTTCAGGTGGACGTTCCGCTCTCTGCCATTTCATTTCGAAAATACGCGCTGCCATTGCTCACTGGCTGTAGCCTTTTATAGGGAGGGAGGGCCCAGGGCTCTGAGAGGAGGAGGAGGAGGAGGAGGAAGGGGGGGGATTCACATGAACATACAAGAACACGCAGCCGGACCGGCTTGTAAACAATGTGCTGGAGATCAACACAGAGAGAGGGTGTGTGAGGTCATGCTATACTCCAGATGAAATTACACCTCTAGTTCTTCACAATTTTTTAATTCCTTCAATCTAGAAATGATGAATTTTGCTTATTGCTCCTTTAACAAATCCAAATAGCTTAAAAACAGCTGTGCAGCTGTGATTTATGTGGCTTTTAAAGAATATCTAATGAATTGAATCACCTGGAAACTGTGATTGATTCCTCTGTGTTTCCTGCTTTGACTGCTGTGATGCCCTGAGCACCTGTCGTACCGAGTAACATATCTGCCCACTAGTCACTCACTGAGGCTGCTAGGCAACAGCAAATTAGCTTCCAGTGCAGCAAAGGATTGATTTTTGAGTTATGTTCATCACTGTCAGAGCTTGATCATATCACCGAGCTTTCAACCTCTCATGAGGAGAAATACAGCCTGATAGTTGTGGACAGCAGCATGACGTCCAGTTTGGAGCCATGTTGCTTTCCACGACACTACAACATGAACTGTGTGCCACAAAATGAAGAAAATAAATTTGAAATAGCAAATATAAATTGAGCATGGCGTTAGTTCAGGCAGGACACCATGTCAGGCTCAGCACACATCCCAGCTACATCAGCTGATCTCAAGCAGCCCAATCAACTGATGGAGCAGCTGATTGATGGAAGGGAGTCAGCTGATAGATCACATGATTCCTTTCTATGCAACCAGTTGGTGAATCTCATTCAGGGCGCCCTATTCAAACTGCTCTAACCTGCCTACTGTTGCTGCTTCCTCTGCAAGCTGCTTTGCAACCTGCCTCCACCCCAGCTCCTCCTTTTGTTTTCATGCTCTGTTTGACTTATCAACAAGGGCGTAGCAATGAGTTTAACATTGGGGGGGGACACATCAGAAACGTGACAGATCCATAAATGGTTTGAGCAGAAATATGTCTGCCATGATCAGGGATGGGAAATGTCACTGAATGGCATATAAAGCAATTTGCTTTCAAAAACAAAGTGGTGTCCCAAGTGGTGAAAAGGCTGCTTTTTAAACATATTTAGCATCATATTTTTTTCTAAACAAAGAAAAGCTCATTTTAGCCCTGACATGGTTCAGATTGTGTCATTTTACCAACAAAGTTAACTTCAAATTTATATTATTTATATTATTCCACTGTAACAGATTTATGTTCTCATCATAAACAGACAACATATCACATGATTTACACGTGTTTCCTATGTGTTTTCACAGATGTTTATTCACAGCTAATCACCTTATCGACACCTAATCAACTTACGGACCAATGAGCCTAATTTTTTGTGTGCACATTAATGACCGTATGCTCAAGAACTTCTTGTGGTTTCAGAGTCACGTCATCAACTCATACATTGAGCAACATTACAAGTTAACGTTCCACCTTAAAAGTTGCCGGCAGTCGGCCCAGTGAATGAAGTTATTTTTTCTCAGACTCCAGCTGCTGTGAGAGGCAGCAAAACATCCTTTCATTTTATAGTTACAGTTTACTAATAAAACTCTCCACAGTATGAACAGTGGTTACATGAGCCTCAAAACCAGACACAACTCAGCCCTGAGCAGAGTGAGCGTCCTCTACTGACCAATCAGACTGCAGTGTTCACAGCTCCACCTTTTAGTACCAGATCTGTGTGCTAGGTACCCCAACAGAGGGGGGACCAAACATGGGGACGCTAAGGAACGCTTCTGTTGGGACCATCCACAACTTGTCACTGTGGAAACAGAAAAAAAAAGCGTACTGAACTGAACCGGACTGAACCGGACTGAACTGAACTGAACTGAACTGAACCGGACTGCTCGGTGGAAACAGGCTAAAGTCAATACTATTAAAAGTCTAGTTCTGAATGACATGGATCAAACATTTGTAGCTGTGTTTTAGTTATTAAAATTACATTTTTTCGCATAATTATATTGTATCTTCTGAACCATGTTGCAGCACATCTGCTGACATTACAAGAACTGTCTAGAGTGGCTGCAATCAGCTTGGCCAGCTGGAACGCGGCCACCTGGCTGAGATGTGCTCTCTACGAGGTGCACTTTTATAGTTTAGAGATGAACTATAGATGGACTAGTTGTCCTACTTTCACACCAAACTTTGACAACATGGATGATTGCTTTAATCTGTCATTACTGAAGGATATTATTATGTATTATTTTGCTGCTCTAATGTTATGATATCACATATTCAAAGGTTTTATTACATTTGTTTTTTTTCTTAACTGCAGACCTCCTTCCACTGTTTATTTCATCACCTTGGACAGATCTGACCACTGCTTTGTGTGTTTGGTGCTCCCATTATCGCAGTGTGCTGCCGCCTGCTGAGAGTGACGTTAACTGGTGACTTTCAGCTGCATGCATCCATGGTTGCTCTGAGTAACTTTTAAAAATAGAAATATGGAAAACCGTGTGCCTAATGTTTGAAAATCAACTTGGACAGAGAAGTAGAGAAGATTTGCATAGGTTTGAGTTTTTCCTGTGAGTGAGTGTGCACATGAGACTGCATGTCTATGTGTGTGTGTGCGTGTCCCTATATAAATGGAACATGAAGCCATGTGTCAGTGATGTGTCAGCCGGCCATTTGTACCCACTTTATCCCTTCCAACGTGGCAGCCTGGAATAAGCGACATTTGGAGGCAACTGTGAACTGGACATGTGGGCTTTCCCACCGTGCCACCGTCTAAGAAGTGGACAAGTGGCTTAAATGGCTACCTGCCGTGATTTGTCTAAGCTGGCACTCAGACATGCACCTGCAGAGTGCCTCCCTACCCGCAGCTCTCACATCAGTGCGCACCAGATGGACGTCAGAGACGGGGAATGAAAGTACAAGAGTGACCCAGAGCTCCAGCCATCCGTGAAACCTCTAAACACGTGAGAAAAAGGTTTTCTTTGACAAGTCCGGCAGCAGAGCAGAGCAGAGCCTGGAGATAACCCACTGGAGCTAAATGTGCAATATGATCGCACACTTTGCATATCTAATCAGATAAATGTATAAAGTTAATTATCCCCAAGCTGCAGGAGGACTTTAGAACAACCCTGGTGGTGATACTGAGGCTCTCTGAAACTCATCGCTCCAGGTGAGGTTTACAAAACGGATTGTCCGGGAAATAGATGACCCATCATGCAAGGTTTCATGCTTATACTGTGTTCTTCACTATAAACTCATATATGACTCTGTTTTATTTCACGGAAATAAATGAGGTAATCTGGAGAACTGAAAGCACAGCAGGCCATTTATCATTCTGGCTGTCTCTGGACGCTGTCAATCCACAGCAAATTGAATCGTTAAGGGAAGATGATTGAGAGAGACAGTCAGACATGCTGTTCTCTGACAGATGTGTTGAACCTCACATTTAACGGCATCAAAGCTTCTGAGGGAAAGTATGAATGCAACAGGATGAGAGAGTGAACACAGTAATCTCTGAGGCCATGAAAGCGCTCGTGGATTTGAGCATCACGGATTTCTTCCACTTTTGAACAAAAGACATTTCAATGTCTTCTTTTCAGGATGAAGTCTGATATTCTTTACACACACTATGTTTGTGTAGTGTGTTTAATCTTAGTGGGCTTTTGCACCAGCGACCCGGGCCTGGAGGCGAGTAAACTTGACCCCAATGTCCAGTTTGTTTGATTAGTGTCATCACTGTGTATCACAGGCACAGTACGCTGATCTGTGCCCGAGTTGACTTAAAAAGATGGTCTTGAGTATGATTCATGGGTACTGTGGTACCAGGAGTGTTGTGGTGGGGGGAAAAGTGGACCACATTAACCAGTGCCCAAATGGGATACGGGTTCTCGAAAAGCCTGGAATGAAAAGGCTGGTTTTGTTTGCAATTTCTTATAAACAGTAAGTGTCATAGCTAAATAAAAACTGGCTGAACAAATCAGTTGAAAGACTTAACTTCATATTACAAACAGTGAAAGCGCTCTGAGGTCCCTCTCATCCCTCAAAGGTTTAATCCATCCTTGCACTAGGATTCATATCTAAATGCAGCTAGAGCAGAGTGAGTGACTGCTCATCCTGCTGGCGCACCAGCATACATCGTCATGTCTTTCCCCAACAAAGGGGAATCAAGGTTGCAAAAAAGAAAGAAAGGAAAATGAAAGGGAGCAAACTTACTTTGTGAAAATCAAAGTTGCATGAGAAAGACATGGGTCAAGAAGGGGAGAGTACGGGGGGACAGCTCATGCATTGGGCAAAATGTACAAAAACACAGAGGTGGACTGTTATTTATTGCAACTAGAAGATTGCTGCTTGTCACGTCACTTGAATTATGTACGTAATACAGTCAAGAATTGCTCAGTCAAAACATGGAGTACCACAAGGATCAGTTTTGGGACCTGTTCAGTTCACCCTGTACGTGCTACCCCTGGGACAGATAATATGTCATCACAATCTCATCACAATCACAGCAGCCTCCATTTCCATCCCTGATACACAGCTCTACCTGTCTTTTAAACCCTCTCTTCACAGTTGCCTGTCTGACATAAAAAGCTGGATGCGCCAAAACTTCTTAAATTTAACAATTCTCATCACTGGCCCTGAACATATCTCAAAACAAATTCAGCTACTAGTCAGCCCTCTCACTCCGAACATAAAATCAGGTGTAAAAAATCTGGTTGTTATTCTGGACAGTAACTTGACCCTGGAGCAGCATGTAAAAAACATAGTGTAGTCTTGTTCTTACCAGCTGAGGAATCTCTCCAAATGTAGGTCAGAACAGACAAAGTCATACATGCTCTTATATCCTCTTGCCTTGATCAATGTAATTCCTTGTTCACCTGCCTAAATAATAGAGCGACACATCAGCTCCAAATCATTCAAAATTCAGCAGCTTTTGACCAAAACAAAACCATCCTCACACATCACCTCTGATTTGGCCTCCCTGCACTGGCTTCCTGTCTCTTTTAGGATCCATTTTAAAGTTCTTTTAATCACATAAAAGGCTCTCAGTGATCTGGCACCGGAGTAAATAACTGAGCTTCTCACACTGTACCATCAAAACAGGCCACTCAGGTCTGCTAGTCTGGGTCTTGTCACTGTTTCAGAGTCCAGGTAGCTTAGCAACCTCAGACGCAACCTACAGCCACTCTCTTCAAAGCAAGGCACAAAACTAGCACCCAGTGCCAGACCTCGTGTTTTCCAGGCAGTTAAAGATAAGGCATGTGTACGGCCTTTAATTTCCAGGGCTGGTACCTGCGGTTATTCCACAGGCTAGTTAATAACATGTCGGGCAGGAAATCCAAAGTGTGGGATCATTTTGAGAAGGTGAAGGACGAACCCAAGGTGATATGTAAACTCATCTTCATTGGTCGACTACAAACATGACGTATCATCTGAAACATGGAAGTAGCTACATGCCCATTAGCCCACAGCGTCATTAACAGGCGGCTCGCTCAGTGTGTGACGTGCACTTGGAGATAAAATATAGGCCTATATTAATGAAGGTTCATTAGTACGGTTTGTATTTCTCTGTAATGTAGCACAGTGTTAACAATGTTACTGATACTATTCTTTCTCACACCTTCAACTCAAACCACCAAAATATATCATTTCATCATTACATTCATATCAGAAACATGCAGGAGACTAGTCCACTGATGGACCCTGATGAGGACTGTTGGTCCACTGATGGACCCTGATGAGGACTGTTGGTCCACTGATGGACCCTGATGAGGACTGTTGGTCGACTAGGAAAATTCTTAGTCGGGGGCAGATCTAAGTGCATCTTCAGTTAATTCTGCATTCTTTGTTTCTCTGTTCCAAAGTGTTAATAATGTAGTCTGTCTATGTGTTAACCACTAATAATGAAGGTAGACAGTTAAGGTATATTTCTGAATATACATATATAATTGAGGCATCTTAAAGATGGCTGAGACTGGAGGCAAAATATGTACTGCAGAGAGGCTCTCACCCTGAGCCCTTTTCAGTTTGAACATATGTTATGACACTTGTCGATGTGGGCGGTGAAAATCTAATGTTGATAGTTACTAAATAAAGAGACTGCATGCAGTGCAAATATACAGAGGGCGTACAGACTATAACATTAAAGCAAATATTGACAGATGTGGGATGAAGTGTGGGTTGACTGGAGCATTAAAATTCAAATGTTGCCAACAAGTTACGCCGGAGCTAAAACACTGATTAGAAAATATCTGTCAGTGAGTAATGATTGAGAATATTTGCAAGTTGAATTAGTTTTTATTGTTCCTAATTCACCTGACTTTGCACATGTGAAGCAATTAAGAGTGACATTACGATGCGGCACCGCACTAATCAATTTAATCATCACACAATTGAAATGAAAATGTTTCCAATTTGGGACATTACACAGTGACCATTTCCATTTAGCTAAACGTAATCAAATAAACAAGCGTGGTACAAACATAAATCAACAAGAACCTTCCCACTTTTTTCATAAACAGCGTTGTCATAATGTTGTTTCGGTTTCCTAGCAACAGAACATATTGAACACACTTCTTGTCTTTTCTTAATGGGAGCTGATGACTGCAGGACCTGAAGCAAACCAGCCTCTGATTAAAATCAGACACTACATGGCACTTCAGACGAGGGAGGGAAAACAACATGCGCATTACGTGTTCTCGACTAAAAATACACCCAATGTGAAATTTGGCTCCACCACCACTGCTCCCCTGACAGTCTATCACCACATTTGAGCATGACTCGCTGCACGGAAACAAAATCAGTATCACACATTAGGGAAGAAAAGGGCTGTCTGACCTGCTGCTCCTTCATTTTGGGTTTATATTTTTACTTTTAGGCAAACAAAAGTCTGATGAGAGTGAAGCTGACAGTGCTGTAAAGCACAGTCAGAGATGGACGGTAATAATTTGAATGTATTTCAATATGTACGTAATGACTTTTGAGTATTTTGTCATTTGTATTTTGCTGGACAGGAAAAATAAGATGTAATTTGGAGCAAAATAATCTAAGAGGTTGTGTTTGTTCATTTAAAATTGTATCCCCAGATTTCTGGCTCCTGTGACACATTTATTGTGAGGTACTGTATTTCATCTCTGTTCCCCTGGATCACAGTTTTTAGGGATATACAAAGTAATAATAATAATAATAAATTGAATTTATAAAGCACTTTTTATTTATGAAAAGTCTCAAAGTGCTACAGCACACAGTAAAAAGGCAGATCATTAAAACATTATGAAAACAAATTCAAAGAGTCCTAGGCCGAGTCAAAAGCTTAAAGAAAGGGACATTTTAGGTTGTTATTGGTGCGGTAAATATATATCTGGAGCCAGCAGCTTGTTAGCATAGCTTAGCTTAGCTTAGCTTAGCTTAGTGTTAAGACTGGTAAAAAGGGGAAAAAGAAAGCCAAGTCAAGCCAAATCTTAAAAACAACATATAGTTTGTTTAATTTCTACAAAACTACAATGTGAAAACACTTCACCACAGGGCGGGTCGGTGCTGGATTATCGTTTGGCCTGAACCAGTATCTTGGTGTAGTTTCTGCGAGAAGCAGTCTGACACATAACCTCCAATAGGATGGCACTGGCGTTTTGTTTTTTCCAGAATGAACAGACAAGATATAATGTGGTAATCTGTGATCTTTAAAGGTGCTGGAGTTCAGATTTGGTTCCCTTTGGAAAAAGATCACCAAATGGCAGCCTGCGAGCCATGTATGGCCTGCCATGGCTTCCCATCTGGCCTGCAGAATATTAATGAATGAGTCTTTAGGATATCTAGATTTTTTTTTCCTTTATTGACACAACCCTAAAAAAAATTGAGATGGAAATAATTTCATTATGAATGATTTATGTGTGTTCCACCTGCAGGTACTAGACTTTATAAATCCTTCTGTCAGCAAGTAGAAGTGATGCGTCAAAAAATGACAAAGCAGCGTTCACAGTAAGTTATTAATAGCCTAACCTACAGAAACATTGTGTGCACCTCCCACACTCCCTTTCTCTCTCTGTCTCTCTCATGTATATGAAAGACAGCACAGAAGCACTAATCATGGCAGCACAAGAACAGGAACTTCATACAGGATCGACAGAAGCAGGGGTCTACCACACCAGACAGGACCCCAGGTGCAGGCTGTTCAAAGATGCTCCTGAGACAGTTTGGCACAAAAACACTCTCAAAAATACCAAAAAACACTCTCAAAAATCAAAGGCACATACATAGCACAGTACACCATTAAAAATTGTGCGATATAAATGATACAATAGAGCACATCGATTTATTTCTGACTGGTTCTTGGGACCCTAAATCGACGCCCAGATGGGAGCAGCTCAACCTCTGACTGTAATGGATGTGAGGCATCGGCAGTTATATGTTTGGCCTTCCTGCGTACAGCACTGTTAAATATATTGCTGAGTTGTTTCTGTGAATTACCTCATTGCAGGAATTTAACAGCAATATTACCTGGTCTCATTCGTTTGATAAGTCATAACAAGGTTATTAGCACGGTAATTATTATGGTATTAGCACTGTATTATCGAGATGTTGCCAAGGTGTTACCCCTTAATTATCACTTCCCCTTCTCCTCAAGAGGCTCTTGCCTTTTGCCAGACTGCCATTGCAAATAAGAATTTGTTCTTAATGACTTGCCTGGTTAAATAAAGGTTAAATAAAATTAAAAAATAAATAAGTTTGTAACTTTGTCCTTTAAAACCACCTCACTGCTTCACTTGTTTTGTCCGAAAACTTTACCAAAGTACAGAAACATCTACAGATGTGAGCGACTTTGTGTGAGTCCGTCAAGTGACCACCGTGTCCTCTCAGGGGACTCCAACAAATTGCTCCACTTCCTGATTTCCATGGCAACCTCCATTTCCATCACAGTGTGATTTTGGATAGGAGACTCAGTTCCACCCTGTCTGCCATCTGTCTCTCCAATATGGAGGTTTGTTTTGGATTTTCACAAAAGAAAAAAAAAGACGCAGCCTTTTAGGTGGAGGTAGAGGAGGAGAAAGGGTTGGCAGAGCACCAAACAGATTCCCTCCACTTGTTTATGTAAATTATTCATGCTCTTGATGCATTATGCATCCGGTATGAGACACACGCAAATCAAGCAGCACTGTTTCATGTTTTGTCTCCATGTAAGCAGGTAGTAATTTGGCACAGCCATAGTCATACTGAGTTCTGTCTAGCACCCATTCACAAGCTATTCTGGGCACAGAGCTCGACTCAAGCTTCCATCTGAATACTAAGATGAAGCTGTGATTTTGTATGGTGTATGGTTTGGCTACATTATAGATGTGTCTTTCATGCAACATTGAAGGTCATTTAAAAACTTTGGATGCAGTTTGTAGCTCGTATTGTCGCATTTAAACCATTTGTTGTCGTTGCCTGACGAGTTGTGTGAACAGTTGGAAAATTGACCGGAGAAAGTGTGAGGGCAGAAGTTTTTTATTTTCTCTGGCGAAACATACTGTACTTACACTAAGCAATAATATTCACACTTTGATTTATTAAGCTTTTTATGTGGGGACTAAAGCCGGACCAGAACAGTACACCTCGTCCTTGTCCCTGCTGGAGAGAAATGAAACGGAGATATGTGGTTTATTGTTTCAGGCAATATATCAACCGAGGACAATCTGGTCTCTTCTAGCATGTGCCTTAAAGCGGTAACCTCACACAGTATCATGCATCCGAAGCCATACAGTTCAGCAGCATGGCAGAGTGCGACTAAGTCAGTTACCCAATCTCAGTGCCTGCACTCGCTTACTCACAGAGGCTCTCGATAAAGTAACTGTGCGAGGGCTCGGGGCTGTCCCACTGTGTTAAGTGCAAGAGAAATGTCTCGCAGATATTTTGAGCCCTTTATACACACTGTATGTAACTCTACAATCCTGCACACTTTGCTTGAACACTCAGGGAACCTAAAGGCTATCGGTCTGATGACAGCAGGCCTCTGGGGCCAACAGCTAATATTGCCGGAGATTCGGTGTAGCCAACGGATATCCTGGCCATGACTCTCTTCACCAGAGCGTATGTTGGTATTGTATGTTTCTGCAAAGAACAGATACGTTACATTTGTAAAATACTATGTAGTGGATATGCTGAAACTTGTTTCAACAATGCTGTGGTCAATGTGTGGTTAGGCTGAGGCACAATCCCTACAGGAAAGTCAGCGACATCATGGTAAAAAACAACTGCTTTTTGTGACACTATCCCGAATGGAAACGCTGCAATGTCTCTGTAAAAAAACACCACTTTTTGTGGTACTATCCCCAGTGGAAACACAGTGATGGCTGCTACAAAACAATAGCTTTTCATGGCACTATCCTGCTGGAAACACGGCAATAGCTGGGTTTCCATCCAAATGTATCGCAAATTTTAAGCGAATTTTATGAAAATGCGCAAAAGAAAATGCAAATTTATGCACATTTCCATTCATTATTGTTTCGCGAGTATTGGGAGTCAACAGGTCGAGCAGAAGGTGGCGCTTCTCGTGAAAAATAAAAATGCAAAAGAACACCTGTGGAAGAAGAGGGCGCCATGAGATGACATCATTGAGAGCGTCTCATCTCCACAACTGATGTAAACAACTACCGGCACATCCATGACTACGACGAGATGGAGAGATTCCTTGGGAACTTCTTGGCTATTGCGAGAGCTCTCATCACACTCATATCAGTGCTGTCAGCGTAGCGTAATAATGCCGTGATGTCTGTGTTGGTACATCAGGCAGCGCACATGATGCAGCGGTATTCAACACATCCAGTCTATTCAGGTAAGTTGTGAAATAGCCTACACTCACCTGACACTGGAGTAATTACCTCTCTCTAAGTTCACACAGGTGTGTGTGTGAAGTAGAAGTAGGATTCGGTAGCCTACGCCATCGTTTATTCGCTAAATCTGTTTCCATTGCCAAAAGTTGCATTTTCCTAATATCTATATGCTGATTTTTCCACCCCGTCCAAGCGAAAACTTTTTTGCGATATTTCGGCCTTTTTTTTTCGAATTTCTGGCATTTCCATTCAAGTTTTTTTTCGCAAATGTTGAAAATGCGAATAAAAATAGGTGGATGGAAACCCGACTAATGTCTTGGTAAAAATACAACCGCTTTTTCTGGCACAATCCCTAGTGGAAACAAATGGGTTGCTTAAAAACACCCATAATGGATGGCTAAATACTCGCTGGAAACACAGTGATAACTGGTAAAAAAAAAAAAAACTTTTTGTGGCACTATCCTGCTGGAAATGCTGCAATGTCCCAGTAAAAAACAACTATTTTTTAGTGGACCTATCCCCAGAAGAAACAAAGTGAGTGAGTGTTTACTGTAATTGTTGTTGTCCGCTAAAGCCATGATAATGATTTCCAATTAAAGTGTCATTTGCTTTATTTCAACATTTACATTTATCATATGGAGACAAAAACAAATGGTCCAACTGATTGAATGAAACATTAAATATGAGCCTCACTTTGGTGGTCACAGAAATGCCTCTTTCACTCAGCACACGTGGCATCAGCTCTGACTGTAAACAGCTCCTCAGAGCCACTACAAGCTAACACACACGAGCTAACACACAGATGACTGCTGTGAGTCACGTACCACAGTTAATAAATGATACTTTCCCCCGACCTAAGAGTCTTGCTTCAAATAGAAATCATATACTGTATTTTTCATATACTTGAAGCAACAAACAATTCTGAACAACCTGAAATCCCGATGCCTGATAAGTAAGACTCCAGTCTGTGCTGGAGTCAAGAGATTTGGACACTGGATTTGTGGGACTGTTTCTAGTTTACACCTCAGAGCAACCAGATGCAATAAGAGATATTGCTGATCTCTGCTTCATGGTGGCAATACTGAAATGTCTCTCTTGAAGTCACCATGTTCTTCTACAGCTACAGCTGTCGCTATCTTTGGTGTGTTTTTCCCAGCTCTTCTGTTGTTGTGTTTTCACTGTCTTATTTCAGTGGAATTGTACAGGATGCGTATTGTTGTCTCTCAATGACAAGTAGCTATCATTACTAAAAGAGACACAATGACACTGAAACGTGAGATGCTGTTTGCTAATACAGCAGGTCAAGAATAAAGCTAAATCCATTTCTAAAGGGCAGATACTTTTCAACAATCGCCAGAATAAATGTTGGTTTTGTGCGTTTCTGCAAACCACAGATACGTTACATTTGTATGTTACTATGTGGCAGATTGTAAGTGCTATATCGTAGGACTTGTTGGCCTTTCTTGAAGACGTTTCGCCTCTCATCCAAGAAGCTCCTTCAGTTCTAAATGACTGGAACGAAGTTGCAGGCTATAAACCCTGTGTGGGTGGGAACCCTTGCAGAGTCGTAGGGGTCACGTGAGCTCCTAGTTTCAGAATCATTAAGGTCACAATGTGAGTCATTAGGGTCAGGTGGGACCAAGGATGAATGGGTGTGAAGTCGTCTGGGGAGGGATCCCAAGACTGCATTGTAGGTGGGTGATAAGTAGTGTTGTAAGCCACCCCCTCTGTTTAATGATGGTCATTCCAGCTTGACATAGATGGCTTCTTTTACTCCTCTTTCCTCCCTGGCCAAGATGTGCACATTGCTGTCCTCAAAGGAGTGTCCCTTCTCCTGTAGATGTAAATGGACAGGCTGTGTCTGTGTGTGACCGAAATCACAGAACAAAGCCAAAGTATTTGACGTCTTTGGAATGTGAACGGATTGGACGCACAGGGGCACAGAATAGGCCGAATAAACTTAGAATGTAGACAAAAAAAAATTGAGGGGTTTACTTCCTTAGGTCGAGGCAACTAACCGTGAAAATTCTGCAGCCCACTGCATCTTAGGCCCAATCCCAATAACCCCCCCCCCCCCCCCCCCCCCCCGGCCACTACCCCTTGGCCCTCAAAATGAAGCAACGAGGGGTAGAAATCTTTCCCTAGGAATTGGGACACCACTCCCTAGGTCATTGCATCAGTTTACGTTCACGCATACCTAACTATTTTAAACAGGAAGCTGCGAGCCATCTACATTTCCAACCGGCATCTACAATGAAGTCTCATTCATCCTACCGATCGCGTTTGCCACATTCATCATGCTTCGTTTGATGAACGACAGACGACTGCTAGCTAGCTAACCAGCTAACATTACGAGGCAGCATAGTTATACTAGCTGGCGTGTTATCGTAATGTGAAAAGTCCAACAATTTTGCAGAACAGGACAGATGACAGACGCCAGATAGTGCGAGCTAGCTAGCTAGCTAACAAGCAACCTGACGACGGTAACATTAGCTATGTATGAACTTTTTTCCCCGTCGCTTGCTCGGCGGTAGCCATGGCGACGTCTACCCCTCGCTGGCAAGTCAGCATCTGGGACACCACTCACTACGTCACCGCGTCGGTGACGTTCACGCATACGTAACTATTTTAAACAGGAAGCTGCGAGCCATCTACATTTCCAACCGGCATCTGCAATGAAGTCTCATTCATCCTACTGATCGCGTTTGCTGCATTCATCATGCTTCGTTTGATGAACGACAGAGCTAGCTATCCAGCTAGCTAGCTAACAAGCAACCTGACGACGGTAACGTTAGCTATGTATGAACTTTTTCCCCGTCTCTTGCTCAGTGGTAGCCATGGCGACGTCTACCCCTTGCTGGCAAGTCAGCATCTGAAATCCCTCGCTCCGAAGGGCTAGTTTCATACCCACTACCCCTCGTTATGCCCTCTACCCCTACACGCAAAAAGGAATTGGGACACCACTACCCCTTGCAGGAACACGCAAATGTAGGGGTAGGGCTAAGGGGGGGTATTGGGACGGGCCCTTATACTGCTGCTAAAAGTTGCCTCGGTGGGTCGATCTGACACTGAGGGCCACTGATCAGGCATTAATATTTAATGAGTTGGAAGTGAGACCAATTGCTAAAAACCAACAGGTTTTGTTGTTTGTGGGTCTCAAACAGTGGTCTACAGATTGGCAGGTGTCTCGGCTTGGTGTCACATCTTCCACTATCCTTCCACCTCCAAATGAGAAACTCAGCTCATACAGATGTACTGAGAACTACGTCACTCTAGAAATGTAAAATGCAACATATCTGCAGTTTACAGAAACGTAGACTAAAAACATTCCCTTCAGGAGATTGGGCTGTTCTTGGTGGTGGTGAAGGAAATGTTTTACCAATCAGAAGTATGCAATGTTTTAATTATCAGCAAAATGAATTTATGCTGATCATTGGATGAGAATGAACTGATGTTTGAATCTGTAAGTCTACACCATATTTTTTATTTGTCTTAGTTACTTTTTTATTTCATTACCGTCCCATTTTAATGGTGGAAAAGGAACTGTTAATGAACACTTTTTATTAAACTGTAGTCTTCACTGACAAATTAACAGCACTGTATGGGAGTCAGTGGTGTGGGGGCTCTCTGTTACTGTTCCAACAGAAAAACCTACAGTTTAAAGACGACACCGAGCTTTCCGACATGAATTATCACCTCTGTTTAGGAAAAAAGTGAGGACAGCTCCCGGTCCCCTATTCATCAGACTGTCCAAATACAATTGCACAGCCGGCCCCAGATCAAGCACACCATTTATTAACTGGAATCTCTCAGTGTCAGGCACAACACCTCATTCATTCTACCACTATGCTGATCCCATGGGCCTTTTACTCTGAGACAAGTGGATAGATCCTCCCGTTCAGGACCTGTAGGTGTCTGGCACATATAAATTGCAACCGGTTTGGTTTGGATGTAATTTTTTTTTGTCTGTGTGAGACCTCTCACCTCTTGTGCTTCCTTATGGAGGCAGAGCGATCTTCCCTCTACCCCTTTGCCTCCAGGCTGGCGAGATTGCAAACAAAGACAAATCAGATTTAATTTGGTGCTCCATATGTGTTTTTATCTGTGGGTATTTTTAGAGGAGGATTTGTAAGTCACGATTTTCTGTGATTAAATGAAAGGCATGTCTTTCATTTTATAGACCACTTCCATTTTCAAAATAGGTGCGCTCTAGTGTAAGTGCATCATTTTAGTTTACATTAAAAGGTAATGGTACGCCCACCTCACAATAACGTACCTGCATACATGTCTCTTCCTCCTTTCCTCCTCTTCCTCCATTTAATTGTTTCCTTTATGCTGATGATTGCTCATCACCTTGAAGTGCGCAATTAACTCGCCAAATGAAAAGGATTTCACATAAAGTTGGAGAAACTGTGCTGTTAGACGTCTCAGTGGGAGCACTTTATGCAAGGAAATCATACTGTGAGAAAACTGACAGGCAGGTATAGAAAGCCTTTGAGAGGAACAGCTGGCGATGCATTTGTAAGCGCCCAACACGTAGACATAAATGAACGTTATGCAACTCCATTAGCTGCTAAAGCAGTTTCTTTCCTGGCAACTTATTAAAGCATCACTGCCGTAAGTTAAAAAGAACGCTAAGCACAAATCTATAAGTCTCACATAAACGCTGGGTAATGTTTTATAATGGTGGCAATCACGGCATCTGTTCGTTACAATCACTGTTCTAAAGTGGTTTGTTAAAACTTGGTCCAAGAAGAAAGGCTCTGGCAGCAGTCGAAGAACACATGAAAGTTTTAGTTTTTCAAATGTTTCACAGAGTTTTAAATATCAAATGAGTCGACCTTCATTTCTGTAGCTGAACATATTTTAAACTGATATAATCCACGCCTTTAATCATGCAGCACGACATCAATGCTTTACTGAACTCAAAGGTTACATTATATTTAATGCATTATAGAGACAGCCTGATTATTTCCCTTTAGCTAACGTATGTCCACGTAACTGTTGAGACTTAAAGGGAAAGTTTGGATCTTTTAAAGTGGGGTTTAAGTGAGGTAGGGGAGAGTCGCCATAGTAGCATTTTCACTTTTCATTTGTAATAATATCGGGCAAATTACCTGCATGTGTCTGCTATCATAAACCACTTTAAGTTTTTTTGATAGAGAAAATAAAATTGGACGCTGTCTGACGTTACAAATGCAGTGCATATCAGTGGTGATCGTACTGTATAACAGTGAGAGTTAAGGCCAAAACACATCCCACTCCCCTTTACGCTACTGACTTTTTGTATTTTAGCAACTTAAAAATATCACTATCAGTTTAAGTGTACACAATATTGAGAGTATTTTCATTGCTTTACCTTGCCGACAGACAGCCCTTTGCGTATTAACAGCTTCAGTTTCCTATATATGTTCTCAGCAAAGCCAGACTCCACTGACAAAAACAGTAATTTTGGCTCGCTGAACACAGGAGCTGCTGGTCTACCGCTGCCTTGATCAGTTAGTTCATTTGTGTAATTGTGTGACCTTGGTGAGTCTGAACTAACCTCTAACCAACAACTTAAAGCCGTGATTGATCAGCAGCTCCTGGGTTCAGCTCTGTTAAATTACTGTTTCTCCTCAACGGAGTCTGGCTTTGATGAGAGCAATACAGCAGCTTCAGTTTCCCATCGGAAAATCGCTGTCTGACAGAAAGGCAAAGCAGTGAAAATATTCTAAATGGACCACACACTTAAACTGAAATTGATTTTTTTAGGTAGCTAAAACACATTTTGGCGCTGACCCATCCACAGCAGTACATTGCTTGGCCTTTGTGGTGGCTGTTTCTCTGTACTGGGGACATACCAGCTGTGATCTACTGTAAGTATATATGCCACTTATAAATAAGTACAACAAACAACCCACTTCGAAATATCTGAACCATCCCTTTAAGAAAATCTGAGATAACACTGGATTTTTCAGAGAAATACTTCTCATTCTAACTTCCTTAATTTCAAATTGTAACACTACAAACAAAAGGGAAGAAACAACATAACAAGAACTCAAATAAAGCACTAAAAAATCCATCAGACCTTCCACTACGAAACAAGATGGAGACAGACATACCACAGCCGAAGCAGAAAACACTCGACCACAACGCACCACATCCCAGAACAGCAACAGACCAGTAGATATACATGCCATTAAAAAACAATGACTTATTGTTGACCCCGGTGAGTGCACACCTGTGTGTCTCTCACCAGTCAGTCGGCCTCTCTAGACGTGGACTGTGAGCCTCCAACAGCCCCCAGTCTATTGTGGCGCACACAGAGAAGCTTCAAACTTTTGTTCACAGCCATAAACAAGCATTACACCAACTTGTCTCCCCCATCCTTCTCTCTCTCCGTCTCGTTTCCTTTCTGTTACTTGGAATCCAAACGTGACAGATATAAATGGAAATGTCAGCAGCGGAGCAGCTACCCAGTCTTCAGCGCAGGATAATGGCCGATCTGCTGGGGATTTCCGAAGGGGCCTTGTCTCTAACCCCCACATCCTCAATTACCAACCCACCAACAGTCCCCCAGATGGTCTGCACACTGCGAGGACGAGCTGAGAAAAGGGATTCAGCAACAAAATATAGATATATGTGCTCTACCATCCTCAGGAGCTCTAATATAACTAACCATGGTATGCTGAACTCGCCTCTTCAGACACAAACAAGCAGGAATGTACACAACATGGATGCTGGTGGTCCTGTGGGAACATACTGGCTGTTGGTATCCAGTCCAAAGCACACACATGCATGTACACATTTATACGCACATACAGCTTTGTGTAAACCTCTAACATTATGCCACACTCTCACACACTCAGATAGGAAATAGAGTTGCTGAACACCAGTAGTGTAGGTGTAAAGTTCGTGTGATGTCTTTTAATGAGGTATAAAGTTAATGTAGCGTTTGCATAATGTTGGTTTTGCATGTAAATGAACTGCTGCTATGCTTTATTTTTCCAAGGCAGGGATTTCATTACCAGCTACTTTTTTTCCCTGAACGGCATTAAGGGAGCAGTGTGTAGGATTTAGTGGCATCTAGTGGTGAGGACTGCAGACTGCAACTAGCTGAGGCTTCACCTATGCACCAAGCGTGAACTCTCGGTTAGGATTCCTTCAGTAGGGTGACCATATTTTGATTTCCAAAAAAGAGGACACTTGGCCCAGCCACGACATAGCCTACTTAAATCATACTCGCAGTTTACTCAAAGATGCCTTATCATATTAATAGGCCTATAGCCTATTTAAAGCTTATATGTATGGATAGAAAATTCAGTTATATTACAAAATAATATCTCTCAAAGACAATAGGGGACACATACACACACTAGAGTGTGGCAATCTGAACCCGATGGTACCCGACAGGTCGGCCGGGTTCAGTCAAAAATGTATAAATTGTATTCGGGCTCGGGTCGGATTCGGTCAGCTTTCAGTGAAAATGTAGTGTAAAATAAATAAAATCCTATTGTCTGTCCTGTTTATTGCCTGGGCACTGTTATTTACGTGACAACACCTGAACATAACACACACAGACACACACACTGGCTGTTTGTTTCTACCTCTCCCCTCGCTGGAAGTCTCGGACCTCCAGCCGCCCGCCTCCGCCTTGATTAAACGCTGAAAATAAAATAAAATAAAAGAAGGAGACAGGTTTTTCCTATTTTATCTTCTTTTGTTTTATTTCTCCCTCTCCTCTCGCTAGAAGCGTCGGACCTCCCGCCTCCCGCTCCCGTCTCAAACACAGAGGTCTCCCTCTCCACAGCTGAGCACCCACGGCGCACGCCCGGCCTGTTAAATAGCCTGTAACCACTGTGTGACACAAACTCAGTGCTTTGGTCACTAAATAATGTCGGGCTCGGTTCGGGTTCGGTTCGGGTTTGGACAGAAATATGCTGCCCGTGCCGCACTCTAACACACACACACACACACACACACGGAAAACCGAACATTATCATCAATTTGTAAAAACCCCCAGACGCCCCGGACGGGACGTGAAAAGTGGACATGTCCGGGCAAAAGAGGACGTTTGGTCAGCCTATCTTCAGTGTTCATTGTTCAGGAGTTTTTTTTGGGAGCCGAATAGACCCTTTTACTGTTAGTACACAGTGTGATGTGTTTTGGTGGGCGGAGCTTAGCTGGAGGCAAACAGTTCTCCAAAGACACTAGCCAGCGCTAGCTAGCAAGTTCTGTTGGCTTGTTTTAGACAATGGAGGAAGATGATGCGAGTGGTGCGTTTGGAAATACTCACAAAGCGCACTCTGGCACAAACTGGACCATTTGTACCTAAACCATTCGTTATTCAGAGCACCACACTCTCAGAGTGATAGAGTGCACTTTGGGCACTGTCTGGGGAGAAAGAGCAGAATGGCGAGAATGTGTGATCAACTTAACCATTCATTAATTCATATAGAAATGTAACGCTGTTTCTTCGACCAACAGGGCTCTCATTTTAGTGTAGACTCAGACTGAATTTACAAACGCGTTTTTCGCATCTGACAGAGCCTTTAGAGATGTTAGGCCGAGACTCAGTGAAGAAAATGTGACAGCAGGACACAGCCGAGACAAGACAGATGAACGGGGTGCACAGAATCATTTCATAACTCAGATAGCTACGTTCAACAGGTCAGTAATATTCAGGTGGATGATGATGAAGAGGAGGATGAGGACCACACACAGAATGTGGAGGACAGCTCCGCCCCTTCATGCAGCTGCGGCGTCAAATGAAAGACAGGAAGTGCGTGGTGACAGCCAGATAGGTAACTCCAGTAAAGAGGCACAGGAGGAAATGTGTCTTTTCATTTTGTCACATATTGCGAATTTTCACAAATAGAACAATAAACACATCAGAATCAGTGTGCAGGGTTTCTGTGCGTGATAACAGGTGATCAAAAAAAGTAAAAACACTGAAAAAAGCAGTTTCACGTTACTAATCAGTGTTTTTCCAACGCTGTCCAGCTTGCCCCAGGCTGCTTGCCAAACTCCTGCTAATATGTGCTCATCTTTCTCTTCTGATTACTTAAGCTCCAGACATTCAGGAGGATTTTACCAGGAGCCGAATCATCCACAGAGGTCTCCTCCTCTCCTACACACACTGACCCGTTGATTTAAACTGGTTAGAACATAGAATAAAGTAGTTTCATGTCACAAGCCAGTGTTTCTCTGAAACATTTAAGCTCATACCAGACAGGCCGCTAGCCCAGCACCTACTTACCTGTGCTCGCCTTTTTTTCTTTGATAATTTAAGATCCAGACGTTCAGGAGTTTGTTTTTCCCCCAGAGCCAAATTATCTGAGAGATCTCCTCCTCTCCTACACAAAAGGACCTGGTGATTTGAACCAGTAGAAACACTGGATGAAGCCAAATAGTGTTTTTCTGATGCTGTTCAGCTTGTCCCAGACAAGCCACTTCCGAAGCTCCTGCTATGTGTGCTCACCTTATTCCTCTGATAACTTAAGATCCGACATTCAGGAGGATTTTACAGAGAGCTGAATTATCCGCAGAGTTCTCCTCCTCTCTTTAACACAAGCAACCAGTGATTAAGACCAGTAAAAACACTGAAATAAACTGTTTCACATTAAAAATCAGTGTTTTTCTGATGCTGTTTGGCTAGTCCTAGAGGGACTGCTTACTATGGTGGCTGACGCAATAACATGTGTAACGACTTGCCTGTCATTAAAGTCGTTTGAGAGGATGAGGTCCTGTATGTTTGTGTGACGCGCTGCTGCTGGTTCATAAGCACGCTGAGTCCAGGAAAGTTTCAATCATTTAATACTTAAAAACATCACAGCTACTTCAGCGGCTTTCAGGTTACACACGCCTAAAAAGATGGTAAACATGCACTGGCGGCAAATATGTAACAAAGCAATGAACTGAACAAAGGCGGTCAACAAAAATTGCGGCTACCTACACTCCTCTCTCACCTCCCCCGTGCAGGTAGACCAGCTCCCTATATCACCTACGGCAATCATCCCCAGTGCCCACGTGACCCAAGCCCTGTGCATCATCGTGGCAACCAGACCAAACAAATCAAGAGACGAATAATCCACCAGTGACACAATACGGCTCCTACAACCCAGCCCCTAATTATGGAGTTAATCATAATTACTCACATACAGTACCAAGTAGGAGACGTGCACATGCAAAAAAAACACTTTCAACTACAACAAAGATCAACAATTAATGTCCATCAATAATCCACAGGGAAATCTTCTTTCTTCTTGAATCAATATGACTCGAAAGTCCAAAGTTTCACCAGTCAAAGTCAAAAACCAAGGTGAATCTCATAATAGTCCAAAAGTCAAAATCACAACTAAAGCCTCAAGTGGCTTCAGCCTCCTGCAGCAGGCAAACCTTCGTGATGGGCCGCTCCAGGCAGCTGCTCCGGGTTTTAATCCGCACCTGACGAACCAATCCTTTCAGATCCGGGAAGGTTTGTATGACTCGTCCCACAGGCCAAGAGTTTCGAGGTGCCGTGCTGTCCATGATGATAACAAGATCTCCCACGACGAGATTCCTCTTCACTCCGGTCCACCTCTGACGCTCCTGCAGTAGAGGTAAGTATTCTTTCACCCATCTCCTCCAAAACAAATCAGACATGTATTGAACCTGTTTCCACCTCCTGTGTGTATATATGTCTGAGGGTTCGAATACCCCTGGTGGTAACGTTGGTGAGGTCTTCAACAGTAGCAGGTGGTTTGGTGTCAATGCTTCCAGGTCATTCGGATCCATGGAAGCTTTGGTGATTGGCCTGCTGTTGATTATGGCTTCAATCTCACAAAGCACTGTATGAAGGCTTTCCTCATCCAAGTTTTGTACTTTAAAGGTCGAGTTGAGAACCTTTCGAATAGATCTTATCAGTCGCTCCCAAGCTCCTCCATGATGTGAGCCCGCAGGTGGATTAAAGCTCCATTGGATTCCCCTCTGAAGCAGGACATCATGGATCTGCACCTGATTCCACTGCTCGATGGCCCTCCTCAGCTCCCGCTCTGCTCCTACAAAGTTCGTTCCATTGTCAGAGCGCAGCTCTCGCACTTGACCTCTCCTGGCAGTGAAACGCCTAAGTGCATTAATAAAGGAGTCGGTGTCCAGCGATGATGCAACCTCAATGTGCACCGCTCTGATGGCAAGGCAAGTAAAAATAACACCGTACCTCTTTACCATGCTCCTTCTGCTCTTAACCTCGAAAGGTCCAAAGCAGTCTACACCCACACGAGTGAATGGTGGTTCATCTGGGACAATCCTTTCGTGGGGCAAGTCTGCCATCTGCTGGTGAACTGGCAGAGCATTCAGGCGACGACAGGTGATGCACCTGGACAAAACTCTCCTGATGGCTAAACTCACACCAGCAATCCAATACCTTTCTCTCAACTTAGAAAGCATATGGTTACGGCCTCCATGTCCAACTTGTTGGTGTACATGTCTAAGTAGAAGCTCTGAGATATGGAGGTCTTTTGCCAGGATTATTGGATGTTTCTCCTCCATAGGCATGGACAATCTACTGAGCCGACCACCAACTCTCAGGACTCCATCTTGCAGCTGCGGACAGAGCTTAAGGAGGTGACTGGACTTCCTAACAGGCTGCCCTTTCTGCAGGCTGTTTACCTCCTCAGGAAATCTTTTCCCTTGGCAGAACTTGATGATGGCAAGCTCAGCCCGGTCCAAGTCTTCCACTGTAAGACTCCTCTGTGCCACTGTCCTCTTAAAATTGTTCATCTGCTCTTCCACAGAGGATGTCTGTTTTTCTTTGGTGACGTCAGACTGTGCATAGGTCAGGTGTAACTCTCTTCTCTTCTTCACACAGGACATGAGAAAGGTTTTAATCTTCAAGAGCCATGCCACTGCTTTCCTCAGACTTGTCCAAGAGGAAAAGTATTCAATAAGGTGAGTTACAGGTTCTTCCATGGCCTGGACAACACTCACTGCAGCAACACTTTTGACCTCAGGGTCACCAGGTGAAAGATGATTGAGGTCTTCATGCTCAACAGGCCATTCACTCTCGGGATGCAAAAGAAAGTAAGGCCCCGACACCCATGTAGCATCAGCAACAAACACATCAACTCTCACACCTCTGGAGGCCATATCCGCTGGATTACTGCTGGTGTCCACGTATCTCCATTGGGCCGGACAGAAAACCTTGAGGATTTGTGAGACCCGGTTTGCAACAAAAACTTTGAACCGAGAAGTCTCATTCCTGATGTATTTCAGAACAGATGTGCTGTCCGTCCAGAACACAGAGTCCAGCAGATCCATCTGTAACTCTTTCCTCCAGAGTGTATCAATGCGGCTGGCCATAGTTGCAGCGACAAGCTCCATCCTGGGGATTGTGACACATTTTAAAGGTGCTACTCGAGCCTTTCCCATCACAAAAGCACTGTGTATTTCCGAGTTCTTTGTTTCCAACAGCAGGTAAGTGACTGTTCCATACCCGTGTTCGCTGGCATCACAGAAATGATGTAACCGTGCTGAAGCCACTTCTACAAAGCCTGGTGGCTTCATGCATCTACTGACCTCAAATCTGTCCAACAGATGCAGCTGCTGCAGCCACTCCAGCCACTCCCTTGAGACAGACTCAGGCACAGTATCATCCCAGCCTATCCCTCTCCTGCACAGGTCTCTCAGGATCTTTTTTGCTATTAAAACCACAGGGCTCAGCATTCCAAGGGGGTCGAAAATGGAACTGACGGTTGAGAGGATTCCTCTTCTGGTAAGTGGTCTATCCTTAAGTACGATCTTGAACTTAAAGGAGTCTGATTTAATGCTCCATTCCACACCCAGCACTCTCTCCACAGGTAATGAGTCCAGCTCCATGTCCAACCCTTCAACGCCTTTTGCTCTGTGATTCTCTGGGATGGCTTCCAGCACTCCAGACCTGTTACTCAACCACTTTGTGAGAGTAAATCCACCCTTTGAACACAAAGAGACCAGATTCCTGTAAAACAACACTGCTTCCTTCTCCGTGGCCACTGACACGAGGCAATCATCAACATAAAAGCAGTGCAATATTTTCTCCACCGTTTCCTCACTGTAGTGATGTCCATAGTCCTCTGCACACTTTCTGAGAGCGAAGTTGGCACAGCTGGGGGATGATGTTGCTCCAAACAAATGCACCTTCATCCTATGCTCAGCAGGTTGTTGCTCCATATCCCCGTTTGGCCACCAGAGAAACCTGAGGAGATCTCTGTCATCAGGAGACACCTGTACCTGATGGAACATGGATTCAATGTCGGCCATGATCACAACTGGTTCTCGCCTAAATCGGGTCACCACTCCAATCAGAGAGCTGGTAAGATCAGGGCCCTGTAGAAGTTGAGCATTCAATGATGTACCTTGGTATCTTGCTCCACAGTCAAACACAATTCTGATCTTTCCTTTGGTGGGGTGGTAAACGCCATGGTGTGGTATGTACCATACTTTCCCATCACCACGGTCCAGCTCCTCTATGGGCACCTTTTCAGCATAGCCTTTAGCCAACAGGTCATTTATAAAGGTGCTATACTCAGTGTGAAATGTTGAGTCCTTCTGAAACCTTCTTTTCAAATAGCACAAACGCTGCTCAACAACTCTCTTGTTATTTGGCATACTGACATCAATGTTCCTTAAAGGTAATGAAATCTGGTAATGCCCCTCCACCTGTTTTGCTGAGTTGGTGACAAACTCCAAGAATCTTTGATCCTCTCTTGACATTGCAGGTTGTTCTTCAATGCTGCTTTCAGGGAAGTCAATCTTAAACTGTTGCTGCCAGAGGTCCTCCAGGTTCATGACTGAAACTCTGTTGACAGATACTTGTGGATGCTCCCAGCTTACTGTATCTCCACTGTTTCCAGTCAGTGGACCATTGACAGTCCAGCCCAGCATGGTACGGACAGCATATGGTCCATCATTCACGCTACACACCACTTCCAGCGGTTCCAGTGCTTTAGGAACATTGGTTCCTATAAGAAGCTCTATTCCTGCATCAATCTGAGGTAAGTGAATGTCTTTCAGATATGACCATTGTTTAATATCCCTTTCAGTCGGAATATTTCCTCTGTTCACAGGCATGGACTCTTGCGTATAAGCTCTTGGCAGCTCGAGAAAATTGTCCCCCTCCAGTGCAGCAACCTCCAGTCCTGACACAATATTGCTGCTTACAACTTTCTCCTGGCCCATGGTTCGGAGGAGAATGTGGCCCTTCCTCCCTGTGAGGTGGAGCTTTTGCATTAAGCTCTCAGTGCAAAACACCGCAGTGCTCCCCTGGTCCAAGAAAGCGTAAGTGACGACAATTTTGGTTCCTTTATTAGATTTAACCTGTACCGGCACAATAGGCAGTTTGCAGTCCTGGTCTCCAGCCCCTGTAAGACCACTTGACATTAGTGTGTTATCAACATGCAGCTCTGGGCTCCTCTCCTCCATCTGCTCAGAATCTTTAACGGGTTCCTTGTGAAGTACAGTGGGATGTTTAAGGCTACATCTTGAACAGGAAATCCTTTTACGGCAATCCTTACTGATGTGTCCTGTACACAAGCAGCCAAAACAGATGCCATTTTCCTTTAAGAAGCCTATTTTCCTCTCATGAGGCATTTTCCCCATTTGTACACATACATCTAATGTGTGTCCTCCTCCACAGCAGATGCATACTTTCCTTCCCGTTTGTTTAATTTCCCTTTCTTTCTTTGCAGACTGATGTTTGTTCTCCAGAGGGCCTACAGTGGTAGCGAAACTGCTCCCCTTGTTTCCAGGACGAAACTGTGGCTTGTTTGGGTTAGGTTTGTTTGTTCCTCTAATCATTATTGGTTGAGAGTCTTGTATGTTGCCGAACACAGGATCTGTCATAATTTTCACTTGCCTTTCAATAAAATCAGCAATATCTGTGAATTTAACTCTTCGGTTGTGTCGTTCTTGCAACTCACATGCACGGTTTCTCCATTTGTCTCTGAATTTGTAGGGCAGTTTTTTAATGATGCTCAACATGTTCGAAGGCATATCCATATCCAAAAGATACTGCACGTCCTCCATGGCGTTACAACAGCCTCTGAGGAAGAGACTGTAGTCCTGCAGGGCCTTTGTGTCCTCTGATTTAATTGGAGGCCATGAGAGGGCTTTGTCCATGTAAGCAAAGGTGATCTTTTGTTCATTTCCGAACTGCTCCTTTAATAAAGCTTTTGCTTTTGCGTATCCTCGTTCTGGATTCATATGTTGACAGCTTTTCACAAGTTCTTTGGCATGACCCTTTGTGTGTTGTTCCAAAAAATGTAAACGATCACAGCTGTTAGTTGTATTCCTCTCAACTCCATTCTCAAAAGTTTTAATGAACGTGTGGTATTTTAATGGATCACCATCATAAATTGGGATTTCTCTCTTAGGTAGGGCTGAGAGGCATTGCTGGTGCATTAGCAATGTTGTTATATCGTTTTGTTTCCTCATGATGCCAAGAACGTCATTGCTGGTTTCCAGATGCACTCCTTGTTGTCCATGTAAGTCTTGTGTGTTGAATGGGCTCATATGAAGTTGCATTTGGTTTTGTTCATATGAAGTTGTATTCATGGTTTTATTTGTTTCAGTTTGTTTTGGAATAAATTCATCTGCATTGACATTGAGTGACTGTTTAGCTTGTGCCTTTTCAAAATATGATTTCATTCCATCCGAAACTTTTGATGTTCCTTTTCCACTTGTTGTGCTTTTTGTCTTGAGAATTTGAAGTGTTGCCATTTTTTCTGCAATTTCAGTATTCAGTTTGAGCTCTTCTCTTCTTTTGCGCAGGCGTTGTTCCTCTTCTTCCAAAGCGTGCTTTTCCTTTAATAATTTGTGCCTCATGGTTAAGGCTGCCAGCTCGGCTTCTGCCATTAAACGTGCAGAAGAGGTTGAAGAGCATTGTGACTGAGATGTTTTGTGGCTTCCAACATTTGAAACACTGTCGCTTGGTTTAATGTCATCCTCATTTTCATTTGCTTCATTAATTTCCACAGAAAGTAATGGTATTTCTGGTGAATCCTGTTGTTTCTGAGAAATTCTTTGTTCAGTTTCAACAATCCATTTTTCAGTGTCCTTTTGAAATGTATTGTAGCTCATAATGCTTGAAAACCATTTCTTTTGTTTATTGAGTTCATCCTCCGAAAGTAGAGGCAACAGTTCATTGTGTGAGGTTGTAGCACTTTCACAAAGTGTATTTATATCCCCCAAACATTGTTTCACTTGAGACACATTTTCCCTTTGTTTCATGAACCTTTTCATTTGTGGTATCAACCCTTTAATTTTGTCCACAACACGTTTACGTTCATTTTGCAGGCTTTCAATTTTATTCAACAGAGCTTTTTCAGTGAGTCTCCTCTCCCTTTTCCCAGACTCCATCTCAGAGCACGAGGCACCGTCATTTGTTTGACTCATTTTTTTTCATTCAGTTTCAGCGAACTGTGACATTTAAATCCATCCACAATGCACAATCAATCAGAGCAATTCATTTCAACGAGGCATCATCAGCGTTCCTCCTTGTAACATCATAAACTTTCGCATACACAAGCAACAAAGCACAGGCGTCATTCAGCGCACGGAGCAAACATATGCACAGACATCGCATATCCGACCAGCATCCCTTTGTTCAACTGTTCCAAACGGAGACACTTCGACATTGATGCAATCCGGATTCCTTCTCCACCCACATACATGCACAGGTAAGCTTACCTGTCCTCCATGACGGATGTGATGTGGCGCTTTGTCTTTGTTTGACACCGCTGTACTTATTGAGCGTTGATGCCTTTGCGCTGTGAGCGGTCGCTTTCTTGTTGCCTTTTTTGTTGACAATTATAACGACTTGCCTGTCATTAAAGTCGTTTGAGAGGATGAGGTCCTGTATGTTTGTGTGACGCGCTGCTGCTGGTTCATAAGCACGCTGAGTCCAGGAAAGTTTCAATCATTTAATACTTCATCACAGCTACTTCAGCAGCTTTCAGGTTACACACGCCTAAAAAGATGGTAAACGTGCACTGGCGGCGAATATGTAACAAAGCAATGAACTGAACAAAGGCGGTCAACAAAAATTGCGGCTACCTACACTCCTCTCTCACCTCCCCCGTGCAGGTAGACCAGCTCCCTATATCACCTACGGCAATCATCCCCAGTGCCCACGTGACCCAAGCCCTGTGCATCATCGTGGCAACCAGACCAAACAAATCAAGAGACGAATAATCCACCAGTGACACAATACAGCTCCTACAACATGAAAGGCCCTGTTAAGAACAAGTGTTTGGTTTGTCTGTTCCAGGCTACTGTACGAGCACGGCATTGCAATGTGGCGGACTCCGTAGATGAGGACCTGCTCCCTGTGTAGATATAAATGGCTCATTCTAAGGTAATGAAAACACAACGATTGTTATTTTCAGATGATTATACACTTATGGAAATATACTCATTATTTTATATAATACATCTCTGCCAGTTTATCCCCTGAATCCTGAACACTGGAGCTTAACATACAACATCTAAACTGTAGAGACGACACATTCTTTCCAGGGTTCTGATGGCATTTTAAAATAACTGGATGGAAAATGGACATATTTCACACACACACACACACACACACACACACACACAACACCTCCAAGAGACTGTGTTTGTGCTCTGTAAAGGGGCTGACTATCACTTATCTTCAGAGAGCAGTGTATCTGTCGCTGCAGCTTCACAGATGCATCGTTCATGACAGTAAGGTTTGTTGTCACAGTTGCCAACGTGTAACACTGATGAAACATTCTGGCAAATATGCTTCACTGTGATTGGATTAAAGAAGCCACCTGCCAACATCTGTCCCCCTGATGAAAGCCTGCAGTCCTGTATTTTGGAGGGACACCGCTGGCAGGTTAGAGGAAGGTGCTTCTAACTGGAATATCTCACTCAGTGTTAATGAAGACCGCAGACAGAAGAAGAGTGCATATGGCAGAGGTGTTGGCTCGTGTCTCTCCCACAATCGTGTGAACACGGGCATCTTGTGTCACTGAGGATGTTGGAACAGCCTAATGAAGAGGAATTGTTCCTGTCGACTTGCATTAGCCCACACGCTGTAAAATGCAGGCTGTGAAATCCATCATATTGCACGAGTTAATTATGCATAGATAATTGCGTCGTGTACAGTGTATTCCTACAAAAGCAAATAAATGCTCTTTCTGATACCATGGAAATACCTTGTTCTCCAAAACAGACACAACAGAGAACAAGCCCAGAAATCACAACCAGGAATTTTAAAGGTTTTATCAGGAAAGAAGCAAACTGCATGTGCTTGTTGTGCCTCACAAGGAAACCACACGACCTTATTCAGAGGGCAGCACGTGTAGAGCACCACTGGTTTACTGACATGCTATCAGCTCTGTGCGGCTGTATTAAAGGAATACTTCATCCCCCTTAAAGACCATTTGTATATCAGTTACCCACCCTGTGTTATATTTCTAATGTCTGAAGAAAACTATTTTCTTGCATCCAAAAAAGGAGAAAATTCTTCATCAAGTCATTACTGAACGCGTTGAACAAAAGAAAAACTAAATCAAAACACCTGTTTACAAACTCTCACACAGCTTGTGCAATATAATCCATACAGCACATGTATTCAGCTAAAACCTTAGTATTTAAAACTGAGCTAAAAGTGAAGCACATCTCTCTCTGTCTCTCTTTATGTATCATTTCATCATATGGATTTCTGTGAATTTATCATGTTCATCTGTTCTGTACATGCGACATCTACTGCACGTCTGTCCGTCCTGGAAGAGGGATCCCTCCTCAGTTACTCTTCCTGAGCTTTCTACCATTTTTTCCCCATTAAGGGTTTTTTGGGGAGTTTTTCCTGATCAGCTGTGAGGGTCATAAGGACAGAGGGACGTAGTATGTTGTAAAGCCCTGTGAGGCAAATCATGATTTGTGATATTGGGCTTTTCAGATAAAATGAAAATGAAAATCTATGCTCTCTTCTGAGCCATACTCCACTGACAAAAACTGGAATTTTACCTTGATGAGAGTTTGGTGTTTTAAACGGTTAGTTTAGATTCACCAAAGTCACACGATCACACAAACTAACTTAAGTACTGAGCATGCAACTGGATAAATGACACTTGGATTGTTGTTTTGCTGTTGATAAACATGACATTGTTCTGACCTGACGTGCTGACGTATTGCGGTAAGCGAGTTGTGTCATTTCCGGTGTTTCTGTGACAGCGTCTCTGTACTGCTCTGGTGAATTCTGCTAGCCTGCTTTCTCACTTCAGTTGCTTTAACGTCTACTTCAAGTCTTAACCCACAGTGGTTCTGTTTCAGCACTTATAGCTCTCCTCCTTTCTACGACTTTCTCGCTAATCTCTTAGCTGTTGTTTGCACGTTACTAGCCTTGGTAGCTACATTAGCTTTACAGTTAGCGATGGCTTCTCCTTCTGCTCTTTCTTGCCCGGTGTGCCAAATGTTCAGTTATGCCTCTGCCTCCTTTAGCGACAGTGGTAATTGTAATAAGTGTAGCTTATTTGCTGCGTTGGAGGCGAGGCTTAGTGAATTAGAAGCGCGGCTCCACACCATGGAAAACCATTCAGTAGCTGCGGTAGTTAGCCAGCCCCCTGTAGCCGGTGCGGAGCCACATAGCATAGCCTTAGCCTCTGCTAACTGTCCTCCGGCAACTCCCGTTCAGCCGGGAGGTTGGGTTACGGTTCGCCAGAAGCACAGCTCCAAGCAGAAGCCCACGGCTCACCACCAGCCTGTTCACATTTCCAACCGCTTTTCCCCACTCAGCGACACACCCGCTGAGGATAAAACTCTGGTTATTGGCAGCTCTATTCTGAGGAACGTGAAGTTAGCAACACCAGCGGCCACAGTCAAATGTATCCCTGGGGCCAGAGCGGGCGACATTGAGTCAAATTTAAAACTGCTGGCTAAAGCTAAACGTAGATTCAGTAAGATTGTTATTCACGTCGGCGGCAATGACACCCGGTTACGCCAGTCGGAGGTCACTAAAATTAATATTGCCTCGGTGTGTGAATATGCAAAAACGATGTCGGACTCCGTAGTTTTCTCTGGACCCCTCCCAAATCTGACCAGTGATGACATGTTTAGCCGCATGTCATCATTTAATCGCTGGCTGTCCAGGTGGTGTCCAGCAAACGATGTGGGTTTCGTTAATAATTGGCAAACTTTCTGGGGAAAACCTGGTCTTATTAGGAGAGACGGCATTCAGCCCACTTTGGATGGAGCTGCTCTCATTTCTAGGAACCTGGCAAACTTTATTACTAAATCAAATCCCTGACAAACCAGAGTTGAGAGCAGGACTCGGAGACGCAGTCCTATACGCCTCTCTGAGCTTCTAGTTCAGTTACCCAGCCATAGTTTTCATAGTTTTATACAAACGGGGTCTGTCCCCCGACCACCTAAATTATTTAAATCTAAAATTAAACAAAGAGGAGTTGTGCATAACAACCTCATAAAAATTAAAACCTCTTCTGTGACAGAAAGACAAAACAGGAGAATTAAATGCGGACTGTTAAATATCAGGTCTCTATCGTCTAAAGCAGTGTTAGTAAACAAATTAATATCAGATAATCATATTGATTTACTCAGTCTCACTGAAACCTGGCTGTGTCAAGATGAATATGTTAGTCTAAATGAATCCACTCCTCCCAGTCATAATAATACCCACATTCCTCGAGGCAGTGGCCGAGGAGGGGGAGTTGCAGCCATTTTTAACTCTAGTCTGTTAATCAGCCCTAAACCTAAACTAGATTATAATTCATTTGAAAGCCTCGTTCTTAGTCTTTTACATCCGACCTGGAAAACCTCGCAGCCACTTTTATTTGTTATAGTGTACCGTGCTCCTGGCCCGTATTCTGAATTTGTATCTGAATTCTCAGAGTTTTTATCCAGTTTAGTTCTTAAATCAGATAAAGTTATTATTGTAGGCGATTTTAACATTCATGTCGACGTTGATAATGACTCCCTGGCTACCGCGTTTATCTCATTATTAGACTCCATTGGCTTCAGTCAGGGTGTACATGAACCCACTCACTGTTTTAACCATACCCTCGATCTAGTTCTGACGTATGGAATTGAAATTGATAACCTAAAAGTCTTTCCACAGAATCCCTCGCTATCGGATCATTATCTGATTACTTTTGATTTCTTTTTACTCGATTACACGCCACTCAGCAACAGTTACTATACTAGATGTTTATCAGATAGTGCTGTCGCAAAATTTAAGGAAAAGATTACTCCGTCGTTAAATTCAATACCAAGCCCCTCAGTAACAGAGGTTTCCTGTACCGACTTTGATCATTTTGTCGATAGCGCCGTAGGCTCGCTGCGAACAACACTTGACTCTGTAGCTCCTCTTAAAAAGAAGTTAACAAAGCAAAGAAAGTTTGCTCCTTGGTATAACTCTCAAACCCGTAAGTTAAAACAAATATCGCGAAAATTTGAAAGGAATTGGCGATTAACCAAACTGGAAGAATCTCGTTTAATCTGGACAGACAGTCTCAAAACTTATAAGAGGGGCCTCCGCAATGCCAGAGCAAACTATTACTCAGCATTAATAGAAGAAAACAAGAACAACCCCAGGTTTCTTTTCAGCACTGTAGGCAGGCTGACTGAGAGTCAAAGCTCTATTGAGCCTTGTATTCCTTTAGCCCTTAGCAGCAATGATTTTATGAGCTTTTTTAATGACAAAATTCTAACTATTAGAGGCAAAATTCATGACCTCCTGCCCTCAGATAGTACTTATCTAACCTCAAACACAGCTGTAAGACCTAATATATATTTAGATTGCTTCTCCCCAACTTCTCTTCAAGAATTGACCGCAGTGATTTCTTCATCTAAATCATCAACGTGTCTCTTAGACCCCATCCCAACTAGGCTACTTAAGGAGGTCTTTCCTTTAGTTAACACTCATATATTAGATATGATCAATATATCCTTATTAACAGGCTATGTACCACAGTCTTTTAAGGTAGCTGTAATTAAACCTCTCCTAAAAAAGCCCACCCTGGATCCAGAGGTGTTAGCCAACTATAGACCAATATCTAATCTTCCCTTTATGTCAAAGATCCTTGAGAAAATAGTTGCAGACAGGAACTAAGAAACAAGATCATATTTCTCCTGTTTTAGCTTCTCTGCACTGGCTCCCTGTAAAATCCAGAACTGAATTTAAAATCCTACTGTTAACTTATAAAGCTCTAAATGGTCAGGCTCCGTCATATCTTAGAGAGCTCATAGTGCCATATTATCCCACCAGAACACTGCGCTCTGAGAACGCAGGGTTACTCGTGGTCCCTAAAGTCTCCAAAAGTAGATCAGGAGCCAGAGCCTTCAGCTATCAGGCTCCTCTCCTGTGGAATCATCTTCCTGTTACGGTCCGGGAGGCAGACACCGTCTCCACATTTAAGACTAGACTTAAGACTTTCCTCTTTGATAAAGCTTATAGTTAGGGCTGGCTCAGGCTTGCCCTGTACCAGCCCCTAGTTAGGCTGACTTAGGCCTAGTCTGCCGGAGGACCCCCTATAATACACCGGTCACCTTCTCTCCTTCTCTCTCTCTCTCGTATTCTATTACTGCATCTTGCTAACTCGGCCATTCTGGATGTCACTAACTCGGCTTCTTCTCCGGAGCCTTTGTGCTCCACTGTCTCTCAGATTAACTCATATCACAGCGGTGCCTGGACAGTGTGACGTGTGTGGTTGTGCTGCTGCCGTGGTCCTGCCAGATGCCTCCTGCTGCTGCTGCCATCATTAGTCATTAGTCATACTTCTACTGTTATTATACACATATGATTATTGTCACACATGTATACTGCCAGATATTAATACATACTTTCAACATATTATACCACAGTAGCCAGAACTATAACTATAATATTATTACTTTCAATAATTTTGTTGTAAGCTACTGTCATTACCTGCATCTCTCTCTCTGCCTCTCTCTCTCTCTCTCTCTCTCTCTCTCTCTGTCTCATTGTGTCATATGGATTACTGTTAATTTATTATGCTGATCTGTTCTGTACGACATCTATTGCACGTCTGTCCGTCCTGGAAGAGGGATCCCTCCTCAGTTGCTCTTCCTGAGGTTTCTACCGTTTTTTTTTTCCCCGTTAAAGGGTTTTTTGGGGAGTTTTTCCTGATCAGCTGTGAGGGTCATAAGGACAGAGGGATGTCGTATGCTGTAAAGCCCTGTGAGGCAAATTGTGATTTGTGATATTGGGCTTTATAAATAAAATTGATTGATTGATTGATTGATTGATGTCCTCTGACTTCAATTCATCAAGAATTTTCTCCGTTTTTGGATTCTTCGACACTAGATGCATGCGAGAAAAACCAACTCCAAAAATTCAACGTAACACAGGGTGAGTAACTGATTTACAAATGGTCATTTGGGGGGTGAAGTATTCTCTAAGGCGCAACAGTTCATTGCGCTTAATGCTTGCACCGCAGACCAATGTTCACCATGTTCACCAGCTACATTCCACGTTCCTATCCACAGCCTCCACTCCTCTGATGCCAACCTCCTGACAGAGCCTTCTCCATAGCTACCCCCTCCCTCTGGATCTCTCTCCCCAAACACTTCGAGACAGCACCGACCTCTCCTGATTCAAATCACTCATCAAAGCTCATCTTTTCAAAACGGCTTTTAACGTGTGAGTGAAGACTTTCTAACTGTGTCAGTAATGACACACAGAAATAACAGGAGGGGAGCCATCAAATGCAGAAAAGTGGGAAACAAAATGAATATACTAGATATGTGCAATAAAACAAGCACTCAGTGCCATGCAGAGCACAGAAAAGGCTGGGATTGGCAGTTACCCTGAATTGCGACATGTTTCAAGCCGGCCGCTCTTCCACATCCAAGCTTTTTATATGTTCTTCATTCCACTGAGTGCCTGTGTTATTGCACATATTTAGCATATTTATATTTTCTCAATACTGTGCATTCGATGGCTCCCCTCCTTTTATTCTGTTTATTGCATCACCAAACGATATTGGTTGTGCATGCTGTGAAAAGAAGCGTCTTTGATATCCTCTCAGGATTTTACAAAGTTTCGGTTCTTGTTTGTTTGAGGAGCAACATCGAAACAAGTTGAATAAAGTCAGCATAAAGAGAAAATGTTGCAGAGCTAAACTGGTATTTGGCAAAAAGTTCAGATGTCCAAAATAAGGTTGATTTGACACTTAATATTTTACCACTGTTCTCATGAAAATGGAAATGAATGCACTGGAAAATTTGAAAAGACATTATATGGATGATTGGACATCTTCTGTTGACAGCCTGGTCTCCAGTTAAATGCCATCTCCTGTTCAGGTGCTTTGTATTCTTCACACCGGGGCCCTGCTGTGTCTTCTTTTTTGGTTTCTCTGGAGGGGAAATGTCCCATTTGTGTTTCTGAGGTGAAAATGAAGTCAGATGCACCTTGGGTAATGCCAGGGGCTCCTTCCCATTCTGGGTTTGAAATCATGAACAGACACTACAGCTATAATGGAATTCTATAGTCTAGCAGAGGCATTTACCATCCTGTCAAGTGAAAGCCAGACGCGACATTTTGTGCTTCCTCAGAATAGATATGATGTCTGGCTGCTTTGCATAAAGTTACAGCATCAGCGTTTAGCTGTCTGATTGTATGGCATCGCTTTTTACTGGACCTCAAAAACAGTATTACTCAAGTACTTATCTTCACTCCTGGCTGGGGTTCAACCAAACCATTTTAATCTATCCATCCAAATCTGTTTTGAGAGATGACACTCAACAGTGTATTAACTAAACTGTGAGTAACACACAAGATTCCCACTGTTCTGAGAGTTATGCTAGTTCTTATCTTAAATAAACAATTTAAAACCATTAGATTATTTGACAAATGACATTTTATAGATGCATGCTTTTTACTGTACACCAATGATTAGAGGTTTTAATTATGTCCCAGAATCATATACATTTTCATCAGCCGTGTAGCCGCCAGCTGTCATGTCCAAATATATTCATGCAGGTGTACATTGCAGCTATTATATCCCGAGACTTGTCACTATAACTCTGCTGCTGTGCTCATGCCAAGCTGGCCCAGCTCCCTCCACCACCCAAACGTCCTTATGTGCTGTATCCTTGCTAAGCCTATTGTTTATTTAGCTATGATTCATGTTCATTTATGTGTTTGTTGAGGTTTTAGCTCTCTAAGCAGAATCCTCAGTGCTGCTCAGATTCTCTGACAGCTCCCTCAAAGAGTGAAGTATTTTCCACCCGATCTAACTGCACTGCTGTTTGTTATAAACGGACAAATGATCAATTCCTTGATGCAAGCGTCCCTGAATGAACTTGTATTCCATTACTAAAAAGAAAGGCCCCTCCAGCTTTGTTGCAAAAATGGAAAACATACCCTCTCTCCTCCTCTGTGATGACGTTACAGCTCAGCGTGTCCCACTCTCCAACTTCTCACTCTCACTGGATGATACCCCCATAACCCCAAACCTCCTCGTACCTCACTCACCCTCTCGCCACTCATTAAGTCCTCCTGATGGGTCACCACATGCCTTACCTGAGAGAATCCACGACTCCAAGTAATTAAAATCTCCTCGTGGAGTCAGTGAGGGGCGAAAGTGAAGAGCAGTTGGAGCAGCTGGGGCGAGGTTCGGATGAGTCAACTCTAAAGAGACATGCTGCCTCCTCCATCACTCCTACACTGAAGCAGCGAAGGAACGAATTTAAGCAGGACACTTGATTTGGATGAGACATCTGCAAGAGAAAAGGAAGGACAGACCAGAAAGGTAAATTAGAGTACGAGGGTGGTTTAAAGCTGATTTATAGCTGTGCGTAGGCTTTACGCCGTACTCTACTCAAGTGGCCTGCACCATTGTGAGCATTTATAATTGTGTGGTGGTGTGTCTGTGTCACTCTGCAGTTACACCTCCAAAACACTAGTCAGGGGCAGGGTTTCTGTGAAGTGCTGTAAAGTTTAGTTGATTCAAAACACACAAACACACATTAAACACACATTAAACATGGCTTAATAGAGACAATTTCAAACACAAGTACACAAATCAGCTTCACTATAACTCGCAGCATTCACAGACAAACACTTGTCTTTATCTGGACACATTTTCCCCACAAATACAACATGCTAACGTTATTGGCACAAGCCTATGGCATTTTACATTGTATAAATTAGCCTAGCAGCTAGCAGACTTTTCCTCTACTCATATGAAGCCAGGGACAACAGCAACATTTAACAAAGGTAACATTACAAAATTCAGCTCCATTACAGCTCACAAGGTTCACTGACAAAACAACTGTCTCATACTAAACACGTTTTCCAAACAAATACAACATGCTAAGATTATTAGCACAAGCCTATGGCATTTTACATTGTATAAATTAGCCTAGCAGCTAGCAGACTTTTCCTCTTCTCATATGAAGCCAGGGACAACAGCAACATTTAACAAAGGTAACGTTACATAATTCAGCTCCATTACAGCTCACAAGGTTCACTGACAAAACAACTGTCTTATACTAAACACGTTTTCCAAACAAATACAACATGCTAAGATTATTAGCACAAGCCTATGGCATTTTACATTGTATAAATTAGCCTAGCGACGAGCGAAGATTTCCTCTGCTCATATGAAGCCAGGATAAATCACACACAAGACTTAAAATGCTGTTTTTGTGGAGACATTATTGTCTTCACAATTTATTGTTTCTTATCTGTGAAATTAAAGTAAATCAAAGTTTTGTTTCCACTGAGGGAAATGGTTTCAGCTTCAGGAGGTCTGCCTCGTCACAACGACTTCCATACCACAGTGGAGCACACCACTGTCCCCTCAGTCTTTTCCATTCTTGCACAGGCAGGAGACTGTAAGGTGCTTTCAAATTAATTCATTAATTAATTAATGCAGTTAACTTTTTAGAATAAAAAGGCTGTGGACCATTTATTATTCAACAGTTCTTAAATTGCAAACTATTTCTAGAGAAATATTGCAGTATGCAAACACTGGACACTTCACTGGCATAAATATCACACTGTGGGTTAGAGTGAGCAACCGCTGGTGGATACAATCTGACCACCATCCCTGGGCTTCAATGCTACAGTATGGAAGCATTTTGGTTTCTATGAAGTTGAATCCACACTGTATGCAGGTACATTCATTTTTTATCTAATATGGGTCATTAAAAACACAGAGAAAAATAAATCCTACATAGAAATAAAAGAATATGGATACATCAATAACCATTTCATAATCAAATCATAGCCCTCTAAACCCTCATCAAATCCAACCGTGAGGTGCCTGGAGACGCCCACCCCCCTACGGACTATAGCATCCATTCAGCACAAGAGTATTAATCCTGCTTTGGCATCGGCTTCCAGATCAGCAGCAGTGAGATATTCTGATTTACAAAGGAATGATTTTACAAATGTGTTAAGGAGAAAGTGTTATATCTCATTTGGAAACAGATAAAGTCTAAAGGTCAAATAAAAATGACATTGGTATTGAGCTGTTACTTTTGGCCACGACGGTAGAATACTAAAACCTAAATTAGATCGTCACTTTAATCCCTTCGGTGCTGAAACCGGCTCTGGCTCTCCACTGATTGATTGCTGGTTGTAAAGCATAACAATATCAGGTAGGGGCAAACTGTTAGATGGAGATTAAAGTTGTGTTTGTGTTTGTGTATGTGTGTGTGTGTGTGTGTGTGTGTGTTTATGAAGAAATCCAGCTCTCACAATAGCAATAAACATGCCAACTCTATCATTCTCCATTTCACTTGGAGCACACACACACACACACATACACACACACACAAAACACATCAGCACTTCAATCAACAACTATTCAAGCAGAATCCTGGTCTGCGTATTGCTGCCATATTTTAAGTGCAATGAAAGTGCAGCTCTGCCAGCTATTGACCCGAGACGTTTCATCACTTTAATGCTTCTAACTGTACAGAACTATACATCAAATCGATCTCAATAAGCCAAACTTCTATAGGTAGAAAAAACATAAAAAAGTGATAAAGGCATATCGAAACATATCAGCCTGATGAAACTTTAATGAGAAAATGTTTTAGTGTTTGTCTTCAGTGAGGCTCACATTGACTGAACACACACATAATGTTGCCTCTTTTTTCTTCATTATGTCATTTGGCGGGAAATTACAGGTCAACCCAAATGAAAATAGAAATGTCAAGCGCTTTGTTTACTGGAAAATCTCCCTCCACACATGACTTTAATATGATTGTGTTTAAGTCTCCTGAGATTGTTTTCGTGGACTTTGTGAGCCGAGCTGGACCCAATTTCCCAATTTCATTATCATTTAAATGGGGCAGTTAGATTCGGCGTATTGTTCCCGGTCTGTAACGCCGTCGGATGGTTTCTTAAACTGAGCGACTTCTCTTATCTTCTGCTCGTCTTTGATTTTACCTCGCCATCTTTGCTGCGTCTCCATCTTGGGCGCTGTAATTTCTTTACAGTCTGAGGAGACATATTTTCTTTTAATCAGTACTTGAAGGTCAGAGAAATACCATTGCCTTGAGAATATGTTTTTTCATCAGTCAGAGGAACCGCTGAGGACATTTTGAATATTTTTTAACGAGAAAAGTTTATTTTACAGACTTGCAACGGTCGTCAAACAAATCTATACACTCCATCCCAGACATTCCTCTCCCCAGATATCTGTATTCACCTCCCTCGCCACTTTATCGACACCATAACTTTGAAGATCACAAGGTCTCAATCACAATCCAGGTTAGAGATACTGCAATTTGGTGAAAGACAGAAAAAGGGGAGAACAGACAGAGAACAGAGGGTTTAGATTCAAAGAAAAGGTAGCAAGAATACTTAATGTGCATCCTTGAGTTTCTCTGTCCATAGTGGTGTGACTGTATCATTTTCCAGCTGTCTAAGCCTCCTCCCCTTCGCTGAAAGCGTTCAAATGCCACTGAGCTGTGAAGTGCTCCATAATTCCATTTCAGAGGTGATTGGAACCTCCATTCTCCAAGCGCCATATCTGCAAGGCGTCTACCTGCAGACACTGAAATGACAAACGACATTTTCCACTCACTGGTTTGTGACAAAGTCCAACCCCCTCCCTCCCTTTTTTCCTTTCCGAAAAAGAGCCTCAAGTTTTTCGGGGGGGGGGGGGGGGGGGGGGGATGCGTCTGATGTGATGCTTTTTGATGTACTCTTGAATTTTCTCCTTGGGGGAAACAATAGTGAGGATTTATGCTGTCACAAGTTGAATCAACCAGCGAGTTGCTTTTAACTTTTCAGCAAATGACAGAGAGAAAGGATGAAAAAAAAAGCCTCAAAACTTGACAATATTCCTCAGCAAGTGCCAAGTTAAAACATTTTCTCTCTTTCTCTGCTGTTGAAGCGCCTTTGAGGAGAGGCAGATCAATTTAGGAGTTTTTCAAACCAGAGAAGGAACAAATACCATGGGTATTACAGTAACATAGGCCTTTCTTGTGATGTATGCCAACATTATCTTCTGCTGAGTATTGATGGATCCAGCCTTTGTCTATTTAAGTGGCAGGGCTGACACTTCATTTTCAGCTTTACATCCCGGCGCCCATTCAAAAGGAAGGTGTTAGACTTTGTCCGAGTTCACTCTGTGCTTGCATAGGCTTTCTTTTTGCTACGAGGAACAGCCGAGGCTATAAATCTTAATGCAGTAAAGGTGTGAGTGCAAGGAGACTGAAAGCGGGAGAGAGAGAGAGAGAGAGAGAGAGAGAGAGAGAGAGAGAGAGGAGGTTTGAGGAGAACAAAGAGCGAGGAACAGAGAGGGAGAGAGAAGGAACATTGAATTCTCACCGGAGCATATTATGAGTGAAATGGATGGGGGTGGCTGTAAATTGCAGGTAATTTGTGTCATGAGTTGGAGGATTTAAATCACTGGAATCAATGTCAAAAAGATATTGCACCTAGTCAACATTACGGAGCAGAGAAGAGAGGAGAGGAGGCGTTAATAGATGGGTGGAGACGAGGAGTTAAAAGAGCGAGAGCTTAGGGAGAGGTCAGGAAAAGAGACGCATGATTTTTCATTCGTCTCTGTCTGTTGACAGGTGTTGTGCACGCATCATTAAAGTGTTGAAAAATGTGCGAGAAGCAGCTTGTAATGACTCGCTAATGACCTTGACCGCCAACTTTAGCAAAGGGGGCTCTTGTCTTCTGCTACCCGGGCAGCGAGAGGAGTGTGGACATGATTTAACTACAAGCTGCCGAGGACGTGAGCAAAGAAGGAAGAGAATTATCCAGACTATTAAAGCACATTTTGACCGTCACCATCTTGGATTTTCAGAGCCAGTAGTGACCATAATTGGACTGGAGAGTGGAGCTAACCTAACGCTAGCTGTTATGGTAGCCATGCTTGGTTACCATGGTGCACTACAGTCCATGATCAGCGCTTTATCCTCGGCGACTGGACTTGCTGAAGTTTCTTAAAGACGTTTCACCTCTCATCCAAGAGGCTTCTTCAGTTCTAACAGACTGGTGTGGAGTTGCAGGCTTTAAACTCAGTGTGGGTGTGAACCCTTACAGAGTTGTTGAGGTCACATGAGAGTCCTTGACCCACATGGCCATCATGTGTGTCGTTAGGGAGTGCAAATAGGTGTTAAGTCGTCTGGGAGGGGATCACAACTGTTATGTACTGTAATGTAATTGTTTTTAATGAGAGTGAAGCTTTTGCTCGCGGTTTTAGCATTGCTATGCACATCACACTTCTTAGCTCTAGGCACCTGGTGTTTTTGCTGGAGCGCCCTGAACTCCTTGACTTGACTAAATTCCAACTTGTTACAGAAAAGCGCTTTCACGTCATCTCAGCTTTTGCCATTGTCCAGTTGGATGATTTGAGAGGCGGGGCTTCTGTGGTGGTCACGACAACAAGTTTACAGTTGGTAAACAATGGAGGAGAAACTGGTGGTAGTGGTTGCTGGATACCCAGAGCTATACGACCCGATGATAGACAGCAGGTTGTCAAACTGCCCCTGAGTCGTCCTAAAATCTGCCTGTAAACGTCCATGATGGAGGAGAAGCTCCTGGACCAACTGGTGGTACTCCCCATGATCCAGCCTCTTTTTTAGGGTCTCATGTACCCACACAGATCTCTGTTTATCTGCTGACAGCCTCTCACCCTCAACCAGAGCTACAGACAGCACCCTCTGCCTCAACATGGCAGCAACTAGATACTAACTACTGTGGAAATAAGCGGGTAGTTTAATGCTGCATTCACATGGAATCAGGCCAGGCTGCCAGGCTGGTCACGCCCCCCACCGCCCAGTGTTCTTTGGAGGACAGAGTCCCAGGTGTGTGACAGCATGAAAGCCCCCTCATCCCAGTTGATGGTGTTCCTGGCCCGCCTCCTGATCTCTATAGCCTCCTTGATCCAACGTCCAAGACACGTCATGACGCACGTCAGATGACACTTCTGAAGAAGATTGCAGTGACGCTCGAAACATGTCAAGGTAAACTACATCTCCTTAAAAACTCATTGTCTGGAAAAAAAGAAACCTTTCTACACTGAACTTAATTTGAGTAGACAAAATGAACCTATTTACACTATTACGAGACACGTGACTCGTGACATGTGATTGTTGCTATGGCGATGTTACGCTCGCTGAGCTAATAAAGCAATTCATAATGTTACGTTTCATATTACGTACCTGGTATTCCACCCAGCTCTGTGCTAATCGCGTCCCATATGTACGCCTTCTTGGAAGCATCACGGTAGGCTTTTAAAGTGTGGTCATATAATTCTGGGTGCTGCTGCACCAAAAGCACTAGCTTTTCATTGTTGAGTTCAGCCATGTTTTCTTTTCTGTTTTGGAACTACGTCACATCCGGTTGAGTGTTCCGTGGCTGGTGAACTGTAAAAGTTAAAATATTTTAACTTTGGACGGCATTGCCGTCTACCGTTGCCGTGGACGATATTCTCTGCCGGCCTTGCCCAAGTTTTACCGTCCTCCTCTCTTCCACTAACATGACGTCCGGTTTGCCATCTGCCATTTGCCTGATTCCATGTGAATGCAGCATTAGCCAGCCAAAAGAAACGGTAGATTTGATTACACAGGGAGTTTAGGTAAGGAGGTGATGGGGTGGTCTATAGGACTTTTTATGTGACCTAATAACAATTACAAAGTGAAATCACACTGAAACAGTGAAAGCTACAGCTGTGCTATGCCTTTACTCTGCATCTGGGGTAATGCTATGGTTATGTTTCTTAACAAAGCTGTCGCTGTGGTAGCAAGATGTCATTCAAAGCAGCCACGCCCTTAATTATGCAGAATTTTTCGCCTTAATAACATTCAAACGTGTGAGTTGTATAAAAATTCATCCCCTGTACAGTTGTCATGAGCAGAGAAATTAGCTACAGAGATCTAACTATTTGTTGTACCAGGCTGTAAACATGTTTATTTCTGCTGTAAAGTTGGGCATCTTAACATGAAGGTCTGGGGACTGACTCTCTCTTGGAACCAGCCTCAAGAGGCCATCAGAAGATCTGCAGTTTTTGACACTCTTGCGTTAGCTTCATTCTTCAGCCCAGCAGCCTGCTGCTTAGTTTATCCTTGACTTCTTCTCTTTTTTTCCTACTGTCAGTCTGGAACTCAAAACAAGGACATATGCTCTGTTCAGTGTGTAATACTACATTTCATTCACGTCCGGTTTGAAAATCTCAAACCAGCAGCCTTCCCTTCACTCTTTATCAGATGAATATTTCCCCAAACAGATGGATTGTAAACACACGTGTCCAACTTGTCAGAAAACGCTGCGTTCTAGGGAAGAAAAATGGACATCTACCACAGCTTGCCTCGCCATCCATTATGCCATTCAGTGCCGGCTGCTGGTGTTTGTGCAGTATGTCCTGACTTCATCCGTCACTTACAACTGTTGCAATGAATCGCGCGTTACCCAGCAGTTCCACTGCATTTGTGTGACTGGAGATAATGAGATGGTACTCTGCTGGCACTTGGCCCAGAGGCTTCGCCAATAGGCCACCATACTGAAGCCAATACCAGTGTGTGTACGTGTGTGTGTGTGTGTGTGTGGAGCTTGATAAGTTTAATTCTTGCAGAATGCAAATGTTAGATTTTAAACACAGCAGATTAGCATACAAGCATAAATCAGTAGCACTGATAACACTGCAGAGGCTCTTTTGGAATTTTAAAATTAAGAATTATCTTCCTCATTTGCATGTTAAATAATTGAATGTGTGTATCAATTTTTAATTATAAAATCAAATTTGGATTCTCCTCGTTTCTGTTTTCCAACTTAGCCCTTTAAGATACCAACGGGAGCTTGTTGCACTGTGGCATTATCTATTCTTGTGAAGTCGAGATCCTCAACAGCCATCAGTGCACAACGGGCTCACGCTATTTTATCTTCCTCACCTGTCAGAGAGGAAGAATGTGAGGCAAAGAGAAAGGCAGGAAATGAATTACAGAGCAAAATGGAGAGAGTCATCTATTGCTGGTGACAGAATACTCTCAGAGTAGAGATAAGGAAATCCCATTTGTAGGAAACGGCCACTCAGCACTTTTCAGCATAACCGGTTAACAGTGCAGGTCAGCCTGTGGGTCAGCGCAGAGATAATGCTGCTTTGATGGTGGTAGGCAGAAATATGTGTAACAGGATATTGTCACTGTGTGAACATGGTTATCTATGTAACATGGAAAATGGACCTGGGCCGGTGGCACGCTGCCCGATGATAGGGATGTCAGATTTAATGCTGCATTATGCGAAGTTACTGCAGCGACACATAAAGATAAAACAGGACTAAAATGCAGTTTTAGAGGATATTTCCATTTTCTGCTGTAGCTGCAACACTTCATGTAGCTCCAGTGTGTTTTCAGTGCTTGATGATCACAGGCAGCATCAAACTTTGCCGTCCCGATGGAAGAGTTTTGATGATTATTTCAAGGCTGCGAGTGAAAAAAAAGAACAACTGATGCTGTTGTTTTGTTGCCCTGTCGACAAGCGTTCAGTCTGGGTGAATTACCTTCCCCGTAATGTTTCTGTAAACATGAATATGGAATTATGTGAATAAATTTCATGTGGGCATGCAAGTCATTATTGTGTCGCTTTGAACAAACAAAGTTAGAATCAGCCACGAGGCCTGGAAGTCACTTCCTAGCCTTTACTTCCTCTACTTGTTTGGGCACTTTGAAGATCACTTTGGCAGTTTAACACTCAATTTATCTCCCCTCTGTCTGTTTCTCTTTTAATTACAGGCCCTGCTTTAGTAGGAATCAAACAGAAACAATTAAGAGCAGAGTGTTTTCAAACCACTCGATCCAGCTAATGAATAGACTCGGAATACAAACGAGCTGGAAACTTTCTGCAAAGTTTAAAAAGAGGAATTAATTAGGCTGGACGCGCAGAGATTACATGTTGAGGTTGTTGTTGGTGAGAATGCATTTTTCCATCTCAGATTGAGGAGGGATGTTTAAGCTGGGGCTATTATTCAATACAGCTCTCATATAAGCTGACATGTGATGCATTCAAAGCCAGAGGCTGAGACTTTGATGCCGCTTTAATCAGCCTCTACAGCAATGGGCCGCTTTGCCAGCGATCACATGAACTTCATTGAGGGAGACAGATGATGAGTGAAGGGGAGTGCTCCTGTCAGACGTGGAGCTTAAACGAGGAAGAAACCCTGACGTCTCAGATGCATGTCAACGCAGAGGAGTCACACAAGGTGGTTGTAGAAGGTAGCACAGCACAGGGAGGTTTCTGCCCGGGAAGCCTGCACACACATCTTGAGTTTGATAAATTAATAAAGCGACTCACTGGCTTGAACTTTGTGGTGGATGTTGTTTGCAGGTTCGCGGCAAATCAATTACATCTGTGCCACGGGCTGTAATCTCAATTGAGCTCTTTGCAATCAGCAGTATGTCAACGGGACATAAAGCCCACAGTTATTATTATTTTTTAGATCAGACTGGTATTGATACCTCAAGCCAGAGCTGAGGATTAAATTGTGCAGTGCACTAAGTAGAAAATGTGGTGAGTGTGGCTCTCTGTGTGCATGTGTGTTTGTGTTTATTAGTGGAAGAGAAAAGGCGTACTGTAAGTGTGTCTGACATATATGTGAGCAACAGCTGTGGTGAATACAGATTTTAGGCGAGACAGATTTTTGGTTTAGTGAAATGTCTCAGTAACTATCAGATAGACTGACGTGGACTTTAGTTCAGATGTTCATGCCCCTCTCAGGATTCATCTTAATAACTTCAGGATTCCCCTAACTTTTCATCTAGCGCCATCATCAGGTCACATTTCAATTTGTCCATTACTAATAAGCTGATAAATATTAGCACGTTAGCATTCTCACTTAGTGTTGGGCATTACTGATAATAATATATATATTTCCCAGTCACAAGTAGTTTAACCAACCACTGATAACATTTCAGTAATACAAAAACAAATAAGTTGTTACAACCTTACTTTTGTTGTCACCCACATACTGGTTTGAAATCCAACAATCAATCCCCAGATTCATTTTATCATCATGCATGCAGGCCACAAAGCAGCAAGCAAGCTTGGAAGATCAACTCGTTTACATTCAGCAGCTGGAAATATTCCCATTACTTTGATTTTGTCAGGAGGAAACATGACAAGAACACTTTGATTCCACTGTGAAAAACACAACCTCAAGCCTCCTGAAACACCTACTACGACCTCAAGCACAATAACCTGAAGCTCCAGGAAATAAACCCCACCAAAGGTGAGTCCTTTGCAGCCACGGAAGATGGCTGTAGCCCTGCAATGGTTAAACAACCAGAATTGGATTGATGGTCATGGACAGCTGCAGGATACAAAGAACTAATGATGCTTGGGGCTGGATATCTGGTGGATAAAATGCTGCCTATCTCCACAACCAACTCTCCAAATTTCAGACAGATCCTTGTCAAAATACTGGTCACAGACAACAGAAGCTATCGACATTTAAGCTATCTAGCCTTAGCTGTGCTTACCAAAGATTACCCTGACATTCAAACAGAGGAGCACATGCAAAGTCTGAATTCTGAGGAGAAAAGACGCAATTAGCCGTACCGGAAAAGTCATATAACGAGTAGTGTAACCAGGTACTGTAGGCAGGGAGTGATATGTTAAGTAATAATGTTACTCAAAAAAGAGTAATGAGTCATAAATTAAATTTCTTGCGTAACGAGCCCAAAACTGGTTACTGTGAGCATGTTAGCGTGTTTGCATTTAGCTTATTTAGCTTAATGGGGACTAGAGTGCGGCACGGGCCGCATATTTCTATCCAAACCCGTCCGAACCCGACAGTCATTCTATTTTGTTATGTCAGAAATCAAATTGTGAGCTATTTAATTACTAAAGCACTGAGTTTGTGTCACACAGTTGTTATGGTTACAGGCTATTTAACCCGGTTACACCTTGTAAATGACCGTAAAAAGGCACTGATTTGTGCTATTCTTTTAGCAGATTGTTTAAACACACACACACATTACGCAGTGTCATCAGCAGTTAAAAATATAACAGCCGTTCTCATTTGAGCAGCTGAGTGTGTGGGAGCCCGGCGGAGGTTTGCGAGCTTGGCTAGAGGGTGTTGAAGTGTGTACAGCCCAGTTCTGTGCTCTGGCCATCAGGAGAACCACGAACTGACCGAACTGCTACAGAACTACTGGCGCTGCTGCAGACAGCTGACCCAGTCACACACGCAGCTACATACACAGTCCTCTGACTGCAAGAGCACTCAGAATCGTCTCTGGAGCTTCAGAGATGAACAGCAGAAACAGCCAATGTGTGTGTGTGTTGTGTTCTGGTGTTGTCACGTAAATAACAGTCCCCAAGCAATAAACAGGACAGACAATAGGATTTTATTTATTTTTACACTACATTTTCACTGAAAGCTGACCGAATCCGACCCGAGCCCAAATACAATTTATACATTTTTGACCGAACCAGGCCCGTCGGGCTCGGATCAGGTAGCCACAGTCTAATGGGGACTGCCCATTGTTCCGACAGCTCATAGGACCGAAGCCCCAACAGTCTGAAAAATGTCCAACTGGACTGAAAGTCCATTTGTCTGACAGCCTGGGATCCCAAAAACAAATGCACGTTGCTCTGGAGGCCTGATTCTCTAAAACTACGCTACACACTTTCCCAAAGAGAAGCAGATGGCTAATTATTATGTGAAATGATGTCATCGAACCATACCGATGTGAAGCCATTGTCTACTACTTGTTGTCTTCGTTAATATCATGGTTGGGTTGGTTAGGTTTCATGCGTGAGGAGTGAGATTTGCTAGGCTTAGGGTAAGACTATCAAAGTGAGCCAGTCATAGGCAGAGAAGGGAAGCTCATACTTTCGCCATGTTAGCCATGTCAGTACAAAAAAAGTCCCATTTCACCGAAAGCCCCTTTGTCCAACAGGCTTGTATCCCAAAACCAAACAGGCACTGGTCTGAAGGGCAGTTTCTCCAAAAATACGCCACACACATGGCACGTGGCGATCATCGGACACTCCTACTATGACGAAAGCATGATCTTCCCTTGACAGTGTCACCCTAACCCTAGCCAATCTCACTCCTCATGCCTAAACCTAACCAACCCAACCACGATGGCACTGAAGGCAGCAAGTACTGGACAATGCCTTGGCATCAATATAGTTCGATGACAAAATTTTGCATAATAATTAGCCATCTGCTTCTGTCTGAGAGAGTGTGTAGCCCAGTTTTAGAGAAACTGCCCTTCAGAACAATGCATGTTTGTTTTTGGGATACCAGCCTGCTGGACAAAGGGGCTTTCAGTCCAACGGGATATGTCTTGGACTACTGAGGCTTCAGAATTATCAACCATCCAAACAACAGCATGGCATCCTGGGTGGTCTAGCATGGCTGTAGAGGCTTGTTTAGTTGTAGCATTTCCTGTACATCAGCAGTGTGATTTTGTGTCAGTTACTAGCCTCAAAAAACAAGAAAAAAAAAAAAATCTCAGATAAATGCTTAAGTTCAGCTCATCAGCTTTCCAGCCGTGCAGATGCTCATCCCTCAGAGCAGGCCATCACTATTATAGATGAAACTCAGACGTTAATGGAGAGGAATAGATTGTACCTGCACAGAACTGATGCATCAAAGAACAGACATCATACCGCAGGTAGCTCATCAGCAGACTCAGACACTCAAGTGAAATATCTGGATGCTTTAATCATTCCCACAAATACAGACTATTCCCTGTTTGTGAATCAAACACATGTAGGGATTAAAGATGTAGTTTGACTTGCTGGGATGGAATTGGGCACGTGGGCAAAGGAAATTCACAGATCAAAACGAAACTGAACAACGTATTAGCTAATCCTACATTTGAATACAAGTTCCAGCAAAGTGAAGGTATCTGAGTGGGTGTGAGGAGCGAGGACAATGAGTACAGAGCATTCAATGAGCTACATGTGCTTGTCTTGCCACTAAAACCTGGTGTACACATTTGATGATTTCACAAAGAAAAGGGACACTGCACAGCAGAAGGAGTCTGACATGTGAGCTTCAGAATGATCTATTAAAACACAGCGCCAGAACAGATCAGGCAGATAATAAAGGGTTGTGCAGAGACACCTTTATCACAGATCTGACTGTGTGTGTGTGACACTGCATGGCATCTCTCCACAGTGTTTTGCAAATAACATGTCTACCACAAAAGTTGAACGATGCTATACAACTCTATTTGCCAGTTGCCATGGTTACGCGTGTACATGAAGCAGCCTGAATGGCGCTGGCTGCATCGAAAGAGGAGAGGAACTGAATAAGAGTGAATGCCAGAGTCAGACAGTGCATAAAATGGGAATGAAAGAGAGACTGATGTTGAATAGGATGGTGTGTTGTAAAGAGGAGCCAACTAGAGGCAGATGTTATTGATGGGATCAGTGTCTACTTAGGCCTCTTTCACACAAGGCACCTGCAACATTGTGTGGGGGTTCAATTATGCAGGTAAGGCAGTGGTTTTTGGTGTTGACACAAACAATTCTCCTGTATGAAAAATGTGTTAACCAGTCTGTTTCCAGACATGACATGACATTCCAGGTAGGCTGAAAAGCCTTTGGATGTCTCTGCATAAGGAGCAACAATACAGGTAACCCCTACACTAACCTAGTGCAGCAGGAGTTTTTACATGTGTAGCCCAGCTTGAATGTAGTCTGCATCATTACAGAGTAATGAACGTTTCACATAAAATGGCATGTTGAAAAGTTTCAATTATTAATTTTATGTTGCAACAACGCTGTGGTATATGTGGTTAGCTTTAGGCAAAGAAAACAATTTGTTATGGTTGGAAAAACATCATGTTTTGGCTTACAATAGACTACCCAGTTTGGTCACTATAACATGGCTGGAAATGTCCCAAACTCTAAAAAATACCAGTTTTTGTCACTACATAACCGTCTGAGAATATGTTCAAAACTTTTGTTAAAAAATACCAGATTTTGTTGCAACAAACACAGCTGGAAATGTCCTGATTTCTTGTTAAAAAATACCAGATTTTGTCACTACATAACCGTCTGAGAATATGTTCAAAATTTTTGTTAAAAAATACCAGATTTTGTTGCAACAAACACAGCTGGAAATGTCCTGATTTCTTGTTAAAAAATACCAGATTTTGTCGCAACAAACACAGCTGGAAATGTCCTGATTTCTTGTTAAAAAATACCAGATTTTGTCACTACATAACCGTCTGAGAATATGTTCAAAACTTTTGTTAAAAAATACCAGATTTTGTCGCAACAAACACAGCTGGAAATGTCCTGATTTCTTATTAAAAATACCAGATTTTGTCGCAACAAACACAGCTGGAAATGTCCTGATTTCTTGTTAAAAAATACCAGATTTTGTCGCAACAAATACAGCTGGAAATGTCCTGATTTCTTGTTAAAAAATACCAGATTTTGTTGCAACAAATACAGCTGGAAATATCCTGATTTCTTATTAAAAAATACCAGATTTTGTTGCAACAAACACAGCTGGAAATGTCCTGATTTCTTATTAAAAATACCAGATTTTGTTGCAACAAACACAGCTGGAAATGTCCTGATTTCTTGTTAAAAAATACCAGATTTTGTCGCAACAAACACAGCTGGAAATGTCCTGATTTCTTGTTAAAAATACCAGATTTTGTTGCAACAAACACAGCTGGAAATGTCCTGATTTCTTGTTAAAAAATACCAGATTTTGTCACTACATAACCGTCTGAGAATATGTTCAAAACTTTTGTTAAAAAATACCAGATTTTGTTGCAACAAACACAGCTGGAAATGTCCTGATTTCTTGTTAAACAATACCAAATTTTATCGCAACAAACACAGCTGGAAATATCCTGATTTCTTGTTAAAAAAATTACCAGATTTTAATACCAGATTTTATCGCAACAAACATGGCTGGAAATATCCTGATTTCTTGTTAAAAAATATCAGATTTTGTCGCAACAAACACAGCTGGAAATGTCCTGATTTCTTATTAAAAATACCAGATTTTGTCGCAACAAACACAGCTGGAAATGTCCTGATTTCTTGTTAAAAAATACCAGATTTTGTCGCAACAAACAGCTGGAAATGTCCTGATTTCTTATTAAAAATACCAGATTTTGTCGCAACAAACACAGCTGGAAATGTCCTGATTTCTTGTTAAAAAATACCAGATTTTGTCGCAACAAATACAGCTGGAAATGTCCTGATTTCTTGTTAAAAAATACCAGATTTTGTTGCAACAAATACAGCTGGAAATATCCTGATTTCTTATTAAAAAATACCAGATTTTGTTGCAACAAACACAGCTGGAAATGTCCTGATTTCTTATTAAAAATACCAGATTTTGTTGCAACAAACACAGCTGGAAATGTCCTGATTTCTTGTTAAAAAATACCAGATTTTGTCGCAACAAACACAGCTGGAAATGTCCTGATTTCTTGTTAAAAATACCAGATTTTGTTGCAACAAACACAGCTGGAAATGTCCTGATTTCTTGTTAAAAAATACCAGATTTTGTCACTACATACCCGTCTGAGAATATGTTCAAAACTTTTGTTAAAAAATACCAGATTTTGTTGCAACAAACACAGCTGGAAATGTCCTGATTTCTTGTTAAACAATACCAAATTTTATCGCAACAAACACAGCTGGAAATATCCTGATTTCTTGTTAAAAAAATTACCAGATTTTAATACCAGATTTTATCGCAACAAACATGGCTGGAAATATCCTGATTTCTTGTTAAAAAATATCAGATTTTGTCACTACATAACCGTCTGAGAATATGTTCAAAACTTTTGTTAAAAAATACCAGCTTTTGTTGCTACATAAATGTCTGGAAATGTCCAAAATTTTTGTTAAAATTGGCGCTACAAACCCAGCTCGAAATGTCCTGAACTTTTTAAAAAATACCTGCTTTTGTTGCTACAAACAGTTCAAAATGTCCCGAACTAAAACTAACCACTTTTTAAACTCTAAAAAATAACCACTTTGGTTGCAAGAAACCCTGCTGGAAATTTCCTGGACTCTCGTTTAAAACTACCTGCTTCTGTTACTACAAAAATATCTGGAAATGTCCTAAACTTTCAAAAAAAAAAAATACCCACACTTGTCGCTACAAACACAGCGGGCAATGTCTCAAACTTGCATTATAAAATACCTGCTTTTGTTGCTACAACATTGCCCGGGAATGTCCCAAATTCTTGTTAAAAAATACCCTCTTTTGTTGCTGCAAACATGGCTGGAAATGTCCCAAGCTCTCGTTTAAAAAATACCCAAATTTAAAATTAACGCAACTGGAAATGCTCTGAACTCTTGTCAAAAAATACCTGCTTTTATTGCAACAAACATGGCTGGACTTGTCCCAAACTCTTGTTAAAATACCGTACAATGTGAACATTTTCTTCGGGTGTCTGGGCAGGTAATTGTGGTGCATTTGATAATAAGTAACTTTAAACTCAATGGCAAAAGGAAACTCTATCAGCAGACAAAGGGCTGGATATTGGTTGCTTCTGCAAAACCTTGAATCGTGTTCAATGCCTGTTTTCACCTTCAGTGCCAACAGTTTTACAATTCCTTCCTTCAACAGTACCTGCACATTGGACAATAGTGCATTTAAGGACAGGGAAAGATAGGGCAAAGAGATTGTGGTTAGTTAAAAGATGAACAATAATTCCAGACCTGTCAGTCTCCTAAATGAATGTCTGATGAGCTACATGCTCATCCAACACCCAGACCTCCACACTGCTGCATAAGGAGCACACAAATTACTTAACTGGCATTGAAGGTCACCATCGGATGTTACTTGTGAGGTGTGGAATCCTCCAACATGAACATAATTACTAGGCTAACATACGGACACAACAGAAGAAGAGGTATGAAGGTGCCTAATTCAGGGGGGTTAAGATATTGTTTTGCTGTTAAATGGTTGCTCCTTCCAGCTGAATCACACTCTCTGCACAGCCCTGGGGAAAGGCTTAAGCTCCCTACAGAGTTGTAGCAGCACCCCCACCAAAGTCTCTTTTTATTTACCCAATATAAGAGAACATATTTTGGAAATCTGCTGCCTCTTTATTTTTTTTTACTAAATCCAATGTTTGCAAAAAGTTCTATAGCTGTGTGTTGCCTTGCTTATGTCAGTGTTTTATAGGCTTTTGCTTGCAGAACCGTTTGCTGACTGTATGTTCTTGTAAAATGAGCCTAGTGTTGGACATTTGGTCGTATGCTGTGTAGTGTCATTGCAACTTTGTGCATGTGTGCTGTTTTATGTTATACAGTATGTATTGCATACTGCAGCGCCTCGATTACACGTCCACTAAAGCCCTATCAATAGACTGTGACCGACACCAGTGAAAAGTACCTTCTTTTCCTTTTTTTTTAATGCTATGATTCTCATTAGTGAACAACCCTGACTCCGGTGCAGTGCCAGAGATGGGCTCATGCTGCTAGCTCAGACTACTGTAACCTTGTGCATCCGGCATATGGCGATGTGGCTGCTTTGTCCACACCAGATCCCCGGAGAAATAGCTGAAAGAACTTTTGTGAAATATTGATTCTAGTTTCTGTTTCTACATAATGCTGATATGGAAACTGCATTACAAGTGGTTAAGGAGAGCGGCAACAGTCTAAAGTCAAGGTCGAAGCACATTCAGAATAAGAACACTGAGGCACCAAGGCAAAGACACACAAACAATTGAAATCCCGCAACACAACAAATATGTGGCATGCTCCATCGTTATCAGCCATGGTCACAACTGCTCCTTTTACATTGACATTGGATTTATGTCAACATCACAGTTTTTTGTGATATTGCAGTTTTGTTTGATTCTTAACCAAAGTCTTGGCTTTCAGAATATCAAACTCTTATCACCAAATTCAGACAATAAATACAATTGTTATGCTTGTAAAGGCACGATGACGAGGTAGCAGCAACACTTGTTAATCGTACTCTGGTTTGATTCAGCGCCACTCTCCCTCTGTCCCTCTATGTCTCCTTGACATTATGAATGAAAGGCTTTTAGTAACAAGGCAGGGTCCTGGACAGTGAGTTTTCATCTAATTTTAAATAAACATGGCCTTGGCTTTCAGAATATTAAAACCTACTGCCATCAACCCACTTCAGCTAGTTTTAAGCAGCTTAGAATCACACATCAAAATATAACATTGTAACACTTTACCTTTTCTCAAGTAAGCGTTAACTATACAAGGGGGGCTCTTTTCAGGAAAATAGAAAACTTTTGGGAAAAAATAAAAAATATTTATCCCCCCCCCCCCCCCAAAAAAAACAACAACAAATATTCAGGAATAAAGATATATGAAACTCTCAACAGAGTGTATAAATTCAAATAACACACGTTTAATTAATTCCTCCCCCCAGCGCCTATACACACGTCATGCGTAGGTTTAAATAAATAAAAAAAAAGGTCACATCACAAAACCAATCTCAGTCTTTGCAATCCCCAAAATAAACTCACAGTCCCAACTAACGAAAAATACAATACTGTCCATTTTCAATAACTTTTAAATGTCTTTTGATTATTTTTGAGTCCGTGACGCACGCAAACGAAACAGTCACTCATCCAGGCGTGTCAAACAAAAATAGCGCAGATCCACACAGCAAAAACCGGTGAAAAAACAAAAATATGCGATCGATCGCTGTACCTCTGGTATACCAGGAAAAATATATAACAGAAACGATCTCACCCAGGGACCGCGCAGTCAGTCAGGGAAAGTAATCCATCTGTTTGGTCCTGGGCACACGCTCCGTCCTCTGAGGTCGAGATGTCCAGCTGGGATACCGTGAAAGGACGGGTCTTTAAGGTAACCACTGATGGGTTTCTTTTTAATGGTCTTTTTAATTTACTTAATGTCCACAGCTCGTTACTTTTACTTTATATTCAGGTCCTAACGTTTAGGTCCGCCAGCTCTATTGTTCCTTTTCCCGGTCCCTTCTTCTCCGCCTCTTTTTTCGTCTTCTCCGCCTCTTCCTCCCTAAATAATCTCGTCCATTTTTGTAAATTATCATTTTACACATACAGAAATTTACACACACGACAGCGGATACCCCATCTTACCCTTATACATGTACAGGGAATTATTTACTTATTTTTTACATAATCGAAGAAACCTGTTGTTTCCCAGATATCTCCACATCTTAAATTGCATTTAATTAATGATTAGGTGACTCTGTCACAACATTGAGGGCCTAATTCACAAAGAATAAACTGCGGCCGCTGATAGCACCTTGAATTGCACTTCACTTGCACCCGCAGTTTGCTCCGTCTTAACGTCCTATTCACAAAGGATATTGCGCTAATGATATACCAGCACAAACACGCCCACAAAGTTTGGCAGCTGAGTGCAGTTTGCCCCTGATTTGCCCCTGATTGCAATAAGCCACATGGCAAAGTATAAATGCTGGCTTTGCACCAAGAAGACTGTGGCAGAACAATGGCAGACTTTGTCTGGCAAAGTACTGAATACTGTATCCCCTCATGTAGTGATGTCTGCTGGTGAGTCAGTCTAACAGTGTCGGATGGGTTGAGGCTGTGGATTTGACCCAGTTTGACCACTTTATCACTATTCCCTCTCACTTGTAGCTGTTTTTTCGTTATCTTTTGAATTTAATATGAATTATGGAACCGTTTTTGTTCACGTTTGTTTCCCCCGTTTCGTAAAATAAATTATTGAAAGTTGCTTTTGAAGTGCGTGACAGAAGTGCGTTTTGAGAACGACCGCAGACTGTCACCTGTTCAACGCATCAGTATCTTCGGATGCCATTAAAGTAATAATGATTATAATAATAATGTCAAAATATTATTTACAGACTGATTTAACAGACGATCACTGCTGCCACGATCACTGGAAAGTCTGGGCGAGAGGCTTCCACAGAGGAGCGCCCAGTTTGCACCAGCTTTCTAAAGACGTTATTCACTTCACTCAAACTGCGTGTGGCTATTAGCGCTGGTGTTAGTGAATTAGACGTTGTTTATCAATGAGGCTCATTTGCATAGAAAGGGGCAATTGTTGCGCCAAATATATGCATATTACCTCATTTAAATACGTGCAAATAACACCGGAGCACCGAGACGCAATCTGCTTGGCAGCACAGTTAGTGGAGCATTTCACCCTCTGCGCGTGCTTTGTGAATTAGACGGTATCTGTTTGCTCCATTTTTACCGGTTTAGCGGCCGCAAAAGCCACGCAATCCTTTTGTGAATTCGGCCCTGAATGTTTTACTTTCTCTCAATATGGACCTGCCACACATCGTTAGCTGGGTTACATTCTCCACAATTCAATCGCTCAGTTCGAAATAAGAAAACCATGAGCTCCAAAGTGTAATTATTTCAGATTTACTGGCATGGTAAACAAAAGAGACAAAAAACGATGACTCCCCACATTTGCCATCGTCATTAAGTCCAAATATGTGTCCAATCCTCGATTATTTATAATCCTTTAGTCTGTCAGGGTCCACTCATCAAAAGAATACAAGGGTTTTTTATTAAACTGATCCAAGTTGTGAAGTTTGTTGTGTCAAGTCCTTTACTAACTGTACACTAACTTCAATCGTCAAACTACGACAGTTCTACTAACATAAAACGTATTTGCCCTTCGTCCTGCACCGTGTTTTGGGTATGCTTGTTTTCGTTTCCTTGCAGGCTACACATTAAGCATGTCCTCAAGGTTTTCTGTGTATTTTTTCACCCCAGGACAGCCCCTGGAGTACAGAACGTGCTGCGGCTCCATCAAGCACCTTTGCGGCCACCATACTACGAACTGAGAAGACCTTATTCTCAAAACCACGGCTCGAGGGAAGTCATTATGTGATGTGATGTATTTTGCTTAATATCTGGAGTACAAAGCAAGATTGGTGTCATGAGAAAGGTAAGAATCTCCTCTTACCAGCAGAATATATGACTTTAGATGTGTTTCAGGGTCAATGAGCGAGTCACACTGTTCTCCTCGTTGTGCCCAGCCACCATGTCAAAAGTTGAGAAGTTTGCGATGGCGACCATTGAGGGTGAGCAGTCTCCCTGATTCCACACTCAACTTTTGGTCTGTTTTGCGCCAGTAGTACACTGCATACTCCTGTACTATGCAGGGTGAACGCACCTGTGCATTCGGAATATTAAGTGTTCATTAAAGAAGTATGTGATTTGAGACAAACTGTAAGTGTCAGTTAGGAATGGAGCTCGAGCTTAAGGCCCCCTGTCCACCATAGCGTTTTTCCCTCAGCTGAAAATGCCAGGCGCTCCTCAGGAGTCGATGAGCTGGAAGCGCTTGGTTTGAGAGCACTTTGGAGATGTCGCGTTTTTTCAACTGAGACGTTTTGGTCGCATGTGGTTGCTATGATACAGAATGTCCGCAGAAGTAAACATGTCAGCACAAGGTAGAGTACTTGCTTTGGATGAAGGAAGGGTGAGGCACGCAGGGAGAGAGGACAGTCATGCCGTTTGTGTGGATTCATGAGAAGAAACATAATATGTATAGAGTATATTAAGAGAGTTCTCCTCCATTGTTGTTGTTCAGCACCTTCACAGGTAGTATGTGATGGTTTGTCTCTCATTCACTGTGACTGAACGGCCGAAGTGGTGTTTTTACCCAAAACTGATCAGTTTTTAAGTCTCAGCAAAAAACGCCCAACTGGCAGCACTCATTGCAAAAATCAGGCTCTGCACCTTGTTGCACTGCTGCTGTTTGTAGCATAGCATAAATACGCTTTGCTCTAATTGCAAAGCATTACAAATATATGCCGGCCTCACAAAAATAAAGCACTTTGTTGCACATGGTCCCTAATTTGTCCAAAAGATATTGACTATCAAATTTATCTTGTAATTTTTGTTCTTTATATCGTTACATGAGGATAAAAAATGTACATAGGAAAGATTTCTGCTGTTTATATTCTCTTGATACAGGAGAAGTTAGGGTTTGGGTTGCTTATTGCATTTCAAAGACACTTTTTAAAGTCATTTTTAAGATTGCCTCCATTCTTTAATTTGCCTTCATTAAGGGACAACCAACCCCTTGATGGGGATGGGTGGCACAAGTGCACAGGATGTATTTGACAGTCCCTAACTTTTGAGCAGGATAATCTTCAGGAGAGTTAGGTAGCTCCATTCCTACCTGACACTTAAGGTTTCCATTGCATACTGAAAGGGAATCTATTAAGTAAACAGTTTTTGAGGGATTCCAATAAAAGAAGGTGTGGATACCCCGACTCCTGTGTTTTACACTCATGGTTTCTACTGGTTTACTAGTGTGTTTCATCCACTTCGTATTGCACACACACCCTGATCCAGTAAGTCACGTTAGAGTGAAAAATGTGACTTTCTTCAGTCCAAAATTATCTCCACAGCAAGCTGTCCTCAGTGGTGGAGGGCTCTGCTCCAGCCTGATCATATTACACACAGTAAGTACTACAGCTCAGGAGCCTTGGAGGCTTCTGGGGGAAGAAGGCTGTTTGGTCCCTGTAGCCGAGGATCCAAACGGAGGTTGGGGATTAAGAGGCCAGGATGCTGGGGCCATGGGAGAGCTGTGGGGTGGGTGGGAGCATGTGAAAGCATACTTATCAGAAAGCAGGGGGCTCTGGTGTCAAGGTCCCATCATCACCAGCAGCTGAGCATGAATGAATATGAGGCGACGTTCATGAATATTCTATCAAGTGTTATCTTTCTCCTTCAACTTTCCTTTTCCCCCTCTTTTCCAGCACTCTCAGATTTTCTCTCTTCTACTCTAATCTTCCACTTGCTCTTCCTCTTTTTATCTCCCTCCGTCTCCGTCTTGCTGTGGCGCGTCTCAGGACATCGGGTTCTTTACCATGAGGGGGTAACGAGCGCTCCCAGATCATATTTAAATCTAGCATGTCCCAAAGACTTCTGGAGTCTAACACAAGGCTTCAAAAAGACAAGGACTATACCACACAGCTCCCACAGTGGAACACAAGTTAAGTCTTTGTTTTCTTTCTTTCTTTATATCCACCAGTGCAGAGATGTTGGCTATCCTCTCAGTGAATCTTGGCATCCATCTTCATGTGAGATAACCACAAGGATGGAAACCAATTGTGCTTTTTTCACAGTAGTCACAGTAATTATGCCTTTTTCCCCCACAGTATGATTTTGCTCTTTGTTTTCCACGGCTTGAAGCGATGTCCCTACACCTTTATCTCCCTCTTCCCCATCTCTGTAAGATAAGCACACAGCCCATGACAAATAGGAAAAACAGAAGAAGAAGTTACTTTATATTTATGATTGTCTAAACAAGCTTAGCTCAGCCAGGTGTGTGTTATTATTCTGAAACGTCTGCTGTAATCACAAACTACGTGCAGTTCGGGACTCATTGTGGCTCCGCTTTGGTTCTCATTGCCTCGTCGAGTCAGAAAAAGTGGTGGTGTTTGAGTCATAGGGCAGAGGTGCCCAATTCTGCTTGGCACAAGTGTCCAGCCAATGGTGCCACGGTCTGTGGGCCGTAAAATGAGCAGAAGGCCACAGCTTTCAACGTCTCTTCCACGGGACCCCTGGGCACAGCCGCAACAATAAGCCGCTTCAAATGGAAGTGCAATAGTAGGCGAAAAGGGCAACAGCTCTCTGGCAGACACACAGAATCAGACAGCGGCCCCTCCGGATCACTTCTCTGCCTGATCGGTTCTGGAGTTGGCGGGGTCCGTACAAAAGGTCATTGTTTGGGAAGAAAAGAGGAAGAAAATGGTTTTCTTGTGTGTGGTTGCTTTTGCTCAGCGTTCTGATGCAGTTCATATTTCTAAAAAGATAATCTGGATGATGGTGGAAATTTAAAACAACTGCAATGATAACAGGAAAACAGTTCCAATTCCAAATTGGCTCAAAGGTGGGTGATATATCGATTATACTTGGCACAAGCATAATACATCACACACACTCCCTCACCCATCCTGACAACTCTCTCCTGGGCGATAGTGTGTGAGCAGGAGAGGAGTGTGGTAGTAGCAAGTTAGTTAAAAAATACACAGAAAAGCTTGAGGTCATGCATATCGCCTGCATGCCCAAAACATGGTGCAGGAAGAAGGCCAAATACTGTTCATGTTAGTAGAACTGTCGTAGTTTGACGAATGAAGTTAGCGTACAGTTAGTAAAGGACTTGACACAACAAACTTCACAACTTGGATCAGTTTAATAAAAAACCCTTGTATTCTTTTGATGAGTGGACCCTGACAGACTAAAGGATTATAAATAATCGAGGAATGGACACATATTTGGACTTAATGGCCGCTGCAAATGTGGGGAGTCATCGTTAGTTACATTTTGTGACCATGGAGCACCAGTGAGACTAAGTCAGTGTAGTTTGTTCCTTGTTTACAATAATAATTCTCACATTTAACGACGCTGCTGTAACAGTTTAACATTCTGCTAACTGCTAACATTGAACTGTTGACCAGAAGCTTCAAGTGCACAGAAAAAACATCAACACTTCCAGCTGAGACAAGTCGGGTACTTCAGAATAAAAGCATCAGTGGTTTTGTTTTGATTTACTTAATTATAACTTTTATAACTTTAACTGTTTAACACTACTTTATTTCACTTTGTTGTATCAGTGCTTTGTTTAAATGTATTAGAAGTGTTAAATTTATTAACGTTATTAAAACAGGACTTTATTTAACTTTTTTACTTGCTCTGGTCTGAATCAGAGACTCATGTTGTTCCAAAGTTGTATAATTGCCTAGAGTTGGTTCGTGTTCTCACGGCAGCATTTACAAGAGGACCAGATCAAATGCCTTGTGTGAGAAAGCTGCTCTTGATTGGTCAGAATTTCCATGTGGGAAAAATCCAGGAAGTAAAGCAAACGTTGAAGAAGAGTACACTTGCAAGATAAATGTGACACTTTCTAATGTCACAATGGAGGGACAACTACGCAGGTTGATTTTTGCGCTGCTCATCGTGGACTATATTGCTGTCATTGTTCATTTTAGTCAAAGCATACAGTTTGAAAACGAGGCGCGGCTCCAACTAGAAAACAATGTTTTGATGCATTGGATGTGCTGAATGTGCATATTAAGGCAGTACAGGAGGAGGTGCACATTAATAATCCTCCAGGACTGTAACATGCTCATGTTTAACCCAAACAATGTGTCATGTGACTGCAGTTGCTTCACATCCAGGTCGGAACACCTTCTCACCACAAACCAACCGCACCAGAGTTCCTTTGGAACCGGACTGAGACCACCTCTTCAAGAAGGTCTCAGTCTGGTTGTTTTGGTGTGTTCACACCTGAGTGTGATTGCTGTGTTCACACCTGCACAAACGAACTGCTCTTAAGGGACAAACGAATTTGAGTTCCATTGAAGTGAACCAAACAGGGCTCTTTTAAAAGAGAAACACATAATGACACTTTTACCTGTGGACCTCTTCAAACCACACTAAAGCTCGTACATTTAAGTTGACGTTTTTTACCTTTCATAAGATGAGGTGGCGGTTGCGAGCTGTGGCCGCAAGGCCGCTGGGGCCAGTCGCAGCGGTAATCCCCGAACCCGCTGGTGGACACCAGAGGTGAGGGGAGCCGTCAGGCTGAAGAAGGAGGCCCACAGGGCATGGTTGGTCTGTGGGTCTCCGGAAGCAGCTGACGGGTACCGGCGGGCCAAGCGTAGTGCAGCGGCGGCAGTCGTGGAGGCAAAAACTCGGGTGTGGGAGGAGTTCGGTGAGGCCATGGAGGAAGACTATCGATCGGCTCCAAAGAGGTTCTGGCAAACCGTCCGGCACCTCAGGGGGGGAAGGCGGCAACTTGCTCACACTGTTTGCAGTGGGGGCGGGGAGCTGCTGACGTCAACTGGGGACATTGTCGGGCGGTGGAAGGAATACTTTGAGGAGCTCCTCAATCCCACCAACACGTATTCCAGTGAGGAAACAGAGACGGGGGTCTCGGGGGCGGGTCGTCCAATTTCTGGGGCAGAAGTTGATGAGGTAGTGAAACAACTCCGAGGCGGCGGATTCCCGGGGGTGGATGAGATTCGTCCTGGATATCTCAAGGCTCTGGATGTTGTAGGGCTGTCCTGGCTGACACGCCTCTGCAACATTGCGTGGACATCGGGGGCAGTGCCTCTGGAGTGGCAGACCGGGGTGGTGGTCCCCATCTTCAAGAAAGGGAACCAGAGGGTGTGTTCCAACTACAGGGGGATCACACTCCTCAGCCTACCCGGTAAGGTCTACTCCAGGGTGCTGGAGAAGAGGGTCCGGTCGATAGTTGAACCTCAGATTGAGGAGGAGCAATGTGGTTTTCGTCCCGGACGCGGAACCGTGGACCAGCTCTTTACCCTCGCCAGGGTGCTGGAGGGGGCATGGGAGTTTGCCCAACCAGTCCACATGTGTTTTGTGGATTTGGAGAAGGCTTACGACCGTGTCCCCAGGGGCATCCTGTGGGGGGTGCTCCGGGAGTATGGGGTTGGTGGCCCCTTGCTAAGGGCCATCCAGTCCCTGTACCGAAGGAGCATGAGTCTGGTTCGCGTGGCTGGCAGTAAGTCGGACCTGTTCCCGGTGAGGGTTGGACTCCGCCAAGGCTGCCCTTTATCACTGGTTCTGTTCATAACTTTTATGGACAGAATTTCTAGGCGCAGCCGAGTGGTGGATGGTGTCAGGTTTGGTGACAGGAGGATCTCGTCCCTGCTTTTTGCGGATGACGTGGTCCTCCTAGCTCCATCGAACAGTGACCTCCAGCTCTCGCTGGGACGGTTCGCAGCCAAGTGTGAAGCGGCTGGGATGAGAATCAGCACCTCCAAGTCTGAGGCCATGGTCCTCAGCCGGAAAAGGGTGGATTGCCCACTCCAGGTCGGGGGAAGGTCCTGCCTCAGGTGGAGGAGTTTAAGTATCTCGGGATCTTGTTCACGAGTGAGGGTAGGATGGAGCGGGGGATTGACAGATGGATTGGGGCGGCGTCAGCAGTGATGCAGGCGCTTAACCGGTCCGTTGTGGTGAAGAGGGAGCTTAGCCAGAAAGCGAAGCTCTCAATTTACCGGTCGATCTACGTTCCAACTCTCACCTATGGTCACGAGCTCTGGGTAGTGACCGAAAGAATGAGATCGCGAGTACAAGCGGCCGAAATGAGTTTCCTCCGCAGGGTGGCTGGGCTCAGCCTTAGGGATAGGGTGAGGAGCTCGGACATCCGGGAGGGACTCGGAGTAGAGCCGCTGCTCCTCCACATCGAGAGGAGCCAGTTGAGGTGGTTCAGGCATCTGGTAAGGATGCCTCCCGGACGCCTCCCTTGGGAGGTGTTTCGGGCATGTCCAACCGGGAGGAGACCTCGGGGCTGCCCCAGAACACGCTGGAGGGACTACATCGCCCGGCTGGCCTGGGAACGCCTCGGGGTTCCCGCGGAAGAGCTGACGGAAGTGGCTGGGGAGAGGACTGCCTGGGCTTCTTTGCTGAGGCTGCTGCCCTCGCGACCCGGACCCAGATAAGCGGAGGACAACGAGTACGAGTACGAGTACAAAGATGCTTTAGTCTCATATAGAATGAGAGGAAAACTCAGTTGGAATAAGGTCACAGAGTCTGTTGTTGAGCATCAATACAACATTATACATTATGCAAGCATTGCGCAACACAATGCTTACATTCAATGAGCTTCAGAGGACCGTACGATAGCCTTGACCACACTACGTTGTGTTTTTTAACCTCCCATCCAATTGTTGCAACAATATCATGTTACAGCACATAATAAAAGTGACAGTAAAAGTGATTAAATCTTTTGCCTGTAGGCTTGTTGTGCAACTCATACTCCACAAAGCCCAAAGCCATACTTTTTGTTTTCCTGACTTTTCTTCTAGCATTTTAAAATTGTTAGAATTACTCTATAACCTCTGGTACTTTTTGCTGTCTTTGTTAGCCCTTTTGAAAATCTGACACGCTTCACTAGCTTTTTAGAACACTCTGAGCTCTCTTTCTCAACCAACACACAAAAATGGATTTTTCACGTCACTCAAAAGTGTCCTGAGACCCTGCAACGTGAGTGATATCTGAAACCCCCCTAAAATCCTTGTCTGTGGGCATTGTCTGGTGCCGCAGTAGGGGTACCTGAAGAAGGGGAGCGAGTGAAAGGTTGTGAGTGGATGGATGAGTCTTTCACCTCCTTCAGTCTTGAGCAGCACAGTGGGACTATGAACCCTCCTGCCAGACACAGAAAAGCTGAACACCACAGATCCCATCAGGAGGCTCTGTCTATGAAATAAATCCTGGCAATCTCTGCATCACTGTCTCTTTCTTTTTTCTTTACTTTCTCTTCCCACACACACACACACACACGCACACACACATCTCGCAAACAATAATCAACCATCCTGCTCTTTTCTGTGTTGGCTGCTAAGCACAAAGAAGAGAGCAAACATGCCCCGGCCAAACCCAAATCAAAATCTAAGATAGGCACAGGAAAGGAGAGGTGTGTGTGTGTTAATGTGTGTGTGTGTGTGTGTGTGTGTGTGTGTGTGCAGTGTGGGCATGTGGGAGGGTTATGGGTGAAAGATAATCATGAAGCAGCTGGGGGTAGAAATAGGTGATCTACAGTGTCAGATAGGAGCAGACGGGGAGCGGCAGTATGAGGAGGAGAGAAAAGCAAACAGTGGTGAAAGAGCAAATCTGTGGTAATAGTTTCAGCAGCTGAGCTGATTAAAATGGAAAAGAGATTCAGACCAGTCTTTGCTTTGCAAACAGCCACTGCGGGGTGAACTTTATTATAGACGGTGTGACAGATTGACGAAGAAACAAAGAAAAATAACCTTAACCTTTTACAGGCTGGAAAAAGTACAGATAATAAAAGCTGCAAACAAACTCCCACTCGCTCTTTAACTTCAAAAAAACACTTAGCAGCGATGCTTTAGTGCCAGACCTTCATCAGTCTGATGGTTGGAGACAATGAGAAGCCATCTTAACCCCTTGAAACCTGGATTGGAATCAGTTTTGTTGTGGTGCCTTAAGACACTTTTCACGAGCATTTAAACTTTGAAACCTGAGCAAATTTTGTTTAATTTCTTTGGGGACACAGGAATAAAAGCAATGAGCAATTTGGCAAGAAATGTCCCACAAATTGCAAGAAATTAGGAAGAGAAAATGAGTTTTTTTAAAAAAGAAAAAGAAAGAAAATGATTTAGTAATGTTAAAAAAAAGGGTTGCTCATTTCCTTTTTCCAGTGTTTTTGAAAGAAATCAAGCCAATTTTCTCAGATTTCAAAGAGTTAATTAGAGAGCGGCTGAAAGTCTGCACCAATCACATTCCTCATGACTGACAAAGAACAAGACTAGGTCTAAATCTAGTATATGTCTGGACCATATATGAAATGCTAGAAGGCTTTAAATTTAAAGCAAGGACTTTTACTCTAAAACAGGAAGTGGCAACATTCACTCAGTCACAGACCTCTGTTCTTACAGCACGAGCCCTGCTCTTGTGGTCCAGTCACTCAGTCATAGCGTCGGCCTCAGTTGCTGCGGTCCAGGTAAGTTCAGTGTATAAAAACATGGTGTTATGCTCCAATAGGGGGCAGCATTTCACCTCCAACCGCCAACTACTCACTGAGCTGCTGAAGCTAGGACAGCCGGTCATAAAACCACTGCTATCTTAAAACAGGTACATGTGGCAGCTTTAGCAAGAAAACAGCCACATCGACTCCATTAGTGTGTGTTGTCAATCGCACTGAAGGAAAAGACAGAGATTAATTAAAGTCAGTAGGATCCGTCCTCTGAGACCATGAACATCTGCACATAATATTACAGCAATTCTTTTGATAGTTGTGGAGATATTTTACGTCTGGTCCAAAGAGGTGGACCCACTGACTCTACCATCCCTGAAGTCGTGCTGCTAGTGTGGCTAAAAGCTTTAAAATAAATAAAGGACAAACACACCCCAATGAACAGAGAGCTGCTAAAGAGATCATCAAGCATCATGTATAACAGAGTCATCTAATCTATTACCTTCTTTAGCTCCACTTTAACGTGCCGTAATTGATTTAAAAGCGGAATAACTCATCCGTGTTGTCCTTAATAGAGCAATTTAGCGACAGTAAACTGCAGCGACGCCCTGCAGATACAACCATCCAACACGAGTGTGAAACACCTTCTCGAGGTGTAAATTGACCAATCCTTGTCTCAGCCTGTCTGGAAGCCCCAGAGAGCTTTTTCTGATGAGCTGATTTTTCTTCCTCGGTAGCCATGCAGAAAAGTTCGATATACTCAGCAGTTTCCAAAATGGCTTGTATCCACCGCGGGGCGGACTGAAATTGAAAGGGAGCACACAATGGCATGGAAGCAAAAGGTCGAGCAGGGTGAAACCAGAGCTTTGTGACAGCTGTGGCTGCGAGGACGCACATGTGGGCACAGACTACATGTGTGTGTGTGTGTGTGTGTGTGTGTGTGTGTGTGTGCAAATGTGTGTGCATAAGAGAGAGTGAGAGAATGAATCTCCTGTCTAGCCCACTAATACGCTCCATGAAACTCCATTGAGCAGGGGCCCCTGGGAGCATTTCTTTCATTCTCCTGTAATTAACACTTTACCTGGTGATGAGCCGCTGCGGCTCTGATGCTAATTTAGCCCTGATGTATGCACACAGTGATACACATTATTCTATTCTGAACGGAACGGCACGAAAATGCAATTACAGAGTAACTGATGATTGTGTTTCCAATCAGAAACAATTTGATACAGTGAGCTCCATGTCTTTCATTTCTTTCAGCCAGATGCAGGTGCAACAACAGAGTCAACAGTTTATAGACACAGTGCTTTCACCTCAGGCTTGTGTTTGATTCACACTTACTGCCACAGTGTTCTGTAAAAATACACTTTGCAGTTTTCTTTTCAGTTGCTCATTTTGACCTTAAAAGTCACACAGACACAAACACATATGTATCCATTCTGATTTCTTTTCTGAGCAAGACAATTTGATTTCAAAGCAGCCACATTATGAAACACATTCTCACTCCAAACCTCTCAAATACGGTTTTCACAGTCTGACATCAACACCTGTCAAGTGATGACTGCAGATAGATTTTCTGCTTGTAAATCTTGAAAGGCTATCTATGGAGTTAGATCTGTGTCTTTATTACATGCGAGAAAATAAATATGAGAGAAAAAAAATATTTGAGAGAAAAAGTTTTCACACTGATAGCAAAAAATAATAATATTTGAGACTTAAAAAAGTTTTGAGAAAGTATTTTGTCATAGAATATTAAAAAAAAAATTTGAGATTTAAAAAATGATTTCTGAGAAAAAAAAACTCTCTCTCAAAAAACTTTTTTTTACTCTCAAATATTATTTTTTTGCCGTCAGTGTGAAAACATTTTCTCTCAAAAAAAAAAAAGTCTTTGCTCTCGTGTCAGGATTTTGCTTTTTTGGGCGGGGCCACGTTCCTATTGGCCAGTCTCAATCGAATTGACAGCTGGGTGAGGATCGTCTTGGGAGTCAAATTCAACTGAATCATTCATCATCATCTTACCCAAACAATGGAGTCTCCACTCCCAAATAACACAGCACATCTATGCCGGTGAATCGACCATGGTGGATGAATGATTCAGTTGAATTCGACTCCCATGAGGCGGTCTTTGTGGAAAAAAAAGCTTGTTTAGTGGACTAACTTTGCACTTGAAGGTTGTCCGTTCACTTACGTTTTAACAGGTCTGACGCTACTATGCGCCCCGGCTGTATCTAGGCTAACGGCTAACATGCTAACTATTATTTTTATGTCACTAGTCACTTGAAACAAATTACGATTTTTATGGACGATAGGAGACAGGTTGAAATAAACCGAAATTTCCCTTTAAAACAGCTATTGAATTCTGGTTTCACATGCGACAAGAACAGCAGTCTCCTGGGTGAAAGTCAAGGAGTTTGTTTGACCTATCCACCTCCGCTCCCACCCAACCTTTAAAGACTTTCTTGCTCCTTATACTACAACAGTTGATCAGAGTGTCAAAAGATTACCAGCTTAGTACGCCGAGGGCCACTTACCAAGCCTCCCTGAACTGAATTAGGACAGAGTACAAGAGTGAGTCAGCCCATTTTAGCTTAGTATCTGAAATTTAGATTTAAATGTAGTTTTTGAGTGATTCTGAACCCCATCTTATAAAAGCAATCTGTTTCATCTCACCAAGTTGTTTTTGCCTGTGTTTTTGCAGTGTGATAAGGCACGGTGAAAACGTAACCATCCAAAACAGCATCCAAACATTCTGCGTTTAGAAAAGGTCATTGCTTGATAAATTGAACGCACCGTTCCTCGAAAAATAGTTTGCGAAAACAACGTATCCCTCACCGTGCAGCTTTAAAAACCCCTCTTGTAACTTGAGAATATCAATTTTCCACTGTTTCGTCTCCATAACTACAACCACAATCTCATTCTTTTCAAAGTCTTCTCGGGCAGTAGAGAGACTATTTTATTCTGAATGTGAAATCAGTGCCATCATCTTTAGAGCTGTGCTTAGTCATGGAGAAAGCAGAGAGAAATGAGAGTTTAACAGCTTTTATCCCTTCATCTGTGCAGCTCCTTCACAACTTTCTGTGTTTATTCTTTTTTCTCTCGTACTTTCTTTTGGCTTTACTCCCACTCACTCTTCACCTCTCTGCTACCTTGTCCTTAATCACACATTCATCCATTAATAAATATTATTATAACTGGCAACAGTTAGAGCCAAATAGATGTGTTTACCATAATGTTGTTTAATGCTGACACGCTGACCTGCATACATAAAATAATATTCGCCCTGCTCAAGAGGGCATGACACAAAAGGATGCCCCATCCTAATTATAAAGTAAATCAGATTATCATTATGTGCATGCTGCGTTCATATTGAATATAAAACATCTAAATATAAGGACCCTGACCAGTGTCAGTGGTGTTACAGTGCGTTGTGGCGACCCAGCTGTTTGACGTCCTTTTCCATTTACAAATCCAGCCGTTCACACCCATCTCTCATCTCCATTCATCCAATAACCGTACGCCACCAAACCCGCGTAGTAATTCAAAACCCCCCAATCACTCGCGTTTCACTACTACGGAGAAACACAGACACACCGGACACACGCTGACAACTCTTACCTGCTGCTGAATTACGTGCCGTTTAACCCATCGATTGTCGCCTCACGATAAGAGCCAGCCACTTTAGCATCTTTAGCATGCCGAGCGTTCACTTGCCTGTTGTCCTGCGGTAAACATATGATTTAATAACACTAATGGATTAATCTTTTCTGTCAAAGCTGGGGGACACGGGAATGGATTGAATTGGATGGATTGAATGCAAGGACTGGATTATATGGAATGGACTGTCGCCCAATTCAATGAACTGTAAAATACAAGGAAGAAAACTGAATCTGGTGTTGTGTTGTAAATGTTTAATTGTGAATTGTATTTTGGACTGCTCCTTTAAGCAAGTGTGGTTGTGTGGGTTTAAGGTCTGTTTGTTTTAAGTTTAAAGTATTATTATTTGTCAGACCCGACTCTGACTGGCACCCCCCCCTAAGACCAGCCCGTTACAGCGTTACTGTTTGAGCACCATGGACAGCAGCAGCTAAAGACAGATCTAAGTGAGCTGCTGTAGGTGCTGATACCAAAAGGTCGACATGGATACAGTAGAAAATCACCCACACACTGGAATCAGAGCACTCTGAAGCTTTTATTAGCATCGTTTTGACCCTCACTCTTTGCCTGAGGAAGACCTGTGCTGGGTTGAAACATCGCTAATAAAAGATAAAGTCTAGTGTGCTGCTGCTTTTCTGTTGTCTTCAAAACAGTATGTTTAACTTATTTTATTGTAGCAAGAAGGTGAAGAAAAATCATCTCAAGCTTGTTCACTTTTTGCAAGTTTAACTGTAATATCTCATTCATACCTGTGCAACTATAGAGGTATTTTTTTAAGCATCTGCTTGCACTTTTTTTTAGTTCTTTCTGCCCCAGACCAAGAATTTTCCTAGTCGACCAACAGTCCTCATCAGGATCCATCAGTGGACTAGTCTCCTGCATGTTTCTGATATGAATGTAATGATTAAATGATATATTTTGGTGGTTTGAGTTGAAGGTGTGATAAAGAATAGTATCAGTAACATTGTTAACACTGTGCTACATTACAGAGAAATACAAACCGTACTAATGAACCTTCATTAATATAGGCCTATATTTTATCTCCAAGTGCACGTCACACACTGAGCGAGCCGCCTGTTAATGACGCTGTGGGCTAATGGGCATGTAGCTACTTCCATGTTTCACATGATACGTCATGTTTGTAGTCGACCAATGAAGATGAGTTTACATATCACCTTGGGTTCGTCCTTCACCTTCTCAAAATGATCCCACACTTTGGATTTCCTGCCCAACATGTTATTAACTAGCCTGTGGAATAACCGCAGGTACCAGCCCTGGAAATTAACCTGACTCCTGTCTGACTGCTGAGCGTGGACACTTCCTGTGTCTGTCCTTTCAAAGTAAAGTCACACATGCTCCAGTCATATAGGTTTGGATTTATTTTGACAAGGTGCAGCTCCTCATAGACTAGGCCACTAAACGACCAATGAAATCTTACCAACTAATGACCTCTCTGGTCGACTAACGTTTAACGACTATAAGACAGCAGCCTTACTTGTGGTGCATTCAAATAGACATTGGTTGCTATAATCATTCCTTTTCTCCTTATGCTCAGAACTGAGGAGCAAAATCCTCAACTCCAGGTAATTCTTACTTTCAGCCAAAACTAATATGAGGCTTCAGCAGTCTGTTTTTATTTATATATTCATGCAAAATGTGCTGTTTGTGTGTCCTTGGACTGAGCTGAGTTGTCTGTTTCAGTAACAGAAAACTGTCAATAACTGAATTTAGGAATGAACTTCTGCACAGAACGAGGACGATGGATTTTGACTCGGTCTCACAGCAATCAATTACTCTGATAAAATTTCTTATTAAATCTCATAACATCTTGTAAAATATATCAACATACGTCTGTAAGAGAAAACTGTTATGACAGAGCTGAAGAAATCTGAACCTATCCTTCAACTTCAACTTTAAATGGTCAGGTCACCACAAAAATAAAAAACACATATTTTCCTCTTACTTGTAGTGCTTTTTATCGACCTCGATTGTTTTGGTGTGAGATGCTGAGTGTTGGAGATATCGGCCGCAGAGAGGTCTGCCCTCAATATAATTGAATTAGATGGCTCTCAGCTTGAGGTTTCACCATGGGTCCTGGTGATGGACCTGAAGCTCTGCAGCGGGACTAGACCAAAGATTCCAGACAAGATGAAATGGATTTACAATGTTGCAGTGTAAAGTTGCAGCGCTGTGAAGTGACTGGTCTGAGCTCGACTCAAGCAAGTCAACGTTACAGATCAGAAGCACAGAGAGTCGTTGACTAGAGATGATACGCCATCTCATGGTGGTCACTTCCTGTCAACGTTACAGATCAGAAGCACAGAGAGTTGCTGCATGAGAGATGATACACCGTCTGATCTAGTTGCATTGGTGTGAACCAGCAGGTTTTTAGAACATTGCAGAACGGCACATTGCAGGTAGTTGCCTGTTTCAACTTGGCTTGTCACAAATCTTTGGTCTGAACTGGGCTTACGTTGTGGAGAAAAGTTGCAGCGATGTGAACTGGCCTATCTCAGCTCAGCTCAGGCCGGCTGATGGCATCACCTCAGCTTGTAGCAAAGTCAGCTGGTAGAAATAGCAGAGTTTTGGACGGAAAGGAAGGAATGAGAGGTGACCAAATCCTTTAAACGACGGTTGACGGCTCAAAATTTTCAACCCTGTTGGTTTCTTCATGTTTGCGCCATTTCACTCGAGATGCAGCTGTAGCAAGTATCTGACTATCCTCATTCATATTTTAAGATGCTACAAGAGAGTCGTCGCTGCAGAGGACATGCTATCTTGTCTTGTTCCATTGGTGTAAACTGGTTGCAGATTTTTGGTCTTAACTGGGCTTTATATTCAAGAAAAGGCAGACACTCGGCAAATCCCACCAAACAAATCTAGACTGATAAATAACACTACAGGTAAGAGGAACAATATGTAGTTTTGATTTTGGGGTGAACTGTCCCTTTAAGATGTGTTTTCTTGCCAGGTCACATCCAAATGACAGCAATGTCAGCCATCGCACTCAAATCCATGAAAGCAATTGGCAAAGGCTTTAAAACAAAGCTAAAACCCTGTTCATCTGTAATCACACACCACTCCCCGCTTCCATAATTTTCATCTGCAGCATTCACAAGCATGAAGGTCACAACGCCGAGGTCAAGAGGCATCAGACGGTGTGAAAACCGAAGCCCTGTTCATAATGAAACTCTACTGAGAACCATCAAGGTCAAGACCAACACTCCAGCCCTGCCCTTTCCTCTCCACAGTCACCAACCAAGGTAAGTGCGTGTTTGCCTTAAGGCCAACTTCGGGGCATAAACACACAAATGTGCACACACAATCTCACACAAACACACACATAGACATGCGTGCAGTCCCCAGATGGTCCTAGCAAGGTTGGGCGATGGAGTATGTGATAACACTTCTGTCTGCTCCTTTGCCAAGACAGGTCAGAGCAGCAGAGCCTGAGCGCATGTTTCACTGCTTCACTTAATGACCTGCCATTCTACTCTACTTGATACCCATTTCCTTATATCACCCTGCTCCCTCTGAGGTGTGTGTGTTTATCTTCACATTGAGCTACCTGTGTTTATTTGTGTGTGTGTGTGAGAGAGACAGAGAGTTTGTCTATGCATCAATCCACGCGTGACATTTGTGTGAAATACAGAGACAGTAAAACAGATGTGAGAGTGTCAGACAAAAACAGGCGAGACAATTGGTTTGTACAGATCGCCTCGATACAACAGCCTCCGCTATTACGCAGGTCCTTTCACCTGTAGCTGTAATTAGTGGGAAAAACAAAGGAAACAGTGTTGAGATGGAGGCTGGGAGGAAGGGAGACAGGAAGGGAAATGATCACGATGTGCAAGAGACTTTTCTGTTTAACAAACGTTACAGTCGCCACAGGCAACCAGAGACTATTCCCAAAGGGCTTTTTTTTTTATTGTTTGAGTTTATGGGGCTCGGGTGGATGCGTGCAGATACCATATGTCGCCATGTGGATCGTGCTGTATTTTATAACCCTGCTCTTTGTTCTTTGCTCTCTCAGATGCTAACCTTAACCATTTTTATCATGTGATTTTATTACCTTCCCGCTCTAATCTGTAGCCATATGCTATATGTGCATTTGGGGGCAGATGCAACAGCTTGAATACCTGTACAATAAAATGTAACCTACTGCAGTAGCCGTGCAATACATAAGCCCTTGGTTAAGACTGTGTGAGACTCTGCAGTTTGTGCTGATGCAAAAATACACTTTCATTAGACACTGTATAGCTGTATCAATCCCTCTCTGACACACCGTCAACATTCATTCATATTACAGGATATGCTTCTTAATACAGTTAACTGAATGACCATGACTCCATGGGGTTTCATTATTTTGAACAGGTATTGATGTTGTTGGTCTTCAAGCACTCAAAAGCTCCACAGTGTCAATTCCCCCAATGTCCTTTCTCATTAACATTCATCTTGTGCTCATATCATAATGTTTGTCATAGCTTGATGGCTGACAGCGCCAATTTAAATCTGCTTCAATTAATTTTTGGGCTCCCCGAGGGCAGCACAACAAGCTGCAATCAACACTGACATGTTATTACCTCATAAAGTTGAAACAGATAATGTGTGGGTCAGGGGTGGGCACTCTGTGGCTCGTCTCCAGTGTCTCCCTGTGGCTTTGACAAAAAATGACATGGAAATGAAAAATGTTTTTTTGTAGCAATTTAATTTTTATTTATCATTGCTGCAAGCTTAAATTGATTATTACATTTTCCAGTTGTAAAAAAGTATAGCCTATACGCAGAATAAAACATATTTTCACATTTCTTTAACTAAAGTGTGTGTCTTTAGTCTTGAGTGTCAGCTAGCTATGGATTTCAAATCCAAAAAAGGGAAAATTCTTAGGGGAAATTGAGGACTTAAAGGTCCAGTGTGTAGGATTCAGGGGAATATATTAGCTGAGGTTCAATGTGTTATAATAAGTGTATTTTCTTTCATGTATAATCACCTGAAACAAAGAATCATTGTGATTTCTATACCTTAGAATGAGTCATTTATATCTACATAGGGAGCGGGTCCTCGTCAACACAGATCACCACGTTGCACCACCATGTTTCTACCATAGCCCAAAATGGACAAACCAAATAGTTCTAGACAGGGCCATTTGTTTCGCATCCACCATCACAGTTGGCAGCCCTCCATGATGAACAGCACAGGAAAAACACTGATTTCTTAAAATAAAACTGCTTTAGTCAGTGTTTTTACCAGTTTAAATCACCAGGGACCTCATTTAAAAACTCTGTGGAGACTCCACACCAATTTTTGCGTACATACAAATGAGGAAATGTACATACACCAAAAAATATTCTGATTTATAAAAACATACAGACACCTGCCAGTATGCAATTTACTTTAATAAATCCCAAATCAACTTGGAATTGTCCACATGTGGACCAGGCTCATATCCAGCCCTCTACATGCCCACATTCAACCATAAATGGTCAATGCAAAGCACCTCATTAATGCTGTTGCATAGACACAGCCTGCCGATCAATGGTTCCTTAAAGGGATAGTGCACCCAAAAATGTAAACTCAGCCATTATCTACTCACCCATATGCCGAGGGAGGCTCAGGTGAAGTTTTAGAGTCCTCACATCACTTGCAGAGATCCAAGGGGAGAGGAGGTAGCAACACAACTCCACCTAATGGAGGCTGACGGCGCCCCAGATTCAAACGTCCAAAAACACATCATTGAAACCACAAAATATCTCCATACTGCTCGTCCGTAGTGATCCAAGTGTCCTGAAGCCCCGACATAAAAAGTTGTTTGGAAGAACGTGCACATGTGAGCGCGGTGCCCAGAGAGGCAGTCAGAGCTACAGGCTACAATGAGGCTAAAAACAGAGTTCAAATGAGGTTTTTCCAAACAACTTTTTATGTCGGGGCTTCAGGACACTTGGATCACTACGGACGAGCAGTATGGAGATATTTTGTGGTTTCAATTATGTGTTTTTGGACGTTTGAATCTGGGGTGCCGTCAGCCTCCATTAGGTGGAGTTGTGTTGCTACCTCCTCTCCCCTTGGATCTCTGCAAGTGATGTGAGGACTCTAAAACTTCACCTGAGCCTCCCTCGGCATATGGGTGAGTAGATAATGGCTGAATTTTCATTTTTGGGTGCACTATCCCTTTAAGGTGGCAACAACTGAGAGGAAGAACAGAAAATGAATTTTCCTAACACAGAAATCAAAGGTGCTTGTGGGTGAGCTGCAGGTTAGAAAGCACAAAGCCTATCATTTGGTGGGCAGTGGAGTCACAAACAAAAGAAAAGGTAGCAACATGTTGCTGCTGCTTTTAATACCATGAGCTCATCAAACAACAGGACATTACCTAGAATTAAAAATAAGAGGTCAGATCTGAAGGTAGACACTGAGAAAGAAAAGTAAAAAGAATTGCACCATGACGTCTTTGCTTATTTACTCGATGGTGGTGAAGATGTGTCAGGTAAAGTGACCAGAGAAGCAAAGAACCACAGTGTCTCCAGTGCGCTCTGCACACCTGACAGCACACTCATGTTCCCTGCACTGCATCCATTTTACACACAACAAACAGTTGTTGCTGTGTGCTGCAGTAATATAATGCTGTTTCATGTTATCTTGGATTTCTACAAACGATGAAGATAATTTCATCAGTTAGCCGAGTTAATGTGGTTAAGGTGAAAATAACTCAGGATATTCATGCTTATTATTGTGTACAGTATCGTGCTACCTGCCACAGCCTGCCATCAACAAACCAGTTCATTACACCCATTTAAAGTCCCTGCACTGGCTACCCCTTTGTTTTAGAATTGATTCTAAGATCCTTTGATTGGTTTACAAAGCTATTAACGGTCTACCTATTTATCAGATTTGCTTTTATCCTACAGTATGAACCCCTGAGAACCCTCAGGTTGTCTGGAAGTGGCCTTTTAATTATTCCCAAAGTCCGGACAAAAACCCACGTAGAGGCATCTTTTTATTATTATGGTCCTCGTCTCTGGAACAGCCTTCCTGAGGACCTGAGAGCAGCAGAGAGGGTTGATATTTTTAAAAGCAAACTTAAAATCTACCTCTGTAATTTGGCTTTCAATTGAATTTTACTTATTTATTGATCTGCGTTTTATTTTCTATCTTAGCCCGTCCTGCTACTCTTCTGTTTGTTCTATTTTATTGTTTCTTTTTCGTAACCCACCTTCTATGTCTGTTCAACTTCATTGCTTTTACTCTTTTACTCCTAAAATCTCAGGTTTTACTCACTCTATTCTATAGTTCTCTTTCCTTTTATATATTTTTGATTTTTTAATCTATCTTTTTATGTATTTTTAAATCTTAATTTTACCTCTGGTGTTTCTTCATCACAGATTTGTAAGAGTTATGATGGCGTTCCCTGAGTTCCTATTTTTAATGACTTCCGATGCTTAATGCTTTTGTTCTGAATATGTGAAGCACTTCGTGTGTGTGTAGCATGGGTTAGTTTCCCCTAACTTACACACACAGTGTACTGTAAACAGCCAGGGAAACATGTGGGTATAGCCCGTACAGCTGCGGACACCCTCTACTAAAACAAAAACAATCAGTTGAAAGTCAGTAAAGCTCAAATTTTTACTACCCAAAGTTTGTCACTACGAGGGATACATCACCAAGACCCTGTGAAAAATTATTTGTTTTTGAGTACAGATCATATGTTGTGTGAATATCAAAGTTGTTGCATCATGTGCTTCTGTGAGTGCGCTGACTGCATGGAGATAAAAATAGTAAAGAGAGGATAAAAGATAAGACCAGATGGTTAACATAAAGTGCCGAGAACAAGACAGTGATCCCTTTGGAATTAATTACGTTTATGCATAATTCAGTCATAAAATGTGGTCTGATCTTCATCAAAGTCACAATAATAGACAGAAATATGCTATGTAAAGTAATAACATTCAAATAATCCTGTTAAGAGTTGGCATATTTATTACATAATCTCAATGTCAAAACTTTAAGCGGTTAAAAGTACGTCAGTTCTTTCACAAATTCCCATCAATTAGCAGCAACTGTAGTTATGAGAGGTGTACAGAGACGTCTGTTGAGTCATTACAACATTATCTGTGTCTGTGTCTGGATAGACGTGGTTCACACAGGATTTCATGTATTTTATAAAGGACACTTCATGGCAATAAAATTGTTGTGCCTTCAAAGCATCAAATTGATCATCGATCTTTTTTTTTACTTTTAATTTTTAACTGATTTACGTCTGTTTGAACCTCACCATTACGGAATACCATTTAAGTCAACATTAAATAAATGAATAAATATACCTATGAAATAAATCCTGAAATGAATAAATGAGGAAATAAATGTATAAATAAATGTAAATAATGAGCCAATACCGATCAATAAATGCCATATCATCTCATTCACAACAATACCCGACGGAAATACAAGGTTTTTTAAATGTATGAAATGAACACATATGGCTAAAAACACTACAGGTGTCTAAATTTCACCTGATATATAATTTACAAGGGAATGAAACAAATCCAGCTGCCACACCAGGCTTTTGCCTCGCCACTCCTGCACAATGCCTCCTCTTCCTCGATGCGAGAGTGAGCCAGAGCGGTGAGCGCTCAGCCTGCTGCCTGCAGAATATAGCAATTACTTTGTAAGAATGTGTAGTAAACGAAGGTTGCACACAGACAGGTTTTTTATCTGGTGGTCATCCACAATGATATGAATCCATTTGAAGAAACAGACATGTCAATCATGGCTTTTTCCCTGGAAAATAACTAGCAGCTCTGGGTAGAAATATCTGTTTCCTTGGCTTTATTTATGTTTTCCGGAATAAGAAATAAGATTTTCCTTTAAGTCCTAGTTAATGAATTGGTTGTTCAAAACACCCTTAAGTCTTCTCTTTAATGTTTCCTTAAAATTTTCAATTAAGTATCTATGGTTTTCTCCTTGTCTTGGTCTTATACTTAAGGAATCCCAAACTGTTGCCATTTTTTCACTAATAAACTAAAAGCCAACTTTGTGAGACAATAACAGGCGTCACAAGCATGAGTCCAAGCAAACAGACTATCTCCATTGGAACTTTTACCGCTGTACATCTTGCCTTAACAACAGAAAGCCTTTTAAGGAACTCTGTGCAAACGTGTCCCTCAGCTAAGGAGAAATCAAGCCTTCAGTGTCATGTTAAGAAAAAAAGGTAACATGTTTTGTACAACTGGCTGACGTTGACTTTTTTTCCTCAGAGCATTTCTTCTATAGCTTGCTATCAGGATGTAAAGGGAACTTCAACACATACAACAAAATTATTTCTTAAATAGGTTTTCTAAATTTACTTTAATGGTGTGTGTGCGTACCTTAACACAAAGTGTTACGTTTTTTTTGGATAAAGGTTGCTTTGCTATTTTTGCACCATCCACTATTTACTATTACTACCAAGAAACGAGATCATATTTCTCCTGTTTTAGCTTCTCTGCACTGGCTCCCTGTAAAATCCAGAATTGAATTTAAAATCCTACTGTTAACTTATAAAGCTCTAAATGGTCAAGCTCCGTCATATCTTAGAGAGCTCATAGTGCCATATTATCCCACCAGAACACTGCGCTCTGAGAACGCAGGGTTACTCGTGGTCCCTAAAGTCTCCAAAAGTAGATCAGGAGCCAGAGCCTTCAGCTATCAGGCTCCTCTCCTGTGGAATCATCTTCCTGTTACGGTCCGGGAGGCAGACACCGTCTCCACATTTAAGACTAGACTTAAGACTTTCCTCTTTGATAAAGCTTATTAGTTAGGGCTGGCTCAGGCTTGCCCTGTACCAGCCCCTAGCTAGAGGCCACCATAAAGACATTAAAAGCCGAATGACACAAGAAATGTTGATCTAACTGGCGGAAAAGGTCAAAAAATATAAGTGCAGAGGTAAGACTCAGCTAACTACCCAATATGGTAACTCGGACCAGCCCTCGCCGACACGTACGGAAAGTGCAGGCATGTCTACCGATGAAATTAAGACAGATATTTTATTGTCCTGCCTCAAGTATCTTGGGATCTGTTCACAAGTGAGGGTAGAATGGAGCATTCGATGAATCGGCGGTTTGGTGCAGCTCCTGCAGTGATGCTGGCATTGTGCCAGACTGTCGAAGAGCTTTCGATTTACTGGTCCATCTATGTCCCGACCCTCACCTATGGTCATGAGCTCTGGGTAGTGACCGAAAGAATGTGATCGCAGATACAAGCAGCTGAAATGAGTTTCCTTTGTGGGGTGTCTGGGCTCAGCCTTAGAGATAGGGGGAGGAGCTTGAACATCCAGAGGGAGCTCAGAGTAGAGCCGCTGCTCCTTCACGTTGAGGTGGTTCAACATCTGATCAGGATCCTCCTGCTGCCTCCTGTTAGAGGTGTTTCAGACACGTCTCACAGGTAGGAGGCCCCGGGGCAGACCCAGAACACACTGGAAGGATTATATATCTCATCTGGCCTGGGAACACCTCAGGGTCCTCCAGGAGGAGCTGGAAAGTGTTGCTGGGGAGAGGGACGTCTGGGGTGCTCTGCTTGGCCTGCTGCCCCCGCAATCCGGCCTCAGGTAAGCAGATGAAAATGGATGGACAGATCTTATTTTCCCTAAGGGCAAATATTTCTAAGATTATAAGGGAAGAAATTAAAAGTGCACTGATGGAGGACTTGAACAGTTAACTTTAAACGGTTTGATTGAGCGGTAAATTATTATTGTATGCACACAGAGAGTCACTGCAGCTGCCAAAGGCTGCCTCTCCTCCCTAGTTTAACAGGGAATCTAAATAGCCTTATTTCCCCCTTATAAACATTACACTGCACTATTAAAGTCCACACAAGTGGCAAATTGCCTGTCCGCCTCCCGTCATCAGTGCCACTGGTGCTGCACCTCAGGCCTCATTGTGTTCCTCAGAGTTAATTGATTTGGAAGTCGTTTTTAGTCGACACCGAGCTGAATAAACAGGCTCAGCAGAGGGCAGGCAGGTCTGGGATCTGGTTAGACCAGATTACGTGCTGCTGTTGATAATAACCCAACTTGCTTTATTTATGTTTTTTTTCTCTTAAGTCCGCCTGGAGTGGACAACAAAGCCTCTGCTCTGCTGATCTACTGTACGTACAGTAATCTTTTAATTGGCTCGCCGCCGTGGTCGACAGAGAAACAGCTACTTTCTTTGTAGAGGAAAGACTCCAGCAGCATTGTGTGGTTTTTCAGTATAAAGCAGGTCTGACAGAATTACGGCAGACAGAAAACAGATCTGTTCAAACAGGAGGAAACAGCTTTTCCGGGAAGAAATTTCATAATCTAGGATTGCTGTAGCCTTGAGCAATTTCATTAAATGAGTTTTTCCATTTAAATTACTGTCTATCAACAAGTCATTATACCAGACATTTCCACATGAAATTGCTCTCTGTACCTTTGTATCAAAAAGTGAATGCATATTTAAAGTGATTGCACTGCTCCCTCCGAGACATCTGTTTAGAAGAATAAACTTTTGCCTTCCCTTCCTTTTGACTTTTTTTGTTTTGATGTATTTGTTCTCTGTGATGACTAAAATACTATTTTCCATCTATTTCATCAGACAGACAGTTAAATGAATTGAACCATGCACGAAGGGACATGAAAGCTAAAAGGTAATCCAATTTCCATTTAATGCGATATTCTTAAATTCCCCTGCAGACCTTTTGGGGAAAGCCGTGATTAGAGGCTATGAACGCATGTCATTTCATTCCAGTATTTCATAAAATGAGACCTATTAATAGTCCTGGAGATTAGTCGCTTGCCCCACCAATGCTGTCTGCCGCAGCCTGCAGAGATGGTTGTGGCAGGTATTAATGAAAAACATTCAGCATGTTTCAGCTTCCGCTCAATCATCATATTTTGATTACATTTCAAGACAAAAATTGCCATCTGGCTGTCATCTAGACCTCAGGATGAGGCACAGATTTCAGTTCTGTATTTACAGCTAAAAATCGACCAACGGGGGCTGGGTATTATTCAAAAAAAAAAAAAAAAAAAATAGAATATCAGTACCCTTAAACTTTAAGATACTCTATTGGTATTGTTTTATGGGTTAAAGCAATACAGATATCTATAGAGTACTTGATGCAAAACCCATAATGTGAATAGAGGGGCGAGCGGGAAACTGAAAAGCTTTAATTAATAGCCTGGACTGTTATTTGCTTCAATCAAGGAACGCAACTGGAATATATCTGAGACTGGCCAATCATAACGTAGACCAGGGTCTGACAACAACACAGCTGTGCTCCATTGACTCTAATGCAGTCGTTTCAGATTTCCTTCATTTCCAGGCTGGTGTTGTGGATGTGGAGCTAAATGTTGTGCCTGGGGCACATCGTGTGTTAATGATACTCGTTACCTGGAGAGATTGGAAAAAGATATACGTTTCTTCCCTGTTCCAAAACCAAAATCAGACCCTGGAAAGTGTAGGGTTAGCTAGCTAGCTACTGAAGATATAGCCTACTGAATGTATACACATGCTGCTTTTGCTTTGTAATGATTATAACAGTGAAACAAAGAGCGACCCTGCTGTACAGGAACCAGTGAAGGGAAGCAGGGAAACTTTGCTCATATTCAACCAGCTGTGTGTCATCACAGTGTGTGCAGATGAACATTGTTTGACTTCCTTCAGAGATCCCTGCCTGTCCAGTGGCGGAGGTTCGGGTTCGAAGCCAAACACAGTTCATCTGCACACACTGTGATGCCACACAGCTGGATCAATATGAGCAAAGTTTCCCTTTATATTCATTGTGTTGTGTGGCGATCAGCAGTGATGTGGTGATTCACTTTTACACTGTGATCTGTAGCCTATAGCCTTAGTTCTTTTTAACCTGTTGTTGCTGCTGAGTCAGTTTGACATCCTGGATATATCCTTCAAACACACACTGTAGACCCCTCTGTCTGCTGCTCTCTGGAATCACTCTTTCATTTGCCCAAAAATATGACAATACAGTATTTCTTCAGGGAGTGCAGTTAGTTACAGTGTGGGCTCCATGCTTACTGCGACAGCCTGTCAGACCATCACAAAGGGGCGGGGCTTAGCAAAGGGTCAATTAAAGTCTTGTCTGGTGCTCATGGTTTCAATGAAATGAACTGAAATGAAGTTTTTTTCACACCAATTTAATGGAACAAGTTACAAGAGGTATTTAAATCATTTCAAGTGTATGCTAGATGATATGATTGTTTTACAGAGTTTCTGCTTCTGCTTTTTTATTGTGTTCATTCTCTATATTTACAGTTTTTATTGTTGTTATGTGTCTGTCATTTATGGCAGATTTTATTCTATTTTAAGTGTTTTGTCGTTTTACTGTTTTTTATTGCTGTTTATAATTCTTGATAAGACATTACTATCATATATCTACATCCTTCTCACCCACTGAATGTGAACTCAGGGCATTACTGGAAATGAGCTTAATGCTCAGTCCATTTTCCCTGAATTAACAATGGTTTGATGATGATCATGATGATGATGATTTATGTTGGTGTGCACGATCTAAACAACTCACAGCTCAAGCTGGTAGGCAGCGGCTCAGAGGGCTATAAGAGGTTTTATATCTAAAGAACTATAAATGAACCAGACATAGCATCTAATTAGGACCTTCCATCCATCCATTTTCAACCGCTTATCAGAAGCCAGGTCACAGGGGCAGCAGGCTGAGCAAAGTATTCCAGGCATCCCTCTCCCCGGCAACGCTTTCCAGCTCCTCCTGAGGGACCCTAAGGCGTTCTCAGGCCAGATGAGATATGTAATCCCTCCAGCCTGTTCTAGGTCTGCCCTGGGGCCTCCTACCAGTGGTACTGGCTGGGAACACCACTGACGGGAGGCGCCCAGAAGGATCCTGATCAGATGCCCAAACCACCTTAACTAACTCACTCCTTTTTAAAATAAGTTTTATGGTAGCCATAATTTTGAATATTTTGATGGCATCTCGGCATGCTAACCTTCCAAATACACCATGCCCGACTTCACTAGACCTCTGCGAAAAAAGGATCGGATGCAGGCACCGTTTTAGACGTTTCAGTGTCACTTGGTACTGGGTTATTTTGGAACATACCTTAAAGGTATCAGGTAACAATACCCAGCCCTACTACCAACACTGTCTCTCTCATATATAGGCTCACATCTCACATTACATTCAAAACACAGCATCTTTTGCTACTTGAGATGCAGCTCTTTGCTCAAGCAGTGAATGTCACACAGCTTATCATCGTCATCAAAAGGAGACCTTTTGGGATTAGACATCAAGAATTTGTAAAGTAAGGAGTAGGACAAGCAACATTAGTCACTAAAAAGAGAGAATTCCTCAAAGAGTGTGCACAGGCACACATACAGGTACACATACAGATCAGTACTGAGCCACTGCGGTGACATCTTTGATTTATACCCAGCTCTGAGAATAAGATGTAGACTGCTGGCAGCTATGCAGTGGAGCTGACCTTTCTTCATGCACTACACAAACTCGAATTTCTTTATAAAAAGCATTCACCCAGTTTGTGTTGTAGGTCTAAGTGAAAAAAAGCAAGGTTATATAGAGCTAAGAGAATGCAATTTATAATGTTTCCTTTCTTTCAGGCAGAAAAGCCTTCGCAAAAAAATCCCACTCTTCTGATCAGAATAGAGGTCTGTGAGGTGACGCAGCATGGAAGGAGGAAGGAAGCACACGGCTCTTGAACAACAGTGGCCGTGATCAGATGATTTTACCTCTGAACAGAAGACAAGGTCCATTTCTGTGATGTTTTGGATTTAAATTCACAGGTTTAACGAGAACCTGTACAGACATTCACACGTCCATCTGAACGAACTGTCAGAACTTTGGTGATCTAATCATGCAGTTTGTCAAATACTTTGGTTTATGAGCAAATACCTGCAAAACTACCTGCAATACTCCACCATGGCCGTACCCACAAAGATCACCAACCCACTCATCTGATCACCGTCATTGCTTGTGGGTGGATGGAAAAGTGGATGATCTTGTCGTTACCAGTGTTCGGCAGTAATGCAGGATTTATACTTCTGCGTTGAATTGATGTCATACCCATGCCGTAGGCTCTGCATTGATGTAGAACCTACATCGTACCCTGATGTGCACCTCCCAAGAAATGTAACTACACATCCTCCTGTCTGTCTCTGTAAGCTGAAACCATTTCCCTCAGTGGAAACAAAGCTTTTATTTACTTTAATTTCACAGATAAGAAACAATAAATTGTGAAGACAATAAAGCCTCCACAAAAATAGCATTTTAAGTCTTGTGTGTGATTTATCCTGGCTTCATATGAGCAGAGGAAATCTCTGCTAACCGCTAGGCTAATTTATACATTATAAAATGCCATAGACTTGTGCTAATAACGTTAGCATGTTGTATTTGTGGGGAAAATGTGTCCAGATAAAGACAAGTGTTTGTCTGTGAATGCTGCGAGTTATAGTGAAGCTGATTTGTGTACTTTGTAGCTATTAAGCCTTGTTTAATGTGTGTTTAATGTGTGCTTTGGATGTGTTTTGAATTAACTAAACTTTACAGCACTTCAGGGCTTCAGTGACTAGAAATATTCCTATTATTTTATTAATTTTTGTCAGGAAGAAAAGTAACAAGAACATTGTTATACAAGTCTAAGATTCCTCCACTGTGAAAAACACAATCTCAAACCTCTTGAAAGAGCCACTAAGACCGACAGCACAACAACGTGAAGCTCATGGAAATACACCCCATCAAAGGTGAGTCCTCTGATGCTGCACAGGATGACTGTAGCCCTGCTAGGGGTGGGAAAAAGATTGATTTTTAAATGCATCGAGATTCTGTTTTGAACAATGTGAGCATCGATGTGGAAAACTCAATTCTATTTTTATATTTATTTTTCAAATGACCATAACTCCTCGACCATTCACGCTATCTACGTTATTCCAATGGATTCTGAAAGCTGAGAAGCGGAGCTTTCCAGTGATATACATTACAGTACATTACGGTACATTACAGTAGTGACGGCATTACCTGTGAAGGAGGGGAGGGAAGTGGGCACAGCAGGAGGAGAGTGACAGCTGACGAGGAGAGTGCAAGTTGGAATGATTTAGCAGAGTTTTGGTGAGTTTTAGTGGAGTTTGGCTGGCGTTTTCTTTGTAAATAATATTTAGTGTTGTAAATAATAGTATTTGTGTTTTTTTGAGAGCTTTTGAGTTTTTTATGACGTGTTTTCGTCATGTTTTCACCATAGTTCGTAGTTTTGCCATCGTTTGTCTTTTTTGCAATAGTTGGTGTTTTTATAGTTCATAGATAGTTATAGTCAGTTCAGACGTTTTACGTTTGACCGACAGGGTCATAAAAATCCGGTCATAATCTATTTTTACTGGTCATTTTAATTTTCGTTTTTAAATGATAATAAAGATATTCAAAGACATTTAGTTTTCATTTGTTCGTTTTTAATAAATCCAACAAGCAAGTTATAAAGTGTGCATTAATAAGGACATGAACGAAAAGATGAACAGACATCCACACACCACAGTGCTTCATCAGCGTCTGGTCTACACGCGAGCCGCGAGCGCTTCTGTCAAGCTGGATAGAGCAGATTATACCAAACAGGAAGTCGGACACAGAAAAGACGAGAGAATCCGGCCAATTTTCAAAATAAAATAACAACAGCATTTACTGAGGAACGTGAGGAGAAAATACCGTATTTATAATTTAAAAAAACACAACAGTGCATAATCGAACACATTTTTCAAAACCATAATCACTTCATTACAATTTTAATTTTGTGTCACTGAGCCTACAGACATAACTACATAAATAAAATGGCCACAACAATATGCCCTGTTCATTCAGTGTTTATCCAACACACTCAATACATGGACATGCGATGACAAATTGTAATTAACTTATTACGTTATAAAAAACGATTAAAATATGGCCTTGCCCATGTTTAAAATGACCTGTTGAAGGGAAAAATGGGTACTGACGGGAACAGACGAGTGGAGTTGATGTTTAACCGGCGCAGAGAGCGCAGGAGAAATGTGCAGCCTGTGTGGACAGTCAAGTGCCTGCGAGTACACTCGTAGGACTTCTGCGGCACTACCACATCTGGTGTGTCCAGGGCGTTACGTCAACAACGCTACATCAGAGCGACAGATGAATGACTTTTTCTCTGCAGTGTGAAAACGGCAGCCACTTAAACCACTGACTGTGCACTCTGCCGCCAAGTGGGCAGGGGTGGTAATTGCAACCGGTCAAAATGACCGACGGCCTTCAGATTTTCTGGTCATTGTTGTAAAAAACCGGTCAATGACCGAGAATATCCGGTTAACGCGACCCCTGAGTCAGTTATAGTTTTGTAAATACTGGAGGAGAAACGTCGAGGAGGTCGACAAGGGACAGGAGAGTCCCGTTGAGATTTGTGGATGAGGAGGATGGACCGGAGACTGATGGAGTGTAGTCATCTCAACCACAGTAAGTAATAGGCCTACAGTTTGTATGCACTGGATATGTATTCCCAGCTTTATTACAAAAATGTTTTTCAATATCTAGTGTAAATTTTCTTAGTGGCTCATTTTATAATCGAGAATTGTTTTATAATCAAAATCGTTGCCCTCAGAATCGGAACTGAATCAAATCTTGAGGTGCCTAGAGATTCCCACCCCTAAGCCCTGCACTGCCTACACAATCAAACTGGATTTAAATAGTTGACAGCAGGTTAGAATTGTCAAAGAACGTACGAAGCTTGTGGCTGGATATGTGGTTGATGAAATGTTGCTCATCTCCAAGATGGACTTCATGTCTTTCATATAGATCCTTGGAAAAATAACGGTCACAGGCAACAGAGGAATATGCTAGCTAATTAGCATTAGCTGCACTTAGTGGAGATAACCCTGATTTTCACAGAGAAGCACACATGCAAGTCTGACTTTTGAGGAGAAAGGATGCAATTACAAGTGTTGTGGGGTGTAATGGAAAAGTAATGTAACAAGTATTGTGATGACTTCCTGTTGAAATAATAAAAGTACTGAGTAATAAATTACATTCTGAGTCTAAAAAGCGCAGTACTGATCATTACGACAAAAAAAAAAAAAAAAACGGTCAGAAAGCTGAATCGAACCCTGAAACAGACACTAGAGAGCTAGGACTGCCTTCAATTCCTCTCCAAACATCAAGTGACCAATATCTCCTGTGCAGCCGCACTGCGTTAAACAGTGCCCATCCATCATGATGCCAGCTAGTTAGTTTCATTTTCACTTTCATCTCTATAGATTTTTATTTTAATTGCAAGATTATCCTGGCGGAGGCCGACGCTGTGTTTACCCTGTGTTTACTTTGTTCACTGAGACAGACGAAAATTGAAAAGACTCTGTTGATTAAAGCTCAGCTTTGGGAGGAGAAGAGATACGGGAAGAGATGAAGAGACTGAAAGCAAAATAAAAGAGAGTAGGTGATGGAGATGAGAGAGGAGGAGCCGGTACTGCCTACTGCGCCCAGGATGGGATTAGCATTACGTCCCTGTGCTGTTCAACACAAACAGGAAGTGACCTTATCCAATTTAAACAATGTAATTACTATGTATATACATATACCTGTGTTCTATGGTAATTACAGTGGATCCTATGGGCTCAATTTAACAGCAGCACAAACTCAGTGTAATAATATGATATTATCTTATACCACACATTTAGCTTATGTTTATGTGCTGCTGAGAAACATTTCTATTATTCAAACCCCAACATGAGGCAAACTACTGAAGTGAGGCAAGTGAGGAGTCACAGAGAAAGGAAGATAGTCATGATTACATGTTTATGGTGTAAGTTTCCCTTAAACATTGTCAACATTCACTCATTCAGATGTGTCATGATCATTTTAGCCTCTTCTGTATTCCCAGATTGCAGTGAGGATCACTCACTGCAACATTACATCCAGATTCACATATATTAGTGCATATATTAGTGTCATTTATGTTACTGTGCACTGGCATGTTTTTGAAGCTACTGTTACCCAGTTCTTACTTCTTGGACTTTGATATTTCTAAAACAAACAGCCCTGGGCCCAGCAAATGTTAGCAAGCTGATACATTAAACTAAGATAACAAGCATGAGCAAAACATTTCAGATATTGTTCAAATTTCTTTTCCAGCGTCCTCCCACAGTCCAAAGACATGCAGGTTAAGTTAATTGGTGTCTCTAAATTAACCGTAGGTGTGAATGGTTGTCTGTGTCTAAGTGTCAACTTAAACATTAAACAGCCAACTAATAGTCCACTTCTTATTTTTAACCAGAAACTAAATTAAATTTTGAACACATACAAAAGAAAGCGAAGCGAAGCTTAAAGAGACTGCCTTCATGGCAACACACCTAACCTTGGAAACAGCAATTACCTGCTAAACTCCTTTGTCACTGTGATAATGTTAGCGTGCTGAAATTAGCATTTATGCTGAAATACAGCAGTGTAAGCAATCGTTTCTCAAATATTGGCAGTAACGCCCCACCTGGTTGCAAATTGCCAAGCAGAAAAGAAAAGCTGCCAGATCTTGGGACTGTTAGTCCCTTTAAGTGCCCACCGGCTGTGATTGATTAGAGACAACACTACCCTGTCAAAATTTGTGCACTATGCAAGTAAGTACATAGTGTATGCAGTCAGCTTCATGTAAAGCCCAGTTCAGACCAAAGATTTGCGACAAGAGCAGCTGAAATAGGCAACTACTTGTAAAGCGCCATTCTGCAACGTTCCAAAAATCTGCTGGTTCACACCAATGCAACTAGATGAGACGGCGTATCATCTCTAGTCAACGACTCTCTGTGCTTCTGATGTGTAACGTCGACAGGAAGTGACCACCGTGAGACGGCATATCATCTCTAGTCAACGACTCTCTGTGCTTCTGATCTGTAACGTCGACAGGAAGTGACCGCCATGAGATGGCGTATCATCTCTAGTCAACGACTCTCTGTGCTTCTGATCTGTAACGTCGACAGGAAGTGACCGCCGTGAGACGGCGTATCATCTCTAGTCAACGACTCTCTGTGCTTCTGATCTGTAACGTCGACAGGAAGTGACCACCGTGAGACGGCGTATCATCTCTAGTCAACGACTCTCTGTGCTTCTGATCTGTAACGTCGACAGGAAGTGACCGCCGTGAGACGGTGTATCATCTCTAGTCAACGACTCTCTGTGCTTCTGATCTGTAACGTTGACAGGAAGTGACCGCCATGAGACGGCGTATCATCTCTAGTCAACAACTCTCTGTGCTTCTGATGTGTAACGTTGACAGGAAGTGACCGCCATGAGACGGTGTATCATCTCTAGTCAACAACTCTCTGTACTTCTGTTCTGATTTGCAGCTTTTCAGGTTTATTTTGTGGCTGAATATAATTTGTAGCTTCTTAAAATCTGAATGAGGATAGTGATAGTGAGATACTGGCTACAGTGATGAAACAAAACCAGCATCAGATGGACTGTATTCATAATCAATACGCCGGCACAACGTAAGGATGGAAACAGAGGGCTCGGCAGGGACGGAGCACCTGCTGCAGCAAGCAAACACACCGTCTGCGGTCATTTTGACTTGACCAGTGGACTTCACTACAAGCTGACTGGCTGTAGAAACAGGTGACGTGCTTTACGTTCTAAAACAAGGCGCCAGCAATTTGACCAGCTGAGTTGCAGGTGACACCATCAGCCGACCTGAGTCGAGCTCAGACGGCCAGTTCACACTGCTGCAAGTTTTCTCTGCAACGTTCTAAAATGGTTTTGTCTTGTCGCGAATCTTTGGTCTGAACTGGACTTAAGAAAAGACACAGCAATAGTCATGTTTTAAACATGAAGCCTCAGTCAAGTGTGTCGTACTCTGGATTTTAGATCCACCTAACCACCGTCCTAAGAGGGTTCATTATCTAGCACTCTGTTGTCAAGTAATTTATAATTAAGTACCATATACTTAAGTCTCTGATTGACAAATAATCAGAAACTACTTGTTGCAACTCACTGGTACTAAATTTGTGATTACTGTTGATGTATCTGGTTTTAAGCATATGCTGTCTATTTTTCCTGCCTGCCCAACACACACTGTTTCTCCATGCACAGGGTTCAGTTCATTTTATTCTGCGTAGCATGAGCAGGTGTTGGGTCGATGGCTGCTCTGTGCTCACATGATTGTGATTCATTAGTGACCAAACCAGTGATCCCAGGATTTACGAAAGGGAAAAACACGAGCAGCATGCTGACCTGAGTTAAACCTGCATAAACAGTGTTTATACAGAGTTTAGACACATCCCCCCAGAGGTGTGTTTAATACACACCTCTGGAGGGATGTGTCTAAATACTAAATCACACCTTCAGTAGTGCATTTACATATGGGTGATAAGTGAGTCAGTTTATCATGTTCCATGTCTGCGGCGGCGCTTTCAGTAAATCCAACCTCCCAGTTTGAGTCAGAACCCATCTTTTCCTGGCTTTCTGCCATCCCCCTGCCCTTTCGCTCCGAGACCCAACTCTCCGTAGCCTCTGCACCGAGACAAATAGCTCCTGTAAATTACCTGAGAACACTCTGTCCGTGATTGTCTGTGTACACTGTGTGTGCCCAAACTCCTGAGGCAGCTGTAATAGATGCACGGTGTGTTGAACCTCACAGCAATTTGGACCAAGGAAATATATATTTTTGTGTCGTCCATGAAGGAGTAATATTGCTTTTATTTGTTTTTCAATTATAGATAATGGGGGGCGAAAACTGAGCTCACACATTGTGTTTGTGTGAAAGACTCACAGGAGAGAGACGCAGGTGAAAGCATGAAAGCTATAAAATAATCACTGAAAGTGAATATGCTTGAGAGGAAAATCATCTCAACTGACTCTCACTGGAAGGACTTCCCTTAATCCAAATTCATGTATATCACCCAGTTTCAAGGCAATAAGGTAAATGAACAGTCTATTTAGTCTATTGTCCTGTATGTTCAGTACGGAATGATTTCACCTTCAGGTACAGTATCTGAACGCATGCCTGAGCTCATGGCTCAACACTTGTCATTTACCTTGACATGTGGTCTGATGCAATCTGTAGGATAATATTGCACCACTCTCTTTATACAAGGGAAGCATAATAAACTGTGTAATGTTCTCAAGGAGCACAAGCTGCCTCTGTGCCACATCTCCTCCCTCTCAACTTCACTGCAACCATCACGTCATGTGAAAACCGTCCTGAATATGGAAATAAAAGGTTCTAATTTTTTATTTTCCAATCAAAGACTGACTTTTACACTGCAACCTTTAGCTCTACATGGTGCGCAGTACATCAGCTGAGTCCTCTGCAGCGCCTCTGGTTCAATTCCCACCCCTGGCCCTTTGCTGCATGTCATCCCCCTCTCCTGTCACTCTTCAGCTTCACCATAATTAAGGCAAAAAGCCCTAAAAATAACCCCTAAAAAACAGTTTCTACATACTTAATTAATGGCTTGTTATTTTATGCATGTGCATTTTCTAATTGATATTCAACACTTCACTTCTGTCCTCAGACAAAAACAATTTACATGATTACTCTCCCTCACTGAGCTGTTTATCATCTTACATTGTTTTTGATGCTGTGACCTTACAGACACAGATTTATTGCCTGATGTGTTTTGTTTACTAGGGCTGCACCGTACATTGTTTCAGCGTCAAAACACTGCAGTGGGTGCACATGCAATTGCATGGTGTGCGATGTCAAGTAAGGCAAATTGATTTAAACACATCATGCTACAACTTAAATGCTGCTTGATACAAAAGAAAAACTTGTGTTAATGTGATGAGGCATGGTGGTGTTTGTAATGGGAAATCAGACTCTCCTGCGTGTGTGTGTGTGGAAAAGTACCATAACCAGGCCAGGATGTGCCGCACACATAGTGAAGCGATGTCAGCAGAAAGTGTCGAAATAAGCTCAGGTTCCAAAATAACAACTGTAAAAAGGGCCGTGTTTTGTGTTCGCTGTGCAAAAAAACATATAAGGCAACTGTTTATAATTCAACGTTATCACAACATCTCCCGACCATTCTCCACATCAGAGTTGCTGCCCTGTTAAAAGCTAGTTACCAGTCACGAGCCACGGAGAAGCTCATTGAGTTAGCCTAAAGAAACCCGAAGTCTTACAACTACAGTTGGGAGCCACAAGACTGGAAAGGTAATGTTAACATTAACCTGCAAGAGCAGTACGGTTGGGCCTGTTTAAAATGTCTCAAACCAGTTTGATATGAAGGGCCAGACCAGACTGGACCGAAAAGCTGAACCTTACGCACTTGACTCAGCAGTCGTTCCCGAGGAAATCCTAATTACACCATGTCTTCACAACAAACAAGCCTCTGACTGTTATCACACTGTGTCGCGTAACATCAGAGCTCTCTTTCCACACTGGACCCATTAAATATGCACTTCTATCGCATCATAACTAACCAGTCAAATGTCAGCTGTGCACTCGAGATCAGACCGGAGACGTAACCACTTACAAGATGTGTGAGTAGCACGTGCTATCCTCTGATGTCTGTAATGTTACTTTTTAAACAGAAAACACATTCATAATGTGACATTTACTTAAAATTACACACAATACAGCCAACAGCAGGTAGGTTTTTATCAGGGGTGGTCATTTACCTGAGCAAGTAACCCCTCAAGCCAGCTGAAACCTCAATTTTACTTTGTGAAATCAATCAGTCTTCGTCGATTGTGATGCTTTCAAACTGAGCCACAGGTAGCTTATAATAGAAACAAACTGTCTGACAAAAGTTCAGCTCTGAATGGTGCACTACGTCGCCTGCGGCCAGTAAGGACACCTCTGTCATCGGCTTCAGATCCAAAATGTTACCATATTGGTGCAGTTTCAGTTTTCTTGAGACACTAACTCTGCCATATCTCACCTTGATACCCCAAAAACACATTACTTTCTGCTAAACAAACATGGAGTGTGCTGCTCGGCCCTTCCTCTACTGAAATTTGCTAGCAGACGCTGTTGTCTCTGTTGGTCCATTTATAATCCAACAACATTATATTCATCACATTGTTATATCGCTGATTACTGATGCAATATGAGTTGGATTTAGCACCCTGACGCCGTCGGCACAGGCTGCTGATGTAGGCCACCTCTTAATTTACAACAAGGTGTCATAATGCATAAAATCAAACCAGTTTCAGCTTTTACACTGGACTGGACACAACTCTGAAGAGAAGTCTGTCTGAACAACAACCAAAGCACGCCCCACTAGTAAACATCCACAACCTGAAAATGAGCATGCTAGAGGAAGGCATCGACATAAAGGAGCCCGCTTATTTTAGATTAAGCATCATGTGATGTTAATAATACATGTTAGGTTTTTGTTTTTAGCCTGGATTGATGGAACAGTCTTATATGAATACAGTGGTGTCATGATGAGTCAACCATTCTATTAAATACTTAATTTTCTCCTCCTCCCACTCAGAGAAGTCTTCATTTTTATTTTCTATGCAGATGCACTCCCCCACACAATCACAACAATAAATCTAGAATGATTAATTATTTCGAAATAGAGCTATTCCAGTCATCTGGTGAAAATTCCTGTACTTTTAAAACGGCAATTTAACAGTCTGACGTGCTTTAAATGTGAATAATCACATTTTAAAGTCAGTTCTAAAATACATAGGAAACCAATTCAATGACACGACAGGACGTGTGACATTATCTCTTTGTGAAAGCCTCACACCTTCATTCTGAAACAGCTGAAGGCATGAAAGTTGCTTTTCAGTGGGGAAAGAGAACAAAGAGCTGCAGTTGTCAAGTGTGGAAAAGATAAAAGCATGTTTGACCTTCTGCATGTCACTGAAAGACAGGAAAGATTGTATTCTGAAGATGGTTCGAAGCTGCAGAAAACAGGCTTCGACATCTTTGTCGACCTGCTCTTAAAAGATACTGCTCAAGTCAAGGACGGGGTGTAACACACAGCTATAGGGACCATCATACTGAGTACAGTTTCACAGTGTGGACCAGTAAGTGTTCCTTTTTGTTGTTGTTGAGCCACAGATAGTTTTGACACATGTGCTCTTTAACAGGGCCGGAGTGGGACTCATTTTCAGCCCTGGAGTTTCATGCCTCAGACCGGCCCACTTTAGATCACCACCTATTATAACCTTACATGTTAAGTCTACAATAGCACACTGTTCTCTAAAGCCTTGTAATTCAGTGTATTTTTCTAAAATATTTCCAATTCAGTGCAAGTAAGGGTTGCTTCACAATGTAGATTTATTTCAACATGAGTGCACATCTCCAACATTCTTTACAACACAACATCTTTTTCAACAATATCAGAATCTACATTCTTTTCAAATAAGTGTTCACAGATATCTACACCTTAAAAACAAAATAAAAGATTAAATAATAAATATTAAATGTGAAAAAATAAAAAATAAAATACTCTCTTCAGGGTTTTCCCTGGGTGTTTTTTGTGACCAAGGTGGCAAAGGCCTGTGGCAGGGGGCATCTTGACAACTGTACTTTCAGATACAAGTCAGCGGTCCTAAAATGTGTGTTTCTCTTCTATAATACACATTCTCCGTCTCGGAGGCACCGTCTTTCCACGTACGGGCTTCTTTCGCCTTTCAAACGGGGCAGAGCTCCGTGGGAAACAGTAGGAGAGAGACACAGCCCGAGGGGGAACCAGGATCTGACACAACACCGGAGGAAGAAGAAGAATGCGCTACGGCATCACTTTGGGTTGTGTGCACGCATGACGTGTGTCTACATTGAAAGTAATGGGTTTGTGTGTGCAAAAGACGCTACATCTGAACGCTCCCCATGCACACACACGTCAGGGTGCGTCTGCAAAAAAGAATAAGAAAAGAGCTGCCAGTGGAGGCGGCCCAGGGACAGCGTCATTAGGGATGATGGATTGGGTGTTGTCTCCATAACAGCGATAAGAAACATTGTGATGGTGCATTATGTGACCCAGTAGGAGCATATACAGAAAAAAGTAATGGACCCAGAATGCAACCTTGTGGGGCTCCTCAGAAGAAAAAAATTGGCTGCATTTAAAGTTCGAGTAAAGAAAAATTTAATATGTGTAATGACTCTGTTAAGCCACAAAATTTTTTACACCTACTAGGGGTGTAATGATCCATCAATCTGGATCAATATATCGATTCAATGATCAGTGATCCAATATCATTGATGTAAAGAGGAAATATCGATTTATATTGTCTTCTTTAGGCAGCTTTTATTTTGAAAGTCTGTGTCACTGTCAAACAGCAGCAGGCAGACGGCATGCAGCCAAGTAAAAGAAGATAAAGATAATAATACTTACTCAGGAATAAATCAGCAGTGTGGAAATATTTTGGATTTCGGAGAAAATACCGGTCAATAAACAGAGCACATGCCATACGTTAACAATGCTGTTAGGACATAAAACAGGACGTAACGTTACCTGCCTGGACGAGTGTCTCATCCTGATAACTTTTCACTACAGCAACATGAGCTGCTGTTTCAACAATATTAGGCTGAAAAACATGCATGCAGAGACGAGGCAACTTGCGACCACCAAAATAAAGGCTGGCAGGAAGTTATTTAAACCTTAGCTTCAGCCTTATTTACAGACCTTAATTTACCTTTTGAAGTCATTTACAGTGAGAGGAAAATTTACCCAGGCTGGGTATTTTTTAAAGGTGCTTCACACCTGCTCTGTTTGATTTGGTTCAATTGAACTCAAGTATGTTTGCCCCCTGAGTGCTGATCATTTGGGCAGGTGTGAACACAGCAATCACACTCAGGTGCGCACAAAAACAACAGGACCAAAATACAGTCTGTAGGAGACTTAAGATGGTAATAACGAATCTGGTCTACTGTATCAATGCAGTACTGTATGTATGCTGTCGTGATGAAGAGGGAGCTGAGCTGGAAGGCAAAGCTTTCAATTTACTGGTCCATCTCCGTCCCAACCCTCATCTATAGTCATGAGCTCTGGGTAGTGACTGAAAGAATGAGACTGCAGATACAAGCGGCCAAAATAAATTTCCTCTGTAGGGTGTCTGGGCTCAGCCTTAGAGATAGGGGGAGGAGCTCGGACATCTGGAGGGAGCTCGGAGTAGAGCCGCTGCTCCTTTGCATTGAAAGGGTTCAGTTGAGGTGGTTCGGGCATCTGATCAGGATCCTCCTGGGCGCCTCACACTGGCACGTCTCACAGGTAGGAGGCCCCGGGGCAGACCCAGAACATGCTGGAGGGATTATCTCACCTGGCCTGGGAACACCTCGGGGTCCTCCAGGAGGAGCTGGAAAGCATTGCTAGGGAGAGGGACGTCTGGGGTGCTTTGCTTGGCCTGCTGCCCCCACAACCCGGCCTCAGAAAAGCGGATGAAAATGGATGGATGGATGGATGGATGGTTGGATGTATCAAAAGTGGCACTTATAACAAGAACAACTTGGCATACCACTGATGTATTGCTATATCAGCCATCGTCACTTTGAAACAATGACATCACTGTATTCTGATACTGGCTCCTCATGTTAGCCCCAACAGCTTATAAAACTCTGTATTTTGCTACAGCAACAGTAAATGCCAATAGGTGATCTGTGCCTCCTTCAGTGGCTCCGTCATTGATAATGCAACAGAGAGTCAAATTTTTAGATTTCTTTGGGTATGAGAACCCACTGTAAGGGAGACGAGGGCGTCTGGTTGTGTTCTGCTCAATCGGGGAAGTGTTTTATTCATGATGTCAAGCCAAGACCAACCACATCGACTGCATGTTTGTGAGTGTGTCTCTTTATGTGATCTCACAAAATAGCCCTTCTTTCATAATCGTACATGAGTGGTAGTTTATAGTTTTTATTTGATATGTTTCAGCCAATGAAACTCAAGTAAAACGCTCTCGCATTACATATTCCAGTGGTGCAGACAGTCCTGTATATTTGTGTGGGTAAATATGCTCTGCTGTTGAGCTGCACACTAACTTGAAGGCAGCGGGTGGGTGGCCTCCAGCGTTCACTCTGAATTCATGAATTCAGGGAAAACAACACATGCACACACACACACACACACACACACACACACACACACACACACACACACACACAGAGCCAAACAGAGAAAAGAAATAATGTTTGCATTCATGTACTATACACTGTATAGAAAAAAGAAAGAGTTAGGAAAACAAACCTAAACATATGTGCACAGAAAGAATCTGATAACACAACACACCTGCAAGCAGAGAAGTTTTTTGGGAAGTACTGTTTGGACTTCTTTATTTACCCACAGATGCAAACTCCCACATGGAGTATCCAGAGACTGTGGATGATTCCTTTTTGACATTTACAGCGCTGTGTTTTTATGTTGCTGCTGTTGCTGATCAATAGCAGGGGCAGTACTCGCCTGTAGCTCTCTCCCTGTCAGCCTCGTCAATATCATGAATAGTCAACATACAGTAAGAGGAACTATAAAAATCATGGAGCTGGAGATATAAATGCAGAACACACTGTCACTTCAGGGTCATTAAAGACAACAGAAAGACCCAGGACAATGGGAGTCATATTGGGTGACACATATCACAGCGTCCGCCACGTTATGTCTTTATCTTATCCTGTTTTCATCTTCTCTTAATATACTTATTTTTAAAGCATTCTTGTGGGTGTATTTTAATTTAGCATGAGTGTTTTTGATTGTGTGTCTGCGTGATGTCTGAGACAGCAGCAGCAGTCAAAACCTGTCTCCTAGAAATCAAGTTTACCAAGTTTGTTTTCATGATGATATTGTGTAACAACGCAGCCTGGGAACCAGACAAATCTCCAAGCTCATTGTTTTATTTGCTCTGGAAGATGTGTCGGGTCCATAGTTGTAAGAAATAATGGATGTAGCTACCGGGACGTCACCCATTAGTTTGTGGACTATATCCAGTCAATGGCAGGGAAGGGTTGGGTCACGGGTGACGGAAAATATCGTCAATCGTGGGGAGAGAGTCAAGCAAGAAGTGACATGATGAGTAAAGTGATATTTGGACGAGAGGCTGGAGCTGTAGAGGAGCAAGGGGCGGATCAGACACGCCCTAAATTATGTGTAACTTTCAGACTTAATGAAATGTAAATGGGTACGTTTTTTTTGTACCAGGCTGTAAACATGTTTATTTCTGCTGTAAAGTTGGCCATTGTAACATGGTGGTCTGTGGGAAATGACTCGCTCCTAGAGCCAGCCTCAAGTGGCCATTAAAGGAACTGCAGTTTTTGGCATGTTGACTTTATTTTTCAGCTTTGGAGGTTGCTGCTTCGTCTGGTCCCCAAAAAAAATCCACCCACCCAGCCGAGCCCAGGGTCAGGCCAGTCACAACCTTGTATCTGATGCAGGGTGTGTTTCATACAATGTCGAAAACTTGCGGAGCAGGACTCCTTCACACACATGTTGATGCTACATCATTATAGCTCATCTCTACAGGCTGTAGTCTGTTTACATTTGTCAGCTGCTCAGCACAGCATCACATGACTGGTTGCTCTGATTGGTTACAAGTACTTCACATTGTGTCTGGAGGCATTCTGCTCTACAGCCGTTAATAACGCTGCCCAGAAAATTGAAAATGAACTGAGAGGTTTCAGACTGATTTGCTTGTGCGATCATGTTCAAAGACGTTTCTTTGAATGAATGAAATACTAATAATGGTAATGCATTTTATTTATAGGCACCTTTCAAACCACTCAAGGACACCTAACAAGACACCGTTAAAAAACAAGCAGCGGTGTATCCATAGATCGTAACATCAAACAATTATGTAATATACAATAAAAGTTTAAAAAAAAGGACTAGACAAAAATCGCAGTTATAAATATGAGGTATAAAATCATCATCAGTGCAAGTGTCAATATGTGTGTCACCATTAAATCAGACCAAATATGCCAGCTTGAAAAGGTGTGTTTTCAGACGGGATGTGGAGTCGGAGTCAATATTACGAATGTCATGGAGGAGAGAGTTCTAGAGGCGGGCGGCAGAACGGCTGAAGACTAGAACTCATGGTAGTCAAGTGGACAGGTGGTGATGTGAGTCAGGTTGCAGAAGAGGATCTAAGAGTACGAGAGGGTGCGTAGATATGAAGGAGTTCTGACAAGTATGAAAAGGCTCGATTATGAAGGGCCTACCATGCAGAAACAGGACGGAGGTGGTCGGGGCGAATGGCAGGCATACAATGTGCAAAACTGTGACACCAGAATCACAAGTTTGCATCCAGACTCCTGTCTGTGGTCAGGTTCAGACAAGAAAAGCACTTTGTTCAAGCAAGCAAATGTAATCTCATTAAGATCTCTAATAGCCCGTCTGAGATTACTTTTATTATGGAGGAAACCATTACCCCCCTTACCTTGTTCATGGCTGTGTGACACATCATCTTTTGTGGAGATGGAAAAGACTAAATTCTCTATACTGGGCTCAACAGACAAATTTAATGGTAATTGGCAGCCCCTGATCAATTATGTTAAGAGCCTGACGACCTGGGTGAGACTTTGGCAGAACATTAAAAATCTTCCAAGAGCTTATGATGTACTGCAATGACCCGCACATATACGCAGCACAGTCTCTTCTATCATAATTATTTTCCGTCCATTTTACACTAATGCACCTCACTCATTATCATTATGTGATTTTGTTATTAGTGTCATTGATGTCGTCATAATTTCTCAACCTTGGATGAGAAGCTCAACAGATCTTGGGGGTTAGGGTTGATCGATGTTACATTACTGCAAGATTATCTATCCTGACACAGAACGAATGAAAAATGTTGTCAGTTAACATTTTCCTGATAAATTCAGTATCAACATTTTTGCAACTGGCCAGATACATTAATTAGCAACATGTCCTTATTATAATAATAGAGAATGTATTTGCTTGGCATTATGTTTCCCTCAAAAATGTATTTGCTGTTTCACATTAGTTACACATACAACGGACTTCTAGGACACAGAGCCGAGCAGCAGCAGCAGCAGCAGCAGCAGCAGCAGCAGCAGCATCGTGTGAAGGGATTGGTTTCCCTCCTTGGACACAAAGCACGCTCAGACAGTGATGTGCTACAAGTGAAAAACCAGCAGCATCCACTTTGAGGCTGACCTGTTACCCCTGCATCATCTCAGTGTGTGGGGCAGTGCATGTCAAAAGCAGAGAACATGAGGTGCTTTTTAATGGATAGCTCCGACCAAAAAAAAAACACCCTGCCAAGTAACTGAAATATACTGAGGTGTAGCAGGTTTTTTTCAGCAGCAGTAAGATAATAAATATGGCGCCCTGAGGTTTTTACAGAATGTCATGTTGTTTCACAAGTTCCTCCCCACTGGACGGACTGGATTAAAGAGATATTTCACTTTTGGCAAATCATTTCAAATTACACCACGACTGTGGTCAGCAGAGCCAAAACAAAAGTGAAGAATGGCGTTGTCCTTGTTGTAAACCATAACTTTGTGTTCTGTTCTTGCTGTTATGTTCTCACAGTAAATCCTTTGACTGCTGTGAAGTCTGATCCCAGGTTTCATGTCGGTGGATTGATTACCTGCTGCAGAAATGTTTTTTTCTCTGCCAGAAACAAGCATCATATTGGCTTCAGACGTTACAGTGTGCAGTGGTTTGCTGGAGGATCTTATCAAAATCTTTACACGTATATATCCCCATGTGGAAGCGTCAAACATTTGGTAAAGATATTCAGTGTGACTGGAGGTATTGTGTCGTGGAGAAGTGGGTTTTTCCCCCTTTTTATCTCATATTCTGAGGTTGTTTTCATGCCTTTAGTTTGGTTCTTAAAAATAAAATAATATAAAATAACAATAATTTCTTGTCGCCTTTTCATTCTTGTTCGGGTCATGTTCACAGAGAGTTTCTACAAGGCCTAGATTAAAAGATCAGTCTCGTAATTTAAGAAACAGTATCGGACCATTTAAATCAATCATTTAGATCAATTTTAATCAGATGAATCGATTATTTTAACTCAGTCCCATTTTTATACGCACAACAATTTTGCACGAAAAACACGGACTTGATATGCAAAGGCCATCAGTATTGTTACTTTCTTATTGACGCCTGCAGTAACTCACTGATGCTTTTAAAGGAAATGACCACTTTAGAATGAAAACACAGACAGTACTTACTGACCCTCATGCTGACAAGAAGTCCAGTGTAGTTTTTTAATCCACAAAACTCGTTCGGGGTATCGGAGGATAACAGCTAGCCGGATTTTTCCATACATTTGAAGTGCATGGAACCCACGTCCAAAATCATTTTGAAAATGTAATAAAACTCCGCTAATGCATTTCAAAAACGTCAGAACAGCTCGTCCTCACGCGAGACTCAAGAACGTTCAGAGACGTTCTTGTTCTCGAGTCTGGCGAGTTGCCATGTAACTGACCACGGTGAGAAATGATGCTATAAAAGTGGAGTAAATTACGTCTTTTCAAGTCAATTTTGCATGCCGCGGCTTCAGGGCACTTGGATTATGACGGACGAGCTGTTCTGACATTTTTGAAATGCATTAGTTTTATTACATTATCAAAATCCAGCTAGCTGTTATCCTCCGATACCCTGAACGAGTTTTGTGGATTAAAAAAACTACACTGGACTTCTTGTCGGCATGAGGGTCAGTAAGTACTGTCTGTGTTTTCATTCTAAAGTGGCCATTTCCTTTAAGCCCACCAGACATAAAATGGATTAAATGGTGGACGGTTTTGTGATAGAAGATAATGTATATGATTTTAGCATGATGATAAATTGACTGCACTTGTAGAGCACCTTTCTCACCTTCCAACACTTTTACTCTACTGAGTAACATTCAATTATTGACACACACATTCACACACTGATGTCCAAGGCTACCATACAAGGTGCCATCTGCTACTCAGTAACCATTCACATGCTTCGACACGCCGATGGAACAGCCGTCGGGAGCAATTCAACATGCAGACTGGAGGAGCCAGGGATCGATCCTGCCATTGGTGGACGACCCGCTCTACTTCTGAGCCACAGTTAAAAGTTATTCAAATCTTGCTAAAATCATATAGGCTATCTACTGTCAAAAAACCATCAAGGAAAATGTATCAGAGTTTGTTTGAACTGCAACCTCGGCTAACCTCAGCTGCCTTTGTTGCTCTTTGACTGGAACTATTTTGCTGTTTTCAAAGTGCTTCTTCTCTTCTGTGTCTGGTTTTCTTCTCTTAATTCAATGTGCAATTTGGCTTCATTGGTGTGAACATAAAAGACTGCAGCAAGTTTTTATAAAGCAGCGGGGCTGGCTGGGTTTCTTCTTTGAAAACTTTGTGGTCAGAACACTGTCTTTAGGCACTTTCTGTTGTTACAGTTTATAGTCAGATTTGTAAACCTCCCGCTGCCTTCATACGGACCATCCTGCGCTCTGGTTGCTCTGGCTCAGCTGACTGATGCCAGCTCTGGCCGGCAGCATGGTGACAGAAAAATACCCGCAACAAGAATGCAGGAGGAGTTTTTTGTTGTTTAAGCTTCTAGCTCTAAAACTTTTTTCTGTACCTATCTGTCTCCAACTCAAATCTGTAAACAGCTATCATAGTTACATTTCTGCTGCCCCATGAAACAGCAAAGCACCTTCAGCGGGGATCCTTGGAGGAGTGATGGCAGTGACCAAGAGCCTTCAGGCTTGGAACAGTATTACTGTTACAGAGCTGCCATGTACTCAATCTGGCTTCTCCCTGAACAACTACTCTGCTCCTCAGGCCAGTCATTTTCCGAGCTGGGGTTGTGTCGATATTGACCTCCCACAGGTACACGTCTCTCCTTTCATCATTCCCTCTTTATAGCCTGCAGGAGTAAAAAATAAAAAAAAAAATAGGCACACTTCCTTCAGTGCCTGGATTCATAACCTCTCTGCTGTCAGTCAGAACTTATGGTGTGCGTTTGTTTGTTAGCGTGTGTGTGTGTGTGTGTGTGTGTGTGTCTGAGTGACTTTCCTCCTAAAATGTGTGCAAGTGGGAGAGATTACCATAAAATTGAGTTGTAACTTCTTTCAAGGTTTCAGAAGTGAATAATGAAAGTACAAATCACACGTTCTACATGACTGACTTTTATAAGTGCCTCTGCGGGCGTTGATTACACCTCTAAAAACTCATCTCTGTTCATCAAGATTACATATGAAGTTACATAGCTAGTTTTCTTAACATGATGTAACTCTACACGTTTGATTCATTTAGAACGTATGGATCTATGAATATGCAAATCATCGTCACCCCTCAGCCGCTGGCCTGCAGCTTGAGCGTACCTGCTCACCTTCAACTCTGTACAAACACACAAACCTCTGTAATACAGAACATGAGCCATCGGCTGCGTAATCAAGTGACAAGGGCTGTAAATCACAAGTTGCATCATTATACAACATGATAACAATTTTCGAGACAATAATGTGATAATTGCTGATATAACACAGTCTGTCACAATCCAGTTTTGATTCGATTCAATTCAGGGTCCTGCGATCAATAAGAGGCAATATCAGTAATCTAGATCACTGTTGCCATTAACAGCCCTCAACTTGTCCAAAATATTGCAGCCAGAGTTCTTACAAGAACTCCAAAAAGTAAAAACATTTCCCCTATTCTTGTCTCATTGCACTGGTTAACTGTGGTGCTCAGAACTAATTCTAAAATTCTATTGCTTGTTTGTTAAAATGGCTTCTGATCAGAGGGATTTGTTTGTTAACTCGCTGATTCTCAAATTTGTATTCATTGTCCCTTTTTCTTTGTTTCAGTTTTCAGCTGCATTGAACTTACTCCAATCTTGTGATTGCTCGTTGTATTTTGGTTTTATGTCTTACTTTGTAAGCTTGTATTTGAAAAGCTAAAAAGCTAAAAGGTTATTATTATCATTATTATTATCAATTAGGGCTGCAACGATTAGTCAACATTTCAATGACTAATCGACTATTAAAGGGATAGTGCACCCAAAAATGAAAATTCAGCCATTATCTACTCACCCATATGCCGATGGAGGCCCTGGTGAAGTTTTAGAGTCCTCACATCCCTTGCGGAGATCGGCGGGCGGAGCGGCCAGCACACCTAATGGTAGACGGCGCCCCAGACTAACGTCCAAGAACACAAAATTGAAACCACAAAATATCTCCATACTGCTCATCTGTAGTGATCCAAGTGTCCTGAAGCCCCGACATAAAAAGTTGTTTGGAAAAACGTCATTTGAACTCTGTTTTTAGCCTCACTGTAGCCTGTAGCTCTGACTGCTTCTCTGTGCTCCACACTCACATGTGCGCGCTTGCACGAGACCAGCGAAAGCATGAGCTTTGCTTACCCGTGTTTACATTACGTGACACGTGCACCGCAGGGAGAGACAACAGTAACCACATATCCGAGACCAACGCCATTGTCCGCCTGAACTACGGTAGAAATTAATGACTTACTCCTCTGAAAGCCTGCCATCTGGCCTCTGCCTTTTCTTCCAGTTGATCTTGGGGAAGTAAAATGTCTCCAGAACACCACGGGTCAGTAGTGCTGGAAACTCAGGGTGATCGGTGATGCACGGTCTCTGAAGAGCAGCAGTCTCGTCAGTACTGATGTCCAGATTCTCAAGTGCAGGCATCGCCAATTCCCAGTCTGAGCAGCAAAGACTTTCCTCATCCGTTGGCATTGCTTTGCATTTGAAACAACTACACCACCAGGTTTCCAGTGCTCGACTCCGGTATTCTGCGGCTGGCTGAGGGTTAGGCTCATGAGCTGCGGCGGCTGCTTCGTCCAGTAGCCTGAGTTCCGTCCGTGTACTCGGGCTCAAACAAATACGGAAATGCTGTTCCTCCTCAGTTTCAAAGTCTTCAGACATGTTGGGCTGTCCTTTGCTAAAAGACCGTAGTGCAAATTATCTTTTAGCTACTGTGGTTACTGCTGTCTCCCCCTGCGGTGCATGTGTCACGTGATGTAAACATGGGTGAGCAAAGCTCATGCTTTCGCTGGTCTCGCGCAGGCGCGAACACGTGAGCGCGGAGCACAGAGAAGCAGTCAGAGCTACAGGCTACAGTGAGGCTAAAAACTTCATATGACAAAGTTCATATGACAACTTTTTATGTTGGGGCTGCAGCACACTTGGATCACTACAGATGAGCAGTATGGAGATATTTTGTGGATTCAATTTTGTGTTCTTGGACGTTAGTCTGGGGCGCCGTCTACCATTAGGTGTGCTGGCCGCTCCGCCCGCCGATCTCCGCAAGGGATGTGAGGACTCTAAAACTTCACCAGGGCCTCCATCGGCATATGGGTGAGTAGATAATGCCTGAATTTTCATTTTTGGGTGCACTATCCCTTAGTAGTCGACGAATCGGTTTGAGTCTTTTTCCATTGAAAAGTACTATAAAAGTGCCCAAAATACTCTTATTGCAGCTTCTTATGTTCAAATATTGGCAGCTTTACACACTCTCCCATGACAGTGACCTAATAATTATGATAGGAGCAAAGGAGGAAGTCACTTCTGGGCGGGCAGGACGGAGGTGTGGTGGATGGGCCAATCAAGCATCAGACTTTCATCCAGGAGATTGGTGTTAATGTCCCACGTGAAACCAAAAGTCAACATAGCATGTTGATGTACAGTACAGGCCAAAAGTTTGGACACACCTTCTCATTCAATGCGTTTTCTTTATTTTCATGACTATTTACATTGTAGATTCTCACTGAAGGCATCAAAACTATGAATGAACACATGTGGAGTTATGTACTTAACAAAAAAAGGTGAAATAACTGAAAACATGTTTTATATTCTAGTTTCTTCAAAATAGCCACCCTTTGCTCTGATTACTGCTTTGCACACTCTTGGCATTCTCTCCATGAGCTTCAAGAGGTAGTCACCTGAAATGGTTTCCACTTCACAGGTGTGCCTTATCAGGGTTAATTAGTGGGATTTCTTGCTTTATCAATGGGGTTGGGACCATCAGTTGTGTTGTGCAGAAGTCAGGTTAATACACAGCCGACAGCCCTATTGGACAACTGTTAAAATTCATATTATGGCAAGAACCAATCAGCTAACTAAAGAAAAACCAGTGGCCATCATTACTTTAAGAAATGAAGGTCAGTCAGTCCGGAAAGTTGCAAAAACTTTAAATGTGTCCCCAAGTGGAGTCGCAAAAACCATCAAGCGCTACAACGAAACTGGCACACATGAGGACCGACCCAGGAAAGGAAGACCAAGAGTCACCTCTGCTTCTGAGGATAAGTTCATCCGAGTCACCAGCCTCAGAAATCGCAAGTTAACAGCAGCTCAGATCAGAGACCAGATGAATGCCACACAGAGTTCTAGCAGCAGACCCATCTCTAGAACAACTGTTAAGAGGAGACTGCGCCAATCAGGCCTTCATGGTCAAATAGCTGCTAGGAAACCACTGCTAAGGAGAGGCAACAAGCAGAAGAGATTTGTTTGGGCCAAGAAACACAAGGAATGGACATTAGACCAGTGGAAATCTGTGCTTTGGTCTGATGAGTCCAAATTTGAGATCTTTGGTTCCAACCGCCGTGTCTTTGTGAGACGCAGAAAAGGTGAACGGATGGATTCCACATGCCTGGTTCCCACTGTGAAGCATGGAGGAGGAGGTGTGATGGTGTGGGGGTGTTTTGCTGGTGACACTGTTGGGGATTTATTCAAAATTGAAGGCACACTGAACCAGCATGGCTACCACAGCATCCTGCAGCGACATGCCATCCCATCCGGTTTGCGTTTAGTTGGACGATCATTTATTTTTCAACAGGACAATGACCCCAAACACACCTCCAGGCTGTGTAAGGGCTATTTGACCAAGAAGGAGAGTGATGGAGTGCTGCGGCAGATGACCTGGCCTCCACGGTCACCGGACCTGAACCCAATCCAGATGGTTTGGGGTGAGCTGGACCGCAGAGTGAAGGCAAAGGGGCCAACAAGTGCTAAACACCTCTGGGAACTCCTTCAAGACTGTTGGAAAACCATTTCAGGTGACTACCTCTTGAAGCTCATGGAGAGAATGCCAAGAGTGTGCAAAGCAGTAATCAGAGCAAAGGGTGGCTATTTTGAAGAAACTAGAATATAAAACATGTTTTCAGTTATTTCACCTTTTTTTGTTAAGTACATAACTCCACATGTGTTCATTCATAGTTTTGATGCCTTCAGTGAGAATCTACAATGTAAATAGTCATGAAAATAAAGAAAACGCATTGAATGAGAAGGTGTGTCCAAACTTTTGGCCTGTACTGTATGTCACCTGACATGTGTAACGTTACCTTTGCAGCAAATGTACGTATTTCAAGACAAACCATGATCTTTTTCTTAATCTAACCAAGGAGTTTTGGCGCAAATGCGAACGTTTCACAGTGTTACCCAAGTGTTTTACACTGGGACTGTTAATAGTCATATATGAGCTATTCTGCTGTACGGCTGAGCTATGAAACGATCTTGATAAGGGACTGTTATAAAATTTAGTCACTACAATTCAATTCAATTTTATTTATAAAGCCCAATATCACAAATCACAATTTGCCTCACAGGGCTTTACAGCATACGACATCCCTCTGTCCTTATGACCCTCACAGCCAACCTCAGGAAGAGCAACTGAGGAGGGATCCCTCTTCCAGGACGGACAGACGTGCAATAAATGTCGTACAGAACAGATCACTTTGGACATTTTTACCCAATATGAATAGGTCTAACAGCCTATCACACATCACAGGTAAACAAAACCACAGCCAGTCAAGTCTTCTGTCTCTTTCTCTGCGTCTGTTGTGTCTCACTACCTGTCTGCAGGAGCGCAGAGCTATCCTCCACACACAGAGTGGACAGAAGTGTAACTTCCAAGCAGGGCCCACAGTGGTGTGAATGAAACAGACTTTAAGATATATTTTACTGGAGTCAATGACCCATAAGTGCAACAAAAGGGAAAAAGTATATGATCAATTTATCAAACATTTGCTGAAGAAGCAGAACACAGACGTGTAGACAGGGCATCTCTGGGCCACTCTGCCTGCAGTATCTTGCTGCAGCTTTCTCTTAAACTACACTCTGTTTGTTTGACACGGCCGCAGACCCCGTTGTGTTAAAGTTCTGATAATGTACTTGTGTTTTCCTCCTAAGTTGAGGAAGGGTTGACATAAAAGCTAACACCAAATCAACTGTTAGGTGGTTTGGATATTTCAAAAGCAAAGAAGCACAGATTAAGACAGATGCAAAATATGCTGTCAGTCAGAAAAACACAACAAATTCAGAGTTATGGATGAAGGTTGTGTGAATTCTGGATGACCACCAGTTTGATCACCTGACAGAGTACCATCCCCGTAACCACACCATTATTGTAATACATTACATTAAATTTCAATGTGACAACTATGACCATTACTTGAATTTTTATTGACTCTCTTGGATGACAGACTTTCATTGACGAGTGGATCTTCAAGAGTTTAAAAATAAATAGAAATTTCGACCGGCCTTTGTGAGCTACATGTATTCTAATGTGTCGTTCCTGTGGGCTCCGGCAACACTAAACCCCTGAGCTTGCCTGAGAAGGACTAGATGCACAAATGTGCTATTTTTGAATATCCCATGGAGAGAGACTCTCATTCTTAACGTCACCAGTTTTGACGGAGCAGTGAGTGACAACAACCCCGCCCACATTTAAGAGTACTGTTTGTGGTGGAAACAATAGGGTCTAGGTACCATGTCTGAAGGGTTACTGTTGGTTCCCATGGTACCATACTGGAAGTGTTTGGTGGAAATGGGGTTAAAAGTTCAGAGGTAAAAATGCTCAGCAACAGTGTTGACTGCTTATTTTGCTGATGACATGTCTTTAATCATATTAGAACACTATTAAACTAATAAAACACATTCCCTCTAGATCTCTAAAATCCTCTACCTCTGATCCACTAAATGTTCCTCAGAGAAGAACTACAAAGTACGCTGATGCTGCTTTCTGTGTCACTGGCCCTCGCCTGTGGAACAGCCCTCCAGAGGACGTCAGACTCTCTGATTCAGCAGACAGCTTCAAACGAAATCTTAAAAGCGATCTTTTTAGACTTGTCTTTATGTAGCTTTTATTTAATTAACTGGTATCAAACCTAATTCATATCTTTAATGTGTGTGAGTGTGAGATTGTGTATTGTTTACTATATGTATTTTCTCATTGTATTTTGTGAAGAATTTTGAGTTCCCCGTTAGAGGGTTTTTTTTGGGGAGTTTTTCCTGATCAGCTGTGAGGGTCATAAGGACAGAGGGATGTGGTATGCTGTAAAGCCCTGTGAGGCAAATTGTGATTTGTGATATTGGGCTTTATAAATAAAATTGATTGATTGATTGATTGATTGCAATTACTGTATGAAATGTGCTATACAAATACAGCTATTATTATTGTTATTATTATTACTATACTGACATGTTTACAAGGACAAGGTTAAAACCCTAGTTTCACTTGAATGGGCCTTAAAGAGTCCCACACATAGTATAAAGTGTGCATTGAGCATAATGCATGTCATTTTAATGTGGCCTTTGTGCATCGTCGGCACATTCTGAAAACATGCAGCTCATTATTCCTCAATGGATGTTTAATTCATAAAGGGCCGATTGAATTATCTAATTCTTTTTCCTAAAAAACTAGAAGCGGTTCTTGATGCGGAGCTGGTGCGAGACTGTCATAAAGACTAATAAATCAGGGAATAGAAAATGTCACATGCATGCATTACATAAAATATCTCTGTCTGTGCTCAGGAGTTGTGTAACTGCACAGCCTTGTATTTTAAAGGTTGTAGGTAGACACTTTGTCAAGAGAGGTCACTCATGCTTTCAATAGCTGCTACGTGGTTGGACCAACAAAACAGGTAACCTAACCAAATCAACCTGACATCACTATTGCTAACACAACAGAAACAAGCAACAGCTCTGACCCTTCATACCTGCCAACATTAGGCTGTGAAACAGAGGGAGGTTTTCTGGGGTATTGTCAAATGGCCTACCATCAACGCCCCTGCCCCCATACAACCCTACATCACAGATGAACATCATACATACAAGGAAGACAGAGCAAGATGATGAAGCCCAGTGTCACTGTGTAATTCTTGGTATTTTCGACAAAATGGGCTACGTGTTTTTAGTTGCAAGTCAAAGCTACATTTGAGATGTCTCAAGCAGTTTTCTAAAAACAGACTGTGATCAAAATAAAATGCAAAGACAGGGATTTTATTCCCATGTTTAGAAATATGCAGCTGCACAACAGTTACACCTCCAAAACACTAGTCGGCAGCAGGGTTTCTATGAAGTGCTGTAAAGTTTAGTTGATTCAAAACACACATGAAACACACAGTAAACACACATTAAACATGGCTTAATAGAGACAGGTTCAAACAAGTACACAAATCAGCTTCACTATAACTCGCAGCATTCACAAACAAACACTTGTTTTTATCTGGACACATTTTCCCCACAAATACAACATGCTAACGTTATTAGCACAAGCCTATGGCATTTTACATTGTATAAATTAGCCTAGCAGCTAGCAGACTTTTCCTCTACTCATATGAAGCCAGGGACAACAGCAACATTTAACAAAGGTAACGTTACAAAATTCGGCTCCATTACAGCTCACAAGGTTCACTGACAAAACAACTGTCTTATACTAAACATATTGTCTAAACAAATACAACATGCTAACGTTATTAGCACAAGCCTATGGCATTTTACATTGTATAAATTAGCCCAGCAGCTAGCAGACTTTTCCTCCCCTCATATGAAGCCAGGGACAACAGCAACATTTAACAAAGGTAATGTTACAAAATTCAGCTCTATTACAACTCACAAGGTTCACTGACAAAACAACTGTCTTATACTAAACACATTTTGCAAACAAATACAAAATGCTAACGTTATTAGCACAAGCCTATGGCATTTTACATTGTATAAATTAGCCTAGCAGCTAGCAGAGATTTCCTCTGCTCATATGAAGCCAGGATAAATCACACACAAGACTTAAAATGCTATTTTAGTGGAGGCTTTATTGTCTTCACAATTTATTGTTTCTTATCTGTGAAATTAAAGTAAATGAAAGCTTTGTTTCCACTGAGGGAAATGGTTTTAGCTTATAGAGACAGACAGGAGGTCTGCGTTGTCGTGACATGCGGTTACATTTCTGGGGAGGTGCACGTCAGGCTACATCTCTAAAAAGTGTTGCTGGAGAACTTGTGAGTGAGTGAGCGGGGCTTTCTATGTGTTTGTTTAGAGTTAGTGAGTCTGTTGTAACAGCAAAACTGCAAACATTATCTGTATCTGGATCCTTGCCACCATGAAGAGATATTTATGTGAACTTTGTTCCCGTCTGAATCTAATATGTGGGCAGCCAACACAGCACATTTGCACACTGTGCATAATTTGTGCAGAACAATGTAGATCTGTAGACCTGATCTGCAAACAATATATTACTCGACAAAGATGCTGTATATTCACTTCCTGTTGTTTCCTCAGTGTGATTTGTTGTGTTGTGTTCGCTTGTTGCATCATTCCAGCACTCTTGCTGCTCTATTGCACTCCAGCTCCCAAATATCACCACAGCAATTATTTACTTTTAATTACATCATTTTAAAGTAATCAAATACATCATCATCAACAGCTCATCAGTATTTAATTGTTATCGGCTATTCCAAATATCACAGGCCTGCAGTTATCAATTAGGGATACCAAATCACCTTTAAGAACTTTTTTTAGTTTTTTACTAGTGGCCACAAATGCCACTTTTATGAACAGAAAGTACAAATAAAACACTAACCTTGGTGTAACATCCATCTCAGTGACATCTTCCTTTCATATATAATCACTCACAGACAGCATAATATCTCACTAATGAGCCCACCACTGCTGTTCATGAAAAAATAAATACAAAGATAATTAATGCCCACATTCGGTGCCCTTGAAATGAGGTTCACAGCAGCTGTTTTGATAAGAGCCGAGTAGAATGAGCGAGAAAGGCTCTCTAGTGTTTCACTGAGGGGAACCGAGGCACCAGAAAGACACTTTAGAGGCGATATGGTGTTTTAAAAGAAAAGCACCAAAGGGAGCGAGGGAGCCAAAAAAAAAAAAAAAAAAAAAGTTCCCAAAGAAACTAAGCCTCATTAAGAAGTGGAATTTCTGGTCTTGAGTTAGTAAACCAAGATGTCACTTGGAGAGAAAGTTTAATGGGCATTAAAGTGACAGAGCATCATTTGCAAAGATAAAAGGATATTTGTATGAAAACACAGAATTTTCTCGTTGATTTTTCCCCTCATCTCGCAACCAGCTCTAAATACTTATCAGCTGTTCCTTGTCTACACAGACACATAAAGCATAAGGAGCCATTATCATCATACAACAACAAAGCCGGAAACAAGAATGACTTGGCGAGCAAATAAGATAAGCAACACAACTAAGATTGGAAGATGAAATGCGACATAGCGAGATCAGTTTTAAAAAATTGCTGAAAATCAAACACCTCTGAAAGCTGTTTAAAAAATTGCTTAATTGGGTGGAAGAGAAACAAAACTGTAAAAGGACACACGGTCCCATGGCTTACAGAATTAGAGCCCCCCGCTGTGCATTTGATCTTCTCTAATTTCAGAAAACTCATCAAGTTATTTAGTCATAGCTCCGCTCTGGGCGCTACAAAGAAAGACGACTGTAGCGTTTGAGTAAAACCCCCTCTGAGTGAGTAGGAGGATCGGCTCCCCACGTTTTAAGGCTGTCTTATAGATTTAAAAAAACCAAGCACAGTCATGACGATGGCATGTGGCGTGCTGATTTGCATTCATTATCTCATGTTCACGTTTACTTATTGCTTCCTATCCCGAAATTACTTTCATCAGCCAAAAATGAGATACCACAATCAGCTGCACATGACGAGGTTGGAGTGAGTCAATTGTGTGCAAGTCCCAATCTTACAATTCAAGTCTCAAGCACCATGTTACTGTGGCAAGAATCAAGCAAGACAAGTCGTATAAAATTCTGATGAGGTGGCTAACATTTGACCAGCCAGTAGGGGTGTGGGAAAAAATCAATACAACATTTTTTTATTACAAAAATTAATAATATTACAAATATTATTAATTAAACTTTAGGTAACCTACTAGAATAATATATGATAAGATGTGACGAGACAAGATAAGATTCATTTGGCTGCAATAAAAATGGCTAAGGTGATATGATTAGACTGAAAACTTTATCTAATCAAATAAAACATATTTCTTTTAGGGACTTGAGTTACAGATATAAAAAGGTAATATAATGTAATACAATTTAATAATAATTTATTAGTATATTTTAGTAGACACTTAAAACAAATTTTTTTAGACTTGCATTTTTGTCGCTTTTATTTAACTAATTGGTATCAAACCTGATTCGTATTTGTATGTGTGTGTGTGATTGAATCTTAGTCACTCTATTTTTTACTGTCTTCTATGTATATTTTCTCATTTATATTATGTAAAATTATGTTATAATATAAATTAATATTAATATATATTATTACATAATTATATACATCACAATTCTCAGCATATCACAACTTATTCAAAATCGTAATCATATTTTATCGTGACTGAAGTATCGTGATAATAGTGTCATGGATCCACTTACGCACACTTTCACGTAACTTTCTTTGTGGGTTTTGTGGTGATGGATGTGATTGGATGTTGTAGCATGTCATGTCACTCATCTTTGAGCTGCAGACCTTCCTACAGTCATCATCATCATCATCTTTGAATCAGAATTTTAATATTTTTGGATTAGCCCCCTCCATGGTAGCTGCCTCATGTGTTGGCCTCTGTTGGTCTGCCGTGACCTAACAGGTTGCCAGGTTTCTCAGAATCCCACTTTGGAGAGTGCTCCAGCATCTGCTGGTTCGACTGGGGCTGATCTGAAACCATCTGTTCAGCCAACTTTAAACTGAGGTGGAACAAAAACACTGGGAGCAGCAGATGTCTCTGTTCATCCATGAAGTGGTGAGTTTAAGTGTAAAGGAGTCATTAGACCAAGCAGTGCTAACAGAGCGTTAGCAAACCAGTAATCCGCCAGTGTTGCTGTTTCCAGCATTTGCTCATTACACAAAGCAACAATAGGCACTAGCCAATTGAGAAGACTCCGGTGCTGTTTTACACATTACAACAGTAATCAGAAAACACACCTTTAAATCTTCTCCTTAAGGTTCCCTTAAACTGTTCAATTAAGTATTTATGAGTTTTCTCCTTGTCTTGGTGTTACACTTGGTGTTAAGGAATCCCTAGGCCGTTGCAAAAAAGACCTTAGCAACCAAAACAAGGTAAAAAAAAACAACTTCTGTCACCTGACTCCATCTTAACTGCAACATGACAGAGTTTATGGTGACAAATGAAAAAATCAAACACACACCCACAGAAGAGTGTTCTGCGACCAGGAGAACCCAGTGGATACACGTTTGATTTTACTCTTTAGATTTGAATGAATTAATTTTCATCGCTTCTTCTTACATTTGTTTTCTGTTTTCTGATATATGGGGATCAAAATTTACTTTGTAGTTTGTGCTTTCTGTGATTGCATTCCTCCATAAGTGTAATCTTTTCCTGCTCTGACTAGTATGGTTTTCTTCTCTTCTTGTCTTCTGCCATCGCTTCACTATCTAGCCATGAGCCATGTTTGTGAGATGATAACAGGCATCACAAGTGTGAGTCCAAGCAAACAGATCATTTAAATGAACACTTTTTGTGGACAGTGAAATTTAAGGTGTGCTGATGGATTCACGTCATCAACTCATGCATTGAGTAACATTACAAGTTAACGTTCCACCTTAAAAGTCGCTGGCAGTCGGCCCAGTGAATGAAGTTATTTTTTCTCAGACTCCAGCTGCTGTGAGAGGCAGCAAAACATCCTTTCATTTTATAGTTACAGTTTACTAATAAAACTTAAGGAAAAAACTCAGGTGTTTTGTGCAACCGGTCCCTGCACTTTAGCAGACACAGAGGAAAATATCTGTATCCATAAATATCTGTACAGAAGAACTTCATCAATTTTACTGTCACTGTTTGAAAAAGCAGTCTTGAGTGAAACTATCTGTACATGATAATATCTGTGTGCAGGTTGAGACCCATCTTAATCAAGATCACCTAAATAAGGTGAATGCTTAATGACAGCTCCTCTGATTTTAAAATGCATGTGAGCTCCTCGTAGCGTCTTCAGGCCCTTCTTATAAGCTACTGTCAGCCAATGACAGAAGTGTGAGATTCCATCTGGCCTCTGAGGCTGCCTAAGGGAGAAGAGTCTGCCCAAAATTATAGGCCAAATAGGGAAAAAATGACAGCCAAGTCTGATATCAGTCTGGGGTTGTATTTCCTGGAGAAAAGCCCAACTCTCCTCGGATTCAGCTTCTCATATATTACATTTTTTTCCCCCGAACCAATTCCACCTCTTTGCCCCCATGTGCACCCGCAGATAGATTCAGCATGGTGTCTCCTCCAATGTGCCATTGTTCTCTGGTGTGACTCTATTATTACACAGCATTTTCTCTCCATAGTTTTACCCCTTTCCTAAAGTTTAATCCCACAGCTCTGTTCTTCCTCTTATCCACATTTTCCCCTCAGCCTCGCCACTTTCACCTCGGCCCTGTATAAGCCGTTTTTACATTGCATGTTGTCTCACCTTTTCTCTGCGCTAAATTAAATTGTGGAGGAAACAAAGTTGGTGATAAAGGCGTGCAAGTCTCTGTATCCTCTCTCATCCACTCCTTTCTCTCTGTGCTCGCCTCAATCCCTCATTTTACTCCTTTCACCTCTCGCTCTCAGCCATCCCTAGCTTTGACCTCCTTTCTCGCCTGCAAAGCTCGAACGGCTTCCTCATGCTCTGTTCTTCCTCTGCCCCTACATGCACGCACTTTTTATATGTCTCCAGAGCTACAGCGTGTCAGCTGTGGGAGCTGCTCTGATTCCATCTCCCAAATAAATGACTGTGAGGAGATAAAGAGAAGGGAAAGGCAGAACGATTGTGCGGTTGGAGAGGGGGGCTCTCGTTCCTCGGAGATAAGCAGGAACATTGAGTGTGTGGGTGTGTTTGTGTGAGTGTGTGTCTAAGGAGAAGAGGCAGCGGAGAGGAAGCTCCTGAGGGCACCACAACGTGTCACCTTATCAGCCACCAACACTCAGGCTTCACTGAAGACCACCCCTCACTGCTTCTACTTGATCTGCAGCGATAGGCCAAACAGTGCTCTCTCTCAAACAGCCAAAGGTAATCATGTGAGGAATCATATCGCCATCAGCCTGTGAACTTCCTGAGATGAAACTGACGCTCATTGCATTCAGGCAGGGAGAAATGTTTTGTGGCACAGTCGTCTTCCTTTAAAGGGTAACTTCAGCATTTCTCAACCTGGACCCTGATTTCCCACGTTTTTTTGTCTAAGTGACTTAAGGGAACAACAATTTTATAAGTTTAAACATTAAAATATGAAACCAACATATTACTTGCAAAGACAAACTGGAATTAAAACTAAATTATTTACAGTACATAACATTGATGACAGGCTAAATGTTACCCATAAACACTCAGTCCCTAAGCGTGACCTGTAACAGCAAGACAAACTTGTTAGCTCACAGTAACGCACTGTTGAAACATTTTGGCATATTAGCTGTATTATTATTCCATGTGTAAGAGCATTGTTGTGATTTTCTACGAAATGGACTTCATGTTTAGTTGCAAGTCAAAGCCACATTTAATACGTTTAGCACAGGACACAAAATTATAACATGAGTATAAAAGTATCAAGTAGGTCTACATCCATTGTAGTTTGAAAATCTTTGTGAGGGAGTTAAAAAGTCATTTTCCTTTCAAATGAATGTCGTGCTGGATAATTATTTTAATGTCTTTATTTATTTAGGTTATTAATCTTATTTATGCACAGAGCATCAACAGAGTGGCCGAGGGAGGGAAGGAGCGAGAGAAACTTTGCCTGCTTTATATACGTCTTACATATGAAACATCTGTGTTGTCGCTGCATTTTGTTTAGACACATCTGTCGCCTGCATCCAGGCACTCTATTAAGGAACCACAAGTCTAGGTGTTGGGGTGTTTCACTGGGTGTCCCCCAGGGGTCAGTCTTGGGTCCACTTCTCTTCATCATCTACCTCCTCCCCCTGGGCACAATCCTCTGTCACCGTGGGGTCCATTTTCACTGCTACGCCGACGACACACAGGTCTACATCTCCTCCAAACCCACCACTGCCATCCCTCCACCTCCCTCACCACCTGTCACATCCTGAGCTGCATGAGCAGGAACTTCCTGAAGCTTAACGGCAGTAAAACAGAGGCCCTGCTCATCAGCTCCAAATCTACCCTCACCGAGTCACAACACAGCCCAGCTCCACCCATCATCATCGAAGGATTCCCTGTACCCTTCTCCTCCCAAGTCAAGAGCCTCGGCGTCATTCTGGACAGCACCCTCTCATTTGCACCTCATATTCAAACATCACCCGGACTGCATTGTTCCACCTCCACAACATCTCCAGACTCCGCTCATCACTGTCCCAATCCAGCACTGAAATCCTGGTTCACTCATTTGTCACATCCCGCATCGACTACTGCAGCGCCCTCCTCACCGGCCTCCCCACCAAACTCATCAACAGACTGCAAATCATTCAGGACTCGGCCGCCCGGATCACCACCTGCACCAAATCATCTGACCACATCACCCCAGTTCTCATCCAACTTCACTGGCTCCCTGTACAATACTGCATCCACTACAATGACCTTCCTCACCTACAGAGCTCTCCACAACCTAGCCCCCACTTACCTCTGTGACCTCCTTCAGGAATACACCCCTCCCGCACCCTCGGCTGAACCTCTGCTGGATTCCTCACCATCCCCACCTCTCGCCTCAGTACCATGGGTGCCCGAGCCTTCAGCTGCATGGCACCCAGACTCTGGTGGGTAATTTTAGCGTATTGCACATTTTCACATCTAACTGTGTGAATTAAGGATTTATTTTAACCAAACCAGAGTTGGTGATTGTTAAACAGTGGAAAAACAAACCAAGACTTTGAATTAAGTTTGTTTTGTGATGATAAAAGTCTGGTCGGTTTGGCCGTAGAGATTTTTAGGGTGTTTCTGGTTAAACAAAAAAGATTTTTACTCTTTAACAAAAAGGTCGACTTCTGCAGGGATCCTTCCACAATGTTGTCAGACACTAAAAACAACAATTCGAGCCTGTCAGTGGCAAAAACACACACTTTTAGTGGATCTAAATTGGTGGTGCACTATCACTCATTACTGTTACATTGCTGCCTGTTATGGGGCTGCTGGCTGCAGCATTCTCACTCAATACTGGACCAATGTCAAAAAAAAATGTTGTTGCCATTAGTTAGTTAGACACAAAATCATGGGAAAATAGAGTCCAGGTTGAAAAATAACTAAGCTACTCTTTAAGAATGAAACTACAAGTGGAAAGCTGTTTGATTTTCTCTCATGAAGCCCCTAAAACAGAGCTGTACTGCACGGGTCAGCGGCGTTGTTGAATTTTGGATGAATCCACGATAATGAATAATTGCATTTTTCCTTCAAGAGACTCAGACTTGTTTTTATGAAGGGAGCTTAATGTGAATAATGGATCTCTATGCTCCATCTATTCACCAGACACTCTTTTTCCCTACACACACACACACACACACACACACACACACAACCTCTTTCCAGCTCCCCAAAGTTCCTCGCTTGCTTTGCCGTAACAGTTTGGTAATTAGGACCAACAGCTGCGATTTCTGACACAACTAGTCAGCATGTCACAGCCGAGCAGATCCCCCACACTTCCTTTCACCCGTTCACTTTACAGTCTGCTGCCGGTGCTCCCTTTCTTCCTCTGCTCCCTCTTACCATGACAAATTGGTATCGGAAGATGAATGCTTAATGTTTTGTTTTTCTCCATGTTTTCCGTCTCAGCCTATCACTTCACTCCAGAAGTATTGTCTGGCTCCTTTTAATCGCTGCAGTCGACTGAATATTTAGTGACATCCATGAGGGGATGTGCGATGTGCCGAGACAAAAACATGTTAGACAGTGGGTTTGTCTACGAGACCTCACAAGTTATGCCAGGCGTACTACTTGTTACTTGTGTTTGTAATTAGTGAGAGAAGCTGACAGAGGGGACTGGTTTCTAATACCCTTGTTTGTGGAAACCTGTTCATATTTTCATGCTTCAGTTCTGAATAAACATTAGTTAGTGAAATGAGTAAATACAGCAGCAGACGGTGTCTATACAATGGAGAATAGGTATAACTAAACAAGACTAAGGCCAAAATCACTTCCTCTTAGGATACAGTGCACCATAATTACTGTGTGCCTCGAAAATTCCACAGTATAACAAATGAAGTATGTTACAAACAACTTTATGCTAACAATCTCACAATGCAATGCATCCCATTTAATAGATGCAACAATGACCTTTGTACAACTCTACAAGTGTACGAAATCTTACTGAGTGCTCATTCTCCAGTAAAACCGCTGTTAGGCTGTACTTAATGTATGTTTGCGTATGATTCATAGGTACAACTCGTTCTAAAATTGGTTCAGTATTGAGGGAGGCGGATGCAGCCAGCAGCCGTGAAACGAGCTAAAACAGTAACGGGGGCAAATGCGTCCCGTATAAGTTTGCGCATTAAAAGTGCTTTTTTTCGCCACTGACCGGTTCAGATTGCCAGTGCTATCTCTGTAAATAGCATAGTAAACGTTTCCCTTACCTCTGGGCTGTGACGTCATCTCGCGAGAGCTTTGATTGTTGCCGGAAGAAACCAGAGGAGCCATGCTGAGCGCCGCTCAGAGTGTTGTGGCTAGTTGTGCTACAAATGGATGCTAACACTCCTGTCCAGACACTGTGCCTTGCAGACCATCAGGTCTGCAGTGCTCACTTCTCCCAACATTACTGCCAGCCGAAGAAGAGAAGACATCCAATCCCGAAACACCTCTTCCTCAAGAAAACGGCTGTCCCACGAGTAGAGAGAGCTACAGACACAGTGGAGCAAAGCTCTCGCGAGATGATGTCACAACACCGAAGGAAGTGAAGGCTAAGGGAAACGCTTAGTATGCTATTTACAGAGATAACACTGGCGATCTGAACTGGTCAGTAGCGAAAAAAAGCACTTTTAATGCGCAAACTTATACAGGACGCATTTGCCCCCGTTACCGTTTTAGCTTGTTTCGCGGCTCCCGGCTGCATCCGCCTCCCTCAATACTGAACCAGTTTTAGAACGAGTTGTACCTATGAATCATACGCACACATACACATGGGGAAATAGGGCCCAGGTTGAAAAACACTGAAGTTATCCTTTAAGTTAATCACACATTCACTCCGCTCGGCGCTCTGCCATTCTGAGAGTGCACTGCTCTGGATAACCCAACGGTACATTCAGACACAATTTCGAATTTGCGGTCCAGTTTGTGCCAGAGTGCGCTCCCACACTCAGAATGAGTATTACTGAACGCACCACTCACATCATCTTCCTCCATTACCTAAAAGAAGCCAAAATAACTTGCTAGCTAGTGCTCGCTAATGTCTGTGGAGAACTAGCCTCGCGTCACCAGGCTCTTCACGTAAAGTGAATTCACCAAATTCATCAAAGTAAAAGTGTTCACCAAAGTAAAACTTTAAATTCTGGCGCACCATCGATTTGGGGTGATGAGGGGTGTAAGAAAATTGATTAACTTAATGGCTTGGGGCTTTTCTTGTAAATTATATTCTTTAAATTAAAAAGTTTCACCGCATTTTTATTAGCTTGGTGCTTTTATTTTGACGGAAAGGCGCATCCATCAAATTCCGGATCCTGTCTCACTCGCCCTGTTTCCGGTTCCTTACCAAAACGGCCACTAACGGCCCCAGACTAGTGGAGAACTGTTTTGCCTCCAGCTAAGGCCCGCCCACCACAAAACATCATACTGTTCACTAACCATAAAAGGATCTATAGCCAGAACAAATGTTGGCATTGTACATTTCTGCAAACCATGTGTTCATGTAGCAGATACGTTGCAACTTTACGTTTCTTTACCTTTCAACAGCACTGTGGTTATGTTTGGTCCTGTTTGAGCACAATTAAACACAGATCATGTTTGAGCTTAAATAACCTACATTAATGGACTGAATCAAGAGTAAAAGAGGGAGAAAGAAAAAAGGCGGACTGCAGCTAAGACTGAAGGAACAATACAGTGGAGAAGCGGGGGACAGAGATAGAGATAGAGGGATAAAGATAGAGATCAAGCGCACGTGAGAGAAGGCGGCTTCAAGGCTACTTTATTGGCAGTTTTTGCCTCAGCCTCCCCAGCAGTGGGAGAGATGTGCTAACCATGCAGAGAAGAGCGGTGATCATTATCTGCACCGCATCACTATGGACCACCGTGCGCACTAGATGCACCGAGGGGCACAGCCCACTCTGCCAAACCTGTCACATACGAATCAACAGAATACTGAAATAAGGAGGAGAAGAAGAAGGAGTGGGGAGAGGAAACACGTCCTTAGCTTGCAATAAATATTTGAATATAAAAAACATATAAAATATAGTTTTTACAGTAGAGATTCAGGTTTTTAATCGAGCTCAAGCCCACAGTGCTGCTTTGGGTCAGGCTTGGACTTTAATTCATCAGGTAGATCCCACCAATGGACAGTTCGCACACTTGTGCCAGGATCAGCCCTCACACAACTTCAGCATGACAAAGCAGAGATAATGACCTTGTTGGTGCTGTCGAGTGGAGCCGAGAAGTTAGCTGTGAAAGCTGTGATTGGTCAGGGTCCAACATGTCGTCTGCCATGTGTGCCTGCCAAGTCACGGCAAGAAGTTATTACTCTGTGATTGCCTAATGTGACACTGTGCCCATCTTGAAAGGAAGAAATGTGGTGTAGTCTGACCTCGGCAGCACTTTCTAGAAACGGGCTGAAGACTATCTGGACCACAGTCTATTTAGTAACAACTTTTGGTTGCTTCACCACAAGTTCATTGATTTTTTTTTTAAGCTTTACAAATGCAGATAACTTTTGCTGGTGACTTACTGAGACGAGACGAGATGAGACGAGACAAGATTTTATTGCCATTGCACAAAGCACAGGTACTGAGACAATGACATGTAGTTTAGCATCTCATCAGAGTAGTGCAGAGTAATGTACAGTCTATACATATCAAATATGGAATACAGAATGTGGAATAAACAGCAAGGGGTATGAATACACTAGAACTATACAGTATGAGCAGTGTTAATGACATTATTAGCATTTTAACTGCAGTGTTGGTGGTCATTTATCTGATGGCTTATAATGTCATTCTGGACAATTCAAATTATGTTCAGTAACAGTTTTCTTTCCAGCAAATTCTCACATTTTCCAGTATCTCTGCATGGTTATTATGGCAAATAAAATATGGTAACAATTTGGTTATCATGGTTTCTCACACATTTGTTTATTTTTGTTGATCTGTATTTTTATATTTTGACTTTTGATCCGCTCCCGTTTGCCTTGATAAAGTTAACACATCGCGCTGTCATTTCAAACTTAACACTTCCTGTATCCTGTTTTCAAATTAAAGGCCCCTTATAACTTCAGTTGAGAGAATCCCTCAATTTTCTAAACAGGCTTTTATTGTGAAACATTTGCAGGAACTTGCTGTAGAGGATTCAGTGACTTGTATGTTTGTGTACGGTACTTCAAATGTAGCTCCTGCCCTCTAGTGGCACTTTTACGTTACTACAACAACATTTCAGCCAGCACATGAACACACACAGTGACTGAAATAATGGTAAAAGTAATAAAAATAGGACAAGAATAACTCGATGACATCACCGGGGATGACTGTTGTGGACCATCATGTAGTCTGTCATGTCTGTCAGCCAAGTCACGGCACGATGTTATGACTCCACAATCTCGTAATCTGACATAGTGACCATTGGTTGTGTGAACCAGGCATAAGGCGCTTTGCTTTAGGCATTTGCATAGGCTCTCTCCTCATTAGGAACAATTGAAAAAAGACGCCACTGCTAAAAAAAAAAGGGGACACGGGCCCTTACTGATTAAAAAGTGGTACTGTAAGAAAAGACTCAGCCTGAACAGCATTACTTTTGAACTGTGGAGGATCTTTCCCATAAATTAAATTGTTCATTCACGCCCTGACAGGTGACCTTTTCAGCTCCTTAGTCTCCAACAAGACAGAAGACAAATTAAGCGATTAATGCTAATGGCGTGCCGTCATGATAGGAGCTCTGAAAGTGAGTTAAAGCAACTGTGCAAGAGAATTTCTTTAAAATTAAACTGTCAACAACATTCAGCTGTCATTCAAAGTATCCCTGCAGTTCCTTCTGTTCTGCCTGATGTCTCTCTTTCCCGTCTGTTAGCAAAGTTTCCTCCGTGTGTTCTCCGCAGCAGGTGCAGCGAAGCAGGTGACCTTTAAGTGACTTCTCTATTCGCAAACCAACCACACAGTCTTGCCTGTCCCCACGGACACAGTAGAGTTCTCTACTGCAGCATAAAAGGCCCATTTTATTCTATGTTATCTCTCTGCTCAAACACAGGAGGAATAATAAGCAGCATTTATGTTCTCATAGGTAAATACTGTAAAATTATACCGCATTGTGTGAGGATGGCCATTAGAGTAAAACTCTGCAGCCTCTGCTATCTGCCTTCAAATAGTAATTACATGAATACATTACTTCCTCTTTGTGTCACAGAAAAAGGCAGAACAAACCTTTTATAATCCATCATTAAAGCCAACTTCAAATACAAATAAGGAGGTATAATAATGAGAACGCTTTCAAGTTATGTTTTAACAAATTGAAAAAGTTTTTTCCAGTAATGTAAGGCATTAACACATTAATTCCTGTTATTTTTCTTTCTTAATCTTTGAAAACTGCAGCCAGATGAATTACTGTGTGTTTATTTGTATGTCCACCTACAACTCATTCTCCTCTCTGTTTGGTTCTTCATTAGACAGAGAAAGGCCAATTATCTCCAACAGGCTTCCTGAGGAGTGACCCCAAGAGACTGAGTGGGGAGTGCTAACAATTATCCAACCTCCAAGATAAGAATTTGATCCATTTGCTCTGAAGTATTTGGCAGCCGGCACATCCACTGTGCACTCTGAAACCCTCCAAAGAGAGAGTCTCTCTGCTCCTCTTTTTTTTTTTTTTGGACTGAAAATCTGTCTTCCTGTTGACTGTGGAGAGAGATGTGAATCAGAGAGGGGAGAAAGATGGGCTTTTATGAGCTGCAAGTGTGGGGGAAAGACGCCTGGATGACTTTTTTAACCTTGGGCACATCATGTTCACTCACTTGTCACTGCTTTAGTGGGTGTGAAGCAGCGCACAACTATCCTATCAACAGGGGTTTGAGTGGCATGAAATAAAGATAAAAAGCAGTGCGACTCAGCAGGAAGTGATGCACGGCACAAATAAACTGAACCAAGGACAGAGTCGCTCTGTTTTTCTGCTGATATTAAGTGCAGGGTCCAAGAAAAACTGTTATATTGCAAAGGTGTGCTGAGTGCCCTGATGGTCATGTGTGTTTCCTAACGTGTACATGTGACTGTCATTCATTGGCAAACTCCAATTACTATAACTGAGTACGTATTTAGTGGAAGCTGCAAATAAACCCAGCGCCCTGATTGATTTTCCCACAAAAGAAACAATCAGCAAGCCATCGATGGAGAGAAGCTTTGGTGTGTGTGTGTGTGTGTGTGTGTGTGTGTGTGAGTGTGGGAAAAGCGATGGGATTAATGTATGCAATAATTGGGGTGACAGAGGGTCAACACTGGATTCTTAATGAGGCTCTTGGTTGTGGGGACAAGGTGTCCTCTCATGAATGACACACGTGACCCAGCATGTTTTATTTTCACTATGAAGCTGCGCAGAGTTCAGGCAGTATCTGTGGGAAACACGTAGAGCGTGTTGTTTTTTTTGCTATGGGATCAAAATGAATGGAAAGAGTTTGATATTCTCGTGGGAGCAATGTGAGCTCACACACTACAAAGCCTCGTACAAAATAAAGACAAATTGGGTTTCACTTGTAGCATGGAAAAATATTTATTTTATCTTTGAAGAAGTTTTTATAGATGAAATTAAAATTCATTTTTGCTGAGAAAACCATATACTTGGCGTTTGTTTTGACTTGTGTACTTACTTGGTTAAAATTACAATTACAAAATAAAATAAAATGTATATATATTAAATAATTATTAAATAAAATTTAATTCACATTTAATTCAATATTCTTGTTTATTATATATACATATACATTTTATTTTTAATATTTTTGTATCTTAAGTACTAGTGTTAAACACTGTGGCATAATGCGCAGTCTATGTTTTATCTCAATGTACAGTTTCATTTCTATTTTATTTTATTCTATTGCTTTATATTTATATACTTCTATTTAATACTCATATTCTTACTTCTTATAAGTCTCTGTTCTTTACACTGGAGCCAACAAATCACGATTTCCCCTTGGAGATCAATTAAGTATTTCTGATTCTGTAAATAATAAAATAATAAAATAATAAAATAAAATATTAAAGTGATCGTATAGTAGGTTTTAAATGTGTTCAAATAAAATGGCCAACACTGTCTCTCTATCTCTGTCTGGAGAGATGGCAGCTAACGGCACAACAGACAATGTTAACTGGCGGTAAAAATCATTTTTAAAAAAAAATTAAGTCAATAAAAATCTGGCAAACTTAATGACAATCAGTTACTATAGAAACAGATAAAGCCAGCTCAACTTGTATGTGCTTTTTGAATAAGGTATTCTATATTTGTCCACAAACATCAACACGCCAGTTACCTCGTGAAAAAATCCTCCGTAGCTCTGAAAATTACCCACAATCCTCCCCATTTACTACTTCACACAGATAGTTTTGACAGCAGGTGGTACTGTCGCTCTCTCAAACTGAATACAGTCTGACTTTAAAGCAACTGAACTGCATAGATATGTCTTACACCTACAAAATGAATGGTAAGAGGGCACACATAAGAACACCATAATCAAATTCAGCTGGATTTAACCCAGACCTTATTAACTATGGTACATACTCATGAATTTTGAGGTTTTTACGTGCCTAAAAAAAGAGGGTTGTTAACTTGTGGTTAATGAGACTACAGAGGTTGTCGCAGAACACAGTTTTACAGCCTTGCTTAGTTGGTGACGTTGAAATCATGCGACCATAGTGTAGTTCCTTTATAGCATAACATGAGCTTTTTACTTCTAGCGATTGCATTTATGCTACAAAAGTAGTGTTCACTTATGAAGATTATCTTGCTAAACAAAACTTCTGTTTGTCACAGAGCTTATTTTCTGCAATAATCCAAAATCCAATGGAAAAATCCTGTTGGCTTTTTGACGAGGGAACCACCAGAGCGATGCTAACTTGCAGGTTGGCCAACAACAAACACCATCAACACACCAGTGGAAAGAACATGACATGACATGTAACGTCTAGTGGGAATCAGTTCCAATGTTAGCTAGCTAGGATAACAAGCCTCAACTTTGCAAGTGGCAGTTGGTTAGCCTAGCTAGCTAGCTTCGCTTCTCTGTGTGATATACGAACCCAACAGCACTCGGGTCCTAAATTTTGAATGTTGTAAAGCGACAGATGATTGGAATCATGTTACATAGCAAAAACTTCATAAGTAGGCTAAAGAGCTACGACATGCTCTAGTCTTCTCTAGTCAGTAGCACACCGCTAATGTTCAAGATTCAAGATTCAAGATTTATTGTCCCACAAAGTGGGAAGTTCGTCCTGGTCTCTTCACCCATTCTGCAGCCATAAAAAATATAACACAGTCTTTCTAAACAATAACCGTGACATAACATGGCAATAAGGATCATTTAATGTCCATCTTATATGGCGGTTGATCTCATACTCTGCTCATCCGAGAGGGACTCGGAGTAGAGCCGCTGCTCCTCCACATTGAGAGGAGCCAGTTGAGGTGGTTCGGGCATCTAGTAAGGATGCCTTCCAGACGCCTCCCTTGGGAGGTGTTTCGGGCATGTCCAACCGGGAAGAGACCTCGGGACCACCCCAGGACACACTGGAGGGATTACATCGCCCGGCTGGCCTGGGAACACCTTGGGGTTCCCTCGGAAGAGCTGACCGAAGTGGCTGGGGAGAGGACTGTCTGGGCTTCTTTGCTGAGGCTGCTGCCCCCGCGACCCAGACCCGGATAAGCGGAGGACGACAAGTACGAGTACGATGGATTGCACACATAACACATCGTCAAAATGGCGCACTCGTCCCGTCCTGCTCGCTCACACTTTTTACACAGACAGTGATTCAGCTCTGTCACTACCTCCACTGTTGACTTGCAACAGAACAGCAAGGCAGGATAAAGACACTGCCACCTTGCGCAGGCTGAGAGGAAGGGGCTGTAGTCAACCACTGGCATGGAAAACAGAGTTAGAGGCCTGTAGCGTAGGTGCTTTACCCACAAATAGCCTGCGTCGTAAAATGGTTTTATGTTATTTTGAAAAAATGGGAAATTATACCAACCGTGCCATTATATTTTATTCCCTTACACTAGTGAGGAGAATTCAAATTTCAGTCCGACTGTAAAAATGTATCCTTCTCCTGATCTCCACCTGCAGATTAAAATCAATAGTCATGAAATCAGTGACCTCGGTGACACCTCAGCAGTCATCATGCCTGTGCTCTGTGAGCTTTGAAACACGCAGGGTCACTGAAGGCTTCGGCACCTGATCACATTAAGACCTGCTTCCTCCTTCTTTGCAAACCTGTTAGCATTCAAACTGAGGCAGAATATCTGAGGTACAGCATGAAATATGCAAATGTAGCTTCCACTCTAAGTAGATATTATAGCCCATGCTCGCTCACTCTCTTCTTTCCTCTCTCCCTCCCTCCTGTATCACATACCAACACATATCGTCGCCTCTAAGTCTCCACACTCCCTGCTGTTTTCACAGTCTATTCTATTGGTCCCGCCTCTCCCGCAATATCAAAATGGAAATGACGGACAGGCAATCTATATGGAAATGGTATACAGGTGTACCAACACAGTGTGCTCAGGGAACATGGACATCCCTGGTCTTAATCTGTGGTTCCTGTGCACAACAATACATTCTCTATGGAGATGCCTGTGCTGTTGTTTGGCTTTGATACATTCATTAGTTTGAGGTTTGTTTTTTTTTAGCCTGTCACTGAATGGGAACAGAACAACACACAACATGGCAATTATTGGTGCTGTGGCTTTGCATTGTGTGACTCAAACAACAGCTTTTATAAATAGAATCCACTATTTATCCAAGTGTGTTTAACTGTTGTTATAACATGTAATGTCCAAGGAGTAAAACAAATACACAGACAATAACACTACAGTTTTATCCACATAGTTTCTTACATCTCATTGGCACTATTTAAATGATGTTGTTTTGGCTTTGTCTTAATGGCACTGGACTGGAGAGTTATGAGAGTTAATACTTCTGTGTCCAATTGATGCTGTATCTATGGTATAGGCTCTGCTTCAACGTAGAGCCTACGCCGTACTCTACGCTGTAGCCTGATGTGAACCTCAGAAACAATGCGTATATTGACTTTATTTCACAAATAAGAAACAATAAATTGTGAAGACAATAAAGCCTCCACAAAAAGCATTTTAAGCCTTGTGTGTGATTTATCTTGGCTTCATATGAGCAGAGGAAATCTCCAGTCGCCGCTAGGCTAATTTATATAATGTTAAATGCCATAGGCTTGTGCTAATAACGTTAGCATGTTGTATTTGTTTAGACAATATGTTTAGTATAAGACAGTTGTTTTGTCAGTGAACCTTGTGAGCTGTAATGGAGCTGAATTTTGTAACGTTACCTTTGTTAAATGTTGCTGTTGTCCCTGGTTTCATATGACTAGAGGAAAAGTCTGCTAACCGCTAGGCTAATTTATACAATGTAAAATGCCATAGGCTTGTGCTAATAACATTAGCATGTTGTATTTGTGGGGAAAATGTGTCCAGATAAAGACAAGTGTTTGTCTGTGAATGTTGCGAGTTATAGTGAAGCTGATTTGTGTACTTGTGTTTGAAACTGTCTCTATTAAGCCATGTTTAATGTGTGTTTAATGTGTGTTTTGAATCAACTAAACTTTACAGCACTTCACAGAAACACCACCGCCAACTAGTGTTTTGGAGGTGTAACTGCAGAGTGACACAGACACACCACCACACAAGTATAAATGCTTACAACGGTGTAGGCCACGTACTCTGTACAGAGCTGAAGTATAAATCCTGCTTTAGTTCCATCAGATGTTCACCTTCAAGCTCCCAACTCCCAGTGACAGCAGTGGGATGGGAAAAGGCAATAAGTTCCTTTTACCAATGTTTTGGATATTTGTGATGTGTTAATTGGATCATAGATGCCATGTATAAGGTTTGGACCTAACAAAATTTAAATGATGGACTGTTTGAAACTTCGTACAGAGCCTGCACACCACGGTGGTGCAGTGGTTAGCATTGTCACCATGTTCTTGGTTCGAACCTGGGGTGGGGGAGCCCGTCTGTGCGGGGGTTACAGTTCAACATGCTGAATCAATTGGAAAGCCCAGACAAGGGCCGACAGGGACCGATTAGTGCCAACATAAAAGGACAGTGAAAAAATTAGAGTGACAGACATTCCCAGATGGCCCGAAACTGACCGACAGCCAACAGTCAGCCTGGTGTATCAGGGCCCTAATGACAGATAAGATGAAATAAAAAATTATAACATTTGAATTATCAAGCAATTTGATGCATGAATCAAAAAGTGAGGGGATAGGTTGTAGCTATAATACACACAATATAAAAAGCATTTATTTTTACAGTAAAACACACATAAATATCTCTTATCACTAAACGTCATCATCATGTTTTTCTTTGCTGGCAGTGTGCATGCTGATTATCATTTCAGCATACTGTAAGCACAGATAAGGCTATGTTGTGTATCCACATCAAAAGATGACTCACTGACAGATTATTAAAACACACTTTCGCCTTAATCAAACAACGCGTCAAACCCTACGGATGAGACATAATCATAATCATAAGGCTTTTACAGTATGTTGTATTATTGCTACAACTGTGTCTAGTAAGACGGAAGCTGCATGTTATTACATCTGCACCTCTGCTGCAATGACGCAGAAGTTGTGTGCAGAAGTTGTGTGGAAATCAGACATGATGTACTGTGATGTAGGTGTAAATTCACAGAGTGTTTTGTCGAGACAAAACAGGTGGTTCCAATCTGCAAATTAAACTGCATATTATTTAGTCCTGATGTTGTGTGTTTAATCTCCCCCTCGGTCTGCCCAACTGTTTCCAATACTAGTAATAAAATGGAAACGACATGGAAATAATGAAAATTGAGTGTCGTAAAACAATTTCATGTTATTTCTAACAAAAAATTAGGCAAAAAGTATACATCAGTGGAAACACTAGCTAAATTGAATCCTGAGGGCCCTAAAGCTTTTCTGCAGTGTCACCAGGAAATTAACATGATAAAGAGTTCTTCTTCCTACTTACATAACCCACTTCCTCCCACTGACTTTGCACACAGCAGACTTTATTACATTCACCTCCAAATAAAGCTATGCAATATTGGTTTCCAGAGAAAGACTGGGAGAAATTTGGGGAGACAGAGTGCGAGAAAGAGTCAGAGAGGATTAGGCAATGAGGTAGGTTGTGGAAAAGGAAGGTAAGAGAGACGCAGAGGAGGCTGGAGCCCGCTTATTCTTGACACATTCAATATGCTGCTGTGAGTACACACTGTTCCATGCCAAGTTGTTGTTTTCCCCTCTGAGACCCACCGTGCTGCCTCCAACCCAGCCTGCTTCCTCTAACACACTGCTTTAGAAAGGTCAGAGCGGACTCCGCAGTACAGCTTCCTACAGCTGGACTGCTGATAAGTATGAAGACGTAGCTACAGGTCCCAGGTGAGTTTCTGGCATTATTGAACCGTAAAGCTTGGATGGAGTGCACGGCAAGATCAAAGAGAGTGAGTCCAATGAGGGCCAAGCGGTGCCTCGACTTGGGGCTCAGGGTGAAGCTCATGACCAGAAAGGTGCCGCCCGAAATCCCCAACCAATAAAGAGGTTTGACGTTGCTGTGTGGAGACTCAAGGTTGTTATTGTCACCCCATTAAGTCCTTTCAGGTTCTCTGGAGCGAGGACACTAATCTTTAACCTCTTAACAATAGTTTTTTACCCTTTTTTTCTTCAGTAACGTTGTTAAATCATCTAATTCCAGACTGTGTGGCAGTGTCAAATCAAGTACATCCTGTGTGGGCTTGTTCATAGCCTCGGTACAGATCAAAGGGCAACCTCCAGGGCTGAAAAGTGAAGCCGATGCATTGCCAAAAACTGCAGTTCCTCTAGTGGCCACTTGAGGCTCCAATAGCAAGTCAATCCCCATAGACCCTCATGTTAAAATGCCCTGCTTTACAGAACAAATACATATGTTAACAGACTGGTACAAAAAATGGTTTTGGTCTCTGCAGCTCATTTCACTGTTGATGACAACTGAAATTATAAAATAACTCACCTATTTAAATGTTCTCAAGGCTTAAAGTTAAGGCATATGCCTAACTCCAGATTCACCCCTAACTTAATAGTTAGTTATTAACATGTCGGGCAGGAAATCCAAAGTGTGGGATCATTTTGAGAAGGTGAAGGACGAACCCAAGGTGATATGTAAACTCATCTTCATTGGTCGACTACAAACATGACGTATCATGTGAAACATGGAAGTAGCTACATGCCCATTAGCCCACAGCGTCATTAACAGGCGGCTCGCTCAGTGTGTGACGTGCACTTGGAGATAAAATATAGGTCTATATTAATGAAGGTTCATTAGTACAGTTTGTATTTCTCTGTAATGTAGCACAGTGTTAACAATGTTACTGATACTATTCTTTCTCACACCTTCAACTCAAACCACCAAAATATACAAGACAAGAAGTCTGAGTTAAGCAGAATGAAGTCTAAGGTCAAGTAAACCCAAAATGTGATGTCATCATATGAGGACACAGGGTTGCATGATTTAACATTAAAGATGTTTCACTGTAACTACGTAAAATGCAAATGCTCTTAAAAACCATGCTAAAAGAACATTCACTCTGGCACTCTGACACCCTTCGTAAAATTACTCTTTTCTTTTCAAGTGCCCAAGCACTTTGTACTGCTCAGAACATCTCTGCCTTGGAACAGGATTTTTCTTCAGTGTTTCAATGACTGCGTACTTGTCCGCTCGTCTTTAGAACTCTTGTGTTGGCCATTTTTCAAAAACAAAATATAATTCACAGAGTAACATTCAGCATTTATTTCTCAACTGAGAAATTCACAGCAGAACTGTGTGGCTACAAATACAGTACATGTTATTTCTTGTTTTATATACAGTATTATACAGTTTGCCCTCATTATACACTGTATATATATTTCAATCAGGACACTCGTTCTGAGAGAAAATAATATTTATTTACATGTGCACGTAAGTATGAGAAATGTGAAATGACTTTGGTGATTAGAGCCCATCATTTAGTTGAACTTCATATATATTCTGTATTTCTTTATTCTGAATAATAATAATAATGATAATAATAATAATATACATAAATACAGTGCATAAAGCCTACCTGTCCTCCTTGTGTTCACTTTCAGAGACAGATCAGCAACCCTCTTGGTTACTTGTAACATCTTGTCACAAGGTGCGTGCCTTAACATACTCTTACTACAGAGCTGTTTCCCACTTTTGAATGTTATCACTCTATTAAACAGGTGTTAGAGGTGCTTATCAGCATTATAGTTATACTGTAGCTTTGAAGGCTTCTGCTACACCGAGTAGTATGTTAACAACGTGGTTATTACCTTATTTAACGGCAGTCGGCAAAACTTTGTACGTCTTTACGTTTAAACACAGCCGACAGATATCTTTCCCTTCTTCTGTAGATATTCAGTCTGATAAATACAGAAAGGTTGATCATTTCAGTGCAGGGCTACCCAGAGCTTTACTCCTGTCCCACAGATGATAGGCCTACACACTTATAAAGATGCAGACGCCACTTGCCACCAGGCTCTTGAAAGCTGGCACAGAAAAGGCACAGGAGTAGCACCCAGCACCTGAACTTGTGTTTTCCAGACGGTCCCTAATTCCCAGGGCTGGTACCTGCGGTTATTCCACAGGCTAGTTAATAACATGTCGGGCAGGAAATCCAAAGTGTGGGATCATTTTGAGAAGGTGAAGGACGAACCCAAGGTGATATGTAAACTCATCTTCACTGGTCGACTACAAACATGACGTATCATCTGAAACATGGAAGTAGCTACATGCCCATTAGCCCACAGCGTCATTAACAGGCGGCTCGCTCAGTGTGTGACGTGCACTTGGAGATAAAATATAGGCCTATATTAATGAAGGGTCATTAGTACGGTTTGTATTTCTCTGTAATGTAGCACAGTGTTAACAATGTTACTGATACTATTCTTTCTCACACCTTCAACTCAAACCACCAAAATATATCATTTAATCATTACATTCATATCAGAAACATGCAGGAGACTAGTCCACTGATGGACCCTGATGAGGACTGTTGGTCCACTGATGGACCCTGATGAGGACTGTTGGTCCACTGATGGACCCTGATGACGACTGTTGGTCCACTGATGGACCCTGATGAGGACTGTTGGTCGACTAGGTAAATTCTTTGTTGGGAGCAGCCCTAAGTAGCTGTGCTTGTAGCTGTGTTTCAAGTTCATGAAACTTAATTTAGTTTAGTTTATTTGACAAAAATTCAAGTCCAGCAATAAAAAAATACAGGCATATATGACGCTGTCAGGGATGACATGATAAAGTCCAGGACTTGTTTCCATTGTGGTCCCTGTTGTTCCATCAGACCCTCCACTGCACAACAAGATGGAGACAGATGTACAACAGCCAAAGCAGAAAATGCTCAACCACAACACACACCATATCCCAGCACAGCAACCAAACCACAGATATACATGCCAATAAAAAAACAACAACAACAACAACCTTTCAGAAACCTGATTTCAATGTGCAAAATGACCATGACCTCATCTGCAGATGCTACCTGGCAGCCTCTGTTTGACCATTTTCTTCAAGGCTTGTGGGTTCTGCACCTTGATTATTGCAAGATGCACTTTGTTCCACTCTGTAGTGCTGGCACGCACAAAAGAAACCTTATCCAACATGGTTTTAAATCTATAAAGGCTCTACTAAGCTACCCCAGCTCTGGCATTGTGATTATGGACCTCTTTTAACTCTTAAAATAATTGTTGATGCAACTAGGGGCACTATCATTTAGGACTTTATGGACTATTTTAAGATGGATATCCTAAACTGGCAGCCATTGCAAAGAACTGAGACTCTAATGTTTCAGCAGCCGAAAAAAGTCTTGCTCAGGGTTTGGATTTACTAAAAGACCCTCTGCGGAGTCGGAGGTTCTGTCCGGTAAGAACATTCTGTTTCAATGGTTTTAAGCCAGTTTTCCACTTGGGGAAATAAGTGTTAGCATTTTCACAGTTAGCCAGAGCTGTAAATGCACAGTGCTAACCCAGCTAGCAGCTAGCGTTAGGGTAAGCTTCACCCTCTCGTCCAAATATGGTCACTTCCTGCTCTAAAAATCCAAGATGGTGCCAAACGGCAGGCTTCAAACGGGATTCTACAAACCAGTGGCCGAAGTCGCAATGTTTATGTCCATCATTTTATATAGCCCAGGGTCTAGACCTTTGAATCATCCACATTTCCGTTTCGCTCTTTCGCAATTCAAATGAGTCTGGTGCTCACGGACAGTTGTTGGAAAAACAACCAGCCAGTTAGAACTTTGCAGAGTGGAAAGAGAATGATGTCCTTCCTGTGTCGGTGCCAAAAAAATAGCTACATCCAACAAAAGAATGTACTCAACATGTCTCAACGTAAACCTCCTGTCATTTTTTGTTTCCCTGGAAACCCTTGATTCCCTAATAGAATATCAAATAAAGTTCTGTGGGTTCGAGCAATATTTGGCTGCACAGCGTGAGCTTAATGACTGGCCGACCGGCAGCTGCTGCTTGTCGAGAGGTTTAACTCAGCATGTAGAGAGGCAAAAAGCAAAAGGAGTGTCAGTGTGTTGAGTGTGTGCGAGTGGTGCAGACGCTCATACGAACATCAAGAATAAAGATTTGTTGTGTAAATATGTTTTATGGTGTGAAGATGTTGCCTGGAAGGGGCATAAATGAAACGGATGGCAGTTTTAGTTTCCAACAGTAATCACTGGCTGAAATGTATTTATATTCACACATATGGTCTGTGTTGTTGCCATAGCAACAGGTCATTCTGCCAGAAGAAAGGAGGCATAAAAAAGTGGTTATATATCTGACAAACTTCCTATTTCTCTCTATTCTCATGTCTCAGTGTCAACAATAGCCTCTTTCTTTCTTTTGGCTCGGTCTGCTCTCACTCTAAAATAACACACATCTGACTATCTTCTGCTTGATCTTATCTCAAGCAGCTCATCTTGAGCCGCGTTTGCCTTCAGATCAGACTCCGCTGACGCTTTGTTCTTTGTGCTTCGCTCTCTTCACCGCTGACTGGATAATCAAAACTCCGCTGGTCTTTTCTGGCTTTTAGGGACAACCGTCAAGAGAAAACGTTGCTTTTTAACAACACGGTCAGTAATGAGAACGTTGTGTTTTGTCTGACTGGCGCCCCTTCTTTAAAGTAAAGCAGTCAAGGGTCACCTCTTCTGACTATGTCTGTCCTCCTAATGAGCAGAGTGGACACCAACCTTCCACTGCTGTTTGCTTTCAAATGGTTCAACCAATTATTCATGTTGCTTTTACTTTTGAGGACTATGGTACAGAGGAATACTACATCAAGCTGCTGTTTTCTGAGCGTCGTACATGTTGAGTTACAGATATTAGTGTTGCAGGGTATACTGGTACCAACAGTAGACCGTGGTACTAAAACACCACGGTACATATGATACCATAATGTTGGAGTACCGTAGTACTACAGTACCTCATGTACCACTACTGTGGGATAAGTTCAAAGTTCAATCACAAGAGGGTGAGTGTCCATGCACCGTCCAATAACGGCGCGCGCTGGCCACCTGACACTCAATATGCTGCTGCAGTGGTTTGTATCCAGTGACATGTCAGGTATTAGCTGAGCTGTTGAGTATCTTTAAGCAGTGAAAGTTATTATTTATTTATTTTTACTTGTAGGTTAGATTTGTTTATATATGCTACAGTGATGTGTTTTCCACAGAGCTCTGCATTTTACTCGCATTTGCGACTAAAAATAGTTTTGTGCGAGCAAAAGAAACCATTCAGGAGCAGCTGTGTGAGTACAGATTTCAACCAGCAGCAGAAACGAAAGGTGAATCCTGCCGGTTGTGGGTTGGACGGGGATCACAGACAGGAATACGGCGGAGCACTATAATCGCCGTATTTGACAGGAATGTATTCCTGTCAAATACGGCGATTATAGTGCTCCACAGCGCAAGATAACGGCTTACCGGCGACAGAGAAGCCTGGCTACAGGTCCAATAGTTTCCTCTTCTTGGCGTCATGACTGCCCAGAAGTACCTGAACAGCCGAGCCGAGGCGGCACACAGGTATGTGACGTGTCAGAGGAGAAACGAGCCGTTCACATTTCTCTCTTTGTGGCAGGTAACGCTCCACAAACCTCACCGCACTTTAGGGACTGTTCTTTACTTATGAAAGGACTGTTCTTTACTTGTCAGGGGAGGAGGGTGGCTGGTTGATTCTTATTTTATTTATTTATTTTATTTTGATCCCCCCTATGTTCATCACTTATTGATGCTGCTTTTCAGGGTATATGCAGGAATCCTGAGGTTAATTTCAATACCCTTTTAAGACTTTTTAAGACCTTCCAAAAAAACCTTAAGACCTCATCGCCACTTCAAGCTGTCGTTAGGAGCAACGCATCTTTAACTTACTAAACAGTTGTAGTTTGCAATTAAATCTATGGAGCACAAACATACAACAGAACTCAGATTCTGCGGACACCCTGTTTTTGAAGTATGAATAAGTCAATAAGTAATTTATTCCATTGAAATATCATTGATGTATTATAAAAAAGTGATTTATCTTTTTATAAATGACAAAAGGCACATCTGCCTCATTTTTGCTGTGGTATCCTGATACTACTCAGAACCATGATACTTTCACTGGTATCGTACCGTGGGTCCCAATTTTGGTACCATGACAACACTAACAGGTATAGGTTACCGTACAGGTTTATAGGCTCAAGAAAGAACGTTTTACCAGATAATAAAGTTTCTGACACCATCTGTGTGTGTGTCCACCAACTGGTGGTTGAGTGCTGAGACACAGAACCTCGAACACATCATTACCTTCTCTCTATGTCCCTTTGTCTCTCTCGCTATAGGTCCAGCCACACCAAACCAACATAAAGGAACTAGCAGGGACGAACTGTTGCATCGCCTCACGTCGCCTGTGTCTGTGCCAAAATGTTGCACTTGGACAAACTACAAAGACCTCAGCCAATAGCCAACCAGAACATACTGTACATTCTGCGCCTGCATGAGAGGAAATAATGGTCTGTATTCGTCATTCAAAAAGAGAAACCGAAAGACCAACCATTATTATGATACATACATGACACAAAGCAGCGTTTGCCTTCCATCTTCATACCACCCTCCCTCACCACTTGTTCTTCTTCAGTTGCTTCATTCCAGATGGCCATGTCGTTGTAAAAACATTTGTGTCTTGGAATGATCAGATGAGATGGAGATGAAAAATAACAAGAGCCTCCTTGGCGTGCCCTCTTTACTAGTCGTTTCCTTGTTTTCGGCACTTTTATTACTCTTCATGTGCACTGATTTGCTTAACCTGAGTATGATGGGCTCTGACACCTGATCAACACGCTCAATCGGCTGAAGAAGCCACAGACGAGAGCAGACGAGTGTCAACAGTTTCACACCACAAAAATAAGTGCAACAGACGCTCACCGATGCCCCGACAGTGGCCAAAGATGTGTCAGGTCCTATACTATAAGGTATACAAAGTAAGCTCAGCCAGAGGACGAACACTACAGGCGCTGGGCAAGAGATCATGCAAAAGACAGAAAACAGAGTTTGTACACCACACTGTGCTTCCATGAACATATATTCAAATAAATTGATGGAGCACACCAAAAAAAAAAAAAGAGCATGAGTTTACAATAGCTGCAACTGCATACACACATGTACACCCCCAAAACAAACTTAGAAAACAAATCAAAAAATGCTTTTTATGCATTACAATTACAGATTTTAGGATAATTACGGAGCATTAGCTCAGGCAGAGCTCTGAAGCTTCACTTGCATTAACTAATTGGCTCAGCTGCGTCATTCATGCCTCATCCATTAGCTGTTTAATAACATCCAACAATCATATTAATGCAGGTGTACAGCATGGCTTTCATAACCTCCTCATTTTGTGCTACATGTTTGCCAGGCCTGTTTTTAATTTAGCTACACGTGCATGTCCATGTATGTGCCTGTGAGGTGAGCTCTCTCAGCAGAATCCTTATTGCTGACAACAATCTAATTGTATAAACATGTAAACGCTAAATACCTTTGTGTCTCTGATACGTAGATGTGTTTTTGTTACTGCTCAGTCGTTGTGAAGCTTCTGACACGTCTGTGCTCTGTCCTTATATCAAATAAAGTGTAAGAAAGTAGAGGATTACTGGAGGAAGTCCTGTGATGTGTGACTCAGGTGGGAGGGTGTGACCCTTCTGTGGAGTCCAGTGATTTTGCCGCTCATCAGTCAGTGCCAGGATTTATTTTTTATTTTTTACAGCAGGAAACAAAATCAACTACATCTCTTGTTTTTCGGGTTATATAAACATTATACAGCCCAAATTCCAGAGAGGATTTACAAACCAAAACACTAAAAAAAAACACACACTTCCCTTTCACAACAAGAGCACAGCAGAGTGGCAGTGCCAGGAGCAAACTCAACATGTTTACTGTGTCTGTGTACCAGTAAAGAGGAAGGGACAGACTCTCTTACCTATCTAAACAGGTCTGTTTATCTCAAAGTTTGTGGGCAGACTTTACCTTTCAGACACAAGTTAGCACATGCAAAGACTTCACAGCCAATCTTACCTTGTAGTCCTCCTCCTCATCTGTCTTTGTATGTTTTAAAGCTGCTTCCCTTCAAACCAGTATTAAATACTCACAAAGGAGGACTAAGAGAGAAGCTCACAATATGTTTTATACTTCCTTGTTTACAGTACCTGGCTGTGTTATTAAAGCTTTGCTGACATGATGTTTTAATACGCTTTTTATGTGAAATAACAAATGCCATGTGAGACATTTATGGCAACTAATACAAGTATAATACAAGTGTTTTAGCGACCCAGCGCTGTGTTTCCAGTGAAGTGTTTAAAGCCTGAGCATGATCTCTTCCCAACTATAACTGAGTGTTTTTTGTGCGTACACTTAGATCTGCCCTCAACTAAGAGTTTTCCTAGCTGACCAACAGTCCTCATCAGGGTCCATCAGTCGACCAACAGTCCTCATCAGGGTCCATCAGTGGACCAACAGTCCTCATCAGGGTCCATCAGTGGACTAGTCTCCTGCATGTTTCTGATATGAATGTAATGATTAAATGATATATTTTGGTGGTTTGAGTTGAAGGTGTGAGAAAGAATAGTATCAGTAACATTGTTAACACTGTGCTACATTACAGAGAAATACAAACCGTACTAATGAACCTTCATTAATATAGGCCTATATTTTATCTCCAAGTGCACGTCACACACTGAGCGAGCCACCTGTTAATGACGCTGTGGGCTAATGGGCATGTAGCTACTTCCATGTTTCACATGATACGTCATGTTTGTAGTCGACCAATGAAGATGAGTTTACATATCACCTTGGGTTCGTCCTTCACCTTCTCAAAATGATCCCACACTTTGGATTTCCTGCCCGACATGTTATTAACTAGCCTGTGGAATAACCGCAGGTACCAGCCCTGGAAATCAGGGACCATCTGGAAAACACAAGTTCAGGTGCTGGGTGCTACTCCTGTGCCTTTTCTGTGCCAGCTTTCAAGAGCCTGGTGGCAGGTGGCGTCTGCATCTTTATAAGTGTGTAGGCCTATCATCTGTGGGACAGGAGTAAAGCTCTGGGTAGCCCTGCACTGAAATGATCAACCTTTCTGTATTTATCAGACTGAATATCTACAGAAGAAGGGAAAGATATCTGTCGGCTGTGTTTAAACGTAAAGACGTGCAAAGTTTTGCCGACTGCCGTTAAATAAGGTAATAACCACGTTGTTAACATACTACTCGGTGTAGCAGAAGCCTTCAAAGCTACAGTATAACTATAATGCTGATAAGCACCTCTAACACCTGTTTAATAGAGTGATAACATTCAAAAGTGGGAAACAGCTCTGTAGTAAGAGTATGTTAAGGCACGCACCTTGTGACAAGATGTTACAAGTAACCAAGAGGGTTGCTGATCTGTCTCTGAAAGTGAACACAAGGAGGACAGGTAGGCTTTATGCACTGTATTTATGTATATTATTATTATTATCATTATTATTATTATTCAGAATAAAGAAATACAGAATATATATGAAGTTCAACTAAATGATGGGCTCTAATCACCAGTCATTTCACATTTCTCATACTTACGTGCACATGTAAATAAATATTATTTTCTCTCAGAACGAGTGTCCTGATTGAAATATATATACAGTGTATAATGAGGGCAAACTGTATAATACTGTATATAAAACAAGAAATAACATGTACTGTATTTGTAGCCACACAGTTCTGCTGTGAATTTCTCACAGCAGAACTGTGTGTGTTATTTCTTGAGAAATAAATGCTGAATGTTACTCTGTGAATTATATTTTGTTTTTGAAAAATGGCCAACACAAGAGTTCTAAAGACGAGCGGACAAGTACGCAGTCATTGAAACACTGAAGAAAAATCCTGTTCCAAGGCAGAGATGTTCTGAGCAGTACAAAGTGCTTGGGCACTTGAAAAGAAAAGAGTAATTTTACGAAGGGTGTCAGAGTGCCAGAGTGAATGTTCTTTTAGCATGGTTTTTAAGAGCATTTGCATTTTATGTAGTTACAATGAAACATCTTTAATGTTAAATCATGCAACCCTGTGTCCTCATATGATGACATCACATTTTGGGTTTACTTGACCTTAGACTTCATTCTGCTTAACTCAGACTTCTTGTCCTTGTTCATGGACATTTTTTGTGCCATCTAGTGGTAGAAAGAGCACAAAACACTAATCCATGTTAAAACAGCCATCTCTGCCAAGTCAGTCTGCAGCTGATCCCAACACAAAAGTGGACAAACCTGATCACGTTATTATTCACATATGATTAATAATGTTTGCAGTTTGGAGGAGTTTAAGTATCTCGGGATCTTGTTCTTGGGGCGGCGTCAGCAGTGATGCAGGTGCCTAACCGGTCCGTTGTGGTGAAGAGGGAGCTTAGCCAGAAAGCTAAGCTCTCGATTTACCGGTCGATCTACGTCCCAACTCTCACCTATGGTCACGAGCTCTGGGTAGTGACCGAAAGAACGAGATCGCGAGTACAAGCGGCCAAAATGAGTTTCCTCCACAGGGTGGCTGGGCTCAGCCTTAGAGATAGGGTGAGGAGCTCAGACATCCGGGAGGGACTCGGAGTAGAGCCGCTGCTCCTCCACATTGAGAGGAGCCAGTTGAGGTGGTTCGGCATCTGGTAAGGATGCCTTCTGGACGCCTCCCTTGGGAGGTGTTTCGGGCATGTCCAACCGGGAGGAGACCTCAGGACCACCCCAGGACACGCTGGAGGGACTACATCGCCCGGCTGGCCTGGGAACACCTCGGGGTTCCCTCGGAAGAGCTGACGGAAGTGGCTGGGGAGAGGACTGTCTGGGCTTCTTTGCTGAGGCTGCTGCCCCCGCGACCCAGACCCGGATAAGCGGAGGACGACGAGTACGAGTATGGCAACAAATTTGACTAATTTCAGCAACAGTAACAAGAGACGCTGTTAATTTGGAAGGACTTGTGTGAAGACATTGGGAGTTTATTGTTGTCTCATTTAAGGTCTTTGGGACTTAATCATCGTTGAAAATGCTTAGTTTGTTAAAACTTATCAGGTTCTACCAAATAGCTAGAAGAAATTAAAAACGCAAACCAAACAAAAGTTCAGGTCTCAGAGGGATAGACTTCATTTTGGGAAAGACTTCATTTTCCCCATTTAAAGCCATTTTTACGTGCCATCTAGATGTAGCAAAAGCACAAGACAATAATCCATGTAAAAACAAGATGGCAGCCAGCTCTACCAGGTCGGTCTGCAGCTGATCCCAAGGTCCAAAACCTGATCACATTTTATGGTTTATGTTTATTTATGATTAATGACATTTGTAGTTCCATATGGCAACAAAGTTGACCAATTTTACCATAAATAACAAGCTAAAATCATTAGCAAGTACTCGTTTGAGGACATTGGGACTATATTATTGTATTATCACTGTATTTCAGAGGCCAATATGATGTGACAGACTGTTCCTGAAGACAAAAAGGACGTTTGTAGACTGGAACATAGAGCAAGGAAAATTCATACAGATTTAAAAACTGAAGAAATCACATGACTTTTTCAATATGTTGTAATATTTGCAACTTTGTTTTTGTACAGCCACGTTAATGCATTAAAATGAACAGTTTTGAGCAGTTCTACACTTGAATAGTGACCCTAATGCTCAGTTCAGACCAAAGATTTGTGACAAGACACTCTGAGACAAGCAGCTACTCGTGATGCGCCGCTCTGCAGCATTCTAAGAACCACACCACACACACTTGGTTCACACCAATGCAACTAGAGGAGGCGGTGTATCATCTCTATGCAACAACTCTCTGTACTTCTGTTCTGATTTGCAGCTTTTCAGGTTTATTTTGTGGCTGTATATAATTTGTAGCTTCTTGAAATATGAATGAGGATAGTGATAGTGAGATACTGGCTACAGCTGCATTTGTAGTGGTGATGAAATGGTGAAAAACAAACAAATCGTTCGACACCAACACAGCGTGAGAACAGAAACAGTTCATCATTAAATGCCCGAACATAGTCGGGCGGAACGTACGCAGAACGGACTCCACGGAGGTCCGCGCGGACTCAAAGCGGACATCCGCAAGCCCTGTGCACGCAAAGCTCCGCGCACCAGTGACTGCTCGGCATGTATTTTTCACATCGCAGGGATTTTTCACAGACATTTTTACAGAAAACTACAACGCGGAAGTGCGCTTGACTATGAAGGCCCGAATGACTGTGGACATTCCTCGCGGAGTAGTAGTCTCTTAATGTTTCTCCTGTTTGTAGAAGAGCATCAAACTAGCTGGTAGCCCATCTCACACCGCTGTAGTAATCCTATACTGCCCTCGTGCGGTTAGGAGCTGAATTGCATGTCAAATAAAGGGGGGGAAATAAGACGGCGAATAGTAATAGTCGCATTAAAAAATCGATTTTTCAAAAATAAAATGAAGTTCAGACATTAAACAGTTTTATACTTCATTATAAACTTGAAACTATTGAAAATAAACCCACCATCCCCACACAAGAACATACTTTTCCCCAAACTACCTAATGTTCAAAGACAATGCTTAGTTGTTATACTTATTATGTCCTACTAATTCCAAATAGCAGGGGGAAATTAGAAAAGCACACCAAACAAAAGCTCAGGTCTTAGAAGATTAAGATGAGTAATCTGTTTCATCAAAAGCTGCTGTTTTGCTGCAATAAACAGCTCTAATAATGAGCCTGACACTTTGTTACTTTGTTAGATACACTCACCCATTAGGTGGATCCTAAAAATCTTTATGTCATAAAGCGCCTCATAAACTGTTTCTAGTTCAACCAAAAAGTCTGAAAACACAATTACTAACTTGCATCAAAGCTTTGTGTTGTGTGTGTCAAAACAGGGAGTCTAATGGGACTGGAGGGAGCGCGGTTCACCCGGAGATCATCTTTATTGTTTTATATTTTCAAAGTGTAACGCTGGAATTTGTACTGTGATATACCCCAGAGATAAACAGTCTGGTGGAATGAGAACTTGAAAAAAACATGTTTTCAATTTGGTGTGTGTGTGTTAGAAAAAAGAGGGCAGTCCGACAGGTCTAATAGTCCCGTGGCTTTAAAAGGGAAATACAGTGAGAAGTTAAGTGGTACCAAAGTGGCAAATGGCTTTGATTCTGCCGCGGCTCCACTGAATGTGAAATAGCAGTAATTCTTACCATTCATATCCATAATAGAAAGCAAAGCACAGCACGCTGAAGAGATGCCGCTCTATAAAAGCTTTTGTCTTTTATCTGCTGTAGAAGAAAATATCACAAAGTGGGCTTTAATCTTTAATTGCAACACTTTTGTCAGAATCAACTCTCTCGCTGGCAGAAAAACATCTATAAACAGAAAACTTTGCACTTGGACAAAAGGCACTATTGTATCTGGTATAATGTGGCTGCGTGAAATCCAGACTACCACCCCCCCATTTTCATTTAGTTTACACTTGAGGATTGTGAGCTGCTGGAGCACTGTAAAGAAAATACTTTCCGAGGAGGCTTTCAGGTGGCGGTACTAGGCTAAAATTAAGCTTTATTTTTCTATATTCATATTTAATACAGTACATGCAGTGGATGCATTTGCCACTGCTTCTCTCACCCTTGACTAGTCAGTCTCTAACCTTTCCCCTCTACCTCAGCCAACACCAATTATGGGAGTAAGAAAGGAGGAACTTTTCAGAAATGTGATGTTCCATCAGATCTGTAGGAATAATACAGCGCAGGGTGAAACACTCTCAGGATATCTATACTGTGCGTGTGTGTATTAGTGCTGCAAACTAATGAGTACAGATCCAGACGGACAAGCTGCCAGCAGGGTTAAAGAGCACTTTGATTCTCCTTAATCTGTTGTTTCCTTCAGCTGCACGCTTGCCTAAATTGATTATTAGAAATACCGGAGAAGTGCTGCAGATATTCCCTCCGTCTCCCGGCAGCTCGGTCCTGCTGGGAGCCTCTCTGACACCTGGCTTTTCCAGACAGATCGTGTTGTTCTGAATTCTAATTGTCAGAGAGGAAGCAGTTTGCAATCTATAGACCTCACGCCAACTGTGTCCGTTTACAACTGATGCCACAGCGGAGGCAGGAAGCAGCGCTGGGAGGAGCAATCACATCCCACTGCTGTGTAGCAGGATGCTCCTCATACAAACATTTATCTTCACATCGATGCAAAACACATTAGAAATGAGGGTGTCTCAAGAATCTGCAGTCATGTCAAATCATCTGTTGCTGGAACAAGACATTTTTTCTAATTTATTTTTTCCAATTTACTAACAATATCATGTCAGATACTGTATTTTGCAACAGTAGGAAGCATCTCACTGTAGTATTGCATTTTCACGCCACTAGATCATTTGTAACACTGACATAAAAATCAATGATCATGTTAACAGAGTAATCAGGCCTCATGTTATGATACATGAGGCTTCGCCCTTGAACAACCTCTGTGGGCCTGATCCCTCACCGCTGTCAGAGGTGCTCATAGTACAATATATGACCTGATCACACCAACAAGAGGCATTGCAAAGATCATCATGTGTGCTGTCACAAAATATCAGCATGTGGTTCTGTAAGCTCGGTGACAAGGGGAAACTACCTACAGGGCTAGCTAATGAACCACTGTAACTGTCGAGCTAAGTGCTAATACGCTAGCCAGCCTGGAACATGCTAGTGCTGGGCAGTTACAAAAGCACTCCAAGTTTCTTTGTATTTTCTCTGAACCAGGCGGTTTACTCTCTCCTGGAATTCGTTTTTAGAAATGTACACCATTTCCTTCAATAAAAAGTTCCTGGAAAAAAACCCTCTCTAATCGTCCTGCTAACTATCAGCTAACTAGCTCAACTGGAAGTTGGTTATATAGTTGAGCAAACTGCAAAGTACTGTTCACACATTTTAAAAGGCATTGGTACCATTGTGCATTTACTGCTCGCTCATGTATCACTTCTGAGCTAGCTAACGTTAGCATAGGAGGACACTATTGATGTTTACATGTCACGCTGTCATGAGCAGAAGCCTCTCATCCATTTTTTATTCATTTTTATTTTATGTTATTGATTTAACAGGGACAGTGCACAGCTACTTAGCTGCACCAGAGTTAGTTAGAAGCTAATTTTCATCTGTAGTCCCTGGGCAGGAGGGAACTGCCCATTGGTCCGACAGCCCATTGTTCCGACCATATTAAACCCATTGTTCCGAAGTCCGTTCCGAAATCATCATGATGCCCTATGGTTAAGGTCTGGTTAGGTTTAGGCACAAAAACCACTTGGTTAGGGGTCAGGAAAAGATCATGGTGTGGGTTAAAATGAAAAAGAAAGTGGCAAACACATAAGCCGTGAGCCTGCTCCGCCTCAAGCCTTTCCCAGCTGACCCAGAGCCGGTCGCGGTGCAACCATCAAGGCAGAAATACGCCCGCCGGGAGCCGTTCAGCATCGCGGACCGTCGGACTAATGGGCTGTCGGACCAATGGGCTGTCGGACCAATGACATGGACCCGGGCAGGAAACTTCTCGGCTAAAAGACACTATTTTATAAAAAACACAACATCTTCATGACACAGCGGCTTCAGCAATAACAATAGCAAGACAACACAACATCAAGTCACTGCAACAATAATAACAGCAACAATAAAACTACAACATTAAGATGAAACAAGATTTCATAATGTCAGATCAAGTGTCCAATTCATGTGTGATGGGAGCATGATTGGGTTGATTTTAGACATGATTTCATCTTAAATTCAAAACCAACAAAGCTGTTGTACTGTCTGATCTCACTTGGTACTTAGTTCTAATAGTTTGTAGCTCTAACAGAGAAGACGCCGTCGTCGACATCGTCCAAGATGTCCTCCCATTGTCTGAGCGCAGTTGTATGAACTGTCGAGGAGTCCATGACTGTGCGTTCACACCGAGCGCGAATTCGCAAATTCGCGCGTCGAGATTACATACAAAGTCAATGCAAAGACGCGATTAGACGTGAATTTGCGCCAATTCGCGTCCATCGCCTCATCACTCGAGTTGAAAATATTGAACTTTTGAGGGGAATTCGCGTGATGTTGTGCCGCGAAAGCCAATCAGTGTTGAGATTCTCCCGACGTCAGTGGCATCATGACGTCAGTGGCATCATGACGTCAGTGACGTCTTGACGCCCTGACGTCCACAACAATAAACTGCTACTCACCGGAGACAGATGGACAGACGCTCTGCAGCTGAAATGGAGCGCCTGTAGTTGGTGTCCTGCCGGGAGATCCTGGCGCCAACCCTCGCCAACAGGTCCTCAAACTGGACCCCAGTCAGCCTGAAGTACCGCTGAAAGCGGCTATCATCCAGACGGAGTTCCTGGAGGAGGCGGTGAAACTCACCGAGCTGGATGTGCTTCTGCAGGATCGGGTGAACCCAACCCCTTCACTCTCGACCGGTGTGATCGCACAGTGAGTGGAACATGGAAGTATAAAGAGACCTGTTTACACTATTGCTCAGTGGTGTGGGAGCAAGTCAAGCAGCTAATTTTCATATTAGCCCTGTGCTAACTTGAATAGGGATTAAGTGATTTAATCATGCAGCTCGTTTAGACTATCAAAATGTTATTGGACCAAATGGACAAACACTCAAAACAAGTCATTTCAGGGGATCATCTTGTTCACAATAATACCAATATAATCTTTAATATCATGACAAATTTATATTGTACTACTTGTGATATTTTGACTTGTTGACACTGGCGTCATACTGTTACCCATGGCAACAACAAGCATGACTGAAGCCAAAATTATTACACAACACATTGTTCTCACATTTAATCCCCTGCTCATTGTTCAACTTCATTGCTAACCCAGCCAATGCCGGCTCTGGCCCAACCCCAGATATCACAAAAGTTTAGGGAAGCTATCAAATGTCTATGTACCCAATGTGGTGCATCAACTGCCTCTAAATACTCTGCACCACATTCCCCCCCCAAAACAGAAACCTTTCTCCTTCTGTCTGGCTGGCTGCGCTGTGGGCTGAATGGCTGATGTATCAAGGTTTCACCTCTGATGACAGGGAGGCAGCTGGAGGCAGCCGAAAGCCAGCAAAGCCCTAGGTTAAGGCAGGAGTGCTCCGACACAAAGAGCGACTTTTCTCTGGGGAGGTGCCACAAATGTTTGCCTCACAAATTAAGAATTCATTTAAAAGTGCTTGTGCAAAAACTCTCAGAACCAATTACCATTTCTGTCTGAGATACAGTCTCTGAAGGGCTGGGGGAGAGGAAGAGGAGGGGGGCCGTAGGCTCAATGGTTTTCTATTTTTAGATACTTAAAGTGTCCCCTTAGACAGGTATTTTGAAGAGCCTTGGGTGGATGTAGCTAGTAGAATCCTTTCTTCCTCCAACCTCCTTTTTTATTCTTCCTCCATTTTGTCCCTTCAGTTGCTCCCCAGCTGCTTCCTCCTCAGCTGTTTTATTGAATAATTATCTTGATTTGACTATTTCCTCTTCTCAGGGCACATCTACCATCTCAACAAAGCTGCATTGCATTTACATCACATTTTAGGCATTCGGCTGATGCTCATGGTAATATAGTGCTCCGAGTGAGCTGTTGCAGGACGACAAACCAATGTCAAACCTCTGCAGAACTGAGCTTTCCATCAATCAATCAATCATTTATTTCTCACATGAAGTCATACAGGTACAACTCCAGTGAAATACAATCCTTTTTGCTTCGTCTTACACCTTAAACTGCTGCTTTATAATCATCCGTGTTTCCTGATGGTTCTGGTGATTCATAGTTTCTGGTTGTGGAATGATTGAACTGTGTTTTGGGTACAGTTGCTCCTGTTGTTTTGCTAATTTAATCCACTACAGACTCAGCGGATTCACTGTCATCACTGACATTGACGGTAGTGTCCTGGAACGTGCTACAGATTCTGATTGGCTATATCTCTAACGTCACTGAGGGACGTGTCGTAGTCTGTTCACACATCCTGAGCCCAAACAGACAGCCACATGGTTGCTCCTTTCAAATACAGGCAGCCACTCTGTAGCCGCCTCTACACGGCACACAGCAGCAATCCATAGCAAGGAATGGACAGCACCTTGCATTCCCACTGTCACACCAGAACTTCAGCATATAGAGAAAGAGTTATCTGGTTGGATGGCACTTTCCATGATTTTGGCCAAGTTTTGTTGAAACAAAAGATATCCATGGGAACATGACGCGGTACGAATGTTGTCCAGTTTATTATCCAACATCTGTTCAACAGCTAGCAGTATGCTAGTTCAGCTGGCACCCATCCTCTCCATGTTTTCCTGACATTTACTGATATTTACAATTGAAAACCTCGATCTGGCCAGCTAGCAGAGTCAGCAGGAGGAGAGCTTACACACTCCATCCATCCATTTTCAATCGCTTATCCGAAGCCGGGTTGCGGGGCAGCTGGCTGAGCAGAGTATTCCACATCCCTCTCCCCAGCAACGCCTTCCAGCTCCTCCTAGGGCCCCAAGGCGTTCCCAGGCCAGATGAGATATGTAATCCCTCCAGAGTGTTCAGGGTCTGACCCAGGGCCTCCTACCAGTGGGACGTGCCTGAAACAACTCCAGCAGGAGGCAGCAGGAGGATCCTGATCAGATGCCCAAACCACCTCAACTGAGCCCTTTCGACACGAAGGAGCAGCGGCTCTACTCTGAGCTCCCTCTGGATGTTCAAGCTCCTTACCTTATCTCTAAGGCTGAGCCCAGACACCCTTCAGAGGAAACTGATTTCATTTGCAACCTCATTTTTTTGGTCATTACCCAGAGCTTTGCCTTCTGGCTCAGCTCCCTCTTCACCTCGACGGTCCAGCACAGCGCCCGCGTCACTACAAATGCTGCGCCAAACCACCGAACCCCGAGATATTTGAACTCCCTCACTTGGGGCAGTGACTCACTCCCAACCCAGATGGGCAATCCACCGTTTTCCAGCAGGGAACCATGGCCTCAGAGTGATTTCCTTATCCTGATGATTGACTCACAGTGACACAACACCAACAGCAAAAAGCATCATTAGGACATGCAAAATAAACTTAAGAGCATAAATTTAGCGAAACTGGAAGAGGAAAACATAAAAAACAAAAAAAGGTGCTTTTGGAAAAGTCTATCCAACCCTGAAGTTCCCCGAAAAGCTCCACATACATTTCCTACAACATGAGTTCTTTAAAGTATCTCTGCTATTTACTGAGATTAATTCTACATTTGATGTGCTAATTTCTTTTGATCTTGAGTTTCATTTACCCGAATCATATCAAAACACACTTTCCGATTAAATGATGTGCACACCAGCCAGATAATTAATGTTAATCATACACAGCTGATATTGAATTATGCTAAACGCTGTATTTACATTTCAGAGTTTGAAAATCGACCAACATTTATTTAATTAAATGTGAGGTTATGGAATTAACCTCAGAAATAAAAATGCAAAACAACGACAGAGGGCCAAACAATGTTGGAAAAGAAGACAAAAAAAAGAAATATCAGTGAAGCAGATTTGTTATCGTACTTGCTCTACAGCCTGAGTCCTGACCTGTGAATCTGCCCACAACACAGAGTTCGTGTTCAGTGATTCGTCCCACATTGTGACATGAAACAGCAGTTTCTTTGTTAAATAAAAAACAACTCAACTAGTCAATCAGCTCTAGGGTGGGACTAAAGGTGTGGACACATCAACCTGACATCAAAGAACTAGCAGCGACGAAAGCCAACTGTCACGTCGTCTACATCGCCTCACGTCACCCTGTGTCAGTTGCATTTGAACACACTACACGGACTACATCCGACAGCCAAGTAGCACGTACGTTCTGCGCCTGCGTGAGAGAGAGCGGAGTGAGAGAGTGGTACGTCCTGTCAGCCTGTCAGAGACTAGCGGAGGCTAACTGGCTGTGCTTCCCTCCGGTCATGCTGCGGCTAACGCTCCGCTAGCCGCTCCCAGCTAGCTCCGGTTTGTTATTCAGGTTAAAGTGTGAAGAAGCAGCAGGTCTGTGGGGCAGCTGAGTGAAGTGGAGCCTGAGGAGGAAGCACCGGTTAGCCCCGGTTTCACTACAGGCAGATTCACTCGCTACAGGGGCGAGGAAATAAAACCTGAACAGCCAATCAGAGTGATCTCTCTCACTGACAAGCTCCGCCGCCGATTCAACATACTCAATCGGCCGAAAAGCCGCCGACGCCGAAGTGCTGACGGTGCGGGACACACCGCAAAACTAGGACGACAGACGCCCACCGACAGTTGTTAGTTGTAACAAAGTAATATACCGTGTTACCAACAGGATTTCAGGTAAGATTCTTACATCCATCCACACTGATCCACTTCCGTCAGTGCGCCACCAGAAAGAAACATCCCCCAAAGGTTGTTGTGTGTTGTCATGTCACTCATTATACGCTACCTTATAGAGGGGTGCTGGTGATGGTGTGTGTTATCATGTCCAGTGTGTTTCTATTCATATACCGACATTGTATCCTGTTCTGCTTTTGTGTCCTAAGGCTGCCTGAAAGCAGCGGTGGGGAGGTTGTCCCGGTGATCGACATGGATGATGTTAGTTTGTGATGGATGTTTGTATTCACATCCCCTACAACTGCAGAAAAACACCAGCACACAGTCCACTTGCACTTCTCATAGTAACTGACTCACATGCCATTCTGATTGTTGTGCTAACCTCAACATTTGTTTATTGTGTTTCATATCATAGGCCCACAAACACTGATCCATATCTCATAATTATTAGATTTGATCCTCTGCCTGACCCTCCCTGTGTCCAAGGATATTCATTTATTTTAAAAGGTCTAGGCTGTTTAAATGTTCTATATCATCACGCTATTATTAATATACGCAGGAGAGTTTGATACAAAGTGGTAACCGCTGTGTGTGAATGCATGACTGGGTCAGACCTGCAGCACTGGATTTGAAATGAACTGTGAAACAACATGAGCCTCATCCATTAAAAATCAACATTAGTTCTTCTGAGGTCATTTTGGTGAAAGTAATGCAAAACTAGTGTAATGAGTACTTTACACAGAGAGTAATATTGTGATGCACCTTATTCCTTTCAAATGAAGATAAGTAGTAATATGTAATACATTACATTTTGAGAATAATTTGCCCAACACTGGTCTCTGGTGATTGGTTAGGATAAAGACAGGAATCATTTAGAGTGAACAAAATGTCAGAGTGAATATTGATATCAGGCAACATGATCCAATCTATTTGTGTTTAACCTCCACAAGAATCCAGAGTGCGATTTGAACAATACATTTAAAGGTTAACGTTCTCTGCGGCACATAGCAGTGCAGTCCCATTACTGTGCCTCCACAACAGTGCACATTGTACTAAATCCTTCTTCAGTAGTGTCTGAGCAGCAGAGAGCCTGCACTGCTAACACCTCCCCACAATGTACCCACAGATGTCTGCAGCAGCCACCGTGGGGGGGGGGGGGGGGGGGGGGGTACAAGATGAAAATGATTCATGTGATGTTATGTTGTGCTCTGTAAATCAGCCAGTACAAGTAAACAAATTTATGTTTCTTACACAACACAGAATGTGACGAGTGGGGAGAAAAATATGAGTGAAAGGTTTTATTTTATCCTCTTTGTCCTTCAGGAGACTGAAAGGGACTGATTTATGGGTCTGCTGTTGGTCTCGATGAGGCCATGTGTGTGTGTGTTGATATACTGTAAATATGTGTGTGTGTGTGTGTGTGTGTGTGTGTCAGCTACTGTACCAGACAGCTGGGCTAGCACCGCTCTGTTCTGGCCATTCAACCCAAACTGGCAGGCTCAACAGTGATTGATGGAGGTCAGAGTTCTGTGCAAATCAAACCAGACAGGAGAAAAGCACACACATGAACAAGCCACAACACACACACTCAAACACCTGGATTATCCAGGCTGTACATCCTCCATCCACTCACATTCTCCACAGCACTCCACAGGAATCTCAGCTGCCACATTCATCCCAACTCGCTCCTCTGTCGTTTCATCACGGCCGTCATTTGCGATGCCACGGGCCCCAGAGAGCGGAGTCCTCACCATCAAACTGGACGTCACATTTAAATCTACTGTAAATGACCTGCCATCACCATTCAACCCCAGAGCTGGAGGAAAGGAGACACCATTCACTCTTTTATTTCCATTTAATGCTCTCACAGTCTCATCCTTAACAGAGGAGTCGTGGTGACATGCTGATATTCACTGCCCCCCGCTGACTCTGCCTGGAACTACATCAGCCTATGCTGCCTGCTCAAGCAGACAAAAGCCCTGCAATATGATACACCATGCACCCTTACACATTTAAGACGGAGCTGTGAGTTACTACAAACACTAGTGACATTAGGAATGTAGTGCACAGTAACACAGCAAACCAAGCACAGAGTGCAACACAAGGTCTACTGCTCTCACACACTCAAATTTAATGCTTTTTAAGATCTTTTCAAGATTTCCTCGGAGTTTCACTTTCACCTGGGTGACAATAGTCACACTGCAGCTATTCAGATTTTTACCCCCTTCCCGCCAACGTGTTATTAGGGATTTCACTTCCCTCTGTGACTGGCTAGTACTCGTTATAAAAGAAGAAGAAGAAGAAGATATACTTTATTAATCCCAGAGAGGAAATTCTTTCTTTTTTTTCCACTGTGTCGTCATACACACACAGCCCTGAAATACACACACATGCACAAACAGGACCTACACATGCACTAAATGGAGAGATGTCAAAGAGAAGGGGCTGCTCATGGATAGGTGCCAGCAGTTGGGGGTTCGCTGCCTTGCTCAAGGACACTTTGGCAGTTCCCAGTGGGGCACACTGGCACCTCTCCAGCTACCAGTACATGCTCCATCTTTGGTACAGATGGCGACTTGAAATAGTGATGCTTCGGTTTCCAACCCAAGTCCCTGTGGACTGAGCTACTGCCGCCCCCTGACACGCTGACACATTGAGGTTGGAAGCAGTAGCAATCAGGGCACAAAGGTCATGGTCAGGGCCACTAATAGCCAATCTTTTAGTATGACATTTCCTGAGATTAAAGTGGTATAAATTTACAAGAGAGATTATTTCTGGTAACGGCCTCCTGGTGGTGGGATGTCTTTGTTGGGGAAACATAGTGGCCCACCTCTGGTCTTCCCCCAGGTTGCCCCAATGAGTAAGCGGCTTCATTTTGATCCCAAAATCACTTTAGCATTGTTAACAATGATAGCATCACCACCTGCGCTGACGCTGCTAACAGTGCTAACAGAGCCACAGTAGTTAAAAATGCTAAAGGGGGGTTATGCATGCATTTTGTGCATACACCAGCAGCTACCTGCCCTGAACACATAACATGCCATCACATAACTGCTGCCCTCCAAAAAACACTACAGGTCCTTCAAAACACACACCGAGACTATTACAATACTGGACTCTGAACTGAAGCCAACTCACTAAAACACATTACAGTTCTTTTTAAGTGCAATTTTTATAATAATATGCATAGGCACTTTGTTTTTTATTCCATTTTAACTGCATATGTTGACTATGTATTAGAGGGCTGCATTGGGATTGGGTCCTGCCGGGATCCATGGGACCCAACCCAAATCTTGTGGGAGCGGGCGGTTTGAACTTTGCTGCGGGCAGGAACAGGTGGCTAAAAAAAACACTGCGGGATCGGGATGTAGCCTATAGCGACAGGATGGAGTTAACAAATGTGGAAAAGAAGCTCAAACAAGGTCTGAAGGCGCACTGAGCCCTCTACTTCCCAGCGCTCTCAAAGCTACCGCGTTTCATCTTCAGTATCCCCGCATCCAGTGCGCCTTCAGAGCGGGCCTTTAGTGTCTGTGGGCGCATCTTGGAAGAGAGACGCGCGGGATTGGGACCACAGTCGGTCAGCAACATTCTCTTCCTCCACAGCAATATTATGGCCAAGTGATTCATTTGTTAAATTCCTTCATTTCTTTCATTAACTTTGTTTATTTTATGTTATTTATTAGTGTCATTTGAGCCACTCACAGCCTACTCTGGCTGCTATTTGTTAATTACATAAAGAGGCGCGATGATGCCGGTGTTATTGAGCATAGGCTTTATCTTTATCTCATTAATGTTTCTTATTCAGGTCTCTCTTAGAAAAGAGACCTTAACCTCAGTCACTGCGTGATTATATGAAGGTAGAACAGAATATGAAACAGCCTTTATTTCATTAAAAACTAATTGAAAACAACGAAATAGGAGCGCTATTCCTGACCAGTGCGTCAAAAGACATGCAGGCCAGGGAAACGAAACAAACAACCCCATGAATCTCTTTATTAATATATATTAGGGGTGTAACAGTACACAAAAATCTCGGTTCGGTACGTACCTCGGTACACAAGTCGCGGTTCGGTTTTTTTCGGTACAGTAATGAAAAAAATAGACAACTATTAAATATCTTTTACTTATTGGTAACCTTATTAAAACATACCACCGCAGCAGTTAACTCTTTTTACACAAGTTTTGAATGAAACAAATATATATAAAATCCTGCTTTTTCACATTGTTTGAATGAAAATAGAAATATAAAAGTGAAAAATAAAATCCTGCTGTTTTTTTAACACATTTTTTGAATGAAAAATATAAATACACGTTTCTGCTTTAACAGTTTTACTCAATTAAAATAAAAAGTATAGTGCAGCTGGTCAGCTTTAAAGCCTGCTCAGATTCAGTTTTACTAGGAACTTACTTAGCTTTCCCACTTTGTTAAAGTGCAGTAAACAAAACATGCTTATATCTAAAGTGCAGCTTAAACAATTTTACTCAACTCCAATGGCGTTGGTTATTTCTTTAGCGCGATGGTCAGGGAAAACGCTCTTTGTTTTTAAACGACGACGATATTGTAGTTTGCACCAGATTGCTTTTTCTAGTCGTGCCGGTTAACGTTCAAACTCGGGTGGTGTCGCTTTAGATGCGTTAGCATGTTAGACGTGTTTCCAAGTACATACCCGGCCGCTGTTCTGCAGTGTCGGCACACTGCTTTTGTCTTGTCAACTTGTTTATTTCCATCTTCGTATTTTACCCTGAAACCAAAGTGTTCCCAAACGGAGGACTTAAGGTTTGCGGGTGGGTCTTCAGGTTCGTCAGGCTCACTTGCCATGTTGTCAAAATGCTAGAATGCACTGCACAAAGTGAAAGCTCAATTATGTCCGTCGGGGAACTAGATATTTTAAATGGTTCGGCTCGCAAAAACAGAATTAAAATAAAACAAAATAAAATAAAATAATATCCTGCGCCCAATAATTCGGTACAGGGTCGTGCTGAACCAAAAGTCGCGTACCGAACGGTTCAACACAAATACATGTACCGTTACGGCCCTAATAGCTATAATAATATAATAAAATGACGTGTTTTCTCCTGCGGGACGGGAGAAGACACAAAATCAATGCATCTCTATTATTGTGCGGGCATAAATTCTCAGAGTTTTGCAGGAGCGGGCGGGAGTGGACAGAAATTCAGCGGGAGCGGGATGAAGAAAACAGTCCCGCGCAGGGCTCTATTATGTATCTGGAACTGTGTAGAATGTGAGTGGAATGGAGGCATTTCTTTATTCATTTTTATTACTATTCATTACTTATCTTTATATACGAGCCGTGTTTTTGAGTGCACCTGACTTTCGTTGTATGTTTGTACAATGACAGTAAGGAAATCTGATCTGATCGGCGGCAGGGCTCCAATTATTCCTATGGAAGTCCAAATCGCTCTATTTCTGCAATATGAAATTACCCGGAGGACCAGCACTTCATCTGCATCATTGGCTCATAGAGCAGGCGCACGAGAGTGACTTATGACCGCCGAGCACAGCCAAGGACGGCCGAGCATAGCCGAGCAGCCAGTTTCAGGTTTAGCGCCCCCTAGCTTGAACAGGATTAAAATCATTGAATTTAGCAGCTCTTTTAAACTTTCCAAATGTTATCGGACTGAATGGATTGAATTCTGATAGTGAATGAGTCATTTCACTCAATAAAATTACCCACTGTTTTACAGACAACTCATTCCCAATGTGAGTCTATGGGAAAAAGTCTTTTTGGGCACAAAATGGCATCACATGACAGACCCAAGATACAGTAGTACCACTGTTTGGGTTCACAGCCTGGCACACTTTCTCAGAGGCAGGATTTGTGACTCAAAATTGAGCCACTTACTCACCAGGGCGACCTGGGGAAGACCGGAGGGTGAACACAATATTCCAAAGCAACACTGATGGGTCAGGAAAGGCGTTATTAGCAGAACTGAACAGGAGCAAAATGATCTGTAGACTGACGAGAGTTAACCGGTCAAAAATGTTAACTATACATATCAATAATTCATAAAACTTACTTTAAGACATTTTAAGAGTATTTAAGGACCTGCAGACACCCTATTCAAATGCAAAAGTAGTACAGATCATTTATGAATAATTCACTTGTTTAGAGGCCCCTGCAGCAACCAAAGCAGCTGCTATATTTATGCTTATGAGCAGCTATGTGTAAAACATATGCTGATAAACACACACAACTGTTATATACTACATTTAAAAGTCTCCTAAGTGGAATACAAATAACATTGGACATGAAAATGGAAATGATGAACGCTTGCACCCTTAGGAGATTAATTTTCTCCACTAAATTGCTATTTTTGCGAAGGGACGTTGGTGCTGGTAATTTCCTGAAGAGACATTTTTCAACAGTGATCAATAACCATTTGATAAGTGGTTATACTGTGACCGATACTTTGCGACATGAGCAGTGTTGGCAAATGTAACTCCTCATTAACACATGCATTATTTTACACCCTGTGGCAAGGGTGGCAAGTGTGTGTGAATGTGTGTGTGTGTGTGTGTGTGTTTGGTGGAGGACAGGGGAGGGAGGTCGTAATTAGCAGTTATAGTAATTAGACTAAAGGTCGATGTTAACAAGACGGAGTATCTAATTTCTCACTAGATATGCATCTGCACACAGACTGCGGGCTGCGAGGACACACACACACACACGCAAAGGTGTCTGCACACACACATTTGGTCACACACTCAGACACACCATTAGTCATGTGTACACAAAAAAGTGAGGCGACATTTCCATTTTGGAGGTGAGGTGAACTTGCTCGTGACATTTTGCACCCCGACGCTCGAACTCCCGTCTTCTCCTATTCAGCCACTGCATCTCATTAATGCTGATAGCCAATTAACACAAGCAAGAATTACTAACCTTTTCCGTTTCTCCTCCATACCACTAATGACCCCAGTGTGCTCTGCTACTTATCTTTATCCTTGCTATCCAAAGACACAAGTGAGTTTATTTCTACGCCTGGAGCCTGGAGTTAATGCGGCAGCACTCATGAGGAGGAAGATGAATATAGTTGTGGTTCTGTTTATCGTCATAAAGGGCACCGCCACCTACCAGGGGCTTTCATGAAGATTATATCTAGAGGTGAACTACTCACCCATGAGCACTTACTGCCAGCCTTGTCTGATCATTTTTTTATGTCTCCCATTTTTTACATAGATTGTGCCAGCCTTTATGCGCTAACCTCTGCATCTTAGGCTTCAATAGTGTCTCGCAGTAGGTTAAGCACAGTGGGTTGTGCTCTGCAGCGAGCATGGAGGGAGCAAATCAGTCAGAAGCTCAAAAAGAAAAACACACACACACACACACACACAAAGAGAGCTGTGCCTGTTTTGGTTTCTTGTGTGATATTTTTACAGAGGTTTAAAAACAGGCTTTTCAGAGACAAGTTCTCAAGGACTGGCATGAATGATTAAAACTCTTCTTTTGACGTAGCTTGTAGGAAATGCATGAGAGGTTTTGAGGAAGTGTTAAAAGCTCAACACAGTCTCTTACATGCTTTGATACTTTTCCCCATTCTTTCACACCAGCACAGAGAAAGGCAGCAGAGACAAAAAGACAGAGAAAGGACGATATATAGGGATGAAGCCCGCAGACACCATCCATCACTACCTCAATTAACATTTGATTAGGGTGGATGGCGGTCTGTATCGACATTTCATTAGTAGCAGAGTCAGTATAGCATCATGTCAGTTATGTTAATGGCCTGGCTGGGTTGGAGCCTCGCAGTCACACACCACAAGCTGGAAATCCGAGCTAGGAGCTAGTGAAATAATGAAGATGTCTTCCCCCTCTCATTTCACCTTATTCTTCTCTCACCTAAAGCTATTAGCCTACACCTCTGACTTGTAACTTCGTATTTCTCCAAGGAGATGCACCTATCAAGACGAAAAGTAAGATATGCTATTGTTAAAACCTGCATCATCATTTTTGGCACGGAAACGAGCTATATGCCTATTAGCAATTATTCAGAGTCTGGCCATGTGGGGAATGTAAGTCATTTACTTCCTTTCCTTTTAGCTCTGTTTTTGGTCTCCACCAACTCCTGATGAAAACACCTGGCTCCTAAGCCCAGTTCAGACCAATGATTAATGACGAGACTAAACCATTTTAGAACGTTGCAGAGAAAAGCTGCAGCAGTGTGAACTGGCCGGTCTGAGCTCGACTCAAGCCGCTGCAACTCAGCTGGTCAAATCGCCTGCAGCTGGTTTTAGAACGTAAAGAACACCACCTGTTTCAACAGCCAGTCAGTTTGTAGTGAAGTCCATGTTCGTTTTGTTTCTGTTTTTTGCCATTTTGGTTTTGTTTTTTTCACTAATGCAACTATAGCCAGTATGTCACTATCACTATCCTCATTCATATTTTAAAGGAGCTACAAATTATTAGGGACGCACCAAAATGAAAATTTGTGGCTGAAGCCAAATAATATTAAACGCTTGGCCGAATACCGAATGCCGTTTTTTAGTTTTTCATTAGTTTTTGCAGATGAACCCTCCAGATTAGTGTTGTCACGGTACCAAAATTGGGACCCACGGTACGATACCAGTGAAAGTATCACAGTTCTGAGTAGTATCAGGATACCACAGCAAAAATGAGGCAGATGTGCCTTTTGTTATTTATAAAAACATAAATCACTTTTCTACATCAATGATATTTCAATGGAATAAATTACTTATTGACTTATTCATACTTCAAAAACAGCATCAATAAGTGATTAACATAGGGGGATCAAAATAAAATCAACCCACAACCAGCAGAATTCGCCATTTCGTTTCTGCTGCTGATTGAAATCTGTACTCACACAGCGTGCTGAATGATTTATTTTGCTCACACAAAACTATTTTTAGTCGCAAATGCAAGTGCGGTGACGGACGGAGTAAAATATCGCCACACTGCTGACATTTTACTCCGTCCGTCACCGCACGCTGTTTGATTGCGTTATCAAAACATGCCGCTATTATTCAGCCTTGCTTTTCACTTATTCCACCAAATACATTATATGTAATACAATATATTCGGTTACCGAATATTCGGTGCGTCCCTACAAATTATATTCAGCCACAAAATAAACCTGAAAAGCATGGAGAGTTGTTGCATAGAGATGACACACCGTCTCATCTAGTTGCACTGATGTCAGTCTCTATATACAGACTCTACATGAATGTAGAGTCTGTATATAGAGTGCTATATGCTGTATTGCCATCTGCCGGAAGTCAGACGCCGAATACAGCCGATGGGTTCCGACAATGCTCTGATGTGAACCTGCAGTTTTTAGAACGTTGCAAAACAGTGAATTGCTTCAACTCATCTTGTCGCAAATCTTTGGACTGAACTAAGGCTTTAAACGGCTAAATGCTCCACTATCCTTACCAGCTAGACACTAACGTTAGCTCACCACTTCCATCAATCTTTTACTACTCCCTAGCAGGCAGGGGTGTACTGCTATGTGTTTAAGCAGTAGAGTGCCCCAATGACATGCACGCATGCACACACACAGCTAAGCTGTGGTTCTTTCTTCCATGGTTATGTAACTACTGTTCTTACAGTGGCGAGTTTACATACATGACTAGCCCGAGAACACGTACGCCTGGTTTATAGTTGTTTCATCTTTACTAGTAAACAGCTAGTTGGCTATGTACTAAGGAAAAATGATTCAATTCACTGTGTGGCTCAAAAGTTCCGCACCTGTCTGCTCTTTGGTGCTACGCAGGTAGCACACTTTGGGTTTTACAGCTTTATCACGGAGAACAGCTGCTCGAAAGACATGTTATGAGAGCAGTTAGAGTGAATTAAAACAGGGAAGTTGCAGCCAGATAAAAAACTTCGGGGAAACTGCAGTCATTTGATAATTCTCTATGAACGACCCCAGTCACGTTATGAATAGCCATTTTATCCATTGTTGTTATAACAAGGTTGATTATAATTGCTTTGGCAAATAATTGGGCTGGATTTAAGAGGTTTGGAGCAAAGAGATTAAACAGGTCTATGTAGCTGAACTATTCACATAACCATCAACCTGCAAAGTGCTCACCATTTACCACTTCATCTGAAACTCACCAAGTGTGAAATTGCCTAAAACATAACAGTGTAGATTATGTGGTGGGCATAATTAATGATAACAATGTTTCTCTCAGCGGCATCAGGATATCTTTCTGTGCCAACCAGTTTGACTGTTACCACTCTATTAAACAGGTGTTAGTAGTGGTTATCAGCATTAAAGATAGAGGTTAGAACGCTCCTGCTACACCTGTAAGTTTAGAGTGCCATTAGCAACTATTAAACAACCATGTTTCTTGTTACGCAGCAACATGTGCATGAGCTGACTTACTTTGTCATTGGGAGGTAGAGGGGATGGTGGATGGTGTGACATCCAGGCGAAGCGGCTGCCAAGCTGCAGACCACTGTTTGAGGCCAAACAACACCAGAGGTTCATTAGTGAGAGATCGAGGCGTTTTCAGCAGGATATGTGCCCTTAAACATGGGTATTTTTTTAACAAAGCATCACAATATTTCCAGCACAATTTAAACCCCCAAATGTGGCTGATTTTTTAGCAACACATCACAGCATATCCAGCGACATGTGTACCCTTAAACGTGGGTGTACATAAGGCGACATATCTCAACATTTCCAGCGGCATTTGTGTCCCCAAGCGCAGATTTTTTTTAGCAACACATCATAGCGTGTCCTGCAACATTTGTGCCGTTAAACGTGGGTGTATTTTAAAGACACATCATGGTGTTTCCAGAAACATATGTGCCCCCAGACATGGGTGTTTTTCACAACACATCATGGCATATCCAGCGACACTTGTACCCTTAAACGTGGGTATATTTGAGGGACACAATGTGGTGTTTCCAGAGGCGTTTGTGCCCCCAAACGTGGTAGGTATTTTCAAAACATATTACAGCATTTCCAGTGACGTTTGTGCCCACACACATGGGTGTTTTTTAGCAGCACATCATGGTGTTTCCAGCAACATTTGTGCCTGAAAACATGGGTTTATTTAAGTGACACATAAACAGTTCCAGAGGCAAATATTGCCCCCAAACATGAATGCATTTTAAAGACGCACAAAAGTGTTTCCAGCAATGCTTGTGCCACAAAACAAGGGTGTAATTTAAAGACACGTCACAGTGTTTCCAGTGGCGTTTGTACCCCCAAACATGGGAGTTTTATAGCATCACATCATGGTATTTCCAGCACCATTTGTGCCTTTAAACATGGGTGGTTTTAGCGACGCATCACAGCATTTCCAGCGCAATTTGTGCCTCCAAATGTGGAGGCCTTCCAGCAACATTCGCTCCCCTCAAATGTGATTGTTTTCTAGCAAGCTGTCGCTATGTTTCTCGCCGCATTAGTGCCCCCAAATGTGTTTTAGCGACTCATTGCCCCATTTCCAGTGGCTTTTATGCCACCAGAAATTGTTTTTTAAGCCAAAACATGGTCCTTTTTCTACAAAAACTAAGTGTGTTTTGTGCCTTAACATAACCACACATGCCAACAGGGGTTTAATAAGGTGATAATGGCATCCTGAACATACTGGTCAGTGTAGCAGGAGCCTGCTGACCCATATCTGTACATCTGTAATGATAGCAACCACTACTAACACGTATTTGATTAAGTGATAGCATTCGACATGGGTGTCTGTGGAGAGCTGTGAATAATAAGATGCAAACATAACAAGACCAAAATGAAGACGTCTAGGTCGAGACAAGTGAAGATGAAAACATAGATGGATGGCAGGAGGGGGTATGACCTTTACTCTCAGCACCTGCAGGGCAGGGATATTACCCAGCAGGCCCCTCACTGAGCAGATCGATCCAGGTGCACGCTTCAGTCAGATCAATAACAGCCTTAATATAGTCCATACTAAACATTGGCTTTTTAATGAGATACCAGTGGCAGTTTTTCACCTCACTTCTCTAGTTAAAGTGCCCATCATGTTTCATTTCACTCTCATTTCAACCTCGGGCACCTCTGAACCTCGGGGGCCGCTGCAAATATTGAAGTTAACATTTCACTCCATTTGCTAGCAAGTAGAGGGTGTGAGGTATTCTAATCTATGGTGTCTAAGGCCATTATCATTCCTTTACGCAGCGATGCCGAATACCAGACTCCCTCAAGGGCCCTGAGTGAATGTGTATAATCCTGTGCTCTGAGCTATGTGAGCAGATATGAGTGTTTAGACAGGATGGATATATTCAAGATAAATCCCAGTGACCTCCTCTATAAGATGGACTATTCTTATTTCCTGCCTCAAAGACTATTATCCATAAATAATAAAGTAATGAGTACTGCACTGGGTTGTATAAACATGTTTTAAAGTTCTGTGACATCTGCTGTTCTGGAAGCTGTACAGCGTCCACTGTTTGACAAGGTGGCAATCATCTGCCAACAGCTCCCTCATGTGGCCAAAAGCTCCCCTGCAATGATCTCCACATCTCCTGATTTGTATTCCACAGGATGGAGTTTTACCTTTTATGTGTACGCTGAAAGATTCCAGCTGAAACTAAAGCAGGATACGAGCACAGCTTACTGTCGTCCTCTGAAGTTGGATCACTTCCACAAAATGTCAACATTTGTCCAGACCACTGAAGATTATTCAACCCCAAAATGTCACATTTGCATTCTTTTGGAGGGCCAATTCCCTTGCAGCTTTCTGCTAAGATACATCCTTTCACCTCCAGGCTAGACTTTTGAAGGGATAAGGCCTATGAAGCAGTCAGTAGGCTATGAAGTGATTCCTACACTAAAATCATGCAGCACTTATCTGCATCAAAAAGTGAAACAGACGAGATGTCACTGATAAAGGAAGCTTTTCTTTAGATTCACTGACTCTGTGCATTCCCTGAGATATTTCTTTTCAGTCTGTAAGGCATCTCAGCAACAACACAGACATAACGTATGAGCGCACACAATAACGCCAGCAACAACAGCCTGCAAAAACACTCTCTAACAAGCGCTCAGGCTCTCAGGACTCACAGTCCATATTTCTTGAGGCAGGTCTGCTCTTTATATTCCTGAATAAACCTTGAGAGAAGGAGTCCTTGAGGAAGACGGAGGGTTTCGGGACTTACTTCATTCTTCCTGGTACCTCCTGCCCCCCTGGCATGACCTGGATAAGGTCTGATCACGCTGCCCTGCCCTGGGAAAGGGGAAGCCATTAACAGTCCCGTGAGAAGGACACATTCAAATAGGAAACCATACAGAATAAACACTGTGTGAGCTCACCGTCGCGTTCCCATGACCCAAAACGACTGGATGTGTATGAGTGTGTATGTGCGTGGGTGTGTGTGTGTTCAGTGTCAGCCAGATAACCAGGAGTGTCGTATGTTGACCCAGACTACTCCCTGCAGGAGTTTAGACTACAGCTGGCAAGCCCCATAGAGAAAAACAGGCAGGAGATTCGGACTTTGGGATACTGAATGAAGGTAACGACATCTCCACAGAGGCAGGGCCGCTATTGAAATGTTATCAGTTCTTGGAAACTGATCTTGAAACCGTACTGACAACTTCAATTAGATTGCCTTTGCTGGCAAATTAAGATCCTGAAATACAAACAAAAACTGACGTTTTCAGAAAATTGTGAGGCTTTCTTTTACTATTTAAAAACTGTTTTTCAGAAACAGAAATGCATGTCAAAGGTATGATTTAGATTTAGAAGGACAATTTAACTTTTGAGCTAAGAAATGTGTGGACTTAAAGGAGCACTTCACCTGCAAAATGACCATTTGTATAGCAAGTACTTAGCGCCTGTTACTTTGAATCCTTGAAGAAACCTAATTTTTCTCGCATGCCTCTACGGTGAACAGAGAATCCAAAAACCACAAACATTCCTTATCAATGAAATAAACAGGGTCTGCATTTAACAACAGCAAGACTATTTTAAACATCAATTCAAAATACTCTCACACAGCTCATGCAGTAAAATCCAAGTCTCACTATTGCAGTCATATTGTTCGTACTTCCAAAATACATGGCTTGCAGGCGTGTTACTACTGGACGTATGTAGGAAGTACGAAGCACATGACTGGATAAATGAGACTTGGATTATACTGCACAAGTTTTTCAATGGATCTTTTTTGCTGTTGTTAAATTTGGACCTTGTTTATTTCAATTCATGAAGAATGTTCGCCTTTTTTGGATTCCTCGTTCCGCCTTGGAGGGATTCAAGAAAAACATGGTTTTCTGCACAAATTAAAGGCAACACGCAATCTACATACAAGTAGAGTATTCCTTTAACGCTCCAAAATTATGCTAAATTCTGGCAAAGGAAAAACTGGCATGGTGATTCTCAAAGAGGTATTAAAATGAAAATAGGCTCTACGTTTACCCACGAGTCTCCCCTTTACAGACATGTCCACTTTATGCTAATCTCATGCAGTTGTTTAGCATGCAGTATAAATATGTTATTTCCACCTGCTCTAAAAATGGTGTATATGAATATTTCTGTATGCTGGGGTCCCTGAACAGTCTTGGTATTGCATAAATTGGGTATGACTGGAAAACTGAGACTATAATAGATTCAATGAGCCCAGTTTTATTCATGTGTGTTCATTTAAATCTCCATAATAGCCCATCCTTTTGAAACATGGCAAAACGGTATAAAATGACCTACGGTGACCTCTAGGGTAATCACACCCCCATGAAACTTTACAACCACTAACTAGAGACCTCAGGCGTTCAGAGGATGAATGGCTTTCAGAGGTCCAATGGCAATAAAGGGGTTTCTCAGCAGTTTCCAGAACAGAAGTGCTCACCAGTCAATCGCTGAAATATGCAACTCTTAGAGAAATCTCCAAAGTTGTCAAAAGCGCTTGATGTAAAATCACAGCACTGGTTTTTCTGTGGTGTTCTTCAAGGTTTTGGTGCGACCACTTTTATCAATTCTCAATTGTACTAACCTAAGAATTGCTGCAACAACTCAAGAAGCATAATAGATGTAAAGTTCCACCAAATAGGATTACTCTAAGCCATTAGAAACTCAAAACCAGTGATACTCTATTTTGCCAGGTAGCCTGCAGACTATTTTCTAATTCACTATGAAAACAAATTGATTCACCCTAGAAATTGTTTTTTTTTTTAAACTCTGAATTTAAATGAGGTGCCAGAATGCATAAAAAACTAATGCATTAAGTTAGAGCTTGCTCATCAGATAAAAAAAAGTGCCAGGGGAGGATGCGCTGGACCCACCTACAGAGGTCAGCACTAAGCCCCAGATGTCCTCAGATCCTAGAAACAAGTCTGCATTTTATGAAGATCCACAGTCCTCACTTGAGGCTGGGAAAAAGTTTAACAAGGTTTATTGAGAATCCAAAAAAGTCAACAAAACGACGGGCCAAGTTCTTCCAAAATTACACCTTGTGCAGTCCACTCCAGACTTGATGTCCTATTTCTATGTATTCTCACATATTACCCATTATTATACTTCAACACTGCATAACACAGTCAAACATTTATTATGGTCCAAGTCAACACAAACTTCACGTTGTCTTTACGCACGACGTCATCCATAATCTCCTTTAATCATGTGCATATAACTGCCTTACAGCGTCAGTATAGTCCACTACCATACATGTTCAAAATGTACTGAAGCTGTTGTGCAAACTTAAATACCGTCAGAACCTACATGATATGTCATATGAACACAGATATTCTTAGTAAATATGAATATGTGCTGTGTACACCAGACCTGTGTGGCGCTGCTACGACTGGATTTACCTATTGTTGAGTTCAGACAAATGTCAAAAGGCTGAAAAGAGGCAATTAAGTTGTGTACCACTTTTATGTGTCACATACAGCTGACCTGCTATCTCCCTCTAAAGAATAATAATACATTTTGTTGATCAACTAACTGATTCATCAACTAATCCAGCAACTGTGTATATTCTAACTTTTTCTTTTAGTCAAAATTAGAGCATTTATCTCATTTCCTTTATTATCTAATATTTAGAAGGTTTGAATTTTTGTCCAGTCTGCTCTCAGCTCCAGATGTGACATCAACGCCGTCTCCCTCTGAGTCAGCCACTGCCCACTGAGAGGCAGTAGAGTTCCAGTGTTCAGCACAACACCCATGCACTCCCAAGTGCTGTCTACGCCTGGAGCCAAGCATATCATAAACACTTTCAATATTTCTTGATATACTGCAGGCAATACCACATTTAATCAAGCCCCCAAATTCACCTTAATAAAACACATCATACCAAAAGGGCTGCAGCACGGCGCTGATATAAAGCCACAATATTCCAAGCCTACATAAAAGGAACATTTCTATCAAAATAAAAACACACACTTTGTCCAAATCTTAACACTTGCGGTTTGATTTACGACCACGCCTTGGAACAAAAGCAGTTTGCTGTTCATTATTTCATCAAGATTTACTATGTGAACAATTTCAGCTGGAGGAGCTCGAGTGGCGTCATCTCGCCTGGTGATGAGCCAGGGCACTTAGCCGGGAGGTTGCCAACATCGTGTCACCCCGCTGCCTCTGCTCTTGAATGGGCAATCAGAGCGAGCTTTGCGCCGCACACAGGTCATATCCTCAGGCAGGAGACCTGAGAGTTGTATATATTATGTATACATAAGTAAATGTGTGGCTTGACGAAAGTGGGAGGTTCTAGTGAGACCTGAGGGGTTGGGGGTTGTTCGAGGAGGCTGTGATTGTGCCATGATGAAGGCTGGGAGCAAGAAAGACAAGGGTGGGACACAAAACGGTAAAGACGCACAATTAAATAAAGACAAATCAAAGCAAAATGAGATCACACTGGTGTTAAAATAATGCTTTAAAATCGCAAGATTTAAATGTTAAAGCTCATCCAAAGCACTGTATGGTTAATAAAGTGTGTGAGAGGAAGACTCTTCTACAATGGCTTCATTTAATTCCTGCCAGAAATCCAAATAGAGCGTGGGCACAGACAGATTGATACAGGGTTTACAGGCTCAGTGATGGATATAATAGCATGTTTATCTTTATAGGCCTGATGTTCATGCATGTGTGTGTGCGTGAGAGAGTGTGTGTGTGTGTGCCCATATTTCTGCCTGCCTACTTGTGTGTCAGAGTGTCTTTATATGTGAGTGTGTGCATGCATGTATTGTGTGTATATATCAAGGGGGATGGGGGTTGTCACTGAAAGGATGGTGCAGATTAAAAAGGGGGAGTGTGCAAAAGGAGTAATGACAAGAAAGAGGGAGCCGAGGGTTCCCAAGGCAACCTGCTGCTCCCTGGCCCTTGCGAGCTGGCGTGGGGGGCCCTGTCTCATCTTGTGTTGTGCCTGAGCACCTGCACACTGTTTGCACAGGCAACAGTGATTATTTTGATGATCTCTTGGCTTTGCTAGAAGCCCACATCGCAAGCCATATCCACTGATCTAACATCTCCCTCTAGATGTCATTCATTTATTCAGCTGGAAATGTGCTGAGGAAATGCCATATACGTGGTAACAAAAAAAGACCCAGCCCCGGAGAAACAATCAGAGCAGACCCTGAATCCACACAGAGCCTGGCGGTTGCGACATGCTTGGCGTAGCCTTAAGCGATGGATCCCTGGTGATGTGTTGCAGCCTAATTTCTGCACTCTCAATCAAAGTGGGGGCTCGCAGTGGGAACTCTGCTGGATGGATTTGAGTCAGTGACATGTTGGAGGATATGAAAGCATTGACAGCGTTTGTTGGGTCATGGTATAAATGTGGGGTGAAAATCAAATCTGTGTTACTATGTTAGTGCGAAAGGGCAATAACAGCACAACCGACCCTAGAGTATCTTATCAAACTATTTAAATATCATATAGAGCCAATAAATAACAATTACACTGCACAACTGAAAAGAAAGATAGCTGCACTGGGGTTTAAAAGATGAAGCATAGACGATTGCTCTTTGGATGGTTGGGAGGTAACGGCTGAGTCAGTCTGACAAAGTTATTACCACATGACATGCTGTAAAGTTATGTCGTTTTCACAGCTATTTAAGTGCCTGGGGCCATTTTGTGGCATGCCACAGTATTTTATTTGATCGTCCTGCAGTATATTTTGGATACTTGGTGAAAGTAGAAGCAAGTTGAAAACAGCCCAGTCGCCAGAAGAAAATGTTTCCGCAAACCACAGATCGGTAACATTTTTGAGTTTTATATGTATCATATCGAAGTTTTTATAGTGACAGTTTATCCAGAGCCGGAGGAGACGGTGGATGACGTGATACTTAGGCAAGATGTCTGACAAGCCACTGCCACAGACCACTGTTCGAGACCAAGAAATAACAAAAACAGTTATTTTTAGCTTGTCATCACTGTGTTTCCAGCAGCTTTACAGAGACTAAACATGGCTTGTTTTTTGCTGACCCACTGCAGTTTTCACTGAAGATCATGACTACAAAGTGGTTGTTTATCTGCCGAGATATCGCTGCGTTTCCTGCCAGGATTGTGCCGCTAAGACTGGATTTCTTATGCCCAAAGATTATCTTTTTCTAACCATAATCATGTAGTTTTAGTGCCTAAACCCAATCACGTTAACCACAAATGTTCATATCCATGGTTTGAAGGAACGCCGAACACCAACATTTATTTGGGCGACTGGGTTTGAGCACAGCACCAACAAATTATCATGTTCTAATTAGATATAGCTAACTCAATAGCAAACGGTTGCTTATCTATACATTTATACAGATCGGTGTTGGAATTTGTTTTTGTCATCTACGAATGTGTGTCTGCATGCAAATTTCATGCATTTCTGCACATAGCTATCATCTACAATGCTGTGGATAGCAGATGATATTTATAAGAAGAAAATGCGGACTTTGCTTATTCTTTATTTTTAATGATAATAAAAATACTGAACCGACAACGACACCTGCAGTTTGTGGTTTATTTCCACAACTGAGACGGGTCATCAGAATAACGTGGACCAGTCAAACATTCAACCAGTTTTCCTCTGCTTTTCTGTTGTTTTTTTGTCTTTATATGTTACCAAGTTATGAAGGACCATGTTGCTCTGGATGTTGGCAGAGCAGCACTGATGAATGGCTGGTGAGAGAGGTTTAGAGAAAGCGTGTGTATTATTAGATTAGATGGTTAGTCCAATCAATATTCGTTCAGCTCTTAGCTCAATTTTGCTCTCCGCCAACTCCTGAGGGAAATATCTGTCTCTTTAGCTGCTAAATGCTCCATTATGTTCACCAGCTAGTTGCTAACTTAGCCTTATTGTGCTGGGCAGATAGTGTACGCATAGCGGGTCTTAATGTGGTTGATGAAATTTAGGTCTTAGTCCATGAGTATATAGATTTCTGGCTCAGACCATGGTTTTTAAAATTGCTGACTGACGCTGAAGACTGACTTTAATTGCTCCTCCTTGGCTCCAAAAACAGTTACCTCAGTTTTGTTTCTGTTTAACTGAAGAAAATTATGACACATCCAATCGTTTTTTAAAGAGGCATTTACTCAGTCGTTGTCTTGAACCATAGTCCCCTGGTGATACAGTTGTGTAAATTTGTGTATTCATTCATTTTCCGTAACCACTTATCCTGTTAGGTGGGGTGCTGGAGCCTATCCCAGCTGACATTGGGCGAGAGGCAGGACAGGTCACCAGACTATCACAGGGCTGACACATAGAGACAGACAACCATTCAAACCCCGACCCTGGGTTCGCACCAGGAACCCTCATGCTATGAGGCAATAATGCTAACGACTGTACCACCATGCCGCCTGTATATGTATATTTGTGTACTGACTGCTTAATTATGGTAACACATTACCTAAGCCAGTTATCACATGTGCATGTTAAACAGAAGAGGCCCCAGGATGGAGCCCTGGGGAACTCCACGTCATTTTTGTAACTGTCTATACACACAAAGTATTCCCCATCCTTTAAGGATGACTTAAACCACAAAAGTCCCACCCAGTCTTCCAGTCTGTCTGGTAATATGTTATGGTCGACTGTGTCAAACGCATTACTGATACTGCACAGTGTGTTTATCAGAGCTTTTCTTCCCAGTAACAGCTGTCTAGTGCCGGAAACAACACTGATCAGAGCGATTAGACAAAAAACAATATTAAATTGAAAGCCAGTCACTAGAAAAGACCCCTTTTAACAAAGTAATTTGATCCATTGTTAGTATACAAATATTGATTGTAGCAGCTTTAATTCATATTTACAATAAGGTGTACTGGCCTGTTCAAAGTAACAATGATTATGAGCTGGAACAACAACAAGCTACCGTCTACACACACACAGTCACACACACTTTACCCCTCCTGAAGACCTCTGCATTTCCTGTTAGTCCCAATAATGCAAGAACAAGCAGCTCTACTTCCTGGTTCTCAGGCTGGCGAGGAAGGAACCACAGTCTGGTCACACGGTGCTCACCGCTTCCCCCCCTTACCTCCACCCCACCTCTCTCTCCATTCTTCACACTTCTCTCTATCACGCAGTTTTTTTTCTCTCCCTCTCATTCTCTGTCTCTCTTATGTCATTGACTTTTTCCTCGCTTCTCTCACCTTTGTCTCCCTTCACCTCCCACACAGGCCCACACAGATTCACGCTGTGGAAATAAAAAAGACGACTACCTCTTGCAGGAGAAGGCTTTCACACACACACACACACACACACACACACACACACAAACAAACAAACACGCTACAATTTCTCACTGGAGGCAGGATGTTCCCCAGATTGACGACGGATATTTTTACATGTCACTGACATGGTTTGACAGTAAAAAACACAGCTTCTATATTTACAGACTGTGTTTATCTCCTGGTGTGGAAAAAGGATGTGGAAGTTGTATTTAAAAAGACAGCGGTGGAGAATTGGGGACAGGAGAGGACAAGAGCCATCAGCGGAGAGGGAGATAATGAAAGGGAATAGAGATACAGAGAGGAAGAAAAGGACACAGGCAGTCAATTTTCAATGTGCTGTCACGGTAAAGTACAGGTAAAGTGATCTACTGTACGCTCTCCTCCAAAAAATGGCCACTCAACACCCCAAAACTCTGCCATAAATCATTCATTCAGGCCTCCCGAGCACCATACGGGAACTTGCTGATGCAGTTCCAGAACAAGTGCCGACAAAGTAGTGCGCCGCGCGGTTATGTGTCCCCGTAGACGTGTTATAGTATCATTGTCTGGCTGTGAGCGCCGTGCTCTTTGCTCGTGCTCCCCGTGGCGTGTCCCATTAGTGGGCTCGTGCGGGCCACAACTCATTCTCGGCACGAGCCAAAATACTGCATTATTAATCAGCCTCACTTGTTTACCCTGTGTGATCAACCTTCAAAGCAACCAGTATGATATGGCCGCACGCGTACACCCGGGCATCCGTGCATTCATACCGCATGTACACACACACACACACACACACACGTTATTTACTCTCCACTATAATACCCCCAGGCCCGAAGCCCTGTGGGAAAAAAAATTGGCGCTCTGGTTACGGGCAACAATGGTGGCATTTAATATGGGTCATGGTTACTAGGCAACCACAAGCCGAGTGGACTGGTGTTGGATTTCTGATCGTTTCATAATTAATTACGGATTATGAATAATTGATTGAGAAGTGTTGGGTAATTTACAGTCGTGTGTAAATGGGAGCCACTCCACTGCCTTATCCTCAGAGCATGTGTGTGTGCATGTGTGTGTGTGTGTGTGTGTGTGTCCGCATGCAAATGGTATGCATTTATGCACACAGCTATCATCTGTAGTGGTGTGAACAGTGGACGATATTTATAAGCAAAAATTTGTATTTTTTAGGTTTCTAAGCAAACATGTCTCAGTCTGATGCAGAAATTTCTTGATTTCCTGTTTTTCTAATTCTGATATTTTCAGTGGTAATAAAAATGCTGATCTCATACTGTCACTGTCTCATACAGTCAGATCATCATAAGTCCAAATGGGTCAGAAGGAAAATTCACCCAATTTCTCTCTGCTTTTCTGTCTTTTTTTCCCTTTACATGATGCAAAGTTATAACAGGACCTTGTTGTTCTGGATGTTGGCACAGAAGCGTCGGTGATTGGCTGGCGAGAGGGGTTTAGAGACGTGTGTATTAACGGATAGAGAGTTAGAAAGAGAGGCAAAAGAAGAGAGGAGGATGTAGGTGAGAGGTAGATAAGCAGTGCGTAGGAGTTTGAGTGGGCCGAAGAGAGAGAGAGGCAGAGAGAGGGAGGGATGGAGCTGAAAGCAGATCTGGACAAAGGACCAGCCAGGAGAGAAAGCTGTCCTTTATTCCTTATTTCAAGCTGACTCTAAAAAGCAAGACTAGCTTTTAAAAACACTTGCAAATCTATGTTTACTTCTGCAACCAGGGATTAAGGTAACTTCAACATGTCTTACATTAGAAACACATTTGTGCACATGCATGATATAAAGCATGATAATCTGAGTACTTTCTATCATTGCATTAGTGATTAACCTTGCATAATTCACAGTAAGGTGCTGTTCTGAAGGTGTCCAGTAGGGGTCAATGACCATCACAAAGTCCTCTTATAAACTGCAACTGTGGGTGGACAAGTGGCCGAGGGCGAAGGATCACGGCCTTGAGAAAAGCATACAAAGACAGAGTCAGGGGTCACCGAGCACAGAGCACAGAGGCATTACAGTGGAAAAAGAAGATACACTAATGTGCAATTGCACAATTTTTCAAGTTGTCTATCCTCTAGCACCACAATCCGTTACTATGGAAACACAGAGATATGTCAAAAATATGTTTTGACATTGGCATTGTGGGTAAGGAGAATGGTATGAGGCTCACAAGGAAAAAAATGAAACGGAAGGATGTCTATAAAAAAAGTTTCATATCCATGTTTTTATGTGCAAACCTTCTCTACTCCACTTGAGTCAATTCTATGGTTTTATTTCAGTTAAAGGATGACATCATGAATTGAGATCATTGTGAGGCCGCTCAGTTTAAACTTAACCATTTAAGCATCATTAGTAAAACAGAGAAGGAGGAAAGAAAGAAGAAACATTACAAACTGAAAAGGTGATATTTAAGGTTTTGACATGGCAGCTGTGATATTTAAAGGAACAGCACAGTGTTGGAGATATCAGCCGTAGAGATGTCTGCCTTCTCTCCAGTATAATGGAACTAGATGGCACTCAGCTTGTGGTGCTCAAAGCGCCAAAAAATACCTCTGAAAAACTCAACATCAATGTCTCTTTACAGAAATCATGACCTGGTTACTCAAGATAATCCACAGACCTTGTTGTGAGCAGTTTCATGTAGGAACTATTTTCTTTCTACCGAATTACACCCGCCAACCCTATCCCCCACAGAAGGAAGCCTGCATCTACTGCTAGCTCACCTAGCACCACCGAGCTAGTAATGATACAGCTCAGCCAAGGAGGATGCCATTAATGTTTCCACCACAAGCACAAGCCTCTTGTCCATGAATAGATGCACTCTTCCTTCTACGTGGTGATTTGGTTGGTGGGCATGTTTTGGTAGAAAGAAAACAGCCCTACAAAAAATGCTCACAACAAGGTCTGTGGATTATCTTGAGTGACAAGGTCATGATTTAAGGAAAGAGACACACCTGTTGAGATTTTTTTTTTTTTTGTAGCACTTTGAGCCGAGTGCCATCTAGCTCCATTATATTTGAACGAAGGCAGACATCTCTATAATAATCAATAATAATAATAATTTTATTTAAAGCACTTATCTAAACAAGGTTACAAAGTGCTTCACAAGGTGCATGAAAATAAGACAACAATAGCAATACAAATCACATATCACAGAGTACAAATCAGACATTAAGAGGGAAAGCTTTCCTATAAAAATATGTTTTAAGCAATGATGTAAAACCGGGTAATGTGCTAGCTGGCCTAATCTCCTCAGAGACTAAGGGCCTTGGTGGCAAAAGCCTGGTCACCACTGGTTACCAATCTCCATCTAGGGACGAGTAGTGAGGGTAAGCTTGAGGATCTCAGGTCACGACTCCAAGCGTAGGTAGTCAGAAGCTCAGCTAAACTATGTTGGGCTTTAAAAGTTATTCAAAGAACCTTAAAACCAATTCTGAAGTCAGCTGGTAACCAGAGGAGAGAGGCGAGAATTGGGGTGATATGTGATTAGCCGGGAAATCCAGACCCAAATCTAGAAAGATTTAGGGTCTGGCTATGAGTAATGCAAATGGCCCAACTCGAGGGGCGGCACCAAGCATGCATTTGAAAATATCACTGCACTCAATTTGATAACACTACGACCAATCAGAACAATACACGGGGTGACGTATCCAGAGCTTAGCTACCAGCGGAGCTAACTGGTAGATTAGACTCTTCGGCAAAACGGCAAAAACGTCCTTGCAAAGGAAAGACTCGAGCGCCGTCTTCTGTTCCTCTTTTAGAGAAAAAGCCAAGTCTAACTCGTTCATTGTAGCGGCCAAAGCCGTTTCAAACAACTGGTGTTCATCCGTAGCCATCTTGCAATGTTTACTGAGTGATTCCAGACTTCGTCGTTGCAGCGCTGTCGCCATCTGTTTAGCTCGTCTCTGGCCCGCCTATATCAGATACACCGATGAGATTGGTGTAGCTCGGCTCCAACAGCGTGGGTAATGAGCATCATTCCTGATTGCCAGAGTGACTCGCTGAGCAAATTCAAATTGTGCTCTCGCAAGAACTCTGGATTTTCTAGGGTAACCTACGATGTATTCCTGTTAAAATACGAGCTGCAGTATTCCATACTAGTTGAAGCCAATTTCTCCAACACTCCACAACTCACACTAAATTAATCTAGACTGATAAATAGCACTACAGGTAAGAGGAAAAATAAGTTGTTATGACTGGGAGTTGAACTGTTCCTTCAGACATTATGATTTCACTACTTTTGAAACAGCATAAAACACTAAATGGTGTCCTAAAGGTTTAAAGAGATTAATAGAAATGGAGAAAGTGGAGCGAGAAAGAAAGAGAGAAAGAAAGAACAAACGAAGGGTGTGGGGGTTGTGCAGGAAGTAACGGAAAGAAATGGACACCAGTATGTGTGGTATGAGCGCGAGATGCATAAAAGGAGGGAGGGAAAAAAGAACGGCGGCTGTCAATAGCAAATAAAGGAGGGAGGTGAAAGGAGAGGTGGATTACTGCAGTATCATTTTCCTCCTTCGACCCCCCCCCCATCACTCCTTCGAACCCCTCTCTCTCTCTCCTGGCCTCATACAAACACACTCACTAAACAATGTGCTGGCTTCTTGTTATGAGTACTTAGTGATTGTAAAGACTGTACACGCCTGCATGATCTACATGGGGGCGCGACTGAAGACAAAAAGGCTTGTAAGACTTAGACATGCCAGTCGCTATCAAGTTTCATTGTTAAGGTGCACAAGTGTGTGTGTGTGTGTGTGTGTGTAAGGCCGATGGTCTACAGGGAGGAAGAACACAAGGGCCAGCTGATGACAACATCTGCAGGTGACGTGACCTTGTCATTATGAGAAGTGTGGCTGATTCTATATTAGTTATGCTTTTGTTAACAAAGTCCAATGAGACCAGCATGAATCAGACTTTTTCAGAAAATGCAGAGACTTACTGTACATGTAGAGAATACAGAGCATTACAATGGTCGTAGAGACACAGAGACAGAACAACGAATGAGTTGTTCAAGGGTGTTTCTTAAATGAAAATAAAAGGAGTTAAGGGGCTTCACAGGAAGCAAAACAATTCTCCACAGACATCTGAGCTGGCAAGTTGTGTTGGCTTGTTTTAGACAATGGAAGAAGATGATGCGAGTGGTGCATTCAGAAGAGCTTCTGAGTGTCGGAGCGACTCTGGTACAAACTGGACTGTCAGTAAATGCAGAGTGCTGTTGGAAAGTACCATTCGGTTATCGGGAGCATCGCACTCTTGGAGTAGCAGAGCACACTCTGGACACTCTGTCTGATGAACCAGAGCAGCAGAGCACCAAGCAGAGTGAATGTGTGATTAACTAAACTGTTTCTATTTCTATTTAACCATAGTTTTTGTTTTTGTTGACGGGTAGTGGCAGCTGGTATGTGATGAAATCTAACAACAAGACGGCATTTTAAGACTCCTGTGTAGCCTACAGCCCTGTGGGGGAGAGGCAGGTTTTGCCTCCAGCTAATAAACGTCAATGTGACATCGGCCCTAAAGGGGTATATGAGGTACTTATCCATAGTCAGTGTATTACCTACAGTAAATGGAGGTCTGCACACCCCCAATTGACCTATGGCTAAGTCCCGCCCTCAAACGCGATGAGCCAATCACAGTGCGTATAGCCATTCCCATACACTGGGACATTCTCTGCCTGGACGTCCATTGAAATGCATTACAGAAAGTCAGTTTGTTCGGTTTTATGAGCTTTTTCTGAGATTTGAAGTTTAAAAATGGTCAAACGGTGTGCATGGGGTACATGCAACTCTGACACAAGGTATCCTGAGAGGCTGGGCGACCAGGTGTATTTTTTACACTTTAAACCACATCTCAAGCGAGAAAAGTGTCTCCTTTGGATAAAGTTGTGTGGTAACGTTAGACCACAACATCAACTCAACGTGAATAAGATTAACAATGATGTCTACATCTGTTCTAAGGTAAGTCAACATTGTGTTTGAGGCAACATATTGTCACTTTGCTGGAAAGAAATATAAAGTTATCTTTAACATCTCTAGCTAACGTTAGCTAAAGTTAGCCTAACGTTAGCTCCTAGCTGCGTTGTTCATCATGTCACCTTGTTTGCTGGGAGTTCATTAGCCTATTTTGTTCTAGTTTTGTACTTTGGTGATCGTACATCATTGTTAGCTGTTGTCCAAAGGGCTCTAGTTAAGCTAACGTTAACTTCTGGAGCTTAGCTTCATTAACTTATCTGTAATGGCAGAGATAACAAAGGTTGGCAAACGTTATGCTGAATGATTCAGTGTAAATACTGTAGCACCAAACTAACGGAGAGACACTCTGTAACAGGAAACCGATGGAATTGGGAGCCAGCGATGTATTTATTCCCACAGCTGGGGAAATCATAAGTTCGCACCATTTTGGTATTCCTCTGTTTACCTACAGCAGCTGACGAGGGTGTGTCGTGAGCCTGAGCCGGTGTTTGCGCTGTAGTAGTAGGTATATATCGGGCTAGTACATCTTCTTCCTCACTAATAATAGCCTACTGGTTCTCTGTTGGAAATAGCCGATGAAGTTTTCGTTAGCCGTTGCTATCCTGCGCACATGCACGGCGTGGTGATGAACTGTCTAATTGATTTCTGTTGGCATGCTGTCTTGTGGGCCTGCACGGCGGAGTGATACTGGCCAGAAAATAGTCCCAATTGATAGCAAGGTCTGACGTAATGCAGGGATGTTTTAAAATTATTGAAATAGTCTAACAAAACACATGCATAGTTTTTTGTAGCTTAAAACCTTTTGGTTACGTGTCCCCCTTCTATCTTAAGAACTACTTTTTCTCCGGTAACCTACGGGCCATTTCTCAGAGCAGGAGGCTCGTTGACAGTAGTGACACCGTCACATCAGAGCTACAGATGGTCAGCATTTCACACAACTTCATGTCCAAAAACCCGAACTATCCCTTTAAGCTGATGTTGAATTGTTGGAGGCTTAAAAAGGACTGGCTGCTGTACATTGCTTAGCTTCCATGGCGGCACTCCTACGTGCTTCTCCAAATTGAAGGAGGAAAATGTAGGAAATACCCTGACAATGGATAAGCACCTCATACAACCCCACTTCAAAAATCCAAACTATCCCCTTAATATGATTCTCAAAGCTCAGCTAGGAATAAAAACATGATGCCTTGGTTCCTGGAAACTTCGAGTTAAAAGCCAGGAAACCTGAGACCTGTTGTAATTTAGTGCAAAGACCAGAAATCCAGTTTTACTGTGGTTTAACTGCAGGAAACTGAGGTATCCAGGCACTAATCTCCTTGAGACAATTACGTAAAATGGCCAGATCTGTTGGCATAGTAATGATTAGAACAATTCCTCCAAATTATACAACATTTTTTCTAGTCTGATGTCCCTTTCAACAGGACGACATCTTTTCTCTCGGTCCAGTTAGGCGGTCATTTGTGGTGACAAACAGTTGTAGAGGGCTAAGTTATGTTAGCAGCGACCTGCAGGAGATATAGTACATGTGTGTATTTAGGGAGCAGTAGTAAAGCTGCCAAGGGTCAAAGTACAGACATAAAATAGCCTGACAGCACCACAGATAAACTGCAGGCCTGCTGTCCCATCCAGTTGTGTGTGTTTGTTTATTAGCGAGGATTTGAATCTGAGCTAATGGGCTAATAGCGTATACAGCGTGGACAGCCAATCCATCATCATGATAGCTACTCCAAATACAAAGATTAGGTAACAGGTCTGTTAGGTAATGTTCAGGAAGTGACTCTGAAGTGTCACTGAGGTGAGAGTTTTACAGATGTTTCGGCATTCAGACTAGTTCCTGTTTTTTTTTTAGGAGATGGTCTAATTTGTTACAGGAGCATAAAATTGAGGAGAAGGATGACTCCGCCTTCACTGCAGAGTGGCTGTGTTTATCTCTAATGGGCAGGCTCGCTAAGTGTGTGTGCAAGAGTGAGCACACTGACACTGACATCCTCCATCCTCCATGCCCATCTGCTTTTACAACCTATTAATTAGAGCGCTGCTATCACAGAGCCCGTGGCCATCTCTCTATCCGTCGCTCCCTATCTCACTTTGGACAAAATCTCTCCTTTTCGATCAGTCTCCTTTTCAATCAATTAACATGGCTTTCTCTTTCATGTGAGTGACCCGACCCTCTGTATCTTTTCATTCTCTCAGACAGTCTCACAAAACAATGCAGGGGTACATTCGTAGAGGAACCTGTGACGCTGGCAGTCCGAAATCTCCTCTTTTTCTTTCTCTCCCTCTTTTTTTCTGTCTCACAGAGGTTGAGAGGTAACCACATGACTACTACAGGTTTACTGGCAAAGTCAGGAAGGATATACCTGAATAAACATGCACTGTGTGTATATGTGGGTGTGTGTTTGTGTGTGTGCGAGTGAGTGAGCCCATAACCCACACACTCCTGCAATGGGTCCTCTTTTCATATGCATGTAAGTGAATGTTCTGTTGCTGCTCACATGCATAGTGTATGTAATACAAGTTCAGAAGTGTGTGTGTTAATGTGTGTGTTTGCCCACGAATGCTTGTGTGGGACAGGTTGTAATTTAGCAAGGGAACATGGAGGCTCACGAAGGGGCAGGACCCTGGGGAGCCATCAGGCTGAACTCGCTGTTCCCGGGACGTGCCCTGGGAAGAGACCCGATGTCACTCGGATAAAAACAACACACACGCCCTGTCAAGCAGCGGGGAGGATGGATGGATGGGGAGAGGACAAGGGAGCGATTAAAAAAAGGACGGAAAAGAAAATAATGACTGCCAGAGTTTAATGGACAAAGAAGGAAGACAAAGAGAGATGAATAGGTACCAAAAAGAGAAGGAAACGAAACATAGAGGGAGAGGAAGAGAAGAAGAAAGACAAATAAAAGAGTGCAACCTATGCTCCACTGGAAATAACACGTCATGGCTTGGAAGCGTATGGCAGAGATTCTGATACTGTTATGTTTTATAACAACACCTCACTGCTGGATCCCCCTGTGAATCGCTAATAGCTAACAGATAGCGGCCTCACGTACGGAAGTGTGATTAAACACAAGTAAAATCAGAGTTACTCGTCAAAGCCGTAAAAAAGTCCTTCCTGTATTAGTTACTTTCAATTGGACAGAGAAGAAAAAGCATGTAATTGTCAAAAATGCAGCCCCCTCCCCTTCTACACAATCATGCATGGCGTGAAGTGCCAGCACATCAGCGGCAGTCCAACAAGTATAGAAAATAGACTTAAGTGACAGCTGTGTTGGATAACGCAAGAGCTCGAGATAAGTCAATTTAATGCTGTCACATCTCTCTTCATCTTCGTCGAGCCTCACTATAAATATAAAGGCAAAATCTGTGGAACATTCACCGTTTACGTTGCGCTGCAAAGATTTACGGGAGGCATATTTGGAGTTCAGACAGATTAATATTGTCATTTGAAGTTGGGCATGGAGGAATGAGACATGTTTTGAGTGGTTGTAAATGTGCAGACAGCAGGCTCTAATTTAGTTTTAAAAGCAGTGTTTTCTGCACTGCTGCTCTGCATGAGTCTGTGCCCCCCACTGCATCCCAATTACAGAGACTTCCTAATGGATATCCTCTTGTCTCTGCTCTCTGATCCTCTACTGCTCCTCAGGGATGGGGCCCTGTTTGTCTGCAAGTGTGTGTGCATGTGTATGCTGTGTTACAATACTGTATGTATGCACTGTAATTGGATAGGACTGTATTTTACACAAGCATCCTCGGGGCTGTTCATTGCAGGTTGTACCATATGACCTGGCGACCTGGTGACTCCGACTGATATTTGACCCTTTGCAGTGGTCTGTGAAGTGAGTCACCTCATGTCGACTGCTGGTCGGCCAACACAAGCATATTAAAGACATTTATCATTTTAGTGGAGAACATCAAATTATTATTTATCCTTCTATCGCTCATTTTTTCAAATGACATACACTGTGATCCTGTACCACACTAGATTATATTATACCATACTGCCATACCATATCAAGCAATACTATTATATTAACATATATAACACTAAGCCTTAAAGGAGCCATCTGGGACGTTTATAACATTAACATAGCAGCAAACAACTGAAACAAACAACTACTTGTAATGCACCGTTCTGCAATGTTCTAAAAACCTGTTCTGATTTGCAGCTTTTCAGACTTATTTTGTGGCTGAATATAATTTGTAGCTTCTTAAAATATGAATGAGGATAGTGATAGTGAGATACTGGCTACAGCTGCATTTGTAGTGGTGATGAAACGGCAAGAAACAGAAACAAAACCAGCATCAGATGATAAATATGCCACCAAAATGTAAATAACCAGCAACAATTAATCAGTCCATGAGAATGAGTGTGTGTGTGTGTGTGTGTGTGTGTGTGAGAGGGGGCAATAAGCACATACAGCGAGCAGCAGCAGCATCTCACTATCTGATATCAGCCAGTTTGAGTCGAGCTCAGACCGACCATTTCACACTGCTGCAACTTTTCTCTGTTATGTTCCAAAATGGTTTTGTCTCATCACAAATCATTGGTCTGAACTGGGCTTACTGATATAGAGGACTATTGGCATCCTGAGCAGAAAATGAAGTCACACTACCTCTATGTGAGTTGTAATATGAGCTTCTCTCACCAGTCTGACTAGCCACCTCCATCTTGAGAGCCGTGTGCTGACAATCACTTCTCAGACTCTGAATGTTGCATATATAATAAATAAATAAAATAATAATACTAATACTAATACTAACAATAATAATAATAATAATAATAAATAAATACATAATAAAGTAAATAAACTTAAACTTAAACTTAAACACCACCTTTAATATACTGAACTTTATTATACTGTACAGCAGTAAACGATAGCAAAGCCGCACCTTTTTTTGCAGACGTATTGCCTTGACAGAGGACTATGGATGAAATCACTGCACTGGTTTCAGACTAAGGGGATATTATCTGTAGATAAATTGCACACCAGCTGTTAGATCTAAGGTGTAACAGTGATACTAGTATAGACACTGCCTTTTGTTTCTATCCCCAATAAAAAAAAAACATAAATTTGCTTTTGTCCCCCCACAATAAATTAAAATAAATCAATATCCTTTATTTCACTTGTGTATCTTATGATTTAATATCTCTCAAACTGGCTGTTGTTTCTGAGCTGACGCTCATTACCTCTACACTACTAAATCTCTCCATCAGTGAGGAAAAAACACCCTGTTTCTGTGCCACGATGTATGCTGTGAGTTCCAGGAAAAGTGTTCAAAGCCTCTTCCTTTTCTCAGGGATCAAACAACGGAGGGATATTTACTGCTTTGTTTGGTACTGGGGCAGAGGATCGCATCATTAGATGCAGAACAGAAAACTGAAAGGCTTTACTTACAGTCATAAACAAAAAGATGTGTGACACCAAAATAACAAATGGCCTTTGCTAAGCTGTAGTTTTAGTTGAGTGTTTGATACAGAAAAAATTACTCTCACAAAAGTGAGGCAAAGCAGCAACAAAGGGCTACTCAGCATTACTAACTACTTTACAAATTAACACATATTTTTAAGAAGTTATAAGGCATGTTCAACCAATAAGAAGTTAGGGAATAGAGTGTCAGATTTCCAAGCCATCCTGAGTGAAACTTGTTTTTATCACATTTACGCATTTCAATATTTTCACCTGACCTCTTTGTATGGTGGCAAACTTAACACCCATTATAAAAACACAATCAAGGACAGGTACAATAAAAAAAAGCTGTATTTTATTCTTGTTCTGATGTCAAAAGGAACATATGGCCAATAAAACATCTAATAAAGTCCATTATGAGAAGCAGAAGCAAGCAGAAACAGTTGTTTTATGGCTTGAGTGTGCAGTTAAAGCGCACCTGTGTGTTTTTCCAGGTAGCAATTTAAGCCCTGAGTGATCACCGCAGTTTGTTCGGCCATGCCATTTTACATTATTATTGCGAGAGACACGACAGCTGTTTCATTATGTCTGCCCCACTGATCATTATTTGATATCAAGGGTTTTTATGCTCTTTATCACTAAACATTCAGATGTTATCAGTCCTTAGTTTTGATATTCGCAAGTTTAAAAATTACATCTAAATTTTAAGATAGAAAGGTATTTCTGATTCACATTTTAACCCTATTTGTACACTATGTGGTCCATTTTATTCTCAGAAATACTTCACATAGTACATAGTACCAGGACTGTGTGGAGGAAGAGGTGGGAGGTATCTCAGTGGGACCTTCCTGGCTAAATAAAGGATAAATAATCACATAGTTTCATTTTGAATTGAAATAAATGGGATATTTATGATGTCATCAATGCATATAGATTTGAGAACTTCATTAATCATATTTATTCATATTCATATTTCATATTTATCATTTATCATTTTTTTCTTACCAATTTATTTTTTTAAACAGGTACAAATCTCCTGTGTCTCCTGTGGCGTCACACAAAGAAGCCACTTGGGCCCACTTATGTTTTCTGTTTTTACCAGTGGGTTAGCATGTGGGGTAAACGTAAAAATTCTCCAGTCAGGTGCCACTACAGAGGAAGAGAGCGCAATGAGATGATGTGATTAAAAGGGTGCCAGTCAAAACTCAAACTAAGGAATACAACTGATGAATAAGGGAGAGCACACTGGACAATGGAAACAGAGAACAATTACTATTACAGCTATGTGCTCTTTGAGGACTTCTGGTAACCACTGTACGCACTCTGAACTCCTCGAGTTGAAAAAACTTCAACTCAGAGTGGAAAAACGGCCCACGTCATCTCTGCTTCCGTCATGGTCACGACAACAAGTTTACAGTTGGTAAACAATGGAGGAGAAACTGGTGGTAGTGGTTGCTGGATACGAAGAGCTATACGGCCCGACGGTAGACAGCAGGTTGTCAAACTGCCCCTGAGTCATCCTAAAATATGCCTGTAAACAACCATCATGGAGGCGAATCTCCTGGACCAACTGGTGGTACTCCCCATGATTACTGGGGGGAAAAAATGGTAAATTAATTGACTGGGAAGATTGGTGTAAGGACGTGTTGGTGTAGCTGAATAAACAATAAAATGTAATTTTAATTTAATTTTACTAGTTGCACTCAATCAAAAGAAAAAGGCAAGATTATATTTATGATTTTTGGCATTTCCATGCAAATTGAAAACAAATAAAAAGAGGTGAATGGAAATGACCTTGAGAGTGTGTGTGTCACTATGTACACAAGTATTGTAATAATGAATTACAGTGAAACTGTCAGCTTTGTTATTCTGTTTACAGAAAAGAAATGTATTGGTTAAAATAACATGAAAAGACATGTTTTGGGGTTTTTTTTTATTTTTGTTTTATTTTAAATGGTTTGCTTTTGTGTTTGCCTCATTGTTTTTGTTGTCTTTTTATGTTCTGTTTTTTTGTTTTCGTGTGATCTGCTCCTGTACATGTGAAACTATGACGTAAAGTAAGCCAGTTTTTCAGAATTACTACATATTTTTGTTGTATTAATTACATCACAATTTAGGGCTAATTTAGGGCTAACTAATTTTAGGCAAAAATTTCATGTAGAATTTTGCCCACTAATAAAACATGGGTTAAACCTGAACATTCAAAATATATGAAAGACTTTCAATGGGTGTTTTTAGATACCTCTTTGTAGGCTATGAATTATTACTCCAGGAAAACTATAATACAGACCCTTTTCATTTATTTGGGTGGCAGTATTGAGCTACATATGGCAACTAAACATGCTGTCATGCCAGAGATTACTAGTGAGAAATAGCTAATGGTAGAATCATTTGATTTTTCTATGTTATGCTCATCGCTTTTTGTTCAGTCACCAAAAATGTCCAATCTATCTCTGCCTGGTCGTTTTGGCGTGGCCTGTTCAGTCCTTTCCTGGCAACAGTTGGAGAGCTTGGCTGTGGCGTCCATCTCCTCATCCAGATGAATCGTGGCCGTTCCAACGAGCAGTTGTAGGATGTCTGGGGCCCAGGCCCCGGGCCCCAGCTGCTATCTCGGCTTCACAGTCAGTCTGCTGAGTGTGAATATTCATTTAGCTGGCCAGATAATCATAGGCTCACCAGTGTTTGTGTTGCTGCCTCAGGGGTTTATGGGGGCTGAGGGGCCCATTCAACCACACGAGGTTCGGTTTATTGCCAGCAAACATTGTAGCGTGTTTTTTAGTATACGTCTCTCATGAGCACTACATCATTTTGTCATACACAGTTTTTCAATGATATCATTAAATAATAGTACATCATATGGCAGGATATTGGCTCGTAATAACTGTAAGTTTTCTCGGTGCCCCTGGGACGTGGTCTACAGGAGAATGAGAAAGAAAACATGATTTGCCATGCTTCCTAATGTTATTACTACACACACACACTCTTCAGCCGAAATTCTCTTGGGAAACTTAGCCACAGAATTTGACCAAAACCATGGTGGCGTGAGTTGGCTGGCCCTGACAGGAGCAAGAATAAGTAGCTCTGGGCCTTTTTGGCCCACATGAGGCTTCATGATCCTGCAGGCCTGGGTGGCACAGGGATGTTGAACAGCCTCAGCACCCTGCTCTACTGAACCAAGTAATTCCCTGCCAGTTGGAGGCTTATAGAGATACTCTGCTCCCTGGGAAGACGCCTTTCACAGCTACAACACCGACAAATGACTATTTTCATGGCTTGACTTCCCCTCCAGAGCCAGGGTTTTTGCCCCCGTGGTATACTTAGGGAGAGGGTTAATTCCCGGGTGTCTTTTGCCCAATGCTGTTAATAAAATTGGGACCTCTGACAGGGCAGGAAGAGACTCTATTTTTGGGGGATAGGCGTAGGACCAGATGGTCAAATGCCCACAATTTGCTTTCCTCTGCAAATTAGGTTGGATGAAATCAAGGCAGCTGGAGCACTGTGGGGGATTAGGAGGATACTGGAAGTGACGTGTTTTGATTTTAACCAGGGACACATCGTTTTTTGGAAAAACTAGGAAAATTTAACTTAAAAAAATAAGGAAAATTAAGCAGGGCTGGTGTTACATCACGTAATCCCCCAGCCATCTCTCACTGTGTCCAATAATTCCTCAACATGACAACGACAGCTTTGCAGATTTGCAGACAGCTCCTCAGGTCTTGTACACCATCTCTGGATAATTCATTCTGCCTGTTTAGGTGAACATACCGCAGAGAGCAAGTGGGGTATCTTCTTTCCTTCCAGCGGTCTCCGTTTCTGTCCCTCCTTCCCCCTCTCTCTCTCTCTCTCTCTCTCTCTCACACGGGGCGGCAGCAAGCGGGGGCGCTCATGGCGGTAGAACGGATCCTCCAGGTGATCGAGTTTTCAGCCAAAGCACCTTGAATAATTAAATACGTGGTGGGCGAGCCTGCTCAAGTTTCGCGGTTGATTCAGATTACCATGTGTATACAAACAGATGGGCGCGCGTACGTAAGCACACGTAAACTCACACGTAAAGTACACACACACACACACAAACACAAACACAAACACACTTCCCAGTATAGCCAGGCTCTTGGCTATGCAGCTTTGTGGGAGGCTATCTCACACCATTATCTGGCTGTAGGGGCTCGGCTCCCTCCCTCGCTATCTGCTGTACAATCAACTGTGGCTTCAAAACAACTTAATCCCTCCGACTGGCACACTGCGCCGTGTTGTTGCTATGCCGGCTAGATGTCCTGCACCAGGGTACAATTTCACACCATTGTATCCCACTCAGTCCGGTAGTTATGTTTATCCTTAAGGGTATTATGGAAATGCATTTTTCCCTATGAATGACCAGCAGCACTTCACTGATGATTTAAACATACTTCCTTCATGCTGTGGACACTCAAGATTTATGGTGCCCAGCACAGGAACTGGGAGTCTTTTGTTTATCAATTTCGGGTCATGGCTCCAAAGGCTTAAGCAAAGCCTTTGTATGCCTTAAACATGGCTGCAGTGTGTGAAAATGTTTTATGGAGTGTAAATGTGAAAGGAAAAGGGTGCATAGTGTTGGGCCACTGTCAGAGATAACACTAGTTCCCAACATTTTTAGCTTGTGACCGTTTACAGCCAAGCAATGACAACTCTGGACCCTTAATCACAGGATGTATATGTCAAGAAGCTGTGAGCCGTTCAAAGTCTTCCCTTCCTCTATTTATTACTGCTTGGGGATGTGACAAGGAAAAACTCCCCAGTATAACTCAAAAATGTTTTGTGAAAAGTCTTTCTTCTGTTTTCTTTATTAATCATCTCACAATCCCTTCAATTATTTATCAATCCCTCGAGAGTCCCAATGCTGTAAAACATAAACTCTTGTGCTGTGACATTTTGTCATTAGTGCTGGCGTAGGCACTTTTATTCTGGCGTCATTGGGCATAAATCCCATAATAACCTTTGAGCATACTGGGATTCAAGTGGACTGAGAGAAAACTAGATGTCTGCACCTCCTCTTGGCTCTGTATACAGGCTTTGGAAAATCCAGGACTTGACAGGAGAGTTTGGCCAGTCATGGGTCATTTCACGGAGAGGGCATTCCTATTCCTATTGGTTGTTCTACAAATGCAGATGAGCATGCATGTCCCTTCAGATGGCGAAAGCCTGATTAAATGGGGGAGATTCCTGGAGAAAAAGTTGCTATTCCAGCACTGGCATCAACTGCCTACACTGCAAAGCAAACCAAAAAAGTCAGACATCAAAATAAAACACATGACAATATCGACAAAGTGTTTCAGAGATGGAGGGAAAATTTTAGTTTAGCATTCTGCTAACCGGAGCCAAAGGATCATGGCTTCATGTTTATGTTTCAGTAGCTAGCATTAGTTAGAGTGTCGAATCACACAGTACGTTTACATGACATTAGAGAAAATTGATTTATTGTTTTAGTCTGACCACAACCAGACATTTAAAATACATGTAAACATGTTAGTCTGACTGAAATCGTACTAAATCAATTTTCTCAAAGCCGGACTAACACACCCAGATCATGTGACTCCTGCATGTATACAGTCAATCAGACCCAAACTGGCCAAGGCGCTACAATGCTTCACAGTTTCCACCCCAGGCTTTGACCTGGAAGTCCAATAGCATTAAATGTGTAACAGAAGAAGAAGCCTGTAACAACATGGCAAAATCTACATCCAGAGCCGTACATTTTGGGACAGACAAAATGTACAGAGCTGTAAAACTGTCCACCATGGTACCAGTTAGCTGCTAGCTAACCGTAGCTAACTTGTTCGTCGACTGTTTGGTCTGTAACGTAATGGGTCAACTGGAAAAAGGTCCAAAGGTGGCGATATGCCCCCAGGCTGAAAGGGGGCATATCGCCACCTATCATAGTGGAGTCGGACATACTTTAGTCAATAAATCAATTTAATACTGGGACAAGGACAGTAGTCCAATTTAATGACCTAGTCCAGCTATAACTGTGGCTTGACTTAACTTAGCATGTAAACGTACTGACTGTGTGTCCTCCACCTAATTCCTGGCCGCTACAGACCACCATGGAGAGCAGGCAGCAGCTCCAGAGACAAATCCCAAGTCAGTGGCCGCAACAACCCGAATCCAAATTGCTGCCAGGTTAGCAAACTTTCTGTTGCTGCCGTTACACAGGTTAAACCTGGTGCTGCCCCTGGCCACCAGCCCACTGGGACACCCTGTACTGGGGGGTTTGTGCTGGCCAAATTCAGCTATAACAGCTATAGACAGCAACTGAAGGTCAGGTTATTGGATGAAGTGTGTGTGTATATGCCTGTGGTCATCTGTTATTAGGGGCTGAGGATGCAGAAGGATTTTTAAATTCCAACATTTTTTGTGTTTTCAAGATTCTGACCAACCCTAGCTTTATGCAATAAAGGAATAATGCTAGAATATAAAAACAACTAAGTTCAAGTAAAAGTCCAGCATCCAAAATGCTACCTACGTGAAAGAAAGCACATATAAAAATCTCTTTAAAATATCAAAAACAAAAGTACTCATTATTCAGAATAGCCCCTTAACACACAGTGATCTGATCTTTATATATTGAATTGTTGGAATATCAGTACTATGTATTTGGCCAGTGTGAGCTACTTTGTATACGAATGATTTATTCAATCTATATCATTGCATCTTTCATATTTCTTCTATTTCTTCTTCTTCTACTACTATTTCATCTTGCATATTTTACAAGCTGATATATGTTTTCTGTGAAAAACCTCATCTGCAAAGTAACCAGTCACTGCAGCTGTCAAATAAATTGTGTCCCTCAGAAATACAGTAAAAGTCTAAAGTAATATCAAATGCAGTGGCAAAACTACTCAAAAGTATTAAGAATCAACGTAAAAAAAAACAAAATACCAAAACTGAATAATTCCTTCTGACTTCCTCACTTGGACATTTTAGATGTGTCCCTAAACCCTACTGATGTGGTCCCTCCTCCCTGCGTGCTTCCTGCTGTGCCACATGGCTGCCCTGCTGGCATCACCCCTCTGGGCTGTGATACCGAGTGATGTCACGCACCTGGCCGGCCTCCGCTGCCACTGTGACACCCGATCATGTTTGGCATGGCCTTGATGCTGTTCATGGATGTTGGTACAAGTGTAATGTGACAGCTCGTTCCTTTCACATGGCATCCGTCTGATGTCGTCTCTACACACGCCGATAGGCTTATGCTACTCAGTTACAGCCCTCTTTACTTGCCAAGACACGAGAAACGCAGATCCATTTGGATCACTTCTGTCAATTGAGTTGGATCAGGTGTGCATTTTGGGGATACCGGTGGCTGTTTGACGTATACATTGCTTTGAAGAAGCTGCAAGTGGCATGTGATCTTGTTTTTCACTTTAAATCATACAGCAAACATAATGACACGTGCAGTATATCAAGTTCCAACACAGGGAGTGTAACAATACAGCCAGCTCTGTCTGTCCTTCGCATATCTAGACAACCATTTATCCAATCTAATTCACATATGACGGGTGCATTGCTGAAGACTAATGCCTTGTTTCCACTTGCGTATGTGACTGGTGTCCGTAGATCTGTAAATAGACGGATGATACCTCTAGTCCTTTTTAATCAACTCACTTGACAATCAACAGGCAACGGAATTAAAGAAATTAGCATGTTAGCTAGTTAGCAGCCTGTTAGCTAAGCTAGCACACTGTCGTACGGTCTCTCCGAAATCCATCGCAAAAGTTAAATTTTTTTGACGTACTCGAGGCAAATTCCAGCTCGAAATATTACAGAGGCACATCAGATATCACGGAGATTCCCATAGGAATGAATGAACTTCCAGTTGTCTCGTCTCCGTACACACGTGAAAGTGGAAATGAGGCGTCAAGGACATATAGTGTAGAATTTGGGGCAATTAGGACACAACACATTCAAAATTAGTTTTGCTGCTGAATCTTGGATGAACCAACGTTACAATCGAAATGAAGTCCAACAAGCTGGAGCAGATAGTCTACAGAAACAATGCCACTCTGCCAATGCAACTCTAAAGGCCCTGACACACCAAGCCAACGGTCGGCCGTCGACCAAAGTTGGGCCGTCGGTGAGCGTCTGTCGCTCTAGTTTTTGCGGTGTGTCCCGCACCGTCTGCACTTTGGTGTCGGCGGCTTTTCGGCCTTTTGAGTATGATGAATCGACGGCGGAGCTTGTCGGTGAGAGAGATCACTCTGATTGGCTGTTCAGGTTTTATTTCCTCGCCCCTGTAGCGAGTGAATCTGCCTGTAGTGAAACCGGGGCTAACCGCTGCTTCCTCCTCAGGCTCCACTTCACTCAGCTGCCCCACAGACCTGCTGCTTCTTCACACTTTAACCTGAATAACAAACCGGAGCTAGCTGGGAGCGGCTAGCAGAGCGTTAGCCGCAGCATGACCGGAGGGAAGCACAGCCAGTTAGCCTCCGCTAGTGTCTGAGCTAGCCCCGGCTCTCCGTTTGGATCCAACTGGAGCACCGAGCCCTGGTTTGTTATTCAGGTTAAAGTGGGAAGAAGCAGCGGGTTTATCGGGCAGCTGAGTGAAGTGGAGCCTGCGGAGGAAACACCGGGACCGTCTGGATGTAATAGTCCGTGGAGGTGCTGCGGTGCTCGGCTGCACAGATAGGAAACCCCTCGGCTGACAGGATGTACCACTCTCTCACTCCGCTCTCTCTCACGCAGGCGCAGAACGTACGTGCTACTTGGCCGTCGGATGTAGTCCGTGTAGTGTGTTCAAATGCAACTGACACAGGGTGATGTGAGGCGACATAGACGACGCAACAGTTGGCTTTCGTCGCTGCTAGTTCTTTGATGTCGGTTTGGTGTGTCCGCACCTTTAGGGTATAAGTTTGCCATACTGACTCAAAATTAATAGTTACATTCTGCATAATACTTCTGGTAATTAAAGTCATGCACTTCTTTGTAACCGCAGTGGTTATGTTACAGCCAGAAACGACTTTACATATTGGTAAATTAATATCTTTTCATTTCTCTGGGGTTTCTGACATTGAGTAGCTGCAACTTGGGTGTGTTTTTTGGGATGATTTAGTGATTTGGGGGACTCAAGCAAACACCATCTTGCCCTACTTTTTATCCTTTCTCTAAGGGGAAAAATGTTGCTATTGGCAGTTGTTGAAGAAGTACTTAAAACTTTTGTTTGTATGAACAGTTTTTGAGAAAGCTGCAAGTAGCAATGCCAAAAGTCCAGCAATCACCCTCTTCATGTTTTGAATGGACGCACTAGTTTTTAACAAAGCTAGAGGAAAATAAACTATTCAGTCCAAAAGTTCCAATTTGTTTGTCCTTCAAGTACAAATTCTTAAGTGCCGAGCCAACATGGATCAGGAGTTCTAGAAGTGCTCAGAATAATGTCTAAACATCGACAGCTGCATTTCAACAAGGCAAACTTTAGATGCTAATTAAGACCAAGTGATTCCAGCTCAGTCACCAGAATAACATGATTGCATTGTACGTTTCTGCAAACCATTTTTACGTTTCATATGTATTATCCAACATTTCTAAAGTGAAGTAGTTCAGATTACATGTATATGAGCTGAGTTTGTGATCAGACTAAGGAGGGGATGGTGGATGGTGAAACACTGAGGCGAGACAGCAGCAGACCACTGTTTGAGACCAACAAAACAACAGAGGCCATATTCTTTAACGATACATCAGGACATATCCAGCCCTGTTTGTGGTGTCCAAACCCTACATATAAAATGAAAGAATTTAACAGGTCCATGATTTGCAGAAACGTAACTGCTTATCCTGTTGGGGGTTGCAGTGGGTCTGGAGCCTATCCCAGCTGACACTGGGCGAGAGGCAGGGTTCACCCTGGGCATGTTCACCAGACTATCATAAGACTGACACATAGAAACAGACAACCATTCACACCTACGGACAATTTAGAGTCACCAATTAACCTGCATGTCTTTGGACTGTGGGAGGAAGCTGGAGTACCCTGAGAAAACCCACGGGATAAACACCCCCCCCCCACCCCAGGGTTTGATCCCCCCACCCCAGCCTCGTACCAGAAACCCTCTTGCTGTGAGACAACAATGCTAACCACTGCACCACCATGCCACTATAACATTTCAGATTACAGAATATCTTAAGTGAAAAAATAAAACTACTGTTATACGAGCAGATTTGAATCCACTCGAGATGGAAATGTCCTCATACAGATAAAAAGCAAATGTTTGAACTTGACTAGAGAAAAATTCTTCAAAAATTTCTGACAACAAACTCCAATTTAACATCTCCAAAAACTATTTTTAATCTCTGGAAATAACCATTTTTATTATGTTGTTATCATTTCCAGTCAGCAGTTGAGATCTCTGACAGCCGCAGTGTTAATGAATGACATCAATTGCACCCACTGGTAATTTTAATGCCTGCAAACAGAAAAAAAACTTCTTTGGAATAATGTTTGGTCAGATTTAGTTAATACTGCAATATGTCCATTTTGCCACAGTGTATTGTCACACCTTCATCAACACCTTAACTTACTGTTAATTTTATTATCCAGACCTGTGCACCCTCCATGCTGTCACACAGACAGGACGACAGAGCGGAGTGGTTTACACCTGGTAAGGAATCAACCGTTGGCTTGAGTGTTGCGATGGGTATGGGAGAGCCTCTGGGCTCCCACCACCTGCTCCATTTCTCACATTCTGTCACACCTTAGGGGACATATCTCATCCGGTCCACAACCCAATTACTCCACGACACGTTTAACTGCCATCAAACGCTGCACAGCGGGGGTGCAAGGGAGCCGCGCAGAGCCGGGCTGTTGCCATGGCCACTGTCACTCAGCAGATTTCCAAGGATGGAAAGAGATAGAGAGCACTCTCTGATTGGTTCTTGTACTATTTTGACCAACAGAGACAGGGCCAGTACTCACAACAATCACAGACACTGTTGTTATGCAATTGAACAACTAGAATATGCACATTTGTGAATACTGGCCAGTCGTACTTGTTCAGTTGGAAGCGTGTCAGCAAAATTGGTCGGAGGAAAACTGTAGTATCTCTCCCTCCTTTGCATATCAGATAAACCACGAATTAACACCATGTGCTCCCTCATATGATCTGTGAAAATATAAGTACGCTCACCAAACGGGAGTTTTTATGTGAGAACACAAAAAAGTAACTGAAAGCACTGATTTTATCTCTGACTGAAAAGCACCGACGTTCTCATTTTTACGTGAGACAGAAGATAAACAAAAAAACAATATTATGTCTGGAGGATATTTCCTCTGAAAGTGCAATGCCATCACCAGGGTGGTAAGTTCCTGGTGAGGAGGATAAAGGAAAACCACCTGAGTTCCAGTCAGAGGCTCAGTCAGAGATACAGAGGAAACAGAGACAAGCAGAGATACAGAGGAAGAAGGAAAGAAACGTCACCAGCACTTGATACCACACACAGAGAGCTCTTCCACATGACCAACAATCAGACATCTATGTCAGAGACAGCTGATAAGATACCTACTTGTCTCAGCAGGGTAGATAGCCAGACAAAGACAGTTAAGTGCACCAGTGCTAGGACACTACAGACAAGCTTTACAAAACACAGACAGGCGAATTCACAGAGACTAGATTGCAGCCACTGATACCACTGTGAATTGTGCATCACTTGCAACCACTATCTGCCCCATCTCAAGGTGTGATAAAGTTTTAATCTTTTCTTCATCTAACTGCAATTATCCAGGACGGCAGGGTGGTGCAGTGGTTCACACTGTCACCTCACAGCAAGAGGTCTTCAGATTTGAATCTGCTGGCCGGCTGGGGCCCTTCTGGGTGGTTTGCATGTTCTCCCAATGTCAGCGTGGGGCTGTTAGGTTACATCGTTAGGTTAACTGGTGACTCTAAATTGGCCGTAGACTGAATGCAAGCATGAATAGCTATCTCATAGGTCTGTCTCTATGTGTAAGACCTGTGACGGTCTGGCGACCTGTCCAGGGTGTACCTCGCCTCTCGTCCAGTGTCATCTGGGATAGGCTCCAGCCTGTCGGTCTATTAGCACTGATCTTTGTGGATTAGAAGGTTTTTACACTGAGGTTCATTGCATAGAAAAATTGGCAGCACTCGACAGTGCGAGCGTTTCACTGGCATTTGCGACTAAAAATAGGTGTGTGCGAACTGTAAAAAATATTTAGGGGCACATGTGCGCATAAAAAAAATCAGCCGAAGCAGCCTATATTTTTGTCAATAAAAAAAATATGATAATCTAACCACAAATGTTGGAGGAACTCCAGCAGCCTTCCCTCTTCCCTCTTCCAGGGACGGTTTTTGCTATGGGCAATGTGGCCGACCACCCAGGGCGCCATCACGTTTTTCCTATTATCACGTTTCAACCAGCAGCAGAAAGGAAAGGCGAATCCTGGCGGTTGTGGGTTGAACTGGGGTCACAGACAGGAATACAGCGGAGGCTCGAAGTGCTCTGCGGCGCAAGATAACGGCTTACCGGCAACAGAGAAGTCCGACTCCAGGTCGCCGAGGGATGGTTTGCCCAGGGCGGAAAACTAGCCAGGACCGCCTCTGCTCTTCCCCGTGTGACACAGTTACGGGCGGTTTTCCAAGCCACTGTTGGCACAATGAATATAAGTCCCACTGTCGGCAGGGTGGAAATAAGTCAAAGTGTGGTGGAGGAGACGGACCGGGTTAAGCGGCGGACCTCCGGGGAAGCCTGCTCCGTTCTCCCCGCAGTTAGGGACCGTTCGCCACGGTACCGCTGCTGGGCACAGTGGAAATAAGTCCTGCAGAGTTTCAGAGGACCTGGAGAATGTTTAGGATAGTAATAACATTATATAAGATAATCATATTGTAAAGATAACATATATAAGATAATGACATTAAAGACAAAATTAAATTGCAATACTTTTTCAAAACTTGATGATTTTACCTTTCTGTACATTTTGTATACAAATTCATTAAATAATTTTGCTTGTAAATGTCTATTTGCATCACGTTTATTACGGAAACACATTATTTGATCAATTTGCATTGTGCCCCTAAAGTTCTTTGTGCGCTCCTTACTTTTTCAACTTAGGAGCACATGTGCTCCTTGGGGGAAAAGTTAGCGTCAAGCCCTGTTTGGTGCAAAACCTTTGCACCAAACAGGTGCACCTACATGCTATTTGCTTGGCAGCGCAGTTAGGGACGCATAGTTCTATCTCACACAAGCTCCGCCCTCTATTGGACTCTATGGGTAATACTCTACTCAAATCATGAGCATGCATTCGCCCACTGAAATTTGCATTTACATAGTCGGCTAGTGTGGCTGGCACAATGTTATGTCACAACAGGGCATTTATTTATTGGGTTCCACAATTGTATCCATGGAGTCTAGTTGATTGCGGAGCCTGTGTGAGATAGAACAAAGGTTACCATATTGTAACCCTCAGCTATAACAGCACAAACAGACCCCTGTACCTAGGGGCCCCCACACTCCTACGTCACTCGCTGAAGAGGGTTTAAGCTGGCAGACAGCGTGGTTTCCTTTACATACTGTGGGGTCCACACGTTCTCACATAGGCATGTTCTGATTGGCTGACTGCTTTTATGCTAATTTCAGTGGGCGAATGCATACTCCCATTGGAGAAGAGTATAACTTATAGAGTTTAGTAGATGGCTAGAACTAGAACTAGGGTTACAATATCATAACCTTCAAATCACCCTTTGCAGGTGCTTTGAGAATCACCAATCACTAGCACGCATTCGCCCACTCAAATTTGCAAAAACATAGCCGGCCAATCAGGACGTGCCTCCCTGAATACATGCAAACCCCACAGTACATAAGGGAGTACCAGGGGGCTGTCCGTCATCCCGTCCTCTTCAGCGTCGTCCACTAATCAGTAGGGCTGCAACGATTAGTCGACTAATCGATGACTAATCGACTATTAAAATAATCGGTGACTATTTTAGTAGTCGACTACTGGGTTTGAGTCATTTTTCATAGAAAAGTACCCCAAATAATCTTTTTGCAGCTTCTTACGTTCAAATATTGGCAGCTTTACACACTCTCCCATGACGGTGAACTAAAACTCTTTGGCATGACTACGAAACAAGACATTAGATGACATCATTTTGGGGTTTGGGAGAGACAAACCGACTAATCGAAGAAATAATCGTCAGATTAGTCGACAGTGAAAACAATCATTAGTTGCAGCTCTACTAATCAGTGTGGCTGGGTTGATGTTACGTCGCAACATGGTGTTCATTCATTGGGCTCTACCCCTGTACCCATAGAGTCCAGAAGAGGGCGGAGCCTGTGTGAGATGAAAGAAGGTTACTATATTGTAACCCTAGTTCTATTTGCACAGGCAGTGTCCTCTGTGTTAAGGCCCTGTCACTCCTACACCGCTTGCTGAAGAGGGTGTAGGATGGAGGACAGTGTCATGGTACTACCTTGTATCCTGTGGGGTCCTCATGTATTCAGGTAGGTACGTCCTGATTAGCTGGTTACTGATATGCAATTTCCAGTAGGCGAATGGTGCTTGTGATTAGAGGGGGATATTACCCATAGAGTCCAGGGGGGTGCAAACAGAACTAGGGTTACAATATTGTAACCTTCTATTCACCTTTACAGATGCTTTGAGAAGTACGCAGTTTCTTGTTGTCATTTTTGGGCAGGGTCAGTGACCGCAGACACTGGGAAATTATTTTATGTACACCCCTGAAAGTATGCTATTTCAATACTATTTAAAACTGAATTTAAAACTTCAAATTTTCAAAGTTAGGAAAGCACCTGAGAGGTCAAAGGGTCTATACTTGTAATGTCGTCTGGATCAATTTGGGCTCTATGATATTACAGTAATGAGTAAAGTGGAAACTAACAAGAAAACGTCTTTTCACGTCCAGAGCCAGGGTGCGATATTGATCCAGTGTGTGGATGTAGTTCCCGTGCAATAGTGATGAAGTCATTCCTTCCTTTTAACTTCTTTTTGGACGTGGTGACAACATCGACAACAGGAACAGTCTCATTTCCCCCGAGCTCTGTTTCCTCTGACTCAGTGCCTTTGGATCATGAGAGCAAGACACACAAGAACGCACACAGATTCACCTGCCTTGTTAATGCATAAGCACATACAAATACACATCCTCAGTCTACCAACAACCTGAATTTGAGACCAAAGAAAACAGCTCAAATGGTCACGAGTAAATGTCTCTTGTTCTCTATCTTGGGACATTTTAGACATCAAAGGAGGCGAAACTCAGCGGCGCTCAATCATCATAGAAGGCTAATGTGGAACGGAACCCGCCTGGGTCTTTTAAGCATTGGACTCAGAGATACTGTACATGAGAAGGGGGGGTTACTAATGGGGACCAGAGGTCTGCGGTCTACGTGATGCTGGCCAGAGAGACCAGACGGCCGATGACTGATCTGGAAGGAGGAGGGAGGGAGTGTGTGTTGAGGGGGGGGGGGTCATTAAGGAGCTGCTCCGGCTCTAATCATAGAATAACACTCCTTCTTTTATCTACCTTCAGCTCCATCTCACCATGAGAAAAACCAAAAAGAGTGTAATCCAAGCCCTGGTGCTGAAGTTCTCTGATGAGTCTCAGCAAGGAAACATCTGCAAACCATCCGCTCGGAATGAGTCTCAAAATAAGGGGGAGCTTGACTGAAAAGAGGAGGATTAATTGGATTATTTGGAAGAGTAGTTGCTCGCTGTGGTCATTAACTGAACCATTATTTATATTGTGTAATGGCTGCGATGCATCATCTTATAAAGTAAATCCTGATCCCGCTTGCCAGGAGTATGTATAAAGAATAATGTCTTTGACAGTGAGTTACAGTTTGGCTTTAAGTGTGAAAATTGGCTGTAAATCCACAAAAATCTCACCCTGTCTGCAGAAGCAGAACTTTGTAGTGTGTCGATCGTGTCTGTTGCAGATTTGGATGTTGCAAATAAAGTAAAAATCGCACATTAACACCAAGAAAGCGACAATAAATATACAATAAAATCTGACACACTGATGTCGTCTAACAAAACACACATCGGATGTGTGAATGGGCTCATTCAGATAATTTGCTTTGACATTTCCATTCCTGAACGGCGAGTAGATCCAACGCAGATCTTAAACTGATTAAATGGGCCCAGAGAGGGAGCGAGGAGAGGAGGGCATTAGTTAAGAAAACAGAGGCGAGGGCCGAGAGCGACAGGGGTTTGGCTTATCGGCACTGTGAGCCGGGGCACTCTTAATTCATTCTGAATTAGCCGCGTCGTGTGTGCTGAAATAATCATCCCCTTGTTTATTTGCTCAGGCCTTGGCACAAGCCTTTATCTAGCTGGCTAGCAGTCGCACTTCCCTCCTCTGTCCCTTCGCCTCCCCTCCTGTCTTAGTCTAAACCAAACGCTGATCTACCAGAAAACACAGCACAGAGGGTCACTGGAACCTGTCTTGCAAAACCACCACTTGTTTTCTGTAAGCGTTGGTGCTCCATCAGCAGCTGGAGAACATGACCAGGCTGAGTAACTGACAAGCCCTACAGGGAAAACCTGCCTGTCAGACCAGTGTTTTTAATAGCCTTAAAAACAGAGGAACTCCCCACAGAAAGTCACACCTCACACTGCAATACTTGGCCTTGGCATGACAGGCAAATAAGGCCGTGATTGAAATGTAGTTATTACTCAGTGCTTGAAGTGACAGCGTGTAAACTGCAGTGAAGCATTAATTGGCACTGCAGCGGCTGAACTGTTATACATAATAATACAATAACACAAAGACACATGTCCCGAGTTTGACAACCTGCCACCTCACACTTTGTAGCAATATATAGATATGTCAGTTATGTTTCTTTCAAGGCAAAGCCCTCAATCATCATCCATGACAAATTTTCATAAGGAATCACTCTGGATTGTCTGCATCTGCAAGGAAACCATGAAATTGTACACAGTATGCCTCATTAATTTGCAGATGTGCTGACTGATTCACTTACAGGACCGTGGAAATATTCCAGAGACTGAGCAGAGCAGATTACACGGACAATCCAGACATCAGTGCCTCGGCTAATTATAGTCATTATTCAATGGAACAAAGTCTGTTGCCACACATTTAATGAAATAAAGTAGTGGACAAATATTTTGTGATGAATAAATGAAACCAGGTTTAAAGCTCAGGAGGTGAGTGTCCTTTCATAATATTTACACAGTTTGCTGCATGTAATGAGGCACTAAATCCCTCTGAATCACTCAGCTACAGTGTTCACTTAGTCAACCAAAACTTTGACTTTAAGTACTCATTGACGCCGTTTTACTTCATGACCAAATTGTAATTCACTCATTCCATAACTGTTTATCCTGTTGGGGGGCCCGGCGGGGTGGAGCCTATCCACCTCGTCATCCGTCCAGACAAACGTTTGTGCGGTTGCCATTTTGTTTGTTCATACATCGCCGCTCTGTAGAAGGAAGCGTGAGCGTCACACCGCCAACTACTGGCCTGGCATGTATACTGCAGCATTTTGGTCATTTTTGTGGATCCGTGTGCACAGAAAACGTTGTCGTCTAAACACGGAACTTTTTTCAAAACGAAAATGAGAAACGATTGTGTTTTCAGTGGATCGTTTTCGTGTAAACATGGCCACAGAGACAGACAACCATTCACACTCACATTCACACCTACAGACAATTTAGAGTCACCAGTTAACCTGCATGTCTTTGGACTGTGGGAGGAAGCTGGAGCACCTGGAGGAAACCCACGCTGACACAGGGAAACAGGAACCTGTTCTTGCTCTGAGGCGACAATGCTAACCACTGCACCACCATGCCGCAAAATAACAGCATATCTCTGTTCATTGTGCCATGACGAATAAAGACGAGACAAAATATTTGTCTCTGTTCGGGCGGACAACCTAAGTTAGTTTACAGCAGCCATCTCAAAGCACTGATTATTTCATTTCTTTAGCCAGCTGCATTAGCAATTAGCTTGAATGCTCAACTAACATACTGTAATGGAGCCACTTAGTGTTTCACACCAAGCACAGAGCAAAGATTTTTGTCTGATTTTTTTTTGCCTATGCCTGTGTATCACTTAAGTGGGGCAAAAATATTCAACGACCTTGATTTCAGCAGATTACCACCTGTGGAACTGTATGTTTGGCTACTGAAATCCGTTTTTCCTACTGATGTTATACCTCCAGGTCATAGCTAGCTTGCTTCCAAAATGGGAGAACTTACTGTACATACTTTTATATCAATATATAAAGAATTAAACCGGACCTTTGTCAAGGGGTGCAGGGCATCTTCCCTTGGCATTTTTTTTTGGCAAACAAGCTCTATTTTTATGCTTTTAATGAACTCTGGCACCTAGTTTACATTCAAAGTAGAAAAAAATCCCAGTGTGAATTAATTAAACTTTTACTGTGAATTAGAAAATGGTCAGCAGGCTACCTGGCACCCTATCGCAGGCCGACAGGCTGCATGTTGGGTATCACTGGCTTAGTTGGTAAGTCACCGAGTGGTATATCGAATTAATCAGTCAATGGGAATGTGTGTGTGTGTAAAGGGGGTAGGCAAATACAGCGAGCAGCAGCAGCGACCCACCGTCCAACACCACGGACCACGCACCACGGACTTCACTACAACTCAACTGGCTGTAAAAAGAGGTGACGTTCTTTACGTGACACCATCAGCCGGCTTGAGTCGAGATCAGACGGCCAGTTCACACCGCTGCAACTTTTCTCTGCAATGTTCTAAAACAGTTTCGTCAAGTCGTCTGAACTGGGCTTAAACAACACAATGAACACATTTTTTTGACTGCTAATTTAATAAATCCGAGTTCATGAAACATGAAACATCTACTCCAACAAAAGACATCAGTTATATCAATTATAAAGTTGTAGCAATAAAAATACCGTATTGTATTCCCAGCCAAGATGACTCAACACGTAGTTCAAGGTATGGTCCCTTCTCACTGGAATTTTTCCAACAAGGAGAAAGATCCCTCGGCAGAATCCATCACAGTATCATTACACTGTCTGAGGAAATCATGACAAAACACTGACTTTAAAAACATTAAAAGTCCTACTGATGAAATCTTAACTAAAACAAGACTAAAATGTGACTTTAAATGAACTACAATGTTCAGTAAGTGACAATGACCAAAACTAAATTTAAAATTCTTGTCAGCTTCTCTGACTCCTCATGGAGGCCCAGTCCTCACCCCCTGGCCCCATGAACTCTCAGTTTGCATGCATATCACATTGGCACAGAGTCTCCATTTTGATTTCCATTGTGGCCGAGTCTGTCATTAAGAGCGCAGAAACAATGGCTAGAATGAGCGGTGCCACAGTAAACAGCTCCCCTGTGAATCCAAGCACAACAGTTCCACATCGCGGGAACGGGAGCGTTAGCGACTTCGCCGTGCGCCTGCTCTCGAGCTGCAAATCATATAATGACATTATTGTGACCAGTAAAAGCTCATTCCCACACACAATAGCTTTAAATCACACCATAACGGAAAATGGTGGGTGTATTGCAAAAATGATAAGTGAGAAAGCAGCCCTGTGTCTTTTTGGCCCTCTGTGCCCTCACTGTGACCCCTCTGTGGTTCACTGGGATAGGACAGATTGTGCTATTGTGGGTCTGGAGTGCCACATGTTGTCTTGCCAGTTGCTCAACAAAGAGGAGAAAAACACTTTTCGGGGGCACTCCTCAGAATATGTGCGGCAGGATTCAACGTTAATTAGCAGGGGCATGTTTATTTTACCGTGGCACACAGAGGAGAGCTCAATGACAGAGGACAGTTGAATGCTTTGGCATGACTTCCATGAGGTTTCGCCATCCATGTTTCATCAGCCCAGAGATCTGTCTGTGCCCTCTCTCACATGCTTTCAACAAAATCCTCCTCTGCCATCACTCCATCTATCCTGCTGTTCCTCCTCTTGGCCAACCTCACTGGCCTGTTACAGCACATTCAACTCACGCTACAGAAACTCAGCCTGTGTCCAGATTTGGGTTTGAGCAACACACATTAAAGAAATAGCTGACATTTTGGAGAATACGCTTATTCGCTTTCCTGCCAAGATTTAATATAGAGGATCAATACCACTCACATATCTGTACAGAGAATATGAAGCTACTGCCAGCAGCCGGTTTGCTCAGGGCTTGTTTGTTTAAGCATGCAGCATGTTTGTGATATGGATGTTGTGTCAGCAGTGCTATAGGAGCTGCTCAGCTATTTAGTGTTGTTTGTGCGCAATGTGTAAAATCTGCACGCTGCAGTGAAGACTACTTCCTCAGTCATCAGCTCACAAGTGGGAACTCAGCAGTGAACAGGCAGAGATCTGTTTCTGCCCTCCAGGCACCAAATACACAGAGACAATTAACTGCAATGGGATGTGATTTTAATGACTAACAAAGTGTCTTTTGGAAGACTGTAATTCAAAGGAACAGAAAGTGCTGTTTCATTCTGCATATTTACAGAAGCTAGGGAGGGATTTGTTGCAGATATTGATTGCAGTGAAAGTAGCCAATAAAGCGAAAACTTCAGACTGACAGCAGGCACTAACCCAACATGAAGAACAGTCATGAGGACAGCCTGATCTCTGTTGTTGATGACTCCTCAACACAACCATTGCCGGATTTTTACAGAGGGAAGGTGTCCATGATGAGGTAATTTTTGGAGTGAGGCCATACACATTTCAGCAAGATCCAAAGCCAGCAGTGCTGCTGGTGAAGGAGAGACGCAGGCCTATCCCCACCATGGAGCTGATGCTTCTGTGTTAGCGTTTCATTGGACACAAAATTAGTATACGTCGCCAAGCGCAGGACGAGTCTTCAGAGGCCAAAACACACCGGCGGAAAATGCCACACATAAAAAAATACACCCCTATTATTTTCAATGTACAATCCCACACTAGCGGCAACTTGACACATGTCAGCGCTCCTCAACCGCTACCCTGCAGCAGTTAACATCACTGTCCTATTTCCAGCCTCGCCACCCCCGAAATTAAATGCATTTTCCCCCACTTGCTCTCCGCCTGTGCAGCTCCCATAGCAGCTCTTTTTTCTGCTCCTATGGCAGCTCGACTCCTCTCTTCACCATGGATGTATAAAGAGAACTCTGTAGCTGTTGCTGTGCCTCGTGTGTGACGACGAATGGACGAGGGGAGGCTTCTTGTTGAAGCTGAAAAATATCCCAAGCTAAAGGACCCACAATCCTGTCATTATAAAAGCAATGGCTAAAAAGATATTGCCCGGCGAGTCATGGCTCTGGAGATCGGCTCTTCAGGTGAGAAATCAAGTTTATTTGGTGGGTGTCCACACATGATTTTAAGATGATACATAGGTGGAGGAAATACTAAGTAATAACTTTGCTGTAGCACGATGTGTCCAGTGTGTGCTAGGGGCAGCACTTGATGTGCATCACATGATGTGCTGTGCCGCGGCAGCGCTGGTGTTTTCAGCTTAACACTTTTTTAAATTGTTTTCCCCGAAACGACAAACTCTAAACCACCATTAAGAATATCTACGAAACAACTGGGCCAGATACTGGTGTACAGGCCTAGGTAACAATCAGCTCAAGACATATGTGATAAGAAAAACATCTATTTTGACTTTAATGGGAAAGTTAAAGGAATGATTTGACATTTTAGGGATGCTTTTTGATTTCATGTCAGGAGTTAAGTGAGAAGATGGTTATCACTCATGTGAAGCTTACAAAGCTACGTGACGTGACAAAGTCATTACGTCAGGTTGAAGTGCAAGAGTCAGGGTCAGCTAACGTTAAACTCGGGGAGAGGTTTGGGGTCGTAGAAGCTAATCAATAGCACAGACAGGCTAAGAAAGACATAAAAATAGCTGGAGCTACTTTTTAAATCCCTAAAATTCCTTGGATGCGAGGGACTTCCAGTGCAGGGGCATAGCCATAGGGATGTTGTTTCATGCCAGGTAATGTTGGAGCGAACTACGAGTAGACGTATGATTTGCCCAGGGGACATGTCTGACTTCACCAAGGAGAAACCTGGATGTCCGCCACCATTCATACCTAAAATATGAGACATTTTTGGCACATTCAGTCCAGAGAAAAACAGTTTCTGAAGGGAGGGAGCGCACATTCTTTGGACTAACAACCAATGTAAGTACGTGCGAGCAGTTTTCCTGTAGCTCCTGTGTAAGCCCGTACACATACATAGTCACAAGTGTACTTTTATGCTGTGCAGCTCCCCTCAACGAAAGTATGTTCCCACACATTAGCTTTTGTTACTTCTGGAGAGAGGTCCCCCGTATTTCAGTCTTTATGCTAAGCGAAGTCAACTGTCTGCATATTTCTGTACAGTAGAGTGGTTTTGATAATCTGATCCAACACTCAGCAAAAATTCCAGAAAATGTCAAGTATTCCTTTAAGGATACCATGCTTGTTTTGTCTGACATGATAAACATGTCTCTGAAATGAATTAGTATCATGCAGTAACGGTACTCAGAGGTTCAGCTGCACCACAAACACAACAGTGTGTGAGTCAGTATTTTGCAAACACTTTGCTGTAGTTGCTTATCGCTGCAGGAACAGGTGTACAAGTAGCAGTGGGGCACTAATACCCATTACAAGAGCCAATCCCGAGTGAGAGCTAAACTCCTGCTGTTCTCACCTGTCAGCAAACCACAAACACACTCACTGCATGAACCAGCTTTTCCACTCAATTACATTCAGTGGCCCTGCAGTGGCTGCCACTGTCAGCAGCCAGTTTAATGAAACACTACTCTGCAAACTGGCAAATACTCAGCTCCACCCTCATCTTTTCATTGTGAGATGAAATTCAAAATATGGAGGTGCAAATATTTACATGAAAACATATCAATGTCCGAAAATGTTAAAGGTAGTTGATGCTTGGAGTATCGCTACAAGGGCATCGTTTTTGGTGAGTCTGTGTGCCAGCTGTCTGCAGACCACACCACTACTGTCACCGTCACTTGAGACTCTCACCACTCCTTCACTTTTACACACACACAACTGTAATCACACAAGGCTTACGCTGCTCATTTGTAATCTCAGACTCTAAGCATGACTGCATACGTGAGTGAGTAGATTACCTTCAAGTCAGAATAACAGGCTGGGAAAATAGGGGCTGTTGTGGAGTACACCACTAACGTAACAGTTACAGTGACAAAGAAAATTATTGGCAAGTTAAAAATGCCCTGTGGAGTTTTCAGTGAACACATGAAGTCATGTTTACAAGAAGTGTTTCTTACCTCAACACACTGTTGGGTATCCTTGAGGTTTAACAAACGTGTCAAACGTGTTTAAAATCCTCATAAAACATGTCCAAAGCTTTTTTTAAATACTTTAAATCATGTATTGCTTATAACTGTGTTTACTTGCTGAAACAACTGAATGTTTACGCCTTCGCATGAGTGCCATGATACAAACAAAACAAGGACCATTTGTAAACACATTTCTCCATACTGGTCAAAACTCCGCAGGGTGCCTTTAAAATTTACAATTTCTTTTTTTCAGATTTCATGCTTCATAAATACAAAACAAGACGAAGAACAAGAGTGAGGAGAGAAGAAAAGAGCCAGGACGCTGCCAAGTTTACACACAAACGTCAAAGGTTTACTTGTCAGAAAGTGTTATTTATGCTGTGGAAGGAGCTTTCCAAAGTTTGACGAGATGTGATGATGGAATCAGGCTGATTTTAGATTGAGCTTGAGGCTTCAAGTCCCCTTAGTTCATAGAGGTTCCCCTTTAAAGAGTTCCACAACAATGAAATGTACATTTCAAGCAATAATTACACATTTAAACAACTCCCAAATACAAAAAAAGGAACCCTGGAATATACATATCTAAATCAACAGGTGATTTCCTTCTCACGAGCATCACATAGGTTTACATTACCAAAGGTTTAAGGCAAAATAACTTGACAACACCGACTCCCGTGTGCGCACAGCGAGAGAGGAGAGGGAGAGACGCTGTGCTGCTGCCAGAGGAGCCGCTGACTGAGTTCCCTCTGAGCGCTAAGTCACTAAAAGAGTCTGAGAAGTCCGGGGCTGTTCATAAGACATTCACAGTTTATTCCACACTACTGAAGCTGCTCCTCTTTTTGGAACCACCACGGAGTCAGTAATAATTTTTGCTTTCAGCCATGCTTGTTGTTGCCGTGGGTAACAGTATGTCAACAAGTATCACAATATCAATTTTTCATATGATATTAAAAATAATATCTGTATTATCTTGAACGAGATGATATGGCACACCCCTACTGTGACCTCCCCAGTTTCTGATGAGGTGGACATGATAACCCTTAATACACATAACCTTATTCATCCCTACAACAGGAAATACTTTTTCCCTAACCTGATATGAAGTGTGCGCTGCACATGTGAGCATTTTGATGATCGCCTCCGTCCAGTACTTTGGTCTTATCGCGTTGTTTATGCATGTTTTTACACCAGTGAATTTTCTAACATATAAACAAAGTCATTTTGATTACCTGATTGATTCACTGACACCCTGGAAAACTCCATAACTTTATTTTGTCTTGGTCGAACTCTGTTCTCTTAACACAGTGACACCTTTGACATAAAACATATTATCCAATCTGTTACAGTCTCATGTGCAATATGAACTTATCTAGTTGTTACATATTAGTTCAAATAAGTAATTATGGGGGTGCTTTGCATTCATTTTGGGCTGTAGCAGGTGGTAGAGAAAGACAGGGGATGTAGATAAGGACAATCATCTGGATTTGAACAGGAGATGTTAAAATTATATGGAACACATCTTGCTGCTTGGTCACCACAGTGCCTAAATATGAGCTACTGACAGGCCTGGACTGACCCACAGGAGAACCGGGGAGTTCCCCGGTGGCCTGGCCCGCAAGTGGTCTGCTCTGGCCTTCCTGTCTTTTCTTTTTTTTTTTAAGGCGCACTCTGCAGCGCAGACTGCGCAGCGCAGGTGGCCACGCGGGCTGGCAGAGATTCCGCCCGCTGTCAGAAATGATAGGTGCTTGTCAGCATTTGTCACAACGATTGGTCAAAAATAGGCTGACCAAACGTCCTCTTTTGCCCGGACATGTTCACTTTTGACGTCAATCAATCAATCAATCAATCAATCAATCAATCAGTTTTATTTATAAAGCCCAATATCACAAATCACAATTTGCCTCACAGGGCTTTACAGCATACGACATCCCTCTGTCCTTTGGACCCTCCAGCTGATCAGGAAAAACTCCCCCAAAAAACCCTTTAACAGGGCGTCTGGGGGGTGTTTATAAATTGATGATAATGTCCGGTTTTCCTTGTGTGTGTGTGTGTGTGTGTGTGTGTGTGTGTGTGTGTGTGTGTGTGTGTTAGAGTGCGGCACGGGCCGCATATTTCTGTCCGAACCCAACAGTCATTCTGTTTTGTTATGTCTGAAACCAAACCGAGCCCGACATTATTTAATGACCAAAGCACTGAGTTTGTGTCACACAGTGGTTACAGGCTATTTAACAGGCCGGGCGTGTGCCGTGGGTGCTCAGCGGAGAGGGAGACCTCCGTCAGAGATACTGGATGAAGGGAGATACCCAACTGTAGGCTTATCCAATGTTAAGAAAACGGTTACTCTTCCTGTCTCCTAAGTGGGCGTGGTTAGCTCTCCCTCCAATCAGAGCCTGTTCTCCCTCAACCCCCCCCCGCTGAGTTGGGTATCTTGCTTCATCCAATATCTCTGCCTCCGTGTTTGAGACGGGAGCAGGAGGCAGGAGGTCTGAGGCTTCCAGCGAGGGGAGAGGGAGAAATATAACAAAATAAGATACAATAGGAAAAACCTGTCTCTCTCTTTTATTTTATTTTCAGCATTTAATCAAGGCGGAGGCGGGCGGCTGGAGGTCCGAGACTTCCAGCGAGGGGAGAGGTAGAAACAAACAGCTAATGTGTGTGTGTTATGTTCAGGTGTTGTCACATAAATAACAGTCCCCAAGCAATAAACAGGACAGACAATAGGATTTTATTTATTTTTACACTACATTTTCACTGAAAGCTGACCGAATCCGACCCGAGCCCGAATACAATTTATACATTTTTGACCGAACCCGGCCCGACCTGTCGGGTAAGCCTACCACTGGGACCCGTCAGGCTCGGATCGGGTGGCCACACTCTAGTGTGTGTATGTGTCCCCTATCTATAGGGGCCTATCTGAATTTCTGTCTTTGAGAGATATTATTTTGTAATATAACTGAATTTTCTATCCATACATATAAATTTTAATTATAAGGCATCTTTGAGTAAACTGCGAGTATCATTTAAGTAGGCTATCTCGTGGCCGGGCCGAGTGTCCTCTTTTTTGGAAATCAAAATATGGTCACCCTAGTCAAAAAAGGTTTTTTAGATTCAAGACGTGATTAGTTTGTTTCGCTTTCCGCCCGCGCCCACCCCCAAATCAGCGCGCCTGTAAACTGAAAGCAGCTTGGTTGTGGAGAGTCAGGTGGAGCAGAGAGCAGAGGGTGTGTACGCGTGCCTGTGTGTGCAGACTGTGCAGTAGGAGCTCTGCAGCTCAGCAGCGCCGTTACAATGGACCGCAAAAAGAGGAAAGGTGGAGCTGAACGGGAGAGAGATAAACAAAAAAAGAGCCACTGAGGAGGAGGCAGCCAAATGTCATAAACTTACAGATATGTTCAGAGCCCCCCCAGCCCCCAGCAGCAGTGTGACGTCATCAAATGATGATGCTGCAACAAGGAAGTTAACATAGAAAAGTAAGAAAACTGGTAATTCTCAACATGAGGTCTGGGGAGGATGGGGACTGAGCCGAGGCCAGATAAATGATTGATGATGAGCTATGAGAGCCAAATTAACCCGTAAGGGTCCATTTGGTTCCATTTTGTACAGAGTCAGGCTGATAACTGAATGCTGCATGATGTCAAACTGGGTCTGGGGCCCCTTGAAATGAAAACTTTTTTTATTATTATCACTGTGCCAGCAGAGAGGAGTGACTTATTTTATATTCACTTTAATTATGACTGAAGACAAATTAATTGCTTCCATTACAGTAAACACTGGTGTGTGTGTGTGTGTGTGTGTGTGTGTGTGTGTGTGTGTGTGTGACCATGGCAACAGTAACCATGGTGTGTGTGACCATGGCAACATAAACCATGGTGTGTATGACCATGGCAACAGTGACCATGATGTGTGTGTGACCATGGCAACAGTAACTACGGTGTGTGACCATGGCAACAGTAACTATGGTGTGTGTGAACATGGCAACAGTAACCATGGTGTGTGTGTGTGTGTGTGTGTGTGTGTGAGACCATAGCAACACAACAGTAACCATGGTGTGTGTGACCATGGCAACAGTAACCATGGTGTGTGTGACCATGGCAACATAGACCATGGTGTGTGTGACCATGGCAACAGTAACCATGATGTTTGTGACCATGGCAACAGTAACTATGGTGTGTGTGACCATGGCAACAGTCACCATGGTGTGTGTGTGACCATGGCAACAGTAACCATGGTGTGTGTGACCATGGCAACAGTAACCATGGTGTGTGTGTGTGTGTGTGTGTGTGTGTGTGTGTGTTACTGTGTTGCCATGGTCACACACACCATGGCAACAGTAACCATGGTGTGTGTGACATGGCAACAGTAACCATGGTGTGTGTGACCATGGCAACAGTAACTATGATGTGTGTGACCATGGCAACAGTAACCATGGTGTTTGTGACCATGGCAACAGTAACTACGGCGTGTGTCACCATAGCAACAGTAACTACGGTGTGTGACCTTGGCAACAGTAACCATGGTGTGTGTGTGTGTGTGTGTGTGTGTGTGTGTGTGTGTGTGACCATGGCAACAGTAACCATGGTGTTTGTGACCATGACAACAGTAACTACAGCGTGTGTCACAATAGCAACAGTAACTATGGTGTGTGTATGTGTGACCATAGCAACACAACAGTAACCATGGTGTGTGTGACCATGGCAACAGTAACTATGGTGTGTGTGTGACCATGGCAACAGTAACCATGGTGTTTGTGACCATGGCAACAGTAACTACGGCATGTCACCATAGCAACACTAACTATGGTGTGTGTGTGTGTGTGTGTGTGTGTGTGTGGGGTGGGGGGGGGGTTGTGCTATGTGCCACAAACTACATTGATTGTTACACACTGGGCCTTTAAGTTCATTTATTTTATTGCACAAAGTGAGAACAGTCACAACACTATTTTCTGTATTTTCATTTGCATGTAGGGTTATATAGCTGAAATGCACAACCTGCTGACCTTCTAAAGCGGTGATTTTTTGGGTCCCAACCCATGAGCGGGTAACAGCAGTGGTCCAGGCGCCACACTAAACACTTTTTATGGAGAAAAAGATACATGCACACATGCATACATGCATACTTGATACTATTTTAAGGCTATGTTTAGCTAAAGCTATGTTTATTTTATTTTAAATAAAAGTCGCAGCACTTTATTTTCTATATTATAATGTGCATGTAGGTTGAAACACAATTGTGTGATTGTTTTATTGTTTTAATTAAAATCTCACTAATCTCACCTGCCTTTGTCTTTCATTTGATCACTGCAGTATCTTTGAAGACTGAAAAAGGGAATACTATATTGATGACTACTGACCAATACATAGAAACATTTTAATTATTTTACCTTTGTTTTTACATGGTGGTGAGAACATTGTTGCATTGCTTATTTTACTGCACAAAATATTTGGTAGGTCTTCCTGGGTCAAAAATACCTCTAGCGCAGGCTGAAACAGTTTGGGGACCCCTCTTAAGGACAGGCTCTTATCTAAGTTCAGACGTTTTCAGTATCTATCTAATGTTACTGAAATAAGATCAGATAAGTTGAAGTTGCTGCTGACTTATATTTTTACTTGTTTTACTGTTGCATTGAATATGGGTGTTGCCATATTGATTATGATATGCTGACATCAAAATGATTTGCTGACAAAATAATACAATCATGTTGTTTAGTTCAGCATAATACCCATTCATACGAGTCCTGGTTTATTGAGGGGCACATCTGGTGAGGGTAAGGAAGAGAAAAGCACTGGACTGGAGGACTATGAGTAGGGTTGCTGTTACAGCTGTGTTTAATGGAGTTGTTGTGTGACTGTCATTCTGGAATAATGATCTTTGGTGATTACCTAGCCCATATGTGTGTCCCTGTGCACGTGCACGTGTGTGAGCATGTAATGTGTGGATTGGGTGGCCTGGGTGGATGTATGACTCCCGGCCTGAATTTTTGTCCCAGTCCGGCCCTGGCTATTAATATCTATTTCAAGCCGCTGGCTAATGTCGGGCTTCTGTTTTAACTTGGAAGATAAATTGCAGGACAATAGCATACTGTGATTTCTGGACAATTGGCAATTCAGTAAAGCAGTGTGTCCTTAAATATATACTCCTGAAGAAAAATTACATCTGGTAAAAGTCAACATGAGGCTGCTGTCACTGATTAGGCGATGAAGAAACTTTCTGGGAGACACATGTTTTCAGTCATCCGTGAGTCAAACACTGATTAACAAATATTGGAACCTAATTGTTCCTGGGATTAGATCAAGAAGAAATCTAATTGGACTAAGCTGTGTATTGCCGTTTAGTGCACCGACAAGAGCAAAGTGCGCAAATCTGACCAAGAAATACCGTTGTTGTCATATTTATTAATCGTCAACTGATAAGTCTTGTGTCAAATGTTTCCAGTTAAACGTCACTTACATTATATTAAATGGCCTTTCTGTATCAATGCAAGGGGCCTCTGCTGCTTTCTGCCAAGCCTCTACTCTCCCATGCAAAGCTAAATGAGAACAATGTGTATCTCTGTTTGATGATAGCACTGTTCGCCAGTGAAGAACACCCAAATTGTAATCTGACCTCCTCGCCCGAAAAAACAGAACATAAAAGCTCAGCAAAATACACACATTTGCGGTGATACAAAACAGAATAACGCGGACACTACAAGCGTCTCACACATTTACTCTGTATCCCACCCGAAAAGGAAATGACATGACTGTAGTGACGAAAAACATCGACCCCAGAGAGTAACTTTAATAAACTTTAAAAATCTTGTGTGCACATTTTAATAACTTGAGCTGTACCCACAGTAATCCCCCCTCCAGCCAAACCAATCATTTTAAGCTTGACTCCTTTTGTTCGGCGGCCTGGTTTTGGTCACGGCTTGTTTGCAGCAGGATGCTCTCATCCAAAAACTTCATCTTTATATTGGACACAGGTGACGATACATACAATGTCACCGGCTACGCCCCTTATCGTTCCCAGAGAAAAAGCGCACAGCTGGCTCGGCCGGCCCGCCACATCGACACAGTGTGTCACAAATGGTTAGATCCAAACCTTTAAAAGGCTTCCTGTGAGTTAGCCAGCATCTGCTTTCTATTTACCCAACACTAAAAAAGCCCGACTATGGGTAAGGAAAGTACCTGAGAAAGAAGGGGATTATACTGGGCGAGCGGTTGTAAGAAAGTGGGAGTGTGTGCTAATCACACTGACTTTGGAAAAGGCTTTAAGTGTTGCTGGTTTGACTCGGTCATGACTGAGGGAAAGCACTTGAGAGTGTTTTCTGTTTGCTGCTTCCATGCATCTATCATAAAACTGCAAAACAGGAGTTGATGTTCCAACTTCCTTTTGATATTTAGCAACTTTCTGGGAAGACCTCAGGAGGCATATTATTGTGCTTATTAGGAACTGACTAGAGTTCTCAAACAGAATATTTCTATAGATACTTCATTTAGATAATGAAGAATCTGTCTAGCTAATAATCACTTTGGGTGAGAGATGGTTTATAATAAGATCCTTGTAAAACTAATGACATCAGCTGCAGCTGTGTTTTGTGTCAATTAAGAAATATCAGCATGTTGAAACGCCAAACTAACAAGGTGAACATGGTAAACATTTTACCTGCCTAAGGCCCCAATGACACAGAAAGCATTTTAGCAGCTGGAGATGCCTTTTTGTAATCCATTTTAATGAGAGTAAAGCCTTTTGCTTGTGGTTTTTGTATTGTGACGCGCCTCGCGTTTCTGTGATCTAGGTGCCCGGTGTTTTTGCCGGAGCGCTCTGAACTCCTCGAGTTAAAAAAAAAAAAAAAAAACTTCAACTCGCCCTGCAAGTCATCTCTTTTTTTTTGTCATAGTGGATTTTTTTTTCTTACCAATTTATTTTTTAAACAGGTACAAATCTCCTGTGTCTCCTGTGGCGTCACACAAAGAAGCCACATGGGCCCACTTATGTTTTCTGTTTTTACCAGTGGGTTAGCATGTGGGGTAAAAACATAAAATACTAATGAAGCTGAGCCGAGTACGAGTATGAGTACGAGTATGAGTACTAATGAAGCTGTATTAGGTGGCAATAATTCTCCAGTCAGGTGCCACTACAGAGGAAGAGAGCGCAACGAGATTATGTGATTAAAAGGGTGCCAGTCAAAACTCAAACTAAGGAATACAACTGATGAATAAGGGAGAGCACACTGGACAATGAAAATAGAGAACAATTACTATTACAGCTATGTGCTCTTTGAGGACTTCTGGTAACCACTGTACGCACTCTGAACTCCTCGAGTTGAAAAAACTTCAACTCAGAGTGGAAAAACGCCCCACGTCATCTCTTCTTTCGTCATGGTCACGACAACAAGTTTACAGTTGGTAAACAATGGAGGAGAAACTGGTGGTAGTGGTTGCTGGATACGAAGAGCTATACGGCCCGACGATAGACAGCAGGTTGTCAAACTGCCCCTGAGTCATCCTAAAATATGCCTGTACATAACCATCATGGAGGAGAAGCTCCTGGACAAACTGGTGGTACTTCCTATGATCCAGCCTCTTTTTAAGGGTCTCCCATACATCCCTACACTTGATCTGTGGGGTTTTTTGGCCGAGTGCCATCTAGTTCTATTATACTGGAGAGAAGACAGACATCTCCAACACTTGGCAACTCACATAAAAATGATCTACACTGATCAATAGCACATCAGGTAAGAGGAATAATATGCATTTATTATTTTAAGGTGAATGATCCCTTAAGCTCAAAGCAAAAATAAATAAATCACTCTGGGAGGAACCACATGTACTAAATTTCATGGCAATCCATCCAATAGTTGTTGAAACATTAAACTTAAAACCACAAACGTCAACCATATGGTGGTCTGACGGCTCTGTCCTGTGTATACCGTTAATGTGTGTACAAGATTTCATGGCAATCGGACAGATAGGATATTTCAGCCAGGAACTTAAGTTATTTGTGAATTAGGAAAAAGAAATGGACACAGAAATAAAGGATAGAAAAGTAGCTGGATCCATGTGAGGATGTAGAGAAGCAGTATCAGGTGTTTTCTTGGTTTGCATTGGAGATGACAAAATCATAAACGCTTTCCAAACTCAAACACAACAACTGAAAAAGAGCCATGTCATGCACATCTCTTCCAAGTGTTCCCTCAGTCTCTCCTCTGACTGACTGACCTCTTGGGGCTTTCTACACGCAAGCCATTTTTCATTTCTCAGCTTGTTATTTAAGACAGCTTCTGAAGCCTGAGTTGCTGCGTCTCTCATTTGGCCAGGTTGCTTAACAAGCGATGAGAGCTGAACCGCGTGCTGGCGCATCATGTTACAGCTGGGGAGGTCGCTCGGGTCAGGCACAGGTAACATCTACAGCGCTCAGAGTGGGGTGTAAAAGTCACGTCGCTGCCCGTCATTGTAAGTTCAGAGAGACACGGAGCAGACTTTTCTTACCGTCTGACCGTTGAACTTAACAAAACTACAATTTCCTACTTTCCCTTAAAATAAGTCACTGATCTTAAAGGAAGTGGCCTCGTCTAATGGAGAATACTGACCCGTACTGTAATGTTAAAGCGGCTATTAAAGGCTTATGATTTCCAGACGTCAGCTTTGGTCTGTAGGATCAAACGGCGCTCCATGTCGAGCTCTATAAGCCACCTGAGCTCCCTTTTTTTGCGAGGCTCTCCATGTGTGAGTTCCCCTTCTTTTACAATGTAAAGAGCTTCAAGAGGCTGGAAAAGCAGCTATATAAATTCACTCCATTATTGTGTGCATGTGTCGGCACCATTGTGTCCCCCCGCTGCACTTATTGTGCTCTGCCATATTTCTAGACTAATGGTTTGAACAGAAGGAGAGCCACCTGAAGTAGAGACGAATATGTTACGGTCCTGCTACCACACTGTAGAGAAAGAGAAAAAGAGTGTGAACCTGAGAGTAAATGAGCTCTGTGAAGAGACAGGAAGTGTAATAAAGAGGTGTTTAGGGGAAAGATTTTATGATGTGTGTGTGTGTATTAAGATTTTAATCCACCTCACAGTTGCTGAGAATGCCCAATAAGCTGAAACCCAATCACTGGTGCTGCGGCCTGGTGTTTGCCAGAGACGCTTGACTCTCAATTGACTGAGGAGTTGCATCGTGGTTGTTTGATGGAGTGGAGCATTTTCACGCGTCACCTCCCTCCACCCCCCCCCCTGCCGTTTTTTTCTTCCAGGTGCCTGCCTGTGTTTTCACTTTCTAAGTAGGAGCAGAGTGCGTTCTCTGCAGCCCCGAGCTGTATTTACGATAAAATAATGGAAAAATAAACTGTCATCTTGTCGTCACCGTCAACAGATCGAGCTTTTCTACTGCTGCCATGGGGGGACCAGTGTACAGTACACACATACGCTGTTACATATGCTCCAAAACAGTAATACTGTAGGACCAGGATGCACACACACACACACACGGTTTTCAAGGGCAACCAAAGATCACATTTGTTTCCACTGTGTTTTTTTTTTATTCTCATTGTGCCATGGTGTGTTTGTTACAGGGGCATGGTGTCAGGGAGATAAGAACAACAATGTGCGAGGGAACAGAAGTGGCAGAGAACAGTTTACGAGAGCGTTTGGAAAATGTGCATGCCATATTTCGATAAGGGACAATATAAACTATTTGGACTGTTCTCAATAAACATGCATCCATACACGGTGTCAACAGCTGTGCTCAGCTCACGTGGAAGCATACTGCATCTTTAAGGCCCCACTAAAGTGTATTTTTATGATATTTCAAATCATTTCCTGTCAATGTTAATGAGCCACACTGCTGGCTGAATATTTTTTAAATCAACTTTATTTTGGGCTTATAGTTTAAACAGGGTTCAACGCTAAGGTTTTTTTTCACTTGCCCGGTCGGGCAAGTTGGTCAGAGATCTACTTGCCCAAAGTGAGTTTTTACTTGCCCTATAAAAATTGTTTAATTTAAGCGGCTATCAGATAACAAAGACTGCAGTTATTTTTATGTTATGTAATCTTTATTCACATTGTATTTATTAATTAAAACAACATATGTCATGTATTGTAGCTTAATTCCTACACAAAAATGACTTAAAGTGAAAAATGTGTCAATCATTCTCCGTCTATAATTTTGCGCCCTACTTGAGCCATGCCCACCTCGATTTATTTTTCACCCCTCTCTCCAGTTCTGCTGTATTAACACCAGGTTTAATATATTTTGCTTCCATCTCTCTGCCCTGCTCTACTCTACTTCAACGCTACTTAGCTCTCTCTCTACTCTACCAGTAGACTACCACATCCACCTGTTGCACAAAACGCACACAGCAGTGTTTCCCCTAGAATGGAGTTGTAGCAGCGGAGGTGAAGCACACGCATGAAAAATAATTTTCATATGTGTGAAACTTTTTTGTAGGCTTGCAAAGCACAGCCTGCTGGGATGTTTCTGTGTATCTACTGGCACCAGAAGGGCTCTTTAGGACTAAGTACATACAGTACATGTGTGCACAGTAATGAGCAGGTGAAATGTCTGTCTAGCTGACATATGAGGTGTCTCAAGATTTAGGAACATACAATTTTATTGAATATAATAAAGTAAAAAGTCACTTGACATGCTGCTGTTTTGTGCTATGACCTATTTAAGTGCTGGAAGTTGTTATTTACGTGACAACGCCTGAACGCAACACAAGCTCAGCATGACTGCCGTGCTACGCTGCTGTGCGAGCAGCTGTTTGTCTGTGTGTAACAGCAGTCTGTTGGTTATTTACACAGTGTCCATAACAATAACTTTGTCAGCTGACAAACTGCACCGGGCTCGGGATCAGGTTTGGTCAGGAAAATGCGGCCCGAGCCGCTCTAGCGTGCTCACCTGTGTGTGTGGCGGAACTCCACCGTGCGCGATACAGAGAGCAGAGGAGAATTGTTAACGGGTGACCATGTAGAGATAGAAATGACACGATGACATAACACCATAAATAGTATATTGTTATGTTATTATATGAAGCGTCCATCGCGCAAAATAATATCAATGGGGGCTGTGGGCAGGACATTGTTACACAGCTGTGCCTGTGACTTCAGGCAGAGAGACCGCTGCATCAGAGCAGAAGAGCACGTTTTAAAATACATTTATTTTATCAATTAGTTATTAACTTTTACTTTTTTTTAGCAACTTGCCCGATCGGGCAAGTGAGTTGTTAGTTTACATGCCCGACCTTGAGTTTTACTTGCCCCGGGCAATCGGGCAATCCTTATTGTTGAGCCCTGTTAAATAAAGAAAGTTGCTAAAACAGGAAGATGATGTGTGACTATCATAGAAGCTGCAGGTCATGCGTCATCCTCCAGGCTTGTACAGGTGCACTGTCATGCCCCTTTGCAACCAGGTTGCAAAACTGATAAATGCTGTGAGCTAACTAGTGATTTATCTTGTATTTTAGCTACAGTATGTTGGAGGGATGGTTGCTGACTGCACACGAAGCAGATGTGCTGCAGAATGTATGTTTTTACTGGCTACACCTGCAGCACACGTATGGCTTGGGGTTGGGTGAGTCACAGGCAAAACAAGACGGCAAACTTTAATTTTGGGATTGAGTAGGATTGTTTCTTTAGTTTTTGGACTCAGCACAGCACAGAGAAATTGTGTAATATGTGAAAGTTAAAGGTTCTGTATGCAATATTCAGAACTCTTATATAGCAGTGGAGTAATTGCATCCTGAGCAGAGAATCAAGTGACATTACTTTGCCTCTTTGTTTGTTGCAATATGAGCTTCTCTGCAGCGTGGCTGCACGTGCTCTTGGCTAGCAAACAGTCACCTCTTTGTGCTCATACCACGGATACAGCCAATATTGTGATGCTGTCGTTGAGGAAGCATAGCACCCAACCTCCGGTCCCCCTCTACTACCATTAGCTGTCAGCACTGTTGCCATTGTTTAGTGCTGTTTATAAAGTTAGCACTGTTAGCCGCTATCAGCCGGCTCAGCCACGTCCATGTTGAGAACCATATTCAAACAACTCATATGCTCTGAATTTTGCATTGAGACCCTTTAGTATATACAAACTACAGGAGGAAATGTAAGGGATAATGTTACTAAGCAGCTGCCAGCTGGTACTGGCTAAATAAATGGCGATAGGATGATCACTAAGTGGAAGCCATGTTTAATGTAAAGTAGCTGATACACAGTATGGCTAACCCTGGTTAAAAGAAAATTATAAATTGACAGGAAATACTGATTTAAAATGGGGTTATTTCATTAACTTCTTGTAGCTGTTACGGAAACTAGGAAACAAACTAGTTGCTCATATTGGCTCAGTTAAGTGGTTAAAGGAACAGTTAAGCCTAAAAACAAGTATACATATTTTAACTCTTACCTGTAATGCTATTTATCATTAGCTTGTTTTGGTGTGAGCTGCAGAGTGTTGGCGATATCAGCCGTAGAGACGTCTGCCTTCTCTCCAGTATAATGGAACTAGATGGCACTCAGCTTGTGGAGCTCAGAGCGCCAAAAAGTACACTTGAAAAACTCAACATCAATGTCTCTTTACAGAAATCATGACCTGGTTACTCAAGATAATCCACAGACCTTGTTGTGAGCAGTTTCATGGAGGAACTATTTTCTTTCCGCCAACCAAATCATCACATAGAAAGAAGTGTGCATATACTGCTAGCTCACCTAGCACCACTGAGCGAGCTAACATTACAGCTCAACCAAGGATGATGCCATTAATGTTTACATCTCACACTGTCATGACTCAGGGGTTGCAGCCTTCAAAGGTTGCATTTGAAGACCAATTGCATCACCTTGGTACGACCAAGGCTGTCCCATATCAAAGGCTCCTTCAAATATGGCTGAGAAATGGAGCCTTCTACCCCAGAAGTTGGAGGATGCAACGGATGAATCTATCATGGCCCAGCCTGTCCCACTGCGCACCAGTGACGATTATATAATAAGTTAACTAACATAACTAGCTAATGTTAAACCAGATGTTAACTGTTGTTAACATTGCTATTAGCTAAAAGCACACCGCCTCAATAGTCTTCATTTAATAAGTTTACCTGAAAACGGTCCTAAATCTGGGTCCATGATTTAAGGCGAGCTAACTTACTAGCTCACATCTTTTGTCAAGCACAGCTGGTTGTTAGGTAACAGGAATACCAACGGGTCAAGGTGAGAGCAACTGGTGATGCAACCAGGAAATCCTACACAGACCAGACCGTCCCATTTGCTGATGCGGTCTTCAAAGGACGTGGTCCACGTCCACGTCAAAGGCCGGGTCCTTCAAAGGCTGCAGCCCCTGAATTGAGACACAGCTAATGTTAACCGAAAAACAGGAAGTACTACTGACTTCAGTCTGGCTTTAAAAACTAGCATGCTAAAAAATTTTTTGAATTATTTCTGTTATCAGCCACTGGAAATCAGTGAGAATTCAGTGACCTAGAACATGGCCATGATTTTCCATTTCCAATTCATCTCTCCAATAAAAAAGAATCCCCTAAAAATATTAATAAATATTTGAGCCAACCCCACTCAAGAGCTCTGGGCAGCTGTGTTCCCCTACGAGGGAATTCCTTTAATATCCCTCCAAGCATGTGAAATATTCTGGCCAAAGATAATAGATTCAGGCTGAAAAAGCTATTTAAATGGATGATACCATTGTCCACAGAGCGACATGTTGCATATCACTTTGTAATACTGTTTACTGTCACGCAAGATATTCACGAATCCCTCTGCCGTGGAGGTCGTTTTATAAATCAATCTCCAAAGAGCGATATTTAACTTAAATGCACCTAAAGTATGATTTATATTGCATGTGAATGTTTCACAGGAACAGCGAGCTTTTCCTCTCCCTCCATCTAATGAGAAATCTGCATTTTGACGGTTCCTCCCTTGTTGCTCTTTTGGCCTGCAATGTTTTCCTCTCCCAGCCACTTAAAACCCAGATCCAGACAATCACCAGGCGAGCTGTCATTCTTCCAGCCTCTGGAATGTCGGAAAACCTCCTGCTGATTTCACACGTTAAAAAAATAATAAAAAATCGAGTGGGTGGGGTAAAAAATGTCATGTTTGTGACTTTCTTGGCATCACCTCAGATGATAGGAGTTGCGGCTGGGATTCATGAGGAGACAATGTCATCTGTGTTACTGCGTAAAATCCCTCTACAAAAAACACAGCGGGAGACAGGAAGGGGACTTATCGCTTTGACTTTGGCTGATTCAAGCCAGACGCAGAACTATGGGACTGCAGACTGCCACATACAATTCACACACACTTTTTCCCCATTCAGGCTGCGGCTGTGACACACTACTTTGCCACTGCAAGCCTGGAACATCTGGCACACACACATCACAAACAGCAAAAATGATGGATAACATTCATTTGAAGTCCTTCTGTATTTAGATATCGTCACTGGCAGAGGTTCAATACAATAAAATATCGACCAAAGTTCACATACAAATGTAGGTGTTTTGTACTGTGAGGCTTATAGTACGACTGCAGCACTCTAAACTGCAGCAAACCAGACCTAAATACACAAACTATCAATCTTCCTGTCATGTCAGCTCTCAAGGGGACATGCATTGCTTGAGTCAAGACAAACTACACGACGCTGTCCGTGCACTTAATTGGATTTCTCCTCAGAGAGCTCCCACAAAAATCCCTCGAGCTGTGTTCAGATTCCAGATCAGCGTAGTACAAGGTTTGGGAGGTACAGATAAGAATCCTCCAGAAACAAGATCACACACGCAGGACAAGAGATAAGCAGAGTGTCCGTACTGCGCCGCGTGTGTAGGACTGCAACGAAAACAGGGAATAAGGAAAGTACCCTGACACTGATCTGCTGCGTGATCAATCAGATGGAAGCGGCATTGACGTGATTGTCAAATGTAGACGCAGTGCATGTCGGTGCAGGACGCCTGCTGTGATGTTGACACTGTTGCTGAAAGAAGAAATACAGAAAGAAAAAGGGAAAATGGTTTGGAGTGAAGCAGGAGATGGAAGCTTTGAATAATCACGTCTAACATCTGTGTGCTGGAAATGAAAATGAAGATCATGAGTGTGTGTGTGTGTGTGTGTGTGTCACTGAAATAGAATATATTGCTCAATATGTCAATTATTTGATTTTACAAATATGATAATGTGTCCTGTGATTAGTAGTTATTGTTGGATGTTGAATCTATGTGCTCCCAAGATCAAGAACAAGATGGAAAAACAGAAAAAAAAAACATTTCTGCTACATAACGTTCTGTAATATTTTTCAGACTTTGCTTCCATTTTAAATTACTGAATGATTTCAGGCCCTAAAAAGGAAAAAAACAAGGATGCAAATCAGTCTGTGCTTGAACTGGTTACAACCGGTGAACATAAGCAACTGGATGGAGGGGTCATCGGGTTGTTCTTTTAAGCAGTCACAGGCCAAAAAGTTTGGATTTAATAAGTTAATGTAATGCTATGTAAGCAGATTCAAATTCATCATCTCTTCTATAATATTCAATGATGATTTCTTTCTTTTATACAATAAGCAGAATTGAACTTCTCATCACCACCTTCAGGTTAGGGATGGACACGAGTTCTCAAGTATTCAAACACAAATCACCGCCCTACCACTTCAACATGTGAACATGACTATATATATATACATATACATATATACAATCACCAGCCACTTTATTAGGTACACCTTGCTGGTACCAGGTTGGACCCCCTTTTTAATTCTTGGTGTCACAGACTCAACAAGGTGCTGGAAACATTCCTCAGAGACTTTGGTCCATATTGACATGATGACATCACACAGTTGATCCATGATGAGAATCTCCCGTTCCAGCACATCCCAAAGGTGCTCTATTGGACTGAGATCTGGTGACTGTGGAGGCCATTGGAGTACAGTGAACTCATTGTCATGTTTGAGATGATGTGAGCTTTGTGACATGGTGCGTTATCCTGCTGGAAGTAGCCATCAGAAGATGGGTACACTGTGGTCATATACGGTCACATCATTCTGATGCTTGGTTTGAACTTCAGCAAGTGGTCTTGACCATGTCTTCATGCCTAAATGCATTGAGCTGCTGCCACGTGATTGGCTGATTAGCCTGCACACACGTACACTGACAGGGTTAACTTTTAGCATCGCATGGCTAATGCTACCTCATGGTTATTAGCAGGTTTAACGACAGTGTCAAGCTGTTTCTGTGTTGATGTGAGTTTGTTGGGACCCTTAAACGGCTTGGTGTTGGATGCTGTATTAGCTTGTAACCTGGCAGACATTGAACTGACCAGGAGGGGAGCAGCTCTGGACTCAAGAAACGGTCCTTTGTTGCTGCATCTAACTTGTGTAACATTAACTGCAGTGACTGGGTGTGGTTACGTGATGGCTTCTAATTCAGAATGAAATAAATCTGAATGAATTAAAGTCTTTCCAGGTAGTTTACATGGGAGATATTTTAGTTTAATCACCTTTTAATCGCCTTTATTCAGGTCTGCGCAAGGTTTGGGGCAGGGAAGGTTTCTGATTGGATAGGGGGCGGGGCGGATGTTACGTGTTTATGTTTACCAGAAGAAAACACTGTAGTCCTCGCTCCGGATAACAAGATGCTTGACGACGCCGTTCTTAGTGCCTTTTTCAGGCTTGTTTTGCTTATATTCTTGAAGCAGCAGTACGACAACAACCTTGTTCTGCTAATGCTTCGTCTGTTGAGGAGGAGAAGGGAGGTAGAAGGTCGCAGAGGGGAGATAGAAGACTGCTCAGGACCATCTCTTGTTTTTAGAAGCTGCCATCTTGTCGCATGAGCGCTATATACGTCATGGCGCCAGAAGGGCAAGGAAACGAGCATGCGCAGAAAGACTGGAATGAACTTAAAGAGGAATGAGTGTATACAAGTGCGAGAAATTCTTTCATTCGGAATTAGAACAGAATATTCCAGCTCCTTACATCAGATTGAATTTTCAATCGCAATGGCCATTTTCATTCTGAATTAGGTGTTTACAAGATCACTGTTAATAGGAATGAACTTTCTTTCTGAATGAAAAGGAAATTAAACTGTCCATGTAAACACACTCAGTGAAACTTTGCTGATGTTTTCATGACAACTTTTAATTTCTGGTTTAAAAGGCTAATAGAAGCCTGGTTAGATTTCAGATTGCACTTGTTGTTAGCAAATGTACATTCCTAGTCTGACAATAGATTTTTTTCCCTTTTCTGCTACTACTTTAGTACTGGAAGTTATTTCAATGCCCGTCCATACTTCTGTTATTCTATGGTGTTTTGTACAGTTTCCAAGTTCCTGTAAAAAATAAGTCTGAGGAGCCATCAACACAAAGAGTGATAGCCATAAGATTAACAATGAGTAACAACACACGCTGCCTGCTCCAGATGTGACACTCCGTAAATTCAGATGGATTTAAACTGGCTGTCAACATTTCTATCTGTTATCGAACTGCTCTGCAATTGATTCCAACAGCATCGTCTGCCACTGTCGTTGTCTTCACAGATGTGCTGTGAACTCAGCCATCATCGAGTTAGAACAATTTTTACAAAAACACATTTACAGTTATTGTCACAATTATTGTTCTTTCTGGCCCTTAATTCACTTTATTCATCAAGTAAAAAAGTGCCCTGAAAATCCTCTGGAAGACATTTTAACTTCTGTGATGTCATGGCATACAGGCACAATTGTTTGTAGGAAAACAGCGCCTCATATTTATGTGGTAAATATTCTAAATGCAAACTAAAGCATATCCTGTGACCTGGGATGCAACTGAAATCTCCAGGAATAGCTACATGAATCCACCTTATCTTAAGAATATTTACCACATATATGTGTCTCCAAGGTCATGAATAAATCATGCTCCCTTTATGTTTTGTGTAAAGACATATTGCAGCTGGGGTGCCCTTGTGGCCTGAGGGTTAAGGCGCAGAGCATGAACCACAACATCCCCTGTTTGCATCCGGACAGAGACCTTTGTTGTTTTGTCATCTCTCTTTCCCCTCATTTCCTGTCGTCTGTCTAATAAAGGCACACAATGCCTTTAGACATACCTTAAGATAGGACATCTATAAATATGAGTCTACATTTCCTTTATTTAAAAAAAGATATTTTCAGTATAAAAAGCCGCATAGTGCATAATTAAAATAGATGGAGTCCTGAGCTTCGTGGCTTAATCTTGATTTTGATCTATTGAGAACAGAACTATGCAGACACATTAGTTAAAGCACAGCTTTAGAGTCGAGTCTGTGTAGGTCAGATGACATCACAAAACTCCCCGGGCCATTTATAGGGAAACTGCTCCTCGGCGGCCTCCGCTGCTTACAGGTTTGTTTGATCCCCGCTGACACATTTCTAATTAATTTGTTGCCAAATTACCCACGAGGAAGAAACCTGCGTGTCTCAACAACTCCAAAACCCTTTAGTTCCTCTACATGTACATTTCCCAGCACACTCGAGGAAGCACACGTTTACCTCTGCGTACATAATACTGACATCATGGAGCTGGTGAAATATTTGTTTCTCAGATCTGGATCGTTTTGGGATAATTGAGCCGATACATCAAAAAATACAGTTTCTCCACCAAAGCACAGAGGTGAGGCTGAAGTCTGGCTCGCCATTTATCTAAATGTACCGATAATCATCATGCTGTCGTGTTTTTGTTAGCGTTAGAGGACGTGTCTGTCATGTTTTGCAGGTAAGCTGATGAATGTGTTGCTCATTTGTCTCCTGAATATATCACAGCACTACAGCGTAGATCATTGTTTTAACGATACTACGCTGTGACTTCAATTCCTGAGTGACATGTGGTGAATTGGATGTAATTGAAGTTTGCCTTGCCCAGATGGCTGTGTGTGTGTTAGTGTGTGACTGGGTGTGTATGAGAGGCCATGTGTTCCACTGTATGATGTAGGGGCTGTGTTTCTCCCACCAAATCACACTCTGGCCAATGTCACTCTTCTGCCTCGGGGAGTAAATATCGCTGGGAACCGAGCCTCTGATGAATCAACTTCCACGACTGAACACATGTATACACACCCACAAACCTTGTGTCACACAGTTGAAAACCAGATAACATAAAGAGGGGTACTGATGGCATTTTACTGATACCAATACTTACTGAGGCTCTTACTGATACCACTCTATCAGGCTGGACCAGAATATTTGATTATTCAGATTAGGGCTGCCCCAGACTAAGAATATTCCTAGTCGACCAACAGTCCTCATCAGGGTCCATCAGTGGACTAGTCTCCTGCATGTTTACGACATTAATGTAATGATTAAATGTTATACTTTGGTGGTTTGAGTTGAAGCAAAACCGTACTAATGAACCTTCATTAATATAGGGCCTATATTTTATCTCCAAGTGCACGTCACACACTGAGCGAGCCGCCTGTTAATGACGCTGTGGGCTAATGGGCATGTAGCTACTTCCATGTTTCAGATGATACGTCATGTTTGTAGTCGACCAATGAAGATGAGTTTACATATCACCTTGGGTTCGTCCTTCACCTTCTCAAAATGATCCCACACTTTGGATTTCCTGCCCGACATGTTATTAACTAGCCTGTGGAATAACCGCAGGTACCAGCCCTGGAAATTAGGGACCGTACACAAGGCACATCGCCACTGGCCACACACACATGTGAGTGATTGACGGTGGCAACAGCTTCGTCGAGTGAACCAAGTGCAGCGCGATGCTGGTATATGACAGCAAAAAGACGGGGACCTCAACACCTAAGAGGCACATGACGAAGGATTGCCATGGAAAGAAAGACAAGAGTCAGCCTTCAATGTCCATGTTTGCATCCTTAACAAAAAGTCGGGTTTCAAGCCAGGCTCGGACAGAACATGCACGGGCTCGGGTGAGGTTGGGCTGGATTTTTTGGGACCGATCTAAGCTCTAGCACTTGTAGAAGCCATTGTTTCTAGCAAAGACGATGGAGAACAGGCGTTCTTCTTCGGCGGTCGTCCTCGGCACAGACTGACGCGCGTATACTGCCCCCATCAGTTCCGACAGGAATCGACACGGCCCGCTGAGGGCAAAGTTGTATCCAGTACTCACGGTACCGAAAAATAACAGGTACCGACGTATTTTTTGCGTGTTGGCATCAACTTGGTACCGAAGTATGGGTTCTCATGACAAACCTAGTCAGGAACTGATACCAATTTAGTACCGCTTCTCAATACCCGCCTCTAATAACATCTGAGCAGAAAGTGACACAAATCTTGGATTCATAGTGTCAGTCTTGACTAGATCGATCACTTCATCTGTAATTAAGACGAGTCACAGGCAGCACAAAGCCTCAGATGCAGAGGTGACCACCCTGACTCGTAATCAGAGTGCACTGAAATCTGATCCAACGCCAGCTCACACAATTAGCAGTCGCTGCGACATTTGTTGTCGTCCCACTTGGGTATACAGCCCAGCTTTAAATTAGGCCGGTTTTAACTTAATTCACTCAGGATCTCAGGATCACTCAGGATTTAAGAGAAAGGGAGGAGGGGTTCACTCACAGAGAGACCATTAAGGGCACATGCCATTTACCAAACAAATGGCATCAAACCGTTGCCCATTAAAAAAGGAAATTACTCGAAAATTACCCCCAAGTTAATTAGGCTCATTATTTTTCCTTCAGCATTGTGGGGGGGGGGGGGGGGGGGGGGGGGGGTACCATGAGGGAACCAGCCACCTTTAACTGTTACTTGTTCAGTCAGTGTCACATGAGGTCACATAAGGAGGATTAAAGGGGGGTTGAAACACCTGCTGCTACAACATGGACGCTGACTTCTGTGGAACGATCTGGAAAACAGGCCGGTTTACAAGAAGGAAGCAACCTGTTTGTTGACACACGTGGAATCCGTGTTGTTGATTAGGAACAGAAAGCAGCATGTTGGAGCTCACGGCTGCTGCGATTGTGGAGGGAGATTCTGTGAGTCTTTGTTACAGACCAGACCATACTGACACAATCAGAAACTATCTGGATGAGATAAGGCTCCAAAAATGTCAGATCTGTTGTCTCCTACCAGAGGCCGTCTGAGGTCGGAGTTATTGTACTTCATGTATTTATTCCCTGTGCTGTACGCAGCCATACAAACAACTTCAGTGGCAGGAAACATGAAGACTGAGGTGTGGCTTTGTACCTCTTTAAAGGAATGTTTTTATGCCTCCACTCGGACCATTGCCGTGGTAGATTTTAACAGATCATAACATAACGGGTATGGATTTAACCTGCAGATGCTCTGATTCAAAATGAGACCAAACTTTCCTGTGGATGGAAGTTCCCTAAATCCAAACCTTTCAGTGTAGCCTTAATGCAGTGGGCAGTTTACAGGTGTGGATTAAGAACTTAGTTTATACAGGATTTACACTCACTGACTGCATCCTATGATCACAACCTGAAGAACAACATCAACACCTGTAGATGTCTTCTATCAGACAGGATTTACAGCACAATTGCAACAATACTTTCTTGGGTGAGCGGCGACTATATCAACGCATTAGTCTACAGTGTGTAGCTCAATGGCATATGCAAACTATATTGCCCCACCTCCACGGATACGGTGCTACGATTCAGATTCTTCCATCAATCACACACACATTATATGAATAATATAATAAAATGGACTACCACTATTCTTCTCTTCTATAGATTTACTTAGCTGTTTGGACCTGCACTTGTATAGCGCCTTTCCAGTCCTCCGACTACTCAACTCAACTTTATTTATAGAGCACTTTAAAAACAACCACAGCTGAAACAAAGTGCTGTACAAAAATAAAAACATAAGACAAACAATAAAAACAATAAAACAGTAAAACAAGAGCAGTCTCATGCTGGGTTAAAAGCCACGGAGTAAAAATGGGTTTTAAGACTGGTTTTAAAAACAGACAGTGAGGGGGCCAGTCTAATGTGGACAGGTAAATCATTCCACAATTTGGGAGCTGCCACAGAAAAGGCTCTATCCCCTCTGAGCTTCCGCTTAGACCTCGGTATATCCAGGAGCAGCTGATCAGCTGACCTGAGGCACCGAGCAGGAGCGTAGGAATGAAGCAGCTCAGAGAGGTAAGGCGGGGCGAGACCATTTAAAGATTTAAAAACAAATAAAAGAATCTTAAAATGAATTCTAAAGTGCACGGGCAGCCAGTGGAGGGAGGCCAGAATGGGCGTAATGTGTTCCCTCTTACGTGCTCCAGTTAAGAGCCGAGCAGTGGCATTCTGAACCAACTGGAGACGTGCGAGGGAAGACTGGCTGACTCCAAAATAAAGTGCGTTACAGTAATCCAGCCGGGACGTGATGAAGGCATGGATTACTATTTCAAAGTGCTGTTGTGCAAGAAAAGGTTTAACCTTTGCCAGCTGCCTAAGGTGAAAGAAGCTGGACTTAACCACTGCACCAATTTGACACTCCAATTTAAAACCACTGTCCATCTTAAAACCCAAGTTAGAAACTGTTGGCTGTTGACTACTCAAAGCGCTTTTACACTAGGAGTCACATTCACCCATTCACAAGCACGAGGCTACCATACAAGGTAGCACTTCGACATGCAGACTGGTTAAATGAATTAATTTTTTTAATTTAATTACAGCAATACTCTGCAATTATTCAACTGTGCAATATTATTCAGTGTCCTAATTTATTCTTATCAACACCACTCTTTAATGTGTATTTATGTATGTTGCACATATTGTATATATCTATTTCTTATTCTAATTTATTTTTATGCATATATTGTGTTGCACAGGTTCAGGTTACTTTATTGATACCCAAGGGTAAACTAGTTTTGCAGTCGAGAGTTAAAACATCACAGTTTGAACAATCATAACAAAACATAGAACATAGACTACAAGAAAGAAATTTAAAATGACAGAAAGTGCTGCAATCCATGAAATAAAAGCAAATAATTAAAAACGCCGAGAGCAAAATTCCCTACAAAACATAGGTTAAAGCCCCTACAAGGAACTTTCATTTTGAGTTGATTTTGGTGACCCTGTGGACAAAAGCGGTAGTGTTTTGCCATAATGAAGCCTACATTTCCCATGAGTTCTAGCGCGTATTGTCGTAAAGACGCTTACCTGGCTCGCGCATGTGTTTGTTTTGGTGATGAATGAAACAAGACGGGAAAACTTTGCCCCCGCTCCTATCGGGGATCCCAGCTCACCTCTGCCGCGCCCCAGCTCCACCTCTCCGGCGTAAACGCCACCGCCACCGGGGTAAACACAGCGGTCGGCTGGTAAGGCTGAAGGCCTGTTTGGCGAGCACTTCCACAGCTTCTTGGACTGAGTATGGAGCGGTGCCTCGCCTCTTTATTTCTCTGCACTCGCTGGACCCTTTCGACGCCTGGCTGGTACCTGTCGTCGGCCCGGATGAGGTGTTCCAGCCCCGCAGCCCCTGCTCTCCTCGGGTGAATCTGCGCAACCTGCGGCCTCTGTGTGTGGCTCCCCGGACAGCTAACGCCGTGGACCCGCCGGCTCCTGCCAGGATTGGGCTGGTAAATGCTAGATCGCTAGCGGACAAAATGTTTATCCTGGAGGATTTCCTGACTTCCCGAGGATTGGATTTTCTCTGTGTGACTGAGACGTGGCTGACTGTTGGTGAGTCCAGTGCTTTCACGGAACTTTTACCCGATGATTGCTGCTATTTTAACTCCCCGCGGACGTCGGGTCGAGGAGGAGGAATAGCGACTATTTATAAGAGTCACTATAAATGTAAGCAGTTAGGTAAGATGACGTGTGCCGTCTGAGTGCCGTAAATCGTTTCGTCCTGGAAGCGACCTGGGGCGGACCCGGAGACAGTTTCCTAAAGGTATGGATATACACTATATAGAAATAGCTTATCTTCACACCAATGGTCTCATTTGCTGTTGTAGGTCACGCACAGACATCAGCAGAAACAAGACTTTTGCATATCCAGTTAAAAGTTCCTTGGAGCAGCTTTAAAGGAATAAAAACAGTTCAGTAGAATAAGAATAAAACAATAAGGTAAAAATCAATCAATAAATAAAAACTAAGATACGATACATGCTCCAAAGTGACTGTCTTGTGCAGTTTTGTGCAAAGATTCTACAGCTTGTTTACCAGTGTGACTGCAGCTGGAACAAAGCTGTTTTTGTATCGATTAGTTCTACAACTTGGGACTAAAAACCACCGTCCAGAGGGAAGAAGCTGGAACTCGCTGTGCAAAGGATGCAAACTGTCATTTAAAATGGTCGTGGCTATCCGCTGAAACTGTTTGGTATACAGGGAAAAGGGGTTCAGCTGGGACTCCCCAATCAGCTTACTTGACCATTTCACAATTTGATTTAAAGAGTTCTTATTCTTAACAGAGAGGCTTCCGAACCATGACACCAAGGAAAAGGATGAAATGGATTCAGGAAAAGCATGATAAAATAGAGTCATCATGGTTTTGTCTACATAAAAATAGGACAATTTCCTCAGACAACCTCACAGTTGTAATGCTGTTAGTAATTGTAGTATTATGCACATATCTTTATATCTATCAACTTTACATACTAGTTCCAGACATTATAATGACTATAAGGAACATTTTTTATATTTCTAACACTCTACATACTCAGGACATACAGATTTTTATATTCTTAAATATTTTATATACTGCTGCTAAACACTGTAGCATAATGCACATATTTTATTTTTATATTTTTTGATTATTTCATTTTTGTCGCCAGTAGCCAGCTTTAAAAAGTATGATTACAACAGACAGGTACAAGAGTAGTATATAAACTGCGGGGCTGCTGAACTGCTAACTCACCCGCCGACGCCACCGAGTCACTTCCATCCGCCTCAGTGTCACTGTAGGGCCGCTAGGTGGTCGCCTCCGCATCGGTGTCGGTGTGGGGCTGGGGCTCAGGTGGTGGGGGGTGGGGCAGATGAGCAGGTGAGCAGGTGTCTGTCTCGGCTGGGCTGTGGTGCTCGGATGCTCACGCATGTGGTCCAAGTCGTGGCTGCTGCTTGGTAACGGTTACCGTTACTGTCCTCTAAGCTAGCAGTGTTAGCATCGTCCTCACCAGGCTCTTTACTACGCGAGCCGATTTGTTTTAAAAGTTGAGACAGTCGGTATAATGTCTCTGCTGAGCTTTCAAAGCCGTTCATTTACTGTTCCGCTGCTCCAACGTTTTTTATCCATGTTTGTTTGTTTTATAAATGGTCTATTCTGTCGTCCAACGTTAGCATCTTTTCCGCTACCCAAAATTCCCACGGTCACCTGACTCATCGCGTGCATTCATGGGGTATCGGAATAATCGGAAAATTGAGTTTCCTCCTGAGTGATTGATGTTTTTCAGCTCTCATGTATTGTTCTTCTGGTTTTATATAACTGACGTTTTTTGTACATTGTATTGTTTTTTTGTGATCAAATTTTTATTTCATTTTAAAGAAAGATATAGATAGGTATATGGACGTTACAAAAATAGAGCATAAAATATATATTCACATACATAGCTATACATATGCATATATACAGATACATATGAGTAAACCACTGAAATAAAATAAAATAAAATAAAAAAATAAGTAAAATAATATATATATATATATATATATATATATATATATATATATATATATATATATATATATATATAAAATAAAAATTAAATAATAATAATAATAATAATAAAATACTAAATTAAATATATACAGTACAGGCCAAAAGTTTGGACACACCTTCTCATTCAATGCGTTTTCTTTATTTTCATGACTGTTTACATTGTAGATTCTCACTGAAGGCATCAAAACTATGAATGAACACATGTGGAGTTATGTACTTAACAAAAAAAGGTGAAATAACTGAAAACATGTTTTATATTCTAGTTTCTTCAAAATAGCCACCCTTTGCTCTGATTACTGCTTTGCACACTCTTGGCATTCTCTCCATGAGCTTCAAGAGGTAGTCACCTGAAATGGTTTCCACTTCACAGGTGTGCCTTATCAGGGTTAATTAGTGGAATTTCTTGCTTTATCAATGGGGTTGGGACCATCAGTTGTGTTGTGCAGAAGTCAGGTTAATACACAGCCGACAGCCCTATTGGACAACTGTTAAAATTCATATTATGGCAAGAACCAATCAGCTAACTAAAGAAAAACCAGTGGCCATCATTACTTTAAGAAATGAAGGTCAGTCAGTCCGGAAAATTGCAAAAACTTTAAATGTGTCCCCAAGTGGAGTCGCAAAAACCATCAAGCGCTACAACCAAACTGGCACACATGAGGACCGACCCAGGAAAGGAAGACCAAGAGTCACCTCTGCTTCTGAGGATAAGTTCATCCGAGTCACCAGCCTCAGAAATCGCAAGTTAACAGCAGCTCAGATCAGAGACCAGATGAATGCCACACAGAGTTCTAGCAGCAGACCCATCTCTACAACAACTGTTAAGAGGAGACTGCGCCAATCAGGCCTTCATGGTCAAATAGCTGCTAGGAAACCACTGCTAAGGAGAGGCAACAAGCAGAAGAGATTTGTTTGGGCCAAGAAACACAAGGAATGGACATTAGACCAGTGGAAATCTGTGCTTTGGTCTGATGAGTCCAAATTTGAGATCTTTGGTTCCAACCGCCGTGTCTTTGTGAGACGCAGAAAAGGTGAACGGATGGATTCCACATGCCTGGTTCCCACTGTGAAGCATGGAGGAGGAGGTGTGATGGTGTGGGGGTGTTTTGCTGGTGACACTGTTGGGGATTTATTCAAAATTGAAGGCACACTGAACCAGCATGGCTACCACAGCATCCTGCAGCGACATGCCATCCCATCCGGTTTGCGTTTAGTTGGACCATCATTTATTTTTCAACAGGACAATGACCCCAAACACACCTCCAGGCTGTGTAAGGGCTATTTGACCAAGAAGGAGAGTGATGGAGTGCTGCGGCAGATGACCTGGCCTCCACAGTCACCGGACCTGAACCCAATCGAGATGGTTTGGGGTGAGCTGGACCGCAGAGTGAAGGCAAAGGGGCCAACAAGTGCTAAACACCTCTGGGAACTCCTTCAGGACTGTTGGAAAACCATTTCAGGTGACTACCTCTTGAAGCTCATGGAGAGAATGCCAAGAGTGTGCAAAGCAGTAATCAGAGCAAAGGGTGGCTATTTTGAAGAAACTAGAATATAAAACATGTTTTCAGTTATTTCACCTTTTTTTGTTAAGTACATAACTCCACATGTGTTCATTCATAGTTTTGATGCCTTCAGTGAGAATCTACAATGTAAATAGTCATGAAAAGAAAGAAAACGCATTGAATGAGAAGGTGTGTCCAAACTTTTGGCCTGTACTGTATGTTAAAACCCATGCTCGAAAAGAGAGTGAATGTGGAGGATTCCAACGTGTGGCAACTAGTTTTTTTGCAGCCATAAGTCCAGCCTGTACATTGTATTGTTGAAGAAAGTATTTTAAATAAAGAAAGAAAGAAAGAAAGAAAGAATATTTTCAGTTTATGGTAATTAACCTTTCATTAATTCACATATTGCATGCCATTTTTTGTGTAGCAATTTTTTAAATATGGTATTAAGTTGTAGCTGTTAGTTGCTCTCCATGTAGAGTGACTTAGATGATTTTTTTAAAAATATTTATTAATAAATAAGGCAAAGCAATATTTTAGTGGGGATTTGGAGAAGGTACTGGTGCAACAACAAGTCTGGGACAAATGTTATCAATATGTTTTTTTAAATGTTTAGAAACTCCATTTTGGGCCATTGGAGGAGCACGTGAATGCAATAATAGTCATCCTAATGATTTACGCAGCCAGCAAACAAATTGTAATGTTTTTTCGTAATTGCAAATAAAGTAACTTTTGCATTCATTGGTTTGTATTTCAACACACACATAATTTATAATTTTTTTCATTTCATTCACTCAAAAAAAAGACAGGATGAGGTCACTGTTGTTGTGGTTTTGGACACCCATAGAGGTCAGAGCCTTCCTGGCACCGGCACAGACAACACAGTCGATAATCTGTGTTTGGTTATGGGGCATCCCAGTGACCTTTGTTGCAAGTTTACTCCCCCCTCACACCTCTAATTTCCAGTCACCACTATTCACTATCAAATGATGGCTACGATTACATTAAAGGCCCAGTGTGTAGGATTTAGGGGGATATATGTTAGCGGAAATGGAATAAAATATAATTAGTACGTTTTCTTTTTCTGTTTTAAATCACCAGGTTTGTTTGTTTTGGAGAGGAGGAGACCTTCGCGGATAGTTCGGCTCCCTTTAAAAACCTCCTGACCGGGCAAAGTTCAGCTGTTTGCAATCTGCAATCCTAGTGACAGTCACTAGACCTTTAATTCTGGAGTACAGTATGGTATATTTCTGTTGCGTCATCCAAGAATGGGTTGGCAATATCAGTGAGCAACACAAGCTGCACCTGATTCACTTCAATAGTAACAGCTCTGAGGATATTCTCAACACAGAGAATGTGCCAGTATGTAATGATCAATACACACAAGGAATTAGCATTTCCTCATCATTAAAAGGAGAGACAGGAGTGAAGGCACTTTAGACAATTGAAAAGCACTCTGTGTTTCCCAAATATAGATCCCACTGCCCTCCTTACAGTGAGTGCAATAACAGAGAGCCGTTCGCACTGCATTCTTTACAGGCACCATACCATTAGACTGAGAGGAAAAAAAGAGAGGGAGGGCACGGCATGTCACACACAGAAGTAATTGAATCACTTCCTTTAAGCCATATTCAATTACTGCCACTCATAAATGCACTTAGGTTAGCTGTCCTGTGGGCCAATTTATCAAGGCAGAGCGGCGGTCAGGATGCTCTTAAGGAATAACAGTGGGTATAATTTAGCAACGCGGGGTTGTCAGTGAACAGTTATTGTCAAAATACAGCGTCACAGTGGCGCTGAAGGGGAGGATTTGTCCTTGTCCGGGCAAGGACAGTGAAGAAAAAGTGCTGTTTGAGAGAAATCATTATTACAACCTATTATTACATCTTCTTTCTCCTAGCCTGACCTTGACGTTAACACGACAGCTTTAAGCTACAGCGCCCGCTTGGAAACCATCTGAAGGTCTTTGTGCAGCTGAAGTGTACAAGAACTTACAGGCTGAGGTTAATGTATATGTATTCTGTATGAAGAGCCAATGGGGGCACTGTGGAGGTTGAAGTTTTCAAGTTTACAGTATCCTGAAAGGCTTTATAAATCCACTGATTGCTCCTCATGGAAACAGACTTAGTTAGCAGCCATTTGCACTGCAGTGCTTAAGTGTCCTTGAGCAAGTAAATGGCAGGAGAATTTCATTTAAGGGATCGATAATGTATCACATTATTAAACAGACTATTCTAGAGGAAACATCGGCACACAAGTACCTGATTGTGTCTGATGGGGGGGCGAGGGGTGGGAGGATGTCTGCTGAGTCTGTTTGCTGTTCCTTTGCTCCCATCATTTAATTCCCCAAATGATGTGTGCAGTAACCCAGCTGGGCTCGTCCTGGGCTCGGATCAGAGAATACAGTAGGCCGCCTTTGAAGGGATCAAGGAAAAGGACTCCTGCTGGTGAGCAAACAGAGTTCAAACCCTCGCTGGCCGGAAGCTAAAAAACAGGGTAGATTTGTTGTAAGGGGGACTAATTGAAAGAGCCGTGGTGGTTTTTATAGATCAGTGAGTATGAAACCAAAAAACTATGAGGCAGACAGAGAGGAAGAGGAAGAGGAGGGAAAAGTGATTTAGACAGAGTGCAGAATAAGAAGAAGAGTATGATGGAAAGATATAGTATCAAAAATTCAAATATCCGACAAGCAATCATCACAATAATCCTCACATTTCTGAATGCGTCTGACACACAGTAGATCATTTCAGTCCTTATGGGAGCCAGCGGGGCAGACAGCACAGTAATCAACAGAAGGATGAGAAGAGGACATGAGTGTCCTGTTTACCATGTCAAGACTGACTTTGATGACGGTTGTAAAGATTCAGCGAGCGCAGGGGGCGAGGAAGTCTCTGCTGTGTCTTAAGTGGGTTTTCAAGTGACTATAGTTAGAGGAAGACTGTAAAGCTTGTGCAATATTTCTATATTGCCATTTAGTTTCCTTAAGTCCTCATAAAAAATACAAATATACAAAATAAGGGAATAAAAGAAAAGCATTTGTGGGGAGCTAACATTTGACTCTCTGCTGAGCCCAGCAAAGGGTTAATTTTTGACTTTGATTGACACCAAACCAACACCACAGAACTAGTGGCAAAGAAAGCCCACTGTTGCTTCGCTTGTGTCTCCGCCCAGTTGCACTTGAACACACCTCAAAGACTATAGCCAATGGACAACTAGCACATAAGTTCTGCACATGCGCGAGAGGAAATAATTCGCCAAAGCAGCAGGCAGCGGAAGTCTGTATTCATCATTCAAAAAGGGAAACCGTAAAGGGGGATTTATACTTGTTCAGCAGACCTTATGCCATAATTTATACTTGTGCGGTGGTGTGTCTGTGTCACTCTGCAGTTACACCTCCAAAACACTAGATGGTGGCGGGGTTTCTGTGAAGGGCTGTTAAGTTTAGTTGATTCAAAACACACAGTAAACACACATTAAACATGGCTTAATAGAGACAGTTTCAAACACAAGTACACAAATCAGCTTCACTATAACTCGCAACATTCACAGCCAAACACTTTTTTCCCCCACAAATACAACATGCTAACGTTATTAGCACAAGTCGATGGTGTTTTACATTGTATAAATTAGCCTAGCAGCTAGCAGAGATTTCCTCCCCTCATATGAAACCAGGGACAACAGTAACATTTAACAAAGGTAACGTTACAAAATTCAGCTCCATTACAGCTCACAAGGTTCACTGATAAAACAACTGTCTTATACTAAACACGTTTTCCAAACAAATACAACATGCTAACATTATTAGCACCAGGCTATGGCATTTTACTAGGGATGCACTGAATATTCGGTAACCGAATATATTCGGCCGAATATTGCAAAAAAACATACATTCGGTGGAATAAGTTAAAAGTAAGGCCAAATAATAGTGGCGTGTTTTGATAACGCAATCAAACAGCGTGCCGTGATGGGCGGAGTAAAATGTCGGCAGTGTGGCGATCCGTCCGTCACCACACTCGCTTTTGTGACTAAAAATAGTTTTGAGCGAGCAAAATAGGCTTAAATCATTCAGCACGCTGTGCGAGCAGCCTACAGATTTCAACCAGCAGCAGAAACGAAAGGCGAATCCCACCGATTGTGGGTTGAACGGGGGTCACAGACACAGACAGTAATGTATTCCTGTCAAATACGGCAGCCATCGGCTTACCAGCGACAGAGAAGTCGGCTCCAATAATATCCTCTTCTTGGCATGTGGACTGCCCAGAAGTACCTGAACAGCCGAGCCAGCCTAACACAGGTATGTGACGTGTCAGAGGAGAAACGAGCCGTTCACGGTCCACAAACCTCACCGCACTTTAGGGACTGTTCTTTACTTATGAAGGGACTGTTCTTTACTTGTCAGGGGAGGAGGGTGGCTGGTTGATTCTTATTTTATTTATTTATTTTATTTTGATCCCCCCTATGTTAATCACTTATTGATGCTGTTTTTGAAGTATGAATAAGTCAGTAAGTAATTTATTCCATTGAAATATCATTGATGTATTATAGAAAAGTGATTTATCTTTTCATAAATGACAAAAGGCACATCTGCCTCATTTTTGCTGTGGTATCGTGATACTACTCAGAACTGTGATACTTTCACTGGTATCGTACAGCAGGTCCCAATTTTGGTACCGTGACAACACTAATCTGGAGGGTTCATCTGCAAAAACTAATGAAAAACTAAAAAACGATATTCGGCTTCGGCCACAAATTTTCTTTTCGGTGCATCCCTACATTTTACATTGTATAAATTAGCTTGGTGACGAGCAGAGATTTCCTCTGCTCATATGAAGCCAGGATAAATCACACAAGACTTAAAGTGCTATTTTTGTGGAGGCTTTATTGTCTTCACAATTTATTGTTTCTTATATGTGAAATTGAAGTAAATAAAAGCTTTGTTTCCACTGAGGGAAATGGTTTCAGCTTACAGAAATAGACAGGAGCTCTGCGTCGCCACAATGTGCACATCATGCTATGGTATAGGGTTCGGCGTCGATTTAAGGCAGAAGTATACATCCGACTTCAGACCAACAGGACAGGTTCAAGACCCTAGTTAGCCAGTAAGCGAATTAACCATCTTTACGTTATTTGCTTGCTTTCATCGCTTCTGTTTCTGGGTTCCATGAGGTCCACCAACACGGTGAATCAGCTGAAAAACAGCTGCCAAGGGACAACTATAGTCAACGGTGCAGGACACACCACAAAAACAAGGGTGACAGGTGCCTACCGATGGCCCAACACTGACCAATGGCCAACCATCAGCTTGGTGTTTTAGGGCCTTTTCAGTCATGGCTGCTAAGCTATGATCGGGCCACCAGCGTTAACAGTCATTTTATCAAGACCTTTTATGTTATGTAATCTTAATTAAGAAACTGATTTCCTGTTATAAATGTGGTTCTCAAACTGTTTTGCTGAGCTTATTTTCAGGAACTAGAAAACTATGGTTTCAGTTAAATGCATGAACCTACCCATGTTCCATTAATGCAACAGTTTCAATACTGAGAAATGATGAATGAAAAAAAGCCTCTTTGTTGTGTCTAATGTCGGGCCTTGGAAGAAGTGTGAGGGAGGCAACAGCCCTCTAAAGATCAATGACAGCAGCAAAGGAACAGGAGGAGCTTCTGTCAGCCAATCGCAGCAGGCCTTGGGGAGCAGCATCTGACGCAAACCAGGAAGCCACCTGATGTGAGAGGGGTCAGATAAACGCAACAGAACTGACGGTCACACGGGACAGGTGCTTCCTTAATGATACACATCACACTCGCACATACACACAAACACAAACACACACTTGCAAACTATATTAGGCCTGTTGCTCATCTCCTCCCTCAGCTGTGTCAGAGGCTTTCCCAGACATCCAACCCACGCACACACACACACAACCACACACACACACATGCATCCTCAGACAGGAGGGGCGGGGTGGGGAGGACAAGCAGGCCAAGGAGGACGGAGGACAGGGCACGCACGCAGACAAGCCTGACAACAGGCAGGAAACTCTAGAGAGCAGCCGCAGCTATTTTCTCTCCTCCTCCACGCTCTCGGTTTCCATTTTGGACAAAACAGGTAGGAAAAAAACACAGTCATGAAAAAAAACAGGGGCGCTATTAAAAAGCCAAATAAACCTTGAAGAAAGGATTAAAAGGAAACTGAGCACCAAAATAGGAATGTCTCCTGTTTTACGTACGACAGGGATTTGGATGGCTCATCCTTCCTATCAGGTTTCCTCCTTGCAGTCTGCAGGAAAGCATACATCGAATACAGCGTTAGGGACTCCTGGCAGGACGCTGCATATCAACTCTGTACCATGATTGAAGTATGATAAGGCGGCGGGGAATGCGGCGTCCATACATGCAGATTGCATAAATAAAACAATGGGACCATCACAGCTCTCAAGGGGGTCGTGAGGGGGACGGTTGGGGTTAGGGATGAAAAAAGCAGGGGGAGGATTGTCTGACTCAGAGCTGAGAGGCGCACGTATGCAATGCTGCGTCCCCCATTAAACACACATATGCACACATTTGGAACTTATTAAACTTCTGACCTAGGAAGGGCTGCAACCAAAGACGACTCGCTCTGACCTAAACTGAGCTACACGTCTTCTTGGCTTCTCTGTGGAAGCATGACAACAAAAACCATGCTGCAATTTCCCAAATCATAGGAAATAACTAATTATATATGATAAGAGAAGTGCATCCTTTTGTCAGTGTGTCATCCCACAATTTTAATAGCAGCTTTGCTCTTGACAGAAATAGGGCTAGGTCATTTAGTTTTGGGGTTATGTCTCCAAGATATGATTACAGCCACTAGTTTGGCTTTCCGGGGACTATTTATGGTGAAATGGGGCAAATGGGTTTGGCCACAAGTCAAAGAGGCCACCACCAAAAATGCTGAAGATGCTCTGGAAAGCTTCAGCTAAATATTCTCTTACACGCCCCCATGCACACACAGTGTCTCCAATTCATCAGGGCGGAGGTTTTTGTCTTAACACTGGGGAGACACATATGAATCAGGGGTTTTGGGGTCCTCCGCCTAAAAATGTTGAGCATCAAACACTTAAAGGTCCAGTGTGCAAGACTCAGGGGGATTTAGTGGCATTTAGCGGTGAGGATTGCAGATTGCAACCAGCTGAAACATCTCCTGATTAGAATTCTTTCAGTGTTCAGGAGGTTTTGACCGGGAGCCGAATTATCTGCAGAGGTCGCTACCTCTCCAAACAAACAGGAAACAGTAGTTTCCTCTTACAAATCAGTGTTTTTCCAATGCTGTTTTGCACGTTGCGGATCGCCCACTTACTTAGCACCAGCAAATTTGTGCTCACCTCGTGTCTGATCCAGACATTCAGGGTTTTTGACCATGAGCCGAATTATCCACAGAGGTCTCCTCCTCTTTAAAATAAATGGACCCCTAAATAAACCAATTTTACGTTACAATTCAGTGTTTCTTTGAGGCAGTACGGCTCATCTGAGACGGGTTGCTAGCCCTGCCCCTGCTAACGTGCACTCACGTTTTTTCTTTGTTAAGATCCAGACGTTCAGGAGGTTTTTAGCTGGAGCCAAATTATCCATAGTGGTCTCTTCCTCTCCAAAGAAACGGTCCTGTTGATTTAAACCGGTAGAAACATTAAGTAAACCAGTTTCAGTTTTTTTACAACGCTCTCACAGAGGAGAGGCTGCTAGCTACAGTGACCGATTCAAAAACACGAATGGTTCTAACTAGAGCCAGTGTCTGTTCTGGGCTACTGTAGAAACATGCTGGTGCAACATGTTAATCTTCATAGACGAAGACCTGCTCCCTATGTAGGTATAAACTCTAAACTCTAAACTACTATAGGTAACAAAAACACAATTATTTTCAGCTGAATATACACTAAACAAAACACACTTTGTACATTATATTCCATTTCTGCCAGTATTTCCCCCTGATCCTACACACTGGACCTTTAACTTCCTGCATTCTGGTGATTTATATTGTAAATGCCTTTATTTTTGTCAAAATAAAAGTTCTTTCTTTACTTTCATGTTTTTATTGGGGGCAGAAATGCATATGTTCTAAATATTAGGGGGGAGGTGTCCCCTGCATCCTGCCTGAAATCTACGTCTGTGCCAATACACATTGAATTTAATCAAAGTTTACCCAGAAGAACCTTTTGAATATACCCAGATGCATTTTTATGAGAATGTGGGTGACAGGAAAACATGAAAAACTCATGGCCGAGGGAGCAGCAATCATTTTCTTTTATGACAAGAATGTTTCATTGTTTTTACAACAAAACAGATTATGCTGAGACCCAGGCGGGCAGGCTAACAGCCGGCTGCTCAGGCCCACTTAGAGTGATATAATGTCAGCCTGCCGTTTGTTTGAGCGAGCGTCAGTTGGGCACAGTGGGATCTTTTTTTCCCCTTTGTTTGTTTTCAATGGCCCATAAACAGTCTGTATAAACCAACAGAAAAAAGACCCCCTTTCTCCACCTCTTTTAATTTAATTTCTCTGCATCTCCCTCTCCCTCCATTCGCTTGTTCTCTGGCCTGCGTCGCCGTACCTCGTACCCACGAACACTCTGGGATTGTTTTGAGCTGTCTGGCGGAGGAAGGAAAGCGGTGTGAGAAAGTGGCTGTTTTTTTGGAGCGGACAGGAATTGGCCTCACGGCGCACGGTTCCTCTCCTCGCAGCGGGAACAATGCCGTGGCGTCACACCCCTGCGCTGACCCTCGCTGTTTCACATGGAAAAATGTTCCCAGAATTCCGCTCCCAGGCTTGGAGGTATAAGGCCAAGAGCAGGGAGGGAGAGAGAAAGAGAGAGGCATGTCAGTGAAGGTAATAGGGGAGAGGAAACCTATGCTACCAAGAGCATTTGTAGCCATGGCGACCTAAGCTACAACTCCTGAAGCTGATTAGTTAAATGGAGGAGGGGGAGGCGTGGCCTTAAATCACGCGTCTCGACAGCCAGTCATATCATGTAGCTGGGAGTACAAACAGGGCACTCAGTCAAGGTAACTGTCGTAAACCACAGCTTCTACTTCTTGCATTGTCACAGTGCCGCCCCCTTCGCTCCCCTGCTCATTACCACATTGTTGCCCCGTCCCGCTCTTTGTATAAAAACTAATCAGACTAATCAGCTGGTGTAGCAGAAGATGTGATATTGGCACGCAAAGCTTTACTTCCCTAAAGTGGCCTGAAAGAGCCACGTTAGGGAAGTAAAGCTGAAGGAGCCACAGCAGAACAGTGTGCTGCTCTCCTGCTGGTGTGGATGTTGGGCTCTGTAAGCCGCTAACGATGCTGCGGTTGGCCCACATCAGCAGACCGCAGCAGGGAGGGTCCAGGGTGGGCTCCTGGCAAGCTATTAGCTGTTAGTTACTAACATTCATAAAGTAAGGTTTTGGAAATGAGTGGGGGGAAATAGGTTTGGCCACTGATTTCTTCTCTGTCAGACTGATTTTAAAGAGAAAAACAAAAGTAAAATCACAAATATCAAACTGCACTCAATTTCAGTTTCACCTCCAAGTACTTGTTTTGATGGTCTGGCTGAACCTTTGGGTTTTGGCTGATCGTCTGACCGCTCGTGTTCCATGCCCTGTCACACTTGATTGTGGCAATCTTGCCACAATTTCAGATTTCAGCAATATTTGTGGAATTGGTTAGCACAATGTTGTCATAGCTCATTGAAACAATGGCTGAAAGACCAGAATTTTCATTTAAAAGGACTCTAGGGACGATACAAACCATACCCCCAAATCAACACATTCTCACTCCCAACATGTCAATACCATAGACTGTATAAAATAATAAACGTAGATTCCGTGGCTTCACCCACTGGTTTGTGGGCTCCTGTTTTGAAGCCTTGAGTTCGGCATTTTAACCGTCACCATCTTGAATTTTATGGAGTCTGAAGTGACCATATTTGGACGAGAGGATGGAGCTGTGGAGGAGCGAGTGGTGGATCTGAATCATGGACTGTGGTGACGTCACTCAAAGCTGCCCCACCCTTAAATATACCTTAATTATAAGCCTTAATAACATTTAGACAGGTTAGTTATACAAGAAACACCCCTAGAGACCAAAACCATTGTCGGTACCAGGCTGTTAACATATTTATTTCTTCTGTAAAGTTGGGCATTTTAACATGGGGGTCTATGGGGAATGACTCGCTTCCAGAGCCAGCCTCAAGTGGCCATTCAAGGAACTGCAGTTTGTGGCACTTCTGCATTGGCTTCATTCTTTAACTTCGGTGGTTGCCACTTGGTCAAAGCAACGATTTCCTTTGCTCGTTTGAAATGCAATTTTTGTTGAGGCTTTATTGTCTTCACAATTTATTGTTTCTTGGTGAAATAAAAGTAAATAAAAGCTTCATTTCCACTGAGGGAAATGGTTTCAGCTTACAAAAATAAACAGGAAGTCTGTGTCACTGCGATGTGTAGTTACATTTCTAGGGAGGTGCACGTTAGCCTACACCGTAGCTACAGCGTCAATCCAATGCAGAAGTATAAATTCTGCCTTACAGGTAGTCTTGGTGCTGCAGTATCTGACGGCAATGGGCCATTAACCCAGAGTTGGTATTTAACGATTTGGGAGTGAGAGTGGGTTGCCAAAAATATATTGCAAGTTGTGCTAAAATTAATTAGATCAGATAGATTTTCATGTCAGATGAGAAACTGAGACAAACTCACCAATTCAAATAACCTCAAGTCCCCTCTATGTTTCAAAAGCCACTGGAGGCTAATGTCATCTAAATGCATCGATCCCTCGTCCCTTGTTAAGCCAATTCATTTTAAATTCTTCATAAAGATCTGGTGAAAACTACAGCCGCCAACTCATGTCACACTTGCAGAGGAGGGTAAAAAGCATTAGCCAATAATTCAGTTACAGCAGCCATAAAACTACGCTATTGTGCTGCTTTAATAACCTTGCCAGTAACATTATACCCCGAGTGCAGAATATGCTGCTTGCTCCACACAGTAACCATTTTATATGCCCTTGTGAACCAGGAGTGTTTGCATAAAGCTCCAGTAAAATCTGTGCTGATCTTGTAGAAAAATCATAAAGACTGCAGAGAAAACGTGGCGCTGCGTGTTCACGGCTCTCCCGGGGACCATTTGGCCTCCGAAAACGCATTCTAGACAAATATGATTTGAAAAAATTTAGAGTGACTTATGTGCAATGAGGTGTTGTTTTCCATCCTGTGCTGTGCCGAGACACCGTGGGGAGTTGGAAAGAAATAAGCTAAGTAAATCTGTTATTTGTTGTATCATAAATAAGTGTAATTTACTGTACACAGCAAAAAAATCAATACCTCTGTGTGGCAGAACAGTGGTGGAACAGGCTGTGTGAGTGTGGTGCCCATCACATGTAAGATACGCTTCAGAGGCAGACAACGAAACATGCTTATTAGGACAATAATACGGGTCATAAGGGCTACACAGTCTCCAAATGCAAGAGGGTGGCTTGATATTTTGATTTGTTGAACACTGAATCTTCAAACTCAGGGATGACTAGAACTGAAAGGGCAGCTCTGCTGATGTGATTGCTGCATTAAAAAAATAACTGATGACTCAAAAACATCAATTAAAATAGAGATTCGATCTTGCACACAGACGCCACAGTGAATGTCAGAGGTGGACGAGATCAGGACGAGGCAAGAGATGAAAGAGGAAGCTGGCTGCGATCTTGGAGGAAATGGGGTGAGGAGAGGGAAAGGAGGAAAATGGGGTGGGGGGGGGGGGTGCGTCCTCCTCCTCTGTTTTGTTTTAACAGACGTTGGCAGCGAAGCGCCCAGCCCGGTTGGCACTGAGGCAGCAAACAGTCTCCACCCTGTGCAGTGACTCACCCTCAGAATGAATGCTGCACTGCCAAACTTTCTCTCATTACGCCTGCCTGTCTTTTCTCTGCTGCACTCTGCTCTCATCCTATCTTTCACAGCTGCACAACAGTGCACACCTTTATCTCTGTTTGGTATCAAGTCTTTTGTCTTTTTATTTATTTATTGAGCTGGTAAAACTGTCACATGGGGGGGGGGGGGGGGGGGGGGGGGTCTTTAAAGGAATAGTTCCACATTTTAGGAAATACGCTAATATTGTTGTTGTGATGGGCGACTTTCCCGTGCATGCTTAGTGACTGGAACCGTAACACATGTGCGAAAAGTCTCTGTTTTAAGAGGAACTGCATATTGCAAGTTTACATGACAACGGATACGGTGCTGTTTCCAAAAAAATTGCACTCTGGAACCGTTTTCAAAACACTGCGTTTTCAGGCACCCAAAACGCCGCTGTGGTGTAAACGATCAGCCAAAACGCAACTAAAGTTTACCATTTTTGGTTGGAATCGTTGTCGTATAAACAGGACTTTACATGACTCTCATGTCTCTGTTGCAGTATATAAAGCTACTGCCAGCAGTTAGCCACCAGTTAGCTTAGCTTAGCACAAAGACTTAACACAGGGGGAAACAACTAGCCTGGCACAACGTTGAGAGGCCGTTTACACGTACACGGTGATTTTGATAAACGGAGACATCTTCCTTCGTTTGTGCCCTTGTTTAAACGCAAACGGAGATTTCTCCTCTGAAAACGAGTCTTTCTAAAAACTCCGGCCAGAGTGGAGATTTTGGAAAACTCCGGTTGTGCGTTTGCATGTAAACTGAGATAAACGGAGATAAACGGAGTTATAGACAGCCGACGTCACAGTTCGCGCTGGAACTTGCGCCTGTGTAAAAAGTGCGACCTATGTTGCTATGGTGACAATGGATACATGGAAGGCTTGAGCTTCTCGTTACACTGCCACCTACAGGTTTGGCATGCTCTTGTGTATATATACACGGGTAAGTGTAAACGAAGGTCTTTTTGAAAACGGAGACGGTGAAATGTCCGTTTATGAAAATAGCCGGCCAAGTGTAAATGGCCTCTCAGCTCCAAATCCACAAAACCAGCCTGAAAATGAAGGAAATCTGAAACAACTGCATTAGAGTCAATGGAGCACAGCTGTGTCAGTGTCTGACCCTGGTCTGAGCTGGTCTGATGCAATGTTATGATTGGCCAGTCTGCATCCAGGGGCGGGACTTAGCGAAGAGTCAATTACAAACTATTTCTGCTAAAGAACTCAATGGCTAAAATGACTGTACCCAGTACAACAAGTTGAATCTGATCTCACACCCTCTTGACTTTAGTCATATGTTTGCTTTCATCACATCTGTTTCTCTTCTCTTGCACTAAAGTGCCAATCAGAGCGGTTTCACTCATCGACAGGCTACAATGCAGAATCAACATGCTGATTCAGCTGAAAAAAGCTGACAGTCACCGACCATCAGCTTGGTGCGTCAGAGCCCTTAGGGCTGACGGCAAGCTGTTTGCTTGTGTCCTCACATACCTTGGATATAAATCTGCTTGCACCTCTCTCCACATTTTTGGACAATGCTCACACAGATTCCAAACTCAGAGGTGACCAACCCCCGTCAAAATAATATTTACAAGCCTGGTTTTACAATGGCTGGAGGGCATCTTATGCAAAGTGTTAGTTTTGGACTTTTAACTGAGACATGTATGTAAGAAAATACGTTATAAACATATCTCATCACCAGAAGAGGATGTGGTCAAAGGTCTATAAACTGTTCTGAAGTGTGTTAAGTAGACAAGCTTGTTGTTTATATGTTGTACTACAGTTTATGAGAGGGTTGCACCAGACGGAGACAGTGTCTGAACAGGATTCAGACATGTTAAATATGTTGCTCTGGGACATTCTCATAAATTGTACTATGTTCCAAAGATCAGTCTGACACACTGTCACTTGGCTACAAGTGTAAGAAAGGTGTGAATGTGGATATTTGCTGAGCCGTAATGAAAGTGACTGACAAGTGTTTGGATCCGCTGTTAAACTATGTATGATGGGCGCACATGTAAAAACATCTGCAGACCTCTCCGCTCAATATTTGCCTTTCCTCCCACGTCCTGCTTTAATATAAAAAATACTACATCTGACTTTTGTGAGGTCAAAGGTCAAGAGATGGCTTCACACTCATAATAAATATAGCTTACCTTGGTTCCCACACCGTAAACAACCTTGTGATGTCAGTGATGATCCCGGGGCCAGGATGGGGACAATAAACAGGAAGTGGCTCAGCAGCAAGCTGCATCCCATAATAATCAAGACGAAAAACACTGACAAACAATCCCAAATCACAGCAAGACACAAAGTGACAGATACCACGGACAGGCGACCCCCAAATCGCTGCACAAACGTCCAACAGCCCCAAAAGCAACATGGCGGAGAAACACAAACAGCCCACATCCAGAGCCTCGCGGCGAGGAAAGAGAACATCAAATGCAGTAAATTACAGAATCAAAGACTTGTAAGCCCAAACAGTCGAGTAAACACAGAATCAGACATGTAGAAACAACCAGAGATGTGTGCACAGAGGGATACAAACAGGCGTAAACAAAGGATAGTGTGACAAACATTGTAGAAGCAACTATCAGCCAGCATCGCATTTTTTATGTTGGACTTTAAAGACTGATGCTCTGATTTATCATACTTATCATCTAATATATGAAAACGAAGCATCATATGTCTGTATAGTTGAAAGTCATTAGCAGGGAGGACTGCCTTTGAGCCTCATTTCAACAGCAAGACTCCCTCTTTTGCCACCCGCTCTGTGTCAAGGCCACATAAATCCACCGTGAACCTCTCACTCTGCCTGTAAACAGCTGGAGCTGATGTTTTAATGCACTACAAACACACCGAGACAGGAACATGACTGTAGGGATTCCTCGACTTGCTGCGCTCCGTGGTCGACAGCAACCTGAGATAAAACATCTGCGCACAGTTTCTCTCAGCACTTGTTATGGTTGCTCCCACCTCCTCATCTCTGAAATAGACTCACAAGTTGTGCATGCTGGGTAGCGTACAGCTAACATGCGGATTTGCTTCCTACAATGCTACAGGCGAAAACAATCTTTTTATAGGCTTACTAGTTGGCCTGCTGTGCCATGCCAATGAGCATTCATCTGGGAAGCTTGATGCTAAATGAAAACTTTAACAGCTTGAAGACAGACATGCATTGCTCTGTCTGTCCACCACTTCCATCCAGACTGTCTTGTCCTGAGCCACATTAAGACAATTATAAAAAAAAAATCCGCCTGCTATTAATTTAATTACCGTCAGGAAGTTCCACCAAGACTGAAACTTTTACAAGAGAGACTTGCCCAAGGAGCAGCCAATCAAAACTCATTAAAATGCAACAAATACAACAATAAAACAACAAACAGCTATTCAAACATAGTGACCTCTCAAGAAGAAAGGCACATATTTCCATCACCACTTTATTTACAATGCCCTTAAATCAGACCTTTCTGAAGGTTGCTCCATGTCCAAGGTGCATTTGTAGGAAAATGCAGTTTTCCCCAGATCTGTTAAAACCCTGGTTTCATTGGAAAGCAACCACTTGAAGGAGCATAGCTGGTAACTACCAGAGCTGACATACAGAAGGGTGCAGAGGTAGGCTGGAAGTAGACTTGCACCAATTCCAATTTTTTGGGCCGATACCGCTTCCGATTTTGGCCGATTCCAGTTTCATTTCACAGCACACAAGACATTGCAATATTTTCTATCTTTGCTTTAATAGAACATTTTAACCAAGATACAACCAGCTTTTCAATAATCATCTCTAACAAACAAACACAAACAGTGACACAGGTTAAGAAGCATTTTCCTTTTTGCTCAAATATAACTTCAGGTACAGTATTAAAATAGATAAGTAAATAAATAAAAACACAGATAAATAAAAGAATAATTCTTGGTGTATAGCATTTGTGAGTAATTTCTTGAATAGACAAAAAAGTAAAAATATCTCCTGTGGAATATTCACACAGGTCTTCAGGACGCACCTGCCAGGAAGCGCGCGGACACGCGCATCTTTGGCACGTGGACATGCACCTCGTCAGTTCCAAGCGGCACAGTGCAGCAGTGAGAGCTCCGCAGTTCAGTTTAACACGGACAATTAACAACTTCCTCCTTGTCTCGTTTGATGTGTGTGCGTGAATGATTAAGGTGAGAAGCCGCCCTTGTGTCTCTTCCTCACATCGCCCAAGCCATGAGTTGCACATGTGCATGTCAATCATGCGGCGCGCCCGGAATTTGACCGGTGTTTTAAATCGGCATATTTTAGACTGACCGGCCGGGCGCAGGTCATGGCCGATCACATGAAAACCAGCCCGATTCCGAGCACTGCCGATAAATTGGTGCGAGTCTGGTTGGAAGTTTGGCCGATATTGCTCTACAGATAACCCACCAAAGTCCATTGGTTTAAACATGAGGCAGTAGTGCTGCAAAGGCCCCCAAAGCCTGGAGCTCCAAGGTCGGACACAGAGCTCCGCGGAGCTGCCAAGCTCAGCTTCAGACAGGAGGCAGAAGCACCCCAAAGCCACGCTTTCACTGAGCCAAAACTATGGCTGCAGCTCCGATCTGCCACAATAGTTTCGGCGCATGGTCTTTTTTCTTTTCAATATTATTCTGGTAATAGCTTTGTATCACAAACATGAGCTTACAGAGACAGAAGATTAGCTCTGTGTGATCGGAAAAGGGCAGAGAAGCAGAATTTGCATTTAGTTTACTACATCACACACCTAAAAAAGGTACTGTTGGATACTGGACCCGAATTCCAGGTACCAGAAGCATCACCAGTATCAGTTCAAATGTGAATGGTACCCAACTCTTTTTTACTAATGATGATTGTAATAGTGCATCGAGTTGATCCATGTTCAAACTCACAGGCTGCTAAAGAATAAAGTGTTCATGCAGTTATCTTGACTACCTGAACCTGTGTCGAATTAGTGTTTGATTGAAGTTGAATTGACCTTTGTGGAGCCACTTTAGCCCCACCTGATTTGTTAGGTTCATTCAAGCCAGGTTTGACACCTTTCTTAGCATGCTTCAAGGAACAGGCCCCTGGCTTGTTAAAATAAAAGTCTAAAGTGCTCAGCCCGAGACAAAGAAAGTCTTGCTTTGGTATCTGTTTTGAAACTCAGGTATCACTTTGGCAACAGTATCCAACAATTTCAAACAAAGCCCTAATTAATGTGGGAAACTGCATGAGTCATGTATTTGATAAAACAAGATAAGGACATTCAAAGAGGAAGATTTTAAAAAATACAATAAATCACTGTAAAAATCTGAGAAGCGTGTCGATCATGAAGGGTAAAATCTTTTTTCAGATCTTTCTAATATAAAATGAAGTCTGTGAAGCCCAACGTTGATTGTTTGTGGTCATCTTTTTCATTTGTCTCATGCTGGACTCTCCTGCTGGCAGACAAAGTCCTAGGATGAACTCTGGTCATGATACCGCTCACTGGAGTAGACGTGCGTCTGGAGCGATTCATGCTCCTTCCTTCAACTGTGGCCGACAGACCCGGCGAGCCCGTGCAGCTGTTAATCCTGCTCCCTCCCAGCTCCGACTACTGACCGCAGTCACGGGAGGGAAGGAGAACTTGAAAGGCAACCTCTGTGACTGTACTTCACACCTATTTCTCTGCGCTTACACACATGGATGCACGCACACACACTCTTCGCCTGTCTCCCTTTTTTCATGCACACACACAGACAAACACACACACACACAGACAAACACACACACACACACACAGACAAACACGCAGCTGCCTGGACGCTAAAGATAAGGAGCTGGAGCTGTGAGAGAGAAGGAGGGGGGTGGTCGCTCAGATGAAGTATGTGTGTGCTTGTTTGTGTCTGTTTGTGTGTGTTTTTGGTGTAGGGGGGAGGGGGACTACGCTACAGGACGTCCTGAGAATGGTGAGCTTCTGAAACGGGGGGACGAGCCACATACAAACAGGGCTCGCACAATACAAATGATCAGCAAACCCCTGAAGGCTAACGTAACAGCATGTAACATCCCATCAATCAAAACAGACGTCAAATATCAAGAAGTTAACGACGACGGTGTTATTAAATCTTCATCTGGCAGATATTCAGAAAGCAGCTGTTTATGTTAATGAGGGGGAAATATACCAAGACTGATGCTTTAACCATGACCAGGGGTTGGAAAAACAGCAGCAGCAGCTAAACGGCGTTGGAGGGCCTAAAGATGTCGTTAGCAGCAGGCGTGCACAGATGGAACTGCCTCTCCATTTCCCTAACGACTGCACCATAGGAAGAGAAGCAAGGTCTTCTCAGCATTGATTTTCCTCTTGGGTCCATGCTGTGTGTGTGTGTGTGTGTGTGTGTGTGTGTGTGTGTGAAGGAGGTCTCAGCAGCAGCAGTCTTCCTAATGGGATGTGTTGTATACTGGGGGGGGGGGCCTGGGAAACAACAGTGTAACCAAAGGGAAGAGCAGAAGGAAAACAAGGACCCCTCCCTGTCCGAGTATGGGACAAACATGTTCGACACACACACACACACGTTAACACACACCTCCTCGCTCTCCTTTCAGGCTGATCTGGACGGGAGCCAAGTTCCCTTTGCACACCTTGCTCTCGGTGTGCTTATTGGGCTTCGTCTCACATTTGAAGGGTATGTTTTTGATGTCAGATCAGACGCGGAGCGCCGCAGCTCTGCTCGTGCATCCCAAGCTTTAAGTTTTAAATCAGGAGGAAGATGAGGGCCACGTCTATCTCTGTGTACACTTGCTTTTCATCTTGTTTATTGGCCAACATGCCCTGTGGTCCTGAGAGCCGCCAGCCAATGACAGGCCTGAGATGGGAGCTGGCACGGCGCCCCGCTGGAGCAGGTGCAGCCAGCCCAGAATAGGAGATAAGGAGGACGTGCTGACAGATCTGCCGATCAACCTTAAAAACACTGATTGAGACAATTGACATGAGGCTACTTTTTGGCCGTCGCTGTGTTACACGGCACCCGTGTGGGTGTGGGTGGCCATGTTTGTGTGGGATTAGAAGAGGGGGGGGTTGGGGACGGGGTTGGGGACGGGGTAGAATACTGCGTGTGTGTGTGTGTGTTAGTCGACTCTTGTGCCAGGGCTCCTGTGCGACATCGTGGAAAATCCTCCGCAGCGGTTTCCTGTGGGTCTCCATTATCAGGCCTCGTTGATAGACCAGCTTTTCCCCCCTACTTCCTGCCTCTCTTCCTCCCCTTCCACCCCACTTCCCCTCCCACACTCTTCTCAATCACATGAATCACCGCTGCCACGGAGAGGGCGAGGGGGCTGGCAGCAGCTATAAACTACACTCCTAACTCACATATGATCAAACTACTCAGTTTTCTCTGTACAGTGAGCTCATTTCTTCCTCATGATGTCATGTAAAGCAATGCCGGGTAGTCCCATGCATCACGGCATCTTCCTGGACTTTTCTTCATTATCATGCTGCGTTCACTTAAACTCCTGTGCACATAGAGTACAACTTTAGACAAATGCTGAGTCACTTGAACATGAGGTCATTCCTTCGTCTTCCCAGTTGGATTTGAAACCAAGATGCCAGTCAGGATGGAGCTTGTCCTGTTCGTACATCTTTGGCAAGCCCTAACAACTTGTGTCTCACAGCAAATACAAGCATCTGCCAGGACTTTTAAGAAAGATACAGCTTGTGATAATGTGCCACTTAATCTTGAGTGATGTCATGGCTCATCTTAGTCCTGGATGTGCCCATGCAGCTTCACTACATATTGAACATTTCTTCAAGTAATGAGCAGTTTAAGAAACATCTTCTGTTGTTTTGGAGTTTAGGGTGTTTTAAATACAAAGCTTTGGGGTCTTGCTCCCTTTTCAGCCGTGGCCGAGACGACTCTTGGCAACCCGTGTTGTTACCAAGGCAACATCAACAAACACAGCCCTACCTGATGATGGTGGGAGCTGAAAGATGGCTGCAGGTCAACAAACACACAGAGGTGAAATGCGAGTGAGCTTCAAATGCTTTGAATCCCTGCATTAATATGAAAGACCAGGGGGGGGATGGGGAAGCAAGAACAAAAACAAAACTGTGTCTATAAGTGTGTCATTGTGTGAATGAGGAGGAAAAAGGTGGAGGGTGAGCGAGAACATGAGGGTTGGAGGGATGAAAGATGACTAATCTCGCTGTCTTCCAAAAAATGTCCACACTGTAAATCTTTCGCAGAGCTTTCCATCAATCGTGCACACATGTGGAGGATTGATCTATGGCAGGCTATCATCATGCCTTCCAGGGAAGGTAGGGCTGTTGTTTGGCTACAGGACGTGACACAGAGCATGTGTGAGGGGCCTGATAGAGAGGCAGAGGCCGATGAGAAAAGGAAAGAAAATAAAGAGAGGGGAGGAAAGGGAAGCACTTAGGTGTGCTTGATATCCTATCAGCGCCCTATACCCATCTCAGGCATGGAAAAACACCATGAATGGGATTCACTATTCAGTAAAAATGATCTGCAGCGGCGGCCCGAGCACATTTCTGGACTGTGGATGGGAGCGGAGATCAAATGGGGGATGGATAAAAGCTTGGAAACAATACCCAGGTCCCCATGTGTCCGAGAGCCAAATGCGCAGCGGCAATATGAGTTCCTTTTTGTTCTTGAAAATGCTCCTCAGATGTTTGACGCAAGACTGAGAGTGGGAGGGAGGGGGTGGGGGGAGACAAAACAAACAGCAATTAAGGTAGTTTGTGAATCCGTTTGAAAGGCCTCATGATCCATCCTTTAGGAAACATCTGCCATATTGATGTATGAGGCCAGGAAAAGACAAATTCCTTCTATCCCGGTAAAACAAACCTCAGCTGGAGTGCGTTGCCTATCTGTCCATTTCTAACCCGACGGTGTAACTGTTGCCTTCACGCATGCTTACATACAATAAAACACACTCACATACCAGGTCTGTTTTTTGCTACACTCCAAAATATATCCCTCATAAACATTTATAGTCTAAACACAGATAACACCACCCCTATCGCTTCGCTTTCAGCTGGAAATTCCAGACAACAGTCCAACGGGGAATGAGGATAAGAATGTATCTTTTGAAGCAGAAAGCTCTTGCCTGCCTAGGGAAGAAACATTTTTCATAATCCCCGGCAAATACTACAACGTCTATCTCCCATCTAGATATAACTGGATTGAAAAAAGGAGTTCAAGCGTCTCAGCTGTCGGCCCCAATAACCCTGGAATTCCCTGAGAGGAAGCAGACAAAGAGGGAATTTTAAGATTTACTGTGAGACATAGATGAGAAAGATAAAAACAATACTTTTACAAATTTACCGTGCGCTTTCCTGAACATGAACGCCAAGTGATAGTAAAAGCAGAACTAGGGAAACACCGCTGTGCTGTTTACCTCACAAGAGTTCGGGGAAAACATCCTCTTTGGAAGAGCTGGAGAGATTTATCAAACTGTAAATCAGATATATCAGGCCGCATAAAACACTCAAGAGCAGTTGGGGGACAGGAGAAGACAAATGGGAGACCCCCACAGTGAGACAAGTCTGACGTAGCGCTTTCATGTCAGTGTGTTTACACGCTACATTAAACGACTTAGCATGGTCATTAAGCTAAAAAACTGCAGACAGAAGAGAAATCCAATATGGCGGTGGTTCGGGTGGCTTGTTGTGCAATAAACAGAGGAGCAGGCTGCAGTGTGACTTTGTTTTTATGTCAACACTGAGCTGTTCAGAGGACACACACTTCTTGCTGTCTTTCCCCTTTGACCTGCTACTGTATGTCACTTGCTCCAAAAGTGTCTGGCTCTAGTAGGAAAAATTTAAAGGAACATTTTGTGAAATACACTTACTCACTTTCTCAGTGAGAGTTAAATGTGAACTTCTCTCGGATCTGTCTATTAAATATGAAGCTACCACCTGTACCTGGCTAACTTAGCTTAGCATAAAGAAGGAAACATGTTTGAAATGGCTCGCCTGGCACTGTTCAAAGTTGTGCAACTTCTCTCACCTTATTTACAGATTAAACAAACATGACAAACATACCTAGCTCTATCCAACGTGGTAGCTAGATGTTTTCACCTGCTGTTAGTTATTTAGCCTGGCTCTGTCCTAGTTTTTTGCTATGATAAGAAGATTTTGTTAAATTTGGATAGTGCCAGGCTAGCTGCTTCCCTCTGCTGTTAGTCTTTTGCTAAGCTAGGCTAGCCTGGCCCTGTCGAACGTTTATTACATGTTCATATAATCCCTACAAAATCTTAAGTATGTTATGGGGACTTATGTGCACTTTTGGACATTTTATACAGTGCCAGGCTAGCTATTAGTCCTGCAGCTAGTCTTTAGCTAAGCTAAGCCAGCCTGAACCTGTCCCAACATTTGTCACACAGTTGTTTTATTTGTACAAAAGCTGAAATATTTTATGGGTAGTTAGTTTCTTTCACGTTGGACAGTGCCCAGCTAGCTGTTTCCACCTGCTTCTGGTCTTTGTGCTAAGCTAAGTGAGCCTTTTGCTAGGCTCAGCTAGCCTGGTGCTGTCCAGCGTTCATCACACGTTTATAATCCCCACAACAGCTGAAGAATTTCATGGGGACTTTTGTGCACTTTTGGACATTTTGGACAGTGTCAGGCTAGCTGTTTTCCCCTGCTGTTAGTCTTTTGCCATGGTAAGAAGATTTGTTAAATTTGGACAGTGCCAAGCTAGCTGTTTCCACCTGCTTCCAGTCTTTGTGCCAAGCTAAGTTAGCCTGGTCCTACTGTTAGTCTTTTGCTAAACTAAGCTAGCCTTGTTCTATGCTATGTTTATCACATGTCTATGTAATCTATACAAAAGTATTCTATGAGGACTTGTGTGCACTTTTGGACATTTTGGACAGTGCCAGGCTAGCTGTTTCCCGCTGCTGTTAGTCCTGCTACTAGTCTTTTGCTAAGCTAAGCTATCCTGGCTCTATCCAATGTGTTAGCTAGCTGTTGGTGTTAGTCTTTTGCTCGGCTAAGTTAGCTTGGCTCTGTCCAACATTTCCTCACACAAGTAGTGTGAGGAAATGAAGTATTTTACGGGACCTTGTGTGCACTTTAGAGGTGCTGGTAGGTAGATTTTGCTAAATTTGGACAAGCTAAATGTTTCCACCTGTTTCCAGTCTTTGTGCTAAGATAAGTCAGCTGTGTGCAGGTGATAGCTTCATACTTAGCATTTAGGCATAAAAGTGTATTAATCTCCTCATCTAACTATCAGCAATAAAGTGGATATACTTATTTCCCATAATGTTAAACTTTTCCTTTAAGGATGTCACAGTATTTTATATTAGCATTTTAAATGTGATTAAATTAGTATATAGGCCTACATCTTTTCAAATGCATTAAGCTGAAATCATTTACACAAGAAAAAGCAACCCTCTTTTACTTTTAGAATACAAAATGTTTACATTAAATAGCCAAACAGGAAACACCATTTCGTAAGAACAATGGATAACACGTAGCATGACTAAAATTAGGCAACACAAAGTAGGCTACCAGGTCCCAATTCTGACTAAGAGTTTGGCTGTGGAATAAATAAACCTTCCCTTACATGCACGTCTGCCTTTTTCGGTTGCACTTGAGGTTTACTTCCCTGAAACTCCAATACAAATTCAGTTGTACTTCATCCTGTGTTATGTACAACATGAGTTATGTATTGCTCTCTTGGGCTATGCAATAGGAGAAATATATATCATTCTTTGTTTCTATGCTGGGACAGAAACACAGAGGCCGAACTGATGCTGAAGAGCTTTAACAGTCCCAGCAAGCTTACAGTGTTGGACTGGAAATGTATTTCTGTTTACAATAACGTCACGCAATCAAGACCCGAGGTCATACAGCTACAGCTGAATGAAATATCAATTTTAAACATTTAAACATTTCCAGTTGGAAGCAAATCAAAAAATAACACAACAAGCTTTTTATGCTTTGACCTCGCAGCCAAATGTAGATATTTACGTCCCTCTTGTTTCTAACTTTGCAGAGTGCCGAGTTTATAAAGCAGTAAAAATCAAAAAGTGAACACATCAGCAGATGAGATGCCAGTTCAATCAAAGTGTCAAATAAAATACTTAAGCAAGATTAATGCTGTAACAACATGTGTGATTGCTTGGCTACAGAAAGGCAACAATAGAGCATGTTGTTTATGTGATGTTTATTGCTTAACATGAAATCACATGAATAAGTGCAAAGTAAATATCAAGATGGTCAAATGCAGTTAAAGTAAATTGACCTTGATCACATAGATTCAAACGTTGTTATGCATTTATCTTTTGTTCTGGGGTGTCTGCAGCTTGTTCAGATAAAAGCGAGTTACAGGAAAAGATGCAGAGTAATTTGGCCTGCAGCAGGACTGTACCGTTAGATCAGAAGCCAGACTCAGACAACACTGGCCAAAGCAAAGATCCATCTGTCTGTTCCTTGCTGAGAGGAGCGTGTAGGCCATAGAGTGCACACACACACACATACACACACCTCCCATCACCAGCTGGATCGGAGAAAGCAGCACTTGGGGAACAGTTGACACGGTGATCTCTTTAATGGTTACATCCTCCACACCCAACGTCCGAGACACTCAGACACACACGCTTTCATTACTTTAAACCGACTGACAGAAAAAAAAACACATATTGCAACATTCCTTCCCCCCCAGATTCACAACACACACACACACACACACACACACACACACACACACACACACACACACGGCTCCCTCCTGCTCTCACACACATATGCACACTATCCTGTCAACCACCCCCACCTCCATGCAATCAGAGGCTCAGAATAGGAAGGAGGGAGAGGAAGCGGCCCTGCATTCACAGGCTGGGAACAAGGAGAAGGAAAAACAGCCGGAACCTGGAATTTACGGAGGAAAAAACAACGGCCATCCAAAAATACCTCAGGACCATCTCCGCAGATAAACAGAAATATCATTACTCTCATCCTCTAGCTCAGGACAGCTTTCCTTACACACTTCCTCCATCTCGACTCTGCCACTGGCTGCTCAACATCGAGGAAACCTTCGCTCAAGTAGCACAGCGTTTTGATATTTGCACAGTGCGAATGCTCCTTAGATCTTTCTTTACAGCCTTTCCTCTGTCTCACAGGTTAGGGAAGTCATGTAGAAGGTCTTGGCCTTGTCCACACGTACACGAGTATATTTGAAGCTGGAGTTTCTACATGTTGCAACCTTTCATCCACATTCAAACTGTGCATTTGGACCTTTTGTAAAACTCAGTCCATGGCTAAGATTTGCAGAAACTCTCTCAACATGCAGACAGGGAAAGGTTTTTGGCTTGAGATGTCTGAGTGTGGGCCGTTATGCCTTTTGAGAGGCGTCACAAATGAGGCAAAATTTTGTGCAATGGTGGACGTGACCAAAAGAGTGCTGGCTCTAATCTTGCTAACAGGATTTTTTACATTTACTCCTCAACTACCTTGAGAAACACAGGCGTGAGAATGTGCTACGGAGGTCACTGCTCCAGGAAGTCTTCCAGTAATAGCTTTGTTTCAGGGTGTTGATTGGCCAACAACTTCTTTGCTCAGCTTTAGGGTTACACCTATATGACCGTGTGCGCTAGACCTAAGTGGAGCTACTGAGTCCTAAAACAGCAGACTCAGAAACACCCATCTAGTGGTTTTCCCTTCTGCTGGGAGATGAGTCCAATCTCTTAGATCAGGGGTGTCAAACGCATTGTAGTTCATGGGACACATACAGCCCACTTTGATCTCAGTTGGGCCGGACCAATAAAACCATCGCACAATAACCTTTAAGTACCATCAGCTCCAATACTTGCCCTTATGTTGTATAAAGAATTACATGTACATTCTGTAGATGTTCATCGTTTTACAAAACCGATGAACAGCCTGAGATGCTCTGACCTACTGGCACCCCTTCCTTAGATGGTTTGCTTCTGGGACTGGGCGATATGGAGAAAATCAAATATCAGGATAATTTTCACCAAATACCTCAATATTAATATTGCAACGATATAGCAGCGTTGACTGTGGGTGCTTTCACGTAATATTTTCACAATGAGATTTCTGATAAATAATCATCAGTAATGTGGATGTGATGACAAAATGAGTAAAAGCAAATCATAGAAAAGTTCAGAGAATGACATCACTTTACTGTATTGCTGCCTTTAAAACCAGGAAAAGACAACACTTACTATATCATCCCCCCGTCCACACCAATACTGGGATTTGTGGTGGCGCTAATGATATTCATTGCATACTTAAAAACTAGCAAATCTGATTTATCGACCAGATGTACGGTAGGCTGCCAGAATGGTGGAGTGGTGTTTGTTGCCGTCATTGTGAAGTTTTGCCACCTTCCCCTGTCATTATCACTCTCATCCCTGGTAACGTCATATAAAAATCACGAGTTCTGGCAGATGGGTCAAAAGAGACAAGGCAGCATTCTGGGTAAGCTATTAATATTTAGGCCTACATGAACACTGCATCCAATAGTCCACCTTAAACCTTCTCTTCTCCTATTTCTGTCTTTCTCTCTGTCTCTCAAACTCACACATGTTGGAGAGCGCCGAGGCAATCAGTCCTTATTGTCTCTGTCCTTGTAGTTGTGCTACTGTAAGGCATAAAGTTGTCAGTGGGTAATGCATATTTTGTTTGTCTTCCCACCTCCCCAAACGTCATTGCCTGTGGACATCGTCAAATGCCAATTCAGTAGACACTGGCAAACCCATTCATTTTCCCTTACCGCTTATCCTGTTAGGGGTCGCAGGGGGTGGAGCCTATCCCAGCGGACACTGGGCGAGAGGCTGGTTCACCCTGGACAGGTCACCAGACTATCACAGGGCTGACACATAGAGACAGACAACCATTCACACTCACATTCACACCTACGGACAATTTAGAGTCACCAATTAACCTGCATGTCTTTGGACTGTGGGAGGAAGCTGGAGCACCTGGAGGAAACCAACACTGACAGAACACGCAAACTCTACACAGAAGGGACACTGGCAAACCCTATTATCCAAAATCTAAGATGATATCTACTCTCAAATCATGTTATTGAATTAATCTTGACATTGTGCCCAGCCCAATTTGCTTCCTGGTGTAATAAGGTTTTGCCTTGCAGCACAGACACACAATCAGGACAACAGCTGCAGTCTGATGCTCCTCCTGAAATGTGTCAGCTTGCAAGTGATGTATAAACAGAAAAGTGATGATGTTTGGAGTGTAGTTAGGTCGGACCATCCATAATGGAGCTACTAAATGTAAGTTAATGTAAGCTTTTCACACAGATCTGCTGCTTTCAGCAGCTATAAGTAAACCAGGTTGTCAGATCTGGTGAATAGCACCGTGACTGAGCCCTTCCTGTGGCTAAGAGGTCGGGTTCACTGACCCTGAGGTCATTTCCTCTGACCTCTTCTTCCTAATTGATTCAATTTCCTACCCATTGGTCTCCTATTAGGATGCTCTAATAGACCCATAGCTCCTCTTTAATATCCCCTTCCTTTGTCTCCAAAAAAGGACGCATTTTCACTTTGTGTCACTGAACTTTGTCATCCTATCCACATGATGTCACTTAAACGCACAGCTCCATCCTGACACGCTTGTTACCGACTCTAAAAATGCCAATAACCTTTAAATGACATAGTTAACCTTTGAGTGACTTAATGATGTCTTCTGGTAAACTCAAGCGCAGTGCTGTAGATGTGGGACTGCAAGTGGACAAAAAAAGAAAAAGAAAATGTGCTGATTGAATCACCTCCAGTTTACCTGAGCCAAATGACAACATGCAGGAACAAGGTGTGCGGCTGCAGTTACACCCAGAATGTCTTTAAAAACTGTCTTGAATGAGGTCCAAGTGCTTTGGGTTCACACCTCAAGCTCATATCTGGCACTTAGTTGTTACTGCCTTGACCTCAAACAATAAGTTAATTAGATTAGGCAGGTAATTTATAGCCTGTAATATTGGGTGTGTCATAATCAGCATGCAACTAATATCATGTATTATTCCAGCAGCATTACACAGAGCACATACTGAAACATGCATTTGAAGGTTACACACAGCGTTAAAAGCATCAGATATAAAACTGCACTATTTTTTCCACTATGCGATGAACTTCATCTGTGCTTTTTCTCCTTTGTGATCAGATTACTGTAAACTTACATTTGATCATTTGCACACAACAGTTCAGTGGCGGGCACCATGTGACCACTATTTTGCCGTCTGTTCAAGGCTCCAGGCTGACTGTCGCGCTGGACGAATACCAGGTACAACAGTACTGTTTCTGCAGAAATGTGCACCTAGGGTCATCATGTAACACCATGTGCTTAACATCACTGATTTTATTTCCCTGATGGTGAAAAACGTAATGAAGATGCATGCCTTTATTATCCACACTATGACATGCACGCATTGTTCTATGTGTCGGTCAGTTTCCATGATGATGTTCAAAGGAGACGTGTCAGATGGGTGTTAACATCCATAAACAGCTCAATCCAAGTCAGACCCGTTTCTGTGTGCATGTAAACACAAAGTGACATCAGGGTAATTAAACTAGTTAGAGGGACTCCAGGTTGGTCTCCCTGTGTGTGTTCTTATGTCTGTTTATCCGTTCATTTACTTTTGTTTGTTTATGCAACCGTTGATCAAATTCAAGAAGCCCTCTCATGAAGACAATACCACCGCTGCACTCGGGCGTTTCACAATAAGGCTCGAGGCGAGATGCTTTGTTTTGCCTTTGCAAGTCAGTATGACTCAAACGACATGGATTGCATTTTGGAACTTGGATGGGTGATGCATTTCATCATTGCATTCCTGAGTGGTACACACTCGTATCAAAGCGCCCACTGGATGAGGTTAAGGGATATAGATATCTATAACCTTTGTTCAACCAGGTAAAATCCTCTTTTTCAAGAGCGACCTGGCCAAGAGGGCAGCATAAACATTGGAACAACAATACACACAAGCAGACAAGTACTGTCACACACCACCACCAAGCAAGCACCACCTCCAGTTAAACAGCAACACAAGAGCAGTTAAATACATGAACATCATGTACAATTTTCTAAAACGATCAGTGAGAATTTGAGCAGCAATCACAACAACACAGACTGCTATTCTCTCTATTGACTTAAATTCCTGCATAGTAATCAGCTCAAGACAATTTCAGGTCCTTCTGTAAATTATTCTGGGAAGAAGAGGCAGCATATTTAGAGGCTTTTTGTCCTAGTTCTGTTCAGACCTTTGGCTTGGGATGCACCTGTTTATCAGCCAAACATCTGTATCGGTGGGGAGGGGGGGGGGGGGGGGGGGGGGGGGGGGGGGGGGGGGATGAACAGACTTTATGTTATTAGAGAAAACAGATGTTGACAAAGTTTTTCTCGCAATAATATTGAATCGTGACTTAAGTATCATGATAATATCATATCGTGGATCCTCTGGTGATTCCCACCCCTATTATCAGCTGATATTGGTCTTGTTGACTGCCATCAGCCAAATCAGCAAATATGCTGACATTCACCGATGGCAGTGGCTGATGTTATTCTTTTGTGTCACATCTATTTTGTGCAGGCTGAATGCTTGAGACAAATAGTGTGCTGTTGTCCCGGGGACAATAGAAAACATTATGGGATGAACAGAGATCTTCCCCAGGATGCCTTCAGGATGAAAAAGATAAATTAAATTTACTAACCACGTATCAGGGTTTTTTTCCCCTCTTAGTGCAACACAGAGAACAAAAAATCAAATCAAATCAAATCAAAAAATCTGTGTTGACATCAGCAGGAGGAGAGCTAATTAAAGTGAAATTTCGGTTTATTTCAACCCGTCTCCTGTCGTCCTAAATTTGTTTCAAGTGACTAGTGACATGAAAATAATAGTTAGCATGTTAGTCGTTAGCCTAGATACAGCCAGGGCACATAGTAGCGTCAGACCTGTTAAGATAAAGCCCAGCTGGATACTACTCCAGGTGGAGGTGTCTCGTCCTCGGTCACATCCAGACCTTGAAAATAAGGCTGCAACCGGTCCCATTCCTTGCAACAGAGGCATTCCTCTTCTGTGGGCACTGGGGCACAGCATTCACAGGTACACCACCAATCTCCAGAGCTACGCAGCCTTGCAGCAGCCATTCCTCCTCTCTCGTCCTCTACCTGTTGCACCTCTCTCTCTCTCCTCCTCCGTTCTTCAATTTCACGAAGCTCTTCGTCAGTGTATTCTGGCTCAAATAAATAAGGACGGCCATCAAACTCTGCAAAATCAAATTCCTCCTCCACAAAGTCGAAGTCTGGCAAAAAGTCAGCCATTATTCTATAAATCTTTCATAAAATAAATGAATGAACTTTTCAGGCTACTGTCCGGTTCTGCCTTCCAGCTGTTGCTGCTTGTTCTCGCCAGATTTCAGGCACGCTATGAGATCGCTGCTTGTTCTCGCGATATTTCAGCCGCGCTTTGGAAAGCAGAGCTAGATGGTAAACAACAAACATGGCAGCACACCGGTAAGGTAAGACAACACGTTTACATGTGGTTTTCTATATGTTCTCTGACATTTATCCTAACGATATGAGGCGGTCTTTGTGGAAAAAAAGCTTGTTTAGTGGACTAACTTTGCACTTGAAGGTTGCCCGTTCACTTATGTTTTAACAGGTCTGACGCTACTATGTGCCCCGGCTGTATCTAGGCTAACGGTTAACATGCTAACTATTATTTTTATGTCACTAGTCACTTGAAACAAATTTAGGACGATAGGAGACAGGTTGAAATAAACCGAAATTTCCCTTTAACGCTAGCTGCTGCTAACAGCTAACAGAGGTTGCACTGAGTTATATTGCGAAATGTTCATGCTCTATTCAGTAAAAATGATGTTCTCATGATGTGTTCAGTGTAATCTTGTAAAATATAGATTTGGTGGTTGATTGAAGAAGAGATGTAAATGGAGAGATGTTGGAGTGAGGGGAGTGCTCTTAGACAGGCACCTCAAACAGTTAAGGGTTTGGTGCCTTGCTCAAGGGCACCTCTCCAGCTACCAGTCCACACTCCATGTTTGGTCCGGACGAGGATTTGAGCCGGCAACTCTCAGGTTCTTAACCCAAGTCCCTATGGACTGAGATACTGCCGCCCCAAAGCAGTTGTAGCACCTGTTTTTTTTTCAAGATATTTTTCATATAAAAGGTTATTTTAAAGATTCTTTTATCAATTTTTATGATTGAATTTTTGCTCATTTTGATCAACATTTTGTTGTTTTTCTGGCACAAAAGGGGGAAGAAAAAACAACAAAAACAAACTAACCAACAACATCAAAAACATATTGGTATCAGCTGTCAGACAGTATTGGTATCTGCCCAGAATTCACAATCAGTGCATCCCTATTAAGGATTTATTCTGAGGTTTTTACCAACCAATATGACGAAACATGTTACATATAATCTGGTAAACAGTAGGCCTTAAAAAACGTACACTGAGGCAGATAATGCTTCATCAGCAAAACATGTAACTGTTGGACAAAAACTACAGACCACACTGTTGGAAAAAATAAACAGCCTTTTTAATTTGCTTTCTTTCTCCTACACTATTTGCACCGGGAAAGAATTTCTGGGTTTTTGAAATGTTCAGAGGATGCTTAATAAAATAACAAAACTTCCTGTTTGTTTAGATACACTGGAGTTAACAAACATTTGCTAATTAACAAAAAAAAAAAAAAAGCAAGCTATGACCGGTTGCTGACGCAGTGATTCCTCTGATTGCGCTCTCCTGCTCCTGCTCTCACTAAGTACTGTCCTCATCTGCAGCAGTTTCTGTTTATTAGTTTTAGTGTTTGACATTTTCCCAACACAACGTCTTATTCAAACAAGCCTGCTCCGAGCACGCTGCTTTAATCACAAACTCCTCTTTTAAAGTAAATACAACTGGATCGCCTGTCAGACAGGCATTCACAAAACTAAGTTTGTGGTTGCTAGGTATGGCATTTCAGATTTCAGACAGACACACACGTGTGCACACGTCCATGCATGTTTGTGTGTATGTGTGTGTTCGCCCCACTGAGAGCGTTATTACAAAGAGCCAATAGGAGCGAAGGACCACACTCTAGCACATCCTGTTTGACTTGACCTCAGAGGATATTCTCCTTTCCCAAGCAAACAAACCGCCGGGCTTTTGGATCGTACCAACGTCGGAGGGGAAGGGAGGGGACGGGAGCTGAGGGATGTCTCTGATGGGGAATCAGTGGGTAGAACGGAGTTTTTGCAGCACAGCGAGGCAACAGAGTTGCTGCTTTGCCAAAAGAGCTGAACAGGTTTAATCTCTGCAACAACAGAGAGGTGTGGGTCACCAACATCGGCTGAAACTTCAAACACTTCCCATAAGCAGATGATCTTACAGTGATCCAGTGATAATAACAAAATAATCCAACCTTAGATTTTCACTCACTGGCTTTTCTGAACTCATGAAAAAACTCATGCTGGAATCACTTTACCTTGTATTTCTTTAAGAAACAAATATTTATGTTGCATTACAGATACGACGCACATCTTTTCCAGTAAACATCCTTTTTAGTGAAAAACAAACAAACAATCCCAAGTAATCATTAACCATCAGGTCCCTCTGCATAAATACAGGATAAATAAGTAATAAATATAAGACACTATGTATATTCACGATTATCCCGATAATGGATATTCACCATAATCAAGATATGAGGCCCTATTTAAACGGTCTATAGCACGTGGTCTAAAGTGCACGGTGCAAGTGCATCTTGGTAGTTCAACTGCTCATAATCCGGGTACAAAGTAACATGCTAGGAGCAAAGGGGTTTTATTAAGTCCCTTAATTAATCATCGGTGTGTTTTGGACGAACATGAATTCAACCAGAGTGTCATCTCATGTACCCTTCAGGTGCACCTGCACCCAGCACACTGCGATTTACACGGCAGATTCGGCAAACTGGAGAAGCCTGCTGATTTCTGCTCAGATTAAAACAGTTACAGTAGAGCAGTAATGTCACTGCAGCAATAACGTTTAAGTCAGTGGTTCCCAACTGCTGTGTCGCCGGTCCCTTCTGAATGGACCACAAGTGAGTCGCCATTGTGTCAAGTTTGTAAAAAGCATTGTTTATTTTTAAGTACAGTGAATTTCCGACACAGAGCTGCATTTTTGAAGTGCCGTTTCCTGCTGTAGAGTGAGTGACTAACTGAAAGCTACTTGACAGAGACAGCAAACTAGCTTGATGGCATGTACAAACGCAAGTATGACACTGAATGTATTAAAGTCTGTGGATCTCAAACTAATGACTAAGGAGAAATCTGAACCCCGTGGCTGAACCAGTTGGAAACCACCGGTTTAACGAGCAAAACTAAAAACAGTAGTTATAAATTTGACAGAAGAAACAGAGCTGAACTTTTAGTCTCTGGAATAATCACTGAGGTTAGGCTGCTCCTAGTGCGGAAATGCACACAGCATCTCTCTTAATGGGGATTCGGACAGCAGCTCTGCTCCGCTCTCTGCTACGTTCACATTTTAGAGAATGTAATCAATATTTACCTCATTAATGATGTATCATTTCACCCACCTGGAGTATACGCACGTTGTGAACCCAGTACGTCCTAATATCGGAATAATGCACCCTTTAAACAGCAGGAAGATTCTGCACCATTCTGACTTTAGACCATTTTTTTCTTTGCCGGTGGTGCAATCACTTTCTGCTGCATCAAAACAGCGTCACCGATGCACCTGACCACACCTAATATTAAGACCTAACCATCTATGGGTGAGAAATTGGTTCAAATACACTTGCTACTTACACAACATGGGCGCTGGATGTGAAAATGACACCGGCATAGGTCTGAAACTAGAAATGACCATTTAACTGTGAGCCACTGTGCACCACGTGTATTACAGAGCCTTGTGTGGGGTTTTGTTGTGATTTACAATAGCAGAGCTCTGATAAAGGTCTAATAGACCAAAAGCTCAACAATAAAGTGATCTTGCCAAGACTAAGATGGGTGGTGCCATGGTTGTCCTGCATCATTGCAATCTAGAATAAAATCGTGTATCGTTCCTTGTTAACATATCAAATAATAATCAGAACCACGACACATAAATGACTAAATAAATGCCATAAGGGCTGCGACTAACTAATCTGTCATCTTTTTCTTAATTAATTCATTAAATGATTTGTTTTGTGTACAAAATGTCATAAAGTAGTGCAAGAAAATGCCTGTTAAAACTTCCCTTAGCTCAAAGGGATTTATCCAAATGGCTTTTTTTATTCAACCAACTCTACAAAAGCCAATGATATTCAGTTTACTGTGACATACAACTCTGAAAAACAGCAAATCCTCACATCTGAGAAGGGGAAATAAATAATTGTTTGACATTTTTGCTTGAAACTGACTCAAACAATCAATATTCAAATGAGTTGCTAAGTCATTTTCTGTCAATCGAGTGATCGATTAATCAACTACTCATTGCAGGATGTGGAACAAAAAAAATACACACATAAAAAGAGCAGAAGGCATTTTAATACAAAAGACCCACCAACAGGCCACAGATAACAGCTCTCACAGCTACCATGTGTGGGATTTGTTGAGCCCCTTTTTAGGGTCACACCCTTACAAACTGGACCCTTGTTAAAAAACCGCAGCATTTCACCCAGCCTTCCTCCATGACATCACCCCGCCTGCCCCATCTGATACTATTGTATTACTGACATCCCAGCATTTGTTTTGCTTTTATGCAAAAAAAAAAAAAAAAAAAGTCTCCTCCTCTGGCTGTATCTGATTAACCCATTATTTGGTTAAGTCGCTCCGGCCCACTCCCTCCAGTCTCCCCGTGGTGTTTTCCTCAGCTAACGGTGGGCCGGCTTGGTGCTGCTGCTGCTGCTGGGAGACTATTGGGATTAATGCTGCCGACTGACACTAATCTCATTGTGGTTAAAGCTTTGGAGAGTCTGTGTACACCCACTTCACTCTCACTCCCAAATACTCGCATTTGCGGCACCAATCTGCTGGGACATTGATGCCCGAGGAGGGATTTGTGTAGTGGATTCTCTCGCTCGCTGCTCATCTTATGGGTGGTTTGATTTGATTTGAACTCGTGAAGAACTTTGTAAGCTGAAAGGGATACAAATAAACATGAATTTGCTTCAGGCATGTTAAAAATAATCAGATTTTTATAATAAGCAAACAAAACATGGAATAACTGCGGTTGAGTTTGGTATTAAGGGCCCGTCCCAATACCCCCTGAGCCCTACCCCTTGGCCCTACATATTTGCGCGTTCCTGCGAGGGGTAGTGGTGTCCCAATTCCTTTTTGCAGGGTAGGGAGCATAACGAGGGGTAGTGGGTATGAAACTAGCCCTTCGGAGCGAGGGATTTCAGATGCTGACTTGCCAGCAAGGGGTAGACGTCGCCATGGCTACCACCGAGCAAGAGACGGGGAAAAAGTTCATACATAGCTAACGTTACCGTTGTCAGGTTGCTTGTTAGCTAGCTAGCTAGCTCGCACTATCTGGCGTCTGTCATCTGTCCTGTTCTGCAAAATTGTTGGACTTTTCACATTACGATAACACGCCAGCTAGCATAACTATGCTGCCTCGTAATGTTAGCTGGTTAGCTAGCTAGCAGAAGTCCCCTGTCGTCTGTCGTTCATCAAATGAAGCATGATGAATACGGCAAACGCGATCAGTAGGATGAACTCAACTGGAGACTTCATTGTAGATGCTGGTTGGAAATGTAGATGGCTCGCAGCTTCCTGTTTAAAACAGTTACGTATGAGTGAACAAAACCGACGCGGTGACGTAGTGAGTGGTGTCCCAGATGCTGACATGCCAGCGAGGGGTAGACCTCGCCATGGCTACCACCGAGCAAGAGACAGGGAAAAAAGTTCATACGCGGCTAAAGTTACCATCGTCAGGTTGCTTGTTAGCTAGCTAGCTAGCTCGCACTATCTGGCGTCTGTCATCTGTCCTGTTCCGCAAAATTGTTGGACTTTTCACATTACAATAACACGCCAGCTAGCATAACCATGCTGCCTCGTGATGTTAGCTGGTTAGCTAGCTAGCAGAAGTCCCCTGTCATCTGTTGTTCATCAAACGAAGCATGATGAATGCAGCAAATGCGATCAGTAGGATGAATGAGACTTCATTGTAGATGTCGGTTGGAAATGTAGATGGCTCGCAGCTTCCTGTTTAAAATAGTTACGTATGTGTGAACGTAAACCGATGCGATGACGTAGTGAGTGGTGTCCCAGATGCTGACTTGCCAGCGAGGGGTAGACGTCGCCATGGCTACCACCGAGCAAGAGACAGGGAAAAAAGTTCATACGCGGCTAAAGTTACCATCGTCCGGTTGCTTGTTAGCTAGCTAGCTAGCTCGCACTATCTGTCATCTGTCCTGTTCTGCAAAATTGTCGGACTTTTCACATTACGATAACACGCCAGCTAGCACAACTATGCTGCCTCGTAATGTTAGCTGGTTAGCTAGCTAGCAGTCGTCTGTCATTCATCAAACGAAGCATGATGAATGTGGCAAACGCGATCGGTAGGATGAATGAGACTTCATTGTAGATGCCGGTTGGAAATGTAGATGGCTCGCAGCTTCCTGTTTAAAATAGTTAGGTATGCGTGAACGTAACCGACGTGGTGACGTAGTGAGTGGTGTCCCAATTCCTAGGGAAAGATTTCTACCCCTACCCCTCGTTGCTTCATTTCAAGGGCCAAGGGGTAGTGGACAAGGGCTAGGGGTAGTGGGCAAGGGGGGGTATTGGCATTGGGCCTAACTCTTATTTTTCATTCACCACATGACAAACCAGTTATTTAACAGCGGGATCTTTCACTAATCTATGGTCTTGATCCTGGACTACATGCTCATAAATCCATTCTGAGCATTAGATATCAGAGAGCAGTGTGAGTCCTTCCTCATATCTGAATGTGTAATGAAGGTCCTCTGTTCATGGTGAATGATATTCAATGCTTTTATCAACTTCAGGAGCTGCCGTCACTATATTTAGTCTATACAGCCTGTGTTTCCATGGATACAAGAGTTGAAGTGTGCTGAAGGGAGCAAATTTATACAATCTATACACTCTGAGATCATGTCAGTGATCACAGCGTGTGTGTCTGACTCCTGAATCATTTCCACCTGGGTCCCATAATACAATCCCACCTAAATGTCGTTACCATACAGACATGCTGCGTCCAATTTAAAAGGGAGGATTTCCAAAATGCTCTCAGTCCACTTTGACCAATTTTCAGAGAGAAGCCTTTTATTTTTTATTTTGAATAGAGTGCAATTGAAACGTTAAGTTTTATTTAAAGCCATAAAAATGGGAGAGTCCTTTTACAATTTGCTACAATCATGAGTGCTCAGTTTGATTTTCACTGACAGTGGGCTGAGTGAATTCTGCAAAGCCCCTCTTCAGTTACACTCAAACCCAATCCATTATGTTCAGCCTGACAACAAAGACTACTTTCAGTCTTACGTATCCCTTACTGTGCTTTATATTACCACACTAAAGGATAACCTTAAAGGGACAGTTCACTCCAAAATCAAGAATACATACATTTCCTCTTACCTGTAGTGCTATATATCAATGTAAATTGTTTTGGTGTGAGTTGCAGAGTGTTGGAGATATCAGCCGTAGAGATGTCTGCCTTCTCTTCAATATAATGGAACTAGATGGCACTCAGCTTGTGGTGCTCAAAGCGTCAAAAAATTCAATTGAAAAATTCAACAGCAATGTCTCTTTCCAGAAGTCATGACCTGGTTACTAAAGATAATCCACAGACCTTGTTGTGAGGTTTCAAAAGCAACTTACAACCATTACGCATCCCTCAAAACTCGCTGTATTTCCTCATCAGCGGTGACACAGATGGAAGTCTGCACCTGGTTTATCGTCCACAGAACGAGGCTGCACGCCCACATTTTCACAACAAAACAGAACAGGCTGCAGTGAGAGTCTCTCTCCATGGGATATTTAAAAATAGCAGCTTTGTGCATTTAGTCCTTCTCAGGCAAGCTCAGGGGTTTAGTGTTGCTGTAGCCCACAGGAAGTGAGGATTAGAATATATGACCTTCACATAATCCGCTCCAAATTAATCTATATTTTTAAAGTCATTACTAAAAGTGTGTGTCGTATAAAAACTAAAGTGATGGTCAAAGTTGTCACAGTGAAATTTAAGGTGTGCTGATGGATTCACGTCATCAACTCATGCATTGAGTAACATTACAAGTTAACGTTCCACCTTAAAAGTCGCCGGCAGTCGGCCCAGTGAATGAAGTTATTTTTTCTCAGACTCCAGCTGCTGTGAGAGGCAGCAAAACATCCTTTCATTTTATAGTTACAGTTTACTAATAAAACTCTCCACAGTATGAACAGTGGTTACATGAGCCTCAAAACCAGACACAACTCAGCCCTGAGCAGAGTGAGCGTCCTCTACTGACCAATCAGACTGCAGTGTTCACAGCTCCACCTTTTAGTACCAGATCTGTGTGCTAGGTACCCCAACAGAGGGGGGACCAAACATGGGGACGCTAAGGAACGCTTCTGTTGGGACCATCCACAACTTTTCACCATGGGAACGAAACAAAAGCACACTGAACTGAACTGAAACTTACGGTACTGTTGGGTGGAAACGGGGCTATACTGGTTCTTGATAATGTTGAAGTCTTTGAACTTCAGTATCTGCACGAGCCAAGACTAAAATCTTACGACAATATTAAACATGTTTAATTTTATCAGAACGTCAAGACAGTTAGGACTGACTTTTATGAGCATCTTACACCAAACAATAGAGCTCACAGTAGCACACCACAGTTGAGGTTCAACTATCATGATTTCATTCCAACACTGGAAGTTTGTCTGCAGTAAACTGCTTGAAAACAGGAAAAATGTGCAGATTTGATTATGGGGCTGCACTGTACCTTTAAATTAAAAAAAAACCACATGTGCCTCATGTGTAAAGTTGACCTCGCCCGGCTCCTCCACATCTATGTTCTCGGAAAAGGTGACTTTCGGTGACGACACTTTTGCTGTAGTTTCCAGCACAGCTAAACAACCCCTGTTGGTTCATGTTGCCAGTGTACTCGTCGAAAGGCCAGGTCAGTGCCCGTGCACTGCTGTTTGTAGTAAACACCAAAAAGTCAAAGAAAGGATAAGAAAGTTCCAAAACACAGCATGGGGGAGAACATTAGCGGGGCGGACAGATGAGATTTAAGGGGCATTACGCTCCCGTGAAGCCAAAATGTCAGCAAGAAACTAATGAACTAATGAAGTTGTTGCTTGTTTTAGTGTGTGACAGGTCATACTAACCTCTGTGTCTGTATCAAAATACTCACTTGTGGATTTAATTACAGGATATTTACTTAAATTAAAATGGCAGCTCTTTTATTCTGTTGGGTCCCAATAACAGAAAACTAGACACATGTTTTTATCAGATCAAATACAACATAAAGGTCTTCAAATATTTCCACATTCGCTTGGCTTTAATCAAAGAACAGTCTTAACTACTCGACCTCTGCAGGTCATTTCCTTCACCTGCACCTAAGAGCAAATGAGAAATCCAGAGAGACTCCAATCTGATGGCTGATTTTCTCTGACTTTCTTTTATGTAGGTCACCGGTGACTTCCTTAAGGGAGCTCTTTCAGGTGTGGCTCAGAGGGACCCAGCGTACAGCCGGGAACTGAACCTGTGCCTCTGAGGGGCAGCTCGTAAATCTCCCTCCCTCCTCTGGTCTTACAGCCGACGTCACTGTCAATCTGCTACAACATATTGGCCTCCCTTCACTTAAATCAAGTTTTATAATACTTTTATGATAAAGCCCAGCTGGACTTCAAACATAAGCTGCATTATGGAGAGCAAATATGGCCGGGGGGGCCTCCTGATCAATGTAACAGGTGGCCCATGAGCCAGCTTAACAAGATCAGATAAATATATATAAGCATATAGCGCCGACTCAGTCTGCTGTCATATTCCCATAATGTGAAGTCTAACTCTAGTTCACCTGCTGTGCTTCTGTCGTTTTTCTATAATAATGCGTCCAACTCATGTCTGCCATTAAGACATGTAAAACTGTGGAAGCTTTAAATGAATCCATGTGTTAGAGGATCTGCTCCCTCCTTCTCACTGTCTGCAGCCTCGAAGCCAGAAACTGAACATGTTGTGGTTCTTTGTCTGCATGAAAAAGAGTTTAATCACAGAACATATTATTAAAGATATTTCATTTTGCTGTTGAGTTGTAGTTTGATTTCTTTCTCTCTAAGCTGAGGTTGACTTCCAAACACTCTAACTTCCTTCTCAACCCTTTACCAGCTAAACTTTTCTAAAGATGTCTTTGTCTTGGAGCTATCATGCCGAATATTTATCACTTCTGAATGTCACTATTCCCACTAGTTTTGAAGCTCTCCTTAAAGCTAGAATTGGCAGGCTAACAAACAGCAGGATTTGTGAAAACACCCTCCCCCCTGCAGCACTTCCCTCTCTGTCCAAAGCCCCTCCCTCCAGACGATCACGGGCATATGCACATACTTAATACAGTCACCCATTGTTTCCTATAGATTGATTAATTTAATCTTATTTTATTGTAGCGTGCAGCTCATTCATTCAGGAGCTCTATCTCTCTGATTTTCAGAGCAAAAATGAGACCGAAATTACGCTTTTTGCTGCTGTGGACGGGAGGAGGAGGGCTGGCAGCAGCCTGGGAGACTTACTTTTAGGACCTGTGTCCACATGGCGTGTTTTTTCTCAGCGCCTGCATCCTTCTTCCAATGGTTCCCAATGGGGAGAGCGTATGCAGCCTACAGAAAAAGTGCCTCACCCTGCAACTTTTTTCAGAGTGCTCCACCTTTGTTGTGCGGCTGCTCCAAGTACTTTAAGTTGGAAAATCCGGCGACGTCACTGCCGCTTCTTTAGGTAGCCTACTGTCTACTGTCACAACAAAGGCAGTTTTTTGGGAGCAGTCTAGCCGATGGACACTGGGCGTTGCTAGTGAATGCTGTGCTTTTATCACCGTTTGCTTTGTAAGCTTGCTGTTGACTGTGTAGTCAACCCTCTGTTTATGTAGCATTATAGCCCCTTTTCCACCGCAGGAACTTTTATCAGTTACCCAGGATTTTGAAAATCCTCGGCACATTTCCACTGAAATAACCCGGGGGAAAACTTTCCCTCAACCCCAAACTTTCCCTAAAAAAAAGTACCTAGTAGGGGGGTAGGACTTTTCAGATTCCCTGGAATTCTTGAGGAGCGGGGCTGTGTGCTGAAGACACTGATTGGTGGAACACACACTTGCAGCGTTCCGCACTTCCGTGCCAGTGTGGCCGCAAACTTTATTTCATTTCTACAAGCTTCACTTTGTTTGTGTTTTGATCATTTGGAAAATGATGCAAAAGAAGAGAAGCTACGAGAAGTGGACAGATAACGAGGTCAAGGCTGTTTTGAGCATATTTGCCGCAGAAGAAATTCAGCGGGACTTCAAGCCGGCGACTCAAAATGACCGAGTCTATGGAAGAATAGTGCACAAGTTGGCGGAGCTAAATATAGCGCACACACCGAAACAAATTCGTGAAAAGTTGAAGAAATTTAAGCAAATGATGATGCAGGCTTGTTGGTCGCTTGTTTGGCCTTCAGCTTGTTCTTACTGCCACCCACTGGACTGGAGGTGCAGTGCAGTTTCTTTTACCACTCCTCCATACGTCTTCAGCTTGATTTGAATACATTTTCTGTAACTTTGAGGTGCTGTGGAAACGCAAACCACACAGATGACCAGGAAGTCTTTTACCCAGGTAAATAAATTCCTGGGAATAAAATTTCCTGGAAATGTTGGTGGAAAAGGAGCTTATGTTAGCTACCTGGCTAATGTTAGTGTCAAGATACTGGGACGGCTGTGGCTCAGAAGGTAGTGCGGGTCATCTACTAAACTTTGGGCAAGATATTGATCCCCAAATTGCTCCTGATGTTCCATCGGTGTGCGAGTGGGCGTGAATGGTTACTGAGTAGCAGGCGGTAGCTTGTATGGTAGTCTCGGCCACCAGTGTGTGAATGTGTGTGTGAATGTGACATGTAGTGTAGAAGCGCTTTGAGTGGTCAGAAGACTAGAAAAACGCTACACAAGTACAGGTCCATTTACCATTTACCATATTGTTGTCATAGAAACAGATCCACGTTTCAATAACAGTGAGCACGTCATTAAAAAAGGATGCTCGGGATGAAGCGCTCCCCAGCGACCCGCCACCCATTTCTGCTGCTGCTGTTAATGGGTAGTCTGTCTCTGGAGCTGCTGCCCACTTTCCTCCCGGTAAGGTGGTCTATAGTAGCGAGGAGTGATGCAGAGGACACACTGTAATTCAAGGCTCTAGCTAACGTTAGCTCCATAGTCGTGACCTTGAAGCCGCAGCTGTGAGCCTTCAGCGCGGGTTAGCAGAATGCCAAACTATTAGCAACATTTTGTCTCTATCTCTGAAATGCATCACTGATAATGACACAAGTTTTATTTTTTCTATCATTAGGCTCTCCTTTGATAAGTCCGTCTTCCTTTTTTGGGTTGCCTTGCAGCGTAGGTTGGAACAGCAACTTTCCCTGCAGGATTCTAAGCCATTGAATCAGGCTTTTACCAAACAGACGTGAACACATCTGCATTTGTATAACAGCCAGTAGAAACATCCTCTCTATGAAATGACCTGTGACTATGTCTCCCATCAGGGGCTAGATTGTTATAAAGCCTAAAAACAGAGCCAAGAGAAGGTGAAGAACTCTAGTTTCTCAGTCCACTTAAATTAAAACATGCTCAAAGTTTATTATGGATTTTTTGCCCAAGGATGCCAAAATGAAACAGCCTATTCCAGCTTTAAGTTGGCTTTAGTTTTTCCTTATAATCGAGGGTCTAAGGATAGAGGGTGTTGCATTTTAGGTTATATAAATAACACTGACCTTTCTTGAAAATGAAACAGCATATCAGCATAACAGCATGTTCATCTAAAAGTTTATGTTTGTCATTTTAAAGTTGTGTTACAGGTGCGTTCACATATAAACTCACGCTTCTTTTTCGGATGACCTATACAAAGCAAATAAAACGGGAGGCCGACGTCATGGCGGCATTCTTGCTTCATATTTTGTGAAGCAGCATTCTCCACATTCCATCTACAACAATAGATATTCTCATATCCGCTCGCTGACCAATCAACCTGTTTACGCTTCCTTGTCACAAGATCACCGTTTATTCGTGAGGAACTGGCCAGAATGGTGAGAACAGGAACTGCTGCTTTCTCTCCTCAAACCCACAAACAATTGGAAAGACATCCATCAAGCAGACGGAACAATCTGCAGTGGACCTGCAAACTCGAGGGTTTTCTCTCTGAAGGGTGCGAGGCGAGGGGAAGCAGAGGAGACGTGAGACAAGATGCTTTCTCTGTCTTCCATGACACCCACACACAAGCCTAAACACACATATGCAAACATCAAAGCTTCTGGATGAAGACTGGAGCATGAACTAAAGTCTGGTCAGTCGGACCCTGCTGTGTTGCTGGAAAGCAGAGAGCTTTGATGCAACATCTTAATATACGCAGGGTCCCAGCTTGTGGTTTAGTGAATGGGTCCAAATAGCCTCGGTATGAGAGCAGTTGGTTTGTTGTAGGCTCCAGTTGCTGCCTGGCGTTGCATAAGCGTGTAATAATACAATGCTTTTTCAGCGAGGCATGTTATAAATAAAACCACAGAAAGCATTTGTTGACAGCAGCTAAGCTCTCTCTGAAACTCTGACTGCAGACATCACACGACATGTGTTCAGGGTTTATAACCTACTCTATAAAGTTTCCTTGCTTCTGATTTTTCCACTCTTTTATGCTATTAAAGAATTATCAGCAACTATGTTTGACAGAACTCATAGTGCTCTAAGAATGAACAGGCTGTTAAAGGGAAACTTCAGTGTTTTTTCAACCTGGATCCTATTTTCCAATGTGACTAATGTGATGAACATTTTTTTAATTGGTCCATTATTGAGAGAGAGAGAGAATATAACCACTCAGGGCATTTGTGCACCGTCAATGTACGTCCACTAAATGTGCTTTTTTGTCACAGATCGTTATGATAGGTGTCTGGAAACACTGTGGAAAGGACTGTACAGAGAAATTAAACGTCTTTCTGCACCTTAGAAGTCGAAGACGTCTCATTCTGAACTCTCTCTTGAGTTGCAGAAAGACAACGTTAGTGAGAGTTGGAGGGAGGAGTGCAGGGGAGTGCAGAAAGGGTAGCTTAGTGTTATCCTAAAGATTTTCAATGTCGTGACTCAATATTCCGCTGATTTTGACAATGTGGAAATGAACAGAATCAGACTTCTCCCTGAGCGAGACTTGGTTGCACACCATAACAAACAGACTGGATCAAGCGAAAAGCAGAGGAAAACCATTTTCATTTTTCTGTCAGATACTTTCCATAATGCTGTCAGACAGTTATAAGAATAAACTGAGCCTGTCAGTGGCAAAACGAGCAATGTTTGTGGACGTAAACTGACGGTGCTAAATGCCCTGTATGGTTACACTGCAGCCTGTTTCGCCATTGCCACAGTGCGGCACTCTCAGTCATTACCTGATGGATTTGAAAAACAGCTGTCTCCATCATCTTCATACACACAAGCATTTTAAGATCATTACAGAAATAAACTTTTTCCATTCTAACACGACTGAAAATGCATACCACATGACCAATCAAGCACACTGGGCATGCAGATGCCATTGTAAACAGGAAGATGACGAAAAGTAAGACCAGACATTTCTTTGCTTGGACCAACGACAAACAGTAGTAACACATGAGTATACAGTGGTCAAGACGACGGAAAACAGTTGTTACAAAGTGAATACGGCGACATGTTAGAGGAGCATTACCATTATCCATTGCCAGAAGAAGCCATGGCAACGGGAAGGGAGTACCCACACAAGAAGGGTAAAATCACAAAGGGTTTGTAGACTGAGCTGTAATGTTTTGGCTTGACATGTTGTGACTGATTGGGGCCAATCGGTAAGTGAACATGAGCGTCAGCATCCATCATTATTTCCACACTAAGTTTTCAAACTAAAATGCAGTTAGCAGTGTTTTCATAGGATTCAAAAATGCCGGAGTAGTGTGAATGCTAGGCTCAGCAACATTTTAAAACAAAAACGTATTAGTGTGGATGTAGCCTTAGACACAAAAACATGGAAAACAAGGTCCAGGTTGAACTAGAATTACCGCCTCGTGGTTGTATGCCTCCACCAATCAGTCAAGAGGCAGTTATAGTGTGAAATAGGATGGGATCATTGCTCTCACCTCAATGGCTGGGTAAAATCCCAGCCGCCTATTTGAGGTGATCGCCAACACTCGCACTTTACAAGTCCAACCTACTGAGCTTTGTGGTGTGGGCCCAAGGTCATCAGGTGGGTACCCTCCTTCAACAGTGTTTCATCAGTTAGCCCACAACACCTCCAGAGGGCTTGACAGCTAACCCCAGCGTCCTGGGGCAGCCCCCTCGGCCCCTTGGGCTCCACAGCCAGTGCACTGTTATGTTCCCTCCCTACCTGGTTGGTTGTTCCATCGCTCGCAGCGTTTTAGCCACAGCCATCTCGATGCTGTCTCTGCTCTTTTTGTGATGTTCGCCACTAGGTGTCTCCTGTTGGGACCTCTTATTCCAAGTCTGGACAGGGCACTCCAAAGTGACTGCCCAGGAAACCCTCGGCGGCCTACTTCCACTGGCAAGTTCCACACCCACCATCCCGCCTGTTGGCAAAGTTGGGTGAGTGGTTGGTACTTCCCAAATTCCTCTCATGGGCCTCCTCTATCCTCTCCTCCCATGGCACAGTCAGTTCAAGTTATAGTTTACATCCATGTCTGTCCAGACTCACATGTCACCATGACAGTTGACAATGCTTCAAATGTTGCTGCAAAGACGTGACAAATTCTAAAACCTGGATGCTTCACATACCTTTCCCCCCAGCAGCAGAGAAGATCTACACAATCAGCACAGTTTCAAGGTGGACACCCAGAATTAGTGTCACCAATTCTGACCGAATGTCTCCCCTTCTGTTGTGGTTTTGCAGAACATTATGATGTCACAATAAAGTTGAACTTTTTGGAAATAAAGTGTCATCATGTTATCCTGTTTTTTTGCCATAATTAATGTATGAATTCTTGAGTTAGGGCCATAAACATATTTTGTGAGGTCACAGTGACCTTGACCTTTGACCACCAAATACTACACAGTTCATCCTTGTGTCCAAGTGGGCGTTTGTGCCAAATTTGAGGAAGTTCCCTATAGGTGTTCCTGGAGAGCTCAGTCTCACTCTGAAGTCGTCGAAATCCAGCGCTTGGGCAGTGACTTGCGGCGTCAGAAACCAACAAATAAAGGCGCCCTTTAACGTCAGCGTGACACGCGGGCGGTTGCCATTGTAGTTTAACAGGATCCGATGGATTCAGGGGGAAATGTGGCGGGACATGGACAGAAGTTAAAGCGGCTAAAGTCCGAATGGGATGGGTGGGAATGGTGATGGATGGGTCCAACAAACAGCGACTTTCACCCGATAGAGTGGTGTTTGCGTCCCATAAGATTCTAAAGCCAAACCTTGTTCTTTTTTCCTAAACCTAACCACGTGTTTGTTGAAAAAAAAACATTGATTCGCAGTGTTGTACCAACATAGTGTGTTTATTTTGAAAGAGACTGTGTGTAATTGTTAAGTTTCCTGTGACAATAGAAGTGTATCTTGAAAGAAGACAACTTGACAGAACATCAACAACCAACGCACCCAAGGTACAATGTAGGTCGCATGTGGACATGGAAACTCCATGACCAAACATCAATATGTGACGAGGACGGAGTGAGAGTGTTGTCCTGAGATGTCACATTCACAAGACGGGGACGGATGGAGGGATGACAAGACTATCTGAAAACATATTGGCCAGTGCAGAGGCTTAAAAATGTTGAAGTGTCCCTTTAAGGCAAATCAATATGTGAGTAGTATAATAAAAGCAGGGGCCATCTGACACTGACAGCATTATGATAAAGTATAGCCGCTGTGTATGGCTTGTTTCAGCCATTGCAGTGTGGAAAAGAACACACGGATCACATATCATTCACTATTCTTCACCGTAAAGAGAGTTTTGTGTTTTATCAGCTGTGCTCACCTGTTAAACCTGCTATAAACCGCCATTGGCAGCTCTTTTATTGCACTTTAGTGGGTAGCTGGACAGGAGACATATGGCTATAAAAGGAGATAAGCCAGGTAATATTCACTATTAAAGAACATTTTTGGCACAACGGGCGACGCAATAACGAGGGCAAACGTGCAGTCACAACTCAGCTCACCCACCCAGAACAAAAAAAAAACAAACACTTTAAGTGCTCAAGAATATAATGTTGCTGTTTGACGCCCTGTGCCAATGAGTTCAGCTCGGTATCAAAACCTGAGTGCGCCAAACCAACACCCAAAGATTCTGTTTTCATTTCATCAAATCATAAAGAATCACAAACACCGTAAAGTCAACAAGTAGGAGAATTAGCAGCCGAGGGCGTATAGACACAGAGAGGAGCCGCGTGGCATGCAGCCATGCAATGCCATTGTGTCTCTGTGGACCCATTGGAGACACAACAGGTGTGTCAATATGACAAGCATTCAACCAATCCACTAAGTCGGCCTCGTATAAACACTGAATAAATATAGATGCTTTCCATTTTCACTCTCAGCAGTGCACAGCTACCGTACGAAAACAGATGAAACGCAAACATTCAGAGATCATGTGGAGTTCAAGGGAAAAGCACTGATGGAAACTATTTTCTCTTGAGACACAATCAACTTTCTGAGCTTTATATTGTCCATTAATTTACAGATAAGACACAGCATGAGGAGGGAAGGCGACATTTTTGTACCTATTTCATTTTAAAGACTCTAAACACAAATTAATCCAAGACACAAAAGAAATTTAGCAACTTATGACTAGAAAATGTTTCCTATCTTTGTATACTTCCATCAACATATTAGATGAACAATTGCACATTTCCTAACACTAATAAAAATCACAGTAATATTCAGTGTTTTGGTACTGTCTCAGTGACCTTATTATCATATTTCACAGAAGCCTACTGTATCCTCTTCATGTGGCACAATTGGGGACGCATCTTGTTGCTGCCTGATATCTCCAGTTTCTACAACATGGGAAATAATACATCCCTCTGCATGTTATTACGGGATTACTGTAGTTCTTGTTTTTTTATATCTCCACAAACGCAAAACTGATGCCAAATAGAATTTAGATGAACAGGTTGGAGAAAATTGGCTTGTCCCCTCCGTGAACAGACGATAGAAAACGGTGCGTCGGGGCTGCCAGTCTCCCACCAGATGGTAAATGAGAGAGACACGGGCGATCGAATAACAAATACAACCAATCAGACGATCAAAAACAAGCCATGTATAAAGGGAGGAAATAAATATTCATACAATTCAAACCACAGCATGCAGAATTTTATTTGTTTATGATTTCTGCACCCTTTCTTTAGGGAGTGTTTCCTTATGAAAAGGCAGATTAATTCATTATTTTATAGAAGCCTTAACAGCATCCTTAAATATCTAAGAGTGTGTAAAGTTATTTTCCGTGGTGTCACACTGATTCAGGGAGACATTGACAGGTTATGGTCGCGCGCATCGCCGCTGTCAATTCCAGGCAATCAAATTAAATCTTTTATCTCAATCCTGCTGCGCGCGGGCCCCATGTCATTCCTATTAGCTGTTAAAGGCCACGGGGAAGAATAAACCAATTTTACGGATCCAGGTGATTGTGTATGTGTGTGTGCATGCGTGTGTGTGCGCGCAAGAGAGGCAGAGAGCTCATTTGCATACAGCTGAATAGTTATGTCTCCCGTCCCGCACATTACACCCGCATGAGGGCGAGAGAGGGACACGCGCCGCAACAATAGGAGGCACGCTGCCTCTAAACCGTAAAACGCATGGGTGGGCATGAAGGGGCACACGCCAGCGACATGATGAAACACACCCAGAGTAACATGTCAGGGGAGAAATGTCAGTTTGGACACAATACGGGCCTGTGCGTCCGTGCGTAAAAGGAAATGTGTGCGTTTTTATTAGGGTTATGGATACTTAGATATCAAAATTAAAAAAGATGTATTGTGTAAATTATTTTAGGTGTGTCAGGGCATTTGATCTGCACATAAAATCAGGATGTTTTGCTTCTAAATGCCTAAAATTAAATATCTTACTACAGAAAGTGAATTTCAACGTCACTAGCGATTAAAACAAAAGCTGGAGAGATTTTTCCTCCTTTTAATCTCATTTCTACTTTCATTGTTTGTGCTCCGGCCCGAGGGAGAGACACGTTTGACCCCACAGAGAGTGAAGGCTCTGAAAGGAAATAGTGCGCACAACGGCTCCAGCACTAGTACGGGCTAATTAGGCGTGCAATTGAGTGGAACCGAGGGCAAAAGGGGAGCAAAAGGAGTAAGACAGTGTAATTGAATTCCTCTCTTTCTATTCTCCAAGTTTCTGCTCTCCTTCATTGTCCTCACCCACTGTCCATAATGTGTAAATGTGCGTCCGGGCGTCATTGTGCGCTAAAAATAAGTCAACAGATGTTAGGGCTTGTTAATAATCGCCCAGTATCCATGGTGGTCAGTGAGCGCAGTGCCAGTGGGTATTAAATCTGGATAATTGTTGTTGGGTTGGAAGGGAAGGGGGTTGAATATGTAGAGTGGGCGGCGCCGGGCGGAGTGATTGACGGTTTATGTAATGAGCAGCGCAGTGCAAGTCTATATATCTGGGAGGAGGCACACTACGGTTCATTCACGAGTAATAAGACGAGTGATGAACATCCGTGGCGCACTGACGCACCAAGTTCAGCACCAAAACAAGCTCTGAGCCGCGCGCGCACAGCGGAGCGACCATTGTGGAGTACAGTACCATGCGAGGAGGGGACGCCTGCTGACACACAAGAAGCGCGGCTGTGGATATTGGTCTTCCCTCACCTTTGGATAACTTGCTTTCCCCCTGGACGCTTTTGACGCACGCCAACAAGGAGCTACGGGGAGAACTCCCTGGGAGTGAAGAAGGATTTATACGTGTTTTTAGAGATCTATTTTTTCTTTTCTTTCCATTTGTTTACCTTGGTGTAAATACTTTGGAGTAGGAAGGTTTTGCTGCTTCTACTGGCTGGTGACGCGGCTGCCCTGGAGAAGCGAGAAGGATGGCAGCCTGGTTCACCTTTACCATTGCATTCAGCACCACGTTGATATCACAGGTATGAGGGAGGAGAACGCATCTCCCGCGGTGGTCCTGAGACCTCGGCGTAAAGCAGATGGAGAGCCACTTGTTTCATGTTTTTTTTTTTTTACAGCTCGTTTTCCTAAATTATATTCCCTTCTCTTTTAGGTATTTGGATCCGGTGTTTTTGAGCTTGATCTCCACGAATTTAAAAACCACAAAGGTTTGCTGGCGAACGGAAACGCGTGCAAACCCAACTGCAGGACTTATTTCAGAATTTGCTTGAAGAACTATCAGGCTGTGGTCTCGCCAGGTGACTGCATCTTTGGAAGTACAATGACAGCGGTGCTGGGGACAAACTCTTTCAGCGCCAAGGACAGCGGCACTTTACCTAAACCGATTCAGATACCCTTCTCCTTTGGATGGCCGGTAAGAGCGTGGAGCTGTGCGTCCACTTTCTTTTATTTGTTTTTATGTTGACAGGGAGCTGCTGCTATGATGTTGTTTCACAGAACTGCTAGGCATTTTGGGAGCGCACCGGTTATTGGTCAGCTCATCTAATCCATATCATTAGGTAATACTCTGTCCACAAAACAGATTGGACCGCTGCTACGTCGTTCATTTCAAAGTCTAGAGGGACATGCAGTGATCACTGTGACACATATTTAAGTGTAACAGAAACAATCAGCAGTCTGTGACACAGAACAGAAAAAGAAAAAATACAAGCTTCCTTCTTTAAATTATAAGATATGTGGAAATTAATATAAAAGAAGTGCAATGACGTTAATCTCCTGCATGTGTTTTGTCCTCAGGGGTCATTTTCATTAATAATTGAAGCCTGGCATTCACCTTATGGAAATCTACCTGTAGGTAAGTGCAACGTTTCTTTACCACAGGAGGGAGCTCTGTCAGTACATTTCACACATGAGACTCTCCAACTAGTTTACCATTTTTGCACAAACAACATGCATCATAAAAAACAGCCAAACTATTAAACACAGCTCAACGTTTCCCTCTCCACCTCCTGTTAATTGTTCTTAATTTCATACATTTTCACGCCTATTCACTTCTTTGTTATGAACTTCAGAACACCTTTTTCATTCTTATACCCAATACAATTGAACTTCCTCTGGTTTATTTTGGTCGTGGGAAAGAGCTGTGGGCTTTGGTGAGAATACACAGCGCCTGCCAAAAACCCCTGACTACATCTTCCTGTATTTTACACCTTACTCTGTTCCGCCCTTTGGAAGAGGGGACTGGGCCTGGGAATGTTTTTGCTGACGGAAAGAAAGAGGAAATTTCAACCTGAGTTTATCTTTCATCTAAGCTGTATGGGATTTGATAAGGGATGCAGCTTGGTCCTGGGCGGATTATTAAAGTGAAAGTGGACGACTTTTGAACCCCACGAGTTATTTATGATGTAGCTCTTGACATGAAACCATAATCATTCCAGGACATAAACAAGTTAGGTGTCCTTCACTAATCCTGACTGTGTTTTTTATCTCTTTCAGATACCAACAACCCAGAGTTTTTGATTAGCTTTATGGCCATCCAGAGACAGCTGGGAGTAGGAACGGACTGGTCTCAGGACATACAGACTGTAAAGCACACCGAGCTGAGATACTCTTACCGGTTCATCTGCAACGAAAGTTACTACGGGGAGAGTTGTTCCAAAAAATGCGCGCCCAGGGACGACCGATTCGGCCACTACACCTGCACCCGAGACGGGCAGTTATCCTGTCTGCCTGGATGGAAGGGGAAATACTGCGAAGAACGTAAGAAACCAACAAAATATCTTCTTTTAGGCCGATTCACACCTTGCTGGTTTGCTCTTTCTTATGTTGTTGTGTTGCTTTGAGCCTGTGGCGGCGTATTTTTGAACATAAAAGGTCATCCAGGTGTTTGCAAATCACCTATAGATACTGGAATCTGTTTCAGCCTATGTGGTTTGATAAGAACTCTTTGTCGGATTGACAGCCCTTACCTTTAAAGAGCTCTGCAAGTTCTCCTCATGGTGTATGACCTTTGCCCTTCCTCCTTGTGGTTTAGCTCCTAGAGAAAAAAAGATTTGTGAGCATGCACACGTTACAGATATCAGTAGTTATTAAGCAGCAAGATAACCCAGAGGTCATCATCATTAAGGCCACAAGACGCTGAGTGCTATAACAAGACATGACGTCATGATATCTGGCAAGTCTGACGAGCAATTTCGGTGCAGAATGCATATTTAAGCCTCATATAATTTGCAGTCATATAATTCTGATGTGTAATTGGTTGTGGGTTTGTGAACACTCATTGAATATATGGTTTGAGGGACAGACGGCTTAGCATGACAACAGGCACATTATACTCGTGCTAACCCACTTGGCCGAATCATAGACCAACACTCCCATGTTTTGGACAGCTCTGAATGGGCCTATGAGGAGGCCCGATGCCATTTGGCTCAACAATACCGAGGGCCCTTTTCACCAAAACAAATTAATCAAAGAGTAGATTGGAAGGAGGCACCGTGAGAGTAATAGTTACCATGTGCTGGATGTGTGGCCACATGGGTGACAGCGGATCTGTCATCCGTGTCACTCGGTGGTGAGAGAGAAATTGGCATGTGCTATTTTGACTGTGGCGCCAAATTCTAACCAGATGGGCTCACGTGTTGCAATTACAGACACATCAATCGTCGGTGACTACAGAAAATATACATGAGAAAGATAGATTAGGCTTCTTTCAGACACTATAATTTCCCCTCTCTCTCACACTCACATACGTCACTTTAAACAAGCCTGCTCATTTGGGCCGTGCACATTTTAGGAGGCTGAAGAAACTCAGTTTTAAAGGTCTTGTGTGTAGGATTCAGTGACATATAGCAGACCAGCTGAAACTTGTCCTGTGTGCTAAGCATGTAGGAGAACTACAGCGGCCGACATGAACACGTGAATGGCCCTATCTAGAGCCAGGCAGTGTCCAAAACTCCATAGTAACATGCCATTAAGTATTGGTAAAACAGTATGTGACATTTTTTAAGCATATCTGAAACCTTAGTATGAAACCAACAGTATATGAATTCCACTTTTTCTGGTGACATATTACAGCATCTCCGCCAGCATAAATCTCCCACAGTGCAGTGCAGGAGAGGACAACATTCGAAGCAGGCAGAGACCAAGACGCCTGTAAAGCTTCAGTTTAAGTGTGAATATGTGCAAAGTGTAAGACTTTGCTTTGCTACACATAATATAGTTTTAAAATGACTTTGAAATTACCAGTAGAGCCAAGGTTGGCACAGGTTACCTTCAGGCATGGAGGCTCTTAGGAAGTGACGTAGTAATTACAGCTCAGTGCGTCCAAACAAGCCCCCAGGAAGAGTGTCAGGCTTTGAAGCCAATTTTACATAGTGGTCAAAAGTGGAACTACACCGTCCGGGGTCCGTCATGTGATGACATGGGGCCCAAAAAGTCATTTCTTATAGACTAACACTGGAAAAGAGACGTCTGTTAATTAATGAATACATTTTCACATCAGGATTTGATCCCCTGGTTCGATGACATTTCTAACATCTAGAAAACCCACACGATTAAATTATTTTATTCCTGTTCACGTTAGCAGGGCGCTAGACTGTGAGTTAGCGGTTTAGCCAACAGAAGCTAGCCACTAGCCACTGCCGTAAGTGTCTAGTGCGCTTTCTCTATGGGCCTCATAATGTGGAAGATGTGGTGAAAATGGAGCTTTTTTGGCTTCATGCGCCACTTAGCAACTTTAATATGAATCAACAACCTCCAACACTGTATCCAGATCTCTTAATACATCAGTGGTTTAAAAAGACAATACTACTGATTATGTACACAAACGCATATTAAACGATGGTACACATATTGAGTGAACAGTGTAAACCAGTAGCATGTGATTTGAGTAACAGCGCCAGTGTTTGGTTTGTCCGTTCTGGGCTACTGTAGAAACAAAATGGCCGACACTGCGGAGGAACAGCTCATTTTAAGGCATTGTTTATCAGGTAATTATACCCTAATTAAAACAAAGTTATTGGTATTATATGACATTTCTGCCAATGTTTCCTTCTGAAGCCTACACACTGGACCTTTAAGCACAATAAAGTAACATTATAGTCTAAATTACTCGGTTAAAAATATGCTAATTAAACCGAGGGCTAACGGCTAACGAGCACAGCTGTAAAGGCTAAAGGGTCAGCTGCTAGCTTAGCCGTTTCATTAGACAGGTGTGTATTTACCTGGCGTTTTGTCACTAACTGTGTCTCCAGAAAGTCACAGTCACATCCACAACTGCCAGTTTGTGTTTTTAAAATATAATTTTTTTTACACATTTTCATGGAGTACTGTACCGCGCGTGCCCGGTAACATAATCCACACAGACAGGAGGGCTGTGCGCATAGGAGAAGCTCAGGCGACTGCACGCGCCAAGGTTAATCGCGGCATTATTATCCGCCACGCGCCATCGATGTTTAGTCCCCCTCTCCATTGTTGGGCGCGCGGTAGTGGCAGCTGCAAATATGGTTGTGGCAGACCACAAACAACAATAGTGACAGCTGTCTGCTATTGAGAGCAAGCATCTGTTCGGGACTAAACCGGCCGCTTACCGTCAGCCGCCTGATATGTTGTCCTGCGAATCAGTGTCATGCAAGACCGGTACACTTAAAACAGGACAAACAAACCCTCAACTGATTTTTTTGTACCCCCCACTCCCACTGTGTGGCAGCTGGGGGTGTGGCGGACAGGTTTAGATCACATGAAGGCTTCCGAGGAAAGTTGAGACAGATTGAGGCCTCTTAACATACACTGTTTGCTATTTCAAGAAAACGAGGGCTCTGTGGCCTTGGTTATTATGGACTGTGAGGGGCTCCTGCAGTGTTGCTTCACCTCTAACACTCATAGATCTAATTTTCTCTTGCTGTAAAGTTGTGAAACTTAATATCTGACACATTATTTGCCCAGGCACAGTTATGATAAAACAACCAGGTGGGTGCATGTGCAGAAAAAGAGCAGCAGACTTAACTGTATTTGTGTTTTTTGTCTGTAGCTATCTGTCTGGAGGGCTGCAGCGAGAGGAATGGAAACTGCTCCAAACCTGGCGAGTGTGTGTAAGTATTAATAATCCTGAAGTGTTGAAATAGGTGTTGGATGTAAGTGTAGGAAGGAACACATATGGCAACAGTTACATGCACGTGGGGAGCTTCGGTCGTGTTTCTCTGAAATTCATTTTAGGGTTTATTGTCATATTTAACATCAGCGGCTGTGAGTCATACAAACAAGGGCGTAGGTTTGGTTTCAACATTTAGACGGGATGTTTAGGTTCAAGGGTCAGTCATCATTTAATTTTGAGCATTAAGGGATTTTTATGCACCAATTTGTGCCGTTTCTGCCTAAATTTCGAGTATAAATATCTTGAAATTAGTCAAGATTAAAGTGCTACCTTCATGTTTTTATCAGGGGGGACAAATGCACATGTTCTAAATATTGCGTCCCCCTGAAATCTGCACCTATGCCCTATAAATTATGTCCATCTGCGAAGATTCACAGAGGCTTTTTCCAGCATCCCCAGCATTTATCAAGAGAAGTCGCAGCTCACTGAAACAACAAAACATAAGTGCGTTCCCTCCCTCGTATCCCTGCGTCACTCACTGACTTCTCCACTTACCATGTTCCTTTCGTGTCACTACCATGTCTCACTCACCAGCGGGGATAATTCACACGCACACTTACGCACACACTCACCGGATCGCTGTGAGAAATTCCCCCCTGAATCCCATTTTGCCCTCTTTTTAGACACAAATCCATCATTCCCACCACTGAAACTGGCCCAAATTTAGGTTAAACCCTTCAGACACCCAACACCGTAAAGCTGCTCCCCTGCCTCTGCTTGCTCACTCAGCAGAAGAAAAAAAAATGTTGAAACCTTAAAAGTACATCCCACAATCTTGGGGTTTGACAAGGTTGCGGCGGCGCACTGTGCTGAGAAAGAGATATTCATGGGAAAGAAGAAAAAATGTCTTCGCTGTTGGCTCGATGCCAGAGAGCAATATTTCACCTTTGCGCTATTATTATTTCATTATTTATTTTATCCTTAACACTGCTCATACCTTCATGATTGTGTGCCTCTGTTTACCTTGCAGTTAGTGCGTGCACGTTGTTTGTAATGTCAACAGTGCTGACATCATTATTCACCGTGGTTATGCAGAAAACAGTGTTGTTTGCTTGCAGTAACTGACGTGTAATGATGTCATGATGCTGGTGGAGGACATAATTGCCAGTGCTGATGCGTTATTTCACTTATGGAAGAAAAAGAAAATCACTTTTAATTTTTTTTTGTGTGATGGATTTATATGAGTGTTTAATGACTGTATCCAACTGTGCAGCAGCTATTAATGTCTGCTCGCATGACTGATGATTGATTCCTTAATGTAATCGCCAGCTAATCCATGACGGCGCTATAAAGTCGACGCACTGGCAGTTTTAAGTGCCAGATTCTGATGTGTTATTCACAGCTGTTATAAGATGTACAATAGGAGGAATACAGTGATTAATTAAAAGAATATGTTTTGCTGTTTTACAGATGCAGAGACGGCTGGCAGGGCACCTTCTGCGACGAGTGCAAGAAGTACCCGGCCTGCAAGCACGGCACCTGCCAGCTGCCGTGGCAGTGTAACTGTCAGGAGGGCTGGGGAGGCCTATTATGTGACCAAGGTACAACAGACAACTTGGACCACTGCTGCCGTTCCTTTTTAAGAGACGTTCTCGTGTTACTTGTGCACTGTTTTCATTTGAATTAACTTGAAAGCATTAGTAAATTAGGTTTCCTCTGAAGCTTAGCTTTGTACACATTGAAGTTTTTTGTTTTTTTTTTTGTCCTCCTGCGGGCTCCCTGTAAACAAACACTCCTCTCTCCCCCCCAGACCTGAACTTCTGCACCCATCACCACCCGTGTGTGAATGGCGCCACCTGCATGAACACAGGACAGGGCAGCTATACGTGCACTTGCCTGCCAGGTTTCACAGGGGTCAACTGTGAGCTGGAGATGCAGGAGTGTGACAGCAACCCCTGCAGGAATGGAGGGATATGCACAGTAAGTCTGAAACACTTTTTTATTCTTGTGGCTAATTCCCTCGTGTTTGACTGTCTGCTTAACTTCCTTTCTTTTTTAATTCCCCCAGAATCTAGAGAGCGGCTACATGTGCACATGCCCCCAAGGTTTCGAGGGCTCGCACTGTGAGCACAGCCTTCTGACGTGCGCCGACTCCCCGTGTTTCCACAGCGGCAAATGCTGGGAGAAGGACAATGGCCGCAGCTATATGTGCGAGTGTCCCCGCGGCTACACCGGACTCAACTGTGAGAAGAGAGTGGACAAGTGCACGTCGCTTCCCTGCGCTAATGGTACGGCCTTCCTCCCCTCTTTGCTTCCCCCCCTCCTTTCTGAACTTCCCCTCGCTCTTTCTCCCCCCTTCGAATTCCTGCAGCAGTGTGGAACAACAGGAATTGGTGGGAACTTGGTGTCTATTGTCCTCCGTATAAACACTCGGCAGCTCAGAGCAGCAGCTTGTAAATGTCGCCACGGCTCGCTGCGGTTGTTGATGAGAGGGGGACAAATATCCAGCGCAGCTCGATTTCTGTCCTCTTGTAAACATGGAGGGCTGTGGGACTGCTGCTCTGTGTTGGGAGAACAATACAAAGCGCTGTGGTCACACTGTGGAGATGTGTGAACCGAAGAGGCCTCGTGTTCTTTCTGATGTTGTAATCGTCTTGGATGCAAATTTAGAAAGTCTGTATTTGTTGATACTAACTGTCCTCCTTTTCTCCTCTGTAGGTGGGCTGTGTCTGATCCACGGTGGCGTGCGTGTGTGTAGCTGCCGTTCAGGATTCACAGGCCAGCGCTGTGAAATCAACATCAACGAGTGTGCCGGCAACCCCTGCCTCAACGGCGGCACCTGCCAAGACCGAATCAACGACTACACCTGCGCCTGTCCTGCAGGCTACGGGGGACGCAACTGCGACAGAGTCCTGGACGAGTGCTCCCTTCACCCTTGCCTCAACGGGGGCCTTTGCACCGGCGGTGGCGGGCCAGGCAAGCCTCCAGCGACCTGCATCTGCCCTTCAGGCTTCACCGGGCCTCGCTGCGAGTTCTTCGCCACCGTCACCTCCCCCCCGAATGGAGAGCCTAATGACGGCTTCCAGTGGGCTGCGGTTTCTCTGGCGGTGGGGCTGGTGGCGCTGCTGGTGCTTCTGTGCATGGTGGGCTTGGCGCTGAGGCACATCCACAGGCAGGCGCAGAGAGACAGGGGAGACACAGAGACTATGAACAACTTGTCAAACGTTCAGAAAGACAACCTGATCCCCGAGTGCCAGCTGAAGAACACAAACCAGAAAATGAGCCTGGAGGTGGACTGCGATACGGAGAAATCGAACTTTATCCATAAAAACTATCACTTGGACTCTTACAACTATAAATCGAAGGAGTTCAAGGATGAAAAGTCGCAAGAGGATAAAAGTCTTATTTATGACAAATGTTTAGAAGACAAAATGCCCTTGAGTAGAATGTACAGGTAAGAAGAACTCCACTGTACTAAAGTCATTTCCATACGTCTCCTCCATTGTATATTTGGAGTAGAAACACTGTTAAGTTACTGTAAAGTTTCATTTACAAGTATACATATTTGTCAATTGCTTCCTGCTGCTTCCCCGTACATGTGTGCGCCTGATGCATAGCTCTGCCATGTGCTTCTAGTTTGCATTAACGCAAAGTGTGATTTGTGTTTGCAGTGAAAAGCCAGAGTGTAGGATATCAACGATATGCTCCTCGAGAGACTCCATGTACCAGTCGGTATTTGTTATAGCGGAGGAGAGGAGGGAGTGCGTCATAGCAACTGAGGTAAGCCAAAAAAAATTCACATCTTCATCAGCTTTTTTTTCCCCTCAGATCCTCCACTCTACATGTCATCCCCAGTTCACCGTCCCTCACCCCTGCACCAATATTTATGACAGCCGATAATGCAATTTGTAGAAAGACAGCATTATGGGTACTTAGCTGGGGAAGAAGCCCGATCAACTGCATTATTAGTTTCTGTAAATTACTCTGGCGATTCTTTATTTTGGCCACGTGATGACCCAGAGTCCGAGCTTATACTGATTCCTCACACATGTTTGGCTCTGCTCGGTCTCAGAGGTGCAATGTTTTATTGCTGTGGCATTTCGTGGAATTTTTAAAGATATTCATTTCCAAGGAAAATATGATGGCGATACTGAAGCATGTGACCTGTAAGAGTTAAAAAAAAAAAGCACTCTGAAAACACTTAAAGGTCCAGTGTGAAGGATTGAGGGGGGTGTATTGGCAGAAATGGAGTATAATATAAAAAGTGTGTTTTCTTTAGTGTATAATCACCTGAAAATAAGAATCATTTCATTTTTGTTACCTAAGAATGGGCCGTTAATATCTAGTCAGGGAGCGGGTCCTCACTAGGAAGACTGCCATGTTGCACCGCTGTATCAGTGGCCCAGAACAGACCAACCAAACACTGGCTCTAGGTAGGGCCATTCACGTTTTTGTGTCCACCACCATAGTTAGCTGCCCTGAAACTGCTTTATTCAGTGTTTCTGCTGGTTTAAATCACCGGTCTGTTTGTTTTGGAGAGAAGGGGACCTCTACGGCTCCCAATAAAAACCTCCTGAACCTCTCAATCTTAAAATATCAGACGAAACTGTGAGCACAGATTAGCAGGTGTTCGTTAGAGGCACGTCTCAGACAAGCCAAACAGCACCAGAAAAACACAGATTTGTAACATGAAACTGCTTCATTCAGTGTTTTTACTGGTTTAAATCACCGGGTTGGGTTGGTTTGGGGAGGAAGAGACCTCTGCAAATAATTCAGCTCCGAAGAAAAACCTCCTGAACGTCTGGATCTTAAGTTATCAGACAAAAAAGCAGAGCAAAGATAAGCAGGTGCTAGATAGAGGCCCGTCTCTGGCAAGCCAAACAGCTTCAGAGAAACACAGATTTGTAACGTGAAACTGTTTTATTCAGCGTGTTTACTGGTTTAAATCACTGTGTATGTTTGTTTTGGGGAGGAAGAGACCTCTGCGGATAATTTGTCTCCCAGTAAAAACCTCCTGAACAATAAACACTGAGCAAATTCTAACCAGTTTAAGTTCCAGCTAGTTATAAGCTGCACATACTCAGCACTAAATCCCCCTCAATCTTACACACACAACTTTACACTGTTATTTAGTTGTACTTAACTCCAATTTTCTCCTTTCTTCCCGACAGGTATAAACTGTGAGGGGTTCTGAAAGCGAGGGAACGAGGAGAAAGACACAATCGAGGCAGAATGAAACATTCTGGATTGTTTACAAATGCTGAGAAGAGACTGGAGATTGTTTTAGATGTCCACTGCTGCTCTGGAACACTTGAGGAACTGGGGAGGGCAGAAACCTCTGCTCCGTGAAAAACACAGAAAAAAGGAACTGAGAAACTTTATGTTGACCGAGTGTTTGTATGCAAAACATGTACAGTGAAGGACCTCTCTCAGTTGTGACAATGGTTGAACGGACTGGCAAATAGACTGACTACACAAGGTGTGGAGACTGAAATATTAATTTATAATCTCGGGCCATCCTGGACAGTAGAAGGAGGTGAAGGTGGATCGTTGCTCCTCGTATCTGACCCGGCCTTGTGTGATAATCATGACTTTGACAGCCAACCAATCAGTAAAAAAAAAGGTGCCTAAGATATGACCCCTTCAAATCCCCCCACCCCCACCCACACCCCCACCCACACACTCACTCCTGCCAGCTTCGCCTGCTATGCAAGACTCAGGGTTGAGACGAGTGAACTCACCCCACTGTCACAATCCAACCTCACAAACACTGAGAGTTATGAATGTCTGAAACTAATCTTCAACTGTCAATCAACGTGAAAATGACTGGTTGGACTTTTCCATGCAACGGTGAAGATTGTATGCAGCCCAAAATTCACTAGAAGCCTTAAAAGAGGGGGTTTGAACGCTAAATTTGTGCCCTTGTCTGTTCTTGGATCATTTGCACTACATGAAAAAAAAACAAAATCGGGGGAAAACACTTTTTAATCAACAGGGATTTGAAGAGAAAAACCACAGGAGCGCAATAGTCAGTGCTGTGCCAGCAAGATCCAAGAAAAAGTTTGCATAGAAAAGTATTTTTCTATGCAGCTGAACTGAGAAACACAAAGACTCATAACAAGGAGAAGAGACTGTCACACCACTGCCTGCCTATAATAAATTTCAAAAATACAGAACCAATAATGTAATTTTTTAAAATGATTATTTCCAGAGTTTAATTTAAATATGACACACTGCTCTTTATATGTTTTATAATATTATTTTGTATATAATGCATATTTATAAGGACCAAACTTCTGAAGAATAAAACTTCCTTGAAAACTGTTTTTAATTTGATGTCAGTGAATGGAAAAGGAACTTATTTTTGAGGTGTTTTTAAATAATGAAACTGAGTACAAATGATGATCAAATGTGTCTTGTATTTATTTTTGTTTTAATTCTGAGGAGCTTTCATCCCAATTGATAGCTATATTGCTGAGCTGAAATTGAGAGCAGGTTTATGAATATGAAATCCAGCTGCTCTCCTACATTCTCACACCATGTTTAATATTTTGGGCAATACATAGAACTATAAAGCCTCTCTGACTGTAGCATCACTACCTCGAGTAATTCCTGGAAACGCCTTTGGCTCCCGCCCCACTCACCCACCCCTCGCTCTCTCTCCGGCCCTAAATTGGCTTGAAATTCAAATCCGTTTCCACGGATACCACCCCCTCAAGCTGGAAATGGCGAAACAAAGCCAGGCGCAGGGCAAAGGGGAACGCCTCCCCCCACCCCACCCCACCCTACACACCCCTCATAATGCTCGCGCACACACGCGTCCACGCACACACACACCAGCCCACCAAACAGATGCCGTGGGGGAGCACGGAGTGAGTCTGCAGTGCCATAAAAACAGCAGCATATGCCAGGCCTCTCGGCCCGTGTGCATGACACAGAGTGCACAGACCTCCTCCCATAAAAAACACACTGGAGCACTTACAGGCTCCCCAACTGCCTGCCTCCCCTTCAGGGTTAAGAGCAATATTTCAATGCCCGGTTCTGTACCACCCACTCCTGCGAACAAAGCTTGAGGGAGAGGGCCTGGCACCAGAGGGGAGGGGAGACCAAATGGGAGCCAGTGGATCCTCGCTGAATCCACATAAATAAAAAGGTTTTGGAAAAGTTGACTTATCGGAGCCATCTGCTCGGTCTCACTGCCCTCTGGAAAATGTTTGTCTTCTTCTTAAAGCTACAGTTGGTAACTCAAATCATGTTCGTGTGCCTTCTTAGCGGACTTTTAATGGCATTTGCAAGAATCTACCACACCTTAACAGAAACAACCAATCAGAGTCAAGGGGTCTCTCTCTAACGCAGCTGTCAATCATGTCAGTTACTGCTCGTGAACTGCGGTCAAAGTGTCAAACTAGGCAACGCTGATTTAATGAATCAAGATTCTGTGACTTCATTGCCTATTTCTCACCTCAAATGTTTTCACAAACATTTTTGAGAACGTTTGCTCCGGACAGTGGCTGGTGCTTCGTTTAGGCTTGACTGTTTCCAATATGGCAGCCGGGTCATAAACAAAATTTTACAGGAACAATGCCATCGTTCCGAAGGCCCAAAACTCCAAACCCCCATTTGTCCAAAAATGTCGCTTTGGACCGAAAGCCCATTTCTTCAACAGCCCGTCACCCCCAACACAAATGCCCGTTGCGCCAAAGTTTCCCTTCAGTTTCCCGACAGGATTTGAGCCACCAGTCACATGTTTTTACTGACGCTTAGCGGCGTTCTCCCACAGCATTTGAGGCACCAACCCCAGGTTTTTTTCCTGACCTTCGTGACGTTTCCCAGTGGCGTTAGAGCCACCAATCCCTGGTGTTTTTCCTGACCTTCTGTGGCATTACCCAGTGGCGTTTGAGGAGCCAATCCCCGGTGTTTTTACCAACCATTTGCAGCATTTCCCGGCAGTGTTTGAGACATCAATCCCCGGTGTTTTTACTGATCTTTGCGGCATTTCCCTGCAGCATTTGAGCTACCAATTCCAGGTATTTTCACTGACACTTCGCAGCGTTTCCCGGCAGCGTTTGAGCTACCAATCCCAGGTGTTTTCACGGACTCTTAACGGCATTTCCCAGCAGCAGCTAGGTTACCAGTCCCAGGTGTTTTTTTACCAACCCTTCGCTGCGTTTCCCAGCAGTGTTTGAGCCTTTGATCCCAGGTGTTTATTACTGACAGTCCGCGGTATTTCCCAGTGGCTTTTGAGCTACCAATCCGAGGTGTTTTTACCAACCCTTCGCAACATTTCCCAGCAGTGTTTGAGCTAAGCGGATGTTTTTCACCAACCCGTCCAGCAACTTTTTTGCCACCAAACGTGATCAAAAATGATCTTTATTTCCAACTATAACTACATGGATTTTGTGCCTAAACCTAACCTCAAATTCACCACAGCATTGTTGGCAAATGAAATGAAATCTGTGGTTTACAGAAACGTAACTGCAGGGAGTTTGTATTATCAGAGAAACAGAACTTTGGAGCAATAGGTGTTTGTTTCTGGGATAACGGGCTTTTGGTCCAATAGGATAGTTTTTGGACTACTGGGGCTTCAAAATTATGGGCTGATGGAACAACGGGCAGTTCCCAAAAATGTTTATGAAAACATTTGAGATGAGAAATAGGCAGTGCAGTAACAGAATCCTGATTCATATTTGATCAGTGCTGCCTAGTTCAACAGTTTGACCTCAGTTCAGGAGCAGTGAGTGATGTGATTGACAGCTGCGTTACTGCAAAGCCATCAGGAGCATCATGAGGAGGCAGAGGAATATAATTTGCTTCTGTCCCATGTACTACTGTCAAGGAAATTATGACAGATTCAGAAAATATGACAAAAAGTTACCAACTGCAGCTTTAATGAACCACCATTCTTTGATGATGACGAAGAGATATCACCCAGCATCGGTCTTAAAATTCGTTCCAGTGTGTCTGAAAATCCATTTTAGGAAACGTGTCATCCACATTATCAAATGCAAACCTCTCCTGCCTCCAATTAACAGAAATCCTGCGACAGTCAACACCCCCTAATCATCAGCAATCAACACTCGGCAGAGAATCTGGATGGCTTTCCCCTCACACACATCCTGTTAGCCTGTTGACCTAGGCATCCTCATCTGAGGGCTTCAGTGTGCATAAAAAAAAAAGTTTGGAAAAAGATGCTTCCGGCGTGGCTTGAGATAAACATACATGTTATCACAGCGACTCACTTTGAGTTTCTTCCCACCATCATCACACCTATAAGCAGACACACACCCTCTTTCGCACTTGATCACAGTGGCAAACACATGCTAGAGCTTTGCTCTTTGGCCTCTGGGTCTCCATAGCATGGCCAAGCATTTTTCATTGTGTTATAATCACAGCATCCTGTTTGTGACCTGGTGACATCAGTTCCTGTTTCCTCCCTGATTAAAAAATGCAGAACATGCCGGCGCAGGCCGACTGCTTTTCTCACGCATCGTGTTCTTTAATCTGCACTGGGGTTTTCAGGAAACAACCTCAAAACAAGCGAGAGCACAGACAAACACGCTAATCAGCACTATTTATTCTGACGGAGGAAGAGGGCAAAATCTGTGACACCATGTCATGAATGGAGAATCACAACACAGATTTGAAATTCAAATCTTCCCATCTCCTCGTGAGGAATGTGGAAGTGCCTCGACATAACACTTTTTAGAAATGGTGACGCTAAGTCACAATCAGAATGCAAAACTGCTGCTTAGCTCTGGATCTCTTTCAGAGCTGCAACTGTTTGTCACTTCATTTGAAGCCTCATTTAGCTCCTGACTGTGCATGTTTTTGTGCGTGCATGAATGGATTATACAACAGGCCTACTAGGCTCAGGCCCAGCGGCCCAAAGTGTCAGGGGGCAGCCTGGCCTTCACTTGCAAAATGTAAGTCAAATTAACACGGAACGACCAGGTAGAGACTCAAAAGGACCACAAAGAAACTGCAAAGAGACACAAAATAACTACAAAAATGGGCAAAACAACCATAAACAGACACAAAACGACCACAAGGAGAGACAAAAAGACCATAAAAGACCTAAATTGCCTCAAAGAGATATAAAGTTACCTCAAAGGGACACAAAACTACTTAAGAGACACAAAATTACCTCAAGTGGACCCAAAATTACCTCGACAGGACACAAACAATTACCAATTCACAAAAAAATGACTATAAGGAGACACAACATGACCAAAAAACACATGAAATAGTCCTAAAAGGACACAAAATTACCTCAAAGGGACATAAAATTACCTCAAAGGGACACAAAATTATCTATGAGACAACAATTACCTCAAAGAGACACAAAATGACCACAAAGAGACCCAAAATTATCTCAAAGGGACACAAAATTGCTTCAAAGAGACACAAAATTATCTATAAGAGACAACAATTACCTCAAAGAGACACAAAATTACCTCACAGGGACACAAAATTACCAAAAAGAGACACAAAATTGCCTCAAAGGGACACAAAATTGCTTCAAAGAGACACAAAATTATCTATAAGAGACAACAAGTATCTCAAAGAGACACAAAATTACCTCAGAGGGACACAAAAGAGACACAAAATTGCCTCAGAGGGACACAAAATTACCTCAAGGGACACAAAATTGCTTCAAAGAGACACAAAATTATCTATAAGAGACAATAATTACCTCAAAAGGACAAAAAATTACCTCAGAGGGACACCAAATGACAAAAAAAGACATAAAGTCACCTCAAAGGGACACCAAATGAAATAAAAGACATAAAGTCACCTCAAAGGGACACCAAATGACAGAAAAATAGACATAAAGTCAAATGACCAAAAAAATGACATAAAGTCACCTCAAAGGGACACCAAATGACAAAAAAGACATAAAGTCACCTCAAAGGGACACCAAATGAAAAAAAAGACACAAAGTCACTTCAAAGGGACACAAAGTCACCTCAAAGGGACACCAAATGACAGGAAAAAAAGACATAAAGTCAAATGACCAAAAAAATGACAAAGTCACCTCAAAGGGACACCAAATAGAAAAAAAAGACATAAAGTTACCTCAAAGGGACACCAAATGACAGAAAAAAAAGACATAAAGTCACCTCAAAGGGACACCAAATGACAAACAAAGACATAAAGTCACCTCAGAGGGACACCAAATGACAAAAAAGACATAAAGTCACCTCAGAGGGACACCAAATGACAAAAAAGACATAAAGTCACCTCAAAGGGATACCAAATGACAAAAAAAGACATAAAGTCACCTCAGAGGGACACCAAATGACAAAAAAAAGACACAAAGTCACCTCAAAGGGACACCAAATGACAAACAAAGACATAAAATTACCCCAAAGAGACACAACATTATCTCAAACAGATGCACAGTTACTCAAAGGGACACAAAAGACAAAAAAATCAAGCACAAGGAGACACAAAAAACGACTACAAAGGGACACAAAACCACCACAAAGTCTGTGTGTCCTGTTCCTGTGTAGGAGAGGTGGTGGGGCCCTTTGTATATCTGTGCCCAGGGGCCCATTGTCCCGTAATCCGCCCATGCATACATGTGTGAGCTGATCACACTGACACATGATGATGCCCAGTGCTCTGTAACTCTGCCCTGTGATGCTCATGTAGTCGTCTCATTAATTAACACTAGGTGTCAGTAAGAAACCCACACACAGGAAACAGGTGGTCAGTGCACGCCAAAATAAAAACCTCAGGTACACTCCAGTGCAAGTTTAAAGCAGCATAACTAAACAGCAGCACTTCACCTAAACTCAACTCAGCTGTATCTATATAGCACCTTTCATACAGACGTGCAGCCCAACATGCTTCACATGGCAAACACTGCAACGACACAGACACAGTTTAAAGGATAACACAAACAACTGAAGACTAGAAAATTACAAGACCATAAAATATTAAAAAAACAAAAAAACAAAACAGAACAAAAAAGAGGAAGAAAGAAAGAATAAAAAGATAATAAATAAATAATATATAATAAGAATTAACAGGAGGGATAAAATAAGGTAAAACACAACGGCTAAAATTTAAAAATCAAGATTGTGATATTACATTAAAAACAGATTAAAAAGATAGGTATTTAATTTACTTTTAAAAACACAGAGAGTTTGTCATTGGAACACTTATTCTGGTATGTGTTCTTCAGCTTTTATCATGTGTGTAAAGCAGTGGCGATTGCTCTAAGACTGCAAGGGAAGCTCAGCTTCCCCTCCTTGAAAGACCAGCAGCCACCACTGGTGTAAAGCACAGCACATACAAGCTTCTCTTTGCACTAGGAACAGAAGACAGGACTAAATCTTGTGATCTAAGACTGAGCTACAGTGTGTACAGTGTACAGAGTGCAGATGTATGATGGGAGTTTATCCAGCAGGGCTTTATAATTGAACAGGTCCCAATGACTGAGCCTCTGAAAGGTCAAAGATGGTCAGCCAGCCCTGGAGGAGCGTGCACAGTGATGAGTGAGGGCTTTACAGTTTGTAATAAATCTCAGTGCACTATAATAGGCAGTATCTAACATGTGCTCGCAACGTGCATCTCTGCGTGCATGAACAGCAAATCACCGTTATCCACATGGGTGTATAATGAGACAATGGGCCCCTGGGCAGTGACATGCAAAAGGCCCCACCACCTCTGCTGTACAGGAGTATTTTTTTTATCATTTAGTGTGGCTCTGTAGTAATTTTGTTTCTCTTTGTAGTTGTTTTGGGTCTCTTTAAGATATTTTTTTATATTTTTTTGGTCATTTTGTGTATTTTTTAAGTGATTTTGTGACCCTGTAGTTGTTTTGTGTCTGTTCGAGTTATTTTTGTGTGGCTCTGTAGTAATTTTGTGTCTCTTTGTAGTAATTTTGTGTCTCTTTAATCTTGTATCGTTTTTGGTCATTTTGTGACTCTTTGAGGTAAAATGTTATGCATGTATTGTGTTGCTTTGTAGTAATTTTATGTATTTTGTAGTCATTTGTGTCACTTTGGGGTGATTTTTTTTGTATTTTTTGGTCATTTTGTGTCTCTTTGTGGTTGTTTTTCCACTTTTTGTCATTAGGGTCCAGGCAGCTAAGCTGCCAGGACACTATTGTAATCCTAGGTATTCTTCTTCTTTCTTCTTCTTCTTCTTCTTCTTCTTCTTCTTCTTCTGAGGAAATCATACTTCCCATGGGTGAAAACTCACCAAACTTTGCACAAAGGTCCAGTCTCATGCCAGATATCCTCAGCTGTAAACTCAAGCCAATAGTCCTGATGGTGGCGCTACAGCAAGCGTCTAAAGTTCAAAACTTTGAAAATTCATAACAAATCAACCATACGTGCTACAACTTCACAACTTTCATCAAACTGTAGCCTCAATACTGGAGAAACTTTTGTACATTTAAACCTATTAAAAATTATGAAGTTCATCACTCTGTTTTTTTTTTTTCACAAACTGTAAAACTTCTTAAACCTATCTCCTCCCACAGTTTTTGCTCAACTGGCACCAAACTTGCTACAGAGCATCTTCAGACTGTCCTACACAAACTATGTTTCTCAGATTTTTGATTTATCAAAAATTGAGCCTACAGTGCATCAAAATGTTTGACTGTAAACGGTACTGTAAACATATACATGCAAATTCTTGCTAAATAAATCTTCAATGTTCATGAAAAAAAAGACAAAATTCTAGAGTCATGGTAGATGATGTGTGGCAAATTTCAGAATTTTATCTCAAAAACTGAATTTTTGACAGCATTTTGAATTTTGCTCTAATGTGAACAATTGGAGTCAATGTAAAAATGGCAATTTTAAACATCAGTTTTTCCACTTATGGAGCAAATCAATCATTGTTACAAATTACCAACATCTCCATGCTGTCTAGATGCAATATGTGTATTTTCAGATTTTTGTCTTAATAACTGAATTTTTTACAGTGGTTTAAAATCTGCTTTTCCATGCATGGATGGCTGCTAAACCTGCACGTCTGGCTTAGTCAGTTTGTGAAGCTACACATGAATTGTCACTGACTAATTAGCTCAGTGAGATAGAAATTGATTCTTAGTCTCAGCTGATGCAAAAGGCAGATTGTGTTGCTAAATTCCTAAATGTCTTCCAATTCTTCTGCTTGTTGCTCAGAATTGCCAAAAAATGCCCGGACCCGACACATTGCTGCGCAGCAGCTATAATTATTTCATGTCTCTTCAAGATTAATTTGCATTTTTTTTGGTGGTCATTATGAGTCTCTCCCTGGTTGTTAATTTGAGTGATGTTTTGACGGTGAAGGCCGGGGGCCCATTCATCCTGGTTATTATCCATTGTAATCCAGAGCTGGTAAAAATGTACCAAACCATTTTTTTCTGGCCTCAAAGGACAAATAAAACTAAACTAAAACTTCAGCTTTTGAAGAAGATGATCGACCTGAGGTTTAAAAGAGCGGCAGCCATTAAGCCAAATACTGACACATTTGTAACAGAGACAACTTGTAACTTCTTCTCCTGAGCAGTAATAATAATATCCAAAGTGTTCACAAGCTTCTTCCTGGCATTTTTAATGGAAGACTTTGAGACACAATCTGTGTTGAGGATGTTTTTTTGCAAGTCCAGTCTACAGGATTTACTTTTAGGAGCCTCTGAGCTGTCCCAGTAACCCAGCCTCACCTACCAAAGAATGTTTACCCAAAAAACAACCTCCACCGTCACTGCTGCAGGAGTGACATATACAGTGCTGCCCCCACCCCTCTGTAACCAGACTGTCTTGTTTGTCTGCGTACACTTCATTTCTCAGGAGCTGGAAAAACAGGCAGAAACACAGGGATATTTAGAGCAAAGTTCACACACGTTACTACATTGGTTAATATTTCAGCCAGCCATTTTAAATGTATTAGTTTGACAGCAAAGACAAATAGACGGGTGAATATTTGATAAATCGACTCGTCAGAACATCGAAGCAGCGCACCAGATTAGATTACAGACAGTGCTTTGAGTGTGGCTTTAGTGGCCTGTGCTTAGAGCAGCCCACTGTGGCAGCGGCCTCGAGGAGTGGACGGACGTGAAAGGCCACGGCATAATGGGATGGAGGCTCGTGTGCATGACACAGGGTCGCTCAAAGGCTTGGATTGTGTGGTGCTTTAGATTGATGAAGAGCTGATACAGTTGTCTGGCCTCTTATCAAGGCAGATAATGCCAGCTATTTATAGATAATCTATCTATTGAGCACAGATGAGCCTCTGCTATTACAGTATATCAGATCCAGCAGGAGGGGTGGGCATTTTTGTACATTTGATCAGGTCTGCCATCTCTCTGATCGCTCTGCTCTCTCGTTGTGTCTCTGCAGTGGACAGTGTTTCAGCATTTTGATTATTACTCTTGCTATTTTAACATTTTTTCCAAGTATTGGGTTTATTAGAAGCATGCATGAGTTGCCCACACACAGTCCAAACCTGAGGTTGTTATCAAACTAAGAAATCACCCAGTCCTGTCCCTGGATGGGTCTGTACTGGCTGCCAGATTAACATGTTTGTTGACTGAAGTGTTTGAACAGTGTGTGGTCACAACACTAACAATTCTGCAAGAGCAAAATTTCCAGTGATGAAAGGCTGACGGTCTGGTGAGCCAGCCAATCAGGAGTGGGTTATTGAACAGGCCTGCTGGGCACAGGCCCAAGTGCCCAAAGTGTGAGGGGCCCACCTGGCCCTCACCTGCAAATTCACATGTACTGACCAGGAGAGAGTCAAAATAACAACAAAGAGATGTAAAGGAACTGCAAAGGGACACAAAATAACTACAAATAGGTGCAAAACAACCACAAAGAGACATAAAAGGACAATATGGGACTCTATCCCTCCAAAAAGACACAAAACAACTGCAAAGAAACACAAATTGACCAAAAAAGATGCAAAATTACCTCAAAGATACACAATATGACTGCAAAGAAACACAAAACAACCAAAAAAAGACCCAAAATTACCTCAAAGAGACACAAAACCACCAAAAAAGACACAACATTACCTCACAGATACAAGATTACCTCAAAGAGACACAATATGACCGAAAAAAAGACTCCAAATTACCTTAAAGAGACACAAAATGACTACAAAGAAAACAATTTGACCAAAAAAGATGCAAAATAATCTCAAAGAGACACAATACCACTGCACAGAAACACAAAACAACCAAAAAAGACCCAAAATTGACTCAAAGAGACACAAAACCACCAAGAGAAACACAGAATTACCACACAGATACAACATTACCTCAAAGAGACACAAGACAACTACAAAAGTAAATAACCTAAAAAATGACCAAAAAAGACACAAAATAATCTCAAAGAGAAAAAATAACCTCAAAGAGACACTATACAACTACTAAGGGACACAAAATGATCAAAAAAGACACAAAATGACTCCTAAGAGACACAAAACAACCAAAGAAGGACCCCAAATTACCTGAAAGAGACACAAAATGACCATGAAAGACACAAAATAATCTCAAAGAGAAAAAAACTTACCTCAAAGAGACTGAAAACAACCAAAAAAAGATCCAAAATTAACTCAGAGACACAAAACGACTACTAGGAGATACAAAATGACCAAAGAAGACACTAAATTACACCACAGATACAAAATTACCTCAAAGAGACTCAATATGACTACAAAGAGATACAAAACAACTACAAAAAGATCCAAAATTAACTCAAAGAGACAAAAAACGACTACAAAGGGACACAAAATTACCCCACAGATACAAAATTACCTTAAAGAGACACAAAATGACTACAAGGAGACACTAAAGAGAGCTAAAATTATCTCAGAGAGATACAAATCTATGGCAATGAGACACACCACCGACCGAAAGAGACACAGAATTACCTCAAAGAGACACATGACCTAAAAGAAACACATAACAACTATAGTGAAACACAAAATGACCAAAATAGACATAAAATTACATCAGAGAGACAAAATGACCTAAAGAAAAAACAAAACTACGACAGAGACACAAAACCACCAAAATAGACATCAAACTACATCAGAGGGACACAGAATTACCTCAAAAAAACAAACACAAAATTACCTCAAACACCCACGAAACTACTACAAAGAGACACAAAATTGGCCAAAATAGACACAAAAGTACTTCACAGACATACTACAGAAAAAAATGACACTGCAAATACATTATGACCTCAAAGAGAGGCTAAACAACTATAAGTGTGTGTCCTGCGCCTATGTAGGAGAGATGAGGGGGCCTTTTGCAAATCTGTGCCCAGGGGCCCATTGTCTGATAACACGGCCCTGCAGCTGATAGCGTGTGACCTGTCAAAATGACCCAACCTGCTGGAACTGTAAACACAAAACAAAAACGGTGAAAACATGATACAGCAAAGTTAAAAAGAAAAGTACCCATCACCCCCCCCCCCCCCCCCTTCATTCTGTTTTGTCCCTTTATATCTAGTTTGAAATTTGCTATTTACTGTATTTTAAACCTGTTTTACATTGCTGTTCTACTTTATGTTAAGCCATTTATATTGCATGCATTGCATCTGCACTCATTTAACTTTGCACTGCAAATGCTGCACAGCAATTTCCCTCTGGATAAATACAGGTCCATCTTATTTTATCCTGTGGATGAGATGGTGGTGAGGGATCCTCAGTGACCTCTGTTATGATGGCCGCTCTTTGAGCTGTGACACTAAATTAAAACCCACGCTTGCCTCGGCTCATTTAAACATCCATATGGGGGTTCTACATATATGTCCAGAGTGATTTCCATCAGCACTGTGTGACGCCCATGTTTTTCCCACACACAGAAATATCTATTTAATGTGTTATGTCTAACCTCAAATATATATATTTTTAATTTTTGGATTTTCTTTGTGGAACATCTTGTGAAATACTAAACATCCACTTATATAGGCCTCCAGTCTGATGCAATGTCTTGGTATGTTGCTGTGCTGCTGCTACGGGCCTGAAATGCTGTGTGAAGTTGCATCATCCAGCTGAGCTCTGAGCTATATGGAAATATATACAGAGAGTGACAACACAGGCAGCCAATCATAAACTCAGTCAGTTAGAGTGGCAGATCATTGGCCAATCAGATTGAAAGATGGTTGTGCGTATTAGGTTAAAAATAAGCCAATGATGTGATCGGAATGGAGTATAAACCCGCCTTATTCGGCGCACCAAAATCTGATTGGATGAAATGTGATAGAGGGCGGGATCTTCTTAAATATGATTGGCCAAAACGCTGTCAGGGGCTCGCCCACCTGCTCAGGACTGTATAAAGGTGAACGCGCTGCTGCGCCATGTTATCGGAGTAACGCTTCAAATCACCGCCGCTTCCCAACCGGGAGAAGATTCAACCACCAGGTGTTGAAACGCCTTCATCAAACCTCGATCTTTTCATTCGTAAACTTTAATTTCGTGTCGTCACGGCCGGCGAAGCAGCTGGCCGAAACCGGTTTTGATTTTTCCCCGTTAGTCTGAAGGCCAAAGCGGCTGCCATGGATTTTTAAGGCATAATGCGGCACCTGTAATGCAATGGCGATGCATAGTGCAAGGCAAAACCACCAACACTCCATCTTCTCAACTGCCAAGCAGTTGGGCTCGAATACCGTCCGCGGTATACCTGCGAGCCAGCCGGTACCGCTGCTCCTGGACCGGAGGAAGCTAACGCTAGCTAGCTAGCTAGTCCCCCTTAGCTAATCCCATACGTCGAAATTTCATCGATTCATTTGAACGTCGTCAACACTATGAAGCCTCAAGACATCATCAGCGGGAAGAGCAGCCTGTGGATCTTCGGGTACGGGTCGCTGGTGTGGAAGCCGGACTTCAAGTACAAGAGGAGCCAGGTCGGTTACATTCAAGGCTACAAGAGACGCTTCTGGCACGGAGACAACTTTCACCGCGGCAGCGACGAGATGGTGAGATGCTAAATGTGTTAGCTTAACATCAGCTTGGTAACTTTACATGATGTTCGTGTGCTTACTGTGACTCGGCCAGCTGTGTGTCAGCTGTGGCTCGGATCAGGCGTTGTCCATGACGTGACCTATTTGTCTTCCTCTCTCTCTGCAGCCCGGAAGAGTGGTGACGCTGATTGAAGATGATGACGTAAGTGGAAAGCTCTACTTCCTATTGGTTTGTTAGTGATGCTGTGGAAACTGCAGGGGAGTTTCCAGGCTTGGGGAAAATTCAGTGTACTCCCCCTCTACATGATCACTCATGATGTGTTTGTCTTCTCACAGGAGAGCACCTGGGGCGTGGCATTTGAGGTGACAGGCTCTCAGATTGAAGAGTCCCTGAAGTACCTCAACGTGCGTGAGACGGTCTGCGGTGGCTACGTCACCAAAATGGTGGATTTCTTCCCCGAGGGAGGGGATCAGCCTCCAGTCCAGGCGCTCGTGTACATCGCCACCTCCGACAACGCCCTGTACCTGGGGCCGGCCAGCCCAGAGGCGATCGGCGTCCAGATCGCAGTGTGCAGAGGGAAGACGGGCCACAACCTGGAGTATCTGCTCCGGCTGGCCGAGTTCATGAGGAGCAGCTGCCCGAAGGTGGAAGACCATCACCTGTACTCCATCGAGGCGGCGGCGCTGACCGTGGTGTCCTGTCTGTTAGCAGCCCAGTAGCTCGTACCCTTTGTCTCAGGAGCGTGAATAGTGGATGAGGCTTTGTATCCGTCATGTTCGTCCATCTATGTTTTATGTTGTGAGATCTTGCTTCTGACCAACCAGTGTACGTGAATCACTGAATGCTGTTGCAGTGATATCAGAGGGAAGCATGTTAGTGAGTGGAGGGTTTTGTTGTTGTTTTGAAGCATGACCTCATGTTGACACTGTAATGTTACTCAGCACATGTTAGTACGGTGGTTACAGAGTGTTCGGTGTCTGAACTGTTCCTGACTGTAAACATGTGTGCACACCAATGTTTTTATTTATGTTTGCACAGTTGAGATTCCGTCCAGTCCATTCAGACGGTGCAGCGAGTAACTGTGGTGCTTGAACCTGTTTCCATTCACCAAATAGCTGCTGTGATTATTTTTTATTTTTAAAGAACAAACCTGTTTAAAAAGTTGCTTGTGGCAACTTTTCATCCAGTTGGAAACACTAATAAAAAGTTAAAAGAAGTCTGATTCTGTTGTTTGTTCCTACAGTAGCTAGGTGAGTAGATAAATACAGCAGGTGGGGGAAAAGGAGCTTCAAAGGGGCACAGCCGGGGTTACTACAAGGGTGTAGGACTTGTTTTAACATTGATTGGTTGGGGACACTTCCTCCCACAGGAAATAGTGAGCATCAAACCTATATGGTGATGTCTTTGATGTAAACAACAAACAAAATGCGAGCAGTAAGTAACAATTCAAGGTATAAAAATATAACAGAATTCAAATAAACACAAGTTTGCGCTCTAGAGAGAGGATCAGTGCTCAGTGAATAAAAATGAAAAGTTGATCTACAAGAGAATCAGTTTGTTAAAGCAACACGGAGCGCCTGACAGCCTGACCACATTATATCATGCTGGGTTTGGTTGAAGGTGGCAGTGCTGTTTGGGCTGAGAAAGCCATGTGTAAGTAAGGTAAAGGAGGTTGTTGGGTTGGTGCGGGGAGCAGTGAGACCTGGCATTAGGGGAGTGTCTCTGGGACGCCAGAGATCACTGTCTAGCCTCCTGGAGGTGTCGTGGGGCCAACTAGACGACACACTGGTGAAAGGAGGTTCCCACCTGATGACCCCAAAGACATGTTAGTTATCACTGCTCACTGGTCTGTATAGTTAAGCCTTGCCATATTAGCTTATCATAGGGCTTAGGTGGTTATTGTCATAGTAAGGGACCTCTTTATATGTTCATGTGGCACCTGTTCACATCAGTAACATTCATTTTAATTCATTTTTCATTTATGCTTCTAAGAAGTGATGGAGACATAGTTGGCCATCTCAATAAAGTCGTGATGATGTGTCGTCAGTGTAAACACCTAGGCCAGAGGTTGATCCAGGTGTGCCGATGGATTTAGTGATAACCGCACATTGTTATTATAATATTCAACTGGGCCTATAAAGAAAGTTATGAATGAATTTTTAATTTTATTTTGATTCTTAAACTCTACCTAAAAATGTAATTTAATTTAGTTTAATCCAAACAAACCTCAGCGTAGAGCCTTTTTGTCGCTGTGCGTACAAGGGAGTTTTAAGTGTATCTGGAGAACAGCACAGTGTGATGTGTCGATATCCATCTGTGGAAAGACCAGAAAGGCCGAAGTCATCAGTCGGTGTTTCAGTGTAAGCAGCCATGTTTTTTTCTTTCCAAAGTGAATGTAAGGCTGGCAGCACTGTTTACCAGCAGTAACCTGTTATTCCTGTGAAGTGTCCCTTTAAAGAATGACTGAATACTAACCTCGTTAAGCCTTTAAGAAACACTTTGAGTGGAGGCAGTGAACCCGCTCCACCAAATTCTGTATAGGTCACAGTCCTGCTGAGAATTAAACAGTCTGAGACGGAAACATAAGGTCACAACCTGTGATGACACTAATTAAATGGATATGTCAACTACACAGGTGCCACATTAGAGAACACAACTATCCAAGGTCAGAGGTTTGCTCCATGCAGCAGGTTCCCTGATAGCTTCCCTGAGTCCCTGCTCCAGGTCTGATGTGTTTACAGTCTGTGCTCGGCAGCGTTACCCAGATTACTCAGTAAACCTGGCTGCTGGAACAGTGTACACATATACAAACATACATCGGGCACTCCCAAACGTTGGCTGGAGCAGTTTGTACCTTGGACGCGGTTCAAGTCAAGAGTCTATCTAGTTGCAGAGGCTTATATAACTGCCGGCCGGGAACAAGCCCAGACCTGGAAGTCCTGTGTTTACAGTCTGCTCGGTGGTCATGTCAGAGTGCACCAGGAAGAACATGCTGCTCATCGAGATGAAATCTGACCGGCCTCCCACCAAACCATGTGAAAATATACGGACATGAGTTCAGGTGCACTTCAGAGGATTGAGTGTTTGGACCTTTAAAACCCACAAAATATAAATCACGTCAGGACCTCATTATGTATATGTATATGTATATGTATATACATATATATATATGTATATATATACATATATACATATATATATATGTATATATATCAAAGGGTCAGTTCTGTGGAAGCCAATAAGAAACATAAGTATATTTGAATTTTAACAGCCATTGAGTACTATAGCATTAAAATATTTTACTGTGAAAACCATCTGACTTTATTTGTTCAGAATTCACCTCTTTGAAATTATTTATTAGTAATTTCAAAAGCTGAGTATGAATATATATTTAGAGTGTTCACAAATTCAGATCCAAAATTTCAAGTTTTGGAATTACTTGAATTTTTAAATCTGAATTTCACCACTAGAATTTGACTGATGGTGATCCGAATGTTTGAGTTTTTGGATCTCAATTTGACCCATCGAATTTCAGCAACCTGAATCTTTTTTACCTTTTTTTTTTGGTTTCTGGTTCTGAATTTGTGAACATTGAAAAAAATCTATAAACTTTCAGCTTTTGAAATAAATAAAAAGATTTAGGTGAAATTTGATGCTGACATTCGATTGGACTTGAATTTTTGGATCAGACTGATGCTCAGTTTGAGTTTTTATTTTTGGATCTCAATTTGACCGATTGAATTTCAGCATCAAATTTAACCTAAATTTCGAAATATGAAAGTTTATAGTTTTTTTTTCAATGGTTACAAATTCAGAACAAAAAAAAACCCAAAACAAAATAAATAAATGAAAATACAATTACATATAATTAAATTAAACTAAATTCAATTCAATTCAATTCAATTCAATTAAGTTAAATTAAAAGATTCAGGTTGCTGAAAGTTGATGGGTCAAATTGAGATCCTACAATTGAAGCTGAAATAAAAAAATAGAACATCAGTCAAATTCTATTGGTGGAATTCAGATTCAAAAATTCAAGTTGAAAATGTTCAAGTAGTAACATCTTGAACAGGATCAGGCAGTCCAGCCTGAATGTTTCTGTACCATCACTCATGCAACCTGATTTGTTTCTTTTTAAATTCACAAACTTGAAAGTTTGGATCTGAATCTGTGAACACTGAAAAAACATCTATTAACTTTCAACTTTTGAAATTGCAGATCAAGAAATTTTAATTCAAGAACGGAACAACAATTAGGAACAAAAAGAAAAAAACAATCAGATACATGGTTTTCCAAAAACTTTTTTAATGCTATGAATTCATTGGTGTTTAAATGTCAGCATTAACTATGCAGTGGCTGTTAAACTTCAAATACACGTAATGTCTCTGACTTGCTTTCATACAGTTCACCCAAATTATAAAAAGCCATCTTTTTTCCACCTCCATCTCCTGATCTGACAGAGCTGAAAGGAATTTACTGCTCAGAGCATTAAATAACTACATTAGGAAAACTGAATAGCAACATGTCCTTCCAAAAACAATGTCCCAGTCACTGAGGTCTCAACAGTTTCCATAGAGAACATTTTCTCAATAGAAAGTAGTTCCAATAAAAACCGTCCGCAGAGAGGTCTGTAGATTATCCTCAGTCACAGGGACGTTGTTTCTGGACAAACTACAGTTGGATTTTTTAAATGTAGTTTGTTTTTTAATGCTGAGAGTAAATGACATTAGTGCTGGATGTGACCTGTGGGTGACCTGTGGGTGACCTGTGGGTGCACACACAGGCCCTCCAAATTAGATTTTTATTCAAAATGCTATTTGTGAGTGTTTAATATAGAGAAGTGTGTGCGGTATTTTGCAAAGAAAAAAAAAGTGTGATGTTGAATTATGAACTGAATAAAAAGTGAAAGATGTGGTTTTGCTTTGCAGGCCTGGTGAAGAGATTTGACCTTGGCGTCTGTTATGTCTCAAGCACCAATCTTAGTGTGTCAACATTTTAAAAAGCTGATTGCAGGTGTGTTGGGAGCCAAAGACCACAAAAATATGGTCTCAGAAAGCCACAGATAGTCTCAACACAAAACCTGGACCCAGGAACAATAGAGGAAACTAAAATGGTCTCATGACGTGTTTTTCACTTGTGAGTTTAAGTAATTTTATCTTGCAAAACACAAGAACTGCTGGTTTACGGTTGGATATCCATGATGAGAATCTCCCGTTCCTGAGATCTGGTGACTGTGGAGGCCATTGGAGTACAGTGAACTCATTGTCATGTTTGAGATGATGTGAGCTTTGTGACATGGTGCGTTATCCTGCTGGAAGTAGCCATCAGAAGATGGGTACACTGTGGTCATAAAGGGATGGACACGCTCAGCAACAATACTCAGGTAGGCTGTGGTGTTTAAACCATGCTCAGTTGGTACTAAGAAAATCTCCCCCACACCATTACACCACCAGCAGCAGCCTGAAGCGTTGATACAAGGCAGGATGGATCCATGCTTCCATCTGAATGTGGTTTTTCCAATCTTCTATTGTCCAGTTTTGGTGAATTGTAGCCTCAGTTTCCTGTTGTTAGCTGACAGGAGTGGCACCTGGTGTGGTCTTCTGCTGCTGTAGCCCATCTGCTTCAAGGTTGGACAAGGTGTTGTTGCTTCAGAGATGCTCTTCTGCACACCTTGGTTGGAACCAGTGCTTATTTGACTTCCTGTTGCCTTTCTATCATCTTGAACCAGTCTGGCCATTCTCCTCTGACCTCTGGCATCAACAAGGCATTTTGGCTCACTGGATATTTGCTCTTTTTGGGACCATCCTCTGTCCATCCATCGCCACTGAAATCATCTTTCTTCATCATTCTGATGCTCCGTTTGAACCTCAACAGCTCGTCTTCACCATGTCTACATGTCTAAATGCATTGAGCTGCTGCCACGTTTGACTGATTGATGAGCAGCTGAACAGGTGTACCTAATAAAGTGGCTGCTGAGTGTAACTGTTTCTGTCGGTTTTCACTTTCAGTTCAGTTTCAGACACAGGTTTTAGTGCGTTTCGGAAGTTCTAAGCATACGACTGGATAAATGAGACTTGGATTATACTGCATGAGTTGTGTGAGTTTGTAAAAGGACGTTTGCATAAGGTTTTACTGTTTTTAAATGCTGTACCTTTTTACGCCAATAAATATTTTTTTTCTGTTTTTGGATTCTTCGTTCACTGTGGAGGCATGCATGAAAAACAAAGTTTTCTTCCCAAATTCAATACAACGTGGAGTCACTGATATGCAATGGCTAATTTGTGGTTGAAGTATTCCTCTGTGAAGCAGTAACGTATTCTTCTTCATATCGTTCAGGTTTGCATTATTTTATCCGTCCTTAGGGATGAATGATGAAGCCACTACTGTCCAGTTAACAATACAGGTATACTGATTCTGATAAAATAATTCAAAATGAGCAGACGAGGCAGATTTAGCACTCTTTTATTTTCAGTTGGCTCCTCCTGTTAGTAAAACGGCAAATGCATTTTCTTCATATGTACACATGACCTATAAAAATAGACAGGCAAATGAGGGAAAAGCCAGAGGAAATGTCGCTCTCATCATTATGTACATCATCAATATAGAACATCATATTTTAATCACACTATAAACACAAAACAAACAAACCTAGAACAGATGTAGTGCTCAACTCAGGACACTGATGCAAACCTTGGTTTTTTTCCTTCCTAAAACATCAATGACATCAAAGAGAACTGCCACAAAAAAACAATTTCTGAAAAATAAAAATGGCTTCAGTACAATTTTACACTGTTTAACAGGTGAATATCCCAGTCGCAATTATCACAAATTGCCCATTTTTTTTAAACATAACTCAAATAACTTAAATATTAGACAACCAAATAATCTGAGTGAATTCATAAATTTACTGTTAGCAGCATAGCCGGATCAACCAGTACCCCTCATTTTGGAATATTGTCACATCATTCATTCATTCATTTTCCCATATTGGACAAAAAATATATCATTTTCATTGTCATCTGTACGGGCATACACTTTATTGACTAAAATGTTAAGACCTGCCATGTTGATATGGGTACTCGCATCTTTTATTACAAAAATAGGAGCTTTAGTAGAAAAGCTGTCGACGTATTGTTTGGTAAAGTCTGGGTTGGTAAGGTATGGGTTCACATTAAAGTATACATCACCCCCCAAATGACCATTTCTGTATCAGTTACTCATCCTGTGTTATGCTGAGTTCAGGTAGGAAACTTAGGTTTGGTTGCATGCTCTCACAGTGAACGAAGAATCCAAAAACGGGGACAATTCTTCGTGAATTTAAGTAAACAGTTTGCATTTAACAACAGCAAAACTATATAAAACATTTGTTTATAAACTCTCACACAGCTTGTGCAGTATAATCTAAGTCTCATTTATCCAGTCGTGTGCTCAGTACTTCCCAAACAGACAGTCCTTTCTGACAGGAAACTGAACATAGAGTGAAACTTATCCATGCTCTCTACAAAGCCAGACTCCTTTGACAATAACAGCAATTTTACCGCACTGAACACAGAAGCTGCTGGTCTACCGCTGCTTGATTTGCAGTTTGTTTGTGTTATTGTGTGACTCTGGTGTGTTAAAGGGTTAGTTTGGATTCACCGAAGTCACACAACAACACAAACAAACCAACAAATCAAGGCAGCAGTAGACCAGCAGCTCCTGTGTTCAGTGAGGTAAAATTACTTGTTTTTGTAAATGGAGTTTGGCTTTGAAGAGACTTTTTAGTAAAATTGGATGTGTTTGGGAGGTACTGAGCATACGACTGGATAAAGGAGACTTGGATTATACTGCAAGAGTCATGTTTAAGTTTACAAACAGATGTTTTGATACAGTTTTGCTGTTGTTAAACATGGACCCCTATGACTTCAATTCATTACAAATGTTCTCCATTTTTTGGATTCTTCGTTCTATCAGAGGCATGTCAGAAAAAACAGTTTTCTTCACAGATTTAGCACAAGGGATGAATAACTGATATACAAATGATCATTTAGAGGGTGAAGTGTTCCTTTAAGCTCTGTGAAATGCAGAATCATCCACCAGTTTGCACTGAGCATATCTACACAACAATTAAATAACCTAAAGAACATGTATGAGCAACAATAACACCAAAAATAAACGGAAGACGTGGCTCAGTGCATTTTGACAGAAACTCCTTTGCCTCCCTAAACTGGCAAACATTTCAAAGCCCTTTGAGCTACATGTGTTGGTTCATATCTTTGTTGTAACATCGCAGCTCGATAGCAAATCAAAAGAGTTTCCTGTCACGAGTATAAAAAGTACAGTCCGTCTTCTCGAAAAGCACTTGGAAATACTCTCGTCACGATGCAAACAAAAATACTCAAGGCAGGTTCTGTCCACGGACCCGGACATGTTAAAATAAAATGGAACTAAGTAATGTGGAGGCTGGTAGGGACTGTACCTTTGAATGAGTGTGTGTGTGTGTGTGTGTGTGTGTGTGTGAAGAGGGTCTTTTTAGTTGCTGAGCCAGCAGACGCAGCATGGTCCTCCAGGTAGTGAGCCTCTGTTCCATTGTTTTATACTGTATTCCCTATTAGTTTAGGTGTAGGGCGTCACAGTGAGAGTAGGTCAGTCATCTGTGTGTGTGTGTGTGTGTGTGTGTGTGTGTGTGTGTGTGTGTGTGCGCGCGCGTCCTATACTGAGTCAGTTGTGCGTGTGTGAGGGCACATTCACGTGTGTACAGTGCGTATGAGTGCATTATCGAGCCCCAGGACCACCGGGGCCTTTGCCCTTCCTGACTGCGCCGTGGCTGCTGTGGTGGTGGCTGTGGGTCAGCTGTCTGTGGGGGCTCGGGTGGGAGGTGCCTCCTTTGGCCTGGGGGGAGGAGCTCCTGCTGGGGTTGAAGGCGGGGCTGGTACCAGACCGGCCCAGGGAAGGCTGCAGGGGGCTGGACGCAGAGAGGCCTGCTGGATGGAGAGATGAACACGGGCATGGTTAGTCTCTAAAGAAACAGCATGTCCCAGTTTAATGCTGCACTCTAACGTTGTCCAAAAGTGGCTTTTTGTTTCACATCAGAGGCAGAGAACCAGGACTTTTTACGCTCTGACATTTTGTTTTAGCTCCCGTTTTTTACAAGCTGAAAAGATTTGAGACTTTTTCTGTGAACTCAGAGGACTCATGTCTCTCAAATGTTGTGCACACATTTGTTAAAAGCACCTCTCCTTTGCCAAGATAACCCATCCACCTGACAGGTGTGACATATCAAGATGTTGATTAAACAGCAACATTACTACACAGGTGTGCCTTGGAGTGGTCCCAATAAAAAAACGCTCTAAAATCCCCAGTTTGATCACACAACACGATGCCACAAATGTCATTAAGTTTGAGGGAGCATGCCACTGGCATGCTGATTGCAGGAATGTCCACTAGAGCTGTTGCCGTGAACTGAACGTGCATTTCACTACTGTAAGTCGTCTTCAGTGTCATTTCTGAGAGTTTGGCAGTACATCCAACTCACCACACAACTGCAAACCACATGTAACCAGCTTCTTCACCTGAAAGATCATCTGAGACGAGCCAACTGAAGAGCTGATGCAGCAATTGGTTTGAAGAACCAAAGAATGTCCTGCACAAACCATCTCAGGGAAACTCAACTGCACTCGTCATCCGCAGGGTCTTGACCTGACTGTAGTTTGTCATAATGAGGGAACATGTTGAACTTGGATGGTGTCTGGCACTCTGGAGATGTGTCCTCTTTACAGATGAATACTCTTTGACCAAAAATGTGGTGCTACTCATCCAAACTTCAGAGCTCAAAGTGCAAAATAAATGTCTTGTTTTCAGGATAAACCTGTGACCTTTCATTGTGACCATCCTGAGGCACACCTGTGTAGTAATGATGCTGTTTAATCTTAACATGCCACACGTGTCAGGTGGATGGATTATCCTGGCGAAGGAGAAGGGCTCACTAACATGGATTTCAACAAATGTGTGCAAAAAAATTTAGGAGTTTGAAAACCAGTTAAAATCTGCTCTAAGATCACGCAGTGACACAACGGGACTTGACCGGTTATTGCAGTTAAGAAATCCTCCAGAGAGCCACAGCTATTTCAGCTTCGACTGGACACGTTCTTACAGGCGAATTTTCTGTGTTGCCGTCAGGGCATCGTTACGTTTTACCTGCTCGTAAAACTAAACCAATATTCAAAATCTTTTATTCCCTCTGCTATTGGTCTTTTAAATTATCCGTAGATTTATGTTGTTCTTTCATCTCTTTTATTGATAATCAGTCTATTAACTAAACTGAACTCCTTCACACATTTTTATATTTGTTTTTATTATTACTCATCTATTTATGTGTCTACATGTTCCTGTATGTTATGTTATAGTGTGTGTGAAAGGCAAGCTGTTCAAACAAATTGCCCCCTGGGGGGATTAACAAAGTTGTCTGAATCTGAGGTTGTGTTAAATTGTGTAAATTTGCCTTTTCTGTATTGTTTTCTTTTCCAATTAAATCTTTATTAACACAAATATTCATGATAATAACATGTTGGTTGCAACATTCTGTATTGTTTTCACCGTAGTTTACATTTGAGTCACCAAATGTAGGTGCTTGGCAGCCCGTGAGGCCTGTGCTTGAAAATATTAGAGTCTATCACTGAGAGTTATTTTGTGTTTGGGGTCTTTACGGCCTGTCAGTACAATATTCACTAACCTTTGGAAACACTGTAACCGTAAGCAGCATAAGCTGCTGCAGATGCAGCTGCTGCCCCCGCCATCGCTCCCGCCATAGCTGCAGCGCTGCCTGCTGTTGACTTGCGCCCACGTCCTTTCCCTCCAGACTTGGCACCGCCTCCTGACCCTTTAGGTCGCCCCCGACTCCGCCCAGACCTGCCTCTGCCAGGACTGATTGTTTCCGAGGCTGAAACACCTGAAGAAGGAAGACAAACGCATACAAAGAAAAACTAAAATCTGAAACGTGTACACCACTTATTTTGGTAAAGCATGTATTGATCCCCATGTACGACACATTACAGCACTGTGAGAGAGATGTTGTGTCTGGTTTGGCCTTGACCCAGACCTTCAAAGATACTGAAATAGGAGTTTTACTGTAATACAGAAGGATTACTACACATTCATCATTACTCATCATTACGCTAAGTACAGGCTCAAGCAAAAACTGGAATATTGCTCTCATTTTCCGTAATGTTTGCAGAATTAGAGCCAGTGTGAGCCTCACTGGTAATGCGCCTAATCTCTCCAGTACCTTCTCCCCCTCTGTCTGACTCCCTCTGCCCCCCACTGGTCTGCATTTTCTTCGCATGTTTCCATCCAAACTCTGTATATTCGACCCTTCTCTGGGGGGTGATGAGCCTATCCTATCACTAACACCCAGGCACAGATGAAAACCCTCCACAAATCCCTCACTCGTACCCTCCCTTCAGGCCTTAATCTCCTCCTTCCTCCCTTTTCACTCAATTGTCCAAGTTCACCCACTGCTCCCTCGTTCTAACCTTCATTCTGTCTTTCCAACCTGTCATTATAACCTCATTCACATCTCTGAAAGCACCAACTTTCTCCTTTTTTTTAAATAATCTCTCTGGCAGGAAGCTCTTAGCATGGCAGCAAAAATCCAAAATGGGTTTCAGTGAAGCAGCGTGTATTTAGAGGGATTACCTTATTACAGCACATCCAAAGTACAGATATACTGCAGCAGCGATATGAACTATACGCTCCCTATCTGTCTGAATCCCACGGTACAGAACATACTGAAATATATTATGTCCAGGGCAAAATAAAGCCCCCATAAATCTGAATAATCAGCTGCATAACACATACGAGGCTACACTCCACTTGTCTCAATGGACGCCAGCCTATTAAAACACAAGTCCTGATAGTGGAGGGAACATAACAAGCCAGACTTCTGTTATGACCTCCATGTGAGACACCCCGATTTGCTTTTCCAACACCATTCAAACATGATAATAATGTCTCATAGATAACACAGATTATGTTTTATTTGGCATGTTTGGAGCTGTTAGAGTGACAGATTAAATGTACAGAGACCATCTAAAATTAGAAAACCACTAAATATGAACACTTTGACAGTGTGTGTCCAAATACTTGTGATAGAGTATAAAAAGAATATGCCTTTAGAAGCAAAACAGATTTATGCATTAGTTATATTTACAGTATTCTAGACTTTGGGGTTAAATTAAGCAGTATTTTGTTGTCGTGGTGGAGCTAATCTGAACTACTTAGAGCGGGGTAGGCAGCTTCATTTAGGTGTCATAGCCTTTGATATTGTAATTCAATGGACTGAGAGACACTAGACCTCTGCATTTCCCCTTGGCTCTGTTTTCAGGGTTTAGAAAATCTGGCCCGTGATGGAAGACTTTAGCCAATCACACGTCATTTCAGAGCGAGGGCATTTCTATTAACTGTTGTACAAATGCAGATGCTTGTGCACATCCCATCAGTGAAAGCCTGATTTAATGCTGGAAAATCCTGATGAAATAGCAAACCAAAAAAGGAGGACGGACTTATCAAAACGTCTAAAAAAAAAAAAAAGTCAAAATAAACGCAATAATGGCCGTGTTTTTTTGCGGCTTTAAATTCATGGTGACGTGCAGCAGACGCGCTCCAATATTGCACTCTGAGATAAACTAAACTCTACTTTTGGAACACAGCAGCATGCACCGCATGTCATGTGACAAGGACTAACCAATCACAGCCAGCAGACATCAGTCAGCTCTGCACTCAGGATTTCAGGTAAATAGGCTATGATACAGTGCTTGTTAAGGTTGCTTAGCAACCTCAGATGCAAACTGCTGCTGTGCTCTTGAAAGGTAACTCAAAAAAGACACAAAAGTAGCGCCTAGTGTCCAACCTTGCTTTTCCAGGCGGTTAAAGATGCGGCATGTGTGCGGCCCATTAAATGTGTTAATATCAGTAACAGAAAATGTTGCCAGTAGTTTAGCCTTCAGCTAACCAGAGACAAGGCTAACGGCTGTGGCTAATTCAAGTTCGTGTTTATGTAACATTAGCTTGCGCCTCGAATCACAATGTGTCCTCCATCTCACTCCCCACCACTTGAGACCACGTCACCAATGGGAGAGCAGGCAGCGCTTTCAGAGGTTGACCCCCATGCAGTGGCCACACCAACTTGAGTCCAGCAAGAGCAACCCCAGCTCCTGGGGACAGGACAGCCCCCAATCCCCTGCTGGTTCAGCAAACTTTCTGTTGCTGCCGTTACACAGGTTAGACCTGGTGCTGCTGCTGGCCACCAGCACGCTGTGATACCCGGTACTGGGGGTTTATGCTGGCCGAATTCTAGCCCAAATTCTAGTCTCCTGAGCTGCTGCCCACTCTTCTCCCAGGGTCAGCTGCGTGCAGCGAGGTGGAGGGACCATGCTTATTCTTGTCTCATTTGTGGTCTGATCTAATATACTGTGGGACACTTTAGTCTGTAACAAATCATGATATTTTAACTATTTACTCTTTTTACTGATCATATGTTTTGTATATAAACTTTAATCCTGCAAATTAAACCGTAAAAAGTACAATATTCTCTTCAGAAATGTTGTGGAGTGGACGATTTCCATGACAGAAACTAAAATGTGTAAGTATTCATTGTGCCGTTTAACCAAGAATATTTTTTGTATAGTGTCATCAAACAGCAATTACACACAGAATGTACCAAATAGTGACTATATAATACACTGCTCCACTCACTCAAGGATCAAGGTCAGAGGTCGGCTAAAATCTATTTGCTCTCTTACCATTCATGTTGTCAGAGACTGATCCAGACACAGACGAGGGCGAGTTGGTGGCGCGAGACTGCGGCGCAGAGGACACCGGATCATCCACGATGACCAGCATGTCACTGCTGCTCTCGTCAGCGTCGGCATCCGGGGGTAACGAGCCGGGCTGGAGCTCGCTGCTCAGGGAGATCTGGCCGTGCACAGGAGCACACACAGACATACACACAGGCTGGGGGTCAGCACCACAGGGAACAAAGGAACCGGGCCGGTACGGCAAAGGAAACAATGGAGGAATGATGTATGGAACAACGAGGAGAAGAAGGGAGGAATTGTGAGAGGAGGAAGGGAAATCAGAAGCATAAGAAGGATAGAAGGAAAGATGAATGTAACACATGGAAACAGATGAATCAATAACAAAAAAAATGAGTAAACATAAAGAGCAGATAGTTTGTGAATTTAGGCCAAAGTGACTTAATGGAGCAGCCATTGCCATCCTCTAACATAAATCACACTCACTCCTCACTCACTCTCTTCTTTTTACCCCCTGAATTCCCTCACCTCACTGAAGGGACTGGGCATGGCCGAGTCCATCTCAACGCTGATGAAGGAGTCGTCTCCGTCTGCAGAGAGGTTGGAGTTGTCTGCCGAGGGCGCGTGAGAGATGACCAGGTTCACCTCCCTTTTCTTCTTGCTCTCCGACTCCTCGTTCTTCTTCTGCTGGTTAGAAACAAAGGAGGGTGAGGGAATAGGTTAACTGTCATATATTTTACACCCACTCTGTCTCTTGTCACAGCTAAATCTCACATCCTTTAGTCTCCTCTGCAGGCACTAAGGACATCTGCGGCCTGTTCAACACTTGAGTCCAGAGCAAGACAACTAAACAAGTACTGTCCAGATTGCCATGAAGTCTGGTATGGACACAACCTCAAGCTCAGTTCAGCCCAAAGATTCTCAACACAGCTTGAAACGGTGTGTTTTCAGATGGGATTTGAAAGTGGAAAGGGAGTCAATGTTGATGTGGGCCTCAAAGGACAGTGAACAGGACGACACCCAGACTCTTAACCTGAGGGGACGGACAGACTTTAGAGTTGTCAATGGTTAGAGAGAAACTGTGCGGTTTAGTAGCCACAAGGAGAACCTCCGTTTTTTCTATCTCTGATTTGCTGAGTGATCTGCTTTGTCCATCATACCTTATTTCTGTTGCCTAATATAATATTCAATGATAGAAAGTGATGGTATTTCTTGTTTCAGTGGATTGCAGGCGTCTTTCTGGTCTGATTACCGGTTATGTGATTGGCCATCGCAGCCTAACATTGGATTGCATTTCTTCAAACCTTCATTCTGTTTCAACTTTTCACCACAAGCCACTGCGTTCTTTTTCCAGACCACCCTGCAGCCCCACCACTACAGCCTAGACGTACTACCCACATTAAAATGAATGGGAACGCTGGATTTGGTGCGAATGTAGCCTGAATGCTGCCTCTACATGCCACTCTTAATTTCTTTATTACCTCATCCCTTCCTTTATCACTTTAATACTTCCTATTTTTCATCCCATGCTGTATGTCCTTTGCTCTTCCAACCTTGCACCTGCAGACTGAGATGATGTTTGAGGGTTCCTGCTGATCGTGTTGTGCCGTACCTTCTCAGCGTACTTCTCCCTCTTCCTCTTGCGCTCTTTCACCTTGCTGCACTCCTCCTGCTGCCTCTTCTCCTCCTGTCTCTGACGCACTACAGGAGAAGACACAATTTAAGTTTTATTGTCTTCCTTCCTTGATGTGGGGTTGCTTTTGCACAAAGAAAACCAAATTAAGTCAAGATGTTGTAAGTGCACGCCTCAAACACTCACGCTTCTTCTCCAGCTCGTCGTCGTCCAATAGCAGGCTGACCACCTCTTTGGGTTTGAGCGTGTCTGGTTTGAAGTTGCCTCCAGAGATCACCACCCTTTGGATCTTATTGCACAAACAATAAAGCATTAATTAAGTCTTAAGTTAAAGCATATTTGCATTATGATTCACTTGTGTTGTTTACTTCTTGGTTTACTGGAATAGAGGCTGTTTCATTTTTATTTTATTGCTTTGTGTTTCAGACCTCGCTTTTCTCCTTGGCCCGCTGCAGGATCCTCTCCTCGATGGATCCCTGACAGATGAGGCGATAGACAGTGACCTGCTTGGTCTGACCCAGCCTGTGAGCTCTGTCCATGGCCTGCTGGTCCACTGTGGGGTTCCAGTCACTGTCATAGAAGATAACCTGGAGGAAGACAAAAAAAACCAGATCTCTAGTTTCTATAACAAAGACCAAGATGTCGAGGTCATTCTCGGTCAAGTTCCTAATGCTGCTGTATTGTTATTGTTTACCACAAGGTTCAATTTGGGTGATGACAGGCTGAACATGATGCAGACTCTCCCCTTCTCTGTAATTCCTGAGACTAATTACGGGGATGTGTTGTCCCAAGTGACCTGCCCCTTTAACATGACAGATGTCCCGCGTTAACAGTCACTTCAAACTCATTGTCATGAAAGCTAATCCCACTTGAACGGGGCTACAGGGACACAAAGGGAGATTATGCCGAGGGATGTGGATAAACACAAAGGCAGAGATCATCATTTATATATGAATGATCAAACCCCTTCACTTCATACTAGAATGTCATTATATCAACATAATATTAATGCTGAAACAAAGGTCATCCAAAACTATCCTTTCTGGCTCTATTAGCAAAAGAAAAACACATGGCAGATAATGACTGGCCTTTGATATATTTAGGAAACACCAGCGCAGTTTAAGCTTTGATATTGTATCAGTGTTGTGTTTTTCCTCCAGTGTGTCGGTGACTCACAGTGTCAGCAGCAGTCAGGTTAATGCCGAGCCCTCCGGCCCTCGTACTCAGCAGAAACACAAAGATGTCCGTCCTGTAGAGGGCAGAGGGGAAGGAGTGGAGGGGTGGACAGAGAGGAAGGGAGACACACACAAAACAGAAAGATATAATTTACAACTGCACAAGTAGAAATATCCATATCACAAAATCATGGCACAAAATTAAGTTAGAATGTAAGTTAAGAACCGTTCTCAAAATGATCTTAAGCCTGGCAGCCAAACTGGGCATGATACATAGTAACACAGTTTGTTAAAGCCTATTGAAGCGCTGCTAGGCAGTTTCATTTTGGCTTCATTGGGCAAAAAAATCCCATAATAAACCTTAAGCTGCTGTAATTCAAGTCGACTGAGAAACTTCTGCAGCTCCTCTTGGCTCTGCTTCAGGCTTTATTAAATCTAACCCATGACGAAAGACTATCACAGGTCATTTCAGAAAGAGGGCGTTCCTATTGGCTGTTCTAGAAATGCAGATGCATGTGCACATCCCTTCAGCGAAACCTTGATTCAATGGCGTAGAATCCTGCAGACAAAGTTGCTATTCCAGCATTGGCACCAACCGCCTACACTGCAGAGCAACCCAAAAAGTAAAATGGACTTAACAAAAAGAGAATCTAAAAGAGAGTCAGACAATAAACGAAGTAAAACACCTGTCAATATTGGCTGAGCATTCAGAAATGCTAATTTTGCTAATAGTTTAGCATTCTGCTAACTGTAGCCAAAGGTTCACGGCTGTGGATTCAAGTTCCCGTGTATGTAGCTAATGTTAGCTAGAGCCTCAAATCACTGTGTCTCATTCCTCGCCACAACACTTCATCAGGAGAAGAGCGGGTAGCAGCAGTTTCGGAGAGAAACTCCTGGTGAGCAGCCGCAGCAACCTTAATCTAACCAGCACAAACCCATATTCTGGAGGACCAGAGAGCCCTGACTCCCTGCCAAATCAGCAAACTTTCTGTTGCTGCCGTTACACAGGGGAGACCCTGCGCTGCTGCTGGCCACTAGCCCACTATGACATCTGATGCTGGGGAGTTTGTGTCGGTCGAATTTGAGCCAGCAATCAAGCTGCTGCCTGCTCTCCTCCCATGGAAGGAGTGGTCAGCGGTCAGGAGGTAACGTTAGCTAGAGCCTTGAATCACAGTGTATCCTCCACCTCACTCCCCACTGAGGAGATCACCTTTTCAGGAGAATAACAGGCAGTCAGTGGCCGCAGCAACCCCAATCCAGTCAGCGTAAACCCCAACTCTGGAGGACCGGAGAGGCCCAACACCCTGCCGCATCAGCAAACTTTCTGTTGCTGCTGTTACGCAAGGGGAGACCCAGGGCTGCCGCTGGCCACTAGCCCACTATGACATTTGGAACTGGCGGGGTTTGTGCTGGCTGAATTCAAGCCGCTAATCAAGCTGCTGTCTGCTCTCCTCCTGGGGAAGCAGTCCACAGGGGCCGGTAGCGAGACAGAGAGACCGTGAGGTGTGGTAGCTAGCTAATTCTTGTCTCATTTGTGGTCTGATCAACAGAGAGAGAAAGCTCTACAATGAAATAAGATTGAATAAATCTGTGTATAGGAAACACTGGGTTACTGTATGCAACACGTGCATATGGCCGTGCTGGTCTGGTGGGAGGTGCTTAGGACAGAGAGGGGAGAACTGCAGTAGGATTTTTGCTTACCCCAGTTTTAAACCTGTGAGAGATGAGCATGCAAGATGATATACTATAATGGTAGAGAGCTGCAAAATAAAGCTGTTCCAATAAAACACACTCCTTTACCTACACCCCCCGCAACAAGAGCCAGAGTGACACCGTCTCCTCTGAGCTGCACACTAATGTAAACCAGAGCATGTGGACTCACTAGGAAATATATACACACATGTTTGGACGCATACATGTAAGATTAAACTGTTCGCTGATTGCTGCAATATACAAAAAGTCAGAATTACACTTAAGTTTGTGGCAAAGGGGAGTTTGGTTTCATGCACACACTCACAGACACACAGACACACACACACACACACCATAGATCATATCTATCTTTACCCACCGGCTCTGGAAGTCAGCCACCATGTCTCTGCGCTCAGAAATCTTGGAAGATCCATCGAGGCGCATATAGGTGTGCTTACGATAGACCATGTACTCCTGGAGAGACAGGACAAAAAGAATTAAGGAAACTTCAGAGACAAAAATGTGGCGTTATATTTAGCCCTCCATTTATTCTTTTTGCTTGCCAGAAATAGCTTCAGCACAGTCCCAGATCAGTGGATTGTCTCCAAAAAATTTCAATATTAGAAAATGTTTGTTTTTGCAAAGTTGTCACTTAGGATCAGCGAAGACTTTTAAAACTGCTTTAATAAAAAGAACTGGATCCAGTCCTGCATGGAATCCAAGAATAAGGGTCATGGATTTGAACTAAACCTTCATGGATCACCTTCACTGCTGGTTTTGAAACCAACAAACGTGAAGAAACTGGAAGCTGAAGCTGTTCGCAAATATGCACTGCTACTTGAGTCATCCTCTGAGGAGCAGATAAACCCTGCAGACCGACTTCTTACGTTCCAGGGGTCATGAAATACTAATCTTTAATGTTAAGAATTTCTGACCGACAGAAACTCTGTATCCAAAATATCGAAATCCCACATTTCTTATGCGCATTTGCTGGAGTTGAAACCTCAATCCCAGCCCAGAGAGACACTGAGAAATGCAGAATTTGATATTCTATCCCCCCTGAACGTCCACTAAGCTGCTCTGAGTAAGAGTGTGTGTTTGTGTGGGTGTTAGGTCTGATGGGAGGGGTACTTAAGTGCAACAGCAGTGATGAGGTGACATGTTGATCTCTTTTTAAGCACTGCCCTGAACCTCCGACCTCCTCGCTCAAACATGTCAGTGCCCATGAACCAATGAACCGGCCACAATTACTGGCACACATCACACCTCGCCTCTCACAATCATTAACAATGATATCAATGATTTGACACTATGTTTTCTGCGACCCCCTCCAAACCCCTGTCATGACACTAGGGGCCTCAGTCCCGGCAGGGCCTGCCCTCCTCTTTCTGTGCGTCTGGCTCTGCTCCCAGCAGCCCCATCTGCTCTGAGTGAACACCACATTAGGGACCATTAGGCCCGCGCTCGCCAAAATGCTGCTAACCTTGTTGAATGGAGTTTTGATAGCGTGCCAGCAGGATGTTGCAGATATTGTTGCTCTTACAAAAAGCCTTACTCAGCTTTCCTAATCTTAATTATTCATCTATGTCTAAATCATTGGAAAAAAAGTTTGAGAAATAGATCACCTGAGGTCTCTCAGACATGAAGACAGTCTGTTACAATCTCTGCAACCTCCAGCTGCCATGATTTAAAGCTTGTTGAGTCCTGGAGTGGACTTTCTCCAAGAGTGCTGCCACACTGAAACATATACCTCAACAGCTGGCAATTTTCTCTCCTATTTTGTTTGGGTTGGTGTTAATCATAAGTGACACTGCTTTATTTCTGTAGTTTTTCACTGATTTTTTAATGTGTTCCTCTGCAAATGTTATAAATCAAGACGTAGGTTCAGGTCAGCCTTCAACTGGACAAAATGTTAATCTTGTTCAACTAACTGTCAGCAGCTTATTGGGCCATATTCAGTGAAAAAAAAAAAGATAATGTCTAATGTCTTACAAACAAACGTGAAGAGATGTATGGGAGGAGAGAGGCGTGTGAGAACAGACATTTGTTCAAAAGGCATTACGAAATTTCTTCCTCATGAAAACCACCTCTTAGAAAAAGCTTGAGTGCCAGTCGGGTTGTTGTTCCCAAACAATAACGACTCCCCAAGGTCAAGAAACACAGTGTGCTTATTACTCAGGTTGGGAACACATTGTGCCTGGTCACAGTCTGTTCCCAACCTGACAGATAATGTAATACAACACAAAAAAAGAGAACAAGTAATGGCACTGTAAATACATTTTTACCAGCGAACAGTGTAAAGATTAGGGCTGAGCTGAGCACTCAGATGAAACGAGTATCCGGTACAGACGTTTGTGAGGATTCTCAGTCTTCTGGGTCATGGTAATCTTAAGTGCTGTATCGTAGCCACCTGGACTTGCTTCAGTTTCTTGAAGACGTTTCACCTCTCATCCTGACGAAGGATCCTCTTGGATGAGAGGTGAAACGTCTTCAAGAAACTCAACCAAGTCCAGGTGCCTATGATACAGCTTTTAAGATATCTGGTACAGATTATCTACTTTTTATAAATATCATCAAAGGAAAATGTGTCTGAGCTCTGTAAATGGTTCTCTAATGAATAAAAAATGTACGTCTGATGAACCCATATCAATATCAGGCTTAAAATAACGATTAGGTCCCACCAATTTCCTGTTTAAGTCCCGCCCACTTCTGATTTGAACTTGGCCCATATTGAGTACAGATACGGATATAGAAAAGTTGTTGGTTGAACAGTAACAGAAAATGATGTACTCACTCATCCCTACCGCATATATGAAAAACTTGTATAAATCCTTTTGCAACTACAGAGAGCGCCGCACGACGTCTTATAAATTGCCTCAAGTGATGTCACTTGAGTCAGCATTAGTCCGCGCTGAGGACTACAAATGTAAGAGTTAAAATCTGTTGGTGTAGAGTAGGCTTGGGTGGTGTCACGGTTTTACAGTAGCTATACCAGGGTACTCAGAAATCCAGACAGTATGATTTTTAATACCGTTAAAAAAAAAAAAAAACGTAATGTAGGCAGCATTTTTTAAAGCTATTTTTTAAGGGTTTTTTTGTGTTTGTTTTTTTGCCCTGAATCAACCCTTTAAAACTCGGAGCGACATCACTTTTCTTGTGCTGCTTTCAGACACCTTTTGCAAGTATTCAGCCTTTGGACCCCGAGCAAATTAGTGCAATTTTTTCCAAAACATGGGGAAAAAAGGCAATGAGCAACTTGGTAAGAAATGTCACACAAATTGCAAAAAAAATATTTGATTGATGATTCTTTTTTTTTTGTTTGTTTGTTTGTTTTTTTAAATTAGGGGAAAACTACATGTATTATTATTGTTATTATTATTATATATTTAAAATTATGTTACAGAATTATTATAATTTTTAAACTCTTTTTCCAGGTCATTTCCTCATTATTATTATTATTATTATTAATATTATTATTATCATTATTTGTTTTTGTTTTTTTTTTTACTTTTTTCCTTCTCTTTTTACAAAAGATAATTTTCTTGTTTTTAATTTTAAAAAGCCAATTTGCTCAACGATATCTCTGGTTGTGCTGCATCGATTAGATCCATTTTGTTTTACACTAACCATTATTAGTACCACAATATTATAGGAGTGCAACAATGAAATGGTGAAGCACTTAATAGATTGATGTCATGTCAGTAAACACGCACACAGATGTACAGCAGCGTCCCTGGTCAGACTATTGCATGAGCATGGACCATGACCGAAGATTGGAAAAAGCTGCAACACTATTCATCCATCTATCAAAGCTTCAAAGTTATTGACTCCAATAAACAAAACTCCACTCCCCATGATCCCTATAACACGGCTACTCATTCACAGATGACTGTTTCTTTGTATTTGAAATCACACTGTAGCAGAAATATGTAATAAAACAGTCAGTGTATCATAAATGTCTCATCATATAATCACAGTTCCATTCCAGCTTTGAGTTGCGTAATGGGTCACAGTATCCCACTTCATAAACACAAATCTGCTGCTGATTTTCTGGCTGCAATACCATCAAGTCATTGTGGGCATTCCTGCCAGCGCTGTAATCTTAGCCGCAGACTCTCAGCACAGTAAAGTGCCGTCTAAGCAGCCACAGACACACACGGAGGAGGGCAGTGACTTGGCGGTCCTGCTCCACTATCGGCTGCTGCCAGAGAGAGCCAACAATGTTATTTTTCTTCGGGCCACCCGGATCTCAGCGATCCATCACCCGACGGTGTGATGTCACCAGAAGAACCGGCAGCCGACCGGCGACGAAAACAATGACGTTAATGACATAGATTAGCATCAGCCTCTCTTTCACTGTTTCTCTCAGTCACAGTCTCATGTTCAGGAAATCAACTCCATCTGCAGAGTTTTTATCCCCGACCGATGAGAAAGATAATACGGTCCAGGAAAACTGAAGCCAGATTTAATTCATGGATCTCTTTAAGCCATTAGCAGAGGAGACGCTGTCATGGCCTCCCATTACTGTATGAGGTCACTATACTGTAAAAAAAAAAAAAAAAAAAAAAAGGCACTGTAATATTGCCTCATTAGACCTGGAGAACAAAGCTTGGTGAGAAGAACATTAACCCTGTCAGTCTCAGCGGCCTGCGTCCTGCTCACTGTTTAATGGCACTGTTACGGCATGGCTCTACTCAACTCCACTCGCTCTCTTGTGCTTTTCCATTAGTTAAAGTTGTGGGGATGCCTGGTACTTTTTTTTTGGTACCACCTCAGTTGAGGGTCCATGTGAAATGAGATGATACCAGAAGGTGGACTCGATGCACAAATAAGCTATTCTTAAATATCCCATCAATTGCACAAGTAACTCTAAATCCTTCAGCGCAGCCCTGTTCCTTGGACGATCAACAAGGTGCAGATGTTCCTCTGCATCGTGGGTAAAGAGGAAATATAATGAGGCCTGGATGGCGATGCGGCTATTACTATGCGATTTCAACTCCGCCTCCATTAGAACTGTCTGCAGTGGAAACGCAAAACAGATCTAAGGTAAAGGTACAAGTCAGCGTGAGTTATGCATGGGTTCTAGGGGTACTGTACTGCAACTTAACTATCACACTTGGTTGTAACCCCTCTTTGCATTGGTTGTGATGCTTTAGTGAATCATTTACATTCTAGTTGCCACGCCTTTACCCCTATGGAGTGAGAAAGATAGTGACTTGGTTTGATTTGAGTAAAAACTGAATAAAAGCTACTCAAAGTTAATTATATGCTCAAAGAAGTTGCAAGTTATTTTCTTCTTTTTTAATGTCGTTTTGCCTTTATTTGATAGGACAGTTTAAACTAAGAGAAATTAAAGATGGATATATAAAATTAGATAAAATGTTGGCAGAAATTAAGACCTTACAAAAATCTAAATTTAAGATTCTTTAATGACTTCATAGGACTTATATTTATAAAAACAAATTTATGTAATTATGAGACTTTTTAAGAGACCCTGATTTTGTACTTTTCTTAATGCAAACCCAAAGTCTTCATGTATAAATCTCGACCGCAACTAATAAATTCACATAAATCTTCATTTTAAAACAATCCCAGTTATTCTGAAAAAGATGATGTGCTAATAGGAGACCTCACGAAGCACATAACTGGCAGTCAGGAGAACAAAGTTTCCTGGGACCGAAAGGGTTACCGCAAAACTTAACTAGCCTACATTATCTGATCCATCTCAAGCTTTGTCACCATTGCTTTTTTTCCTAGGGCCTTTAACACCAGGCATTCCCTCTGTTTCCCAGACACGCAGGAAGACAGTCCTTAACCACCTGGGCTGGGTCCATCTGCCATCAAAAGATTTGGCTGTGGAAACAGTACTGCACCGTGTGAATGGGGAAGGAATTCCCAGTGACATCATGCCAGAGACTTTTGGCTCCATAGTGATGTTTGCAACAAATATGGAGGCAACAATAGAGCACTGCACCGAGGCTGTCGACACATGATCAACTGGCAGGATTGTTTTGCGCTGTTATTTTCCTATGGAGAGTGATGATGCAGATTTTAAGACTTATTTAACCTCCAACCTGTTCGCCCCCTGACATCAAAACAGATCACAACCAGCCAAAAATGACGTATCTGCATTGACTCTGGGCTAATCCAAACAGCTTGCAGCATTTATCCTATGCAGATACAATATTAAGAATCCCTAAAAATCACTCTGGCATTTCTCATTTCTGGCTTCGTGTTGATCCTTCCTCATTTGGTCCCATCTTTTCTGCTCCTCTGCCTCCTCAAACTACCTTTGTCTTCTGCACAGTTTCTTTTCTTTCTAACCCCAAGGCCCCTTGCCACTCCCATCTCCCATCTCCCCCTCTCCCCTCCACCTCATCTTTTTCCTCACCCCTTCCAGTCATCCCTCCCATCTGGCTGCGTCCCCTGCAGATGAGACCCCGCTAATTAGCCCTGACCTGTTAATTAGCCGTCTAATGAGTGCACTAACGAGGGACAGGCAGGCTGATTAGAGGTACTGGAGCTCAATACCTCACTGGCAGAAGCAGACCAGTTAAACAACTGGCTTAGAACAACACAGATATATGCAAATGACACATTAAAGGTATGTTTCCAGTGAACAACATTACAAACAGTAATTCTGTGTAGTTGGTTCATGTGTGTGTGTGTGTGTGTGTGTGTGTGAATGTGTTACACTGTTGACTCTTGTGTAACGCTTCTAAAGTCTCCATTTATGGCACTACTGAAACATTATTTCCTAATCAATCATTAATATCAGTAGAGTTTGAGAGTCCAGTGTTTATGTGTGTGTGTGTGTGTGTGTGTGTGTGTCTGTGTGTGTGTGTGTGTGTGTGTACCTCCAGCAGGTCTATCATGCGGGTCATCTGAGAGTAGATGAGGACTCTGTGTCCCTGGGCCTTTAGCCGACTCAACAGGATATCCAAGGTGTGGAGCTTGCCACTTTCAGTGATCAGGCTCTCCTTATCTGAAAGACGAGGACACAGAGAGGTGAAAACCCAAACTACCTGGATAGTGAGAGACTGATGAGACTCATTTTACATACTCGGAATATCCAGCACAAACATTTCATTCTGCCCTCTAGCTGACACTGTGCAAGAGGCGGGGTACACGGCCAATTTAGAGTCACCAGTTAATCTAACCTGCATGTCTTTGGACTGTGAGAGGAAGTCAGAGTACCTGGAGAAAACCGACTCATTTTACATACTAATATTCAGCACAAAAATGTAATTATGCCCTCTAGGGGGGTGTGATGGTATTAGGGTATACCATATCTGGAAATTTAGAAATACAGCATGATTTTCAATATCTTCAAAAACACAGGTGGTCCTCTTTCTTTTAATCTTTCTGTGTAGTACACAGCACATGCCACCAAAGGTCTGTCTTTGGTCTCTACCAGTGGAACCAGGGTCTACTGAACGGGCTGTATACCCTGGTGAGATGTTAGGAAGGTATGGTGGTATGGAAAATTTGATACTGCCCAAGCCTGCTGAGGTTGTATTCAGATATATGAGCTTTCACAATATGCATGTTTAGAATATTAAAGAGGACATATTATGCTTTTTCCCCCAGGTTCATATACTTGTAGTTTGGGTTTCAACTAGAACATGTTTACATACACCTGTATTCACTCTCTGTGGGAGAAAGCTCAGTTTTAGTGCCTGTGTCATTAAGGCCCCCTCCAAAAAACCCTAGTCTGCTCTGATTGGTCAGCATTTGCGGGTCTTCCATATCTCTCTGCACCATCATTGCAGGTGGGAATGAAGAATAGCGGCAATTCTTACTGTGAAAAATCACCAATAAAAGCTTCTAAACACAGCCAGACATGTTTCAGCAGGAATATGATCCAAATTCAGTGAGACGTTAACAACATCGGCAACCAAGATTCATGTTTCCCCGACTTTAGCAAGTAGCTACATGTATGTTAGCTGTGCACTGACTGTAATGGAGAATAGCGAGACTTGATGAGTGGGAAAAATCAAATATAAAAGCTTCTAAACACAACTGCATGTGTTCCAGCAGAAATCTACAACATCAGCAACCAAGTCTACATGTTAGCATGTAGCTATACTATATACACAAATATGGCAAAGCATAATAAGTTCCCTTTAACAACACCTGAAAAACACCTACTGTACATACCTCCTATCATTTACCAGAATGAACTTCCTCATGTACAGAAATCAACGCTCAATGCTTGTCATGTCTTTTCCCCGATTGCAAATATTTACTGTGTTAACATAATATCTTAATGTGACACATCTGCTCACTGGCAGAACACAGAGAGGAAGCCCGATCAATTCAGAGGTTATTAACTCTTCCCTAATCAATACAAGTCTTCGATAAGACTGTATTCTGGAGGATAAAGACCCTTTCACCAGAGCGGATCAGCCTGGGGATCAATCCTCCTAAATCTGTCCCTGATCTGGTGATTGTTTAAATAAAGCATGTGCCCTTATTGACTGACTGCTGATGAGAGCAGAGACAGTGGGGCACAGAATGAACCAGAGAGAAAGAGAGAACATGAAATTGTGAGAAGAGTGATTTACACTCTGTTTCACACAATGGCACAAAAAGACGAACAAATAGGCCCAGCAGTTGGTCTTGGTCATGTTCCTGCCAACATGTCAGGTGTTCTCCGGCCCTCAAAAGACCACGGAGAGCAAATGGGGAGCAATCTGACCCTGGGTCTGCTGTTGAAGTGGTTCCCTCCGTGTCCAGCTGATGAGGAATTAACGTCATCTGGCACAATGGCAGAATGAGAGGAGGGACGGGGCCGCCATCGACCCGGTGACAGGCACACTATGGTGTTTGACCGAGGGGTCGTGACCCTGAGCGGGGAGAACCTAAGGCCAGGTCCAGGGTCGGGTGACAGGGTCGGGCCGGGGTTACAAGAGAGTCCCTGTGGAAGAGTCGGACTTGGCTGCATCACTCGAGTTGGACACTTGTTCCCAAGCCCTTTTGTACAGTGAAAACCTGGGCTTATAAATATTTCCCAGTCTTATTTCCTTGCTTTGTCAACGTAATGTAACCAACTGCGTTAAAGTCACGTTCCATAAATCCAAAACACAAGGTCGGAAGATTTAAACTGAGGCTGTGATAATACATGCATACGACAACTTCCTGCCACAATATCTGTAAAACCCAGATATGAAATCATTGCTTAAAGACAATCACATGTGCTAAAGTATGCTTGTTGATCCAACAAGACTCACAAACTGGATCTTTCTTTACTTTCTAACCAGCAGCTTTCTATGCTAATGTGTACTCAGGCTGAACCCTGACCCGTGACCCTTTAGTACTGCCCCTCCAAAAAAAGGTCAGGGCCTGTAGAGGTGTTAAAGAGGAACTAATAGAACAGATGAACAAGAGAAACACTCTGGGGAGGTATTGGAGAGCACACCTACAGGTCACTGTGGAGTGGTGTCAACCTGTCAAATACGTTCAGCCCTGGTCACACAGTCCCACAGTGTTGACGAGATGAGTTCTGAAGCCACATGTGTTTTCATTTTAAAACAAAAATGATCTCTGTACACACAAGCTTTTTAGCACCATTACAGAAATAATCTCCATCCATATTAAAACACCGAGACCTGAACTCTTGTTTAAAAACAACAATTAAGTCCCATTGTCCTCAAACAAGACGATAACAAAGCCCCAATATCTTCAAGAGTACTTTCTAATTAACAGCGTCTTAGCTTGTTACTGTTGCTAAAATTGGTCACGCGTTGTCATATCAAACTACAAACATTATTAATCATATGTGAATAAGTTTCAACCATAACATGTGATCAGGTTTTGGACCTTGTCCACTTTTGTGTCAGGATCGGCTGCAGACTGACTTGGCAGAGATGGCTGCCATCTTGTTTTTACATGGATTAGTGTATTGTGCTCTTATTACCACGAGATGGCACAAAAAAGTGTCCACAGACGAGGACAACAGGTCTGAGTTAAGTAGAATGAAGTATCAGGTCCAGTAAACCCAAAATGTGATGTCATCATAGGAGGACGTCACATGACCATTTGCATACACTTGGCAGTTGCATGCCGGTACATATAGGGCTGCAACTAATGATTAGTTTCATTAGTGACTAATCTGCCAATTATTTTCACGATTAATTAATTGTTTTGTGTAAGAAATTTCAAAAATTGTGGAAAATGCTTTTAACAATTTCCCAGAACCCTAAGTGAAATATTAAATTTGCTTCTATTGTCCAACTAAATGCCCCAAACCTAAAGACTCTTCATTTACCATCGAAAAGCGGGAAATTCTCACATTTAAGAAGCTCAAACCAACAAAACACGTGATGTATGACACTGTCAAGGCAGCAGAAAACAGATTGGGAGTCTTTACAAAGCAAATCAGCAGCATATCGAGAGCATTATCCATCGATGGAGGAAGCCACATCAATGGGAAAGGAGGAACGTTACTGACACAAGACGGATGAAACCACAAATGGTGTGTAGATCTAGCTACAATATTTTGGCTTGAGGCCTCCAGGAAGTGTGCCAGACTTTGAGGCCACTTTGACATCATTCTCGGAACCCATGGGCTGTATTCGGCGTCTGACTTCTGGCAGACGGCGATACAGCCTCTGGGGGCAGACCCCTGATTTTTTGGTATTCCGGTTTGATTTGGGCGGAGGAGGCGAATTTCTGTTTCTGACTTCCGTTTATATATAAGTAAATATGCTGAACCATTGCGATGGATTCAGAGTTTGCAGTGACGCCAATTATGTTCCGCCTCATTAGTTCACTGCACGGAGCGTTTAACCTGGCAACAACTGCAGCCGATTGGTCAATATCATGCGGACTACAAACAGCCTACAACCAGAAACCAGGGCTCTTCCGCTCTTCTTCCAGAGGCAAGATCTCCGGGGTTTGCCTACAGACTCTACATTCACTGAATGTAGAGTCTGTATATGGAGACTACTTTGACATTGGAGCAAAACCATATAACACCAACTTCCGGGCCTGTCACATGATGCCACTGGGCCCAGAAAGACTTTTGTCCATGGACTTACATTGTGAAAGAGAAGAAATGACTCTTGTTACTACCGGGATTTGATCCACTTGGTCCAATGACATTTTGAAAGTCTAGAAGAGCTGCACCAATAAATCATTTTATCCCCATTCAAGGTAGCGGAGGGCTTAACTGGAAGTCTCTAGTCCGTCTGCTCTATGGGCCCAATGACAAAATGTTTTTGGCTTTACGCCCACTGAGCAACTTTCACAGGAATGAACAGGACTACCTCCAACACTGTATCCACTTCTCTTTATACATCCATGGTCGTGACTGATAAGGCCCAAACAGGAGGTGAATGTGGGTGTCTGCACCATCACTGTCAGAAGTCTCCATCTCCACTGGTCCAGACTAAAACGCAATCCTGGTGTTTTCTAACTGAAACATGATCAGCAGCACTTTCTAGGGTCTCTGATTTGTGGTTTCCAAAATGCCAGAGTAGTGTTGACGCTAGGCGTAAACGTAGCAGTCGTTGTGGGTTTAAAACATCTTCGTGTGGATGTAGCCTGAATCAAACTTATATTTATGTCTTTCATTTAACTTGTTTTTGGTTGTCCTCCAGACAGCTGGTGTATTGCAGGCAATGTATTTAAGCATTTCACTATTGTTTTCATTCCTGGTCACAATCTCAGAGTGAATAAAAATAACTGACATGAATCGGTCTAAAATTGTGAAACTCAGAGATGGAGAAAGAGATGTAAAAAAGAACATAGGGGGACAATAAAAGATACTCATAATACACTAATAGCAAGAGACAATAAACTAAATCTGAAGCAGATCCAACTTAACTATAGATTTATTGTAAGGTAGGCAGTCGTTACGCATTTCTGTGGTTCAATTCAGTATGTACCAAGAGACCACGGCACCGCAATCCCTGAGATACACAAACACTGTATCCTGCCATCAAAGGCCTATAATTGGCCTTGGCGTCAAGAAAGTGGATGAATTGAAAAGTAAAAGGAAGCGAGCGTGAGACCCGCAGACGATTAGACATGTGCGGAAAAAAGAAAAAGGCCCAGACAGAGAGGGACAGACGGAGAGTGAAGGGGGTCTGTGGTGGCTCCGGCTACAGCGAGGCGGTATTAGCACGGTGGCGGCAGCGGTGATGTCGTGGTTAAGATCAGACGTGGGCCTCCTCACCGCAGGTGCCAGTCTAACCAGGGCCGCTGCTCAGTCAAGGGCACCGACCAAGAGCCGCGGGCCACACTGCCAACCACCCAGACACAAACCACCACTTGGCAAAGATGCAAATGCTCATATAAGGCAATATTGCTCAACCCCTGCCACCAATCTGTTTCTGTTTAGCAGATTATATTTAAGCCTCCAGACTCCGATGTCATGTTTGAAGATGGGTTAAAGCCCCTATCTGAGGATTTCTGTGGCCAAACAGGACTGAACGTTGTATGTGTTTAATCTAATTCTTGAAGGGCATAAACTGTAAATCTGAAAATCCCATTTTAAGCAGTTGGATACTATTATTTCTGTATGAAGAGACATGTCAGTCAGAGTAATCCTTTTGTTTATGCCTGGATTAGGAAGGAGAACATTAACAGGAGAGCTGCTCTTCTCCTTAAGCAGGCCACCTCCTGATATTTGACTACACTGATGATATTGCCGACATTTTAATCTTTGTGCACTCACTGAGCGAACCATATGATCACTGACATATTTGAAACTCTGTGGCATTCAAACGACTGGTACAAAAAGATGCTCCATAATCAAAAGGAAGCAGGGAAACAGATGTCCAAGAGAAACGACGAGACTGTTAGAAAAATATCCCACCCCTGCAACTCTCCAAACTCCCCAAAGCCCAGCGATGTGGCTTACAGACAGAGAGAGGTGGCCGAGTTCAAAACATTTAGTGCTGCATACAGAAAATCCCTTTTTCTAAATATCGCTGCCATAGCCTACAAAGCCAAGCCAAGAAAATGAATAATTGCGATTTCGGGAGGGCTTTGGTGGCCTCACTCATTCCAACATAACACTTATGGCTTACATTATAAGCTACGTGTGGCTACAGTGAAATGCATGACCATTGGTCATAAATGTGAGCAAACTGGATGTAGTAACCGTGCGTGTAGCATGAATTATGGAGAGCTTAGAAGGCTTAAAATGGATTTGTCTATACATCTGACTCGTGTGGTGCTCAGGGACAAAGCAAAAACACATATTTCTCCTCTTACCTGTAGTGCTATTTATCACTCTAGATTGTTTTGGTGTGGGTTGCAGAGTGTCGGAGATATCGGTTGTGGAGATGTCTGTCTTCTCTCAAATGTAATGGAACGAGATGGCACTCCTTTGTGGAGCTCAGAGCGCCAAGAAATACATTTAAAAAACTCAACAGCAATGTCTCTTTCCAGAAATCATGACCCGGTTACTCAAGATGATCCACAGACCTTGTTGTGAGCAGTTTCAACAGTTACATGGACAATAATTCTTTAATCCAATTCCAACGAGAGACTCCAACTGAACCGTTTACATGAACATTAAATAAAGTGATCTGATAAGATGTGTGTTTACATTCCCCGAATCATTAATCAGAATATACATTTTGCTGCCCACTGTGAAGTGTCTAATCTGCTGGAAATATAAGAAGAAGCTTCGTTTCCAACCTAAGTGAAAACATAAAGCATAGAAGGAGAAGTGGTTCAACCATTTAATACAATTCAGTAGTAGGTAGTGCAGGTGTACACCCAGGTTTTCTGTAGCTACAAATTACAGATGTCCCCTCAACATGTCACATGCAGACTTTCGGCAGACGTCACAATTTAGCGACACTCCCTAAATGTCTCATATGCAGCTACTGCTACTGCAAAGATAGACAGTTGTCAGGTCCAGTGTCTCCACACTGCAGCCTTTGACAACAACATTACATAAGACCACTGCTTCAAAATCAAAGAGCACTCACATACGAGTGTAGCACCAGTAGAGCTCTAAATAATTTTTGAATTTATAAACAATTCTGCTAAAATCAGCAGCAGGTAGAAACAGTTGCGGCAGCATGTCATGTGCGGCTCATGCACCCCCTACATCACCTAATGCTACTTCCATATAGTGCAACAAATGCAGGTAAGCAAGTAAAATTTATTTATAAAGCGCTTTTCTCAGACATAGGTCACAAAGTGCTTCACAAGGGCAATATACAACAAGACAGAAATCATAGAGACAAAGTGACTATGTGAGCCACGCCGTGAAAAGTGCACAACTAGCATAACTATTTTCACACACACAAAAGAAAAAGAAGAATTTAACCTACACAAAAACAACACACAAAATTTGAAAAAGCACAGTAAATAGAGATGATGGAATTATGTGCAGAACGAATATATTTAAGCCAACCAGTGAGAAACAATCAGCTTAAGGGTTTACATGGCTATTAGGTACGCATATTTTCCTGTTGAATGAATATCATAATATTATATGTTAATAAAGGTTTACACCATTTTCAAACTAATTGAAAATTCCTTCCGCTTGGGCCAGTCTCATGCGACTGAGGTGACTACGTTAGGTATTTCTATTCTGACTGGGCTATTATTCTGATTATTAGTGGAATATTATGGTCCATGTAAATGCACCTAATTTCATGTGGGAACTATTTTCTTTCTACCAAACTACACCCGCCAACTGTATCACCGCTCAGAGGGAAGTGTGAATCTACTGCTAGGCTGAGCTAGCTAATATCACAGCTCAGCTGAGGATGCATTTAATGTTTACGTCTCCTGCTGTCATAAGCACGAGCCTCTCATCCATGAGAAGATGGGTGAAGTACGGCAGAAAAAAAATAAGTTCCTGCATGAAACTGCTCACAACAAGGTCTGTGGATCATCTTGAGTAACCGGGTCATGATTTCTGGAAAGAGACATTGATGTTGAGTTTTTCAAATGTATTTTTTGGCACTTGGAGCACCACAAGCTGAGTGCCATTATATTGGAGAGAAGGCAGACATCTCTACAGCCGAGAACTCCAACAGTCGACAACTCATACCAAAATAATCTAGACTGATAAACAACACTACAGGTCAGAGGGAAAATATGTATGTTTTTATTTGGAGTGAACTATCCCTTTAAACGACTCCACTGTTTGTCCCATACCAGCCCCAAGTAGTCCTTCTGTGTAGATGACCACCACCCGGTGCACAGGGCCCATAGCTGCCCAGACACCCACAGTGCAGGACTCTTGGTGGGTGAGGTCTTGAACACTTCTCAACTGAGGAAAAATGTGTGGGTGGAGAACCATCTAGTTCCATTATATACGAGAGAGGGCACCAAAACAATCTAGATTGATCAATTGCACTACAGGTAAGAGGAAAAATATGTATTTATGATTTAGGGGTGAACGGTCCCTTTAAATGACTTCATGATTCAGTCATATCATATATAGCTGATGGCAAAACAAAAGGACCTTCACACAAAAACCAAACAGGCATGATAAATCAGTTTCTGAATTTGAGTAACAAAAAAAAAATTCTGATTAAAATGCACTGAGATGGACACAAAACAACTTTCTAATCGTGGACTGACAAGGACAAGGACTGCGCTCAGACCACACCCCAAAACACAAGCAAATCCCATGTGGTGTCACACCACTCTGCTGTTGCTATGGATACACATATCAAGCTTCACCACCTGCCCTGCCCCCCTTTCATAGCACCCCCCCCCCCCCTCCTCCGCCACTCGCCTAAATCCAATCCAGTCTAACAGCGGTATTCAGCCGGCCAGCCCTCCCCATCTCCTCCTCTCCTTACCTCCTGCTGGCAGATTAAGCTACACTCCCATGTCCCTCCTCTCTCCCCCTTCTCCACCACATCCACTGCGCCCTCCAGCTCCCTCTCCATCCATCCCTCCTCCCTTACACACCCTCTCTCTCCCTCCCCCTACTGTCTGTCCCCCGACAGTGTAATCCAATCCCTGTAGGGCCAGAGCCAGGGGCCTGACACGGTCCTGACCCAATTAGAGGCCTGCTGCCAGCTAATTAACCCCGGCCCAGCCCTGGTGCCTGGCGCCTGATACTCCCAAACCAACTACGGCGCTAATTTCATTAATACGCCACTACAGTCTTCTGTCCTGTCCTGTCCCCTCTGCTGCCGCCGCTGCTGTTGCCAAAAGCCAAGAGCGGAGCCGCCCTAACCGGGGAGGGAAGCGGGCCAGATGCTAAAATGAAGAGACGGACAGCAGCGAGATTGCAGAATGTTAAAGAAAAAAAAAAAAAAAAAAAAGAGCTGATGAAAGAAGATAGATGGGTGGTTATGTGAGAAAGAGAGACAGATGGGGGGCCACAGAGCAGGTCGAATCAACGATCGAAAGCCCCTCACTGTATAATGATACATTACACTGCGCAATCAATAAGTCAATGGGCAACACTTGTTCGCCACCGCTGATGATGGAAATATTAGCCCGACACTACTTTGCTGCTTCTGCACGTATTGACAAAAGTCGGACTTAAACTTAATTTCCTCTCCGCCCGCACTCGCTGTAGCTGAGAGCCAGATGCCAGCAGGAGGTTCTGGAAGCTGGGAGGTGATGAGGCTGACAGAGAACAGGAGATTTTAGCATCTTGTTTGGGCTTTGTGAAGCTTTACAGATGCATCTACAGCACTGTATCTCACCCCATCCCACCCTTGAGCTCTGGAGGGGAGCCAATTGACAAACATGCATTCCCGCAAAGCCCAAAAATGCATCTGTGTGATTTCTTGTGACAGGAAGTGAGTGATAGACTTCATGTGTACACTTATATATAGAACATGTTTCCAAATACATCACTGTCTCCCCTCAAACATGCGAGAGGAGCACTTCTCTGGGTGCTCCAGGAGTCGTTAAGCAGGGGAAGAGACAGACAGTCGCGGGGGGAATCTCACCACACCACAGCAGCCCACTGTGAACTCTGTCATTAAGATAGATTACTGCTAGTTACCCTTGGCCAGCACTGACTCGACACACACCGCAGATGAAAGCTAGCTGGCTAAGGGACAGAGGGAGCTAGATACTACTTGGTTTCCATGCTCATAAGATATGATCACAGAGGAATACTGCGGCTAATGTCTCCCCCTTCAGTCTGCTTTGAGATTCAGGTTTCTTAAGTATCAGTGAACACGCTTTTTCCATCTTGTGGACACATTAATAGGCATAAATTGGACTAGGAAATCAAAACATCTCTATCCTTTTACACACTTGGCGAGATGTTTTGTTTTGTTTTTTTCCTCTGCTGCCAAAAAATTTAAAAAAAGGCTGAATTCTGCAGACAGTTAGCGGTGCCAGTTTAATGCAGATTGAGAGGGGCAGAGTCAGACGGTGATGTGGTGAGGCTGGCCGTCTGTGTTGTTTTGTGCCTGTCTATCAGAGGGCCCGGGGAAGCTTCCTGCCATTTTGCTGGAGAGCAGAGTTTCTTTGAAGGGACAGGAAGGCAGAACTGTATTTCCCACAGCCTGATGTGGGCTGCTGGGCCAGACCTGACTGGCCTCTCTCTTTCTCTCTCATAGTCTAATTGATACACAGGCGCACACACACGGACATGCATTCAAATATAGTCATTAAAAAACAAGTTGCACAGCAAGACGCCGCACATAAATAAAACCCTTCACCATCTCCTTCGCACACACACACACACACACACACACACACACACACACACACACACACCCCCCTGACAGTCAATTCCCAGCTCACAATAAAGCAAGGAACAGTCGGCACTACAGTGAGAAGGCCGTCATTTTGCGGAACGCTTCCTTCTAATTACCGAAAGCGACACAGGGGCCACACAGACACTGCGAGAGGGGTTATTTCTGTGTTGCATCGGAATGTTCTGCAAATAAAACCCAACAGCACGCAACACTATTTTCTTTGAAACCGATTTTTAACCTGACGCATAACATTTCTTGGCTTGAAATTTGTCCGTATGTGAAGTTTCCGGAAAGTGAAAGAGAGGAGACCGCGGGACTGCAGCAATTTAGCGAACAAACAAGACTTGGAATGTCTCTCATTATAGTCAAAGCCTCCCGCTGGGTCCTGGTGGCTCCGACTGGACTGGATGACTGCTTGGGTTCAATTTTGCATGCGTCTTGCTTTCTCTGTGATCAGACACTGGGGTATCATATAATCATCAATAATCATATTATTAAAGGGATGGTCTAATTTGGAAAGTTATTTTTTAAGTGGGGCTGTATGAGGTACTTATCTATAGTCAGTGTTAATAAATACAGTTAATGGCAGTTGGCACACCCTTAGTTTGGGGTGGCAGACAGTAGTGCCACAATGGGAGCTACGCAATAAACTGCTATAGATGAGAGCAGCAGCAATACAAAGTCTGAGTGGACAGCTCTTTGCTTCTCACCTTACATATTCCTATCCATAAGCCCCTCTGTGCCGAGCACCGTATTACACCACAGGCCAGCTGTTTGGGTCAGACTCTGAGCAGTTTATGGAACAGACAACAAATACATGACAATGAAAAACGGAGTGATTATGACAGCGGTGACGAAATGCTGTTCACTGTGGAGACAAAGGAATAACTTTGTGAACTAGAGTACAGAGTAGAAGAACTTTTGCGGAGGCAAAGACTGAACAGGCCAAGAAGGGGAGAGGGGAAACTTCTGTGGAAACTGGGGGCCGCACAGAGCACAAGCTAACTGTGGGAGCTGTTAACACATGCTCACAGACCCAGAGAGCTGCTGCTACCATGAGTGTGACTTAGGGTGTTTTCACATATAGTCCTTTTTACACAAACTGAACTGGGTCCTCTTAAAGTGCACCAAAAAGTGGACCGACAGAGAGGGGACTCAGTTCTTTTTGTGTGCACACTATGACCTATATATGATATATACTGATGTAGCTTTTGTAGTCCCTCACTTTCAGATGAACTTACAATTGGAGGAGAACTTTAATGTTTCTGTGCTGTAGACTGTCGCCGTTTGATGTACTCTACGTTCCACATCTGGAGACGTGCAGGATCCTCCATGGACCACACTACTCCTCGTCCTGCATCCTTGCAAACGTTACAGGCTGATGTGGTTCTGTCTGTTTTGTCAAGCATCCCAGTGCAGTCGCATCATGTGATCTAGAGGGCTAAATACAATGGCAAAGAGCAGAGCGAACCTGGAATAATTTGTGTCCACAGTGCACAGGTTAAGCTAACCGCACCACAGACTTGAAGCGAACCAAACTCAGACTACCTCCCGAGGTGGTCTGGATCTTTCTGAATCAGAACCTATCAGCGCTTCATGCTTTACTGGTTGCATGGTAAGTTGTTTAATTTATTTGTAGGTATTTAGCGGAATTTCACCTGATGGTTGGGCACAGCAGGTTCTTATTTGGTGGGGGATTTACTAAATCAATTGTCTTGAGAGGAATGTTTACTGCAAACACTGAGTTGTCTCAGTCTTGCAGGTGGCGTGTCGATGTTTATATTCAGTGTAACTAGCCACAGCTGTTTTATTTCTTTGAACAGCACGGAAACACATGCTCGCACCATCTCTGAAATCTTTCGAAAAGGCGTAATACTGTGAGCTGCATAGTTGGGCTTATGTGTGGGAATGCCGAAGTTCTTGAGAAAATGTACCGCCAGAGGAAAGGGCTGTCTGACAGCGAAGTAAAGCGATGACCAAATTCTCAATATAGTGTTAGAGCTGTTCTGGGCACGTCCCACTGGTAGGAGGCCCCGGGGCAGACCCAGAACATGCTGGAGGGATTACATATCTCTTTTGGTTTGGGAACGCCTTGGAGTCCCCCTGGAGGAGCTGGAAAGTGTTGCTGGGGAGAGGGACGTCTGGGGTGCTTTGCTTGGACTGCTGCCCCCACAACCTGGCTTTGGATAAGCAAATGAAAGTGGATGGATGGGACTTTTTTAGGGGTCTAAAAAACGTTTTGCTGCTGACCCCCATCCACAGCAGCACATTTCTTAGCTTCCCTGTCAGTACTGCAGCCTGCTTCTCCAAACTGGGGGCACGTGTACCTCATACAACCCCATCTCAAAAGGTCCAAACTCTCCCTTTTACATGGAGCAGACAATTCATTCTTTTTTGAATGAGAAATATCTTTCCTCCAGGGAAACTCTGCCATCACAACACCAAAAACAAACAAATCTAAGGCCCAAGACATTACAGCCTCGATTGTTTTTTCCTATGGCGCGATTCTTAATAAGTCCTCTGATTAGATTCCTCCGTCGATATCAGTGGGCAGCCGTACTCACGCCATGGCGCTCAAAACAAACAGTTATTCAGCTCTGCCATTTGTTCTGAAAGGTGTGGGGCTGGGAGTGCAGAGGAGAGGGAGGCTGGGAAACTTCAGCTGGGCTACTGTACATATCTTGGCCTTGATGTGGCAACAATGTGTTCAGCGGAGGACGGGTGCCGGAGTGTTGGGTCACTTCCTTCCTACTGAGGCTGAGAAAGAAGTGGGAGACCAGACGGACTGAGAGGCCGTGGCCAGATACTGATTTCAGATCAGCGCCCGGTGCTGTCTGTTAGCGGGAGAGACGGAGGTGAGGCTTGTCCATGGGCTGTGTGTGAAGAAAGCCAACGCCGCTGAGCGTGGGAGAGTGTGTGGGGAGAGGTGAGAGACACCTCGGGCCCCGTGTGAGCGCTGCGCAGTTCCCTGAATGGACCCGATGGTACACACACACACACACACACAGACGGACCATCTATTAGTGTTACCTAACTGAGCACTTGAACAATGACCAGTAGCTAAACTTCCTCGCTTTGTCTGCCTCCGTATAACTTCACAAGAGCTTTCAGACTGTTCTCACACAGACACACAAATACTTGTTTTGTTTCTCACTTTTACACACAAACACTCTCACAAGCACATGTATACACAGATGGGTAGAAGGAAAAAATTAAGCGTTACAATAATGCAATCTGTGAAAGAGTATCTATAGTATTTAAGGGATTTTATATCATGTTAAGGAATGTTACAGTTGTGTCTTAAACTACTTAAAACCATGAATATATAAAAGGACACACATCCATTTTCTGTGCCAGGAACTTCTCCTGCCGCACAAAACAAAAGAGAGCAGTCATCATAATCCACGACAGAGACAGTTTATCAGGCGTAGAAGGGGCTGAGTGGGTCAGTGAGAAGGGAAGTGTTGTCTGTAAAACTGTAATGGCCTCTCTCACCCTGAACATCCATCAATCATCTGAACCCTGGCAGCGAATCAGCTCCCACTCTGCACCAGCTGACCCTTAACTCAACGAGCCGAAGCTCTTCTGATAAAAGCGCCTGTATGCACACGTACACACTCCGTCCTGCATTCACACCTTAGTGGAAATTTCTGGTATGCGTTTATGCGAGTGAGCTTCACCAGAAGAGCTTTATCACAGCGGTTCCATTAGATAGTAAGGGACGGGCCGGCTGGCAGACGGACAGACAGGCAGAGACGGATGGGGGGTGATGTGCCCCGCTCTGCCCTGCTGACCCTAGGCTGGCCTCTGTCTATTCTCCCACGGGCCACTAAATCACCCTTCAGTCAAAAACTGGATATCCACGTGTGATAAAACTGCCAGCTAAAATATGACTCACACTCAAAACGCTTTTTTTGTCGACAGCATCATTGGTATTTTTTAAACACAGTCTGCTACATTTTAGCACGTCATTGCCTTTCCCACGGCGACGCAAACCACAAATTGTGGTGTTTACTAATGCATGTTCTCCCTGTGTCAGCGTGGGTTTCCTCCAGGTGCTCCAGCTTCCTCCCACAGTCCAAAGACATGCAGGTTAATTGGTGACTCTTAATTGTCCGTAGGTGTGAATGTGAGTGTGAATGGTTGTCTGTCTCTATGTGTCAGTCCTGTGATAGTCTGGTGACCTGTCCAGGGTGAACCCTGCCTCTCTCCCACTGTCAGCTGGGATAGGCTCCACCCCCCACGACCCCCAACAGGATAAGTGATTACGAAAATGGATGGATGGATAATGTAATGAATCTACTCTGAGGCAAATTTATCTTCATCTGTCCTCACTTCACATTGAATCGCCAATCATTCTCTAACAACCAGAAGCAAATGGCTACTTATTATGCATCATCGGCCCTTAAGAAAGGCTGCTGCAGTCGGATATTTAATAAACAATCTTTCTTTCTAGGTTGCCATCATGTAGCACTCCATGCAGCAGTGATATGAAGATGGTAGTGAGAGCTTAATCCTTAAAGAAGAACAGGCTACTTGAGTTTCCTCATGGACGTACAGCACGGTGTGTTTGGGGCACAACCTGTGGGAAAAACTACCACACTCCCTTGAAAAAATCATTAAGTTTGTGGGTTTTTCAGTATGTGCGAAATTCGTATTTACGCAACGCTGTCTATGACAAATTCTTAATTATTTGTCCCCTCTTGTAAATTTGGCAGATGTAATGTATCGAGTTATTTCTGTCTTTCAAGCTCTTCTGTATCACCTGGGTAACATTTTCAAATCAGAAAATCCAGACTTCCGGATTAATCCACAAAAATCCCACCCCTGCTTTAGCTCCTTAGCATCAGGTTAGCCAGATTGAGCTACAGCACAGCTGCACACCTAACCGATGGCTTCACCACATCAGGAACTCAACTCCACAGTAAAACACAACACAACACACAAACATCAAGTCCTTACCAGGTATCCGGATGAAGGACCATCCATGTCGTGGGTAGAGGGCCATCACACCCCCGGGGCATTGCGGGTGAAAGGCGTTGGCTCTCACGCGCCAGTCTGCGGCAAGTTCAGGGGAGCCGTAGAGGAAACACTGTTTGAAAACTGTGCCCCCTCCGCCGCGTGTCACCCGCCACTCGTACTCGGCGCTGCGGTCGTCACAATAACGCTCCATGGGAACTGCTGTCACCTAGGAAACCAAAAAGGAAGATGAGGTTTTCCACATTTGAAACAAAAGAAAACACTGTGTGGTGGAGAGAGGGAAGATTTTAGGCTCATGTGTTAGAAGAATGTTGACACACTATGTGTTATATTACTTATGCTGAGCAATGCTTTTTTTGCTATTGAAAACATTTGCTTTTGTCTGCATGTGGCTGTTTTTTTATTTATGAAACGATAAATGAAAAAACGCTGAGAAATGTACCACATAGAGATCTATACCAGAGACAGAGGAGAAACCACTGCATGGGGACTGGTTTTACTGACTCAGCAGGTTCTGTGTGTGCGTGTGTGTATGTGTGTGTGTGTGTGTGTGTGTAGAATAGAGGCAAGGAGAAATTTAACCACTAGTGAACAACCTGAGTGAGAAGCCCTTTTTTTAGAGGCTCTGTTTGTTTTAAATGCAGCTGGAAGCCACGGTGGTCACCCCCACACCCCAACCACACACACACACACACACACACACACACTTCACAGATAAGAACTGCTCATTGTTAAAAGCCTCCAAAGACAATGTGCACTGCGCTTCCCTCTTCCCTTTCCACGACCACCCAAATGCTTCTCTGTCTTGCACAGGCAAGAACACACACACACACACACACACACACGCACACGGAGGACTTGCAAGAGAGCCTTCATCAGGCTACTTGCTGCTCACACACACATACCCTGGGCGTGGCGGCGAGCAGGAACTTGGGTGGCAGTGTGGGCTGGCAGGGCCGCAGCGTGGAGGTGGCAGAGTTTCGACTGTGGATCATCACATCTCTGTGTCCCATCATGCCGGGTCTTAAGGCTGTGAACACCAGGCCCTAAAACACACACACAAAACACACAAAACCTACATTACTATCCTGTTTCATTAAGAAAAACAAATCAGCATGAGTACGAGGTGCTGCCAATCAAACTGAACCCTGCAGAGGTTACTGAGTGCAGCGCTCATGGTTTTTACACACTGTTCTGACAGTGAGTTTCACTGGCGACATGCCTGATATGTCACATAACAATTTCGGCTTAAATTGTTATGTAAAACTGATGCCTGATCATGTAATCTGTCCTGCAAAGAACTTTTAGGGAAAAACATACAACATACATACATTTTAATCAAAGACATAATGATAAATAATTCAAGTATAATGCAATGGTGGGGGTTACAGGAATACATATAAAAGCTGTGTTACTGTGCTGTGTGACACCACTTAAATGGTGGATACACAGTGCCACCTAATGGCAGAGCTTATAAAGACACCTCTACACTACTCATTTCTCTGCTTCACTGGATTTAAGAGGCCAAAACATGCTTCATAATAACAGCATTACACCAGAGCAGACACTGGTCTCTGAAGCCGTAAGGTAAATTAAATCAGTTTTTATCACATGGGACAAACAGGAGGATGTTAGAGCTCAAGGTTTCAAGAATAAATTATTTATAAATGTTAACTGATCAGATTGTTGTTCCGTATCAGATGAGACATTAAAATTTTGAAACATGTTCCCACTGCAGAAGTGGTACCAATGCAGCTTAATATATGAGTGGTCTACTGTGCGGGAGCTACAGAGGCACTTAGGGGGCGGTCATGTACTTCAGTTTTAAGATGCACGAAAGATAAATGGCAAAAAAAAGACAGACAGGTTGACTGAGAAACATAAAACAACTGGACCTTTAAGTCACGATAGAATATTACTGTGATTATTTTTTGTCTTTTATGCCTTTAGGACAGATTGGGTGTGGAAAGGGGGAGAGAGAGACCGGGGATGACATGCAGCAAATGGCTGCAGGCTGGAATCAAACCCATGGCCACTATGGCAAGGACGATGCCTTTGTACATGGGACGCCCGCCCTAAACACTGAGCTACAGGGCGCCAAAAATACTGTTGTGATTCTAAACATTTTGCGATAACATATATGGGTATTGCCATAACATATTCTGCCTGACATTATTATTTATTACCCTTTTCCAACTACAAATTATGCTCCAAAGGAAAACTTTATTGACTGTTTCATCTAGTAAGAGAAAGTTCATTTAACGTCAATCATTTTTATTGCAGCAAAATGTTTTCTGTGGATTGAAAAAGCAATTTATGTTATTATTCTAGCAGGCAACCAAAACCTTCATTTGTATTTGTGATATAAATAATTTACATAACTAAAATCGCTAAAATATTGCGATGTTATGCGGTATCAATTTCCCCCTACACCCCAGGTAAGTAGAAATTCTAAATGTGAACTAAAATTATTTTAAAAGTATTGTGATGGATGGAGCGAGAGACTGATACAGGAAGACGGAGAGCCGATTCCAAGCCCCAGAGCTATATGAGTAAAACATGTTAAGGAGGTATTCAGAGTCGCCTGCTTCTCTCCATTCTTCGACAGGGGCAGCAGGAAAGCTGAAAGCAATACTGACCACACTGTCAAGTACACAGCCAGAGAGAGATGAGCCAGGCGGAGAGAAGAGGTGCAGTGTGCCAGCTACACACAGCTTCAAAAGAAAAATGAAGAGTTGAAAGAAGTAAACTGTGGGAGTGAGTAATTTCTAGAAGCTTAAGTGGGAGTCTGGGGGCCGCAGGGTCACACCGTATTAGCTCTCCAGGTGTCTGTAAGTTTTCTCTCTTCTTCTCATATTTGAACTCGCTTCTTATATTTGCTCTGCACTTTCATTCCTTAAGCCGCTCAGGGGGGGAACCTAAGACGCTGCGCAGCTGCCTGACTCAGTGTGATGAGGCCAAGAGAGGAAGAGGAGGATGGAATTACCCCGACAGCATTTTCCACCCAACAAGTTCAATTCGAATTGGTGGAGGATAGAAATGCGATATATATCTGTCAATGGGTAGCTGGTCGCTGGGTGAGAGATGTGATGAGGATGGGATGTGTTTGTAATGTTTATTTCTGCCGCGCAGAAAACACAGTAACCTTGCAGTGTATCTGCAGGCTGCACATGTTCACATTTTTTTGAGCTGGTCTTTATATTTTAACTGGCACCGATGCTTTGTGCCGTCTCTTCCCCGCTAACCATTAGGTTTCCATATTGCCAAATAATACAGGAAAAAAATGGAGGAAATATGGGCTGTCTCAATGTCACCCTGTGGTTCTCCGCTGCAGAATCCAACACATATAAAAACATCTGAGCGAAGTTGAAAAGAAATGTGGTGTGTGACGCAGACAGCACTGCAGAGTTTTTGAGCAATTTCACTGTCGCAGCAAATTAACAATGTTGGAATAAAATCATGAGAGTTTTACCTCAGTTGGTGCACGCTCCCCTAATCTCTATCATTTGGTGTAAGATGATCATAAAACTCAGTCTGAGCTGTCTGAAGTCAGTCTGTTTGTCGACTCTACGGTCCAACAAAATCAAAGATTGTTAATATTCTCTTAAGTATTTAGTCTTGGCTCTTCCAAATACTGAAGGTCAATGACGTGAACATTGTGAACAACCAGTCGCTGCACTCTCTCAGGCACTAAATGGGAAGCAGCAAACCAGCTAGACAGGAAACAGAGAAGGTTTTCGGGAGGTGCAAGAACATGATCAAGTCTTGGTTCTCTTGGACTATGGAAAAGGAGGAGAAACTGGTAGAGATGTGAAGAGAACAATAGTCTGTACTGAATTTGGCGTGTATCTGATCCACCAACCAGCTCTTATTTTAGCTAGAAATCTTAATTTTTTAAGTGGTTCATGTCTCATTCCAACGATCTCTTCCCACTAAAACAGTGCAGGTAACCAACAGAGGCTGGCAGCGAGTTCAGGCGACGAAATTCAAAATGTAAAGTGCAAAGTGTATGCAAATACAGTTTCATTCATTTCACCGTAACCACTTATCCTGTTGGGGGTCGCAGGGGGTGGAGCCTATCCCAGCTGACATTGGGTGAGAGGCAGGGTTCACCCTGGACAGGTCACCAGACTATCACAGGGCTGACACATAGAGACAGACAACCATTCACACTCACATTCACACCTACGGACAATTTAGAGTCACCAATTAACCTGCATGTCTTTGGACTGTGGGAGGAAGCTGGAGCACCTGGAGGAAACCCACGCTGACACAGGGAGAACATGTCAGAGCACCTGGAGGAAACCCACGCTGACACAGGGAGAACATGTCAGAGCACCTGGAGGAAACCCACGCTGACACAGGGAGAACATGCAGGCTCTGCACAAGGGGGCTCCCCATATCCCCCACCCTGGATTCAAACCAGGGACCGCTATGAAGCTACAATGCTAACTACTGTAACACCTTGCCTCCTTAAGTACAGTTTAAATACAGTTTACTTTTGTGAATTTTATTGATGCCAAATTGATGAGAACACCTTCGACATATGATGCCCTTTATCTGTGCTGAACAAGAACTGCCATTTAACTACTCAACTCCAGCTCCTGTTACGACCGTCAGTGTCCTGAGAACCAGCTTGCCTGCACGTATTCCAGCCTCTGGGGTGCTGAAAGAACAGCGGTCAGCCAAACTGTTCCCATATCCCACCATAACATTACCTAATATGAGATATGTGTGATTTAAAATGCTGTTTCCCTAGCTTCAATTTGCCTGCAAGACAAATATAGACTCAAATAGCATAAAAAACAAAAGGGGCTCCATATTGACGTGACACGTGCAGACATAGACGCGTACCTGCTCTGGAAGACTGACTAAAAATGTTCCACAAAATGCAGATTGCATATTAGTCTCAAAACTCCTATTGTTAAATCTTGAAACTGTAACTTTCCTCTCCATGTCTGACAGTAGAGGTATAGATACACTGGTCTGCTCAGACCCTGGAGGCACACAGAGGGAGGGAGGACAGTGTTACTGGGTCATGGGGCTACAGAGGGATTGGGTTCCACACTGGCTCCCAGAGGAGGGAGAGGAAGCCTGGGGCAGAGAGCAAGCTGTGTGGCCAAACACTGACTGAGCCTCTGGGGAAGATTTCAGCATTGTCAGCAGCACATGCCTCACTACTGGAGTTTCTCCTGTCTGTCATACACCCACATGTACTGCAGATGGCTGCTCGGGGTGGGGGGTGGGGGGGGGGGGGGGGTTTGTATATAGATTTTCACTCTGAGTGCCTTTCATGTCTCTCACCTGCAGGACAGGGCTGGTGTGCGTGTTGGGGAAACTGATGGGTCTGTTCAGCCACAGAATCAGGTCCTTGCGAGACAGACACTTAGTCCTGGGCTGTAACCTCCCTCTCTCCCCCTGTAAGTCTGCAGCCTCCTCCTGACCCGCTTCTTCAAGGCCAAACAGGCGCTGATGGTGGAGCCGGTACGCAGCTTTGAGGGACAGAAAAAGGGCTAACCATCTGTGAAAGGAAATAGAAGGAGAGGAAAGATAAAAATACAAAAAGATTTTCCATTTAAATACTTTGTAAAGAAGAATGGAGTTGGGTTGATTTCTGGTTTTGCCGGTCCAGTCTGAAGTACCATCTTACACCAGTTTGATTTTTTGTAAACCAGTGGAGAACTTAGAAAGCTGCCTACATCATAAACCTGTGCTGATGGTGTCATGACGCTCAATCCAACTGATACTGCATTTGTTGTTAGCAATATGAAAGCATGATTAGCACAATATCATGTTGGTGTATAATCTAACTAACAGAGCCACTGGTGTCCGGCAGGCCAATTTAAAGAAGTCAAATTTCAGTAGATCTGGGAGGGAGGACGCATATGGGACACGTTGTGTTTTGCTGTTTTTGTTTACTAGAAAGTTATGTGTTTTTTGGGGTGACGAGACAAGAAATGAGGGCTCTCGCAAGCCCCTGTTTTGCCTGTTCAAGGCAGAGATGTTGCACTGTTATTCCGCCTCGGTATTCTGTATAAAACATACGAACATGGAATGGGGGGCACTGTGGTTCAGGTGTTAGGCCAGCAGTTGAGGTAGCAACACAGCCGAGGCTCCTGGTGTTTTACCCAGGAGCAGCTGCTGGGTGCAGACAGAGGTCTGAATCCGACTAATCCATTAGGTTAACTGATTCGTCTGGCATCATGATGTGTGATTTCTCCATTAAAATAAAAGATGATCCATAATCAAGCTGTTTTCAAGTGGCGTGCTGGAACCAATGAGGAGTAATAACAAAGGTGACGCTACAAACAAGACAGACACTGCTCTCGTGGCTGTTTTAAGTTGGCATGACCTCTCAATATTGGCTGACACTGCAGTTTGTTTTTACCTCGCTCCACTCCCTTTAAAAACTGCGGCAAAACAGGTATGTTAGCATGGCAACGCATCAGTGTGAATTTAATTTGACATGAGATTCAGGCAGATACGTTGGTCTCTCGTGATTGGTTAGGGAAAATACAATCTCCCTCCCCCATGGATATCACAAGTGTGGATGCAATGTCAGACTGAGGAGGGAAATAGAGTGTAATGACTTGACAATTCTGTCTGTTATCGGGCAAGAGTGGCTGCTGAGTGAAGTGTGACACCTAGTGATAAAATTCAATATACTGGTCCAGTGTTTGGCTTCATATCAAACCAGTTTGGACATTTTAACACTGGCCAAAATCTATCAAGAATTCTGTGTATGAGCCATTTCTGGAGCTGTGTATGTAGAGACCAAACTGGTCCGCCATGCCATGCCACGCTAGGTGCACGTGGTGTTGTCGTATTTAGGAAATGTTTGGCTATGTGGAGATATATGGACTGTGCTTAGCAAGAAACAGACCTTATTTTCACTAGACGCTGCTAAGTGGTGCTGTGGTGAGCACATTACTTATTATCCTCTATGCAGCCCCACAGCGGCTTTAAGTTCAGGCTTTGCTGCTGCGTTCAGCTTTCAACATAACTACTGTGCAAAGTTGGCCATTATTTATTACTTGACAGATATAAAAGCGGAAACTTAAAGCCCACCTTACTAAGGTGCCTCGCAGCATGAGATTGGACATCTCAGCCGGTGACACGTCGATGAAGCGCAGGAAGGAGAAACAGCTTCCTTTGTCGTTACCTGGCAGGGTGAAAGCAGAATGAACAATGTGAGACCAAACATAAAGAAAAATGTAAAAATAACAAACAGAGAGAATAAAAAGGAATGAGGGAAGCATCAAAGGACGAGGAGGAGAGAGGAACTGGGGTGAAACTCAGGTTTGAAACTCCTGGTCCTAACACAGCTCTGTGTATGTGTGAATCAAAGCTTTACACGCGCTCACCTTTTCTGTGGAAAAGAGACTGCTGGATGTGATTCGGAGAGAAGGGAGACAACAGCACTTGAAGTAATCTGAGGAGGAAGTAGAGGCAGAGTTAACCCACACTGAATTTGGCATGATTATCAGATTCCAGTCTGACCAACAACATTTCTAATATTTATAGCTACAATTGGGATAATAGCCTGAATTACAAAATATGCACAACAAAAGTAAATATTGACAATGTTTTACAGCGTAATTTCAAATGTAAACCTGACCCTTTTAAAAACAACAACTGCAGAGATTTCTGATAGACCTGTTTTCATTGGATTTTGGGAATTCTTGTTGAGCTCAAGCGTGTCTGTGCACTGTGTCTGTGTGGAAGGACTTACTTGTTTTTGGCCTGGTTGTGTGCATGAACGAGGCCGTGACGGTACAGGAACTTCGACATGATGTAGGGCTTCAGGGACATGTGGAAAGGAGAGCGTGTCTCCTGGCGCTCAAACAAGTCTGGGTGGTTACACACCTACACGCACAAGCAAACACAGACAGTGTATTTAGAAAAAGAAAAAGACACCAGTGCTCCTCATGCTCCTGCTTGTTCTCAGACTGCCAATTCATCGTTTAATTGTATTATCTCAAATTTTACTCCCACTCATAAAACACAGCGCTATTATTACTTTTGGAACGTCCTGTAAAAATCCACCACAGAAATAAAAAAATTGATAAATTGATAACCTGATACTTAAAAATGATCCTCAGATCATTAGGACTAATAACAGCCATCAATCATACTGACTGCTGTGTCTGACAGAATAACCATAACTCTTGATAGCTGCAATCATCCAGTTGTGCTTGATTCTATTTTTACGCTGGAAAAAACACGGACAGGCCGCAGCGCGTACCTTCCTGAACTGCATGACCAGGTTCATGAGGGAGGAGGTGGTGCTGTGGGCCTGCTGCGCCGTGCCCATGGACGACTGCAGCAGATCCTCGATGGAGATCTTGTTCCTCAGAGCCTGGTAGAGCAACCTCTGCCGGGATGTCAGCTGGCAGTAGGTCAGGATCTCGATCTGTAGAGAGAGCGTAAAATCAAGTGTGTGTAAATAGTCTGCAGCCAGTTAACACACAGACGCACACGAACCTGCTTTGAGGCCAAAATAAAGACCTATTAAAAACGGTGCTACTAAAGCACCACCACAGCTGTTAATCTAGTTTCTCAAGACGTGAAAAGCACATTCCAGCATCTCAGCATCAGCACCTAAATTGTGGAATGCACTTCCATCCCATGTCAGATTGGCCCCGCCCTCGAATCTTTTAAATCTCATCTAAAAACCCACCTTCACACCTTGGCTTTTAATTCAAACTGAGAGTGTTGTGGTCTTTTGCCCACTAGACGCTTGTGTTTCTGTGTTTATGTTTTTTAGCCATTTCCGTGCACTTATTTTGTTCTGTACAGCACTTTGGTAATCCCTGTGATTTGCAAAATGTGCTATATAAATAAAGTGGATTGGATTGGAAATAACAAGATATATACAGTATATGGTGTATCGCCATCAGCCTGAAAATACAGTGGTTAGTAAAAAATCTGGCTGCATATATAACATGCGGCTACAGTGAAGACAACTGATTCAGCATAACTGCCATGTTATGCCTCCATTTAAACACACACAGAGAATTTTCACATGGGCTCAACAAAACATGAAGTATAGTTCCAGACTTCATGTCCAGCTTGACCCACGTTCCTCAAACACACATCAAAATCTGTGGTTTCATCTGGTGTCACACTTTGATGAAAGCAGCGAAATCTAACAACAACAAACCCTAAAAACCCAACCGTGACCCACGAGTGAACTTCGCCAGTCACTATTGGCTTCAGCACGCTGACAAAACAAGGGAAAACCAACAAGTGGAGGAAAAAAAAAAAAAAGGAAGCGGGCTGGCAGCGCTGCATGTGGGTGCGAGGGAAAGTGAAAAAGACAGATGTGGGGGAGCGGTGAACTCTGCCATTCCTCTGACTCTGTGTATCGAGACTCCCACAGTGGATGAGTGAGTATGTGTGCGCCTCGTGTGACAGCGAGAGACCCAGAGTCCAACATCTGCCAGGAGGATCTGCCAGCACAAGCATCGCTCACAAGCTTGTTATAACACTTTGTGTCGATGAGGTGTGTGGGGAGGTGGGCGGAGGAAGGTGCAGGGCTACATGACAAATTATAATATTATTTTGTCCAATAAGATGCCAGAATCTTCCTGAAAAATCTGAATGTCTTCTAGAGGACACCTCAAAATATAGTTATAACTGTTTTTGACATTTTAAAACTGTCAAATTAAATTTGTAGCTTTGGACAAAAGCTCAGTTCAGAGAAGAAAGTTTGCTACCTTATCCGAGAGCTCGTTTTCCACGTCCTTCTTGATTCTGCGCAGCATGAAAGGCTTCAGAATCATGTGCAGCCTGGAAAGTTGGTCTGAAACACAAACATCAAACAATCGTGTTTAGCTACAGAACATATCTCATGCAACAGCGAGCAGAGATAAAAGTTCAGCGTTGGCACACAGCTGAGGGAATATCCGTACAAATGAGCTGAAAAGTATCATGTGTCATCAGCTGGAAAACAGGGGAAAAAAAAAAAAGGCTGCGAGGAACATTTTTTTCTCAGACTCACTCTCGTCGATGGCAGACTTGTTCTCAGCGTGGCTCTCGATGTCCTTGGAGAACCACTCATTAAACTCTTCATGGGAATCAAACAGTGTAGGCATGATGAAGTGCAGCAGGGCCCACAGCTGAGAGACGGTAATAACACACAGCCGTCAACAGTTCTGTCTCGCTCACAGCGACTCACATCAACACACACACACACACACACACACACACACACACACACACACACACACACACACACACAGCTCACCTCAGCCATCGTGTTCTGGATGGGCGTCCCGGTGAGCAGCAGTCTGTTTCGACACTGGAACTGCAGGAGGATTTTCCACCGAACGCTGAAGACAGAGAGAAACAATAACATGAGTTTATCATCAGTTAACACTTAACTGCACCGTAATCACACCAAATTACTCAAACTGCAGAACGCCGTTTATATGTGAGAGTAGGTTTCATGTTTCGTGACTCAAATTTTTTAACAACTTTTTATTATTATAACTATTTTTGTAGATGTTGGCCACTGTCTATCAGTGGCTGTGAAATGAGACGTACTTATGTGATTGAAAAGATGAAGAACTATAATTTTACAGTTTTCAGACCTGTTGCTCTGCATGTTCTGGCCAGTTTATTACAATTTGCATATTAAACCTATTTAAAAGAACCCGTGTTTGCACTGTATATAAATCAGCTTGCAGAGACTTAAAACTCGCTGTTTTATAATATATTTCGATAACTTTTTGTAGATTTAATAAAGCTGCACTAAACTAAGTCAATATAGGAAAGTCTTCTATATCGTGTGTTTAGCTGCTGTAACTAGTAGCTGAATGTCGGAGAGGAAAAGTGCAACTATCGATCTTAAAGTCAGAGAAGCTTTGAAAAAAACAATTAAAATATTAAATGTATGTAACTCCATTCAAAGTGAGTTGACCGAAAATCCAAACTCTCATAAAAAGTATCAAAATAATTATTAAGCACTGGATATCAACACATTTTTAAGGTGTGCTACCCTTGAATGATCATTATATATTACTTACTCAACCCGTGTTACGTTGAATTCATGAAGACAACTTTGTTTTGCCTCCACAGTGAATTTAGGCAAACAGGGTTGCCTTTAACGACAGCAAAACTATATCAAAACATGCATTTACAAAAACTACGGGAATTGTACTTGATGGAAAAGATGCTTCATTACTTACACTTGCAGAAAGTAACATTTGGTTAACAATGGAGACCTGTTAAGAGTATAATCAAGCCTGATCCTGTGTAATTATTGACCCGTATACCCGGTTTTATCTGTAATTTTTGTTTCTCTTTAGATTTATTATCATTATTAGTATTATTATTTGCATCTTTTACTTATTTTACTTTTCCTTTTATTCAACCATTGAGTGCAAGTAGATTATGTGAGCTGAATGCAGATGTGGGATGTGGGAAGGAAGTGACAACTCCTGCAGTATATTCCAAGTCTGATTTATCCAGTCGTATGCTCAGTACTTACCGCACAGACAGCTCTTTACAAATGGGAACTGACCTTGAAGTAAAACCTACCTGTGCTCTCTTCACAGTCAGACTCCATTGACAGAAACAGTGATTTTACCTCACTGAACACAGGAGCTGCTGGTCTACTGCTGCCTCCATCAGCTAGTTTGTTCGTGTCATTTTGTGACTTTGGTGTTTTGAAAGGCTTTGTTGACATTCACCAAAATTGCACAATAACACAAACAAACTAACAGATGGAGGCAGCAGTAGACCAGCAGCTCCTGTGTTCAGTGAGGTAAAATTACTGTTTCTGTCAATGGAGTCTGACTGTGAAGAGAGCACAGGTAAGTTTTACTTCAAGGTCAGTTCCCAATTGTAAAGAGCTGTCTGTCTGGTAAGTACTGAGCATACGACTGGATAAATCAGACTTGGAATATACTGCAGGAGTTGTGTGAGAGTTTGTAAACAGATGTTGTGATATAGTTTCACTGTTGTTATGCACGGACTGCCGTGACTTAAATTTATCCAGAATTTTCTCCGTTTTTGGAGGCAAGAAAAACAAGTCTTCTTCAAATATTCAAGGTAACACAAGGCGAGTTATTGATATACAAATCATCATTTGAGGGCTGAAGTATTCCTTTAACACACAGGGGCCCTCTGATGTCTTTGGGAATGTAGTATAACATGATGATGCCATGGCAACCATGTTACCTGGTGCTGCTTTTCAGTGCCTGGGCCTCATCCAGAACCATGTACTGCCACTTGACCCTCTGAAAGTACTTGACGTCCTGAACAACCAGCTGGTAGCTTGTGATCACCACGTGGAACGGTGCGTTTTGAGTGTAAAGGGTTTTCTGTTCAAACGTAGACACACACAGTTAGAGACAGGGTTATAGACTAGAGGAGCATATATTTACCATAAAGCATTTCATATAGCATCGCATCTTCACAGCTCTGTC